>NC_090934.1:699325010-700575010 GCF_040938575.1 Ambystoma mexicanum | reverse complement strand
CTTGCTCCACGCTGCAACTTGCTTGTTCTTGGTTTCCATACCAGCGTCGGGAGTAGTGGTTCTCCATGTTTCTTGACGCTTGATGTTTTTAAACGTCCCAGCACCTATCGGATCCTTCCAACAACTAGAGCATGTCTCTGGATTCCCGGCTTCAGTGCTCTGCATTGCTCTAGTACTCTTCTTCATCTCAGTCATTCTACTACAAGGGTATGTTCTGATTTTATAATACAGTATGCTATACAGGATTTGGAAATGAAGGGGTTGATGTCATACCCTGAGTGGAAAGTGGGGTACCATGTTCCAGCTAAGGAGTCCTCTTCCCTCCCATGAGTGCTGCCTCCCCCATTTGGTCCTCCGCCAGAAAGTCACCCCCAGGTTCAGGATCCGGTAGTGGCTACCTTTCCCTGGCCATATGGGGAGATAGTTTCCCCGGGGTGGGTGTGATGACGTCGCTAGAGTCATATCACAGTGCCTTGATGCGGGATTGGAAGGCTGGTTTAGGCCAGTCCATGAGTATATGGTTTATCTAGGGAAGACCCTGATCCCCCTCAGTTCTGTTGGATTTGTACTGGAAGACTGAAGGTTTACCTACCTGCTTAGGAATGTTTGGGCACTGAAAAGCTGCTGCTGCAATTCTAAGGCCAAGTTTGACCATACTGGCTGGGATTGCGTCTCATTAGCTTAGCTCTAGTTTGGCATTTTGGCTTCTAGACTTCCTTCCTGGGCACTCCTCTTCCTCTCCCTTGGTAGTGTTCGTTGGCTGGACTGGGACTTCTGTGCTGGGACAGTCTCTGGTCTGATTTACCATGGCTTTCCTGTTATACCGATTGGTCATCTGTTGTGGTGTAGGAAGCTGTAGTCACCCAAAAGGGTATTGGGACACCAATATCCTACCTTGCCTTGTAATTTGGGCCATACTGGGCCACCTCCTCTGTCGTCTTCATCGTGGGACCATTTTCTGCTGGGTGGCTGACTTTGTGCATTGAGCCATCGGACTCTGCTTGGCCAGGTTCCTGTTTCTTCTAGGAGCCATCTTCCCCATTGCTTTAGCTTCTGGCTATTGGGTCACACGCCTCGAAAGACTGAATCATCTTCTTTTTGGCTGGCTGGGTTGTCATTGGTCTGGGTTCTACGCCCTGGTTGACCTGACCTAAATGTTCCTGTATAAGAAGAGCTGTATTCACTGGTTGTTTCTATGCTCCTGATCCAGATAGATTTTTCAGGAACCATGACCATGAGTACTTACTTCTGGGACATGGGTTGGTGGGTTATTCATGATACTTACTCTGAAGGTCCCTGTGGAAAAGGGTTGAATGTTTCTGCAGACCCCCTTCAACCTTGTGTTGCCACAGAATTCTATCGGCCCATATCCTACCTGGCTGCATCACTTCCTGTGGCGCTCTTCTGTCCCTGGGATTGGTTGTTGTCTTACCCACTCTTGTGAGGCAGAACTGGAACGTACCTTCCTTTCTCCAGCATGGGGTCTGGCACGGATTCACATGCTCATGAATATTCCCCGTCGTCAGGCTGGGAATCCTCGGTAAAGAAAAATCAGTATCAGTTTTGTTTCTGATCTGTCTTTCGTAGTAGTAACCAATCACTGATCTCTGCGTCATACTGACCACAGCCAATGACTGCCCTCTACCTAAGCCCCGCCTCTGGCAGCCATCTTCAGATTTTTACCGCACGTTCAAGTGTTGGGAGTCCTCGTGCTTAGCTCTCGAGCTTTTACTGCGTGTTTCGCGCTTTTTCAGGTGAATTTTCACTTTTTTTCGGTTAATCGAGCCTCAAGCTCCACCGTTTCTACTCCCGTTAACGGCTACCCGTTACAGGATTTTCCTACGCCCCTCAAGGGTGAAGATTTCGTCAAATCAACTTCTTGGAGGATTCCAGAAGATTTGCGGCCTACTTCGAGATGGCCCAGGGCGCGAGTTCGTCACCCGAACCCAAGCTGTTTCACAGCTGCCCTAGATGCGGGCTGCAGAATGTGTTTAAGGAAGACGAACATTTGCGTTGCCTCTACTGTCTTCTTGGGGACAAGACTCATGTAGAGAAGGACTGCCAGTTCTGCAAGAACTTGTCGGAGCGGACCATGAGGGACCGTCGATCCCGTCTCGCCAGCTGGTTGGAGAAGGGCTCAACGGGTGAGAAGAAGAAGAAAGGGTCAGAGCGGGCTTCTAAGTCCTGTGCGGGCGCCCCGGCGACGGGGGCCCAACACCAGGCCAAGCATTGCGAGTCCGCTGGCTCCGGGAGCGCCAAAAGGTCGGGCTCTTCGGTCGCCAGGCAGGGTGCGCCTTCCCCGGCACCGTCAACCACGAGCCAGCGCTCCGGTTCTGGGAAGAGGAAGTCCGAGACCCCGGGTAAGCTTCGGGAGAAGCACCGTCCGATCTCGGAAGAGGGGGAGCGAGGCGTCGCCCCTCCCCCTGAGGAGAAGGCCCGGGACGCACCTAAGGTGGTGAAGGCCCCTACCCAGCAGGCAAAGGCCTCTATCGAGGCGATCGCGGCGACTCTGGCCAAGCCGGCAGAGACCCCGCCAGCGGAGACTGCCTTCGGGACTAGAGTTTCCCTGCCGCCAAGGAGGGAATCCTCTTTTCAGCCCATCGTCATGGCCACCATGATGGAAGAAGCGAGGGGGGGCACGGTAGCCTCCTCGAGCTCGGAGTCAGCCTCGGAGGAGGAACTGACTGAGGCCGTGAGGAATCTCGAAGTCCAATTCGAGAAGGTTCGATCCCGTAAGGAAGATCCTCGGGAGATAACCGAGGAAGACGACGATGGCGAGGAAGAGCAGCCTTCCCTTCCGGCGCAGCCGGAACCTAGGCCTCAGGATAGCTCGGCGGCCATTTTGTCTGCGATCCAGTCCTTATGCTCTGAGAAGATGCTCGGGAAGTCCTCAGAACAAACGACGGAGGACCCAACCCTCTCCTCCACTCGCCCCCGTAAGGCCTACAGTTCCCTCCTCATCCTCCCACGAGTCGGGAGATGACAGTGCGATGGGCTCGACGACGGGTTCTGAGGGCGACGACGACGACGGAACGGGTCTCCCGTTTCCCGTCGCATGGGCCTCGCAGCCCGATGAGATTGGCTCATTCCACGCCATGATCGCCAGGGCGTCCGAATTGTTCCAGCTCTGCCCGGAGGAGCAGAAAAAGGAAGGTTTCCTCTATCAGCGCCGGGAGGCCAAGAGGAAGACTGTCATTGCGGTGCCTCTAATCGATGACATCTGGGAGGAGGGCCTGTCGGTTCTCAAGAACCCCTCCACGGCACCAGCCAAACGGGACCGGTACGAGAAGAAGTACCGCGTCCCCGAAACTGCCCCCCTGTGCCTCAGGGCCCAGCCAACGCCAGACTCGGTCGTCTCGGCGGCGAAGAAGAAGAAAGCGGCGGGGTCAGGAGCCTCGACGTCGAATTCCCCGCCGGACGGCGAGGGAAAGAAGTTGGACGCCATGGGGCGGCAGGTCATTTCGTCGGCGGGGACAACGATCAAAGCGGCCAACGCCCTGGCGATCGTGGCCCGTTACGACAGGGAGCTCTGGTTTAAGCTGGCCCCCATATTGGACTTCCTACCGGACGACAAGAGGTCCGAGGCCCTGGAAATACTTCAAGAAGGCGAGGTGGCGTCGGACCACGCCATAACGGTGGCAACCGATATTGCCGATACCGGGTTCCGCCAGCTGGGCAACGGTGTTTGCCTACGATGACGGGGTTGGCTCCGGGCGACCGACTTCCGTCAGGACGTCCAGACCAGGGTGTTGGGCATGCCGTTCGACGGCAGCAACTTGTTCGGGAAGGCGGTGGACGAATCCCTCCAAGCCATAAAGACGGACACAGAGACGGCCCGCGCCCTAGGAGCCCTTCAGCAACGACGGCCCTTTCGGAGCTCCGGAGGCAGACAGGGTGCCTCCAAGGGATCCAGCGATGGCTCGTCGTCCTACCGCCAGGCGGCACGCTCCTCGTCTCAGGAGGCCTACAGGGGACGCGGCAAGCAGGGAGCGTTTTGCCCCCGTCGGCAAGGTGGCCAGGGCGGCAAGGCCACCACCTCCAAGCAGGACTGAACCGGCCGTGGTCTCGGGCCCCCACCGAAGCACCCCGGTGGGAGGCCGGCTGACGAAGTTCGTCGGCGTGTGGAAGTCCATCTCCACCGACCGTTGGGTGCTGGATACCCTGGCAAGAGGACACTCTATCGAATTCCTGAAGAAGTGCCCTCACGTTCTACCTGTGGCCAGGAAGGAAAGTCATGTCCCGCAACTGCTGTTGGAAGTACGGGCGATGCTCAGGAAAGGCGCCATCGAGCTTGTCCCGAAGAGGCTCCGGGGTGTACTCAAGATACTTCCTCGTCAGGAAGAAGACGGGCGGCTGGCGCCCCATCCTGGACCTTTGTCGTTTGAACAAATACATCAGGTCACAAAAGTTCAGGATGGTCACCCTCCAGCACGTACTGGGACAGCTGGAGGAAGGCGACTTTCTATCGTCGTTGGACCTGGAGGATGCATACTTCCACGTTCCCATCCTCAAAAGTCACCGAAAGTTCCTCAGGTTCGTCGTCCAGGGACGCCACTACCAATTCAGAGCACTGCTGTTCGGATTGAAGTCGGCCCCCAGGGTCTTTACCAAGTGCCTAGCACCCGTGGCGGCGCGGCTGCGCCTGCAGGGGATTCACGTCTACCCCTACCTGGACGACTGGCTCATCCGCTCAAGGACGAGGGAACTCACCGTCGAACACACTGCGAGGACCGTCCAGCTACTCACAGACCTGGGATTCGCCATAAACTACCCAAAGTCCCACCTGGTGCCGTCGCATGTGGCCCTGTTTCTGGGAGCGAAGCTCGATAAAGTGAGGCGCCTGGCGGCACCATCGGAGGAACGGACGAAGACCATTCTAGGCAAAGTGCAGCGCCTGCTAGCCACGGACGTGGCCAGGGTGAGGTCCATCAAGTCCCTCCTGGGGATGATGTCCTCTTGCATCTACCTGGTGCGCCTCTGCAGACTACGGATGCGCCCTCTTCAAGAATTTCTCGACGCCCGTTGGATGCAGGCGACGGGCACCTTCAAAGACAGGGTCCCCCCCAACGAGGTGTTCCGGCGGGCGATTCAGTGATGGGGCGTTCGAGCACACCTCACGGCGGGCAAGGACTTTCAGACGCCGGCGTACCAGGAGACGGTGACGACGGACGCCTCCCTGGAAGGTTGGGGCGCCCACACCAGAGATCTCCACGCAAGAGGCCTCTGGCTCCCAGAGGAGAGGCTCCTGCACATCAACGTCCTGGAACTCCGAGCCGTGTTCTGGGCTCTCAAATCATTCCTCCCGTCGCTCAAGGGCAAGGTGGTGCGGATCTTCACGGACAACACCACGACAATGTTTTACATACGGAAGCAGGGAGGCACCAGATCCCCAGCCCTATCCAAGGAAGCACAGGATCTGTGGCACTGGGCGGTCGCCCAGGGGATGTTCCTGGTTCCCTTCCACCTGGCAGGAGAAAGAAACACCATCGCCGACTCGCTCAGCAGGGAGCTGCGCGCGTGTCACGAGTGGGAACTGCGCCAGGATCAGGTGGATCAACTCTTCCGACGATGGGGCAAACCCCAAATCGACCTGTTCGCAACAGCGACGAACTCGAAGTGCAAGAGGTTCGCCAGCAGGTTTCCCCAGCCGAGAAGCATGGGCGATGTGTTCTCGTTCCCCTGGGACTGCCTATACCTGTATGCGTTCCCTCCGTTGCCGTTGCTGCTTCGACTCATCAACCAGCTCAAGGTCCCCAGGTGCAGGATGATCCTCGTCGCACCGGCGTGGCTGAGGCAGATCTGGTTCCCGGACCTTCTGGACTTGTCAACGTCCCCTCCCATCAAGCTGTTGGCGGACGCGGACCTTCTCTCCAGAGAAGGAGGCGCCATCTTCCCCCACAACCCGGCGTTGCTGAACCTGCAGGCTTGGCTCCTACAGCGCTAGAGTTTGGTGGCTACGATATACCGGCCGATTGCAGAGAGGTTCTTGGAAAGGCCAGGGCGTCCTCGACTCTCAAATGCTACGGTCATAAGTGGTAGAGGTTCTCTATCTGGTGCCGAGCACAGAAGATCAACCCCCTACGGATTACGGCCCCTCAAGTGCTGCTGTACCTGCTATCGCTGGCAAAGGCTGGGCTAGCCCATGCCTCCATTAAGATTCATCTGGCGGCGATCTCCAGATATACCAGAACCACAGGACGGACGTCCCTGTGGTCCCATCGACTGGTAAGAGTTTATGAAAGGACTGTTCCGGTCGTTCCCGCCGGTGAAGGCCCCGGCCCCGGCGTGGGAACTTAACGTGGTGCTGACTAGGCTCATGGGGCCCCCATTCGAGCCGATGCACTCCGCACCGATGAAGTTTGTGTCGTGGAAGACTGCATTCCTGGTGGCCATTACCTCCGCACGACGAGTGGGAGAGATCCAGGCCCTATCCTGCAAAGCACCGTACTTGACTTTCCATGCCTCGAGGGTGGTGCTTAGGACGCACCCCTCCTTTATGCCCAAGGTGCCGTCGGACTTCCATCTTAACGACACCCTGGTGTTACCTGTTTTCTTCCCGTCTCCTTCGTCGCCGGCCGAGAGGACTTTGCACTCGCTGGATGTGGCTAGAGTGCTGAAGTTCTACGTGGACCGCACAAAGAGTTTTCGGAGGACATCACTTTGGACCTGTGAATCGAGGGAAGGCTCTCTTGAAGTCTTCTATTTACAGATGGCTCTCCGGCTGCATCATGCACTGCCACCGGTTGGCTAACCGACCGCTGCCAGGCCGTCCGAGAGCCCATTCGACCAGAGCGATCGCTGCTACTACGGCGTTCTTATCTGGTGTGCCCCTGCTGGACATCTGCAGGGCTGCTACGTGGAGGTCGACGCACACCTTCACGAGATTCTACTGCGTCGATCGGGATTCCAGGGAGGAGTCCAGGGTCGGCCAAGCAGTGCTGCACAACCTGTTCGCTTAAGGTGAGCCTGGTGAGGAGGTAAGAGATGCTTAATGTTGAGTTTTTTGTATTACTTAATGTTGTGCCTTTTGCCACCCCCCGTGGTTGTGCATGTGTGTACTACTATTTATTCTTATATTCATGAGCATGTGAATCCATGCCAGACCCCATGCTGGAGAAGGAACAAGTTACTTACCTGTAACTGTTGTTCTCCAGCATGGGTCTGGCATGGATTCACATGCGAACCCTCCCGCCTACCCCTCTGCGGCTCTTCACTTGGTCATACTGCCACTTCACGTGCTACCAAATCTGAAGATGGCTGCCAGAGGCGGGGCTTAGGTAGAGGGCAGTCATTGGCTGTGGTCAGTATGACGCAGAGATCAGTGATTGGTTACTACTACGAAAGACAGATCAGAAACAAAACTGATACTGATTTTTCTTTACCGAGGATTCCCAGCCTGACGACAGGGAATATTCATGAGCATGTGAATCCATGCCAGACCCATGCTGGAGAACAACAGTTACAGGTAAGTAACTTGTTCCTTTTGCTATAATTGCAGCTGTGCCTACTCACTTTGTCCCAGTATTCCCTTTGGGGAACTTTTGAACTCACATGGGACACTCCTAAAGTATCTTTGGAAGTACTTGACTTCGTCCGGATATTTCTCCTGGATCAACAGAGTTTTAGGCCAAAGACTAGAATTTTAGCAAGTACCACTACTTTTATATACATGTTTAATAACTTTAAACAAGTGCCTTGTCACAATGTGTAACTGCAATTATTGCATCTATTTTTCTAGGAGTGCCGCGGGTTTGTGCTATTTGTGTATATTTGTTATGACTTTTGGTGGCCTCTGGCTTGTGTTCTAAAACTGCTTACCTCTTTTTCTCTCTTGAGGAGCTATCATTTCTGTGTAGTGCATTGATATTCATGATATAATGTTGTTTAGGAATACTGTGACTATTTTCATTGTTGGCGTTTTGGGTCTATAACTATGTGAATGCACTGTTCTACTGTGTCTAAAGTTCCTTTTTTTCACACACCTTAATGCTGTGACGTGCTTACCACCAAGTACTGAGCAATACAATTGCTTTAGGAATTGGTTAGGTCTTAATAGACCATTACTGTTTTTAATACATAGACTCTGTTTTTAGTCACAGCTCACCCCAACTAACAATCCCATGGAACATCATTCAAGCACACTCTCAGCTTTCTCTCTGCTGCACATGCACACAGCATTCATCAATATATGGGAGTAAGACAAGCCCAGGCACCACACCTTCCTTGAGCATCTTGACAAGGACTACAAGGCTTGCTGGCTTTAAGAGATTCTGGGCCTCAGAACGAGTTGGCCGGTAGTACGGCGGTAATTCTGTCTCAGCAGAATTACGGTTACTGCTGTGGTGTCCAGCAGAATTACTGCCATATTACAAGTTGTCATGAGTGTGCACAAACCGCTGATGGTAACAGTAGTTCTGTCCCATAAAATTACCACCTTAAATGAGTTCTGGACAGTAATTTCGACCAGAATCAGCAAAATTACTGTTACCGCCGCTACATTCGGCACCAGTTACACCAGCACAATTACCACTGGCGGAAACAGCATCATCGCCAGAATGGGAACCCACCCGGCAATCATCTTTAAAAATCCAATCCACACTGAATCTCCCATTTCCTGGTGCCAAACCGGAGACAAGAATTGCTAGTAACATGTCCCAGGAAAAGGGTAAAGCAAAGGTAATGGAGATGAGGCAGGGAAGCACAAATTAAGTAAGTGTGAACTGCAGGTGCTGGTGGATAAGGTTGTCACACATCTAGATGAGCTGTATGGAAGGAGACAGCGGAAGACCTCTGGCCAGAGGAAGGCTGCCATCTGCATACGGGACAAGGACGTGGCAGTGGGCATTGTCCCATGGGACAATGAGGACTGCTGCAAGAAGTGGAAGCACCTGAAGTCCAAGGTCCACATCCTCATCGCCAAACACAGGCATGAGACATCACTACACGAGATGGCACTATGAAACCGCTCACCCTGACTCCATGAGAGGAAAAGACCAGCTCAATCCTCAACATGGAAGGGATAGAGGGCATCGGTAGTGCTGAAGTGGGAACTCCTACGTGAATGCACTGGCCAAAAACATTTGTTCCCCAGCATAGATGAGCACAGTGGTCAGGGGAATGGGCAACCACATGGCAATCTGTACAAAGGGATAGACACTAGATGCATGTGCAAGGGAAGGTGGGATACTGTTGTAATGCACATGCACCATAGGGGAAATGTGCGTGTGAAGCCATGGAACTATGAGAAGCACCCATGTGTGCTGTGAAAGTGCATGTTGCAAATTGAACCCCATGGTCCACCACAACAAGCTGTATTGACAGGCCAACATAGTATGCATGATGACTGACCGCATGTCATCATCCACCAAACAGGTTCACAGTCGACTAAGGCTGAAGAGGCTCCAATGCCCAGGAGATTTCCACCGCTGACAGGCTCTGCTACCTCCACCCCTGCACAGGCCAGCCATGGGAGTAGCGGGAGGAAGAACAGGAGGGAGGCACCAAGGCTAAATGACACCAGCCCCATGTCAGCCGTGCAAAGCGTGGAGATAGCCACTGTCCCCACATGTGTGCCCAGTGGCCACTCCACCAGCACTGCAGATGTCACCAGAGGCACTGTACATGCTGCTGCAAGTTGAACACCCCCGGCAGATGCGACTGTCATACCAAAGCCGGCCCCTCTGGAGATCCCCGAGGGGCAACATGGTGCCACTGTCACACCTGCACCCATCCATCTGACCCCTGACAGTTCCTCGTCACAAGAGGCCGACAGCCATTACCAGCATCAGATGCAGGGAATGACGGCACTCAAGAAGATGAGGAGGATGACACTGGCTTCAGATTACCCTGCTTCAGCCCATGGCCCTCTACAAAGTCCACAGCTTTTGCTACAGCATTCACTGACTTCAATCTGGGCGAAGATGGACACCATGGAGCAGCACCAAGTCACTATAGAGAGCCTTGTGGAGCTGCAGGTGCAGCACCTGCAGGCCATCAGGGCGAGTGTCCAGGGATCGTCAAGGAGGCTTGCCAGGTCTTTAGACAGCCAGTGCCGGCAGTTGTCCATAGCGACTGCTGCCATCACGTCTTTGGGCCAGAGGATGAGGGAGCACAAAGAGGGCATGTCAGCCTTTGTCGAATACATGCATGCAAGCATGCCCCTCATGATGGAACACATCTGGGGGCAGGAATCGGAGCCTTCCACCTCCATCACCCCTATGCAGGGACCCCAAGGTGGTAATCAATGCTCAATCCAATCCCTTCATGCCCAGGCAGGCTGGCAAGGGCAAGACACCACACACGTGACATGAAGTGACATGACACTATTTCACTGGGCACAAGGGAGGTGGGTGGCAAGGGCTGTTGGGAATTGGAGAGTCGGATGGCAAGGGCTGTTGTTGATTGGGAAGGTGGATGGCAAGGGCTGTTGGGGATCGGGGAGGTGGGTGGCAAGGGCTTTTGGGGATTTGGGAGGTGTGTGGGCATGGCTGTTGGTGATGGGTACCCACAACAGTTGATAATTAAAATATGCATTCACTTAGAAGAGATGCGAGGACAATGCTTTTTGTGTTAAGGTGAGTAGTTCCAAATGTGCACATCTACTAAAATGTGATGTATGGGAAAAGTAAGGTGTCTAGAAAGGTTCTATTGTTTCTTGCCACACCAAATGTCTGTCCCTGGCTTCCTAATGTTCAATTTGAGGTAGCACTGCATATGCGGACACTCCATCATTGTCTGTGGGGGTGGCATGTCCAGATCAGGGAGCCGGGGGACATTTCGCCTGAGGCAGATGTTGTGCAGCATGGCACATACAACACATATCTGGGCAACCACCTCTGGCCTGTACATCCGGGTCCCTCCAGCATGCCTTCAGCAGGCCAAAGTTCCGCCCGATGCAGAGCCTGGTCAAGACGTGTGCCTCATTGTAGGCCACCTCCTGTGGCGTGCAAAGGATTACCCAATTATTGGCTTTGGCCACTTGTTACCACCAACTCCTCCCCTGTTTTCAATTTATTTGCCTCTAAACTGATCCCACTGCAACTCATTTATTTATTGTATTTATATGTAGCGCCCAGACCCAAAGGTATCATGGCGCTGAGATAGTGAGGCAATTCAAAGGCAAACATGTTACAATTCCAAAATGTAATTACAGATACTTATTGAACAAAGTTGTTTTTACTTTCATTAGAAAGAGCAAGTATGAAGGTTATTCATGGATACATAGAGGGAGGGTGTTCCATAGGGCGGGGGCGATGGTGGTGAAGTTGGAGCCCCAGCTTTCTTTCTGGTGAATCTCGCTGTGATCAGGGCCGATGACGAAGAGAAGCACAGATTAACAGAGGTCTGTTTTTATTAGATGTGGTTGGTAAGGTGGGGGGTGTTGTTGTGCAGGAAGCATAGGGTGATCGCAAGGAGTTTGAACTCGATACATGCTTTGATGGGGAGCCAGTGCACCTCACGCATGATTTGTGAAATGTGGTCCGAGCGTTTCAAGCCCCAGACTGCTCTGACTGTGTTGTTTTGCATCAACTGGAGTTTGTTGATGTTTTTCGTTGACGTTCCTGCTAGGATGGCGTTGCAATAATCCAGTTTGCTGCCAATTATGGCCCTAGCTAGGGTGAGGCAGTTATTGGAGGTGAGGAATTTTCTAGAGAGGTTGATGAGCGTTGATGAGTTTAGTGGAGTAGGCGGCCGAAGAGGCGATTGCTTTGACATGTTTCAGCATTTATAGTTCAGCGTCAAGATAAACTCCCAATGTTTTGACATGGGAAGATACTGGGATGATACTGGTTTCTGTATTGGTTTGGTAGGAAAGGAGTTCTAGTTCTAAGGTAATATCTTAAAGTTTTATATGGTTTTCACTGTTGAACCATTTTTATTGTGTTTGCCCCTCCATCTTTCGTTTTACTATTATCGTCTGTGGTTTGTATTACTGAATACCACTGTGTGTGCACTAAAGTGGGGAGTAGATCCTTGTTTGGTGTTAAGTCAGAATTCCTATTTTTGGCATTCAAACTGTGCTGAAAAGAGGTTGGTTGTCAGATCTTAATCCCTGTGCCCCTATGTTTAGTTGATTTGAATGAAATACTTTTCTGTAGTGCTGCTAGGCTATTGGGAGTTTAACACACAACCTGATGCTAAATTATGAATGTTTAGCAGTACCACCCGGCGTTGCACAGGTCTGTAGCTGACATGCACGTGGGGGCCTTGTGTATGTTTTATTTTGTCATAACTTCCTATCTTTGAAAAATTGCAAAATTAGCAATCTCCTGAAATTGCCTATACTCATAGCACCCTGCTCCACGCCTGTACAGGGCGAATGGGTGGGGTTGGCCAAATTTCACTATCGCCAGTACACCACAGACTGGTACACCGACCTTGTGTCCTATTTTTGGAAAAGTCGCAAAATCGTCAATCTCCCGAAATCACCTATACTGTTAGCACAGGGCCGGACCCCGCCCTGTGCAGGGTGAATGGGTTGGGTTGGTCAGATTTTACCATCGCCAGTGCACCCCAGACTGGTATGGCGATCTCGGGCCAAAATTTCAGCCCACCAACTGTTATGTGGATGGACCCAACTCCGAACATGCAAACATGCTTTCACAAATATATATATATATACATATTCAATGAAAAAACGTTATAGGGACGTTATGGTTAATTTGCACTACTAAAAACCTATGAAATTCAACAAAAAAACTTTGTAAAAGGAACGTTAGGGTTACAGGTAAAACTGAAAAATCTCACTCGCGCCAGCACCGTGCACTGCTAAAACTAACACCCAGGACATCAAAAATGACATAACAAATGTCATTGATGACATCACTGATGAAATCACATGTGAAATTAATTTTGATGAAAGTCCCAACAAGGGGTTGTGTTTATAATGTTGGTTACATGATGTCAGGGGTGATTGTGTAATGTTAAACATGTAATAAGTAGCTAACAATTCAAGACTTATTTCACACTTGTGCTAATACAATCAATACATATGAAGACCCACAATGCATGCAAATCAGAGTCACATACAGGGAAACTAAAGTAAGGAAGAAAGAAACATCATCATCAGAAAATGTTAATAGCATTAACGTTTATCTTCCATGTATACAAATGAATTGTGTGTTTGAGACCTGCCTATTGCCCCATGTATGTGCACCATGAGCTGAGACCAAGCCCTAAGAAAAGTACTTTAAGAACATATGACAAGGTTAACATCTAGATATACAGCACCTTTTGAATTTTAATATTCTGACTGTCAGTGAACAAAACCACCTGGCCTAGATATTTCAGTGAACAAAAATAAGTGGGCCAGATATGTGATGTCATCAATAAAGTTTTTTCATTGAATTTCATTGGTTTTTGCAACTTAACCATAACGTCCCTTTAACAAAGTTTTTCCAGTGAATTGTAAAGGTTTTTATTGGTGCAACTTAACCATAACGTCTCTTTAACAATGTTTTTTTCAGAGAATTACATGGGTTTTTACCAGTGCATGCCATTTTCCTACAACTTACCAATATCATACTTATCTCAATATAGCAACGTTTTTGTCCAATTTACGTTTCACCTTAAAACTCTGCCATGTCCCACCTTCTAGCATCATTTTTAACATTCCTATACTTTTTCCACTGTTTTTGCTTCAGTCGACGTCCGCGAACGTCTTACATCATTGTGGAACTTCCAGACAATGCCACGTGACCATGCGCTTGCACGCGGCATGATGGCGTGTCCATGAACGCGTTTGCACTTCGCGTTCATGTTCTTGCTTCGAGGATAGTTTCAAAACTGCATTTTCCACTGATCTACGAACTTTCAAGCTCAAAATGTACCCTTGCACAGCTCCTACACCTGTTCTTTCTCATTATTTATTAACAATCTAGTACAAAGCACATACTTGGAAGAATAGTAGCAAAACTGCTATTTATCTTAAAAATGGCATCAGCTATTGCCATCCCTCCTCCCCAAGAGCCACCATAGCTGGAGGACCCACACAACAACAAAAAGCACAGTATTTCCAAAAACAATGAAGAGGACCAAGAAGATGAGGTAGAGGAAGTGCCTACCTCTAGCACCCAGAGAGAATCATGGGTGTGGCAGTTCTTTACCAGACTACCTGGACATTACTCCTACGGGACCACCTCCATGCGCCGCCACACCAAATCCAACTACAATTCTCTCAGAAAGATTGTTCCTTTCTTAGCAAGTAGTAGGCTGTCTTCCTCCACATCATCTTCCTCAACCAATGCTGTAACCACACAGCCTACTTCTGTGGGACACAAAATCCCGCCAGCTACTTTGCAAGTAATAAAAGAGGCTGTTGATCCATATCTTTGGAAGACAACACTGCTCTATATATACTTCAACACACCACACTGCAAGGGGAAGCAATTTCGACGTGCGTTTGAAGCTGTAATCAAGGAGCATGAGAAACACTGTCCACAACCTTAGAAGTAACACACGCGCAACATCTTCCCCGTCCACCTTTCCTTCCATATTAGTGCTTGGTGCCTCTTCCCTCATTTCCCTCCTCACCCTACGTTCTAATCTCTACTGCAAGCATTTCGTTTTTTTTTTTAAAAACAACAAAAGAAAGGTTCCTTTAGGAACCACCTTTCACAGTTAAAAACAATATAACAAAAAAAATCTTAGACTCCATCTACTTCACATTTCTTAGTAAAGTACATAGACTCTATACGTTTTTCCAACATTTCCATTAGCATCTTGTGTTATGCTAATGGGAATAATGTGACATTCATCCCCCGTTCCAGGGACAGGAACGGGGGATAACGGGCCGGCAGCCCAAGTTATCGGCTCAAGCGAAGTGTGTCTGTGTGCACCCTGATGCCTGCGGCTTTCGCACATTATAAATAAGTAAATAAATAACGAGGGCTCCAGACCATTATCCTCCATTGCAGCCCCTGCAATTGGGGATAAAAGCCATTAGCACCCCTGGTTCCCAAAGCGGGAAACCGGGGTGCTAAAAAATAGATTTTCCAAGATGGCCACCATGGAAAGAGAAGGCGGGGCTGCGTACAGAGCCCCTCTTCCCTTTCCATGTCAGCCTACAAGAACCCTATGACCATATTACCATGAGCACATTTTATTTCCCTTTCAAACCTATCCTACTTTTGAATAACTTTACCACATAGCTGGTCCCAGGTGGACATGGCCACTTTAACACAATTGTTCAGCTCTCGCGGTCATGGCCAATAGCCAGATTGTCCGGGTCATGACCTGTTAGGTAAGATTTTCACAGAGCTGGTAAATCTTTCTGACCTGGGTCAACCCCAGAACCTTATGCTTTACTAGTGGGATATTTTTCCTTAATACCTCAGTGAGTGGTAACCTTTTTCCACACTCACAGAATCTTTAACTCTTTTTATGGTTGTCATTTTTTTGACTCTCCATAGTGTCTTTATAAAGTTATTCTCTTTAACAACTGATTGGCAATAAGTGCCTGTTGTTGCTGGGTTGCCAGTTCCCAAGGGTAGAAAGGATCTTTGGATCCTGTTTCCATTTTATTCTGTGAAGCCAGCACACCTTATGTGGAGTGCTGGGGAGATCAAATGTATTTGATTACAGTTAAAACTGTAACAATTCTTTTACAGGGTCAAGCTTACCTTCAATGGCTGGTGGCATCGATACCTTGTATTAATTTGGTGCACCTTTACCGCGGGCTGTGTTCACAGCTGCAGTAAAGGTACCTAAGGGTGCTCATTTTACCAAAATTGCCCCTGTCTTCTTTTTTTGCCATTTTAGTGTTTCTTGTCCTTTCTTGATCCTTCCCCTGACATCCAGGGTGGGAAATTCCTTTGTGTGATTTTTATCTTCGGTGGGACTCCCCTCCCAGGCTCCAGTCTGTCTGTGAGGGCAGGAAGCGAGGGAGGAGTCCAAAATTCCACAGCCCTTTGTCTTCCACCTTGCTTGAATGGGGACAAATCCCAGTGGGGGCTGGCTGTCCTGATTGGACAACCAGACCGCCCTTTCTTGTGAAATGTGGGGAGAGAATGCAGAGGTTGTGCTGTAGTTCCTGATACATACTGCGAACCTGGGAGCTGAAGAGAGGTCAACCACTGGAACCAAAACCGAAGAGGATGATGAAGGAAAAGTAGCTGAAACAATTTCCAGCGACTGGAGAGCCTGCTGTGTAATCAGAGCCTGCTGTAGACCTTCCTTCCAATTGAACTGGGGACTCCAAAAATGATGACCCTGACCCAGAGCTTGGTGAGACCCAATAGACTGAAGAAGACCTGCATTTGAGCCATCGCATGCATTGTTGCGACCTTGCGTTGTTGCAATACCCCAATACCCTGGGACCTCGAGCCACTGTACGGTGCACGGTCTTCCGAATTCCGATTCTCGCTGAAACTTTGTGGGCATGCTGGTGGATCTCCAGAGACACGAATCGAGTCCAAAAAGTCACCTCAACAGAGTACTGAACCTTTGTAACAAAGAGAATTCAACCGTGATTTTCTGTCTTCTCTGCTCCTTCAAAAGGTGCCAAATCCGCAGAACCGCATTCAGCGCTGAGGAAAAGCTTGCCTAGCACCTTCTTCATCGATGCCTGCTGCAAAGTTCCTTCTGAGGTCCTGTTTTCAGTCACAACAACAAGGAATCCACTGACCGGCTTTTTGGCTGCAGATCCTGAAGTAGTCCTGCTGAAAAATCTTTTTCAATGCTGAGTTACTGTGTTGGCTTGGGTGTGTACTTACCTTAAGTCTGTTAGGATTTCTATGTAGCTGTGGGTTGTTGTCTGTGATGGGGAGGCCTCTCATCCAGTGCACCAAGTCCCACTGCTAGAATCCTGCTAGGGTGTCTTCTGCAAAGCCCCTGGACCCTCTTCTAACTCAGAAGTAAAGTACTCACCTGTTTTCCCAGTCTTCCTAAGGAACGTTGACTTTTGCTACTAAAGAACCTACCCTGACACTGCCTGTTGGTCACTAGATCCTAGTGACCCCCCTTTCTGCCACTGAGAACACTTATGCTCCAAGTATAAGGGAAAGACTTTTAAGGGATTGGTACTTTTGCCTAGAAAATAACATATGTTTTTAAAAGTTACTTACTTGTAAAGAGTTGTTTGGTAACTGTAACTCTAAGAGTGAACAGTGACAAAAGTTCTTACCTTGGATGTGTGATGCACTATTCTTAAAAGTATGGTAACATCTTTTCTTTTCTTAGAAACTATTTTGCCATTCTAATAGAAAGTAGATGTGAAGGTATATTACTCTCCTGTGATTAGGTTGTGCCGCTTCCCAAAAGTAATGTGTTGGTTTCACCAGATTATTCCTGCAGGGTAATTGTATGAGTGGCCTCCAACTGTTGGTATCACCAGATTAGTCCTGTTAGGATAATTGTATGAGTGTCCCACAACTGGGTCTTGCTTCCCCTGGCTTGCTGTTAGCCTGTCCAGAATAAGGGCCTCGTCACGAGTTGGGCACTAACCCCGGCGGTATTACCGCCGTGGCCATTAGCCCTACCGCCAAACCCCCTGTCGCTATTAGTGCCGTATCACGGGTTTGGCGGAACGGTAAGTCCCCATTCCCCATTGGGCCCATTCAGGAATTTCCCATTCCCCATTGGGCCCAATGGGTAATGTTCGGCGCTATTACCACTAGCGGTATTACCACCGGCAATAAAAGCGAAGAAAATCAGCGAAATCGAGGCAAATTGTCCTACAGCTCAGAGATGGGGGTAAATCCACCAAGCCTGTGATTTGGCAGACCCTTAAATGCAGCGGTAATACCATTACCACTGCATTTAAGGGTTGCCGCCAAACTCGTGATGAGGCAGTAAGTCTGTATTAAGTTGTTGCCTACCTAGAATAACTTTGAGTCATTCAGTAAAGTGTAACATTGGGGTTTACTTTCCCTGTGCTATCCAACCCAGAGTCTGTGGTTCTAACTGTCCCTGATAAGTCATACTTCGGTTATCCTTATAGCTGGGAAAGATCTAACCCAGACTGCTTGTGAGATATAAAAAGTATACAGGTTTTACTTACCTTGATTTAGCTGTGTTCCTTCCCAAAAATAAGTTACAAGAGTTACTGCGTATCTCTAGCTGTGGTTCACTGATCTCAAAAGCACCTGTAATTGAATTTTACATCCTTAGGTTTTACTCACCTTGTGTAACTGTGTGTTATCACAAAAGTAGTTGTAGGCTTTTACTGTACCTAGAATAAGTATTCCACTATTCACAAAAAAAGTATATTGTCCAGTTTGCTGATTACGTGATTTATACTTAGAGTCACTGTACAACTGGTAGGGTCTACTGCCCTTGCATTACTGAATGTAATTGTGAAAGTAACCATTGGGTTTTACTTCCCAAGAATAGTTGTGATCTATACTGAATGTGTATGAAAAGGTTTGGACTTCCCTAGAACTACTATTAGGTATTTCAAATAAGGTTTATACTTGGGTCTGTGTACCTTCAAGTATAGTGTTGTGTTTTTTTTTATAATTGTGATTTCATATAATGTGTTAGGCCCAGATAAATCCAGGGGTAAATAAGCACTATCTGTATTTAAATACATCATTTTCTTTCTTTGGACCATTTGTACTGGTGCAATTCCATTTGTACTGATTCTACAGCCCTCTCTCTCCCTCCTCAGATAAGCATGGCTGCTCTGTCTGCGCTACCGTGTACTCAGGTGGTACAGCCTTATACTAAGAGTGGAGTTGTGTACTGCCTCAGTTGAATGGTTTTACTAAGCCCTTAGTTGGACTTGAGAAAAACTGTCCTAACATGACCATATACCATGACCCGGACAATCTGGCCACTGCCCATGGCCACAGGCTATACCTCAGTCACCAAAGGTATATCACTATTTTTTGTACCTACATTATGACACTTGTCAAAAAATAAAACACAGGCACATTTGCAAAACCATGCTTTAAGGTCCTTGCCAATGCTCCTTACACAAGTTTGCTTGAAATCCGCCCATGATTTATTTTTTCAAAAGTGTCAAAATGTATTTACGTACAATAGTCATGTAACTTAGCCCACACTTGACAAAATCCATTCAGTCTTTACACAAACATTGAAGGTTGGGTCTATAATCTTTCTCAAAACTTTTGTCCACATTTGTCAAACGGCAAAAAAGTTATAAGCCATCTAAAACTGTTGAGACCCCCTCTAATTTCGCCCCCTCTTGAGAAAATCCCACCAAACTTTAGAAAAAGATTTATATGTCGATCTAAAATCTTTTTGCGAACATTTGTGCAGATTCGTCAAAAAGCACCACATTTATAAGCCTTTACATTATTCTGGGACCCCACTCTAATTTTGTCCCCTCTTGACAGAATCCCACCAAACTTTGCAAAACCATTTATATCTAGATCCAGAATCGTTTGGCAACTGTTGTGCAGATTCGTCTTATGGCATCACATTTATAAGTCTTTACAATATTTTGGGACCCCCCTCTAATTTTGCCCTCTCTTGACAGAATCCCACCAAACTTTGCAATACCATTCAGAATTAGGTCTACAACATTAAACTACATGAAGTTTCATTGAGTGGTGCCAAAGATATAAGCCATGCAAAAACTGATTTTCACCAACCCTGTAATGCAGTAATAGCCACAGTTGTCCTAGGACATCTGAAGTTTCCATGGACACCACAGGACTGTCCCAGGATATCTGGAGTGTTTGCAGACTTCGGGATGGAAAACACCTGTTTTTTGGCTTCTTATGGCCATATCCCATCCCATATCCACAAAGAAGGAACGGACAACTTCCATCCCTGGATGAGCTCACTCACAAGACCCTGTCCGGGTTTCAACCAATATCAGAGATAATTAACTCCCTCTTGTGCAGTTGTATTTAGGAATCATCAATCCACAATTCCTTACATGGTTTTTTCAAGTATCATTATTTATTCCTGACCAGTCAGTGTCACAAAATTATAGCCAATGCATTTCGGACCTCCGTCTATCGTCAGGGCTGTTAACACTGCTTTTTATCAACCAGTGAAAATCCCATCATCATGACATTATTCATTAGTGCAATTAATTCCCAATTATTCATCATTGAGTGAAATTCACAAAAAATAATAAGTAAATTACACATACCAGATAATAGTTGTAGTCCCAAATGAAATTCAAAGAGCGCAAAAAACAAGAGAATTCATTGTAGTGCATTGTTATTGTAAACGGTCTATAATTTTAAAAGTTTTAAATGTACAGATTAGATGTATAGTTTAAATCACTTCCTGTTTGCTTTCTATCTCCCAGAGTCTAATTCCACTCTGGTGTATTTACTTCTGAGCAGCACGTATTTCCTGTGAATTCAAGCATTCATGTTTAAATCCCTGTAGGAGCTAGTCTCTCCCCTTTCATAACCCATCTTGTTATCCCCCTGGATCTCTTCCTTACCTTGCACTTGTCGTGCTGTGTCAACGCGCGGGTTGCCCAAAAGGAGCTGCCGCCGTCTCTGTTAGCGTTTATGAATGCTAATCTATTACACGCATGCGCATGCTGTTCTATTACGTTCCGTGGGTCATCGTGTCTCCATGGTTCACATATTACAGACCTACTTATAAAATGTAGTCTAGGGTACTTTACTGAATAACTATTTTACTCGGGAACAAGGAAATTACGGGAATAGGTACTTGAGTTTAATGTTTATACTTATCGCGCGTGCGTGTAAGGTGTACACTGCACTTTCGCGTCCCGCGCATGTGCCTGGATCCCAAAGGTAGTGTTTCTCTACATGGCTCTCAGAAAAGAAGATATATGTAGTGCCTACCTTACCAATCTGCCAATATTACAGTACATATTTACTTGCTACAGTATCTATTTACTTGCACTACTGTATATGCAATTTTAAAGTAATATGCATTTATAGCTCAATATACATACTCTCTCACTCGTTGCTCTAATGATTATAGGTACTGGTGCCTCAATTTTTCTCATTATTTTCTTTTTTTCTTTACAAAAACAATGTGAATTCTGTCTACATATATATCTCTACCTTAACCCTTGTTGGTGCTGAATCTCTCCACAATCCACATATAAATCTCTTTACCACATAAAGTACAAACATACATATATGTGCATTTACAGCCATATTTTTGTTGTTCATTAAAGAGAATCCACTGGTTGGCAGTG
The DNA here is from genome assembly GCF_040938575.1 of Ambystoma mexicanum. Taxonomy (NCBI): domain Eukaryota; kingdom Metazoa; phylum Chordata; class Amphibia; order Caudata; family Ambystomatidae; genus Ambystoma; species Ambystoma mexicanum. The sequence goes on along the minus strand of NC_090934.1, from coordinate 700,553,907 downwards.
TGACCACTGCCTTACGTCCCATAGGGGGTTAATTCCCTGCGGGACATATCGCAGACCCTCTGTTGGTAGCATAATGGGCATACCCAAGTTACTGAAACCTTTCTATCTATCCATTCTATCTGGAGATTACAGGAAACGCATACAATTCTGCTCCTCATTTATACCCCATGGTCTCAGGGAGTCAAGTCGATCTATCCAAAACGACTCTCGTTGATTTAACCTTGTCCCCAAAACTTCATGGGTATTATGTTGTTTGATGACTTCAAGAACTTGTATCCTCATCTGGCTGATGTTGTGTTTCATTAAATTCCAATGTCTTGCCACAGCTGAATTCTCATTGTTGTTCCGGATGCAGGATCTGTGCTCATTCCATCGTAGCTTTCCTGGTCTTTTCGATTGACCTACGTAATAGATGCCACATGGGCATTTGATTCCATAAATTCTATTCGGTGTATCACATGTCGCATATGCTTTTAGTTTGATCTTTTCACCCGTACGGGGGTGATCTATAGTGTCTCCTTTTGTTATAAAGTTGCAATTAGTGCAATGTAAGCATGGGTATGTCCCTTTTCTTGTTATCTCGGGTAATTTCTTTCCGGGTCTTGTTTTTACCAATCTATCTCTTAAATTCACACTTCTTTTATAGGCAAAGGTAGGTAATTATCTGAACAGATGCTCTACTCTCATGTCGCTTGTCAATGTACACCAATTTTTCTTGATCACACTTTTGATCCTATTGCTTTGTACCGAGTAACATGAAACGTAGACTATCTTCGGTAAATTGTTTTCTTTCTTTGTGTCATTGTCAAGGGGTTTCTTCAAGCATTCTTTTGCTGCCTCTATCTCTAAGGGTTTGTACCCTCTTGCTTCAAATCTTTCACACATGTTCTCAATTTCAGTTTCACATGTCATTTGATCATTAACAATCCGTTTTACCCTCATCTGGCTGAAGGGCAGATTTCTAATTAGGCTTGGTTGGTAGAAGCTGAGGCGGTGAAGTAGATTATTACGGTCTGTTTCTTTCCTATAAATGTTGGTTAAGAAACTATTGTTTTAAATTTGTATGGATACGTCCAAAAAATGTATTTGAGTTTTCGAAATTTCGTGTGAATTGTATGCGCTGATCCACATTGTTTAGGTATATGAAAAAATCATTAAGCGATTCCTCTGTACCGATCCATATTCCAAAAATATCGTCGATAAACCTGACCCACATCGAGATGTAGTTCCTCCAAATGGCATGATCCAAGACGTAATCCTTTTCAAATGTATGCATAAAGGTGTTTGCATGTGTAGGGGCCATTAAAGCCCCCATGGCTGTGCCGGATGTTTGTATAAAGAATTTATTTCTGTATTGAAAATAAGAGTTTTCGGAGATAAATTGTAGTAATACCAAAATAAATTCCTTGATTGCCTTTAGATCACCTTCCTTTAAAAGTAGCCATTCTATTGCTTCCATGCCTAAATAGTGTGGGATAGACGTGTATAGGCTCTTCACATCTATGGTGAACATAATCAAATTTGCTGTATATTCATTGCTTCTCAATTTCTCCAAAAAATGAGTAGTGCCCTTAATGTAGGTATCTGTTTTTTGTATCAATGGCTGTAAAAATTGATCAGTATATTGCCCTAATACGTTTTCCACACCGGAAACTATTGGTCTACCTGGTGGTTTATTTAGATTTTTATGTATTTTTGGCAATGTGTAGAAGTTCGGTATTCTTGGATGTTTATTAGTAAGAAAAGATCTTGTTTTTTCACTTATCCAACCTAGCTCTTCTGCTTTCTCCAAAAGTTCTTCGAGATTCTTCAATATTTCACTTGTAGGATCCTTATCCAGCTCTGAATATACATCAGTATTCTTGAGTTGGTCCATACATTCGTTATGGTAATCCTGACTGTTCATAATGACAAGTGCTCCCCCTTTGTCCGCCGGACGTATAGTTATGTCATTTCCAAACAAACCTTTAAGCAAGTTGAATTCATTAGGTTTCAGATTTCCATGCTTGGGTCGTTTAAATGAAACTTTCTTCAAATCTTTTAGTACTTGTCTGTGAAAAATGTCTATAGATGGAACACTTATTGGTGGCATGAAGTTGCTTTTCTTTTTGAATTCTTGTAATTCTTCCAGATCATGCTCTTTAGTTCGTGTAATTTCAAGTTCGTCGAAGAACACTTTCAATTTCAATTTTCTAACCAACTTAAATAAGTCAATCTTAGTCTCAAACATAGTTGTTCTATGTGTGGGGACAAAACTTAGGCCTTTCGGAAGTAACGCCACCTCGCTTTTGGTTAGTATTCTTGATGATATATTCACAACTAAATTCTCTTCTGTCTTGCTCCCCTGGTCTCCACTCTTTGATTTTCTTTTCCCCCGTCTCGTTCTTTCCTTCCTACTTCTCGTCCTAAAAAAATCGGGGCTGCAGTTGATTCCCTTCCTGCTGATGTTGTTGGTTCTGTTTGTCGCTCCGTTGGGGTTCTTTCTCCTGGTGTGCTTTGTTTATCTCTCGAATCTACAGAGTCTGTGCTTGAAGTGTTATCTGTACTCCCCTGATGTTGTTTCTTCTGGAATGGAGTTGAATATTTATCCATCCAGGTATACACCTCGCCGTTTAGGTAGTCGTAGGTGTCTCTACGAAATGTCCTCACCTTTTTTGATTCAATTTCACTCCTGTAAGATTCTAGTTTTTGATTAATATCTGTCAGTATAGTTCCTAATTCTTCTTTACCGACTAATGTACAAAGTTCTTTTTCAAATTCGCCAATTTCTTCATTGAGAGATTTAACATTCTTGGTGAGCTCTTGAATAGTCAAAAGAATCAGATCTAATGAACATCTGTTTAAGATCGCCGCCCATTTGCTCACAAATTCCTTATTTTCCTTGCATAAGGTGGGTCTCAGATTTATTCTCAGTCCTCTTGGAATTCTTTGGTTTTTGTAATATCGACCTTGTGTTATCGCATGTAATTTCTTGTTTATTTCCTTCCGGATTAGGTATTGCAATTGTTTTATTCTCCTCGTTGGATTAGGATCATCAGTCTTCGTTTTCCATGCAGGATCACTGATTTGCGTCAGAATTGCCTCATCTTCTGCCGATGTGAAACCTAAGGTTTCTGCTCTCACATTTGTAAGTTGTTCAATATCTTCAAATGACATGTTATTGCGTGACTCCGCTTAATTTGTGTGCCACAAGAAGCAAGTACAAAAATAATAAATAAATAAAATAAAATAATATCCCATCCCATCCTCATCACCCCACCTTCCCAGAGATTGTTTGTTGAGTTTGACAAGTGCAATGTTGTGTTTTTTTTAGGTTTCTACCGCAGTGTCCGCAGACACTGGCAAAAGTCTGCAAATCCAACATGACGGGCAGTTCAAAAAAATGGATGCATTTCACGCTTTTCCCCATCCAATCAGCATGCGCCCCCGATGTCCGCAGACTTCCCGTCACCCGATAGACCAAGCAGATGACGGTCCGCGGATCGAACAGAGAAATGGGTCCGTGGACCGAACCTAGATATGACACATTTTTGTTGACCTGCTTTTGGGTCGTTTAAAAAAAAATACTGGATGGATTTACACCAAATTTACAAAAGCACGCTTTCGGGACTAGGCCGCCATTCCTGGTGCAAATTTCGTGAAAATCCATCCAGCGGTTTGGGCTGTAGGCATGAACAAGGTTCTTTCCGTTATGTGTATGGAATAAAAACAACGTGGGACCCCCCTATAACTTTGCCCCCCCCTTGACGAAACCTCACCAAACTTGCCATCAAAATTTCAGAGTGGGCCATATACTTTTTTTGCAAGGTTTGGTGAGGATTCGTCCAGAGGGAGCAAAGTTATAAGCCGCCCAAAAAGTGCTCTTCCTATGGGTTTAGCAATGTAACCATAACTACACGCCCGCTACCGCAGGCCGTGTAATATAGATTGAAAGGTATGTCCCCAATGTTAACGCTCTTGCACACAGAGAATATATACTCCACTGTATCGAATTCTTAGTATTTGCAATATTTTGAGTCAATATCAATGAATCATGATACCATAAAATAAAAAACAACTCTATTAAGATATTAGTTTCTTTCGCATTCATATATTGACAGTGGCTATGTGTGAGGAGTCACAAATGAGAGGGGACACAAAGTGTTAATATTCTCGACATCAGCCATTTTATCAACAGAAAAGGGGTTTGGATAAAGGCCTAACTTTCCCTATCCTAAAGCGAATGTCCCTTCATATGAAACTAAAACTAAAGCAGGCTGACCTTGTGTCCAAACTAAATTTGACCCTCACACTAACATGCACAATTAAAAGGTGAAAGGTAAATGTTTCTAATTTCAACTCAACAAAGATGTGCAAAAACATATAACTTCAAACAAAATAATCTCTGTGTCCAGGGGTTCGTTCCCTTCCCCTGAATTATTTAAGGAACATTGTTCAAAATGTTCAGTTTCAACAATAATCTCTTAACTGCAATGAAAATGTCTCCTTCACCTATACTTTCGTCAGGATGGCAAACCAAATGTCTCTTCCACAACCCTGGTTGGAGTATAACAAAGAGAAAGTCTCTCCTACTTTTTCAGGATGGCAAAACAGAAGAGGCCTCATTACAAGTACTCCGGTCCGGAATTAACACTGCCGGTAAAACCATACCGGCACCGTTTCCATGTCCGCCCAATCATGACCCGCGGCCCCGGTAATAGCACCACCCTCAACCGCCACCGCGGAAATAGGTGTCCCGTTAAGTCCGTCTGCACGGAAACACCTCTGTTACCGTCAACACGAAACACCGTGAGCATCACAACTAGCGCGGACACGGAAATACCGGGAAAAAAATGGCGTAAATACCGTGATCACGGTGGCGGACCGCCGCCACCGCGAACATGGCGTTATACACTTCCTGCTGAACTGAATCAGGGCACAGGTGCACCAAATCAGCCCAGCTGGACCTAGCAGGCCACTGGAAGCCCACAAAAGGGCCACACCCAGCCCAACACAACATAGAACCATGCAGGCAGCAGGTCTAGTAGCACTGGGACTGGGCCTACTCAACCAACAGGCAGCACTGCACATGGTGGCAGTAATGGCACAGAGGAGGAGGCGTAGCCGGAGGAGGCGCAGGCGGCAACCAGCCAACCCTGCAGCTATGGTATACCCCATTGCCCAGCCAGCCTGACCCCGCCGCCAGCCACCAATACCACGCATCAGGGCCTCACCCTGGAACCTCACCCCAGGACAGATCCACACACTATACCAGCTGGACCGTGCAACAATCCTGCACATCACCGCCATGATTGTGGACAACATCAGCAGCCAAATTGACACCCCCACCGCCACCCCCCCCCCTGAAGGTTGTCTCAGTACTGCATTTCCTTGGCACTGGCACCTATCAACACACGGTTGGTGAGCTGCACAGCATATCACAACCCTGTTTCTCAAAGATCCTGGTACAGGTACTGGATGCCCTGTTGCACCATGTGTCGGAACACATAGCCCTACCCCGCACCCTCCCCGAGGTCATTGCCACCAAGTTGGCCTTCCATGCCATAGCAGGCATGCCAAATTGCAAAGGCGCATTTGACTGCACCCACGTTGAACTGACAGTACCACGTGCAATTGAGGCGGTGTTCCGCAATAGGAAACAGTATCACTCTTTGAATGTCCAGATGGTTTGCGATGCCATGCAACTGATTACACACTGCTGCGCACGTTTCCCTGGATCATCACATGACTCAATGGTACTGCGGAATTCCACGTTGCCACGGTACATGGAACGCTATGCCGGACAAAGCACATGGCTATTGGGTGAGTACAACTGACGATGCCACAACCCTGTCGAAGTGGTGTGTGTGTGTCTAGGCCAATGAGCATTGTGAGTGTGCCGCTGTGACCGCACATGCATCACCCCCCTTCCATCTACCAAATACACAGCGGATGCCAAACATCATGAAGGAAGACATGACAGGGCACCACAATGTGCCCGTGCACACGCTGGCACAGCCAATCCCGTCACTGTCCCATGAACCTTGTGCCACTGCAGACACCCACCCTCAATTGAAACACTGCCTCAAAAGGCACGAGAGGCGTGTAAATGAGACGACGTGTATTTACTACTTCCGTACAGTGGAGTCACTCTGCCATGTGTGGACAGCACTGCACCGTCGCATGCACACAAACAAATGTTACCCGCAGGGCACAGTAAACATGCAAGTTAATGTGTAGGCCCATATCCAGTTAGCGACATACATCGTGATGCCCAAAACATACCTCCATACACTGCATGGTACATATGCATGAATGAATGATGACACAAGAATGCACAGCAGCAGATGAGGTCATGATGCCACAAACACTGACATGTCCCCCCATCTACATCCCATGTAGGTGATGCTGGATATGCACTCACGCCATGGATGATGACACATGTACGGAGACCAAGGAACAGGCATGAAGAGGCATACAATAGGGCACATATCCGCACACGTGGAATGATTGAGAGAACATTTGGACTGCTGAAGGCCCGTTTCCGCTGTCTGAGCAGATCCGGCGGATCACTGCTGTACAGCCCAGTGAAGACGGGTAAAATCACGCTCGTCTGTGCCATGCTGCACAATATATGCCTGCGCAGGAACATCCCAATGCCACCAGACGCAGATGAGGAAGATGGGGATGGGGATGGAGATGGGGATGGGGATGGAGATGGGGATGGGATGGCACCGCCTCCCCCTGGGGGTCCACATGATGGCCAGAGAGCACGGGATGCCCTGATTCGCATTTACTTTTGAGTCACAGCACAATCACAGAAATGCACGAACACGGTGACGGCAATGAATTAATAGTTGCACTGCAAAATAAATGATCAATGTCCACACATGTATGTCTTGATTGGAAATGGTGATGTATTGATGTAATAACAACAGGGAAGGAGGTGCATTGGTTAGGGAAGCTGTACACCCGGGGCCACCCACCACCCGAACGTGCCCACCCCCACCCAGGACCCATTGTTCAAACCCCCAAAACTACCTACCCCACCACCCAAACGTGCCCACCACTCTCACACCCATGTAGTCCACATGTGTCCTGCACTGCTCCACACACATGCCATCACTTCCGTGTGCGCTTCTGTGCCTGTGCAACCTTGCCCGAGGGACACGTTAGCCTACTCGAGCGCCTCCTTGGACTGGCAGTAGTGGAGCTGGATGGGGTGGTTGTGTTTGATTGCGCAGAATCTGGGATTGAGGGCATCCGTGCCAGATTTGCCTATTGGCCAACCAACATGGCCTCTACAAACCTAGAGGTGTGGTCGTTGCCCTCCCGCACATGGCGTGCAAGGGTTACTATAGTGCTCGCAAAGCGTCCGATGGACCTCGACAGGCGACGCACTGAGGCGCTGTAGCTCTCCCTCTGCAGCCTGGATTCCTCTAGCTGCCTCTCCACCAGCTGGGTGAGGGTAGCCTGCTGGTCCTCCATCCGCTGCATGCAGGCGTTCAGTTCGGCCATGGATGGGGTGGGCGACCTCATGGGACTCCCCAGTGATGTGGGGCTGAACCCCAGCTCATGGAAGGAGCCCAGGTCTTCAAATGTGGGCATCTCCCCCTGTGGGCCCGTTTCCGAGTGCTCTTGCGGGGCACTGGTATCACTGCAGGCCGCCCCCTCTGCAGTGCTGCTGCCTTCGGTGTTGTGTTGGGTGGCCATGATAGGTCCCCGTGGCACCTGTCCAGACTCGGGCAGTGTGGAGACGGTGGGGACGTCGGTGGTGGTGGTGGGCGGCACATCTGTAGTGGCTGGTAATGTGGCCAGAGGTGCAGAACTGCCGGCAGCATCCTCCTGTGTGGTGGCGGTGGCTTGTGTACTTGCCGGTGCCGATTGGCTGGCCTGTTGTGCAGTATCACTGTCACTTGAAACGGCTGTGGGGACACAAAGGACATGCAATTAGTGTTGTTGTGGTGGCAGATGGGTGCATCACATGCGTCATTAAGATTGTACATTCAATAGTGTTAGTCACATGCATCTGATTGCTGGTGTATGCATTCTGTGATATTGGTTGCCATGCGGATCATGATGGGTCCTTTGGCCCACACATGCACTGCCTGGGGGGGGGTTGTCAATGGGTCCTTTGGCCCACACGTGCACTGCCTGGGGGGGGGGGGGGGGGGTTGTCAATGGGTCCTTTGGCCCACACATGCACTGCCTGGGGGGGGGTTGTCAATGGGTGTAACGCTCACCTGACTCCCACGGGGGCGCTGGCCTGGTTCGCGCTGCTGTGACCTCGTCTAAGGTGATGCGCAGGGTTCGGAAGACGGACTGGACCGGGCCCCAGATCTGGCTTGTCTGACTCGCAGAAGTATCCTTCTGTAGGTGAGAATAGGGGGTTAACTGTCTGCGGGGTAATGCAATCGGCCTCCCATTTACCCCTCTCACCCTCCTCAAAACCCTGCTGTGCTTCCCCGTAGCGTCTCACCTTAGGGTCTGGAAGGACGAGCTGTCCATCCTGCTTCTGATGCAGGGGCGCGTTGGTATCCAGTTACGTCACTGGATTTTCGGATGGGTGAGAACCAAACTTGCTTGGCTTCCAGGTAAGTTTTTCTATAAGTGGTTCCCCTTGTGTCCATGCATTAATGTTCTAATGCTAGTGTCTTTTTCCCCATAGGGGCTGGGGTACGGAATGCCGGGGAACAGGCACCGACCCGAGGTGAGCGGTGAAATCCTTGTGGAAATCAGGGAAGTCTTTAATGAGTGTTTTGGTAATGTCATTCACTCATTAACGCTGATGTCTTTTTCCCCTTAGGGGCCAGGGTCCGAAAATGCCTGGATGCGGCGCGGACCCGAAAATGAAAAGGGAATGACCCAACAGGTAAGTCTTGACATGGAGTTTTAGCTTCCCTTTTCCCTTCTTTCTCTCACCTTTGTTCTTGTCCTTTTCTCCCTAGGCGCGGGGGCGCGACTGCGAATCCGGATGGTCGCTGCTGAACATGGAGGCGCCCTGTAAAGGTGAGTAGAATGCGGCGCTGCAGCGATCGATGCAATGTGCTTTTAAAAATAAATGTCTTCCTTTTCAGGATTGTCGGCGAAATGTCTCTGGGATGCAGATTTAGCAGGTGAGGCCTTTTCCTTCTTCTGTTCTCTTGTTCCCTTCCTTTGCAGGTGATTCAGGATGCTGGCAGGTGTGGCAGAAGTCAGGATGCAGGAGCAGACACGGTGAGCGTCCAGCTGCTAGATGCAGAACAACGCGAAGCACGTGTGGCTGATCGGGAGTGGTTTAAATAGCCTTGGAAGAAGTTCCTAGAATGTGTCCTTCCTCCAATCAGGTATGTATCCTTCCCCGACCACGCCCGGGTGGTAAATGAGTCCCACAGGTAAAGTAGTTCCTTACAGGCCTCAAGGAGCCCGGGGTTCTGCAGCATGGTCTGCATCAGGTAAGTGCACCCAAACACTTGCATAATGAGCGTGGCGCCTATGGCGCCAGGACTGACGTTTTCTATGAGCCTGGCGCCATAGGCGCCAGGACGCTGTCCTAAGGGGTTGCTGGGACCTTCCCCGGGGACTTGATGTCCGCTTTCGGGGACGCAGGGCCTGAGCCGGCTCCCCGGGAGCGGGCATCGTGACAATGGGTCCTTTGGCCCACACATGCACTGCCTGGGGGGGGGGGGTTGTCAATGGGTCCTTTGGCCCACACATGCACTGCTTGGGGGGGGGGGGCTGTTAATGGGTCCTTTGGCCCAGTACTCACAACTGCATATTTACATGTGGCATTCATGTTTGGGCACTTACCGGCATCTGCAGGTGGGCTCACTCCTGCCTCAGCCTCCCCGATCCCATGGATCCCCTCTAGGTGGAGGACGCTGCTACAACGCTCCTCCCATGCTTGCAGCCTCAGTGGGGAAGGGGGTCCTCCGCCTGTGCTACTGCTGCGTTGGCGGTGCGTGGAAATGAGGTTGCGTACCCTCAGCCTCAGGTCGTCCCACCGCTTGTGGCAGTCCTTCACACACCTCACTGCCACGCCCACAGCGGTGCACTTGCATGCAGCTTCGGCCCACACCTCCTTCCTCCGCTGCTGTGTGGCACGCCGTTGGTCGGCGCTGAACAGCATCTCCGCATTGTCCACAATGTGCTCCACCAAGACGGTAAGCTCCGCCTCGCTGAAGCACTGTTTGCGCTGCCTCTGAGCAGGAATCCTGGCAGACATGCTGGTGGTCCCTTTTGGCTTCTCAGAGTTAGGAATGTGCTGGCTCTGGATGGCAATGGATTGTGCTTTTATATGATGGCCGCCTCTCTGTTTCCTGTTTTGGCGATCATGGTATTTCCGGCTCCATGTCCGTGGCGGCGGAGGCGGCGGAAACAGGTTTTGCGCCACTTGTGGCTGCGTTATTTCCATTTCCGTGGGGTTTTCCGTGACGGCGGTAACAACGTTTCCGAGTCCGTGTGGTGCGCGCAACCGACAGCGTGTAATCGGACGGTTTTTCCGCAACCTTGCGGACACGGAAACGTTTTTACCGCCGTCGCAGATTTTGCACGGTCCCGTCTTTCCTAATTTTCAGGATGCTTAAACAAATGTTGTTTCTCCAATATTGGTTGAAGTATGACGAAAGTAAAATATTGTCTAATTCTCTGGTTGACAAAATGTTCAACTTAAACAACAACTTGATATGACAAATGGTCTAGTTGAAAACAAATTTCCTCACTCTCCTGCCAGGTAATTTCACAACTGATTCTCTTTATATCCCAGTTTACTCCCTTGCCAGGAATATCTCCCTTTTGGCTCATGCAGATCCCCTTGTGTACTCTCCTGACAGGTATCTCTTCCTGAAAGGTCCACTACCTGATGTTCTTACCAGGCCTCTCTGTAACATTCACATTCCTCTCAGATATAACACAATTGAACTTCTTCAATAATAGAACTTTGTTGACTTCTGATATTACTTGATCCACTTTTCCCCATACTGACATCCCATACATGAGGGTTTGTTCAAACTCTGTCTGTCAACCTTTCTCTTAATATCTCTTGGCTCTTGGCAATGATTGTTCCATGTTTCCCCAAATTGTCATCTCATATTAGGAGAATAGTACAACCTTTGCCTTTTTCTTTCTTCTGTAATGTGTTTTGGCTTATGGTAATGCTGGTTCCAGGTTTCCACCAATTGTCATCTCATATGAGGAGAATTGTACCATATTTGTCTATGCTTTTCAATTCTATTTGGTTGGTATTCAAAATTGCTTCCCAAATATTCATTAACGTACTGGCACGTCCCTGCGCCCCGTACTCTTTTAGGTTGGCTCCCCGGTTTAACGTGCTGTTGCTGCAAGGAGTTTTCGTTGGACAAGCTTCCCCCTCTTTGCAAAGTCTCTTTCGGTTCCCATGTTGGCTTTTTAGTCCTTCGGTGATGGAACCATTGCACCCGCTGCGACTTCACTGGAGTTCCTCTTCTCCGGTCCTGAACGACTGATGACTGTTACCAGCAGACGTTTCCTGCACTCCCCACGGCTCTTCTTTGTGAGTCTGCATCTGGACTCACTTCTCGCTGTGCGCACTCTGTAACCTTTCTCCTCTCTTCTTCTGATTTCCAAGTTTAAATGTCCCACGCAGCTGACTTGGATCTTCACTACTAGACTGCACATTGTAATTGGTGTCAAATTCCCTCCACATTGACTCCTTGCTCCTCTTCCTTGTCATAGTACCTGAGGCTTTCTGGGACTAGGAGTCCAAGGAAGTTTCATATGATTTTAAGTTGCATTGTTGGACAGTTTTATTTAAATAACAATCACCATAAATATTACATGATAAATGACAACATGCCATCAAAAACTATGGAATCAAGGGATCGTCCTCACAAGAAAGGGATGAACACCACCTCTCTCCTGTTGGAGTCACCACTCTCCCTTGACAGACATCTCCACTCATGTGATCCACCCTCAGAATACCACCCTCAGGGTCAGGATCAGGTAGCGGTTGCCTTCCCCTGGCCACATGGGAGGAGACTTTAGGCTGGGCATTAGTGATGACTCTGCAGGATTCATCACATATGTTACATCACATATGTCTGTATAATTAGTGATCAATTCAAAAAGCCCTCCCTTGACCCTCTCCTTCCATCCAACAATCGCCCAATCAGAAATAACTGCTTCATTGCCAAACTCTTAGACCGCACAGCATACTCCCAGTTCTCCCTCTTCACAGAATCCAGTGGCCTACTTGACCCTGTCCAGTCCAGATTCAGACCCCCTCAGACAAACTGAAACTTCCCTTGTCTCCATTAGGGATGACATGAAAAGAACAGCGGACTCAGAAGGCTGTGCTGCACTTATCCTCCTTGACCTTTTGGCAGCCTTTGACACTATCGACCATGCATGCGTCCCCCGTAACAGACTCCACTCTCTACACATCAGGGACACCACTTTAAGATGGATCTCCTCGTTGCTCGCCAACCTCTCACAAATCATACCCATCCCACCCTTCTCCTCTCCACCCCTGCCCTGTCTCTTATGGGATCCCACAGGGGCCTCTGTTTCACCTCTACCTAAGCCCCCTCCCTTGCTCATCCGCTCACATGACCTAACTTGCTACAACTATGTGAAATCACAATTTATATACTATGGAAACAAAATAAGATCCCAAGATACAGAGAGAGGCACAGAGATAGATTTTAAACAGAATACAGTTTATTATTTATAGAAGGGAAGTCAGCTGTCGCATACAAGCCAAGGCCCCCCTGTACTCAACAGTGGCACTAGCAATGAGCATTAGCACAGCACTGAGCACACCATAGCACTGAGAGCTCCTAGCAAAATGAGCATTCCGCACACTCTAGCAATGCAAACTTTTCTACTGAACAGAAATCCACTGTTATACATAGTGGCATTGACGTACATTTACAATTACATGCATAGAAAGCATTCCATGGAAACAGCATTTTGCCTACGTGCATACTTTTCACCATAGCATGAACTGTACTGGAACACGATGACATGTTCTTCTATAATATTCTAAGAAAGGCAAGGCATATTGTGCTAACATTCCTGTCTCTCGCACGAGACAGAAGGACTCTGCAGAAACCAAAAACATTAGTCATGCTATCTCTTCGCAGTAAAGGCTATTTTCTCGGCTAAAGGATAGCTGAAAGTCTGCCAACAGACTAGCTGTTATGATAACATCTCTACACTGTATTCAGCTGCATGAACACATTGTAACGCTCACCTGGCTCCCACGGAGGCACTGGTCTGGTCTGGGTTGCTGTGGCCTCTTCAAGCGTGATGCGCAGAATTCGGACCTCCGATTGAACACGACCCCCAAATCTTGCTTGTCGGGCCCGTAGGATTATCCTTCTGCAGATGAGAAAGGGGATTAACTGTCTGCCGAATAGTGTGCTTGCTCCCCCCTTCCCCCCTTCGTTCTTCTCTGATTCCTCCAATACCCCCGGTTTAAGCTCACCTTATGGTTTGGAAGGATGAACTCTCCATCCTGCTTCTGGTGCAGGGGCGCGCGTTCGTCCAGTTACTTCACTGGTTTTCAGAATGGCGCTGGCACATCCACTTGACTTTTCTGAGTAATACGCCGTAAGTATGAAGATGCAAAAGTTCAAGTGTGAGCCTCCTTTTATGTTGTCTTTCCTGACCTTTATTACAGGTGCAGAACAAAGGCGATGCGTTGAGGGGTTAAATTGCCGGTGATAAAATCAGGTGAGTTAGTGATGAGGGCGACCCCTCTAAATGTCTTTATAATTCCCCAGTAATGTCTTTTGTCCTTTCCCCATAGGGGCCGGGGTGCGGTACCTGCCAAAGATGCGGCGCCGACCCGAGATGTGCAATGATTCACCAAGAAAAGCCGGTAAGTAATATGGCTGAAAATTTCCTTTCCCCTTAGGGGCCGGGGTGGGGTACCTGCCAAAGATGCGGCGCCGACCCGAGATGTGGAATGGTTCACCAAGAAAAGCCGGTAAGTAATATGGCTGAAAATTCGGCTTTCCTCTTGTGTTCCCTTGCTCACCTTTTGTCTCTTCTTCTCTCCCCTAGGTGCAGAGATGTGGCGACCGGTGCTGAGAGCCGCGATGGAGCCGGGCGGTGTCTCGGGAACAGGTGAGTGAAGCACAGCGCTGCAGCGAGCAACGCGGTGCTTTTAAATGGAAGTCTTCCTTCAGGAATGCTGGCGTGAAGATTCTGGATGCAGGTAAGAAGGTTGAATAAGTTCTTGGTTTTCACCTTTCTCTTCTCTTATTCCCTTACAGGTGTTCCAGGTTCGAGGCGGGCGTGGCTGGAGTCCAGGTGCAGGAGCAGACACGGTGAGCGTTCAGCTGCTGGGATGCAGAACAATGCGAAGCACGTGTGGCTGTCCGGGCGTGGCTTAAATAGCTTTGGAAGAAGTTCCAGGTGAGTATTCTTCCACAGCCCCACCCAAGTAACAAAATAGTTCCATCAGAAAAATAGTTCCTCCTAAGTCTCATTTGGCTTGGTTCTTCATGCAGCATGGTCTGCATCAGGTGAGTGTGCAGCATGGTCTGCTTCAGGTAAGTGCACCAAACACTTCCCCTTATGAGCCTGGCGCTTATGGCGCCAGGACTGATGTCAAACATGAGCCTGGCGCCAACGGCGCCAGGACAGAGTCCAAAGAGCCCCTATAAAGGGCCGCTGGGCTTTTACCCGGGGGCGTGATGCCTGCTCCCAGGGGTGCTGGGCCTGGCCTGGTGCTCCGGGGGTAGGCATCATGACAGCACTCCCCCCAAGGCCCCTCCCAAAGTCTTTTCCCAAGGAGGTTTCGGTTTGTTCGGGAAATTCCGATGGAACCTTTTTACTAGCCGAGGTGCATGTATGTGGTCGCTGGGTTCCCAAGATCTTTCCTGAGGCCCGTACCCCTTCCAATCAATTAGATAGAAAAGTTTTGATTTTCAGATCTTAGAGTCCAAAATGTTCTTCACCTCGAATTCAGGCTCCCCATCTATCTGGACTGGTTCTGGTGGCTTTATTAATCTGGTTCCTGGTTGCACCGGTTTCAAAAGCGACACATGAAAAACGGGATGAATCCGCATGTTAGCTGGTAGATCTAGCTTGACTGCCACTGGGTTAATTATAGCTTTGATTGAGTAAGGGCCTAAATACCTTGGATTAAAAGTCTGAGGTCCCTTGAGCGATAAGTGTTTGGTAGCCAACCATACTTGATCCCCTATTTGGTATGGAGGCGCCTCCTTTCGATGCAGATCCGCATTCTTTTTGTATTTCCCTTTCGCATGTTGTAAGTGTGCAGTATCGTAGAATGTAAATGGTCCACTGCGGGCATTTCGAGGCTCAAAGGTGAGACCAAGTCTGAAGTACGAGGGTGATGTCCATATAGGGTATATAAGGGGCTCTGACCAGTTCCAGAGTGTATCGAGTTATTGTATGCATATTCAGCCACTCATAAAATATCCTTCCAATTACCCTCCGATTGGTGCAACATACATCGTAGATATTGTTCAAGGGTCTGGTTCGTTCTCTCCGTTTGACCATCGGTCTGTGGGTGGTGGCTGGTTGAGAGTCTTACGTCGATTTGTGCCAGTTGACAACACTTTTTCCAAAAATGAGAAATAAACTGGCTTCCCCGATCGAAGATTAGTATGGACGGGAATCCATGCAGACGGATGATATTTTCTAGGAATTCCTTGGCAAGAACAAAAGCTGAAGGTAATCCTTTCAACGGAATAAAATGGGCCATCTTGGAAAATAAATCCACCACAACCAGAATAGTATTGTATCCATTACAAGAGGGCAGGTCCGTGATAAAATCTAGTGACAAGGTGTGCCAAGGTGCTGATGGAATGTCTAAGGGTTGAAGAAGGCCGGCGGGTTTTGTTTTTTGACCTTTGTTTTGGGCGCAAACTCCACAGGACATCACGAAAGATTTAATATCCTTTCGCCAGGACGGCCACCAGAATTGTCGTTTAATTTTTTCCTCTGTTTTGGCAATGCCAGGATGTCCTTCCATCAGAGTATCGTGATGATGGGAAATAACCAGTTCTTGCAATTCCTTTTCTGGCAAAAATAAACGTCCTTGGAAGTAAGGTAAGCCATCGTTGATTGAAAAGGCAGATCCCCTCTTGATCCAATCCTGCAAGGCTGAAGAGTCCAGGAATAGTTTTACCCGTGCTTGAAGGTCTTCAAGGGTTTGTAAAGTGGTTATCCCCAAGATTCTTTGTTCGAGAATTATCGGCACAGGTTCTGAGTTTGTGTCCATTTCTCCCATTCCAATTCGAGATAGCGCGTCCGCTTTGCCATTCTTACAGCCGGGACGGTAGGTGATTACAAAATCGAACTCAGCAAAGAATAAAGCCCATCGGAGCTGTCGTGAAGACTGAGCCTTGGCAGTTTTTAAATATTGTAAATTTCGGTGATCAGTGATCACGGTGATGGTATGCCTGGCGCCAAGAAGATAATGCCGCCAAGCCTTAAAGGCGGACTTAATGGCTAATAATTCCTTATCAGTGATTGCATAATTTATCTCCGGCGGCGAGAACTTTCTGGACCAAAATGCTACGGGGTGCAGTTGGTTGGTTTTGGGGTCTCTCTGAGACAGGACAGCTCCCATGGCTAAGCTGGATGCGTCGGTTTCGACTATATATGGGAGATCAGGACGCGGGTGTTTCAAAATAGGTGCGGACGTAAATTTAGCTTTTAATTCCTGAAAGGCCTGTTCACCTTTCTCGGTCCATTCAAAACGTTTATTCTTCCGCAAGAGTGCAGTGATGGGTTGCACCACCCGTGAAAATTCCGGGATAAACCTGCGATAAAAATTGGCAAAACCAAGCATGTTTTGGACACCTTTCACCGAACTAGGTGATGGCCATTTGAGGATGGCATCCACTTTCCGTGAGTCCATTCGGACCCCTTTAGGTGTCAGGATGAATCCAAGAAACTCAACCTCAGTGGTATGGAAAACGCATTTTTCCAGCTTTGCAAACAGTTTGTGCTGGCCCAATTTCTCAAGGACGGCCCTGACATGTTTTCTGTGATCAGATTCTGAAGAGGAGTACACCAGAATGTCATCGATATACACGACAACACAGACATCGATGAGTTCCCGAAGGACATCATTCATGAAGAAATGGAAGGCAGCAGGCACGTTGCACAACCCGAAAGGCATCACCTGGTATTCGAATAGTCCATATTTTGTACGGAAGGCCGTTTTCCATTCGTCGCCTTCTTTTACTCGTACCAGATGATAAGCCCCCAGGAGATCTAACTTGGTGTATATGCAAGCGTCCTTCACTTGGTCAAGGAGTTCAGGGATCAAAGGCAGAGGGTAACGATTTTTAACAGTTATCTGGTTCAATGCGCGGTAATCGATACATGTTCTAAGGTCGCCTTCTTTTTTTGGCACGAAGAACAAAGCCGAGGATGCCGGAGACTTTGACGGGTGAATGAAACCATTGGCTAGGTATTGGTCTAAATATTGTCTCAAATGCAGATTCTCCGGCTCAGTAAGGGCATAAATCCTGCTACAAGGGGGTTGTGCACCGGGCACCAGATCGATTTGGCAATCGTACGATCTGTGAGGAGGTAACGTGTTGGCCTGTTCCTTTTGGAAGATGTCCTGAAAGTCTTGGTATTCCGGAGGTAGTTGCATGGAGACAGAGGTTACTGATGCTAGACTGATCTTCAGATTTTCTGGGTAGCAGGTTCGTGCACACTCCGGAAAGGTTATTCTCTTCGCTCGCCAATCAATTCGAGGATTATGTGTCTCTAACCAAGGGATTGCGAGAATAACCTGAAACTGTGGAGCCTTGATTACATCAAACACAACTGCCTCCCGATGGCCCTCCGGACCTACAAGTGTCACCTCAGCTGTGGAATGTGTTACCAGTCCCGAGGCAATTTCGGTTCCATCAACTGTGGTGATGACATCTTTGCTGGTTTTAAGACGCAGGGGAAGGTTAATCCTGGAGACCAATTCACGATCCAAGTAGTTTCCTATAGCCCCACTATCGATGTATGCCTTTATTGCATGCAACCGCTTAGGCTGTTCCGGATCTACGAGGACCATTGGCACAGTGAAATGCGAGGTCTGAGAGTTTGTTTTCAAGCTCGGCAAGCGGACCCCTACGCTTGTCGGGCGGGGTCGTTTCCCATATACAGAGGATTCATGGATTTTATCAGCGGCTCCTACCACCTTCCTGGGCGGCCTTGCCGGGCAATCTCGTAGAAAGTGTCCAGAGGATCCACAACAAAGACATAAGTGCATCTGCCGTCTTCTTTCCCGTTCCTTTTGCGTTAAAGGTCCTTTAACTCCTCCGATTTGCATTGGCTCAGAGGCTTCAGCCCCCTTGAGGTTAGCATGGGTCTTGACTAACACCCGGGTCTCAAACTTGGACCGATCATCTTTTCTGTTTTGCAGTCTGTGATCCAATTGGACCACTAAGTCTATATATTCTGAGCATTCTTGGGGCGGATTTACAACTTGGGCCAGGACATCTTTAAGTTCTCCGCGTAGACCTCGATAAAATAACGTGATTCTTTTATCTTCTGAACACCCAGTTTCCACAATTAGTCTATTAAAGGTTGCAATGTAGGAAAGGAGGTTTTGATTGCCCTGTCGCAGAGATAGAAGTTCGTCATCTAGAGCCTGCCCCTGGGAGTGACGAGCAAATAACCTTTCCATGCTTGCTTGAAATCCTTGAAAATCACGAAGAATCGGGTCATCTTGTGATACCAGTGGAACTGACCAATCGGCAGCACTGCCGCTGAGATATGACAATACAAAGGCTACCTTGGTCTGGTCATTAGGGAAGGCCCCAGGTCTGCACAGGAAATGCAAACGACACTGATTCATGAATACGGCGAATCGTTTGGGGTCCCCAGCAAAGCGTTCGGGTGGGGCCAGCGGCATGTTTCCAGGTAGATTTATCTGCACTGGGTTACTGGAAAGCACAGGGGCGGGGTTCCCTCCGGAACCGGGTAAAGGGGTTTGTCCAGCTTGACCTTGCAAAAGCTGTCTAGCCAGGTCATCAGCTCTTTCTTTTGTTACAATCACTTCCCTCCTGAGAGCATTAGTTTCTTGACGAGTGGTGTGTACTTCGGCCCGTAATTCCCCCAGTAGTTGGGCCAACTGGTCAGTCTCGGAAGTTTCCATAGCGCCTGGGTGGGAATTTGTAGGAAGGCTTCGCGTTCTGTAACGCTCACCTGGCTCCCACGGAGGCGCTGGTCTGGTCTGGGTTGCTGTGGCCTCTTCAAGCGTGATGCGCAGAATTCGGACCTCCGATTGAACTTGACCCCCAAATCTTGCTTGTCGGGCCCGGAGGATTATCCTTCTGCAGATGAGAAAGGGGATTAACTGTCTGCCGAATAGTGTGCTTGCTCCCCCCTTCCCCTCTTCGTTCTTCTCTGATTCCTCCAATACCCCCGGTTTAAGCTCACCTTATGGTTTGGAAGGATGAACTCTCCATCCTGCTTATGGTGCAGGGGCACGCGTTCGTCCAGTTACTTCACTGGTTTTCAGAATGGCGCTGGCACATCCACTTGACTTTTCTGAGTAATACACCGTAAGTATGAAGATGCAAACAAGTGTGAGCCTCCTTTTATGTTGTCTTTCCTGACCTTTATTTCAGGTGCAGAACAAAGGCGATGCGTTGAGGGGTTAAATTGCCGGTGATAAAATCAGGTGAGGTAGCGATGAGGGCGACCCCTCTAAAATGTCTTTATAATTCCCCAGTAATGTCTTTTGTCCTTTCCCCATAGGGGCCGGGGTGCGGTACCTGCCAAAGATGCGGCGCCGACCCGAGATGTGGAATGATTCACCAAGAAAAGCCGGTAAGTAATATGGCTGATAATGTCCTTTCCCCTTAGGGGCCGGGGTGCGGTACCTGCCAAAAATGCGGCGCCGACCCGAGATGTGGAATGGTTCACCAAGAAAAGCCGGTAAGTAATATGGCTGAAAATTCGGCTTTCCTCTTGTGTTCCCTTGCTCACCTTTTGTCTCTTCTTCTCTCCCCTAGGTGCAGAGATGTGGCGACCGTTGCTGAGAGCCGCGATGGAGCCGGGCGGTGTCTTGGGAACAGGTGAGTGAAGCACGGCGCTGCAGCGAGCAACGCTGTGCTTTTAAATGGAAGTCTTCCTTCAGGAATGCTGGCGTGAAGATTCTGGATGCAGGTAAGAAGGTTGAATAAGTTCTTGGTTTTCACCTTTCTCTTCTCTTATTCCCTTACAGGTGTTCCAGGTTCGAGGCGGGCGTGGCTGGAGTCCAGGTGCAGGAGCAGACACGGTGAGCGTTCAGCTACTGGGATGCAGAACAACGCGAAGCACGTGTGGCTGTCCGGGCGTGGCTTAAATAGCTTTGGAAGAAGTTCCAGGTGAGTATTCTTCCACAGCCCCACCCAAGTAACAAAATAGTTCCATCAGAAAAATAGTTCCTCCTAAGCCTCATTTGGCTTGGTTCTTCATGCAGCATGGTCTGCATCAGGTGAGTGTGCAGCATGGTCTGCTTCAGGTAAGTGCACCAAACACTTCCCCTTATGAGCCTGGCGCTTATGGCGCCAGGACTGATGTCCAACATGAGCCTGGCGCCAACGGCGCCAGGACAGAGTCCAAAGAGCCCCTATAAAGGGCTGCTGGGCTTTTACCCGGGGGCGTGATGCCTGCTCCCGGGGGTGCTGGGCCTGGCCTGGTGCTCCGGGGGTAGGCATCATGACACACATTTTCTTTCGTGCTAAGCGAAGCTGAATTCATAACAGACCAAAACAGACCACATTTTATTGCTCAGAAAACTAGAATGTGTGCTATTGATAATAATAACAAGCATATCTTTTTACATGGCTCTCAGCAAATGTTGATTCATGATAGCTCAGAACAAACTATATTGCTAAACAGAGTTTACTTTAATGCAAGAATAGAGTAGCTCATGCTAACTGCAGATTGACAATACACCAATGACACACAAATCCTAAGATCTCCAAAACCCTGGATTCCCCACATCCTGACCTCGCCTCCTGCCTCTCAGAAATCAACCATTGAATGACGGCTAACCACCTCCTCCTCAATCGTGGTAAAACCAAACCCCTGATATGCGGTAAATCAGCACTCTTCCCCCAACCCACCCTTTGGCCATCCTTCCTAGGCCCTCTGCCTATAGCATCCAACTCAGTAAAGAACATGGGATGCACCTTGGACTTGGATCTAATACTCTCTCGCCACATCAACGCCATATCTAGATGATGTCACTTTCCCCTCCACATCCTCAGACAAATCTTCCCCTACCTCTCCTACCCTCTCCGAGTCACAGCAATTTTGGTAATCATCCTCTCTTGCCTAGATTATGCCAATTCCATCCATCTGGGTGCCCCTGCCCATCAGCTCAGAAAGTACAAACGGATCCAAAGCTCTGTAACTAGGCTCCTCCTTGCCCTCTCGCACAGAGAACACATTACTCCTGCCCTCAGGATGCTCCACTGGCTTCCTAACAGCCGACAGGCCACTTTCAAAGCCATGTGCATTACCCAACGTTCCCTCCACAATATAGGCCCTGAATTACTCGAACACAAACGTACACGCTACCAACCAACAGAAACCTTACATCTGGCTCTGCGCTCCTCCTTGTGATCTCCCTTTGAATTCCACTAGAAAAGGAGGATCCTCTTTCCCATCCAAGCTCCCATACTCTGGAACTCCCTTCCACTCAACATCTGCTGCGTAGAGGACCACCTCTCCTTCAGGAAGGCCCTCAAAACCTGGCTCTTCCCTCCTGCAACCTGACAAACCTATCCCACTTCATGCTTACCCCCATGGCACCCAGGCCGTGACACTATTTGCCACCCCAGTATATCTCCAGAGCAAGGTTAAGTATAATTCAGAGCAGACCGGGTGAACAGACTCCATGACCACATTGAAGGCAAAGAACCAACTGGGGCTCAAGGGTACATATTACACACCACTTTGTTGGATTCTAGCCACAGGCACGGCCGCCCACCCACACGTATTCACCTCCATGCACCAATCTAAAACACAACTCTGTCATCAGAATGCAGCTAAGTTTTATGACAACAATTCGGTCTAGCTGGACACATGCCAAGTGTCCTGTACTCGGTCACTCTCCTGTGACCACCTCAGAGCTCCCATCCACATGCATGATCGACATGGTAGCTAACTGGGGCTCGGCCATCCCACCCAACTTCCTTCTGGCCAAATGCACACACGCATTATCCACTTTCTGACAACTTTCCCACACCTTGGACTTTGGTCCTTGAGGGCGTTCACCCACAAGTGCCTTGAGGCCATACCAATGGGATAAAGACGCTTTACAAATGACATACTACTACTACTACATCATGTGTCATCAGCCATGGGAGCTGGGGGTAACCAGAGTCACATGCAAGAGCATAGGACACATATGCCAGTCACAGTGCATTGAGGATGCGCATCATGTTACATGTCTTGTTGAAGGACGCTCTCTTGATGCAGTTATGCTGCATTTGTGCAACATGGTTTTCATTCCCAGTAATTCAATGATGTGTTAAATACTATGCCAGTACAGTACACACACACAACTCAGAAGCAAGTTGCGCCAGACATGGCCTGTGATAGGATATCAAATGTGCCCCTTTGCCTCTGTTGCGCCTCTGGTGTGCTGTGCAGTCAAATAGTGTCCTGCTGAGTTATTTCTTGTGCATGCATTGTTCATTCCTGCCGCAATGGATTTCTATGGTTGTCAGTGTACTTGCCATCCGTGTCTGTCAATGCTGCATTGCCATTGTGCAGTGTTGAACTGTGTTGGATTGGTTGTGTAAGTATGTGTGCTATATGCATTGTGGTTCCTGTAGTCATCTCCTCATGCAGGAGGTACTTGTTGGGGCATTATGCATTGCTGTCATGCTTCTGCATGGTCCTGTTGGGCCTAGTCCTGTGGGTTGGTGGTTGTCATCTGCAGCTTGAGAAGGCATGTCCTTCATGAATGGGGTCTTGAAAGGGCATGCATTGATCGGTAGTAGTGATGTTTCCCCCTTCACATGGCATTCAACAGGTGATGCAAGATTGTATTGTGTGATAGCACATTTAATCACCCAGCATCCATGTTCATTGCACTCTTTGGCTATCAATATACGCAGACAGGGTGCTGTTATGAAGGACCCCAGCATTGTGAGTGGATCCATGGAAGCACACGCAGCAGTGTGTTTTTTCCCGGTCTGCGTTGCATTTCACCAGCACATTAATGGAGTGGAACTGTTTCCTGTTGCATTATGCCTTCTCGGATGCCTGGTGGGGGGCAAACTACTCCACATGGGCGCAGCCAAACACGGCATTCACGTTTGACATGTGGGATTCTGCGTAGCCACGTTCCTTTGTAGCACTTATCTGTGCCAAGGTGGTGGGAAGGGAGATGTGCCAGCATGCCTCCAGAACCTGCCTGAGCACAAGTGAATAAGTAGCATGCCCACAGTGTGCTGCAAGGCTCCATTGGCAAGAAAATGTGCCACAGATATGCGTGTCCCGTTAGTGACGGCTGATGGCAGCATGTTGTTTGAAAGTAACTGAGCTGTGTTGTTGGCGGAATTGCTGCAGATTTTTTGCAGTATTTTGGCGGTATTTCTACTTCTGATACTGTGGAAATACCATTTGATATATTGTCAGCATCGACGCTAATTCGCCTGATGTTTGCAGTAATTCCGCCAGCGGGAATTATGCCAGCTGTAATTCCACTCCACTGTAATTAGCTCGAACCTCTAATTCATCGGTGTGGTAAAAGTGGTGGTAATTCTGTAACCACCACTTATACTGTATACCGCCGTGCTCGTAATGAGTCGAATCCCTGGGCAGAATCGGAAAGGTAACGATATCCTTCCATGGGTGACAAGGGTGTTATTTCCCTCACAAGATAGGGAGGGGTGAGAGAACCCTGAGAGTGTAAAGGACCCTTAAAGGTGAGAAGGGCACTATAATCCCTAGATCAGGAAGTGGGCCAAATTATATCATCCTGGTGTGGATTACGAATAGCTAGCTGGTCGCTAAAGCGCTGTGAAGAGGACTTGTGCAAATGAAGCAGCTGTATGCTACAAATGTAACATGAAAATAAACTGCGGGGAACTAAATCCCTGTGACTGTGAATCTGCACCTAGAAGTGGCTAGGCACTATGTCTCTGAGACTGCGTTTGAGCCAAGAGGCAGCTGGATATTACAGCCCTGAGACTGTATTGTGTTCAGAGGAGCTGGAGAAGACACATATTACCCGGAAGAGGAGACTTTTTTAGTTATCCTATCTTGGCACTGTTATTTTTGGCCAGTGCTAAGGAGGCAATCCCTGCTCTGTTGTAGATAAACCCAAAGTTACAATAGGTGTTTATCTTAACCACTTTATATTTGCAAATAATGAAGTTTGAACTGTTACTTCTTGAGTCCTGTGTTTTCTCGATACACCACAAGTGTGAGCCGCGCTTTGGCTGTCATCCCCTGGTCATTGTATGTACCTTCAACACCATTAGTCGACTTCATTCTCTTAGCATCTGACATTGCAACTTCCAAGCCTTGCAATTATCCTATATTCCAGGGCCAGTGCTAGGGCTACATATCTACTTTCTTGCTTTCACCTTTCTTCCCCAGATTTGCACCCAGCATGCAGACCTGTATAGATTTCAATACAACTTTGCCACTCTATTGACTAATGTCTGTGACTGTGCTAAAATGTGTATTATGAAACAATCGCACACCGCAGGTGTGTAATCAGCCTCATCGCGTTATTTAACTCCGTACCACGGCACTGGAGCCATATTTCTGCGACTGGGTTTCTGCTGTTATCACGTCACCAGCTTAGTGGCTGCCTAGAGCAGGCAGGTTGATGACCAGATACATTTTTTCCCACAAATCCTACAACATCCACAAGTCTTGTTTTCTAAAACCCTCCTCTAGCTCATCAATGCACCACTTTCATCATCAAATTGATACATGAAGCTTCATTCTATTTAATGTTCATTTGTCTGCAGCTGATACTGAAGTGTATACCAGACTACAAGCTACAGATAAATACCTATTTTACTCGTGAAGCGTATACCCAATAAACTTGTGGGCAGTAATACTCTAAAAACACATGTGCACTCTGGTGGGGAGTGCGGGGGTCAGCCAATCAGGAGGCTAGGAACGCAGGCTTGAACTGTCAGTGAAAACCTGCGTTCCAGCCGTCTGATGACCGGTTCCCCCGCCGTCATCTTCCCCCATCCTCCCTCCTTTTTTTTCTGTGTTTTTTCTCACCCTACCAACCCCACTTACCTTATTTCTGTGGCGGCAAGTGCCGCCGCCGCAGCCGTTCCTTCTCCCCAGCTACTGCTGGCCGCCATGGAGGTTACCGCTTTGGCAACCTGGGGTGCCAATAGCCTTGATCCCCCGTTCCAAGGGCTGGAACGGGGGTAACGGCCCAGAGCCCACATTATCTGCCCTTGCTTCGCTCCGGCCGATAACTTGGGCTGCTGGGCCGTTACCCCCTATTCCAGCCCTTGGAAAGGGGGATTAACGCCATATGGGCCAGGATGACAATTACACATGTGGATCAGGGCCATCTTAAGCACTTTTGGGGCCAGGGGCATGGACACCCTTGGGGCCCCCTCCACCAAACCAAAGGGATTGAGGGGTCCGAATATCTGGTTGCATGCCCCTCTTGTCGCGATCACCACCCATACATATGATATATGATATGATATGATAGGTTATTTATAACACGCTTAATACCCAAAGGTTTCTAAGCGCGGACCCGGGGATCGAACCTGTGTTGCTCCGTGTCGACATAGCTTGATATGCTGGCTCGCATCGATCAAATTAAGCATGGCTCCTCCCTTTCAGTGCTGTTACCCTTCTCATTCTTGCTGTAATAAGAATAACAAGTAGCAGCCAAACTTTTGAACATTGCCTTAAAAAAGCAACTCTGGGAAATCCCAATTGTCAAAGGGTTACTGATCAGTCTGAGGACGACAGTGTACAAACTGGTATTTGACCTTGACCTTCTCAAGAATGAAATTGAGAGCGGTATCCCAAGTAGCCTCATAAGAACTATTCGCAAACAAACACTAAAATCTATTTTGTAAAAATCTTTTACGAATTAAATACAAATAGAAAAAAAATAAAAATAAAGAATAACAAGTAGCATTTCAAGGACAACATTAGCAGTCCACAGCGAGAAGACTTGTTTTCTAGTATAGGCAAATACCACCTTTGTTCAATAGCAGCCATGAGGAAGGTACACCGGCCATTGTATAAATGCCAGACAGAGATCGTATGAAGAAGGTGCATATAATACAGAAGAGACAGAGGACCCAGATTTTCTGCCTCAAAGCATGCAAAAGTGCTCAAGCATGCATACAGGAGACCAATTTGAAGCACAGAGAAAGCTACATATACCATAGAATAGAGAGTGGTGAGGATTGGAAGCTCCTTGAAGGTGTCCATATCCAGAAAGGCTGAGATTAGGAAAGGGACATGGTTTTCAAGTAGTGTTTCCATTACAGAGCAAAGCAAGGCAAGTGGTCGTGGTGTGCAACATATAAATGCTCACTATTATTGTAGACTAAGCAAGACTATAGCCAGTGAAACCACGAGTGAGCCTTTTTTGAAGATCATACCCTGAGAAGGAAATCACTCTGAGGTGACACTTTTGAGAGGTTTAGGGACTAGTAATTTTGACAGGTTAGGCAATATGAGATTAAATAAGATTGGGATCACCCATTGGTTAAGACGAGATGCTGGGATTTGCACCCATTCTGCAATTTCTGCACTTCACAACTTTATTTTCCAGTTATTGTCCAATTCTTATCATGAAAAAAACAAATCCAATTTTATAGAACTTATTTGGAATGTACACAGATCACATAACTCAAAATGACAATTTTTTAAAACAAAAGTTATAGAAGCATATTAGGCAAAATGGGGATGCTTCTAGCTTCGCTGTCTACATCATCAAAGGAAGTATACAAGTACAAGCAAACTAACTTATGTGATACCCAAAACAAAGGCTTGTGAAATTGTTATTTATAAACATGCAGATAAACCTATGAATTGGATAAAAAAGCAAACTGTTTTCTGTCAAATGAGCAGACCTTAAAATATGTTTGCCGTGGTCTGCTATATCTGGTCCACTTCCTTCTGTCTAGAACCCCTACCAATCAAATGGCATATATAAAACATATATAAAAAGAAAGATCAGGTAATGGGTTAAACAATGCCGCCAGCATGTGAGAAGGTAAACATTTTAACAGACCACAGGGCAATATGGTCAGTGATATAATATGATTTGTCGATGGATCACTATCGTCTGCTGGCAAAGCCAGAATACGAGAAGGAACGCCTTGGTTGCACAGTCCGGAATTTGATTAGCTAATCGCAACACCAGACTAACACTTTATGCCCATCATTAGGGGTGGCTGCCTCGCTTTTACAACCACCCATCTGAAGAAACCAATTTCTAGACCTTCACCATATTGATGCTATGTTTGTTTTTATAGCGGCCGCTATTTGGTGCAGGTACATTGCTGATAATAGCACCTGATGTGCTACAAAACAAAGTACATATTCATGCAGGTTATCAACTTCGGACATATGAAAGGCTGAATTTGCCTTAATGGAACTTGGTTTTGTAATCTTGCATATGAACATAGATCTCTGCAATGAGTGCTTAACACACTGAGCTATATTCTGAACCATCCCAGCAATCGAATGTATCAATATGCATTTCAACTTTGGCTATTGCACATGATCACTATGATCCCCACAGAAAGGTCAGAATGCTACAGAAGTTGTGCCATAGTGAATGCACAAACTATGTATACCACAGTGAACACAGAAAGCATTTGAGAATAAATGAATCATAGCAGAATGTTACTGTCAACAACAGACAGGCAATAGGTTTGGCCTCAGCAGCATGCCATAAAATATCATGATGTGTGCTATTTATGTTTGGTGAACAATGGAAACTGACTTCTTTAGATCAGGCAGCCTTGAGGGGGCCTCACATAAAGACATCACTGATATGGATATTATGACCACCAAACATGTTGACAGGTTGACGGGTTCTTTGGAGTTAATTTAGGATGCCACATTTAGGATTTTCATTGTAACATGTTGTACTTAAGTTTTTGACAGTTATTTCATGAGGTGTCTTTTCATTTCAGCTTTAGAGAAATATGCTGTTGTAAAAAAGAGCAGTTACAGAAAGATGAAACTTCCAGGAAAATTTTGAAACAAGAATATGAAAAACTGGGACCTTTTAGGTAACGCTCATTATTTTATAACATTTTTATTCATGAAGTTACTTTCATATTTTGTTTATTGTGAAATATATGGTACGCTCCAATGTGTTTTTATTTGTTTCTATTATTTATTAAGCACTACAATGCGTTTGCACAGCTTCATGATGCTGGAAACCTATTGTGACAGTAATCAATAAATAACAGACAAAGGACTAAAACAACAAATACAGCACAATAACATAATGGTATATATAACAAAATACAAATCAAAATAGCAAACACTAAGCAACAAGCAAAATCAGAAACAGGCAGTAAACGGCAAGGACATTAAATACAGTGTAATACAAGAAAATATTTACATTTCTTTAAAAAAAGAAAAATCGATCCGTTATACCCTTTACAAATTGTGGTAAGGCATTCCATTCCACAATCAATCTTATGCTGGCTACTTGCAAAGATGTGTCTCTGGCCTGAATGTTATTAAATGGGGCAATGAGAGGTGTACAGTCAGCCAGAGCATGTAATGTTCAATAAAGTGCTGAGAAAAACACCAGGTTTGTCAAATAATATTCAAGATAAGATTGATAACTATAGCCTCAACTTGATACTTACCTAATAACCACTCAAGACTCTTTTTGGAATCGTAAATATCGTCACATTTCCTTAGATCAAAAATTGAGAGTAGCTCTGTATTTAGAGACTGCGGTTTGGTTAGTGATTTTTATGACAACTTAAAATAGATGGCACAGCAGTAATATTTTGGGAAAAGAGCAACTACCTAAACCAATATTTCGAGGGGATTGGGTCCTCCGACATATTCCATATCTATGACATGTAATCACCACAGCTGTGCTGCTTTGGAAACTTTTTTCGGCGTCTGCGTCCTGCGTCGATGATGTCGATGCGCCGTCGTCGAGGACCTCCTCCGACGTCATCCGATGTGATAAGTAGGACGCACGACGCCCGTAGCCTCAGTTCCGTTTTTTCCGCGAACGTGTTGCTTCGTGAATCTCGGTTAACGCCTCGACTCTTTGGAGTTCTGTTCTTCTCGGTTCTTCGAACCTGTTCGTTTTTGTGAAAATCCTTCGTGTGAAGATGTCTTCTACTTCGTCTTCGACCCCGCGTCCGGGCTTCAAGAAGTGCGGGGTGTGTGGGTCCAAGATGTCGGTGACGGACTCGCACGACGCCTGCCTCTGGTGCCTCGGGGAGGCCCACGACACGGATGACTGTATCGACTACCAGTCGCTCACGTCCAAAGCCTTACGCGAACGTAAGAAGAAGTTGTCGGTAGGTCGGGTGTCCAAGCCCCGGAAGTCGAAGTCTGCGGGGCTTTCGACGGATGATTCTAGAGGTGACTCTCCGCGTCATCGTCGGAAGTCTCGTGGGTCTCCTTCTAGGATTCGGTCTCGCCACTCCTCAGCATCTTCGAGGCATTCTCGGAAGCGCCGACACCGGTCGTCTTCCAGGTCCTCTTCGGAGGACTCTGCCCGGCACGTCGCTTACCCCACCAGCCGTGCGATGCCGGAGGAATGAGCTTCCTTCGGGAAGAAAATGCTGGCGATTCTCGAGTCGCAGGGTACTAAGCCGTCCGCGCCCCCGATTGGGGTCGGTCGTGAGAGGTCGAGAGACACCGCTTGCAAGAGGTGTCGGCACTAGTCATGGGAGAGGTCCCGTTCGGATAAGGAGACTCGTTCTCGACGTACCCGTTCCAGGTCCCGGTCCTCGACGCGTTCGAGACCGTGTGCACCTGTGAGGTCTTCGAGGAAGATATCGACGTCGGAGGCGTCAAGGGCGTCGACAGGCTTTCTTGAGGCTCCGGCTTCGAAGCCGTCGACGCTCAGGTCGTCGAAGGACACGCCCGGGGCTCCGGCTTAGAGGGCTGGCGGCGCTGCATCTGACGTCGACGCCGATTTCCTCTGCGTCGACGCCGATCCTCTCGGCGCCAATGCCTGTTCTCTCGACGCCGGCGCCGATTCGCTCGACGCCATCGACGCCTTTCGTGTCGGAGGTACCCCGTGGCACGGGGGAACCCCCTAGGAAGGCTCTGCTTAAGAGCAAGCACTCTCGGGTGCCTTCTTTTCGCCACCTGGAATATATTTCAGAGGCGGATGAGGATTCTAATGGCCTGGTTCCTAGTCAGGTTCCAGATGAAATTGTCTCCGGCCATAGTCAGTTTGACGATTTGAGGCAGTCACTGCATGATGCCAGTGGACTGGACACCTCTCCGGAGGTGGAGTTTTGTAGGCCTGAGCCTGGCTCTCATGCCGATTCCTCGTACCGGCGCCTTATGGCTAGGGTTTCTGAGTACTTGGGATGGTCTGCTCCCCCAGGGGAGTTTGTGCAGAATGATCTAAAGGACATCCTTGATGTTGGTCCCCCAACTGACCCGGTACTGCCGTTCCATATGGCTTTACAGAGAAGGGTGGCGGTGGCTTGGACTGCTCCGGAGAGTCTCCCGGCGGTGGGCAGATCCTTGTCGCGAAAATACAGTCCAGCCAGTAGCGACCCCTGCTACTTGACCAGGCACCCCACTCCGGAGAGTTTGGTGGTGCAGGCGGCCCCGGCAAAGCAGGCGTCGTACCCTACCATCCCTCCTGATAGGGACGACAAGCGTTTTGATGGCTGGGCGAAGAAAGTGTTTTCTTCTGGTGGTATGGCGCTTCAGGCGGCCAACTCCATTTGTGCCTTTTCTCGTTTCACACACACTCTGTGGAACTGTGTTGCTGAACGGGATGGTTTCCTTGCTATGGTCCAGGATGGTAAGGATGCCATGTGTGAGTCCGTTCAGTCGGGTTTGGACTTAGCTGAATGCGTCAGTAGGTCCATGGCGGCGAGCACCGTGATACGCAGGTTTGCGTGGTTGCGGAAGTCAGGGTTTGCTCCTGATGTGCAGTCCCGGCTCCTCAACATGCCCTTTGACGGTGAACACCTTTTTGGCAGCAAGGCTGACGAGAGCCTTGAGAGGTTGCAGACCTCAAAAGCTGCAGCGAAGTCATTGGGCGCTGCAGTTCGCCAACCTCCGCCTTTTCGTCCTAGGGGAAAGCAGTGGAGGGGTGGTTCCTTTCGCTATTACTCGTCCTTCAGTAAAGCGAGAGGAGCTGGCAGTCAAAGAGGCCAACGCAGGGGTACCAGAGGTGGACGACAGGGTACCCGTGGTGCCAAGGCCGCTCGGGCAGTTGCCTCTTTGCCCTCAGGTAACGCCGCAGCCGCTCCCACTCAGTCATGAGGCCATGTCCCATGGTTCGCCGGTTGGGGGAAGGCTGGCGCAACATCTTGTAGAGTGGCAAGCTATTACTTCAGATGTGTGGGTTCTGGAGATCATAACCCACGGCTACTGTCTTCCCTTTCGGCACAGGCCTCTCGACAATCCACCGCGGAACCTCTCTTTGCAGAGTCCGGATCCGCTCCTTGCGCAGGAAATTCAAGCCCTGCTGCAGAAAGGCGCCATAGAACTGGTGCCTGTAGCGGAGAGGAACAAGGGATGGTATTCCCCTTATTTTTTGATTTCGAAGAAAGACGGGGGATTGAGACCCATCATGGACTTGCGCGGTTTGAACAAACTCCTCAGGAAGGACCAGTTCAAGATGGTTACTCTCTCTCAAGTCCTCCAGGCCCTTCAGCTTCAGGACTGGTTGGTGTCACTCGACCTCAAGGATGCTTACTTCCATGTGCCGATCCATCCCAAGCACAAGAAGTACCTGAGGTTCGCGGTTGGCGACTCGCACTTTCAGTTTCGGGTCCTGCCGTTCGGATTGACCTCCGCCCCGAGGGTTTTCACCAAGCTCATGGTGGTGGTGGCAGCGCATCTCAGGCAAGGGGGGATTCACGTCTACCCCTACCTGGACGATTGGTTGATCAGGGGGAGCTCTCCCGAGCAAGTCCTGGATCATCTGTCCGTCACCTGCCACTCCCTTCACAGGCTGGGCTTCTCCCTCAATTTAAAGAAGTCCCATTTGACGCCAACACAGCGGCTCCAGTACATCGGAGCAGTGCTCGACACTTCCCTGGGGCAGTGTTTTCCTCCCCAGGTGAGGGCTCTTCACATTCAGCAGATGGTGCACAAGTTTCAGCATGCCCAGACGCTCCCAGCGTTCGAGTTCTTGAGGTTGTTCGGCCTCATGGCATCCTGCATTCTTCTGGTGCCAGATGCTCGCCTGCGGATGAGATCTTTGCAGTGGGCACTCAAGACGCAATGGTCGCAGTCCTACGGCAGGATGTCGGACCCGGTTCAGGTGCTGCCCTCGGTCGCCCGGGACCTTCTGTGGTGGGCCGTCAAAGGCAACTTGATGAAGGGGGCTCCATTTCGGCTTCCCTGGCCGGAGGTGACGATCGTGATGGATGCATCCCTCACGGGATGGGGAGCTCATGCTAACGGGCTGACAGTCAGCGGTCGTTGGTCTCCGTCGGAGTCCAGACTCCATATCAATCTGTTGGAGCTGAGGGCCGTCAGGCTAGCCCTGAAGGCTTTTCTGCCGACTGTGCGAGGAAAGAGTGTCCTGATCCTGACGGACAACACAGTGGCCATGCACTACCTCAACAAAAAGGGGGGGGCAGGGTCACTTCCTCTGTGCACGGAGGCGATGCAGCTCGAGTTCTGGGCCATCCAGCAGGAAGTTTCGATCTCGGCAGTTCATCTGGCCGGAGACGAAAACGTGACGGCGGACGCTCTGAGCAGGCAGAGCGTGATCTCTCACGAGTGGGAGTTGGCTCAGGAGATTCTCCTGGAGATCTTCGCCCTTTGGGGGACCCCTCAAGTGGATCTCTTCGCCTCCAGTGTCAACCGGAAGTGCGAAAGGTTTTGCTCGCGGGAATTTCCTCCAAAAGGAGCCTTAGGAGACGCGTTCGTGGTGGAGTGGTCATTCCCGCTGCTGTACTCGTTTCCTCCAGTCCCCGTCATCCCGCAAGTGCTGCGGAGGTTACGGAAGTTCGGTTCCCGGATGATCCTCATTGCTCCGGCGTGGGCTCGGAGGACGTGGTACCCGGACCTTCTCGACTTGTCCATCTGCCCTCCACATCGTCTTCCCTACCGAGACGATCTGCTCTCACGGGAGGGGGGTCAGGTTCTCCATCCAGAGGTCAGATCCCTCAACCTTCACGCTTGGCTTCTGAAAGGTTGAGGTATAAGGATTGGGACCTCCCTGAAGACGTGATGGAGGTGTTGCTTTCAGCCTGAAGGCCAGCAACAAAGTCTCTGTACCGTTGCTGTTGGCGTAAGTTCTGCGACTGGTGCAGAGTTCAGAATGTGGATCCTTTTGCATGTGACATCCCCATGGTTCTGTCCTTTTTACTTTCTTTGGCCCACAGGGGCTTGCAAGTGGGTACCATTAAAGGTTACCTGGCGGCGCTGTCCATCTTTAAGCGCTCGTCTGAAGAGTGTTCTTACTTTAAAATCCCTTTAATTTCACAGTTTCTGAAAGGGCTCACTAATGGGTTCCCTCCGTCACCTTTCCTGGTGCCCGGTTGGGATTTAAACCTTGTTCTTAAGTTTCTTATGGGTGCTGCGTTTGAGCCTTTACATTCTTGCCCTTTGAGGCTGTTAACTCTGAAAACTGTGTTTTTAGTTGCGGTTCCTTCCGCTCGCAGAGTGAGTGAGTTACAGGCACTTTCAGTTAAGCCACCCTTCACTGTATTTCACAAGGACAGGGTTGTCCTTAGAGTGCGTCCTTCTTTTCCTCCGAAGGTAGTGACGGAATTTCATTTGGCCCAGAAGGTTGTTCTTCCGGCATTCTATCCTCCTCCGCATCCTGGTAAGGAAGAGGAGAGGCTCCATAGGCTTGATCCTAGGAGAGCTTTAAGCTTTTATGTTTCACGCATGTCCCGGGTCAGAGTGGACGATCAACTCTTTATTGGTTACGCTGGAAAGCGTTTGGGGCAAGCTGTGACGAAACAGACTTTGTCTCGCTGGATTATTTTGGCCATCTCGGAGTGTTACCGCTTGGCGGGTAAGGACCCACCGGCTGGCTTGCGGGCCCATTCTACCAGGGGTATGGCTGCATCTACTGCCCTGCAGAGGGGTGTTCCTATTCGCAACATCTGTGATGCAGCCACCTGGGCTTCAGTACATACATTTGTACGTCACTATTCCCTCGATTCCATCCGAGGACAGGATCTGGCCTTTGGCAAGGTGGTCCTTTGCTCTGCTATTTGATTGTCTATTCTAAATTTTGATTCTAAATTCTTTCCCTCCTCCTTGCTCTGGTACTGCTTTGGGAGTCTGTCATAGATATGGAATACGTCGGAGGACCCAATCCCCTCGAAGAACAAGTTACTTTCTTACCTGGTAACGTTCTTTTGATGGGATGGTCCGACGACGTATTCCATATCGCTCCCGCCCTGCCTTCCCTGCTGCAGAATTTCTTTTGCGATTGCAGCTTACGTTCCGCAAGGCTTTGTGTCTGACTGGCAGTTGACTAATGTCACACGTTCTGGGGGAAAAAACTACAACTGAGGCTACGGCGTCGTGCGTCCTACTTATCACATCGGATGACGTCGGGATGTAGTTTCTGAGAAAATGTAGAGGCTTGATGAGTCTGGAAGTAGATCTCCTATGGGGAACCAACCAGCTTGCTCATTTCGGTGGGAGGAAGAGTGGACTCCTTGAATGATGTAGTCCCTCAGATGTAGCAGAGGTTTAATAGATCTGCTGGATGGCAACATTGAACAATCAAACGGTACACTTGAGAAATAGAATGGTTAACTTCTCTCGCACCCCTAAAGTAGGCCCCCTTTCATCGTGTGAGGGAATACCATATGAGGGTGAGGTTACCCTATTCAAATTCAACACATGCCCATTGCTTGTCCGGACAGAGTTGTGGAAGGCCCTTTCTACCCTGAGAGGTTTGGACCATTCCATAGGCCCCTCCTGCAGAGCAGTTGGGAGTTTCACCCTAATGTGACCACCCAACTGTGGGCTATACACCTGGAATGTCTTGATCCTGTTAGAGAGGGCTTCTTAATCTGTATAGACCCCACACACACACTCTGCAACCAAGGGGATCCCAATTCTGTGTTGGGCTTCCTTCCTCTAATCAGCTCTCTGGTCTCTCTGATGAATAAGGGCGATTTCACTCTCTTTATCCGTATGTAATGGCTCACTGAGCACCTGGATGAACAGCAGAAAAACTGAGGAGCAAATGGGGGCCTCTCGGGAGCTGATTCGTCCAGGCAAGGTGAGTCTACAGCAAACTGGCTCTAGACCATGTGCATGCAAGCAGTCCTGCACAATGATGCTGCCCAGCCACATAATCAATGGTGCTTGCAGCGCAGGCCTAACGGTGCAGCAATCAACATAGCTGATCTCAAATAGCGGATAGGGCTTTGGCTAAACCCCACCGTAGCCCAAAGTTTGGCACAACGTGCATGGGAGAACTGGTATAGTACAGCTGGTCTTTCAATTTCCAGAGAGCCCTTATAGCTAGTGCAGCCTTTAGTGCTTTGGTGGGAGCTCAGGCAGGGCTCTGTATTGCTAAAGCCAAATCCCAGTGGGCCATTGATGGTCATGAGGAGGGCTCCAAGATAAATACATAATATTTAGTGGCCCTGAAAGAGTGAGTTGCAGCAGTGACTTCAGTTGCAAATAATACCTGATTGTTTCCGGAAGGGGTATCAAGTTGACACCTCTCTATGACATATTCTTTGGCCAAATGTAAATGGGAGCAGGAGACAAATACCAACAAGATACCTGCCTCAGAAGAGGAACTCTCCTATAGATCATGATGGGAAACCAGGAATCGTCCTCCAAAAAGTGCTTAATTGAAATCAATGGTGAAAGATAGATCCTTCATCTAAACAGATGTGCTAGACATGAGAACCAACCCAGGAGCAATATATGCAAAATAATGGATGACGCAGAAGCCTGTGTCTCCAAGGTAGAAGACAACCTACATGTCACCAGATATGGCAACCCTCACATTGCAAAATAAATAGCCTTGTTAACTGGCCAACCTAATGATCAAGAATCCAGGGACAGATGCAACAAAGGGTCCTGAGCATGCCTGAATGCTTTGAGGGTAAGGCCATCAATGTCTTCATTTTAAAGGTCTTGATTACAAAACTACAGACGGACACAACCGCTGAAACTGAGATTGATAGAGCACACAGAGCCCTTAAATCACATCCAGATCTGTGAAAGGCTGTTAGACAGATCTTAATCTGCTTTTTAAGGTTCTCGGTCAAATAGCAGATCATGCAACTAGCCAGAGACAAAGAAGCCCTTTGAGATTAAGACAAGGTAGACTTTCATAAAGATTTAGCCCTGGGTATCCTAAAAAAGAGGAGATTTAGCGTGATTAAACAAGGTTTCTAAGTGCAAAATACGATATACCTGGGTGTTTGCACCTGTCTCTCGCTCAAATTCTAAATCAGAAACAAGAATGTGAGAGCAGTATCCCTGGAAGTGGCATGTACATTCTTACATGAGCAAGTGGGAGAGAGAACTGGCGGACAGTCAAAGCGTCCCGGAGCTGAGGGACAAGAAGCCACGAAACGCATTCCAGACATGTTCCGCCAAATGTAAGTTGAGGAAAAATGGATGCCCTATGATGTAAATGGGTCGAAGGAATGACTTCCCAATAGAACAGGTCGAGGATTTTGTACTTTCTACAGCCGCCAGCATCATTGAAGATGCTGGCCACATTGTTGACTCTGTCATGGAATCTTGATAAGTGTTAGGCACGATTGCATGCAGTACCCTTTGGGTGCACTACAATAACCTTGACCTTCTGGCAATAGGGACCCAACCTTTGGTATAAGTGTGAACTACACAGGTTGGGTCCCTATTGCCAGGAGGTCAAGGTTATTGTAGTGCACCCAAAGGGTACTGAATACAATCTTGCCTAACACTGGTGGCAGGCGGTAAGGATCTATTGTAGAGTAGTTACATAGAGTGTTTGCTTTACTTTTCTTCAACTAAAAACCTTCACAAGGCTAAGCTCCACTATAAATAGCAATTGTAACATGCCTAGTATGGATAACTTCAAGGAGGAAGCCCTGCTCATTCTAACAGTAGAACAACTGAAAGAAATGTGTAAAGTCAGGAATCTCCCTCTTAAAGGAAAGACAAATGAATTGATTACAAGGTTGTTAGATCACCAAAGGTTGGATAGTAGGCCTTTAACTCCTACTACTTCAGAAAATGTGGAAATTGATATTGAGGATGATAATTCAGAGTCTCACTCTAATGTCTTAGAAGAGTCCGAAGAGGGAGAGGAGTCCCAGGATAGTAACCCCTCTATGCCTCAGCCTGCCCTTTTGCCTCAACCTGTGTCCACTGGGACCCCACAAGATCCATCACTGAGTCCAGAATATGTGTCTCTTTGTATTGGATTTCAAAAGAATACAGGCTCAAGCTGAAGCCAAATATCAGGACATCAAACTCAGGGAACTAGAAATGCAACATGCTCTTGAAATGAAAACATTGTCTCTTGAAAATATTTGTATCCCAGAGTCCTCTAGGTCTTCCAGTCCAAAGAGGCCTCACCTGCCCAAAGAAGCAGTGAGTATGTATGATGCAAAACTTGATATTTTGGATTGGTTGAGTGCTTTTGAATACAATCATGGAATTCAGGGTCTCACAGGGAATCGGCTGATTCCTTGGAGTTAGGGAGATTTCTCAAAAGATGTGTAAATTCCCTCCACCTTGGAGACCCCCAGCAACTTTGTGGATTTTGAGGACTTGATTTTTTTAACCTGGAGAGAGTGAGACCCTTTTTTTCCCACTCTGTCATGTATTTTGATGTGATTTTATACACTTTTTATTTTTGGTTATGGAGTCTAACCAACTCCATAGGCATCATCTTTTACAATTGTCACACAGCACCTTCAGTGCAGTGCCACAGGGAAGTCTTCCAGATTTCCCAAGGTTTAAATACCTTCTCTGGGATCAACTACTGTTTCTTCACTTAGTCCGTTAAAATTCTAGACCAAGCACACCCTATCTTACAATAGAGTGCTGCAGGGGTTACTTAGTATCCCCTGTGTCTAGTTACTCATGTAGCATTTATATGTTACGCTTTCATCTCAGAATGGCTGGTGGCAGTGGTTTTTGTATTAACTACCATGATTTACCCCGACCGCGAACTGTTCGCAACTTCGGTAACGTTAAATCGCGGGAGCCTTGTTTTTCAAAATGGTGCTGAGCCTCCTTTGTGAAAATGGTCCCGGTCTTCTTTTTTCAACATTTCTTTGTGGAAAGGTCCTTCCCGAGTTTTTCTCTGCATGCCAAACAAGGTTGGGTCTCTTTGTTCATTCGCCTTTGGCAGGGTTTCTGAGAGAAACCTGCCACTGGCGCCTGAGTTTCTGGGGTATGCAGGAAGTGAGGGAGGTGCCCGAAAACTCCCTGTGCTCAGTCTCCTAGGAGATCCAAATGCACTCTGTGGTGATTGGCTGGCTGACCGTCCGGCAAGGACAGCCACCCTGCTGGGTGAGTGACAGCTAGGCTGGAATGAATGGGAGGGAATTGAAAAAAAGGCGAGTCTCTTGGCTTGGAAGGCAGAGTCAACCACTGGACGAAGGAACCGAAGAAGAACTTGAAGAGGACGGCTGCTGCAACTCCTGGACCGTTGGTTTTCCCGGTGAAGCCCTGCTGCAGGTCCGAATCGCCAAGTTTGCATCGACAGAGAAGCCCTGCAGGGACGAGTTGTCCCTTTGAGCTGGTGGGACCAATCAACTCCCAAGTAAGCCACCTGGATACCCATCTCGTAGCTGGTTGAATTTCCTCAGAGTTGCTGCAGGAAACCGTAGAGCCAGGGACACCAGATTGTGTGCGTTGCTTGTTAGCTGGCCTAAAGCTTTTGGAAGATCCTCCGGACTCCCACGAAGCCGGACTGACCAAGCCTGGCCACCCCTCAGTTGAGTGCGGGACCTCAGATGTGAGGAAAGTCCACCTTGACAGTCAGGAACCGTGCTTATTGCTATTTGCTGTACCGCAAGGAGCTGAAACGCGAAACGGCCACTGAAAGTAAAGTTTGCCGGTTGCCAGCCTCGACAGTGCCAGTGCAGTGCAGGAGTCCCACGACGTCCTCCCTCTTGTCCCCACGACTGAGGCCCAGGAACAGTGGGATCTCCAGAGCTGCACAGGAACAGAGTCTTCAGCTGCATCGTTTTCTTTTTTACTAAGGTACTGTAAAACTAGCCTAAGAGAACTTACCTCTTACTGTGGAAGTGCTTATAACTTCTGCAACTCGCACGTCTAATCAGCCTGTGGCCCCACATTTGATTCTTCTTGTTCTCAAAGACTCCTAAGGACTTGTGCCAAGACCTTTCCATTTACTTACCTGAAGTGCTGCATCATATACAAAGACTTTGGCCTATTGACCTTGGCTTAGCCTATTGAGCTGAATGACTCTTCTAAGTACTATCTGAAAGTATTTGTCCTGCTTGTGACTATTTGTAATTTCTTGTGTTCTAATAACTTTTGCCTTTTACTTACTTTGTAAAGAGTATTCTAAATGCCAACAGTAAGGTATTAATGTCCCCAGCACCCTTGCAACTGAAGTCATCTGTGGGTGTAGGTTGTGTCTGTGGGCCATCCCAAAAGAGCCTTGGCTGATTCAGAAAATCAGAGTGTACAGTAGTTAAGTATATTTGTGTGTTACTATTCTATTGCTCCCTTCTGAAGAAGGCTTTATAACTGACTGATAAATACATTATTAATTGTTTATGCAAGAAACCTTGAATGTAAGAGTTTATTTGAATACCTGTAACTGTGAATCTTTGTGTAACTCCACTACAGCTCCCATTTCCCATCTTGAGATAAGCCTGGCTGCTCAACACGCTACCTAAACTGTGTAGTACAAGCTTATACCAAAGGTTGGGTTGCCTATACCTGTAGTCATAATTGTTTGTAGTGTTCCCAGAGGATACTGCATTCAAACTTAGCCTAACTGTAACGCTCACCTGATTCCCGCAGAGGCGCCGGTCTTGACTGGGTGAATGCCGTATCTTCAAAGGTGATGTGTAACACACGGTTGGCTCTTTGGGCTGAACCTCTGTGCACTGTATGTCTGACTCGAAGAGTAAGATGTCTGCAGATAGAAAATATGGGATTAATGAACTGGGGTTATTGGGTGCCTCTCTCCTCTTCCCTTTCTCTTCTCCTGTAGAACCCCAAAGGTTAACGCCCTCAACTTAGGTAAGTGAACGCCGAGCTCTCCATCTGCCTCGGGGCAGGGTGCCGTAACCAGTTTCTTCACTGGATAAGGGTGCAGGCCTCTTGACCTCCGAGGACTGCTGTCCGTCGTTAACTGCACGAACGGTAAGTTCTGGGCACTTCAAATGTCTTAAAAGTCTTTTGTAATGATATCTCTTGTTTTGCAGGGTTCCGGCGATGGCGGATGGCGGGCTGATGAGAGTTGAGGATCGAACCCGCATGAGGAATAGAAGCGCCTGGAAGCACGTAAGTAAGCGCTTGTAGCCTGCTTCACGATGCGCACTAACTGTCCCTTTTATCTTGCAGGTACAAGTTCGGAGCTTTAGAGAAGCTGAAGGGTGCTGGAATACCCACTGGATTCGGCGTGGGAAGGAGTAATGGCACGTGAGTAATAAAGTTGCCCAATGTCTTTAAACGCACCTTCTTTTGTCTTTCAGATGCGGGATGCAGCGCCGAAGGCCTCCGGAGCGTGCGAAGAGCTGGTAAGCTTTTGTCTTTCAGATGCCGGAATGCAGTGCGAAGACCTCCGGAGCATGCGAAGAGTAGGTAAGCCTTTGTCTTTCAGATGCCAGAATGCAGCGCGAGGCGTTGGTGACAGCCGATGGACCAGGTAAGAGATGTGCTGCCACTGAAGACCGTAGTGCTAACCTGTTCTTTCTTTGTCTTTACAGGAGCTGCTGAAGACTGGATTCCAGGATGGTAAGCCTTTGTTCCCTTAGGCCCAGGATCAGAAGCAGAAGACACGATGAGCGTTCTGCTGCAGAGAATGCAGAATAACGCAAAGCAAGATTCATACATCGGGTGTGGTTTAAATAGCCTCCTGTAGTGCTTAGGTGTCTCCTTCCACAGCCACGCCTAGGTAAGAAAAGAGTTCCTGCTTTCCAGAAGAGATCCAGTGTTCTGAACCTAGGGAGTGGCTCCTGCCCCACCCAACAGGAAAAGTAATCCCAAACAGAAGAGGATCAGGGTTTCAACTGGCAGGTAAGTAAGCAGCATGGTCTGCTGCAGGTAAGTCCACCCAAGCATTATGAGCCCGGCGCTTCCAGCGCTGGGACTGGGCATCTTTATGAGCCTGGTGCCACTGGCGCCAGGACATGGTCCAAAAGGTCCCAATTGGGACTGGCTGGCACTCGGAACCGGGGTTATGGGTCTGCTTCCAAGGGAGTCGGGCAAGTCCTGATCTTTTGGAAGCAGAGATCATGACACTAACACTGGTGGCAGGTGTTGAGGATATATTGTAGAGTTGTTACATTTAGAGTTTGCTTTACTTTTGTTCAAATAGTAACCTTCACAAGGCTAAGCTCCACTAGAAAAGCAATTGTAACAAGCCAGATATGGATAACTTCCGACAGGAAGCCCTGATCATTTTGACAGTAGAGCAACTGAAAGAAATATGTAATGTCAGGTCTCTCCCTGTTAAAGGAAGGAAAAATTAACTTATTGCAAGATTGTTAGAAAATCAAAGTCTGGGTAGTAGGCCTGTCACACCTACTAACCCAGGAAATGTGGAACATGATGAGGATGATGATGATTCAGAGTCCAACTCGAATGTTATTGAAGAGTGGGAAGAGTTAGAGGAGTCTCAGGGTGTGAGCCCCTCTTTACCTCAACCAGCTCTTATGCCTCAAGTCTTCTAGGTCTTCCAGTCCTCACAGATCTTGCATGCCTAAGGAAGCTATGTGTATGTATGCGGTGAAACTTGATATTTTGGATTGGTTGGGTGCTTTTGAATATATGGGATTCAGGGTTTCACAGGGAATCAGCTGATTCCTTGGCTCTTGTCTAGGCTCCCCCAGGTTGCAACTGATGCTGTAATGGAGGTGGGGGAACTTGAAAGATTGGAGTATGAAAATGTGAAGCTAGCTTTGATAGCTAGATTTGGGAATACTCCTTCCCAGTACCCTAAGAGGTGTAGGACCCTCAAAAAGACTGATGGTACCCCTCGGGCTACCTGTGTGTGTGAATGTTTGAAAAACCTAGATGGTTGTGTTAAGGGTTACAGAGTAACTACGTTTGGAGGAATGAGAAATCGGTTTTTGTTGGAATCTCTTTTTGATGCCTGCTCTCCTGAGCTGAGACAGCATTTGGCTGACTCAAAAAAGATTGATCCCAAGAAGCTAGCAAAGGCTGCTGACTTGTGGGTTGCCAACAGGGCTACTCACAAGGATTCTGGGGCCACTCAAAAAGGATGAGGGGAAACCGCACAAGAAAGATGACAACGAGAATTCTAAATCCAACCACGCAAAAGAGGGCCACAAACATAAGAAGGGTAACCCATTTGGGAAACCAGGTCAGTCCAATGAGACCTCTGGTGCCAAACCAGAGGGAGGTCAGCAGAAACACCCATTCCAGATAACTTTTGATTAATGTTATGCTTGTGGGTCTACTGACCATGTGAAAGGGGATCCCAGATGTAAACGTAAACTTTCAGGGGTCCACACTGCCTCCTTAGCCTTCATCCCTGAGGGAGAAGTACATATGGCAAGTGGAAACTTTCATCTATTGGCTGAAGATCCCATTGGAGTCACAGCCAGTGTGTCTTTAGTGTCCCTGGGTCTGTGGTAACAGCAGAATGTAGATGTGTGTAACTCTATTCCAGACAACACAAAAGAATATTACATGGACAGTGTACTTGTTAATGGACAGGAGACCCCTGCCATTAGAGACACTGGGGCCCGCATTACTGTAGTGGATGACACCTTTTTCAAACCTGAGGATGTTGTTAAGGCACCCAAAGGTCCCACTAAGCTTGC
Organism: Ambystoma mexicanum; assembly: GCF_040938575.1. Classification (NCBI taxonomy): domain Eukaryota; kingdom Metazoa; phylum Chordata; class Amphibia; order Caudata; family Ambystomatidae; genus Ambystoma; species Ambystoma mexicanum. The sequence goes on along the minus strand of NC_090934.1, from coordinate 700,510,837 downwards.
TGGAGGCCCTATTAAGATGGTTCCAATACTACCAGCTCTCATCCAGTGCAGCAACATGACTGTAAGAATACCGCTCGGTGTTCAGAATGAGGTGCCTGGGAGAGTCCTGTTGGGGAATGACTTAAAAGCTCTTGGAGTTGTATCAAGCACCCCCAGGCCTCCCAGTAAAAGGAAACAGGAGCAGATTAGGAAGGCCAGAGAGCTCACTTTGGATGACTCTCAGTGGGTTGTTACAGAGGTACCTATAACACCCAGTCCACAGGAAGAACAAACTTCTAATTCCAAGAAGAAAGAGACAAAGGGGAAACCCAAGGTCTCAGGAAGAAATAAAAGTATCGCTCCTGTACACAAAACAAGGACATCCCAGAGAGGACAGTCCTAGGTCACACCTGTGACCCCCCACCAGCTGAGGCTGAGTGGGAGGACCAAACAGACGATGATGAAACAGTTTTTTTTTTAAATATTTTTATTTTATTTTATAAAATCAAACAAACACACTACAACTGTTTCAAAACATAGAAAGCATCATATTCCAACACATATTTCAAACTCCCCAACTCCCCCCTCCCCCCTTAAACTAGAGCCGGTTCTCACATGTCGTTTACGGAAACATCATTGGGTGGCACAATACTTAGGCAGCCATCATCCGGGTCCTCTGTTTCGTTGTCACCCTGGTGAGGGTTTGTCAACGAGGCCACCAATTGCCGCCAGGCAAGCAAGGGCCCTACTTCCTCCTCACCCCCCCCCCCCTAGTGACCGCTTCAAACCAGACTACGGATTCAGCTTCCGCCCACCTCAAGAGGTCTGTCCACCATAACTCCACCCTAGGTCTGTGGGCCGCCTTCCAGCCCATGGCAATCCTACGTTTGGCCAAGACATAAGCCAGGTCCTTTATCTTGCTTATGTGTTTCAAATGCCGTGGTCTAGGGAAAAGCCCAAGCATGCATGACCAGGCCGATTCCACCTCCAGCACCCCCCTCCCCCGCCAGCCAGTTTCGTCTTGACCTCGTCCCAAAATCTATGCACCTCCGGGCAAGCCCAGAACATGTGTAGCAATCCCGCATTCACCTCCCCACACCTGGGGCATTGCTGCATAGCTGATCCCCCAAACTTTGCAATCTTCCCGGGGGTTAAATAAGCCCTGTGGGTAACATACAGTTGAAGCTGTTGGAATCTCGCGTTCCGGGACACCTTTTTGTGGTACCTCTGAGCCCGTTCCCACTGCTCATCCGTCATGGGTCCTCCCACCTCCTCCTCCCAATCTTGTCTCAATTGGAGCAACTCCTTCCCTGCCCTTACTCGCAGGAGCTCATATATCCCCGATATTTCGTGCCCGCCCTCCGATACATCATACATGGTTTCCAGGGAGGCGTCTGGGTCTTCCGCTAGCACTGTCTCAGGCCATCTTTCTCTAGTCTTTTTCACAAGCCTAGTGTAAGTTATATATTGGCCACCATGTACTCCCGTCTCTTCCTGCAACCTCTGAAAGTCCACTGCCTCCCCTTCCTGCCATATGTCCCCGAGGGTGGCTAGGCCTACCTGTTCCCAGTATCTGCGGACCGATTCAAGTAGTTGGGGGTCGCTCCCACACAGCGCCGCCAAAGGGGCCTGCTGGGAGTACGGCTCCGAGTCCCCCCCAATCTTCCATGTCCTGTGCCAGATCTCCCAGCCCAGCCTCAGTAGCCGCTCCTTGCCCACCAGTTTGTCTCTGCCCAACCACACCACCAGTGTTGCCAACTTAGCGACTTTGTCGCTATATTTAGCGACAAAGTGCAGGTCCCTAGCGACTTTCTCCATAGAAAGCGACTAGCGACTAATCTAGCTACTTTCTCCCGAGTCCCATTGGTTTGAAGACGTACACTTTTTTCTATTGGTTTGGAGACTTGCACGTTTCCAAACCAATAGAAAAGGGTGTACGTCTCCAAAACAATAGGAGTACCTCCAATCAATGCCCCCGTCCTTGCAGCCAGGCTCCCACACAACAAGTGAAGTCGTGTCACTGAGGCCGCGTCCTGCGAGCGGCACGAGAATGCGGCGAGATTTGTCCCCAATGGAACGCTGTATTATCGGGCTAGGAAGTCAACACGATTTCAGCAATTATGCAAATTAGGCAATGATGTCATTTAGCGACTTTTAGCTACTTTTAGGCCAGCCTCTAGCTACTTTCCGGACTGAGGAGTTGGCAACAGTGCACACCACTTCCATCAGAAAGTATGGGGCTGTATCTCCACGCAGGAGCCTGGCTTCCGGCGAGTCTTCAGCCGAGAGCCACCTGGCCACGTACTGCAGCTGCCCCGCCAGGTAATAGAGTTCAAAATTAGGCAGGCCTATCCCCCCCCCCCGTCACACGGGTTCTGGAGCTTCCACAGAGCCACCCTATTCCTAGAGCTGCCCCACACGAAACCCCTACACACGCTGTGAAGTTTCGCGAATAGGCTCCTGGGTATCAGAAACGGGACGTTTACGAAGAAGTGCAAAAGTCTAGGCGGGACCACCATCTTGAGCAAGGCTGCCCTCCCCATCATGGTCAGGGGCAATCTGGACCAGAATACCATGCTGTTCTTGATCCCCTCAATCGCCGTTTCCGTGTTGTGCTTGTGTTCTGCCTCGACCTTGTGGTAAATATTTATTCCCAAATACCTAAATGTCACGGGCTGCCATGGTATTGGCAGGACAGGCAGCCTCTGCACCGGGACATTCCTATATCTGCCCAAGGGGAACAGACTGGACTTTCCAGGGTTCACCGATATTCCCGAGAGGATGGCGTACCGTTCTATTACCTCTAGCACGTACTGTAGGTTTTCCTCTGGGTAGCGCAAATAAAGGAGCATATCATCCGCATATAAGATCAGATGCTCTCCACTGGCAGTGTTTATGCCCACCTCCCCATATTGTTGTCGCAGGCATATTGCCAGCGGCTCCAATGCCAGTATATGTAGCATGGGTGACCAGGGGCATCCCTGTCTGGTCCCCCTGCCTAGTTGCCAAGAATCTGAGACTATTGACCCTCTCTTGACCCTCGCCATCGGGGTGCTATAAAACAACTGGACCCATCTGAGGTATCCAGGTCCCATTCCGTACCCCTTCAGGACCGCTTTCAGCCAGGGCCATCGTACCGAGACGAAGTCCTTGACCACGTCTAACGACACTATAGCCAGCTCGCCCGTGTCTTCCTCAGTTTGGTCTATGACATGGTGTAGCCTCCTGTGGTTATCAGTGATGTTCCTACCTGGAACATATCCCGTCTGATCTGGGTGTATCAGTTTCTTAATCACCCTCTTCAGTCTATTAGCCAGCACCGCCGTGAGTATTTTGCTGTCCTGGTTAAGCATGGACAACGGTCTGTAAGACCCGCGCTCCACGGCCGGTTTGCCTGGTTTCAGGAGTGGGATGATTACAGCCTCACGGAGGGACAAAGGGAGTTCTCCCTGCTCATAGGCCTCGTTGAAAGTAGCAAGCAGTGGCAGAAGCAACTCTTACTGGTATGTTTTGTAGAACTCGCTGGGAAGCCTATCCGAACCCGGCGCCTTGCAAGTGGGCAAGTTCCGAATCACTACCTCCAGCTCGTCCAAGGTGACGGGTGCGTCTAACTCAGAACGTTCTAGATCATCTAAGGTGGGCAGCTCAATGTCCCCCAATGTGTCCAGTATGTCATGACCCATATCCTCCCCCGTGTCCTCATACAAGTGTCTGTAAAACTTAAGGAATTCCTCATTTACCTCTTTCTGGGTGTTGCATATGCAACCTCCCTCGCCCTGAATCTCACTAATCACCGAGCGGGGGGTCTCACTCTTATACAGCCAAGCCAGCAGTCTGCACGGGTTGTCGCCCCCTGCATGTATCCTCTCCGTATATTTCCTGTAGCTGAGTCTGCACAGTCTATCCCAGAGAGCGCTGCAGGACAACTGTAGCTCCTCTACTTTGGTTCTGTTATCATAAGCAGTGCTCTCGCAACGCGTGAGCTCCTCTAGCTCCCTTTCCGCCTCCCAGAGCTCCCTTTCGACCCCCCCCCCTGTAGCCCCTTAGCTTGGGAAATGGCTACCCCACGCACCACCACCTTAAACGCTTCCCACAGTATGCCCACAGATCCTACGCTTCCCGTATTTATATCAAAGTATTCTTCAATGGCATCCCTCAGGCCCTCCCGAAACCCCTCATCCTGCAGAGCCTCGGTCCTAAGTCTCCATGTAGGGATCTGCGGTCTTGGGGGCTGATGTCTCCAGTCTACCACCAAGGGCGAGTGGTCCGACAGCACTCAGGCCTTGTATTCCGCTCCTTCTATATCTCTCACTATCTCGGCTGTTACAAACACGTAGTCTAACCTTGTGTACAAATCATGTGGCGCTGTGTAGTGTGAGTACTGTCTATCCGTGGGATGTAGCCTTCTCCATGCATCCTCTAGGCCTAGGTCTTTCAGTAAGGTACTCAGCGCTTTAGCCGCCGGTGCCGTTTTTCCTGCCCTGTCCTTGGACCTGTCCATTCTGGGGTCTACGGTACAGTTAAAGTCCCCCCCCACACTACCGTACCCCCTGCCAGGGGGCCAAGTTTACCGTAGAGGGTCCTAAAGTAAGCCGCTGTATCGTTATTGGGGGCATACAAATTTATGATGTGCACTTCTCTGTTTTCCAAGAGACCCGTTACCACCACCATTCTACCCTCCGGGTCCACCGTAGAATCAAGCACCCGAAACAGCACGTGGGGCGCCACCCAGGTGACAACCCCTCTGGCATACGCTGAGTACGCTGCCCCCACAACAGTGCCCTTCCATTTCCTCCTGACCACCTCCAGCCTTTCCCTAGTGAGGTGGGTCTCTTGCAGCAGGGCTATGTCTATGCACATCCTCTTTAAATACAACATCACTTTGTTACGTTTAAGGTTGCTGTTGAGGCCCCGTACATTCCAGGTCACGATTCTGAGATTACCCAATGCCATCCGGTCGGTCTATCTCCATCCCGCCCCTTCCCATAATGTTCCCCACGTAGAGTCGTTTCCTGGCTCTTTCCCTTCTATTCACGAACAGTGCCCCCCTTCTCCAACCTCACACCACTGCACATAACCCCCCCCCTCCCCGCCAACCACCAACAATAGCCCAGCTCAGGCCTACCCACATCTGGACCCGTCTCGTGACCAAGAACAAGGACCCCGCGGGGTGTCACCAATCTAACAGTGACCTAACTAAATATACTACTATCGGGTGCAGAGGTTGCTCCCCAGGAGCTCCCAGTCATCTATTTAGGAGAAGTGAATTCAACGGGACCCGCCGGCAGATGCCGTGACTTCCTCCACACAAGCACAATATCAAACTATATTCCAGTCCCAATGTCATAGCTATGGCCTCACGGGTGCCTCTGCCACATGCTACTTATCTCCAGCCGCTTCTGTCTGGGCATCCGATTCCTCAGGTCGACCTTGCATATCCAACCATTCCATCGCTTCGCTCGGCGTCTAAAAGAAGAGGGATCTGTTCTTATAAAAAACCTTTAACCTGGCGGGGTAAAGCAACATGTAGCGGTGGCCTGCTTCTCTAAGCCTCCTCTTCACCGTTCCAAAGTTCATTCGACTCCGTTGTACGAGCAGCGTATAATCCGGATACGCCGTTATATTTGCTGACCCCCTTTCTATCGTGCTTCCTTTCCGGAAAAATTTGAGAATCTTCTCGCGGTCACGATAGTTCAAGATCTTCGCGATCAACGGTTGCGGGGGGGCTCCTGGGGCCGGTCTCCTGGTCAGGGCCCTGTACGCCCTTTCGACCGTGAACCCCTGGGTCAGCTCCCCGCCTGTAATCTCCTGCAAAAGCATGGTTTCACCGAAATACGTGGGGTTCAATCCTTCCATTCCCTCCGGTACCCCCACTATGCGAATGTTGTTGCGCCTGGCGCGCCCCTCTGCCTGCTCTGCTCTGTCCTCCAAATTGCCCTTTCGGTGCACAATGGCATGAAGCTCCTTGGCATGTGTGTTGCACGCCTCCGTGGTCGGGGCCAACTCCTTCTCCAGTTCCCCAGTGCGCTCTGCGATCGTTCGCACATCCTGGCGCAACAGGTTCACCTCTTCTCGGACCACTCCTATCTTAAGGTTTAGGCCCTCTTGCAGCTCTTTCATGGCCAGGCCCAGCTTCGTCTCCCAGGCCACCTTCAAGTCGGCAATTGCTTCCAGCACCTCCTGGATAGTACCCGGTGGGTCCGTTGCGGGGGTTTCTTTGCTCTTGCCCCCTTCCGCGCCCGAGGGCGACCTAACGTAGGTCTCCATCGTGGGCTGTTTGATCCGGGGTCGCACCACCTTGGAGGACATCCTGCGGCGTCGGTTGGGTCCACGCGCCCAGCTGTATCCTCGCGGGGTTCGCTCGCCGGCCTCTTCACAGCGAGGTTCCGCTGGACCCGGGTTCACTCTGCTAGCCCACCACGATCCAGGGCCTCTTCAGTGTGGGCTCGCCCTTATGTTTTTGCCTTCTGCCAGAGGCGCATGCGACCCGTCTGTCTGGTTGGGCTTGCCCATGTTCCGACCAACTTCCTCAGCTCATCGGACCATTTATGGCCCTTTGTCCACAGACGGCCATCTTCGGTGCTCCCCTTCCTTTGCGCGACCGCCACCTTCTTCAGAGTCTAGTTCCGTGGATATGCAGTCTCGCTGGTGGGGAGGGCACTCCCCATGTGCCCCCCACTTTCATACGCCTTTGGTTACACCGTGGGCTCGAAAGTCTGCCAAAAAACATCACTTCTTATCATGATCGGATCATCGGGAGCTCCTCCAAGGAACGTCCTCTCACGTAGCCATCAAGCCACGCCCCCACGATGATGAAACAGTTAATGGTGAAACAGAACTGGAAGAACACCTTCCCCCCTTGGAGATCTGGATTTTAAAGACCATCCGGAGCTGCAGACTTTGCTTGCAGAAGGTGGCCTCTGTAGGGCAGACTTCAGCACAGGTCAAAGAGAGTGTCCTACTCTCGAAGGACTTAGGCAACAGGCAGCTTCCCAGCTGGAAGGGCAAGAGCCAGGGAAGCACAGGCTGTACTGGGAGGATGGCCTCCTTTACAGTGAGCCTATAGATTCTAGTGCAGCGGACTACAGAAGACTTGTAGTGCCTCATGAGGTGAGACCCCAGTTTCTACAGTTAGCCCATGAGATTCCTTTAGCTGGTCACTTAAGCTTTAAGAAGACCAAGAAAAGGATGTCTCTATTTCTACTGGCCTAAGATGGGGTCTGATGTAGATAAATTCTGTAGAAGCAGTTTCACTTGTCAGACTTCTGGCAAGAGTGGAGCCAAGAATGTGGCACCTTTGATGCCTCTCCCAGTGGTGGGAGTCCCTTTTGAGAGGATAGGAATCGACATTGTTGGACCCTTAGACCCTCCCACATCTTCAGGCAACCGATTTATATTGGTTGTGGTAGACCATGCTACCAGGTATCCTGAAGCCAGACCTATGAGGACTGTTACTGCTTAGGCAGTGGCTAAGGCCCTACTTGATATTTTTACCAGGGTAGGTTTTCCTAAGGGGGTTATCTCAGACAAGGGGACCAATTTTACGTCCCACTACATGCAAGCCATGTGGAAAAACTGTGGAGTGACCTAAAAGTTCTCAGCAGCCTACCATCCCCAAACCAATGGGTTGGTGGAGAGGTTTAATAGAACTATGAAGAGCATGATAGGTGCTTTAGAAGAACCCCTTAGAAGAAAGTGGGACATTCTACTGCCATGCCTTCTCTTTGCTTATAGAGAAGTCCCTCAAGAAGCTTCTCTATTGTCATCCGGTTAGAGATCAATAGGCCGTAATCAAGGAGGGGTAGGAGAGTGCTCTTTCCCACAAGCCAGTGAGAGTCACTGACTTTGTGTTAGGTCTCCGAAAGAGAATGATACACATGATGACAGATGCTTCAGAAAACTTGAAAGCAGGTCAGGCTCTAGTCAAACATTGGCATGACCAGAAGGCCAGCATGGTTCAGTTTACTCAAGACCAGTTAGTTCTCGTTATGGTACGTACAAGGCAGAGGGTCTTGCAGGACAAATGGATTGGACCCATCAAGGTTGTGGGCAAACTTGAAGAGGTCAATTATTTGGTGGCAATCCCAAGGAGGCTCCCAGGGGTCTTTCACGCCAACCGACCTAAAGGCCTATGTATCCAGACCAGAAATGGGAGCTTTGCTCTTAGCATCTGATCAGGAGGGGGAGGAAAGTGAACCTCTTTCTGACCTCCTCAATGGACAGCCTTTAGATGGAAACATAGAAGGAGTTAATCTCTCTTCTGATCTGACTTTGGACCAACAGGAGGAGTGCAAGGTTCTGTTATCAGTTTGCCTCCCTGTTTTCATTGACACCAGGCTTGACCCCTTGGGGTCAACATGATATTCTCACTGGTGACTGTCTACCTGTCAAAAGCAGGGGTTACAGAATGCCAGACCATGTAAGAACCCACATAAAGGAAGAGGTCAAGAAGATGCATGATCTTGGGGTAAAGGCGGGATCCAAGGAGCTGAGATTCTGTGTGGACTATAGAGCTCTTAATGTAGTCACCACGACTGATGCCCATCCTTTACCTAGGACAGATGAATTAGTGGATAACCTTGGTTCCGCCAAATACCTCAGTACATTTGACCTAACCTCATGCTATTGGAAAATAGATCTGACAGACAATGCCAATGAGAAAACTGCATTTTCAACCCCAGGAGGCCTCTACCAGCTTAAGGATGTGCCTTTTGGACTAAAAAATGCACCTGCTACATTCCAAAGGATGGTACATCATGTTCTGAATGGGATGGAGGAATTCTGCATGGCATACTTGGATAACATTGCAGTGTTCAGCCCTACTTGGAAAGAGCATATTGACCACCTAGGATATGTATTGCAGGCTCTTGAGCAGGCCCAACTGACCATAAAGGCAAGCAAATGTCATATTGGTCAGAGTAAAGTAGTCTACCTTGGACATGAGGTAGGAGGAGGTGAAATAAGGCCATTGCCTAGCAAGGTACAAGCTGTACAAGACTGGGCCACCCCTACTACTCAAACCCAGGTGAGTGACTTTTTAGGTCTCATTGGTTACTATAGGAACTTTAATGAGAACTATGGGACCATGGATTCTCCCTTGAATGTGATCTCCTCACCCAAATTCCCCAAGAAGGTCAGGTGGAATGAGGAGGGCACTAAGGCATTTGAAGGACTTAAGAAATCCCTTTGTCAAGCTCCAGTCTTGAGAGATCCTGACTACCACCAGTGTACAAACTAATGCTTCCAATACAGGTATAGCTGCAATTCTGAGTCAGCTGTCTGCTTCATCAGTAGGAAACTGAAGGGCCGAGAAACACAGTGGGCAACCATAGAATGTGAATGATTTGCCATTGTGTGGTCTTTGAAGAAGTTTAGACCATGTGTTTATGGATCTACCTTTATAATTCAAGCACACCACCAATCCTTGAGGTGGTTAAGGCAGATGAAGGGAGAGAATCCTAAATTGTTAAGATGGTCAATCAGCCTTCAGGGGTTTGATTTTACTATAGAACATAGGCCAGGATGTAATCACCAAAATGCTGATGGTCTCTCCAGAAAGTATGACCGACTGGAGTAAGGAGATTAATCCAGGAGTGGATTAAATCCTCCTGTCCCTTAGTCTCAGTGGACGAGTGTTAGGGAGAATTCTCAGAAATATGTTAATTCCCTTCTACCTTAGAGACCCCCCAGCTCTTTTGCTGGACTTAAGGACTTTTATTCTCTCATGTAATTTTAATGTGATTTAATTTCTGTGTTCTTTTTAACTTTGGAGTCTGACAAACTCCATGGGCATCATCTTTGCATTGTCATCCAGCTCCTTCATTGCAGTCGCACAGGGAAATTTCTTAGATTTCCCCAAGGTTAAATACCTTCTCTTGGTGAAACTACTGTTTCCTAGAGCAGTGAAGTGAAATTGACTTTACTTACATTTTGTAACTTTCTGCACACACTATCTTACCATAGGGTGCTGCAGGGGTTACTTAGTATCCCCTTTGTCTAGTTTCTCATGCAAACATTTTTAGGTTACTCTTCCTACAATTAATGGCTAGTGGCAGTGGTTTACTTTTTACTACCATTGTGTGTTTTTACCGCGGGCTGCAATTGCAGCTGTAGTAAAGCACCCATGGGTGCCCATTTTGTCAAAATGGCCCCAGTCTTCTTTTTTCTCCATTTCTTGTTGGACAGGTCCTTCATGAGATTTACTCTGTGCGCCAAACCAGGTTTGGTCCGTTTGTTGATTTTGTCTTGGGGGGGGGGATCCATGAGTGAAGCCTGCCTCTGGCTCCATCGTGTCTGGCAGGGGCAGGAAGTAAGGGAGGTGCCCGAAACTCCATGTGCTTAATCCCCTTGGTTACAGAAATGCACCCTAAGGAGATTGGAGGACAGCCACCCTGCTGTGTGATTGACAGCTAGGCTGGAATGAATGGGAGAAACCTGCATAAAAGGCGAGGCTTTTTGGCTTGGAAGGCAGAGTCGACCACTGGACGAAGGAATCCGACGTGTGCTGCAACTCTTGGACCTTTGATTTGCCCGGTGAAGCCCTGCTGCTGTGCTGAAGCTCTGACTTCGTTTCGACGAGAGAAGCCCTACAAGGACGACTTCTGCCCTTGGGTTGGTGGGACCAATCAACCCCAAACTGAACTTGTTTAGACATCCTCTTGGAGCCGGCTGTACTTCCACTGCTGCTGCTGCTGGAACCAAAGTGCCAGGTAGAGGAACACCAAACCGAGTGGATCGTATTTAAGTTGGACCTGAGCGACAGGAAGATCCTCCGGACTTCCCTGAAGCAGGACTGACCAAGCGTGTGCCACCTCAACAGAGTGCTGGACCCCAGAAGTGAGGAAAGTCTGAAGTGGTATCCGAGAACCGCAATGTTGCTATTTGCTGTAGACGTGAGGAGCTGAAACCGCAAAGTGCAGCTGAATTGAAGTTTGCCCATTGCTGCTGCCGACCATCCCATTGCAGTGCATGAGTCCCCAGAAGTCTTCCCTCTTGTCCCCACGACTGAGGCCCAGGAACACCAGGATCTGCAGAGCTGTACAGAAACAGAAGCTATCTGGAACCAATTCTTCTAACCAAAGGTACTGTGAACCTAAGAGGACTTACCTCTTGATGTGTACCCTTACTTGTTCTCAGTTGAGACTTGGATTGGTTGCCCTTGCAGAGTTGCTTGCAGCTTTGCCCCTCACGAGCCTCCCAGCTTGTGGCCCTTCAAGTGATTTTATTTCTACAAACTTTTCTAAAAACCTTCTGCAAGACTTTTACTTACCTGCAAAGAAGATCCTCAGCTCCCCTAGACTTTGCTCAACTAACATTGGCTGTCCGGCTCCCTGAGAGACTCTTCTTACCTATGACCCTGTGCTTTACCTTTCCCCCATGAAAAGGTTAATTTACTTTGAATTGGAGGTTTAAAAAAGTACTTACCAGTTTTAAGAAGTATTTGTTAACCTTTGTTTTATTCCCCTATCTAACCTTTGCACCAAACTCAGTATTGCTCTAAATGCATCAGTGATAAATCAATGTCCACAGTGTCCTAGCTATTTAAGGCACCTGATGGTGTAGGAAGTGTCTGTGTGCCATCCCCAGTGGGTACGATCTTATTAGAGAACCTAAGACTATGTTTTGAAGTATATTTTGATGTGTTACATGTTTTGCTCCCTTCTGAAGAAGGCTTATATCACTGACTGTTAAAGTAATACTTGTTTAATCAAGGAACCTTGAGTGTAAGAGTTTATTTGAATAATTGTCCTTGTGAATCTCTGTGTAACTTCATTACTGCTCACATTGACCCCTCTTGAGATAAGCCTGGCTGCTCAGCCACACTACCAACCTGAGTAGTACAGACTTATACCAAAGGTTGGGTTCCTATTACTAGGAGGTCAAGGTTACGGTAGTGCACCCACAGGGTACTGCACACAATCTTGCCTAATAGGATTTACCTATGTCAAAGACCACGGATGTCCTTTCTGTAGAAGTGTTTGAATCTCTGCTTGTAGTATTAAGCTATGCTCTTGCGACATACTTCTTGATCTTGGTGGATGGTGGCAAGGTCTTTCTAAGAATTCGATTGAATATCCTTTGGCCACTGTTGACAACACCCACTGGTCTGATGTTATGATCTCCCATGCGTGGGTGAAACGGGTAATGCGACCTCCTACTGGGGATAGATGGGAGAAGACCTGCACGAATTTGTCATTTGTTGGAGGGGGCAGTGGAGCCTCTTGAGGCTGCACTTCTGCCCCAACCTTTAGCCTGCCATAACCCTCTTTGATGGGAGGTTTGAAAGGTGTTTTATTGACCTTGAGTTGAGTACCACAGGGAGGAGGCTGCTCCAAACCCTAACTGCGTGGACCTTGAATAACCTTGCCCTCGAAAGCAATGACAGGTATTATTAAACACACTGTGTTGTACGTACGGTTTATTGGATATTTGCCCTAACGTTTTTAAGGTCTCATGCTCCTTTTTCACAGTTTCAAGCGTGTCATCAACTGCTTTACCAAACATGACAGATTCCTCTATTGGCATGTTAATTAGGGTGGCATGTGTCTCTGGCTTAGAGCCGGAATTGCATAGCCAGGAATGGCGCTTTAGTAAGGTAACCTCTGCTACTTTTCTGCCCGCAGTTGCTGCGGCATCTAGGGCGTTTGTAAGAATATTATGAGCCACCTGTTTCCCCTCATTAACAGTTTTAATTAAATTAATTGCGACTTATGCAGTTCTTGAACAGTATCCAATTGGTTTTGCACTGAGTCCCAGTGCACACTATTGTAGCTAGCAAGCAACATAGTGTTATTAGCTATGCACGTATAATAGGCTACTGATGTAACTACTCTTTTCCCTAGGGCGTAACGTTTGCTACACTTTTTGTCCAAGGAGCTTCAGCATTAGACAAGGGGACCCCTGCTCTTTTTCTAGTAGGGCTAACGACTAATGAATCCGGTTTTAAATGGCCCCTTATATAAGCTTGGTCTGTAGGTGCAGGTTTAAAAACTTTTTGCACTCTAGGGTTTACCCCCCTTGTAAGGGATGGTGTAGTCAAGGAAGGTTAGATACTCTTTTTTTATATAATCTAGCGATGGTGTTGAGTGGCTAACAGATTTTGGCTCATTCATAGCATTACTCCTTTGTCTCCTTTATGGAACGTTACCCTGTAAGACAAAAGTATCTATATACAGAAGGGGATCCACCAGCTAGGTCGCCTGCTGTGAGAGCTGGTAGAGGAAAGTGGAGGGGGTGGAGGAGAGTGAGGACAGGATGTCCTGGGTTTTGGTTATGAAATGGAAGCGCAGTGCATTACAGAGGGTCTGGGATGAAAGAGAAGTGGAAATTGCAATAGGATTGGCAAGTTCCTTACAGATTTTGAACAATTCAGCTGTATTGTTGGTGACCCGGAGATGCAAGCTTGGATATGGCCCTTCTCCTGGGAGCGAATGGAGAGATGGTTGCCTTTGGAGGTGGTGACTGGCCAGTTTGTCAGTGGATGTGCTTGATTGAATATTTATTTACTTCTTCTAGAGAATGCCTCTTCTAACGTTTCCCTTTTGTTGCTATTGTCTAGCTGCCTTTCCCTTTACACCTAAATATGGAAAGAACTCTATTTAAGTGCTGTCCTTCGTGCAATCGAACATTTTGATGGAAGGACACACAACGTGTGTAACACTTTGCTTAACAGTCGTGTATATCGTGCCCTCAGGAGGTCCGCCAATGGCTCTATCACTAATGCAAATAGTGGGGAGAGCGGGCATCCTTGTCTGGTGCCCCCTACTAGTGTTAAGATCGAGGATAGCTCCCCGTTCACGCACCCCCGTGTGTATGGTTGCGTGTACAAAATGCAGACCCACTGAATAAAGTTTGGACCAAAACCATAGTTATGCAACACTCTAAATAAGAAGGGCCAGTATACTGTGTCGAATGCCTTTTGAATGTCTAGGGTGATTGCAGTCCCTATGGTGTCTTGCGGGATCCTTGCCAGTGCGTTAAAGCACCTTCGGATGGTGGAAGCTGTTGACCTACCCTGCACGAATCCTGCTTGGTCCACATGCACCATATATGGCATCAGTGGGTTCATTCGGGAGGCCAATATCTTCGCAAATATTTTGGCATCAGTGTTTATAAGGGACAGCGGGCGGTATGACCCACAATCCTCTGGTGGCTGCCCAGGTTTTAGTAATAGAGTGATGGTTGCTTTGCGTGTTGTGTCTGGGACAACACCGGTCTCCAGCGCCTCTGCCCAAAGCGTGAAGAGACGAGGAGCTAGCTCCCCAGCGAATTCCTTATAGAATTCCGTGCTCAGCCCATCTGAACCTGGTGCCTTGCCACTGGGGAAGCTCTATATAGATCCCTTTATTTCGCTAATCATTATTGGTGCCTCCAGAGCACTGCAGGCATCTCCAGACAGCAGCGTAGTGGGTATATTCGCCAAATAGTCATCTATATCTTGATCTGTGGCTGCACTCTGTGGGGAATATAAGTTGGCGTAAAAGTCGTAAAACACCTCACTGATTTCCTCAGATTTGGTGACCACTACTCCATCGGGTTTTGTAATGCACGGGATACTAGTGTTACCCTTCTCTTTGCGCACCATGTGTGCCAAGAGTCTGCCTGGTCTATCCTGCTCTCCGTATCTGCGTGCTGCTGCTGGCCTATCAAAGTAGCGAAGTTCCCTGTCTGCTGCCGTGCGGTATTCATCTAGTTGTGTTTTAATATCCACTGCAATCTGCAACAACAGGTTATTAGCATATTCTGCTTGTAATCTGGCCAGTGATTCTTCCCTCCTCTTGAGTTCCCTTCTTATGTCTCGGAGTACCCCAAGTTCTGTGGACATAGCAATTTCCTGTATGTAGACCTTCAATGCTTGCCATAAAATCACTTGTTGAGACAGTGACCCATCGTTGTTCTCAAAGAACTCAGTGACATGTTACGACAGTATCGTTTTAAAGACAGGGTCTAGTAGTGCCACCTCTTTAAATCTCCATGGCTCCCTCTGCAGGGACCTTTCTGGGATGTCTAGTAGAAGAGATACAGGGTAGTGATCTGATAGCGTTCTCGGTAGTATCCTAACCTCCGACACCCACCCCAGTACCCTCTGAGAGACCAACCACATGTCTATTCTGGAGTGCATGTCATAAACTGATGAGTAAAATGTGAAGGCCTGGTGTGTTCCGTGCAGCGTGCGCCTGGCATCCCTCAACCCCAGTGTGTATGTATTATTCGTGTTGCATTTGTCAATGATCTGGGAGAGGTAGACGTTCTGTCCAAATCTACGTCTAGTATGATGTTGAAATCACTGCCACAAATGACCTGGGCAGTTGGGTATTTGGCACATTTACGGAAGACCTCTGAGTAAAACTCTGGGTCATCTATGTTGGGGCCGTACACATTGATCATGAGCATTTTTACACTGCCTAATTTGCCATGCACTACTTCGTATCTGCCGCACAGGTCACTCTCTGTTGCATAATGGATAAACAGGAGTGATCTATGAATCAAAATCATGGTCCCCAGGCTGTTGTAGAATAGGAGGTGTAAAAGCGGTGCGCTCCCCAGCCGGGAGCAAACCTGCGGGCTTGGTGGTCCAGTAAATGTGTTTCTTGCAGGAATAGTGTCTGTTTACGTATGCCATAACTTTTCTCATCTTTACAGGCGCACCCAAGCCCCTTACATTCCAGCTAAATAGTTTTATTCCTTTAATTCCCTTATCAACCATCATCTATAATGCATTCCTGTATCGCCGTCACAGTTTCTAGCATTCTTCCAGCATGAAAGTAATATGTTGCGACTAATCTGTGAATTTTTCTAACTTTTTCAACCCAACTTCCCGGACCACCCGCTGCCAAACTTCGACTATGCATTGCCCACTTAATCCCCTGCCCAGTCCCTTACCAACTAAACTGTGCACTTGCATTGGGGGTGACCGCTGCCTTGGCGGCCAGGGTTCGAACTTGATGTCTAAACAAAGTTTGTCCAAGTTCATGCTAACCACCAACCAACATTGCCATCACACATTCTGAATATCTTAGTCCACAGGGCAGATGTAATTTCACCGGGTGCCCCTGTCTATGCATAGCGAAGTTTGCAAACTCCATTTAAGTCCATGGACCAGAGAACGGCCTGCGTTGTACTAGGAGTAGAGAGCATTCATTCACCACCTTCAACAGTGAGTGCCTTGGCCACCTGGTAACCGCCCATCAGCCCCACAAACCTGCTCACCCTCCTTTCCGCTGTGTCCCACAGACCAATACGTACTATTTTGAAAAATCTTGCTATTCCTGTGCCTTGCATTCACCCCATCATACAACTCGCCAGTCGCCCCCATTGTGTACATATGTGTACACACAAAGGACGAAGTAACAACCAAAGATCTGTCTACTATCACATTGTCGCTAGGGTGCAGGGATACCGGTCTGTTTGCACAGCAAGTTCAGCGTCTTTTCAGATGACACAGGTTACCTTACTTTCAATGCTCTTTTTGTTCAGGTGATTGTTTGTCAGCTAGGCGGATGTTGGCTTCTACGAAAGTGGCTGCCTCCCCTAGAAACGTGAAGAAGTATGTTTTGTTCTTGAATTGCATGCGTAGCCTGACTGGGTAAAGCATTGCATAGGGTATCCTGCGTTCTCTGAGGAGTTTCTTCACTCCTATGAATGTGCGTCTTTCCTGATTTCCTCTGTCTTTCCTGTTGTACTGACAGAGTGTAGTCCGGGAAGATGCAGATTACCTTGGACCCCATTTTTAGGTCTTGTTTCTCCCTTGTGGTCCTTAAGACCATGTCTCTGTCCCTGTAGTTCATGAGCCTTGCTAGTATCAGCCGGGGGAAGGCACCAGGTTTGGGTTTGGCTGCCAGAGATCTGTGTGCCCGCTCAACCACGAACATTGAGGACCAACCAAGGTCTCCCAGCAGTTCTCTCAGCAGTTCTTCAACAGCTAATTCTATTGAGCCTTTCAGGGCGTCTTCTGGGACCCCTATGATGCGTATGTTATTGCAGTGTGATCTCGCCTCGAGGTCCTCGCATTTCAACTTGATTGTTCTGGGATCTTTTGTCATATTCGTCACCGTATTCTGTAACAACCTGAGTTGTACTTTAGTATGTCAATATAAAAATGTAATTAAGTATAAGGTTACACAGTCAAGTCCACACACCCGCACCTTTTCCCATAATATTTGGCAGTCCACAGTGTTCTATGCACTCTCATAATCTACAAGCGGAATATCACCATGGCCCTAGTGC
The DNA here is from genome assembly GCF_040938575.1 of Ambystoma mexicanum. Lineage (NCBI taxonomy): Eukaryota > Metazoa > Chordata > Amphibia > Caudata > Ambystomatidae > Ambystoma > Ambystoma mexicanum. The sequence continues at coordinate 700,493,632 of NC_090934.1, read as the reverse complement.
ACAATGTTTTTCTCATCAAATAATTCAATACCCAAAGATTATTTGTTGTTCCTAACCCCTTCCTAAATCCAGTATGATGATTTCCCAATGTATTTTTCCAATTGATCCAGACGTTCTCCATAAGATAAAAACTGAAAAGATTTTAGCGACTGAATCAATCATTGCCAACAATCGTAATTACTGGGATTATCGTGGGGGGGGCTTTTTTATATTTTGGAATTAATATAGATTTAGTCCAACTACTGGGCACCCTACCTGTAGTCTCAACTATCTTTAAAATATTCTGTATAATTGAGGTCCAGAATGTCAAATTCATCTTTAAGCAGATTATTCAAACCATCCGGGCCTGGGGCCCTAGATGACTTCATTTTCGTTATTATCCCTTCAATATCTTCACCAGAGATTTCCAGTACATTTTCTTTAGGCATCCTACCATGTTCTAAATCAGTTTCAGAGCTGATGTATTTTTTATAATTTTTCCAATGTATATATTTAACCCATATACCTTCTTGTATCAGGTTAATCTCATTAACTTCATTATTCAGTTCACAATCAAGCCTTATCTTAGACCACATTTTCTTTTTGCAACATTAGTTCCTAATATTCTGACCACAATATGCCACTGTGCAGTGGCAGTAGATCCCTTTTATACTCTAAGCCAATTTGTGTACCTAGTCTTAAATCAGGAAATGGCAGAACTTATCTCCTGGGCTGTATTAGCATCTCTTTTAACCTTCTAATAGTTTTATTTCTGTCTACTATAGCCATATCATTAATTTGATTTATCCCATTCTTGTGGTAAAATTGATTTGATTTCTGAATCTTACTTATATAGGTTAAGGAACTACCAATAAGAGTCTCAAACTCAAATATACAATTAGACAGAAGACATAGCTGCCCTTGTAGGTGTTTACCTCATCAGTTATTTGTCAAAAGGAGGCACTGTCCGAAGCGGCCTCTGTGATTGCGAGTGTTCGACTTTGAGACTTCGAGAGAGGTGCGGCTTGATAGCCTTCTCACCGTAGGGTCCTTTCCTCGAATCCCGTCAGTCGGTGAGCGTGCAGAGGTGGACGCGAACGTGAACGCTGGAACTGGTATTACAGTCGGAGTTGGTGCTGGAACCCCCGCAGCTTTCCAGCGTGGTACCGGAGCTGGTTAGAAGTCTTCCCAAGTTGCTCCTGGCCTGGAACAGCTTGTAAGCCTTTTTGTGGGCCGGCTGGCCAGTGAGGCTAAACGGATTCCAGGTCACTCTTTTTTTTTTTCATTTATGCCTTTTTCAGCGGGAGTAGTGGGCGCTGCGGCTAGTGTGCGCTGCGGCTACGGCGAGTGAGGTGTGGGTTATTACTGAGCCCCTGGATGACACGGGAAAGTGAGTGTTCTTTGGTCTCTGTGATCACACACATGTCCTCAGGATTGGGTGAGGTTTCAGAACGCTGTAATAGTGAGACACTCTGAGACACGCTGTAACAGTGGATTAAGGTTCCAGATCATTGCAAAGAGGTGCAGGCTAGTGGCAGCATTAACACCACCGTTGGAATTTACGGGAGACTGCAGAGGTCTATCCTCTTTGATCCCGGGTTTTCTGCGCAGCTGCTCATCCGCTCCCTCCTGGATATTTAATATTGTTATTGAATTTGGATTTTGCTTTGGGAGCTTGCACAACATGACAACGTGACTGTCAACAAAATGAAGCTAAGAAGCACAGCGGCCCTAGAACCAATAAATGGAACAGATTGGAATGGTTCCTATGTAGCTCCCATGGTGAGCTCAACAGCATTGGAGACCCCATGTATGGGAGATCAAAGAACCACGCAAAATACACCGCTAGTGGTAACAGTAGCAATGGTGCATGGAACCCCGGCTGAAGAGTCCGAAGCTAAGGAAACCCAAATTGGTCAAGCAGACATTGTAAATCAGTGGAGGCGGGGGTTGGAATATACGGTCACAACTAAAAAAATCCGAAGGAAGATTAAAGAATACTTCGGCAAGAAGAGACATAAGAGCTCGAATGATGCGGCAGACTTAAGAGAGGGGAGCTGGGGCTCTCCAATATCAAGAGCAGAGGAAGAAAGTCCAGGGACCACCAGCGCAAGCCATGTTGATGCTAAGAAGTGGGAAGGGCGAAGGGGCCCAGAATTTGAGGAAAAAGAGTTGGAGGCCCAAGGTGAACTCTCAGAGGAAAACGGGGGAACGGAGTTGGGGAAGCCAGCAATTGAAAGGGAGAAGGATAACCAGACTGTCCATCAGGCAGACGATTCAACCCTTAAGGCATAAAGCTTTGTACTAAATTCACTGGTGTCAGTGTTTGAACTGCTGAAAGGGGAGGTTCAAAGTCAAGCCGGAATTCTCCTTGAATTAACAGACGAAGTGGCTAAATGCGACTCATCGCTGGTGGGGTTAAAGAACATAATCATCTCCTCCATTACCCCCACGACATGCGAATTGAAGTATCCAAGCAGGGTCTCAATCTCCTCTATCCAGAGACTCTCCCTCGGAAACAGGAGGAAGCCACGTCACTATCTCAAATTCGAGACCTATTGCAAACTATACATCCCCAGCCTGGACCACAAGAGCTAGAGGTGGGGGAACTGAAAGAAAACACAAAAAATGGTGATGACACCCCTTTGCCGAAATCCACTCTGGAGTAATTCATGAGATTGGCACAAGTGGTGGAGGATCAAGTGGAGGAGGCTGAGGAAAAAAGGAGTGCAAGTAGGGAAGACCAGGATGACACCGGGGAATCCGGGGCTGTGGGCGAACAAGATTGGATAGCAGCAATTAACCAAAAGGCCAAGAGGTGGAGAAGAACGAAAAGAAAGGGAGGTGTGAAAAACGGGCAGAAGAGTGCCCAGAAAACCCCAAAAAAGAGCAAGGGTAAACCCCAAAAAGTCAAAAATGCTGGGATACTTAACTTTGTGAATAACATCAGCACACCGAATACTGAAGGGCAACCTGACATTGTAAAAGAGGATGTGCATAACAAAGGAACTGCTAAGCCAGTAAGTGAGCTTGGGCCACAGGCAAAAAATCTACTGACGCCAAGCTCAATCACCTGCGAAGCAACAAAAACAGAACAGCGGAACGCACCCCCGAGATTTTGCACGTGAGTATAGGGATGCAGACAGAGTATCATCCCAACTCAGACCAAAATTTCCATAGGCAAAAAGAGGGAGAAATTAAAATCCTGAAAGTGAAGCTCGCCCCAATTTTCGCGCAAAATAAGGCACCCAAGAGATCTGTGATCAAGAGTGCAGACACGGATGTGAGAGGAGTAAAATTGAAAATAGCACCGATTTTCCTAACAGCCCCTAAGAAAGTAGCGAGCCTAGTTACCGCCAGTGAGTCAACCAGCTCTAATGGGGTGGAAATTGAAAAGGGAGAAGGGAAGTTCCAGATCATTCAGGGGATATGGAATGGTTCAGGAAAATCGAAAGAGATTATGCAAAAAGAAAGTGACACTCACCAACAGGACCGCAAAACCACACAAAGTGTGCAAAGAGAGGAAGATAGAACTGGCTTTGAAGTTCCAAGATTGTGGTTAAAATCCACACGAAAGAACAATCACTATAAATCCCTAAACAGAAATACAATTCTAGTGGAGTTCAAGAAAATCAAGAGCTTGTATCTATTTGCTTCTAAGGACATAGAATATGTCAAATTTCCTGATTGTGAATGTTATGTTGATGTCTTTTCTATTATATGTTAATGTGTTATCCGATTCCCATTCCTTGTTCTACTGACGGAATCCTAGCTATTGATGACATCAGAGCAATCCTGAGCTTTGTGTTAGAATGTTATTCTTTGAAGAGTCAGTCTACTTGTGCAGATGGTTGGGGGTCTCTACTACCCAGCTTATCCCTACAAGCAATAAACCATTTGTTCAACTTGTTGTGCCCAGTCTATTGCTTTACATTGGCGACGAGGATGGGGTGTGCTGCAAGAGGAAAGCAGCAGCTGGAGTGGGAGTAGTTATCCGGAGCTGAGGAGCTGGAACCGGACTGAGACCTCCAACCGCCAGGCCTACAGGTGAGGAGCTGCCCCCCCGACCTGGCCTACGACGTTGGACTGAAGGGAAAGTGCGCTGAACCTTCTCTGAGCTTACCTTCTGGAGACCTGCAAGCAATATTGCGCATGTTTGGTTTTGATATCACATGGTGGAATTGTTAAGAGGAGAGCAGTGTTTTTACAGGAGGTGAGCGCTTATATTTTGAAACATTGGCTGCAGGTGGCAAGTGAGTGACATTCTGTTTTTCGCTTTTGGTGGATTGGTAGCTGATTTCAGAGAGCACTACAGACTTGGTTTGGCACCATGGCTTTATCCGGAATCCCAGGTCCCCAGATGTTTTTACCGACCCCCGGCCCCCCGAGAATTAAATGGGGGCCCTGGAAAAAAGGTTTTCTCCATTATGTGAAAGCCACATGTGGCAATGGCATGTCAGTAGAAAGAAAGTTGGCTATGCTTATGCATCTTCTGGGGCATGAGGGGCAGCACATTTTTTAAACTTTACCTGAATTGAGCGAACTGGATGTTGAGGAAGGTATGAATGACTATAATAAACATTTTGAACTAAAGATAAGTACTGTGTTGGAACGCTATCACTTTGGTATGAGATCTCAGCATGAGGATGAAACTGTAGAGGAATACATCACTGCGCTTAGGCATTTATCGCTGAACTGCAAATTTGGTGTAAGTCTGGATGAACATATTAGAGATCAGTTCATGTTACATTGTGCCAATGACAGGATCAGAGAGGAAGTGTGGCTAAAAGATGACCCTTGCTTAGATGAAGTAATTGGGATTGCAAAAAGAATTGAGCATACTTTGAAATGTGTGGCAAAACTTGCTGTGAAAGAATCCAAAGCTGTCCAACAGGTTGAGGTCTTGAAAGTAGGTGACAAGAGGAAAGAAACTGCAAAAGACCAAAAGAAAAAGAAGGGCAAAACGGCCAAATCGACTGACATGTATCAAAGCAAGGGTGGTAATGGTAACCAAATAGCAAATAAATCTGTGCAAGAAGAAAATGTACAAGTGGGAAAAAGGAGACAGGAGCGCCTGTGTTTTAGGTGTGGGAGTGCCCGCCACCTATCTAATTCTCCCATCTGCCCTGGAAGAAGAGCTATATGTAACATCTGTAAAAGATGGGGACATTTTGCAAATTGTTGTGCCAATTACAGTGTCGGTGCTGGGAGGAGCGTTATGTTGGCTGAGGAGCCAGATGGGCCATCCTCAGATGGATATGAAGGTTCAGAAAATGAAATTGTTACTGTGAATATGGTTCAATGTTCCGGAATGGATGAATGCGAGCATCCTTCAGCTTGGGTGGAAGTGAATGGTTGCCAAGTTAAAATGCTAGCGGACTCATGTTCCAAAATCACTTTGATCTCAAAGGCGGTGTATGAAAATGTGCTGGGAGGTAGGATGGACGATTTAAGCCTGTCAGACAAGACACCTGGGGGCTATAGTGGCAGTAGGATCGATGTGGTAGGATGTTGTCCTGCAACTTTTAAATTTAAAGACAGGGTTACGCGCGGAAAAATATATATCACCAAGAAGGGTGAGACGCTGTTGGGATGAAGAGAACAAAAGGGACTATGTATTAAATTAGATCCCAATAGTAAAGAACAAGTGTTAAATGTAGAAAAACTATCCATGGACTGTAGTTTGGATGATAGTTCTAAAAGTTTCATTGCCAAGTATCCAAATGTGTTTAATAATAGCGTTGGGTGTTTGAAAGGGATGATTCACAAAATTGTGCTGAAGGAGGGTTCCAGGCCCGTGGTGGCAAAACTTAGACCGTTACCGATGTCATTGCGTGATGCTGTGAGAGTGGAGTTGGAGAAACTGGAGAAAGCTGGCATTATTGAACCTGCGAAGGCGGTTGAATGGATTTCCCCCGTGGTTGTTGTGAAAAAGTCTGGTGGGGATTTGAGAGTATGCATAGATCTAAGAGAATTGAATCGATGTCTGGTTGCTGACCGCCATCCCCTTCCAAATATGGGAGAACTTCTGTCTAGGATAGGAAATGCCAAATACTTTGCCAAATTGGATATGGCGAGCGCCTATCATCAGATTAACCTTGATGTCGAGTCACGAAAACTGACGGCTTTTATCACATACAAAGGCATTTACCAGTTTCGGCGCATGCCTTTCGGATCAATATCTGCTTCATCAGTTTTCCAAAAAGTCATGGATGGATTATTCAAAGGTATTAACAATGTTTGGTGCTTCCAGGATGGTGTGTTGGTTTGTGGCAGTACTGAAGAAGATTTAATAAGGAAACTCAATAAGGTTTTAGAAATGTTCAGAACACGAGGTATTACCTTACGAAGTGAGAAATGTGTTTTTTCTACTCAAGTAGTAGAGTATTTAGGACACGAAATATCAGAGGAAGGTTTAAGGCCCAAAAAAGTGTTGGTAGATGGAATTAAAAGAATGGAGTCTCCAAAGAATAAGGCAGAGTTACGTTCATTTTTGGGGACAATAGAGTTTTACCATTGTTTCATTGAAAAATATGCGGATAAGGTTACCTTGCTGAGAGCATTGTTGAGAAAAGGAGTGGAATTTGTTTGGAATGCAGAGTGTGAAAAGGAATTTGTTGAGATTAAGTCTGAGATTGATATGGCAAAACCGTTAGCCATGTATGATACTAAAAAAAGGACAATCTCGTCTGTTGATGCGAGTGAAACTGGTATTGGAGTGGTTATGTCGCAAGTGGGAATGGATGGTGCAGAATCCGTGGTGTTACATGCCTCGCGCATGTTGAGAGGTCCTGAATTGAACTACTCGGTTTTGGAAAAAGAGGCTTTGGCATGCCATTGGGGTATAGAAAAACTGAAAAACTTTGTGTGGGGTCAGGAATTTGTGTTAAGAACAGACCACACGCCACTGAAGGCTATATTTGAAAGCAAAGGGTTGGACAAAGTTTCAAGGAGAGTTGCCTGTTGGGTGACAAGATTGCAATGTCACAAGTTTAACATTGAAGTGGTAGCCGGTAAGGACAATGTGCAGGCCGATCATGCATCTAGAGTAAGGATTAGTGATGAGGAAGATGAGAAGGAGTCTGTTGAAGTTGAAAGTATGGTATTTGCTACGGTGGAAGGTGTACTTCACAAAGAAGAATGGGTTGAAGCATTGTTGTCTGATGAAATGTGGATGCGGATAACCAATTTTATCAAGGATGTTTGGCCAGAGAAAAGATTGTTTTCTGGAGAAGAGCGGGCTTTGTGGGAGGTGAGAGAGGAATTATCTGTGAAGAATGGTCTAATATATCGATGGGATAAGCTTGTTGTTCCAGTATGTTTTAGAAAAAAACGAATTGCTATTGCGCATCAAGGCCATATTGGTACGTATAAAACCAAGGGAGTAATTAAGGCCGATTATTGGTGGCCGGGTATGGACCGCGAGATTGAGAAAACAGTGAGAGGATGTGTAGACTGCATAAAGTCAGGGAAGAGCATATCTGCTGTAGTGCAACCTGTGAAAGGAGTTGAAGGTCCTAAGGGTGTGTGGCAAGACCTTGCCATGGCTATCTTAGGCCCAGTGGATATGGGCAGAGGTCGTGGTAGGTTTGTGTTGGCCATAGTAGATCTGTTTTCAAGGTGGACGGAGTTCAAAATATTGAGAGAAGTCACGGGTCAATCTATTGTAGCATTTCTGGAAGAGATATTTGAGAGAGAGGGCTTGCCAAGGAGTGTGTTGACGGACAACGGTCCACAGTTTACTGGAGGTTTCTTTCAAGAGTACATGTACAGATGTGGAATCAACCAATATACATCTTTGGGGAAGCCCAATAGAACTACCTAAGTAGTCGTTCTACCTTTTATTGGGGGTGGGTCAATATTTCGAAACATAAGAAGGTAGTTAACACATATCAACAGTTTACAGTTGTATTCATTAAATCGAAACTGTAAGTGGTATATTTAAAGTCATATTTTAATTCAATAATTTATAGAAAAGATACATTTTGAGTTAAGAAATGATGGGACAACCCCATTCATTTGGTACAATAAAACATTTACACAATGTCTAAAAAGAGAGAAAGACTGTTTAGTCGTGACCCATTGATTTGTATATTATGATATCAAATATCTAGTAGCTTTGAATGGATATAATGATCTATGCAGAAAAAAGATCTTCCACTTGCAATGATCCTTATGCCCTATTATGAGGCAGTTATTTCGTCAAGCTAGTAGTTGTTACACTAGATGGTTAGGTAGAACTCGACATGTTTCAGTTCTCTGGTGATTCTGGGAACTTTCTTCAGGAGTAGTGTCACTGTATCTAAATCATTCCTTATGGTAAAAACAAACATCAGTAAGAGGTGTATTTAATACATTTATCATCGGATATCAGTTCCTATTACTGGTATTGCATGGCGGGTTTGGATCTGCCTACTGCAACTGTTGATATGAAACAGAAAAACAGAAAGAAAAGGGATATGAATATTCCAAATAGTTCTGTAATAATTTAAATTTACAAGACAGGGCTAGGATAATAAATTACCTAGTCTTGTCAGAGGCGAGTGGCTTATGAGGAGGTAGGGATCCTGAATTAAGCAGGTTTTCAATCTCCTAGGTCTGTTGATAACTCGAAGTTGAGTTATGTTATGACCTGCAAAGTTAATATGCATATTTTAGTGGAGGTTACTAACAGGTTGGCTCCAGTCTTGTAGGAATGTACATTGGGAGGACAGTAGATCAAGGCTTACCTCATAGCATGAGATCTTGCAACTTCAAAGGTCGTTCTTTATAGATAGGGGCTTCGAATGTTCAGGCCGCGTCTATTTGTTTGTCTTATGCTAGACGGGTGGGAACGGAATGTTCTCATAAATCAAAATCTGTAGTAGGAGCAGGAGCCTAGAAAAAACGGGAATTGGATCTATTATAGCGTTAAGTTTAGCTATAAATTAGTAGTTTATTGATAGAAAGTGCGGATTCCCTTCTTAATTGAAAGTCGCTTACATGTATTAGTAATCAAGTGATATTCGTCGCGTATGTGGCTTAGGGCAGGTGTGTCCTTATTCCTTTAGTTTTCTGAATGCGGTCGGTTCAATTTAAGGTCTGTGTAGATGATATCCTCAATTGAATCTGTAAAAAGGACGTGAGTGGGCGTTTTAATAACTCTAAACGTTTTCGTAGCGACTGGCGTGATTTGTTCGTATCGCGTTGTTAAGGTCTATATTGATTTTGAATTTATTTAAACGGTTAGGAAACGGCGAGTTACCTGTTTTAGTTGATCTTTGCACTAGCGTCCTTCCTTTTCTTGTGTCCTCTGCCCGGCACTGTCTCGATCGCAGGTGCCATCTTGGGTAGGGGGTTTGATATAAGCTCACTAGTCCTTTTTTAGTTTTTATTAGTGCTGGTAGGATTTACTAATACCGGTTGTTTTAAATGTCTACGACACATTTACAATGAAGGGTACTAAAGACGGTATTGTGTATAGAAAAATAGATTGCATTATATATTCTGTGAATATCTATCCTGATAACAATGAAACGTAGGCAGGGATGTAATCTAATTACATAGCTTCTTTTGTATAAGTAGCAACCAGGAGGTGATAATAAGCTATTGAGGTGCACATTAAACCCTTTATAGAAGTATGGTATCTGGCGCTCAGATCTTGTGCCATTTGATGGCTTCGTTTAGCCCTAGTTCATCACTTTTGGTTTGGAAAATAAGTCTCTGTTCTTTTTCTAGTAGAAGATGTTTCTTCTTTATGTCATTTCCTTTTAATGTTAGTAGTACTGTCCATTTTATGTCGTCACTTGAATGGTTTTTATCTATAAAATGTTTTCCCATGGGGGCTTGGATGGTTTTATTGCGTATGCAGCTCCGATGTTCTATGATGCATGTTTTAATTTTTCGAACAGTTTTTCCTGTATACTTTAAGCCACATGGGCAGGTTATCATGTAGATAACAAATTCTGAATTGCAATTAGAGAATTATAATTGTTTCCATGTTGTAGATAAACCTATTTCAATTTCTTTAGATTTGTTAGTGTATTTACACACTGAACATCCACCACGGGGATAATGGCCAATGACTGGGCTAAGACCCCATGTTTTAGTTAGGTTTTCAACTTCAGGTGGTTTACTTCTGAATTTACTGCTACTCACCCTGTTTCCTATGGTGGTAGATTTGTGATATGCAAAAAGTGGACAGGGTAATTCACTACTAGATTGTGCAAAGATCTTCCATTGTTTACGTACTATATTAGTTATGGAGAGACTAAGGTTGGTGAATGTATTCACACTCACTATTCTTGTGTCTGGTGGTTTTTTAACTTTGTCCTCAAGTAAGGCTTCTCGATTGTTGTTATATGCTCTTTTAGCTGCCCTTTTTATCAGTTTCTTAGGGTATAGTCGACCTTTAAGTTTTTTAGAGAGCTCTCCTGCTTCTTCCTCGTAAGCTTCTCGGGTGCTACTATTTCTTTTTAGTCTTAAAAATTGGCCATATGGTAAATTGTCTTTTAGATGTTTGACATGATGGCTATGATAATGTAGAAGGGAATTTTTGTCTGTAGCCTTATGATAAGGCCTAACTAGTAACGCACCTTGATGGTGAAAGATGGTAAAATCTAGGAAGTTGATTTTTTCTCTTTCGATGTTCATAGTAAATTGTAAATGGCGGTTTTGTTGGTTAAGCCATATTGCAAAGCTATTGGCTTCATCTTCTGTCCTGTTCCAGATGACGATAATATCATCTATGTATCTGGCCCATGATTTTAGATGTTGGACAAATGGATTATTGGCATAGATTTATTTCTTTTCGAAAAGTTCAACATATAAGTTCGCTACACTTGGGGCCATAGTTGCTCGCATGGCCGTTCCTTCTACTTGTTGGTAGAACTGGCCTTGAAATTTGAAAAAGTTTCTGGTTAATTAAACCTCTATGCACCAAAGGATAAATGACGTTGGTACTGGGTCTTCATCTAGTCTAGTTAATAATATTTCTTCAAGAGTATCAATAGTTTCCCGTTGAGGTATATTAGTATATAGTGAAACGATATCAAAGGTGATAAGATGGTGTGTGTTAATATCGTAATGGAGATTTTCATACCGATTGATAACTTCTTTAGTATCTTTGATGTAAGATTTCATTTTAGTTACATAGTTTTTAGATAGTGATCAGGGAATTTTGAGAGTGGTTCTAAGATGGAGTTGATGCCAGCTACTATCGGGCGGCCTGGAGGTTTAGTGAGGGTCTTATGTATCTTAGGTAGACAGTAAAAGGTCGGCCTTGATGGGTCTGAGTTAGTTAGAAATTCACTTTCTTGCCAACTTATGCATCCGCGATCTTTAGCTTTTTCAACTTTCTGTTCTATCATTTTCGAGAGTTCATTGGTGGGATTTTCTGGTAGTTTTTGGTAGTATTTTGTGTTGTTAAGTTGGTTTAGACATTCACGAACGTAGTCTTCTTTGTCTAGGACTACGATTCCTCCTCCTTTGTCCGCTCGTTTTATTATAATCCCTTCATTTTTTGAAAGGTTATTTAGTGCATTTTGTTCTGAGCGGTTAAGGTTTTGGAAGGTCGAGTGGTTTCGCTTTTCTAATCTCTCAATTTCTTTTAGGACTCTTTTTTCAAATATTAGTGACTCGGGTGAATAAGAGTGGCTAGGGGGACAGAAAGAGGATGGATTTTTTAACCCTGTGCAATTCTTAGTATGTGGTATCATAGTATCGTTAGCGGTATTAGCGAAGAATTCTTTCAAATAAATCTTACGCATACGTTTTTGGAAATCACTGCGAAAGAGGAATGGGTCGTGTTTCTTAGTAATAACGTAGCCGAGGCCTTTATTAAGGACTTCTTCTTCTGTTTCGGTAAGATTGTATTTAGATAGGTTGACTAAGAGCGATTTCCGCTTCTTGTTTGTCGTCGGTCGTTGTCCCAGTTGCCCCGGTTGGGGCCCTGTTGTAAAAAATTCCTCGATTTGTTTCCCTGATTGCCTTGTCCTCTTCTGTTGTTTCCTCTTCCTCGTTGGGGTGGATTGCCTCCAGTGGCGGTATCATCAGGGTCACTGCTGCTGTTACTAGAGCTGTATGAGGTGCTTCTGAATCTAACTCTACAATTTTTATTTGAGTTCTGTGCGCTATTTCCTTGTTGTCCTTGGGTTTTACATCCGTCTTTTATATATGGGAAGGCTTTTTCATGAGAATATTTCGTAAGGTCTTTTTTCAGACGTTGTATTCGTTCTTGGGTATTGATTTGTTTGAACTCTTTCAAATCTTTGTCTATTTCTTCCAATCTCTTTTTCAGTGTTTCTATTGATATTGTTTTTTTTCAGATCTTCTTCTATTTTGGTTAGATCTATTTCTATTTTTTGAGCCATTTCTTTTGCCGTGTCGATAATTAGAATGAGCCAATCACGGCCGCAACGGTTGGCTATATAACTCCATTGGAGTTTGACGTTTGAGTTATCTAGAAACAGACGTGGTTCATTTAAGACTGTTAAGCCTTGTGGTAGAGCCTTGTTTTTTAAATACTCTAGCATTATAGCGTCATGGAGTTCTGTTCTTATGTATCTCTTTCGTATCTCTTTCGTAATTGTACGATTTCATCAGATGTGGAATCAAGCATAAAATGACTGCATTGTATTTCCCTCTAGCCAATGGTATGATCGAGAGGGTCAACGGCTGTATAATGGAAGGTATTAGGAATGCCAATGCGTGTGGGTTGGACAGGGAAAGTTGCAGTAAAGGAACGCATGTATGCGTTCCGGATGGCTCCTAATGCCGAAACAAGAGTGAGTCCATTTGAATTAATGAGAGGACGGAGGAGTAACACAATGTTATCCCCAGCTTGGTTAGGCCGGGCCAGAGAAACAGATGAGGTGGTGGATGAAGTGAAAAGGAATATGGATGAACGAAAGAGGAAGTGTGCTGAGAAAGTTAATGAGAAATGTCCAAGAAAGAAGACTATAGTTGAAGTGGGCGATCTAGTTAGAATAAGGAAAGCTGTTATAAAGAAAAAGCGTGATCCGTTGTATTCGGATCCGGTTAAGGTTGTACAAGTTTTTGACCGTTCTGTGAAATTGGAGAGTGGGCAGGTCTGGAGCCGGTCAAGGGTTGCGAAGGTGAGGAGGTAAAATTGCTGAGCAAACAGACGCCTTTTTCTCTATATAATGTCATTGTTCGAATTACATGTATTATAAATTGTTTTGTGTAAATAGAAATTTGGTGTTCAGATAAGGGAGGGGGGTGTGTTATGTTGATGTCTTTTCTATTATATGTTAATGTGTTATCTGATTCCCATTCCTTGTTCTACTGATGGAAACCTAGCTATTGATGACATCAGAGCAATCCTGAGCTTTGTGTTAGAATGTTATTCTTTGAGGAGTCAGTCTACTTGTGCAGATGGTTGGGGGTCTCTACTATCCAGCTTATCCCTACAAGCAATAAACCATTTGTTCAACTTGTTGTGCCCAGTCTATTGCTTTACATTTAAAATGGCCACAAGGTCGAACTAGGGTTGAGTTCGATTAAGGCATATGAAGCCATCATAAAAGCAGCTGGGGCACTGGAAGAAAAAGGTCTAAAAGTGGTAAAAGATGGCTCGGAATTTAACTTGAATGAGACAAATTTGCAGCAAGGGACTGTAAAGACAAATTCCGAGATTCAAGAAAGAGGTCCAGGGGGATGGAGAAAGGAGGGCCCCCCAGTTACGGCAGAATCCTTTGAGGAGGAAAATGTGTTGGCTGCCCTCCCTGTAATTCTGGCCCAAGTTGTGACGAGCTTAGGCAGCAGTTCAAGACAACATTAGTCAGACTGCCCTTCATGTGGTGAGTTCGAACACACGGGGATCCAGCACTTTTTGGGTGAAAAAAGTTAAAGATTACCTTTGGGGTAAGATGAATATTTTGATCTTTCAGGAAACCTGGATGGTGAATGCAATAGAGATAGAGGGCTTTACCATCCACTGTCTACCGGCAAGTCTAAAGCCATTGGGCAGGCCAGTTGGTGGGCTCTTGACAGCATCTAAAAATAGCTCAGTGAAAAATGCCAAGGTGATTTTTAAGAACGAAATCTGCATCTTGGCTAGTTTAATCCAGCTCAAATTTGAAATCCAGAATCCGTGGGTAGTGGTGATATATGTGTATTGGAATCCAGCCTCTTCCACACTTGAAACATTCTTGGACATTCAAGGGGGCCTATTGCCAACAGTGAAGTCAGACATGGGTAAGGCTAATATTATAGCAGCAGGGGATCTCAATTCTATATGTGTAGAGTGCTCAAACGGGAAGGAGAGATCAAGGGGGGAAAAGTCTCAAGAAGAGGGCAGAAATGGATATCATTTATGAGCTCATGGGGCCTTGAAATGTTAAATGGGAGCTCGGAGGGGGAAAAAGGAGCCACCATGACATGGAGGCATGGTGACTCAACTTCCATATTAGACTACATCTTTGTCAGCCTAAGTCTTTTTTCCATAACATCCACACTGGAAGTAAACCAGGAGGGGGGCAGCGTCCACGCCAGGTTGGAGCTGACCTTCCCAGATATTCAAGGTCATCAGCAGTGGCTACATAAGCAAAAACTGAGGGAACGAGGGGCAGAGTTAGGTTAGTCAAATATGGGCGAGGGGGGGAAATTAAATAAAGAACTAAAGAGGATATCAAACTCCTCCCTGATAGATCATTGCCAACTAGGCAAATACATTAATTTTATCTGGTCATCTGTGCCCCCAAAAATGCCATCCATTGGAGCTAAGCAGCACCATCTGCATGAGTTTGACGAGGATTCAAAGTCTAAGAAAAGAGAAATGAGAAGTGAACTACGAGGTCTCAAAAGACAGAATATGGCTCTTGATAGGTTTAAAAAGGAAATAAACTGTATTAGGAGCAAGTATAGACATTGGTCAAAAAATCACAGACTGGCAAGATTACAAAATGATGTGGAACAGATGCTGAAGCTTTTGGCTGAGACTAATACTAGAGGGTTTTGGTCAGTAATGGGTCAACTAGATCATCAATCAAATAGTTCCCTGTGCAATCTGGTTACAGAAAACAAATGGTTTGAACATCTCTCAAAAATGTTCAAGAAACCGACTAAGGAAGGAGAGATGGAGCAGTTGAACACAGAATTGTCCCTGGTCTTGGAGGAGGAGGAAATTGTGGAGATAATTAGGAGCTCCTCGTTAACCAAGGCTGCCGGCCCTAGTGGGTTGACGTTTCAGGTCATTAAAAACGAACCCGAGCTCTGGGCTGGGTTTCTGAGGAACCTATTTGGGGAGATTCTGTCTACAAAACATTTCCCCCCGTCTTGGAAATCCGCGTTGATCATACCACTCTTTAAGGGGGGGTGATAGGAATGACCCCGCTAGTTATCATCCGATTGCGCTATTAGATATCGAAAGCAAGATCTTTATGAGGTTGGTAGTGAAGGAGCTCACACAGTGGGTGGATAACGTGGATGCTCTTCCCCGTTTTCAAACAGGGTTCAGAAGGGGGCTCTCCACGGCATTAAATGGGTTAATCTTGAGCCTGGTGAGTGAGACTTCCGCCGGGAATGGGGAACTGCCTCTTTATGGGGCCTGGATAGATCTCTCAAAGGCCTTCGATCAGATCAGTAGAGGCAAGTTGTGGGCGAAACTTAGACTAAAGGGAGTCCCAGAACCTCTGTTGACTATGCTAATAGAGTTGCACAGGGACACATCAGTAAGGGTAAGATTGGACGACAAGGGACATCTGTCAAATGTAGTGAAAGTAGAGAGAGGAGTAAGGCAAGGGTGCTTGGGAGCGCCTTTATTCTTCAACCTCTTCCTGTCAGATATGGGGCAAGAACTAGAACCGTCCTCATTGGCCAGCCCAATCCTTAATGGAAGTAAGATCTTTTGGCTAGCATATGCAGACGACATTGTTCTATTGGACAGAACCGCTATAGGTCTTCAAAGATTGCTGACCAAATTGGGAGTCTATGCAGATAAAAACGGGTTAGTAATAAACCCATTAAAATCAAAGATACTCGTGTTCAAACACCCGAGAAAGAAAATTAGCTTTGAAAAGTGGTCCCTGAATGGGCAGATAATTCCGCGAGTGGATGAGCTTATATACCTCGTCTACAAGATCTATGCCAGCCCAAGAAACCAGGAGCAGGATATCTTTGCCAAGGCATATGATCTGATCCCCCATATGAAAAAGATGAAAGCTAAGTATTGTAAATTCACCATTCTGCCAATGATCAAATATTATGTGACCAAAATAATACTAGTTATTCTGTATGGCCTAGATGCCAAACCTTCACTCTGGAATTTAAATTGGGCTAAAGTAGAAGGTAGAATTTGGAAGGAATCTCTCAACCTTCCCCTGTGTACACTGGGCTGGAATCTGTGGTTCGAATTGGGCCTCATCTCTCTAGAGTGTCAAGGTGAGTGGAAACTAGTCTCACTCTATAGTGAGATAATGATTCCCAAGCTCGGATCGCTGTATGAAGACATTAGAGCCCACCTGAAAAGTTCAAAGTCAAGTATCTTGAAAGGGTTGGAGCTAAGGGTAAAAAACATCTTGGATAGAACAGCTGTGGATCTTGAGACCTTGTTTTCCAACCCACTCAAGGTAAAACCCGATTTGGAGAGTTTGGATTGGATCAAAACCATATCTATGGTGAGAAGCTCCAGGCCATGTAACGCATTCTTGACGGCAGAAAAAAATGTAGGGCACCTTCCCCGCTATTTAGTAAAGTACCCTGACCCCAAAATAAGATCTAACTTTTGAATCTTCTCTCCATTGGGGAAGTCTTAGCCATAGGAAAACAGGAAAAACATGCAATCAAATTATGTAAAATCTGCACTAATCCAAGATCTCAGTCACTCCGACACATTCTAACGGAGTGTGAAGGGACCTGGGCCCTGAGGTTAGCCAAGTTAAGAAGATTCACCATCAGGGAGGATGGGCTCGTATCTGAACATCTTTGGGAAAAAATGATTGCAGGCCATGAAGTACAGCTAACTGCAACAGTGGTAGAAATATTGGAAAAACTGAACTTGCTAAATTAGATCCGAAGGCAATTGTTCATTAGTGTGGTAAGAGGGGGGTGGGTGGCAGGGTCGAATCATTATGGGGGAAAATAGAGTAGGAGAACATCCCTGATGTGAGGTGGGTAAAGGAGAAAGAAAAGCTCACACCTCCATAGCTTGGAGAGTTAACCTTGGACATAGGAAAGGGGAGTAACTGCTCCACAGTGATTTTAAGAAGTGGGGAGAATGGATTCATTTTATTGAAGTTATTATATGCAAAATGCTATTAATTTTATTTTTACTTTGTTTTTTTTCTCCATTTCCATGAATGATTAATTGTGTTGTCTGAATAAGAATTGTAAAGGTTCTAATGAAATGTTTTTTAACCAAATACAATTTAAAAAATGTTTTAAAAAAATATATACTATTAAAATTGGAGCTACCATGCTGAAATGAATAAATGTATCTAAAATATATCCATTAAAAGCAGAAATATTGTTTTCAGACTAAGTTTTACATGATAATTACCATTCAGTCTATTATATTTCTTTCCTCTACAATAGCATAAGGTAAAGCATAATTCTGTGTGATCACTAAGGCTAGTACGAGTTTGCCCATATTTGCTAACCTGTTCCTGCATATCTCTGGATACCAACACATAATCTATCCATGAATGTTTAGCATCATTAGTTCACGTATATGGCGAATAGTCTATATTATCTTGCTGGTTAATAAGTTGTATCAGATCGTAAGTTCATATTAGTGAGAGCCAGTTATCAGTTTTACTTACTAATTCCTCTCTACAAGGGTTCAACTTATTCACTCCATAATAATTACATGCTAACTTCGAGAGGAGATCGTCATTTTCATGTATCTCAGAGAATCTCTGATAATTAAAATCTCCCACCAGTACATATAGACCATCAAAATTCTCATGTGTCCATCTACGCAAAATTACTTCGACTCTATTGATAATATCATTAGTCATAATATCAACAGGTGGATTATATACATTAACTATCAGTATCTTAGATCTTTTCATATTCTCAGTGATAGTTATAATAACAGCCTGAATATTTAACATAGTCTCTCCACAATCATATTCTACTAAAGGAATATAAGTCCCAGCACCTATTATTAATCCCCCAGAGGGTCTCCCCAACCCATTGTGTCTAGCCTTTCTCTGGACGATCTTATATCCATCCATGTAGAATGTCTCAACCATCCATGTTTCTTGTAAAATAAAAATATCAGAGGAGAGGAGAAACCCCAATCCCTCCACACTGCACGTGAATGAGCTAAATCCTCTATATTTCCAACTCAGCCACTTCGTGCAAGAAGGTAGTACGGGTGTCAATCATGCAACTGAGTCCATTTATTCATCTGATATTGTCTCACATTATCTTGTTTAAGTTGACAGTCCATTCTAATAACTGCCATAACTTTCCCTGCAAGTGCCTCATTATTCACATAGGACACCCCCGGAGCATTCTCAAAAATATTACATGATTTACTCTTGTTATTAATGTATGGATCTTGTTTTCTTTCCACTATACACCCCACAGCCTTCAAAGCAGTGGCATGGCTCATAATCATGTCCACCAATATTGGGGATACTGAATGGATCAACGCCCGATTCGTATCTTCAGCAGATTTAGGGACGTCTACCAATTTAATGTCCTTAGTAGTAATAACTCTTAGTTCGACACATGTATGCAAAATAGTCAATACATTTCCTTGATTCAAAAATGAACTACCCATCGTGGCCTCTAGTTCACATATCCTAATTGTTCTTGATAGGTATTTCGTGCCACATTGTTTTTCCAATGTCCTATGCATCATATTAGGTATAAATATAGGACAATCCAACGGCTGGTCATTATGAGTGGTCACTATGCGTGCTGCTTTCTCAACCATGTCTGCCGTTACCACATCCTGAACAATATGCTGTGATTTACTGCTCCCAGATATAGCTAAGTCAGCACTAGTATTTCTACACAGCCCCATGAGTCTAAATTAGGTAAATAGGATTTCCTGATCGCATCTGTCGATACTCTAGGCAAGGATTTTCCATTAATATTTTTTTTTTTATAAAGTATTTTTATTATTATTATTGTATTATAACAATCACAAAGAACAAAAACAAATCAACATAAGGACTATCATGGTCAGTCTTAATCAACAAAGGCAATACACATATCAGCAGTGGTCAAAAGTCTTCCTTAGTACATATATTGGCGTGTAGTACATAGTACCCATTGCACGCTCCCCAGCATGTAGGAGGGAGTCTTAGATCGCTTCTTCTTCCCATCTATCCCAAATTTTCGAGGCTTTGTTGGGACAGCCCCTTGCTGAGTAGATCCTATGCTCAATCATGGCGCACACGTCCATATCCAGTTTCTATTGATCCATTGTCGGGGAGTCAGGGGCTCCCCATTTCTGCGCTATATTACGCTTAATCAGTCCTGTTGCCGTGTGTAGGAGCAATCTCTCCCACTTGTTAGCCTCAATTTCATTAGGTTCTCCCAGGAGTAGAGCCTTTGGGTCCAGTGGTATGGTCCAGGCCAGAACTCTGGAGAGCTCCCCACAGCATGCATTCCAAAAGGTTTGTATCCGGGGACATGCCCACAAGATGTGAAAGAAGGTTCCCTCCTCCTCCCCGCATCGGAGACAGTTTGGGTTTGGGGCCCGTTTCCAGCCGTATAGGCGCGTCCTAGGGTAATATACCCGGTGCAGTATTTTCAGCTGCACCAGTCGGAGCCTAGAGGAGATAGCAATTTCTCAGGGATGCATGAGGACGTGTATCCAGTCCTCTGGATCTATTTCCCCAACATCCGCTTCCCATTTCGCCTTGAGCTCGTTCAGTTCGGGGGTAGCAAAGGAGGATATGGCATTGTATAAGATGGAAGTGCATTTGGTGGGAATATACGCTGGTAGGATGTTACGCTCTAGGGGGTGTAGTCCGGTACCCTTTTGTCTGCTGTTAAGTGGGTTCTTAAGGCGTGGGCCAGTTGTATATAATGATACTGTTCCGTATTCGAGATCTGGAATTGGGACTGCAAATCTTCAAATGAGGTCCGTTTCCCATCTGTGAGCATATCCCCCACTCTCGTGACCCCTGCTTTCACCCAGTTGGGCCATGGCTCAAGTTCCCGGGATGCAGCTAGGTTATTATTTTGCCAGAGGTAACTTTATTGTCCCACCCAATGAACCGGTGTGCTTGTCTCCAGACCATAGTGAGGTGTTTTGTGGTTGTAGGTGGGGGAGTTCTCGGAAGGGGTTGATAAAGGAGGGTCAGTGGATCTGCATTTTGTATAGTAGCTATCGCAGCGCGTATATGAGGTAGGTCTCGATTTCCGTGGAGAAGATCATTAACCACATCCAGTTGTGATGCCCAATAGTAAGTTTGGAGACGGGGGACTCCCACTCCTCCCTCCCAGATCGATCTCTGGAGTGTGGTTAGCGCTATTCGTGGTTGACCTCCTCCCCATATAAGGTCTCTAAGAAGTGTCTCTACTAGGTGAAACTCTGAATCTGGGATTCTGTGTGGGGCATTCTGAAGGATGTAAAGGAATCTGGGAAGGGTCATAATTTTAAAGAGTGCCGCTCTACCCATAAGAGTCAGGGGGAGAAGTTTCCAGTGTTGGACATCGATAATGAACCGGTCTGTGATCGGTCGGAGATTGTGTTCTACATAACTTGTCAAGTCCCCGGATATCCAGATTCCCAGGTATCGAAAGCCTTGTCGTTCAACAAGGTATGGGCACTCCTGGGGGATGGCCTGCTCTCCGCCCTTTACAGGAAAGAAAACTGATTTATCCCAGTTGATTCTGAGTCCGCAAAATTTACCAAAGCGTACGAGCAGCTGCGTTACGATGGGGCAGGATCGAGGCGGGTCTCCCAGGTATATAAGGAGATCGTCTTCGTAGAGAGATGTACGATCATCATAGCCCTCTGGCCATCTAAACCCCGTCCAGGCAGTATTTTGGCGAAGCCAAATAGCAAGTGGTTCGATTGCAAGGGCAAACAGAAGGGAGGAGAGCGGGCATCCCTGCCACGTACCTCGGCCCAAAGGGAAGGATCGAGAGGACCTTCAATTTACTTTTACCTCCGCCTGGATGTTAGTATAGAGTAATTGTACCCATCCCAGAAAGGCTTCTCCGAATCCCATACGGCGCATGATCTCCCAAAGGCTGTCCCATCGAATTGAATCGAATGCCTTTTCGAAATCCATTGCCAGCAGGGCCAAAGGTCCGAGTATAATCGGAGATCTCTCCATTGCCAGATGGAGACGGCGTAGATTCATCCAGGTCGATTTGTGGGGCATAAATCCACATTGGTCCGGGTGAATCAGGGTGGATGCAACCAGTTGTAATCGGTTCGCTAGGAGCTTTGCGAGGACCTTGGGCCCGGTTTGGGCCCGGTGTCTTCCCCGGTTGGAGCTGAGATAGCGCCTCTGAAATCTCGGCCTCTGATAAGGCGGAGTCCAAATGTTCCCTCTGCTGCACGGAGAGCGTCGGCAACGTTACCCCGTCTAAGAGGGAGGGGTCTAGTGGAGAGGCTGGGGCTCGGTACAGGTCTGCGTAGAACATCGAGAAGGCCTCAGCAATCTCAGCGTCTGAGTGATAGCTGTCGCCCTGTGGTGTGACTATTTCCCGGACATGGCGTTGTCCTTCGTCTCTTTTCTGCAGCCAGGCGAGCAGTTTGCCTGCCTTGTCCCCCAGCTCGTATACCCTCGCTTTAGCCTGCCAATGGGCCTGCTTAGCGTCATCCATCGCTCTGTTCCGAAAGCGCTCTTGGGCGCGTTGGAGGGATCGATGAGTTTCAGACGTGGGATCAGAAATATGTTTAGCCTCCCAGTCGCTCACCTCCTTCTCGGCCTCTAGTATCTTTTGGAGCCGGGTGTTCCTTTTATGTGTCGTCCAGGAGAGAATCTCACCCCTGAGCACTGTTTTATATGCCTCCCATACTGTCACGGGGTTGTCTACCGATTCCTCATTCATTTCAAAGTATTCGGCGGATATTTCCTCTAGGCGATCTATCAGCTCTGGGAACCCTAGGTAGTAGGTATTAAGTCTCCACGTTCTAGGGGGGAGGGCGCCCTGCATACATATTTCCATCGAAAGCGGTGAGTGGTCCGAGATGCCCCTAGGAAGCAGTTCTGCGGACATTGCCCTGTAGAGGTCGGTATGTGGTAGAAGGAAATAATCCAGTCTGGACATAGAACCGTGGGCACCAGAGTGGAACGAATATTCCCTAACATCAGGGTGTAGCTCCCTCCACACATCCCGGAGCCCAAGAGCAGATGTAAAGTTGGCTAATCTGGTAGGGGTATCTGGGTTACGATTCCGGAGGTGGGAACGGTTAGTGTTGTTGTTCATGGTGTCCTTGAAATCCCCCCCTAGGATGTACGTGTCAGGGTGATGTTTCCCTATAAGGGTGGTGAGGTCATCCAGTAATTCCTGTCCCAGACCCGGTGGAGAATAAATCGAGGCAATTGCCACCCTTTGACCCCAGTTAATTCCCAGGATGAACACGTATCGGCCCCTGGGATCTTGTTCTACGGTTTGTTGAATAAATGGTATACGTTTGTGTATCAGAATGAGGGTGCCCCTGGAGCCCATTGTGTACCCCGCATGAAAGGCAAGGCGATAGTTGGTGCTCTGGAAAAAAGCACAGTTTACCCCAGCCAAGTGGGTTTCCGTCAGGAGGGCCACATCAGGGGAATGTCTATTTAGGAATTGCATGATAAGGCGCCGTTTGATTCCTGACCCCATCCCATTCACATTCCAAGTGAGGAGTTTCAAGGATTTAGTGTGCTGCATGAGGGATGTGCGAATTTGTGTAGAGGACATTTACTACATATGATGGGGATTTTCAGGTTATAGCGATCCATAAGAGAAGGCGGTATACTTCTCGCGTTACTAAGGAAGCAGGGTTGCCTTGTGGAATAGTGCAAGACGTCCCTAACAAGGGACAGTGATTAGTTTGGCCCATGAGCAAGTGGCAGTCCTGAAATAACCAACAAAATTTTGAACTTTCCCAACTCACCCCCACCCTATACTCCACCCCAACACGAAGTACCTGTCGCCCAAACAAGCAAGAAAGAGAGAGGGGGGGGGAGAAGAGAGGTCTAACCAGGGGAGAAATCAGATGTTTCCCCAGAGTTCCCACATTTGCGCCCATTGTCGACATCTTCCGTGGTAGGTAGATTACGCGTTGAGATCGGAGGCGCGGGCGGTGCACGCTCGTGTGTCCCAGCAGTGTTCTTAGGTCCTTTAGTAGGGGACTATAGTTTGTTCATTCCTCTTCTTGTTGTGCAGCTGGCTCCAGGATCTCCTGTCCCCCCCGATCTGGGTGTCTCCTCGGGGAGGCCCGTCTGGGTCGGGGTCGTCCTCTCGGTCTCCTTGGTCTTGCAGTCCAATCGCCCTATATGTGAGCCTCTGCCCACTTCCAGGCCTCTTGTGGGTCGTTGAAGTGGACAGTAGTACCTTTATGATAGATCTTAAGTTGGGCTGGGAAGAGCAGGCCGTATTTCACATTCATTTGAGCAAGTTGTTTCTTGAGTGGTTCAAAGGATTGCTGTGCCCGCTGCACTTCTCGGGTATAGTCCGGGAAGAAGGCGATTCGGGAGCCGTTATGGGTGATCGTCCCTTGTGAGCGTGACAGTTGCAGGAGGGCATCCTTGTCGCGGTAGTTAAGCAAGCGAGCAATGATAGTCCGGGGCGGAGCGCCCGGGAGTGGTTTGCCCAAAGGTATCCTATGAGCCCTCTCCACTGAAAAGAATTTTGAGAAGGATTGGGGCTCGAAGATGTCCACGAGCCACTGTTCCAGAAACAATTCCGTGCATTGTCCCTCTTCCCCCTCCGGCAGGCCCAGGATGCGAACGTTGTTGCAGCGGGACCTTCCCTCCCCATCATCCACTCTCGATTCCAGGGCTTTCAGGCGGTTTAAGGCTTGGGACAGCTGACGATTGATCCCGCCGATGTTGTCCTCCGCTTCGGAGATGCGGTGTTCCGCCTCTCCTGTTCTGGAAGTCAACTTCTGCAGATCGTGGCGCAGGAAGGAGACATCCGCCGCCATACTGTCTATTTTGGTCTCCATGGAGGAGCGAGGGTTGGCGATGGCCGCCATTACGTTCCGTAAGGAGAGGGAGTCATCTCCCATGGGGGAGTTTGGTCGTGCTGCTGGTTCCGCCGGGGCCGGGGTGGTAGCGACGGCAAACTGATCCATGCTGCTCTGTGTAGATGGTTTCTTCTGTCTGTCCTTCCCCATATTTTCAGGAGTCGTGGAGTGTCTGCTACGATGGGGCAGGTATTGTTGTATGTACACAGTTGGAGTGGTCGTACCCCCCAGGTGTGTGGAGTGGTGGCCGTGCAGCGGGTCAGGTGGAGGGCTGTGAGTTCCAAGAGCCTCCTCCACTAGGGCCTGGGGTTTATATGGCGAGAGTACTTTGAGGCCCAGCGCCCTTTGCTGGGCCTTCACAATACGTGCGGACCTCCGGCGCTTCTAGCTGTCCACCCAGGCAGGTGGTGGTCCCCCTTTCGCTTCTGGTGCGATACGGTCCTCAGCAGGCACCCGGCTCTGTTAGCAAGGTTCGATCAGAGGGGGACAGGGGGGAGGGCCCTCACTTATTTCTGACGTGGCCAAGTCGCTGCTGGCCTGGGGGGGGTGTGTGTTCGCGGCGTGGTGTCCCAAAGTAGATACGAATCAGGAGATAGAAGCCGCACACCACCGGGACCCCAGGAGGGCCGCTATTTCTCCCCCCACCTCTCTCGCAGATCGGGTCCGTCCGGGCGTCTTCCGGGTGTCAGTCGGGCTCGGCCGGTGAATAGTCTCGGGTCCCGTGGTCCCCGCGCACAGCCTCCCGTCCGTGGGGGAAGAAGAGAGGAGGATGGTCACAGGCGTCCGTCTCACGTTCTGTTCCGTGCCCCACCGTGTCAGGTCGTCTCGGGCCTCTCAATCAGTCGGAGGAAGTCCGTCCTCAGACACCGGCGGCCTTCTTGGTCGCGTAGCTCCGCTGCCGGGCCTCGGCAAAATGTAGATTTGTCTCCGTCGTCTGGGTAGATAGGTGCCACAACCTCCGTCAATCCCAGCCCACAGCTTTATGGGCTCGGTCGCAGTGTTTATACCGCACGAAATCCCCAGGAATCAGGATGAAAATGCAGGATTATTTCGGCGCTTACGGGAGCTCACTCGGCTCACGTCTGCATCGTCCGCGCGCTGGCCACGCCCTCCTCACAGGCCATGTCACTCACCATGTTATTCGCCAAAGAGTAAGATGATCCAGAGGCGACTTTCTTTTTAGCCACCACAGGTTTCCCTGCCATTTCATTTGGTCCTAGGGCTTCTCCCCACCTTCTTCTGCACATATTCTTCCTAGTATTCACATGTTTGGGATGTTTATTGCCAGACAAGAATTTCATGTGGAGCTTCCACGTTATTGCTTCTATCCTCCGCGTTGTTGCCCTTTTATACTGACGATAGTTACTTTTTCTCCCACACCTGTAGGCACTTTAGTAATACTAGTCGTACCATCCCATCCGTTTTGGGCAGACTCAAGGACCGTGTCAACCAGGCATAGCAGACCCTCTTTTATACTCTGCTGTTCCTTATGTCACTTATTACATACAACCAAAATGGCCTTTCGCATGATCAGGATTTCAGATTCAGAATGTATTTCCTCTTCTGAAGAAACCAATGTAAAAGAGGTACTAAGTGCAGGAGATGGATGACACATACACTCTTTCAGCGATTTTGACTAAATCAGGAGATTTAGATAAATAACCATCGAGTCAGTGATTTTAGACATCTCTATTTCTTCATGTACTTTAAGAGGCATCAGAGTGGTCATTGTAGTCTTAAACATATGTCCAGAAGCGAGTTGTTATCACTTGGAGCTATATATACAGCCTCTACATCAGTCTGTGCATTTTCTTCCTCAAACTCCATTAATTCCACCGCCTGATTTGCACCTTCAGTATGAATCATTAACAGTACTTATAATTTCAATCGCACCCCACTTGCCTGTCAGTTTTTTGCCTTGATTTTTCCTAATGGTTTTTGTCTACCCTGGGTGCCCGGCTGTATGCAGCACGCACAGTACTGCGTAGTTGGTACTTTCTGCTAGCAGAGGGCGAAAGAGGTCGTTTCATTGTTTTCACAGCGTTGATTTCTAATCACACGCACACTTTAAAAGTATCAATGTTTAGTTATTTAATTGCACACCAGAGTTCACGCTGATGAGTTATAAACATTCACCACAATACGTCTTCACTGTGTGTCAAATTACGAGTCAATAAATCTCGATACAAAACTTCCGTAGGCGTTTAATCTGTCTCACCTAATAAGCACAATGAGCCTTTCAACCAAGCCGTCCACACTCCCAGCGACCCACCAGCCAAACTGTCGCACTGCCTTGACTTGGCCTTTGGTCTTTCCCTTTTGTGCAGGGAGTGTGGGCCAAACTATGTTTCAAATGTGAACGCTTGATATCCAGAACTTAATGAGGAGTAGGGCAGGGACTTTTTTTTGTATCCCTGCTGCAATTGGTAATGTACCTGTGATGGCGATCAGGGGCAGGTTGTTGCTTTAAGTTCTTATAGCAGTCTCATATCGTCCCCTTGAGAGAAAGTGGGTGTTGGGATATTATGTGAGAGGGGGTAAACATTTATGAGAGATGTTCTGCGGGTTGCTTGAAAGGGCACAGTCATTAACCACTGGCCAGGCGACTTTGACTTTGTTGAGATGGCTGTCAGTACGGTCGGGGGTCATTAAACAGATTGCAGTGTGTAGCGGGTGGTTGTGTCACAATCTTGTGGAGGTACTGAAAGTTGTGGAGAATTCCAGACATCCAGTTGAGAGAGAACTGTTTGATCGAAAGGAAGGGGGAGAGGGGTGGTTTAGAGAATGTTTCAAGAGTGACTGTAGATAAGATAACTAAGCAGCGTATTGATGAAAGGAAGAAGTGGGGTTGCATAACGGCTAGCATGAACAGTGAATGTGAATTGAATACGAAAAGGGGCTTACCTGTACACACCCAGGAAAATTAGGAATCAAAAGGACTTTAATAGGGATGCCTCACGCCACTGATATTCTCATTCTATAGTCTGTCGGCACTACTAAACATTAATGCTAAGCTATACACAAAGTTGCTGCCAACTAGGATTGAACATATCCTACTGATGGACCTAGGGAAGAATATCCTATCATATCATATACACAAGGCTGCTGCCAACTAGGATTGAACATATCCTACTGACGGTTTTAGGCCTTCAAGCAAGGTAGGCACCATCCAGACAATTGTTCAGATGCACAATAAATCTAGTAGACGAGGCACATACAACTCAAATCTTTGTAATGTCTATTATCATTCAACGCAGAGAAAGCATTTGTCTGTATCAAGGGGCCATTCCTTTGCAAGTCTTCATTAACCTGGGAATGTGAGACAGGTTCATAAAGGCAGTAATGGACATCCGTTAACCCCGCCGCATACTCATGGCTAAACGGCTGCCTATTTGCCCACTTCTCCCTGATTAGGGGCACCCGACCAGGATGCCCATTGTTCCTGCTCCTATTTGCGTTAGCAGTGGATAACCCGGTAATTCCAATCAGGCCAGAAGAGACTATAAAAGGCATTGGCGATGAAACGGAAATACATAATTTATCACTGTCAACATCTAAACTCATGCTGTTTGGCCATTCCACTTCTGCTTGAAAAATTGATACATTTATTAGATGAGGGAATGGTCAAGGAAAATGGGGATAGGTGACAGGTGGCAGTGAAAAGCTGTAATGAGGGAGTGAGAGATGTGGGTAAGCACTGCCTCCATGTAGTGTTTCCTGCGAAACCAAGAGTGGAAGGTATCACTGAGTATGTTGGCCTTCAGGGAGGTAGTGATGCAGTCAAAGACTAGTCATTGGAGAAATTTGGAATAATGGAGAGAAACGGGTCAGTAGATGGATGGGTTGTTGAGTTTTTTGGTTTCTTTAAAATGGGTATGGCGGTAGCCACCTTGAACCATGCTGGGTAGTTACATGGGTAAAGTAAATAAATTGAAGAGAGGTGAAAAATAGGAGCAGTTCACAAGTGTCAACTCCTTGGCTGTGGTTCAAAGGGATCAGCAACAGCACAGGAGCAGTTGGCAGCCCAAAGGAAAGGCATAGCTGTGGTGCTTGGCATGAAGATGGAGCGCATGATGGGTGGGGGTGTTTTAGATAGAAGGATGAAGGAGGAGGTAGGACAGGGTTTCAGAAGAAAAGTAGCTAGCAAAGTTATCCACAAAGAGGAGGCACGCATTGACTGGAGGCTCATTGATATCTTGCTTGGATGAGAGCCACGTTAGGAGATGATGTCTGTGTACTAGTTTTAGTTAACTCAATTCAGATAAGTATTGAGAATAAGGAGTGATTGCTTGCAGGAAGTAAGAAGGGGCTGAGATTGGATTTTGTGCTAGCGGAGCAGTTTGAGGTAAATGGTTGACCCCTGCTGTTGGACGCCTCCGGAGATCGATGGAGAAGGTGTGGGCGATAGGTATTGAAGGAGCAAGCAAGGAAATGGTGCTCAAAGGGAGCTGTCAGTGCCAAATTGAACTCCAGAAATTACAATTCAATGAAGTAAGGAAGAGGTTGAGCTAGAGTTTAAACGGAAATCCAGGCTTGGTCTAGGCAGAGGGGCATACAGAGAGATTTGAACTTTGCTTTCATTTAGAAAAAAGGTGGATGGAGAGAACACGGGACAGTTGCAGTGTAATGTAGAAGCCAGTGGTCAGGGGTGATGGATCAACAAAGGGGACAGAAGGATTCAGTGAGGGAAGAGGAAGATGAGATTGAGTGAATTACCACAATTGTTGGCATGGATGGTGATGAACGAATGGTCAGAAAGACTGATGTGGATGTCAGCTGGAGTTTGTGGGCCATGGTTATGGTGGGGAGGTGACGTCCCCCGTAAGCCCATCATAAGGAGGTCTGGCCTTTTAGTTGGAAAAGATTAGAGGGAGAAGAGGCTAAAATCATGGAAGAAGAATTTGAACGTCCCAGTTAGCAGGTAGATGAGGAAAATGTAAGAAGGGTGGAAACAGGAAATTGAATAAAAATGTTTTCAGAAGAATAGGTAAGAAAGTCACAGTAGGCAGGCGTGCCGAGATGGCGATTGGGATTGCTTGGCTGGTCATGAGTCCTGCACCATCACGTTTTTTAAAATAGTTGGGGGGAATGAGAAATGTTAGCAGAGTCAGTGGGAAAGGTTGCAAGAGTGACAGTGTCATGTGGGGGAAGTCATGTTTCAATAATAGCCATTACCCGCTCTGTACACAGTTAGCATTTAAGATGAATCAATTTAACCAACCATTATCATAGTTACCACAAGATGAAATGAGGACACAATACTTACTGTTAGAATACAATATAGCACTTAGCAAACCTACCAGTCACGCTGATGCCAGTATATTTGTATTTTATTTGTATTTGTATAGCGTTTACGCCAAATCGCTGAACAAAATTAAAACGGTACATCATGTGTCAGTATGTATGAGAAACATTAAGAAGATAAGAGATGGTCTTTAGGTAGGCACGAAAAGGAACTTGGGTGGAGAGAGTGAAGAACCAAGGGGAGCACCTTCCAGTGGAGTGGGGCTAAGAGAGCAAAGGAACAAAAATGGGACTGAGCACGGGGTGGGGGGGGACTTTGAGGCGAGAGATCGAGTAGGAGAATAGAAATATACAAGTGAAAAGCGATAGGGGAGATTACAGAGAGATTTGAAAACTAAGCAGAGACAATTAAACTTAATCCAACAGTGAAATGGAAGCCAACTCACAGAAGAAATAGCAGAAGAAATATAATGATGAAGGGCCAGGGAAAATAAGAGACAGATTGAGGAATTCTAGATAGATTTGAGTGGACATGGGCAGGAGGCAGAAAGACAAAAATGCAAGGAGGAGCAGTAGAAAAGGTGAGATAATATGAGAGAAGAGATTAAGAGTTTAGAAGCGTGAAAGGAAAGCGTTTAGCTTCACAGTTGTTGGAAAGGTGGGCTCTACAGGAGCGAGAAAGAGAGGAGATATGATGAGTAAAAGAGAGGGCAGAGTCAAAGTAAACACCAGGATTATGAGAAGTAGATGAGATGGGTATAATATAAGAGAGGCAGGAAAGGAAATAGAGACTGAGGGGTAGACGAGGCAGGAAAGAAAAGAACCACGGTTTTAGAGGAGTTTAACACCAACAACTAATGGTCAGCCATCCAAGATTGAATGGCCAGTAGAAAAGATGAAATAGTAGCATGAATGTTAGAAGAGATGGAAGAGAAAGATAGAACAAGCTGGGTGTCATCCACATAAATGGTGGGATAGTCCAAAAGAAGAGATGGTTTATTTATTTATTTATTTATTTATTGCATTTGTATAGCGCACAAGCAGCCCTTGTGCGCTATACAAATGTTACTTGTGGGGGACTTAGTTACATGGGAAATTATAGTTGGATAAGCATTTACAGGTTATACATTTGGTTCCATGTAATTTCATCGTGTGATGTTTTTTCACAGGGTTATTTACCGCATATTTTTTTATGAAAAAACTCATCGAATTCCCTTTAATTTTGTTTTATATTCCCGTACACCCACACCCAATTTATATATTTTTCTAACCCACCTAACAAAAATTCTATGAGTTTTTCCGGCAAAAAATTTGCAGTAAAAAACCAGCGAAAAAACATCCTGCGATGACGTCGTACCATACATTTATACAATTAAAGCACAGGTTATGTTATACATTTATATAATTAAAGCACAAGTTATGTCACAATGACAGGATCGATATTTATACAGATATGCAGTCATTTGTGATTTGTAGACATGGATTTAAGAAAATAGCATGGTTTTCATGGCTTTTCGGAATGCAATGTGATGGCGGCAAGAGGGCAAGTGTAGCCGGAGAAGAGGGGTGGACCAAAGAAGAACCATGGGAACACCTTGATGAAGAGTAAATGTTGGAGAAACATTGCCTGCCCAAGAGACAGCAGATGTGCGATTAGAAAGGTAGGATTTAAACCAGTTAAGTATAGAACAGGAAAAGCCCTAGGACGAGGAAAGGAAAGAGTGATCAACTGTATCAAAGGCTGCTGATAAATCAAAAAGAGTTAAACGAGAAGAGTGTTTAGCACAACACGCAGAAAGAAGAGAGTTACAGACTCAAAGTAGAGCAGTCTCAGTGGAATGATGAGAGCGAAAGCCAGATTGGAAATGAGGAAGCAGTCCGTTGAAGGTATTAAAGGATGACATTTGAGAGTAGGCAGCATGTTCCAAGAGATTAGAAAGGTAAGAAAGAAGGGATATGGGAGGAAATGAGAATAGACGGGAGGGGCTAAGGGTTATCTTTTTCAGGATAGAGACAATAGTATCATGCTTGAATGAAGAAAGAAAGACATAGGTCGAGAGAGAGGTGTTAAACAGGGCAGTAAGAAAATGAAGAAGAAGAGAATAAACTTTCAGAATATGAGTAGATGGAAAAGGATCGAGGGGGGCAGAAGTAGGGTGTGCCCTAGCCAGCAAAGCAGCAGTAGCAGTGTCTGAGAAACGGATAAAGGAAGACAGTGAAGCCAAGAGTAGAGATAAATAATAAGAAGATTGAGAGGAAAGAGAAGGTGAAATAGCATTATGGAGAAGAGTGACCTTATTGGAGAAGTACAAGGCTAGGTCGTCGGCAGAAAGGGAAGCTGAAAGAATAGGTCAGGGGAAGGGGGAGAAAAGATATGGGTCAAAGTTTGGAAAAAAACACAAGGATGAGATGAGTAAGAAGGAAGGTGGCCAGAATAGTAAGATTGTTTGGCAGAGAGAAGGGCATTGTCAAAAACAGAGTGAAGAGAAGAGCGGGTAGCGGAGTCGCAAACCGCAACACAAAAGCAGCGTTCAGCTCTGCGAAGGTTGCGCTGCATGAGGCAGAGCTGGGCGGTGAGCCAAGGCTGAGGAGGCTTCTGAGTAGATGAAAATGGACATGCTGTATATAGGGAGTCAAGAGACACAGATAGGGAAGAGAGGAAGTAGCAGCATGGAAGGAGGTTGGCAGGCCAGAGAGAGTTCTATGAGTCCAACAGGACCACCAGAGACACTCAGCCTGGGCAAGGGACTCCCCAAAGAAAAGGAGACACAGGCTTCTGTGTGGTCACAACCCCTCTTATTTCTGTCTGGCATCACGGCAAACCATTAAGCCGCCTCCTACTCTGTATTTGATTGGATGCATTGGTACTTGGGATGAAGTCGCCTACTTTACTCAAAGGATATATATTCAAGGGAACTAGGAATCTCCTTGAGGTAGTGGATGATGGACTCAGTAGTGGCATGTGTGGGTCCTCTCGTCATCCAGACTTAATTCCCATCATTGTGCAGGGGACAGTGACATGCCGCAGAACAATACCACTGTTGCTTTAAGGGCATTGCAGAGGGTCCACATAGACGCCAAATGTAATACTGGATCAGAACAGGTTTTATTTAACATAAGAAGCTCCTGCTTGACAGATGCCAGGCAGATCAAATAGAGTATGTGAGTTAGACAGACACAATACAGGAAAAACATGTAGGGTGGCTCTAGCCACTGTGAGGGACTTGAGGGTGCACTCACTTCTTTTACCCCTGGATCCACCTCTCAGGTGGCCTAGGAAAGGCCATCGCTTTTGGATCCCAACTCTGGGGGTGAATATGCAAGGGAGGATCTCCTGGGTGGAGGGAACTTGGGGAGTGGGGGGGAGGGCGTCCTTAGGTGAGACATAGTATCCCTCTTTCACTTTTCAGAATGAACCCTCTATCCCTCAAGCCATTTCCCCTTTCTTCCCCCCAAAATGTTCCCCAGATACATCACCTTAACACTGCGACAAGGAAGAGACCAACTAGGAGGACACATCCTCATTTGAGTAAGACCAATACAAATCAGTCTTATATTGTTATTACAGACCCACAGCAGTCAAGCACCAAGACAAGGTGGAGTCAACACAGAGTTATGCACACTTCCTTTGATTCAAACCTCCCCAAATACCACTCTGGTATTGAGACAAGGAACAAGGCTATGGAGGATTTCAGTTGGAACAGCAAGGCATGTCCAGCTAATAGGTTCCACCCTGGTCAGGCAATTGAACTCACTGACCCACACCTGCGGTCATTTAACAATCTCAGAGTGTATAGGAATGCTGGCCACTCAGCACAAGGAGGGAGACAGCCTGGAGAGAAAGAAGCGGGCTGGATAGTCGTAGCGGGCTGGAGAGGAACAGACTGGAGAGGAGCCGTGTCAAGCAGGAGTGGTAGAGAGACACTGAGGACGAGGATGGACGTGAGAGGGTCTGTCAGGTGCACGCATCAGGAGCTGTGGGGCGCTGAAGCCTTCTGTCGCTGCATGACTCCAGGAGAGCGAGTGGTGCTCTCTGGCTGCCACAAGGGAAGAGCAGAGCTTCACTTCACTTCCCCCACCAGTCCGTGGAGCAGGAGCTCTACCGAGCTGCACCCGACCCTGCAGGAGCAGCGGGAACACAGGATGAAGTCCCTGTGCCCTGCCCACTTAATGCGGTAAGCCTTGTAGGCGCTGCGCATGAATAGCAAAATCTACTGCATGAGCCTCCGCTCTATTGTTCATGAAGTATCCAGGGGATTAGATAAGAAAATCCTCATTTCGGCACCATCCGGCTGATAGTGGCAATTTTGTGCTCACTATCACCATTGCGCACCACGAGGAACTAGTACACTCCAAGATTGCCGTCCGCCATTGACATCCGACCTCCTTCTGCTGAACCAGCCCCAGCTGACTTCGCCGAGCTCCGATTGGCTTCTGTGCCAATTTCCTCGTCCAATTGAGCGCCGGCAGGCAAAGCCGGCCCACTTTCAGCAAAGCCCAAGGGAAACAAGGCCATCGCCTGTCTGTAGCCTGTCTTAGCCGCATCTGCTATGCCAGTCCCCCTGGTGTACACGTCCCGGCTGCTTCTATAGCCTGAGGTATGTAATTTATACCCTCCACCAGTGTCGGACCTCATGGCCTTTCCCACCACGAACTGCGCACGGACTGCCTCCACATGAACTACCTCCAGCGGCAGCAGCAATCATAAGCGCCTCTACATAGGCTGCATAATGACCCTACTTAATCATTAGATAGCGGTATCTTACCTTTGTAGTTGTGCAAGCCTTAAGCAGTCCTTATCTGCCTTGCTATGCTGCCTCTGCCTTGTCCAGGTAGTGTAAAATATGAACTAGCCCACAGCAGGATAGCGGTTTCCAATTTGTTTTAAAAATTGTCGTATCTCACTGCTATTGTAACTCCTCTCAGCCCACTGCAAGAAATTTGTTCCTAGTTTGTTTCAATTGCTGTATTTCACTGCCATTGCAAATTCGTTCTAGCCCACAGCAGGATAGTTGCTCCTAGTTTGTTTTAAATGGTTGTATTTCACTGCCACAGCAAATTCGTTTTAGCCCACAGCGGGATAGTTGCTCCTAGTTTGTTTTAAATGGTTGTATTTCACTGCCACAGCAAATTCGTTTTAGCCCACAGCGGGATAGTTGCTCCTAGTTTGTTTTAAATGGTTGTATTTCACTGCCACCGCAAATTCGTTTTAGCCCACAGCAGGAAAGCTGCTCTTAGTTTGCTTAAATTGCTTAGCTCATTATCATCGCAATTACATTCTAGCCTATAGTAGTAAAGTTGTTTCTAGTCTGTTTCAAAACTGCTTTACCTCACGGCCACTGCTATTCTGTTTCTGCCCACAGCAGGAAAGTTGTTTTTAGGACATCGCCACTGCAGACCTGTATTTAGCCGGTCACCACAAACGCCCCACCCACAACAGCCCACCCCTACTAACCACAAGATATGCAAGTTGCTTTAGCTCACCTTCTTATACCGTCCAATGAACGCAGTTTTGATAGTACACATCATTTTATCTACGGTCCACCCTACATCTAGCTACACACTCACGATATGTATCTTCCACCGCTCTATACAGTCCTACTAAGGACACTCCTCTACATAATCACCTTACAAGACCTTAATATGTTACATTTCCCACCTCCACTAGTGCTTGCACATAAACCCCCTATGCAGGTTGATATGATTACCAGACCCTGTACTCTACTACAGAGGAACCTCAAATTACGTGCAAGACTCCCAAGACTGTATTACCCGCTAACCAAAATAACATCTAGCATTGCCACTACCGGTCCCTCCAAAACCATCCACTCCCAGCACCCTCTCCAACTTAACAGCAGACTCTTCCGAGAGCCCATCTCTGCACCGAAATGCAATCACAAGGTACAGCCACCACCGGCCCACCCAGTACAGTCCGGAACAAAGGGTGCACTTATAAATGCCCGCTCTATGGTGGCCCACGCAACAGATATAGCAGACCTTCTATTAAGTGAAAACTTAGACTTCCTAGCTATTACGGAATCCTGGCTCCACCCTGCAGCTGGACCAGCAATTATGCTAGCCATCCCAGATGATTACACCCTCCTAAGACTCGATCGTACCACCTCCCGAGGTGGAGTTCTTGCCATAATCGCTAAAACTAACCTTACACTACGACTCTCTCCGTCCCATAACACAGATTCATGTGAATCCCTAACCGCCAAGCTAACCATCTCCAATACGAAGTCTGTATCCATCCACCTCATATACCGACCTCCAGGCCCTGTAAGATCCTTTGAAGAGGACCTAATGAATATCCTGTCCAACAATCTTAAGAACTCCTCTCAGAGTCTCATACTAGAAGATTTCAATCTTGGCTTCAGTGACCCTTTAGACTCTAATGCCACTCAAATCAACAACTCCTTAGAGGAATTAGGATTCACCCAAAAGATCACAGGGTCTACCCACATTAAAGGCAGAACCCTTGATTGGATCGCCGAGCATAACTGCCCAACCACAGTCTTGTCTATAATGCCTCAGCCTTGGTCTGACCACCATCTGATTGCATTCTCCTTAGAGGCTTCACCTCCCTTGCATACCGACAGCATAGCTCCAGCTGTCCCCACCAGAAACAAAAGAAACATTACTCCTGAAAACCGTATCCCTTTGATTCCTCCCACTCTTAACTCCATCTCGAACCACTCGGATCCCTTTACACTCGGAACAAAGTGATGTTATCATCGCTTGAGATCATAGCACCATTGAAAACGAGAAAGAACAAGCTTGCAAACATGTGAATACCTGGATCTCTCCTCACCTAAAAGCTATTAGACAAGAGAAATGTTGATGCGAAAAAACCTGGAGGCTAGATACAGATACTAATAAGAATAACTTGAGCAAATTAGCCTCCCTTTGCAAAAAATAAATTATTCTAGCCAAACAAACTACATACAACCTCCGAATCTCCCAAGCTAAGTCCAATACCAAAGAGCTTTTTGCAATTCTTAAAGAGGTAGAATCCCCGATCCAAGTCCCAGATTCCTGCCTTAAAGACAAAAACTGGTGCACAGGCATACAAAATGCTCTGGCCAATAAAATAACACCCCTTCAGACCAAGATCAATAACAAAAAAGACACAATCCTCACTACTTCCAAACCTAGTGACAATAATGCGCCAGCGCTGCAATCTATCTTGCCTCCACCTCACGTGTCCATTCCCCACTTTCATTTTCATAAAGTATCCACCAAAGAGGTCAAAAAAGTCATCCTTACCATCAAAACTTCGAACTGCCATGGTGACTTATGCCCAGCACAACTTATAAAAGATGCTGCTCGCGAACTCTCCCCATTTATCACCAAACTAATAAACGACTCCTTCTCCTCAGGAACCATAGCTAACAACCTGAAACATTCCTAGGTCCTCCCACTCCTCAAAAAACAAAATCTAGATCCTTCCATCCCTACTAATTACCGCCCCATCACCACAGTGCCATTCCTACTTAAAATCCTCGACAAAACAGCATACTTCTTACAAATTCAACATCACCTTGAACACAACCACCTTTTAGGAGTAAGACGGTCAGGATTCAGACCCCAACATGGAACTGAGACTGCTCTTATAGATCTTAAGGCACAAATGGATGAGCTGAGAGACAAGGGTAAGACGGCACTACTGTTGCTCCTCGATCTCTCAGCAGCATTCGATCTGGTTGACCGTAGGATCCTATGCAATCACTTAGAGTCGGCAGCCATTTCTCCCAAGAGGCTATTGACTGGATTCAGTCTTTTCTCAATAACAGAACAATGCGAGTCTTCTCCCCGTTAGCAGCTGCTGACGCAATGCCCATTACTTGTGGTGTGCCACAGGGCTCCTGTGTCCCTCCCACTTTGAACAACATCTTCACAAAGCCCATTTTCGATGATCTGGGTAGCACCTACACAAACTATGCTGATGATACAAAGATCCTCATCCCGCTGACGGGGGATTATGACAAGGATTTGGCCTTTGTAAATAGAGTGTACCTCATCATCCAGGCATGGATGGCCTCACACGGTCTATGCCTGAATGATGACAAAACGGAATTACTCATCCTAGGCACGACATCCAACCTCAATAAACTAGGCCAGAACTATTCTTCATTCAAAATCGATAATAACATCATTGCTGTGGCTAAGGAGGTTAAAACCCTTGGCTTTCATCTAGACTCTACACTAACTTTAAAAAAACAAGTAAACGCCATGGCCTCCGCTACCTCCTACACATGCAAACATATCAGAGCAGCCAAACCCTTCCTCTCCTCCAACAACTGTATTACCCTAGCCAGAGCCTTGATCCTGTCCAAATTGGACTATTGTAATGCTCTCTACGTAGGTAGTAACAAATACATTCCGAACAAGATTCAAATCTTGCAAAATAACGCTTTAATAGCAGCCTTAAGTCTCCCGAAAAACGCCCACATTTCAGACAGAAGATCTGTTAACTGGCTCTCTACGAAAGACAAGATCCTCCTTAAAGCTGTCTCCCTGACTCACAAATGTCTCCACCATTCTGCCCCTCAATACCTCATACCGAGATTCACTAGACAAGCATCCTGCCGCCCGTCCAGAAAGGCTAACTCCAACCTTCTACTGGTGCCAAGATTTAAACATACTATGACTGGGGGGAGTAGCTTTCCTGTCAAAGCAGCACAACATTGGAACTCCTTACTGCCCTCCCTAAGGGAAGACCTCCCCTACTTACAATTTAGATCTAATCTTATATCCTGGATCAAGGAACATGACAATGTATTTATCGCTGATCCTCCGTGCTCAGATATTATATAAAACTTGTAATATCGTGTATATTTTATGTAAATATGACTTGCTGTACTGTACTGTCTTTTTGTTGTGATGTGTCCAGTACTGTAACATAGCTGGACCCATCTACAGTGCCTTATGTAACCTAAGCTATACAATCCTCTTGTTGCTCCTGCGCTCTGCTACCTCTGGGTTAGGTGTGCATTACAAATAATAAAAACAAAACAAAGAAACAAACAAACAAAAACAAACTGCAGGACTCCAGAGAGCGAGCAGTGCTTACTGTGGCTGCTGTGAGAGAAGAGCAGAGCTATTGGAAGCCAGAAAACAGAGCAGAGAGAGGTAAGAAACCTAAGGGAGCTGACGTATGCAACAGGTGAGTGACAACAGGAGAGCAGTCATACCAGGGTGCTCCGGGGACTAGAAACACACAGTTTTGAATGCTGAAAAAACTGAAAGTTGTTATAAGCACTTTTGAATTGCGAAACAAGTGCCTTTTTTATTTTATTTGATTTATATATTGATTTATAACGCGCCGTAACCCGAGGGTATCAGGGCACACACATAAACATGAGACAACAAATTATGGGACAGGAGAAGAGCTACAGATGGGTTAGAAGAGTTTATTCAAAGAGAAAGGTCTTCAATGCTTTCCTAAAGGGTCTAATGTTTTTATCTAGCAGCAGGTGTAAATGGAGCGAACTCCAGGTTTTGGCTGAGCAGGTGGCAAATGATCTGCCTTAGCTTTTAGTCCGCTTGAAAAAAGGGAAGTTGACTAGCCTTAGGTTAGTTGAACGAAGAGGCCGTGAGGGCTCATACCAGGACACTAATGGTTTCAAGTAACTCAGGTTTTTCCCAGATAGGCATTTGTGTACTAAGGTAGCTGCTTTGAATTGGTATCTGGCTCTTACAGAGAGCCAATATAAGCCTTGCCGGTAGGTTGAGATATGGCACTTTCTCAGGATCATTTTTATGATTCATACAGTATCATTCGAGGGGATTGGGTCCTCCGACGTATTCCATATCTATGACATGTAATCACCACAGCTGTGCTGCTTCGGAAACTTTTTCGGCGTCTGCGTCCTGCGTCGATGCGCCGTCGTCGAGGACCTCCTCCGACGTGATAAGTAGGAC
The DNA here is from genome assembly GCF_040938575.1 of Ambystoma mexicanum. Taxonomy (NCBI): domain Eukaryota; kingdom Metazoa; phylum Chordata; class Amphibia; order Caudata; family Ambystomatidae; genus Ambystoma; species Ambystoma mexicanum. The sequence goes on along the minus strand of NC_090934.1, from coordinate 700,454,388 downwards.
GCACGACGCCCATAGCCTCAGTTCCGTTTTTTCCGCGAACGTGTTGCTTCGTGTTTCTCGGTTCTAAACCTCGACTCTTTGGAGTTCTGTTCTTTCTGGTTCTTCGAACCTGTTCGTTTGTGAATTTCCTTCGGCGATGTCTTCCACTTCGTCTTCAACCCCGCGTCCGGGCTTTAAAAAGTGCGGGGAGTGTGGGTCCAAGATGTCGGTGACTGACTCGCACGACGCCTGCCTCTGGTGCCTCGGGGAGGCCCACGACACGGATGACTGTATCGACTGCCAGTCGCTCACGTCCAAAGCCTTACGCGAACGTAAGAAGAAGTTGTCGGTAGGTCGGGTGTCCAAGCCCCGGAAGTCGAAGTCGGCGGGGCTTTCGACGGATGATTCGAGGGGTGACTCTCCGCGTCATCGTCGGAAGTCTCGTCGGTCTTCTTCTAGGAGTGGGTCTCGCCACTCCTCAGCCTCTTCGAGGCATTCTCGGAAGCGCCGTCACCGGTCGCCTTCCAGGTCCTCTTCCGAGGATTCTGCACGGCACGTCGGTTACCCCACCAGCCGTGCGACGCCGGAGGAATGGGCTTCCTTCGGGAAGAAAATGTTGGCGATTCTTGAGTCGCAGGGTACTCAGCTGTCCGCGCCCCCGAGTGGGGTCGGCCGTGTGAGGTCGAGAGACGCCGCTCGCAAGAGTGGTCGGCACGAGTCACGGGAGCGGTCCCGTTCGGACAAGGAGGCTCGTTCTCGCCGTACCCGTTCCAGGTCCCGGTCCTCGACGCGTTCGAGACCGTGTGCTCCTGTGAAGTCTTCGAGGAAGACATCGACGTCTGAGGCGTCGAGGGCGTCGACAGGCTTTCTCGAGGCTCCGGCTTCGTGGACGTCGTCGAAGCCGTCGACGATCAGGTCGTCGAGGGACACGCTCGGGGCTCCGGCTTCGAGGGCTGTGTTGACGCCGCCGATACTGGAGGCGCTGCATCTGACGTCGACGCCGATTTCCTCGACGCCGATCCTCTCGGCGCCGTTGCCGGTTCTCTCGGCGTCAGCGCCGATTCGCTCGACGCCATCGACGCCTTTCGTGTCGGAGGTGCCCCGTGTCACGGGTGTACCCCCTAGGAAGGCTCTGGTTAAGAGCAAGCACTCTCGGGTGCCTTTTCGCCACCTGGAATATATTTCGGAGGCGGATGAGGATTCTGATGGCCTGGTTCCTAGTCAGGTGCCAGATGAAATTGTCTCGGGCCATAGTCAGTTTGACGATTTGAGGCAGTCACTGCATGATGCCAGTGGACTGGACACCTCTCCGGAGGTGGAATTTTGTAGGCCTGAGCCTGGCTCCCATGCCGATTCCTCGTACCGGCGCCTTATGGCTAGGGTGTCTGAGTATCTGGGATGGTCTGCTCCCCCAGGGGAGTTTGTGCAGGATGATCTGACGGACATCCTTGATGTTGGTCCCCCAACTGACCCGGTACTGCCGTTCCATATGGCTTTACAGAGAAGGGTGGCGGCGGCTTGGACTGCTCCGGAGAGTCTCCCGGCGGTGGGCAGATCCTTGTCGCGTAAATACCGTCCAGCCAGTAGCGACCCCTGCTACTTGACCAGGCACCCCACTCCGGAAAGTTTGGTGGTGCAGGCGGCCACGGCCCCGGCAAAGCAGGCGTCGTACCCTACCATCCCTCCTGATAGGGACGACAAACGTTTTGATGGCTGGGCGAAGAAAGTGTTTTCTTCTGGTGGTATGGTGCTTCAGGCGGCCAACTCCATTTGTGCCTTGTCACGTTTCACGCACACTCTGTGGAACTGTGTTGCGTTAGCGGCTGAACATATTCCTGAAGGGGATGAACGGGATGGTTTCCTTGCTATGGTCCAGGATGGTAAGGATGCCATGTGTGAGTCCGTTCAGTCGGGTCTGGACTTGGCTGAATGCGTCAGTAGGTCCATGGCGGCGAGCACCGTGATACGCAGGTTTGCGTGGTTGCGGAAGTCGGGGTTTGCTCCTGATGTGCAGTCCCGGCTCCTCAACATGCCCTTTGATGGTGAACACCTTTTTGGCAGCAAGGCTGACGAGAGCCTTGAGAGGTTGCAGACCTCAAAAGCTGCAGCGAAGTCGTTGGGCGCTGCAGTTCGCCAACCTCCGCCTTTTCGTCCTAGGGGACAGCAGTGGAGGGGTGGTTCCTTTCGCTATTACTCATCCTTCAGTAAAGCGAGAGGAGCTGGCAGTCAAAGAGGCCAACGCAGGGGTACCAGAGGTGGACGACAGGGTACCCGTGGTGCCAAGGCCGCTCGGGCAGTTGCCTCTTTGCCCTCAGGTAACGCCGCAGCCGCTCCCACTCAGTCGTGAGGCCATGTCCCATGGTTTGCCGGTTGGGGGAAGGCTGGCGCAGCATCTTGTAGAGTGGCAAGCCATTACTTCAGATGTGTGGGTTCTGGAGATCATAACCCACGGCTACTGTCTTCCTTTTCGGCACAGGCCTCGCGACAATCCACCGGGGAACCTTTCTTTGCAGAGTCCGGATCCGCTCCTTGCGCAGGAAATTCAAGCCCTGCTGGAGAAAGGCGCCATAGAACTGGTGCCTGTAGCGGAGAGGAACAAGGGATGGTATTCCCCTTATTTTTTGGTTTCGAAGAAAGACGGGGGATTGAGACCCATCATGGACTTGCGCGGTTTGAACAAACTCCTCAGGAAGGACAAGTTCAAGATGGTTACTCTCTCTCAAGTCCTCCAGGCCCTTCAGCTTCAGGACTGGTTGGTGTCACTCGACCTCAAGGATGCTTACTTCCATGTGCCGATCCATCCCAAGCACAAGAAGTACCTGAGGTTCGCGGTTGGCGACTCGCACTTTCAGTTTCGGGTCCTGCCGTTCGGATTGACCTCCGCCCCGAGGGTTTTCACCAAGCTCATGGTGGTGGTGGCAGCGCATCTCAGGCAAGGGGGGATTCACGTCTACCCCTACCTGGACGATTGGTTGATCAGGGGGAGCTCTCCCGAGCAAGTCCTGGATCATCTATCGATCACCTGTCGCTCCCTTCACAGGCTGGGCTTCTCCCTCAATTTAAAGAAGTCCCATTTGACGCCAACACAGCGGCTCCAGTACATCGGAGCAGTGCTCGACACTTCCCTGGGGCAGTGTTTTCCTCCCCAGGTGAGGGCTCTTTACATTCAGCAGATGGTGCACAAGTTTTAGCATGCCCAGACGCTCCCAGCGTTCGAGTTCTTGAGGTTGCTCGGCCTCATGGCATCCTGCATTCTTCTGGTGCCAGAGGCTCGCCTGCGGATGAGATCTTTGCAGTGGGCACTCAAGACGCAATGGTCGCAGTCCTCCGGCAGGATGTCGGACTCGATTCAGGTGCCGTCCTCGGTCGCCCGGGACCTTCTGTGGTGGGCCGTCGAAGGCAACTTGATGAAGGGGGCTCCATTTTGGCTTCCCTGGCCGGAGGTGACGATCGTGACGGATGCATCCCTCACGGGATGGGGAGCTCATGCCAACGGGCTGACAGTCAGCGGTCGTTGGTCTCCGTCGGAGTCCAGACTCCATATCAATCTGTTGGAGCTGAGGGCCGTCAGGCTAGCCCTGAAGGCTTTTCTGCCGTCTGTGCGAGGGAAGAATGTCCTGATCCTGACTGACAACACAGTGGCCATGCACTACCTCAACAAAAAGGGGGGGGCAGGGTCACTTCCTCTGTGCAGAGAGGCGATGCAGCTCGAGTTCTGGGCCATCCAGCAGGAAGTTTCGATCTCGGCAGTTCATCTGGCCGGAGCCGAAAACGTGACGGCGGACGCTCTGAGCAGGCAGAGCGCGATTTCTCACGAGTGGGAGTTGGCTCAGGAGATTCTCCTGGAGATCTTCGCCCTTTGGGGGACCCCTCAAGTGGATCTCTTCGCCTCCAGTGTCAACCGGAAGTGCGAAAGGTTTTGCTCGCGGGAATTTCCTCCAGAAGGAGCCTTAGGAGACGCGTTCGTGGTGGAGTGGTCATTCCCGCTGCTGTACGCGTTTCCTCCAGTCCCCGTCATCCCGCAAGTGCTGCTGAGGTTACGGAAGTTCGGTTCCCGGATGATCCTCATTGCCCCGGCGTGGGCTCGGAGGACGTGGTACCCGGACCTTCTCGACTTAACCATCTGCCCTCCACGTCGTCTTCCCTACCGAGACGATCTGTTCTCACGGGAGGGGGGTCAGGTTCTCCATCCAGAGGTCAGATCCCTCAACCTTCACGCTTGGCTTCTGAAAGGTTGAGGTATAAGGATTGGGACCTCCCTGAGGACGTGATGGAGGTGTTGCTTTCGGCCCGAAGGCCGGCAACAAAGTCTCTGTACCGTTGGCGTAAGTTCTGCGACTGGTGCAGAGTTCAGAATGTGGATCCTTTTGCATGTGACATCCCCATGGTTCTGTCCTTTTTACTTTCTTTGGCCCACAGGGGCTTGCAAGTGGGTACCGTTAAGGGTTACCTGGCGGCGCTGTCCATCTTTAAGCGCTCGTCTGAAGAGTGTTCTTACTTTAAAATCCCTTTGATTTCACAGTTCCTGAAAGGGCTCACTAATGTGTTCCCTCCGTCACCTTTCCTGGTGCCCGGTTGGGATTTAAACCTGGTTCTTAAGTTTCTTATGGGTGCTCCGTTTGAGCCTTTACATTCTTGCCCTTTGAGGCTGTTAACTCTGAAAACTGTGTTTTTAGTTGCGGTTACTTCCGCTCGCAGAGTGAGTGAGTTACAGGCACTTTCAGTTAAGCCTCCCTTCACTGTATTTCACAAGGACAGGGTTGTCCTTAGAGTTCGTCCTTCTTTTCTTCCGAAGGTAGTGACGGAATTTCATTTGGCCCAGAAGGTTGTTCTTCCGGCATTCTATCCTCCTCCGCATCCTGGTAAGGAAGAGGAGAGGCTCCATAGGCTTGATCCTAGTAGAGCTTTAAGCTTTTATGTCTCACGCATGTCCCGGGTCAGAGTGGATGATCAACTCTTTATTGGTTACGCTGGAAAGCGTTTGGGGCAAGCTGTGACGAAACAGACTTTGTCTCGCTGGATTATTTTGGCCATCTCGGAGTGCTACCGTTTGGCGGGTAAGGACCCACCGGCTGGCTTGCGGGCCCATTCTACCAGGGGTATGGCTGCGTCTACTGCCCTGCAGAGGGGTGGTCCTATTCGCAACATCTGTGATGCAGCCACCTGGGCTTCAGTACATACATTTGTACGTCACTATTCCCTTGATTCCATCCGAGCACAGGATCTGGCCTTTGGCAAGGCGGTCCTTTGCTCTGCTATTTGATTGGCTATTCTACATTTTGATTCTAAATTCTTTCCCTCCTCCTTGCTTTGGTACTGCTTTGGGAGTCTGTCATAGATATGGAATACGTCGGAAGACCCAATCCCCTCGAAGAACAAGTTACTTTCTTACCTGGTAACGTTCTTTCGATGGGATGGTCCGACGACGTATTCCATATCGCTCCCGCCCGGCCTTCCCCGCTGCAGAATTTCTTTTGCGATAGCAGCTTACGTTCCGCAAGGCTTTGTGTCTGACTGGCAGTTGACTTATGTCACACGTTCTGGGGGAAAAAAACTACAACTGAGGCTATGGGCGTCGTGCGTCCTACTTATCACATCGGATGACGTCGGACGTCGGAGGAGGTCCTCGACGACGGCGCATCGACGTCATCGACGCAGGACGCAGACGCCGAAAAAGTTTCCGAAGCAGCACAGCTGTGGTGATTACATGTCATAGATATGGAATACGTCGTCGGACCATCCCATCGAAAGAACGTTACCAGGTAAGAAAGTAACTTGTTCTTCTGAACCGTCTGAAGCTTCTGTAAACTCCTTATATTGGTGCCCACCAGCAGAGCACTACAATAGTCCATTCTAGACAGAATACCCGCCCAGGCTATTGTAGTGCAGTTATTTTCAGTGAGGTAAGGGTGGATGTTCCTGAGAAGTTTTAGATAGGAGGCACAATTTTTGCCAACCTGGGCCGCGTGTGGCTCTGTGCTCAGGGAGCAATCAAGATGTATGCCAAGCGTTTTGATATTGTCCTGCACTAGGATATCGCAATCCTGGATAAAAAAAGCCTGGTAGTCGGGGCCTAGTTTTGCTCTTGCTTGGGGAGATCCAAAAAGATGAATAACTCAGTTTTACCTCCATTGAGGCACACCCAGTTGTCTCTCATCCTTAGGTTCACCAGGTTATAGATGTTTTGGAGATTTGTGGGGTCGGCAGCATGAGCCCCAGAGATCTCTAGGACCAGCTGGGTATTGTCTGAATAGTTGGTGAAGAACACACGTTGCTCTCCTAGGAGGCTGCAAAGGGGTCTGGCATAGAGATTGAAAAGTACAGGGGACATACATGCCCCCTGTGGGATCCCGCAGGTGGAGAGGGCGGGGGCTGCTGATGCTTCTCCCCAGCAGATTCTTGATAATCGCCCACTTGCATGTCTTTTCAGAGCAGCTGACAGTGTCTTTTAGTGTGTGCAGAAGGCGCTTGTGATCCAGGAGATCAAAAGTGGCCAACAAATCCAACAGGATCAAGACGTCAGCCTTACTCTTATCCACAATACTCAACATGTGGGTTTGCAGATCAATGAGGGTCATATCAGTTCTATGGGCGGTAGGAGTGGTGTTATTGAAACATTCTTGATGCTACTCGGGACTGAGCAAGTGCGGAAAGGAGCATTGATTAATCTTGCCAAAAACGGGGCGCACATGTCCCTATTATCAAGAATCATTTTCTGAGAGAGTATATTATCTGGACCAGCAGACGGATGCATTGTGCTTAGAGTCGCCGACAAATCCAGTCTAGTAACTGTAGCGAAATCAAAAGCAAATTCTGCTTCTGGGTCAGTGTCTGGTAGAGTAGGGGGGCAAGGCTAACGAGATAGGGGACTATGCAAGCTAGTTTTGCTGGAAATCTGATCTTTTATTTTGTCCCTTGCTTTAGATATTTTTGCTTCAAAGGCTAGTTGAATTTTTGAGCCGTCCGTGTTTGTGGGTGCAAATGTGGTTAATTGGGATTTAGGTTTCTCAAGACGTTTTAGAACTTCAAACAATTTCTTGATCTTATTTTTGGCATCCTCAATTTGTTTATTGAAAAAGTTTTTCTTGGTGTCTATAATCATATTTTTATAGGTTCTCTCAAGTAGTTTCCATGTGCTTTTATTATCAGAGGAGGAGTATTTTAGCCAGCATCTTTCTGCCTTCCTTTTTCTCAGATTTCAAGGATTTGAGTTCTTGTGAGAACCATTTTTGATGGCCTAGGTTATTTCTAACGGACTTGGTTTTGAGAGGGGCAAGTTTATCTAAAAGGAAACTGAAATTAGTGTTAAAGGTCTCAACAAGCAGTTCGGGAGGATCTAATGTAGAAGTAGAGGACATAACACAATCCTGGAGATCGGATGTTATTTACTTTTTTAAAGTTTCGATTAGTGACTGACTTAGGTGGGTTACTATCCTTGTAACTGATCCCCTCCAACAACCCTCACTCCTCTTCCCCCACCACCCCAACACCCACCCATCCCCCATGCAGCTTAATTCAGCACCTTATGAGCCCGCCACCTCGCAGGAAAATCAGCAGTTCCTTGAGTACCCCCTTTCAGATCCAGTTATCGTCCATATTTCTCAAAAAAGGGTGAGCACACATTTTCAATGTTCAATCTCAATTCCTCAAGAAGATGTGAGAGGAACTCCATATCATATATGATTCGAACTTTGGCCAGCCAGTGTCTTTCCGTGGGTAGGTCTTTCCTTTTCCAAAATTGGGCCAGGCAACTCCTGGCGGCCACCAAGTGGACCTGCACCATGTATCCCTCCTCTGCTGTCTCATCCGCCCCTCAGCCCACAAATCGCCCGCCCTGTTCAACCCCACCTCATACCACTGTTGGAACCATGTTGTTTCCACCACCCCATCCCTCAGTGGGGGTGCCCATATACAGCTATATGAATACGGCCATGTGGAGAGCCACTGCGTATCATTACCCTCCCTCCAAAGGGGCCACAAGACCTCCAAGATAGGATGCTCAACCACTCTCCGTGGGACCCAGAACTGGGGAACCCACAGCCACTCCCCCAACGTGACCGCGCCAGGACTGCATTGTCCATGTGAACCCATTGCCTACTAGAGAGGGGGTCTAGGTGGTCAACCAAAATCCAAAGCTGGGCTGCTCTGTAATACGTTTTCAGGTCGGGGAAACCTACCCCACCCCCTCCGCCCTTGGAAGTATCAGGGTGCTTCCTCCCAGCCCATACGAATTTTAGCAGGCCACTCCTCACTGCCGCCAAAAAGGCAGCTTGAATCATTACTAGGAGCATCTGAAAGAGGAATGAAAGCTTCTGCAAGATCTCCATCTTGATAGAATTCAGGCGTGCCATACACAAGAGCGGTAGCATAGTGCCATCCACGCTCATCATACCTCCAGGAAGAAAGGCTACTGATTTTTCTAAGTTGATTTTAAAGCCTGAGAGCTCACCCTAGTGAACTAGTGTCCCTAACAGTCACACCACCAACCTCATGGGGTTGGTGATTTACAGTAGGGCATCATCCACGAAGAGACTGAGCTTGTAGTCCGTCACCCCTACCATCACCTAATAGATTCCCACCTCCTTTCTCACTTCCCTGGCCCAAGGTTCCATAACCAGAGCATATAGAAGCGGAGAAAGTGGCAACCCTGCCTCATTCCCCTTTCTAGCAAGAATCCTTGAGATTCACAACCATTGATTGTTACCTTGGCCTGAGGTTTGGAATACAGTGCCCACACCCAACCCATCCATTTGGGCCCCATGCCTATGGCCGAGAGAACTCCATCGAGAAAGGCCCAACTCACACGGTCAAAAGCCTTCTCAGCATCTAGGGCGAGGAGCATGATACCCTCCCTTTTCACCATGGGGGCATTGAGGATGTGCAGAGTCTTGTGAAAATTGTCAGACCCTTTCCTCTGCGAAATAAACCCAGTCTGATCAGGGTGGATCAGCCCAGGGAGAAGAAACTCCAGTCTAGATGCAAGTTTTCTAGCAAAATTCTTTGCGTCCATGTTTAGGATGGACATTGGTCTGTACGAATAGCAGTATGTGCAGTCCTTTCCTGGCTTCGGGATGACAGCTATCACTGCATGCAGAAACAATGGTAGCAGTGTACCCTCCCCCATGATTGAGTTAAAGAGTTTGACCAATTCCTTAAACCGGGTCTGGAATTGTATATAGAAATCCATAGTGAACCCATCCTCCCCCGGGGCCTTACCCGCTTTTAACTGCCCAATGGCTGTCGCCACCTTGACGTGCGTGATCTCCACCTCCATTGCCAATCTTTCCATTTCCTTAAGTCACGGGAGGGACAGATCACCCAGATATCTATGTATCTCATCCCTCGATATTGTCGCTGGCACCCCATCAGGACCCCGGATCTGGTCCACTCTTCTCTCCACACAGTTACCCCATACCCTGTTTGCAAGCAGACTCCCTGCAGCATCTCCCTTTTCATAGTATTTCTGCTGGTGTACCTCATTGTTTTAACCACCTGCCCTATTATGACTGAATGTATTTCCTGCCTCTTTTCCCTCATATCTGTTAAAAGCTCCCCCTGATTGGATCCTCTCCTCATGAGTTGAGATCTTAAGCCCCTCGGTTCTTTCCTTAACCTACCTTCCACCAGGCCCCTTTCTCTTTTTGCTTGCCCCCTCTCCAATGATTACCCCCTGCATTGTAGCCTTGGCTGCATCCCATACTATGGCCATGTACACCTCCCCATTGTCATTCGCTTCAAAGCATGCCTCTATATCCTTGCCCAACAAGTCTCTGAATAACCGGTCCCGCAGGAGCATGTCATTACACTTCCACCTGCACCCCCGCCTGCAGGGTGTCCCCAATGTGCCACCACTAATTTGTGATCGGACAACGTGATCGTCTCCACCATGGGCATCCCCATGCAGGTTATTTGATCCGTCAGGACCAGTAAGAGGTCAATTCTTGTATACGTCTGATGTTGGGGCATGAGAAAATGTATAACCGCCCGGGGCGGAAAAGAGAAACCGCCATGCATCAGTCCAAACGTGATCCACCAGAAGATTCTCAAACTCACAATTATCTTTGGTTACTTTCTTCAGCCAACCCCCTTCGCTGACCATCAGTCCAGATCTGGGTTTACTATGATATTGAAATCGCCCCCCAAAAGAGTGGTCCCCTCAGCCAAGGCATCTAATAATATAAAAAAAACTAGCGCAAGAAACGCATCTGGGCCACATTGGGTGCGTACAGCATGGCCAACATGACCTTAATCCTCTCATGGAGCCCTTTCACCTGCAGGAATCTTCCCCTGAACCTGCTCTTGACCTGGACCTCTGTCATCCGGAAAGACTTTCCCAAGAAGAAGCCTCCCTCCCTTTTATCGCAGACTCCTTCCCCTGCCTATAGTGAGTTTCCTAGTGGAAAAGTACCGCTAAGTGCTGCTTGTGCATCAGGTTACTTATCAGGGGTCTCTTGTTTTGAGAGTTGAGTCCCTTAACATTTAACGTGGCTACCCTGACATTTAACGTGGCTACCCTGACATCAGCCATAGCCCGTCTTCACCAATGTTCTCTCTCATTCCCCTCTCTCACTTAGATTCAGAACCAGCTTCATGTGTGTACCGCTTCATGTTGACCCCCCCCCCAACCACCGCCTCCCTCCAGAGGCATTCGACCGTGTGGCTCATGTACCATGGCGCAACCAGCCGAACCACCAGAGCATAGTCTCCGACCCCAACCACTCTTAAAACATTGCCAACCGTTTTCAAGCACGCTCAAGTCTCAACAGCCCTTCCTCAGTCAGAGGCATATTGACAAGTGCACCTCCTATCTATCAACCACCCCCACCCCAACTTAACACATGCATCCCCCTTTTCCCCTTTAATCACCCTCAAACCAAAGCGAAAAACCATTGTATTCTTTAAAAACTCTGTGTTTTCCTTCCTCCGTAGGCCCTACCTTGGGACAACAGCATATTGAAGAGGCCCAACAGCACTTCCAAGAGCGCCCCTGAGAAAACACTGACCCCGATGAGGGTCCGCAGCCACCTCAGGTTTCATTCTTCCTCTGCGATGGGGTGTTGAATCGCTGGGATTTCTGCACCTTCTGGATCCTGAGTCGCCCAGAGTTTCCCTTCATCTCCATGGGGGCTGGGGCTCTATGACCTCCATCCCTCTCATCCCCCTCAGTCCGGGGATCGTCACAGCGGGAGCCCACCAAAATCGGTCACAGCTTGCATAATTTCTCCTTCGGTTATCAAGTGAAAACGTTTGCCCTCCCACTCAGGGGTATCCCCATCATTATTTCACCCTCTTCTGCAGCCATTTAGTGAGAGGGGCACATTTTATCCACCTCAGAAATGTGTGAGCCCGGAGATCCTGGAAAATCGCAACCTTTGAGTCTTCATAGTCAATGGAGCCCATTCTTCTTGCCATCTCCAAAATGTTCACCTTGTCCCCATAATAGTGAAGGCATGCCAGGACCGAACACGGCCCCTTGCTGCTACCCCCAGCATGGTACACTCTGTCCAAGACCACCCTCGTGCCTGCTTTAGATCCCAATGTCATTCCTATGATCTCTTGGATCCTCCCCTCCAGGCTGGTCGCTGACTCCTCCTCCTTCTCATTGTGTAAAAAAAAAACAGTGGTTTCTGCACCGCGTCCGGTCTTCGATATCATCCACCTTTATGCACAGCTCCTCCCTCTGCGTGACCTTTCGGAGGCACACATATACCTGCAAGCCCAACACCTCTACCAAGGATAGGTTCGCCTCGAGGCCCTCCATCCTTTCCTCCATGGACTCCACCTTTGCCATGAGACCTGCCACCTTTGCACCTGTGTCTGTCTTCATCCCTCTTATATCCTCTAATATCATTTGGATATCTGACTTTATTGCACCTATTTACACAGTGAATGGGTGGGGACTTACTACCCCTCTCGCCTTTGCCATGTCTCCTATGGTCTTGTGGCGAAATAGCAAAAGGGTTTCCCTCTAATTCACTAACCACTGTGCGTTTTGCTAGGACCCTTCAATGTGGCCGATGGCCGTACTCTGCCTCCCGCACTAGCCCCCGGTACGCTCTCTCCTTAGAACCACGAATGTGGCAGCAGGCACCCAGTTATGGCCGTGATCTAGGAGCAGCGGCCACCCAGGTGGTGGCCCCCTTGCATGCCGGGTTAAGAGACAGAAGCTCTCCTCCACTAGGTGGCACTTCGATTGCTTCCCATCCCTGGGCCAGCCTGGGTGAGTGTCCGTATATAAGGTGGGGGCCTGAGGGACCCACAAAAGCTCCAAAACAGAGCCTCTATAGATGGCCCTCCACCTGCTGCAGGGTGGTCTGGTCAGCGTGTGCGCCCAGTAGGCTGGGTGCCTCTCTGTACCTCACTCAGTAGGGGCCTGCACATTGTCCCATCTCACTTCTCCCTCACTTTGGGTCCTCCTGAATAGTGTTCAGTCCTCGCTGCAGTTCTCTTGGCCCTCACCTCCTCCTCGGCTGAGCCGTCAGATCTGTAAGCCGTTCTGGATCCAGCCTCCAATCGCTGCTTTGGGTGCTCCCTGACCAGGCTTTCCCGCTAGCCCCTGCCAAACGCGGGCCGTGGCAACTGCAGGGTGGCAGGTGACCACCTCTCACCATCCCTCCATGTCAGGCACTTGCATCTACCTCAGTAGCGGTCGTTGCGAGCTGCAGCCCACCAAGGATCCCACAGCACCTCCCCCGGCGGGTCACTTCGCAGCCGTATTCTTTTGGTAACTCGCTGCGGCCTCAAGTGGGGTGAGGGGGACCTCCTCCTCAGGGCTGCTGAAGCTCTCCAACTTCCCTTGCTCGGACACCCAGTCGGTGAGGGTCCTGATCCCAAAACTCCAGTGACTCCACTATATACCGGGGCCAGGGATGGAGCGTGACAGTTAAGCTAGGCCGCCATACTGTCTGTGCCCCCGGGTGGTCTCTCGTTATAAGCATTTTTGAATACTGAAGCAAGTAATTTTTAATAATGAATGAACTGAAAGACATTGTAAGCACTTTTGAATGCCGCACAGAGCAAAAGCAAGTTATGAGCACTTGTGAATGAAGTGAAAGCAAGGTGGTGCAAGTAGCAGATATCACAGAATGAATTGTGTGAGACACAAGTGTTGGTAAAGCCAAAAGAATACCAAGAAGGGTATGAGATGAGAAACTAAATTTTGGTCAAAACTAAAGGATTTCAAGGCACTGCAGGTTGAGAGAAAACCTGGGTTGGCAAGAGCCGGAAGAATACAGAAAGTGTAACAAAGTGCATGGTGGCCAACAAGCACACCAGCATGCACAAGGGGATTAAATCAAATATGCCAGCAACAAGGCGGGAACAAACAAAATGCTGGTTGAACATGTGGGCAGACATTTGGGAACTCTGTGTCTGCGGGCCTCCTTGATGTTTGAGCTCTTTGGATTGGTCAGCAGGCGCTGTTCTTCACTCCTCTGGCAGTATGGCTGGAATCCCCACGTCTGGTCAGGAAAGCTGATCAATCCATGTACGGTCCACCAAATATGTTCAGCTCGTTGCCTCGGAACTCGCCAGTAAAAATTACAAAAGTAGTCTAAAAAGGAGTGTAAACCGGGCAAGTTGTAATGCAATTTATTCTGGACCCAGTCACAGCTAGGAAAGCGAAATTCAAACAGAATGCAAAACAGAACTGTGTGAAAAGCACTGTCAAAGAAACGTCTCTAAAACAAAAGCTTTTTTAATAACAAAAGCAAATTAACATTAAACCACATTGCAACATTAGAACATTCCCACACAGAAAGCAGATTGGTAGGATCCAATCATTCCCCTATAGAAGGGCATACATTATCTTACTTGATTGGGTGCTGCATGCCGTACCACATCACCCTTGTCCACTCTTGTGACGTCACAATCTAAATCCCAATTTCCACATTGTAGTGTCAATGCACTGAAACATTTGGGATGACCAGCGGTTCTGCCGCTGATCATCCCCATCCGTCTTCTGAAAGGAAAGCATTTGATCATGACACTGCCAGAGCCTTGAACCACCAACAAGTTACCGTTTTAATGTTGCATCTTAGGGACTCTTTGAACTTCTTCCCAGGCTAGGATGTGCTAATGGGCAATTTGAGACCGCCATGGGCAATCTAAAACCGTCAGTAGACCAGCTTTATGATTTAATATGCCAAATTATAAAAGAATTATACATTCATTATCTTTCCATAGCAGTTATGTGCTCTTTCTTAACCTCGAAAGTAACAGTCTATTCGCTTCCTACCATGCGATCCTGAGAACGTGGGAGTTGCAATGCGCTACCAGCCTCTGTAGCTACTAAGCAAGTTAATGAAATGTGAACTCGTTTCTGAAAAAGCATGCTTTGAGGCCTGTTCACAGTGCCTCAGTCTAACGTTAAACCTTGTATACTTAAAGGTAAGTGAATTAACTTTATTGACTATGTGGTGTTAGCTTAAAACACACTTATTAAGGGCATTCTCCAGCCTAGTGCATATAACAGTGTAGCTATCAATGAAGCCCCCTGCCCTTTTAGTCGGTTAATCCCGCTGCTGCTAAGTTAACCCCTTTTTATTGTGCTGAACTTGCATTTTTACCCCAATATCATGGTGCAAAGACAAAATCTGGAACACAGAGGCTTGCCACACCTGACTTGAGAGACTGAATGACTGATGGACTTTAGGGCAGGCAACACTTCATAATTAAACCCCTTCCTCAACTTCCCCCAGAAACTCAATGTCTCTGGAGCTCTGGTCCTCTGCAGGCTGGCCTACTGTAACAGCCTCTTCCTCAATCTGCCTCTTTCCTCCCTTCGCCCCCTTCAACTAATCCAGAATAGGACTGCAAGATTTATCCTTGGCCTCAAGCCCAGGCACTGCATCTCCCGAGCTCTAAAATCTCTCCAATGGCTCATGTCTGCGAGGATCCAATTCAAGACTCTCTGCATCATCCACAAGGCTTTCTGGGGCCTAGGACCCTGCTATATCCAACACTCTCTCCCTAAGTACCTCAGTGCTAGAGCCCTTCGATCCTCTGGCTCCAACTCTCTGCAGATCAGATGTTTTTCCAAGCATAGAGTGGGGGGTAGATCTTTCTCTTCGGCAGGAGCCTCCCTCTGGAATGGCCTCCCTGACCCTCAGACTTCAGCCGGACCTCCTTAAATTCCAGAAACTTCTCAAGATCCTGCTTTTCTCTACTTCTTTCCATCTCTCCCTCCCTTGCTAGCATCCCCATCTGCTGCTGCAATTGGTGGCCTGGTCCCTTATGAGTCTTACAGGTTACCAGGCCCCATTGACCAGTCTATACAAGCACTCCCGCATATCAGCACTGCCCATCCGGGACCCCTCCCTGACCAACCTGGTTGGTTTGCGCATCCCTTCCTGTTTCACCCCTGTCCTTGCACTTAGTCGGTGGTCCTCATCCCCGGCACCCCCTCGCACTTAGCCCCCCTGGACTCCCCTCAGCCTTGCCCTTGGGCACCCCTCTGCGTTATATGCAGTCCCCCCCTTCTTGCACTTCTCATTACTGCACTTGCACGATCCGAATGTCACAAGCCCTAGTCACAGCATCGAACCTCGCAACATCCCTTGATTCCCTATGGAAGGAAATTGACGAATTTGGAGTATTGTCAGGGTTCAAAATTAACCTAGATAAATCATCAGCCCTAGCGATCAACGACACTAAACGGGAAAGAGCAGCCCTTAGCCCGTATTCCATGGGTGAGAGAGGCGATAGATTACCTAGGGGTGAGAATTACTAAGGACCCAGCCCAACTATACACCGCAAATTTTCCACAACTGATTACAAATCTTAAGAATGACCTAAAGTCTTGGTCCTCCAAGGATATTTCCTGGTTCGGCCGTATCTCGGCCATAAAAATGAACATTATCCCCAGATGGATATACTCCTGCACCGCAATACCGACCCGTATCCCGGGCCCGGTACTGGTGGACATGCAAAAGAAACTGCAGGGATTTGTCTGGGGTGGGAAAAAGCCGCGCATCAGTAAGCGAATAATGATGCGGGACAGAAACCAGGGGGGACTGGGGCTCCCAGACATAGCCAGATACCCTCAGCTCAACTATCACATGCCTTCTAATGGTTGCAAGAAGAGGATCCCCCAAAATGGACGCAGATAGAGGAGACCTGGTGCCTGGGCAGCCCTGTGGACCTCCCACACCTACCAGAAAGGAAAAGGCAGGCTAACACAGGCCCTCTGGCGGCTACAACCACAACAGCCCGATGTTGGAAAGCAGCGGCTCGGAGGTGGGGTGGTAGCGGCACGCTGGGCCCTCTATCCCCGATTCGGAACAACCCTGAGTTTTCGCCAGGCTGTAGTCCCAATAATTTCCAGTCTTGGAGGGAGGGCGGATTACTTAAAACGGGTAACTTTCTGGAGGAGGGCATGCCCATCACATTTGAAAGATGCAAAGAGAAATTTGGGGTGGAAGAGAGGGAAAGATTTCACTACACCCAAATAAGACACTGGTTATCTAATAGGGCGGTTCGCGAGAAATGCTCGAGAGAGCTAACGGCTCTGGAGAGCACCCTTACAACCCCTACAAAAAGAAGCAAAATCTCTACACTGTACCATCTCCTGGACAGGGTGGACCCCACGAAAAAAGAAAGATACATGATTGAGTGGGAGAGGGACCTGGGACGGGAAATAGAGGTGGAGGAATGGGCAAAAATATGGACCAGACTGCATAAAAGCTCACAATGCATTACAAACAGGGAGGGGGGCTACAAATTCTGCTATAGATATTATGTGACCCCGGTCCAAATCAACAGAGCTAATCCACATCTCTTGGACCAATGCTGGCGAGGCTGCGCCACCCCCGGTTCATTATTTCACATGATATGGGCCTGCCCAAAGGCGGAGGCATACTGGAGGGAGGTGATTAAAAACATTAAGGACATTACGGGACTCACTATTCCTTTGGACCCGGGGATCATTCTCTTAGGTGAAACAGGGGAAGGGGCATTACCGATTTCAGGTCACATACCTCGTTTGTGTACGCACTTACTCCTTGCAGCGAAAATTGCCATGGTCCGTCTGTGGAAGCATGAGGAGGGACCCTCAATAGCACTATGGTGGCACAAATGTTGGGACATTGCAGTAGCATAAAAGGTGACCGCGATCCGGAACAACTCATTCACCAAAAACATGAACATCTGGGATGCTTTCATGGACTATGCAACGAGATTCCCGGCCCTATCCAGAAGGCCACCACTCACCAGATGGTTACAAAGCAGCCCCCTCTACTGACCAACCCATAACCCTCAATCATAGTCCCTTCCCAGAACTCTTGACAACTCTGCTAAGCCCAAATGAATTATCGGACATTCGAGCTATGCCGTCCACAGACTATTTTTTATCCTCCATATGAACTTATATTTCTGATTATTGCGATTATTGATCAATTTCTGTTGTTCATGTATTGATGACTTTGTACACCTTAATAAAATGTTGTTATGAAAAAAAAATAGAATGTTAAGAGTGGGTTACTGAACATATTTATTTATATATGTCTAAAGGGGAAAAACGCTTGTCAAAACGTTTATCTCCCATGTTATGAAGTAAGTTACAAAACCAGTAGAGAATGGAAAAAAGGGGTGGTCCCTTTAGGCATGCTTGTTGGGCAATGGCAACTGCAATTTTGGAAAGCCAGAGATGTGATATAGCCCTGCTAGAGTACTGTCTGTGGCCCTTAATCTAGGTCTAGTGCCGCATAATGGTAGTATATAGTGGACAGCCACATTACAGTCTATGGGGTCGTGATGTAATCCATATGAGCAGCCAACATTTCCGCTGTGACATTGTTTCACTAAGACAGCCATATTAGAATGATTAGTCTGCAGCAGGTCCACTTTATGGGACTGAGTGTGCTCCAAAAGATTAACTTAGTCTGCTATGCTTATGGTCGTGATTGGGCCATTTGGAGAGATTCACTACTATTTGTTTTTATTGCAAACTCAGTATGTGTGACACTCAGTGCGTTCTGTTATCGGGCTATGTGAACACGTATATAAAAAGCTTCATATTTAGATTTGGTGCTATTTTTTTATTAATATGTGAAAAAGTAAAACAGTAGTTGAGAGGTGTCTCCGATAGTTATTGAAACTACTATCTTCATTAGTCTTCATCATTTCCATAAACGATATTATGAAACATGTTGTGTGTTCCTGGTTTTATCGGGAGTACGTGTACCTACTTTCTCTAAAGGAAAACTATGTATGGTGTTTAAATGATAAAGTTTCCCAAATGGCCGTGATGACATCAGGGTAGACACACAGTCTGAATGTAGCTCAGAACAAGGGTGCACCAACAACCATAATCGGGACCTAAAAAGCTGGTTAGACGATCTGTAGTAGGTGAAAGGCATGTCACAATGATATACTAACTTTGTTTAATGTTGGTTGAAGTTAGAGTAGGTATTGCCCTAAGTATGTTACTGGTGGTTTAGACGTAAAATGGAGGGTTGAGTTTTCCCTGTCAATCAAGAAATGGAGCAAGGGTGTTGATAAATGATACCTTCCGAAAATATAGGTTAAAAAAATTGGGTGCCTTGAAAACGATGTGAAGATATTTGGTCGTTATGAAGGACAGTTAATTTTGTTGAGCTTTAACTTCACTGTGCAGAGTGACTGGATCAGTCCCAGTATTGGTTTTGTAAACTGCTAATATTCTTTTCGGTAACAAAAACAGACGAACAATGTAAACAAAGCACTTTGGTTTATAGGTGTATGTGGACAGTGGAAAAAAGCAACTTGGCTTGCAATGTGTTTGAGAGGACTTTGCAAAGGCATCATTAAGTGACTACTTTTTCCAGATCTATGGCATCACTTCTAAAAATCAATTAGAAGCCGAAAATACCGGTTTCTTTTCCTGAAGATTGCTCTGCAATTATATGCGGCGAGTGAACCCCTAACACCCAAAAACTCCCCTTATATTCTGTATAACCCTGAACCCTCCCTCCCCCCAACACATATTTGCGGGGAAATGTGCATCTCGAAATTCCGTTTTTTTTGTCTTCGAATGTTCTCATGCTCAGTAATTGACTGATACCTTTTTTCCCTTACAGCTATCCAGAAGTAGTAACACTTGTTATATTTCTTCTGATGGCACTGTCATGGTTTACACGGGACCCTGGATTTGTACCCGGTTGGGATTCACTGTTTGGACTGTAAGTAGAGAAAGTTCATTTTGATTTTCAATTTGTTCATTTATTATTCTTTTTAATCAAAGACTTAAACACCTGTTTATTAATAAGAGAAAGATTTTTCTTTGTGATTGTTAGTCCACTCTACTTTTCAATCATTTCATTCCTTTCATCTATCTTCCGCTCTACCTGTGGTGTTCCCCAGGGGTCTAACCTCTCGCCCTGGCTTTTCAACCAATACCTGGCAACTCTCGCCCACTGCATTGCCACTTTCTGCTCAAATTTCCAGTGCTACGCTGACGACACTCAACTCATTTTCAGGCTGCCCTCTGCCACCTCCTCTCCCTCTCTCATCTCTGATTGCCTAACTGCCATTCAAGATTGGTGTGCCGCCAATGATCTTTGTCTGAATGCCAGCAAGACGGAGATCCTCCTCATCGGCACACCTTCACCATCCTTTCCTCTCACTCTCTGGCCGGCCTCCCTTGGCCCTCCTCCTACCCCCACCTGCAAGGCTAAGAACCTCAGGGTCATCTTTGACTCCACCCTTTCCTTCTCCGCCCACATCTCTGAGGTCTCTAAAAAGTCAAATTTCCGACTGCACTTCCTCAGAGGTACTCTGCCTTTCTTCTCCTTCCCCCAGAAGCTCATGGTATCCAAAGCTCTGGTTCTCTCTAGCTTGGACTATTGTATCAGCCACTTTCTAAATCTACCTGCCTCTACTCTCTGCCCTCTGCAACTAATCCAGAACAGGACTCCAGAACAGGACTGCGAGACTTGTCCTTGGCCTCAAGCCCTGGGATCGTATCTCTCCAGCTCTGAAATCTCTCCATTGGCTCCCAGTGGATGCAAGGATTAAATTCAAAACCCTCTGCATTGTCCACAAAGCTTTCTGGGGCCTGGGTCCAAAATACCTTCAGCTATCCCTCCGCAAATACCTCCCCTCTCGAGCTCTTCGCTCCTCTACCTCCAACTCCTTCAGGGTCAGTTGTTTTTCAAAGAAACAAGCTGGGGGTAGATCTTTGTCTTCGGCTGGGGCCTCCCTCTGGAACAGCCTCCCAGCCACTCTAAAGCTTGAGGAGAACCATCTCTGGTTCCGGAAGCACCTCAAGACCTTCCTCTTTTCTTCTACCTTCGCTCCCCCTGTCCCCTGCTGATCTGTTCTCTCTTGGCACCGTGCACCTGGCCACCCTCTGTCCTCTGGGCCCAGGTACCTGCTCACCCTGCCACCCTCCCAAACTGCCTCCAGGCCATCCGTTGCACTGGGGTCTGTATCTGGACCCATACAGCCCCCCCCACCTTTTTCTTCCTGCACTTATCAGACCTACCCTGTCTGCTGCCTTAAACCTAGCACTTGCAAATTGCTGGCTGCACTAAAATTGTTTGTTGCCTTTATTATTTATTTATTGTTATTTATGTTTCTCCTCTGCTTCGCACTTTCCACTTCTCCCCCCTTCCATGCACTTTTCCCCTCCCCCTCTCCCATGCACTTGCACGTTCTCAATGTCACTGGGCCTAGTAAGATCGCTGTTTTGTTCTCCCCTGTTCCCTCCCCTTGTCGCGCTCTGAAACACTTGTGTACGAGCGCGATAGAAATAAAATATCAATATCAATATGAATCCGCTTATGACCAGAACAGGATTATGTCTGCTATTTTAGCCCTTTTCACATTTGTTTAACGTGCTTTGTTGTGCTTTTGTACAGGTCAAGACAGCGCTCTCTTTTTACTGTTTGTCTCCGAAATAGGAATGTCCTTTCAAAGACAAAAACAGATGTTAGACTACACAACAGTTATAACTAATCCAGACCCTATTGATTTCAAACATCATAAAACATGAAATAATTAATTGTGGGTGTGTAAAAACAGGTAGTATATTTCCTGATTATAGCTGTGAGGTATTGGCCGCAGGTGATAGTCAAAGGCAGGCTTAGTTGAATGCTTCCAAAAAATCATCCAGTTTTTACCTCCACCCCGAAGGTGGATGTAAAAGTCTCAGTCCTCCGCCATCTGAAAGGCTCACATTATTACCCCATTTGCAATGTAATCAATAAAAGGGTCACTGCTAACCCCTATGTGCATTATATTACACATTGTACAATAGCGTTATCATCCCCTAAAGCACCAAATCTATTTATGTCCCTAAAACATTCATGGAAATGGTTTAAGGTTTAAAAAAAAATACAAAGCACATAACATGGGGATTTTCAGAAACACTGAACACAGTATTGGGGTGGTAAAGCAACAATAATTATGGAGAGAGTCTCTGGTCACCGCATGTGGCAACATTATTTACTGAACGCTTTCATGAGGGCCAACAAGCTACTGACCTTGTAAAGTGAGCCTACATATGACATATTTAAAGTTTTAACTTTTTGTGCAATGATTTTGTAATAATTTGCATTTCTATGTATATCCTTTGCTGCGACCCTTTTTGCTGCTTCGTAATAGGGTAACTATTGCTCAAATTAGTGGTAATCATTTCATGGAGTTTCAGAATCTACAGGTTATTCAAAGATCTCAGGAACAAGTGCTTAGCTTACTGAACTATCTTTTTGGCGTACTTCATGATACAAACTCAAAAAGAGATTAGCGCATTGCATATTCAAATTCAATCTTAGGTTTTCTTCTGAATAATATTGCATAAAGCAGCGCCACACGGTTGTGTAAATCGCAAAGGCATGCTTAAGAAATACTACATGGTATAATATGTTAACACAAACCTGAACATAAGTGGGGCATTTAGGTTCTTTGTTGGACATTACAGAACACAAAATAGTTTGTAACAGCATGAATTTGATACGTCCAAAGATATGGTGAGCAATTCATACGGATGTGCACAATGTCAAAGTGCTACTGGTAGAACTGTTAATTTAATTAAAACTAGTACAAACCGGTAAATTAAAAGTAATATGTTTCATCATTATCTCATTTCTAAAAAAGACTTCAGTGAAAGCCAATATGGCTCATAAGAAAGGAAGCCTCCCTGCCATTCCCAATTTGTTTTTGCCGCACATGGGTTGCCCCCGGCCCCCCAACTACATGATTACACAATATAGTTCTCACAATTAAATGAAATTATTGAATATGCTGAAAACAGGGAATATGGTTTCCTAATTATACACTTTGACAGAGAAGATGTTGCCCCCAGACGTTCAGAACTATCTCAGGGAGCACATAACAGACTATAGATTGCTGTGATTCCATATCGCTGGAGCTCAGTAATCTGATCATCTGAAATCGTGGTACCTACCCTTCAAATCTTAATACCTGTGTCCAACACCTTAAACCAGATCTGGGAATAATATTCTGGCATCAGGACAATAAACACAAGACAACAGGTTGTTTGTGAGCCATATTTTGGTCTGCAAAATAATAAAGTTCGAATTTGCTGAAGCTATTCTAACTACTATTGCTGAAAGGACCAAGTCAGAATCATTGGGTGTACTCTACACATTATGTTATGTCACTCAGTTTGTATACTGCGCCAATCACCTATGTAGTGATCCTACAGCACATCATGAATAATACATAACTCTACAGCCAATGCTTACCACAGGATGCTCACACAAGGGACATTAATCAATTGAATGCAAAACTGCATTTCCTTTTCAATAGTGGTTATCATTGAATACCTCAATATT
Organism: Ambystoma mexicanum; assembly: GCF_040938575.1. Classification (NCBI taxonomy): domain Eukaryota; kingdom Metazoa; phylum Chordata; class Amphibia; order Caudata; family Ambystomatidae; genus Ambystoma; species Ambystoma mexicanum. The sequence continues at coordinate 700,431,634 of NC_090934.1, read as the reverse complement.
ATCTTAGACAAGGGCACAATGGCTGTTTTGTTTCCTTTAGGCTTTTCTGTGTCCTTCAAGCCTCACAATCAGCAAGCCCAACTAGACAGATTGGAGCAAGGTGATTGGACACTGGGCAGGCTGGTTTGAATATGTTTTGCCACTGGCTATTAAAGCTCCTCCTACACATTATTTCTGGACCATATATATGTTCGCCAGTGTTAGCTACGAAGACAGAAACATTCTGAGAGTTGGTAATTTTTGGAAAGATGTTCTTTTTGCTGGTTTCCTCTCATAGACTTCTATGGGGCACCCTTACCTTTGCCTTATTTAGACCCTTGTCCTGTCTTTCTGCAGGTCAGTAAACTCGTATTGTTGTATATAAAGGTCTGGGAGTGCAAGGATGACCAGGAGACAGTAGTTGGAGATAGGTGTCCTTTATTGGTATGGTAGGATCTTCAGGTGGCAGGTTCAGGAAGGTAGGTTGGGGACACAGATACCGGGATCCACACTCACCAAGTGACAAGCATGCAACACATCGGACAGAACACTCAAAGAACATTCCACTAGGCTACAGATGGGACAGGCGCCCAAGGTTCCATTCATGCCGGGCATCCACACTCTAGGGAAGACATCTCACTCTCACCAACTGACAAGCATGCAACACATCGGACAGAACACTCAGAGAACATTCCTCCATGCTACAGATGGGACAGGCACCCAAGGTTCCATTCATACCGGCATCCGCATGCAACACATTGGACAGAACACTCAGTGAACATTCCACTAGGCTACAAATGGGACAGGCGCCCAAGGTTCCATTCATACCGGCATCCACACTCTAGGGAAAACAGCTCAGTCTCACCAACTGACAAGCATGCAACACATCGGACAGAACACTCAGAGAACATTCCACTAGGCTACAGATGGGACAGGCGCCCAAGGTTCCATTCATACCAGGCATCCACACTCTAGGGAAGACAGCTCAGTCTCACCAAGTGACAAGCATGCAACACATCTGACAGAACACTCAGTGAACATTCCACTAGGCTACAGTAAGGACAGGCACCCAAGGTTCCATTCATGCCGGGCATGCACACTCTAGAGAAGACAGCTCACTCTCACCAAGTGGCAAGCATGGAACATATAGGACAGAACACTCAGGGAACATTCCACTAGGCTACACCAAGGACAGGCGCCCAAGGTTCCATTCATACCGGGCATCCACACTCTAGGGAAGACAGCTCTGTCTCACCAAGTGGCAAGCATGGAACACACAGGACAGAACACTCAGAACATTCCACTAGGCTACAGTAAGGACAGGCACCCAAGGTTCCATTCATGCCGGGCATGCATACTCTAGAGAAGACAGCTCACTCTCACCAAGTGGCAAGCATGAGCATGGAACACATAGGACAGAACACTCAGGGAACATTCCACTAGGCTACACCAAGGACAGGCGCCCCAAGGTTCCATTCATGCCGGGAAGACACAGGATACTACACTTCTGCTTTTGTTCCCTTATCTTTTTGCTCATTCTTATGGGCAAACTGATTAGTCGATAAGACTATCAGCATTGAAAGACTATGTCACTCTTTGTGAATTTCTGTATTGTTACAATTTCACACGTCACCCTAAACTGAAGTGTGGTTAGAATATTTTGTATCCTTATAACTTTTTCTATAATGGCTTTTTGATTACTTTTTTTTAAAAAGGGGGTTTTACAAACTTTATATTCCGAACCTGAAGGGCTTGTGCATGGTGATAGCGACTATTTTTGTGCAGAACTCTGGCCAGAGCCAACAATGTTAAAACTCAACCTGGCAGAGATTAACTAGGCACTCAACAGACAGAAATGGATGGGGAAAAGCTCTGAGCCCTGATATGATACCCAGAAATGAAGCAGATGTTTGGTCACCAGTCTTTTACTGCTTATTTAATGCATTCAAATAACCAGGTGTAGTTCCAGGTTCATGGGCAACGGCGACTATTGTGCCTGTGTACAAGGAAGGGGCTTGTGAGGACCCTGTGAGAACGATCTATGCACGATTCTATCTAGACGAGTGGGTATGTGACGAAAATATCATTAGTCACCTTCAGTACAATTGATCAGTCTTTTTGGCTCTTTTTGCAACACATAAAAAATAAGTTTCCCTCAGAAAGATGAATTTGTACATCATCTTAATTGATTTGAAATGTGCCTTTGATGAGTTACCTGAAATAAACTCTGGGCAGCCCTACAAGAGCTAGATATTTCGATCCAATTGCTCCGAGCAAGTGTGAGTCTCTATAATAATAATACAGCTAGCGTATGTTGGAACTTGTCTGGAGATACAACTGCCCCAATTAATATTCAAATGTGGGTGAGGCAAAGTTGTGTCCTTGCACCAACTTTATTCTGCATTTTCATAAACAGATTGATTACCAACCTTGTGGAAATGCAGACTGATACAACCAGGTTGGTGCAGGACAAGATTCTGTTGCTCTTACTCGCAGATGATGCCATTTTAATATCTTTGCCCCAGACCGGATGAAAAAAGCAAGTTTTAGCCTTCCATGAAGGGTGTACTCAGAATGGGATCACAATTAACTTTGATAAAACTACCCCAGAAGAAACAAAACCCAGACTTGATATAATTAATGGTTTTGATTATTTGCAATCCAGGTTAAGGAATATTGGTAGCTGTTTAGGCCAAATTGAAACATCTCTACTAACTTTGGAAAGGTCTAGTAACACCTTGTTGAAATTCGCCCTAAATTTTGGAAACAGTGCATTTTCCCAGGCTCTACAAATATACAATATGCAGGCCAGGAGAACGGCAATATTTGGTACAGAAATATGGGGCTAGGCTAGTTAGTTCCATTAGCTTGGAAATAGCTGAGAAATAGTTGAGAACACATGAATGTGATCTTACACCTTTAGATAAATCAAAAACACATATGTGACTTAATTGCATTCATCCTGTCCAGTGTTGCACACATTTGTGAGCCTCTCCTCACCTAGGTAAATAAAGAGAGATGATAATGGACCTATTGTCCCAAAATAGTGGGTCAAGTATACCCTGGGGTAGGCACATAAAGACAATTTTGACCCACTTGGGCTATGAAGCTTTGTGGCACAACCCCCATGGAATAAACAGGAGCCCGAAGGCAGTTCTACAACAGGCATATAACAGACTCCTGAATGATAAGATATATACCTTCTGTAGTCTAACCAGTCAAGCAGCTGCCTATTGTAGCTGTAAATAGACCCATGGTTATGAAACCTATCTGGACACAATATCTCCCCCTTACGCACAGTCCCTTTATATAGGATTTCCCCTAGGAACACTGCTAGGCACATGATTGACACAGATACAAGCCCAGCCTGCTCTGAAGGCAAATAAAACATTGTGCATTTCCTTTTTCTCTGCCGTTATATAGAGACTTGAGAGCATTTTACTCAAAGCCAGCCCTAAACAAGTTCTCAAAATGACGCCTAACTGATGCACTAACTCTGTGCAGATCTACAGACTGCAAATGTATGCTGTCTCCAGATTTATATTCAGTGCATGGTCAATAAGAAAAAAGCAGACCTTAGCGCCCCAAATACACTGAATGCGCAATGAATCATTCAATATTGATTAGTAAATGTTTTAACACGTTGATTAGTGCCATTAAGTATTGTTTTAAAAGTTTTACTGGTATTTATTATGAAAGTATATTTTGTATTTTATTGTTTTATGGATATATATTGGAAATATACTCCAACTGAGTATGGAAACAACATATATTGATACACTAAGAGAAGCGAAACCCAATGAAATAGTATCCCAGCATTGTTTGCCATATATGTCCCTGAGCAAGCTGGATTTTGAACATATGATCCTTCGAGTGCATATGTATTATATGAATTATGATCTCCTTGTATTGTTATAACTTTTTATATAGATCAATTCCGTGTTTGTTGTGGTTTTTGTATCGCTTTTATGGATCCAAATCCAAAATTGAATTGAATGGTTACTTTTACAATGTGCCTAGCACAAGCTGGTGGCAGCAGATATAGTTCTACCGTGTTGTATATGTTTTACTCATGCACTTTTGCATTTACTGCTAGCACCCTTAGATGTCTGTGCTTGCTTGCCCTTTGGCTATATTGTTCTTCGGCCTTCTTCCTGCCTTCTCAGGTCAGGAAATGCCACATATGGAATGTGCTTTCTCAGGGAAAGCTGCTGCTTTCATTGGGAAAGAGACGGCTTTGTATATGAACCCTGATGTGGGGGGCTGGGACTGTCTGGTCCCAGTACTCATCCTGGTGCCTGAATGTCTGATGCTGGGCAGATGATCGGGCAAGTGGCTAACCATGATTGGATACGCGATGGCAGTTTGAATGGTGCAGATCCTTAACCTTGGAGGATCTAGGCGAGATTCCAGTCCAGATATTGGATAAAAGGAGGACTCCTGCAGCCCTTCGTCAGATCACTGTTGAAGCTAGGTCCTCTATAAAGAAGAACGACCCAAGGACAACCCCTGCAGCTGACCAGCACCAACTCCAGTGAAGTCCTGCTCCTCTGCCTGATCTCAAAATACTCTCAACGGTGCTTTGACTCCTGGACCGGTGGGAACAACTAGTCACGACTGCTGCTCGAGGATCGGTGCCTTCTGAGACTTAGGAAGTGTCCCTGGACCAACTGGTGTGCTCTCTTCTGGGCTACCTTGATGAAGCTGTCGCTGTTCCGAGTGCATCGCTGGAACTTGGAGGATCTTCAACTTGTACATCAAGAGGCCTTGTCATGTTCATCCCTGGAAGATTGCCTGCTGCCGCCTGATCATGGTGACTCCCGTTGCAATCCGTCTTTTTTGCATCCTAGAGGTGTCCTGAGGTTGCATGCATTGCAGAAGTCTTCATCTTTGTTTGGGCGCTTAGCTGGAAGATATCTGGAACCAATTCCTAAGCCAACCAAAACTAAATCTTGTATCTGAAAGTGATCTCTGTATCAGCGACCTCTGGGCCTTCCTCAACCGGACCAAGCACAGAAGACTGTGTCCCCAACAGATTCCGGTACCTCTGCAGTAACCGCTTGAGAAATCAGAGGCAGATTTCAATAGGCGGATAAGGTAGCATACCTGTGCCCCCGCCCCTGCTCTCCATAGTGTTACATGGGTGTAAGGTCCTGCCCTTAAACTACTCTTTCCTTAAGTGTTGGGGGGGGGGGGGCGTATTCTGTGGTTATTCTAAGTGTCTAAATGGAGTTGCATGCATATAAGTACTTACCTGTGTTTCACTGGTTATTGAAGTATATGTTTTCTTTATTCCCCAAATGGTGAATGTATATATGTGTTTCATAGAAAGTGGAACTAGAGGTTTTTCTGCTTGCTGTGTATTTTAAAGGCCTAATAAATCATTGTATAGTTTTAAATGCCCTGTCTAAAGTGCATTATTGGTGTTGTTCTGTGTGGACTCATTGTAGCCCTAGACCACTCCCACAGCCCTCCTGAGACCTTGCAACTCTGCTAACTTAGCTTGATTGGGTTTGGGTAGTCATCAGTGTCTCCATGATCACCATAGTAGGGAGGCCCCCAGAACCCCGATGGTTGATTTTGAAAATCCATCTTAACAGCAAGAGATATCAATTGTATGCCCATGATGTATAAGGAGATCCCCTCAAAAACATCTGACAAATGTCAATAGCCACACTTTAGCCAGCCTTGCTATAATTTGGCATATGTAACGCATTTCTTTAATTTGAAATGTATTGTGCTGCCTACGATTATTGCCTATATAGTCTTCACATTGTCATCACAGATGCATTGATTTCTGGGGTAAAGTAGCTGAGCGTTCTTTGGGATCCTAATTCTTTAGTATGCAGTGAGTAGTGAGCCTGCTTTTAGGGAAGAATATTAATGTGAGTCACCCAGTTCTCTCACTCTATCTTAGGAGAGGGTTCCTTTCCTTTTCAGGCAGCCGATCAACCCTGTCAAACATATGCCCAAAACTTCCTAGACTCAGCACTATAATGTTTACAGGGCCCTACATCACAGGAATATTTTAGAAATGGAAACCATTCTATTGTCATTTGTGTTCTGCATTTTAGTGCATTGTAACCTTTGGAACGGATGGACCATGTAGTAATGTTAACTTATAAATAACACTTTCTGCCAGGGCTTTTGCTTCACAAAACATGCATGACTATTATCCAGTGTAATGCGAATAATTTTACAAACCTCGGACAGCTGAATCATCCCTCTCAGGATTTGGATAATAAATCAGATAGGATTTTCAATGTGTGGCAATTGCACCACAAACACTTTGGATAGGGTATTACACTGGACTCCAGGCGACACTGCATTTGTTTAACAGGTAATGCACACACATCATGCCTCACTGACTAACATGCAGGAGCTGGGCATTTTTGCCGCCACTTTCCACTTTCGTTTTGTCCCGCTGTGGATACAAGCATTTACTGTTCTAAAAATTCTCTGGATATCCTGGAGATTCACTGTACAACAACACAGTTTTTGCATAGCGAATACCCAGCTTCCATACATTTGTCATTATATATTGTTGGGATACATTTTGTTATAACACTTTCATGTTGTTTTGTGTTATGTTGAATTGTTTATTTTTAAAACGAAAACACCATGTTGTTTTGAACACATACTCGATCACCTACATATATATTGAGTTTCAGGACATGTTTGTGGGACCTTTGCAATTTTATGATGACCTTCAGCTCAGCTGTAAGAGTTTAGCATTTGACTTTAGAACCTAGGATAAGCAAATGTATCTTGGTATTTTATGCTGAACATATCTATACGCTACACTAACTAAATAGGGCGGGTATTCCAAGATGTGGGTCCCAAGCGTGCTGTGCCTAGAGTACCAAAACGACACCGCATTGATGATGCCCAATGAAGCCGAAGCATGTGTGGGGTTGTTCAAGGTCTCTGGCATGAAGGGATCTGGCCTAGCAGTTCAGGTTGCACTACCCCTTTTGAGTGGGACCAGGCATGATTTGTATATGGCTTTCCCACTTCTGTAGTGGCACTGCGGACTGCAAAGTGATGGTTTGCAGTGTGGCCCAGCGTGAGGCCAGAGGTTATGACTGAAAGGTGTAACTCTGCTATGTTTAACATAGAACTCTACCATCCCCCGATATTTCCGTTTAGTAAACTGCATTCCCTCACCTGGCAATTGCGTATATTTTGTATGCATTTGGGAGGAGAACCAAAGACACATTGTTCGCGTGATCAGACATGCATACCACAATGCATCTGTCCAATCCCAAAGGAAACCTGCTTACAAAGGGTGTTGGTGTCCATGTCCAAATGAATGTTGTCATCCTTAGGGCGTCCGTTAAAATGGGCCATGGATGTTTGGCACCTGGCGGATTTCAGCTAAGGAAATCACTGGGGGTTGATGTTTCCCAATTAGAACTATCCAAACATCATCCAGATTAAATGGGCGTGTATATGGAAACCTAACTCCAGTTGTTGGCTTCACCTCCTTCTGCATAGCTGCGAATGCATGGACCAGGCTGGTTATTTGGCGTGGCTAGGCATGATGGAGCCTTGAAGGTTACCGTTGACAGGTCGGCTCTGCCACATGCAGTGCGCGGTTGAATGATCAGTTCTGAAACTACTATGGCAAACACCTTTCAAGCCCCTTCATCACTTAGGATTTTATAGACCTACAAAACCATATTTTAAGAAATACTGCTGCAGGTTTATATGATTGTAAACATGATGTTTGAAGGCAACATTGCTGTGTTTCAGGTGTTTAACGTGCATATGTTCTTTTTCTTTTTACAGGAAAGGTTATAAATCCGATGCTACCTCAGCCATTCTTTTTGGATTTTTACTATTCATCATTCCTGGGAAAAAGCCTACACTTTTTTCTTGCAGAAATAAAGGTAAGATTGATGTTAGCAGTGTGATGATATGATGTGATAGTATTTCTATACCACAAGGACCACATTCTTTTCCTCTAGCAACGCATACGTTTTGATAAACATTCAGATGCACCTTTCTCGGCCTGCATTGCTCGTGTGTCTTGCCCTGCATCATTTGCTAACGAAACGAATTTCCAACATCAGAAGCCTCAGACCAGTTGATGTCTGCTTTTTACCCCAGCACGTGCTGCAAAATAGCCCCTCATATGAAGATGAAGTCCTCACAACAGGAATATAGCGCAGCTTCGTGTTTTTGGTGAACGAACTGTTTGGGACGGCTGGTACCCACACACAACCAGCCAGTCTAGGAAAAGTTTCAATTTTGGAACTCTGAATTCAGAGCTCCAGTAACATGTTTTTACATTACCGCCAACCTTTAAACGAGGCCCTTACACGCAATGCACACTTTCCAACGCATTCACAAGCGGCCCTCGATACTGCAATCAATGCCAATGACTGGGAAGATTATACCATTTCTCCAGTGAAGCATCTGCACTTTATGTGGTTGCCTGGGTGGTAGCAGATTGCATTTACACTTTTGCCAGTAACCTTCGGATCAAAGAAAAGTCTTAGCATTTCATTAGCCACATACTAGAGGGAAAGGCTTTTCGGTCATTCTGGCAGCTCTAGTACCTTTATCAACTACCGGACAGCTACTTATTTTTAGTATTTGCTATGGGAGAAATAGTCCGGGAGCTGCAAATATTTTTGTTAAAAGCAGCTGCTGGTAGTTGTTCAAGTAACTGAAGTTGTTGCAATGAGCAAAAATCTTCTCCATCGAATAACTGACTGATTAAGCCAAACTCATCAATTTTTATCAAAAAATACCTCCGATTGTCTTGCAATAGATTCTTTTAAAGCAGTGCAATTGTGGTATCTTCAGAACAGGCCTTATTACTAACCAGATTTTTATGAATGCCTGGACAACGTGTAATTGCACCTTCTTGAAAAAAAACTTTAATGTGAATTGCCTGTGCTGCCCAATTATACAGACTAAGGGCCTGATTCATGGAATTATTTACGCATGAAATACCGGATTTGCATGACAAAATGCGTGCAGAATCCCGTCCGTCGATTCATGGAATCGACTGAGTGGGATATTTTGCCGACTTGCGTGGATTACCAGCATGCTCTGCGCGTCTTTGCATGGACCAAGTGCCTTGAACAAGAGACCACGCAGGGTGTGGGCGGGGCATACGCAGAGGGTGGATTTGTGGGCGGAGCACGGCAAATGGGGAACAACATGACAAAAGTGTGCGCTGCGAGGGATGGCATGCCATGGACGCTTGCATGCCATCCCTCGCAGCGCACACAAGTGCATACGACAAAGCGTATTCATGGATGTGACCACGCAACCTCTCGCCTGCGAAATTCCCACGCAAAGCCCTTGATCTCTCTGCCACCTGAAAGCAGGTGTACAGACGTGCGCGGAAGATTCGCAATTTTGGGGGTGAGTTTGCATGTCGGATTTAATGATGCGTGCACGCAGAGGGGGTCCCGATCGTAGTTAAGGGTGCAGGAACAGTTCACAGGGTTTACACTGAGATTTTCCCGAGTGATAACCGAGTTACGATAAATCTTACGCATGTTGTCAGTGTGCCAGTGACAGTTGCGGGAGACCCTGTGCAGGGTCCCCGAGGTGCAGGCCTGCCTTCGGTGGACCCCATACACTGCTTACAGGGTGCATGAATGCATGTCTGGGGAGCATGCAAATGCAGCTGTTTCAGGCTGTTATGGATTTGCGTGGGGGCGTGTCGGGGGTGTTCCGGCCACGACTTGCAAATACGGTTCATTTGCAAGAGGGATTCCATGAATACATGGAGCGCGCAGTGTAACTTCTGCGTGCCGGCTCGCACAGGGTCGTTCTTGGCACACAGGCATTGCAGGATAAATGCGTACTTTTCCATGAATCTGGCCCTAAGAGTGAGAAACCTCCATCTCCCTCTCCCACTGTAAGCGTTTGAGTTCAACAGGGTCCTTCACTGTTCCAAATTATTACAAAACTATAGAATTGACTTTTCGGACCTACCTTGCACTCAGCAAGACTGAAAACCCTCAGAATAAATATAAGAACTCTGGAAATTGCTGGAAGAAGAGAGAGAGTTGAAACAGAGAATGTTTGAACAGGGAAAAGAACAAGCAGCAGGGGTGAGGGCGGCCGTTGGAGGCAAACATCAAGCTGGATGGCAGACAACAAAGGATGGAGGAGTGTTACCATGAGTTTCTAGAGTCAGGTCTGGTGGTCCGATTTTTGGAGGCCACCATAGTTATAGTAAGTACAGCTTACCGGCATTGTTCTTTCCGGACCGGCATATTACAGGTCTGCCTGCCGGAACCGCAGTGCCTGACAGGTCTGACCCTGCCGGGCACAGTGGCCACGGTAGGCAGACCGGTCACGGAAGCACCAGCACTGTTAGCAACAGTGCCGGTGCTTCCATGTCCCCACTCCCATAGAGTCCTATAGGACTCTATGGGAATGGGGACTTAAAATTTACTGGAGCTTGACATTCCGGGCCGCCAGGGTTGTAATCTCCCAGTGGCACTGGGAAGTGAGGCGCCAGTACATTTTTACTGGTCCGGCGGCAACCCGCCGTTAGCACAGGCACAGTTACCGCCGGACCTGTAATGAGGCCCTATGATACAAATATAAACAGTCACTGTATGTTCAAATATACATAAAATAACTTTGCAAAAGCGGTTACGTATTTTAGATGCTGTCAATGATGGAACCAGATCACAAGACAATCCCCTATCTTAAGAAGTCCAAACCCTATTATGAATGGGGCCTTTTGCTCAAAAGTCACAAGAGCAACAATGTTTCTCATCAGAACTCTCTGTTTGTAAGGTCAATAAGCTTGTGGTGGTGACAGTTAAAAAGCTCTACAACCATTTTACCAGAGGTAAGTATGTTTTTTTCCCTTTCTTCCAGACCCAAGGCTAACCCAGGGCCAGGATACTCGACCCAGGTTTGATTACCAAAAGGTGAGTGGAATACAATAAGGAGACAAAAGGAATTGTTAACAATTTTATATGGAGGTAGCCCATGAGAGAGCTGGTCAGTCCACCGGGCAGTCTCACTAGGAGAGGGGATTACGCATAAAACCGATAAATATCCCTAGCACTTGCCCCCCACTCCCCCCAGACTAAGGGACAGTAAGATCTAATCCACTCCTGGATGGATCTCTGGTTGTAGTCGGTCATACTTTCTGGAGAGACCATCAGCATTCTTATGTTGGGTTACTGACCGATGCTCTATGGTGAAGTCAAAGCCCTGAAGACCAATGGACCATATGAGCAACTTTGGATTTTCCCCCTTCATCTGCATTAACCATCTGAAGGGTTGGTGGTCTGTTTGAATCCTGAAAGTAGATTAATATAAATATGGTCTAAACTTCTTCAAAGCCCAAACTATGGCAAAACATTCACGTACAATGGTTGCCCACTTTGTCTCCCTATCTTTAAATTTTTTACTAATAAAGCAGACGGGGTGCTATCCATTTAGCTCAAGACTGCTCCAATCCCTGTATTGGATGGATCAGTCTGCACTAAGAAGGCCTTGGTGTAATCTGGACCTCTCAGCACTGGAGCTTTACAGAGGGCATCTTTCAGCCCCTGAAATGCTTTCTCACAGTCTTCATTCCACTTCACCCTCTTGGGGTATTTGGGAGAAGACACAGTATTCAAAGGAGAAGCTATGGTCCCATAGTCCTCTATGAAATTCCTGTAATATCCAGTGAGTCCTAAAAAGGCCCACACTTGTGTTTGAGTAGTAGGGGCGGCCCAGTCTTGTATTGTTTGTACTTTGCTGGGTAAGGGCCTGATCTCACCTCTCCCTACCACACGCCCAAGGTAGACCAATTTACTCTGTCCCACTAGATATTGCTGCTGTCATTTCTTTGATACTCATATGTACAACTGTAACTAAGGAGCTTACCTACCTCTGTAACAGCGCCACGATGCCCACAGGCTGTTGTGCGCTATACAAATAAATAAACACTTGTTTAAGATGGATAAGATGTTCTTCCCGGGTAGGGCGGAACACTGCTATGTTATCCACGTATGTCATGCAGAAGTTCTCTAACCCATTTAGAACATGATTTACCATTCTTTGAAAAGTGGCAGGTGCATTTTCCAATCCAACGGGCATGACCTTAAACTGGTACAGGCCTTCTGGGTTACAAAAAGCAGTTTTCTCCTTGGCATGGTCAGTCATGGCTATTTGCCAATAACCACTTGGCAAGTCAAATGTACTGAGGAATTTATCCAGACCCAGCTTTTCCACTAGGACATCAGTCCTTGGCAAAGGATGGGCATCAGTTTTGGTAACTGAATTCAAGGCCCTATAGTCCATGCAGAATCTAAGTTCTTTTGTTCCTGCTTTTGGAACTAACACAACTGGGCTAGCATATGGACTTGTGGAGTGTTCAATAACTCCAAGGTCAAGCATCTTGTTGACCTCTTCCTTAATGTGATTCCTCACATGATCTGACATCCTGTAGCCCATGCTTTTCACTGGGACAATATCACCAGTGTCAATGTCATGCTGGCCCCAAGGGTCTTGTTAGGCAAGAATGTATGCAGTACCCTTTTGGGTGCACTACAACAACCCTGACCACCTGGCAATAGGGACCCAACATTTGGTATACGTCTGACCTACACAGGTTGGTAGTGTGGCTGAGCAGCCAGGCGTATCTCAAGAGGGGTCAATGTGAGCAGTACTTTTGTGACAGAGTTTCACAGTAACAGTTATTCAAATAAACTCTTACACTCAAGGTTTCTTGATAAAACAATTATTAATTTATTTCACAGTCAGTTGTATAAGCCTTCTTCAGAAGGGAGCAATATATGTAACACTTATAATATACTTCAAAACACACTATGTTTCTCTAAATCAGATGATATCCATTGGGGATGCCACACAGACACCTCCTACACCCTCAGGTGACTGAAATAGCTAGGACAATGTGGACATTGATTTATCACTGGTACATTTAGAGCAATACTGAGTTTGGTGTAAAAGATAGAAGAGAGGAATAAAACAAATGTTAACAAATAATTCACAAACTGGTAAGTACTTTTGAAACCTTCCAATGCAGAGTAAAATTAGCCCTTTCGTGGGGGTAAAGGCCAAAGCACAATGTCAGAGGTAAAGAAGAGTCACTCAGGGAGCCAGAACAGCCAATGTTAATTGCACAATGTCTAGGGGAGATGAAGATCTTCTTTGCAGGTAGGTAAAAAGTCTTGAACAATGTTTTTAGAAATGTTTGTAGAAGATAGAACACTTGAAAGGCCACAAACTGGGAGACTTGAGAGGGGCAAAGCTATGGCAACTCTGCAAGGTAACCAAGACAGGTCTCAACTGAGAGCAAGGAAGGCTACACAAAAAAGGGGTAAGTTCTCTTAGACTTTACAGTACCTCTGGTTAGAAGAATTGGTTCCAGCTGACTTCTGTTCCTGTACAGCTCTGCAGATCCTGTTGTTACTGAGCCTCAGTCATGCAGACAAGAGGGAGGACGTCTCGGGACGCCTGCTCTGCAATGGGAAGGTCAGCGGCAGCAATGGGAAAACTTTGATTCAGCGGTCCTTCGGTGTTTCAGCTCCTCGTGTCTGACAGCAAATAGCAACACTGCGGTTCTCGGATACCACTCTAGACGTTCCTCGCATCTAGGGTCCAGCCCTCTGTTGAAGTGGCTTATTCTTGATCAGTCCTGCTTCAGGGAAGTCCGGAGGATCTTCCTAGCGCTCGGGTCCGACTTAAAAGCAACACACACAATCTGGTGTTCCTCTCCCTGGCACTTCAGTTCCAGCAGCAGCAGTGGAAGTACAGCCAGCTCCCAGAGGATGTCCAGATGGGCTTACTTTGGAGTTGAGTGGTCCCACCAACTCAAGGGGAGAACTCTTCCTTGCAGGGCTTCTCTAGTCGAGGTGAATTCGGAGCTTCAGCACAGCAGCAGGGCTTCACCGGGCAAACCAACCGTCCAGGAGTTGCAGCAGGCGTCTCTTCCAAGTTCTTCTTCGGATTCCTTCGTCCAGTGGCCGACTCTGCCTTCCAAGACAAAAAGCCCTGCCTTTTATGCAGGTTTCTCCCATTCATTCCAGCCTAGCTGTCAATCACACAGCAGGGTGGCTGTCCTTGCCGGACAGCCAGCCGGCCAATCACCTTTGGGTGCATTCCTGTAACCAAGGGGATTAAGCACAGGGAGTTTCGGGCACCTCCCTCACTTCCGGCCCCTGCCAAACATACTGGACCCAGAGCCGGGCTTCACTCGTAAATCCCGCCAAAGAAAAAATGAACAAAGGGACCAAACCTGGTTTGGCACGCAGAGTAAATCTCAAGAAGGACCTTTCCATCAAGAAATGGCGAAAAAAGAAGAGTGGGGCCATTTTTGGGTGCTTTCCTGTAGCTGCAAACGTAGCCCGCGGTAAAAACACACAATGGTAGTAAAAAGTACACCACTGCTACCGGCCACTAATTGTAGAAAGGGTAATATAAAAATGTTACATGAGAAACTAGACAAAGGGGATACTAAGTAACACTTCCAGCACCCTATGGTAAGATAGTGTGTGCTGGGTCTAGAAAGTTACAAAATGTAAGTAAAGTCAATTTCACTTCACTGCTCTTGGAAACAGTAGTTGCACCAAGAGAAGGTGTTCAAACCTTTGGGAAATCTAAGAGACTGTCCTGTGCCACTGCACTGAAGGTGCTGTGTGTCACAATGTAAAGATGATGCCTATGGAGTTTGTCAGACTCCAAAGTCCAAATCACAATAAAAATACATGAGAGGGGGAGAAAAGGGGCTCACTCTCTCCAGGTTAGAAAACAAAAGTCCTAAAGTACAGCAAAAGAGCTGGGGGTCTCTAAGGTAGAAGGGAATTAGCACATTTCTGAGAAATCACCCTAACACTCGTCCCACCCAGACTAGGGGACAGGAGGATTTAATCCACTCCTGGATGAATCTCCTTACTCCATTCGGTCATACTTTCTGTGGAGACCATCAGCATTTTTGTGATTACATCCTGACCTATGTTCTATAGTAAAATCAAACCCCTGAAGGCTGAAAAACCATCTTAACAATTTAGGATTTTCCCCTTTCATCTGCATTAACCATCTCAAGGGTTGGTGGTCTGTTTGAATTACAAAAGTAAACCCATACAAGTATGGTCTAAACTTCTTCCACACCACACAATGGCAAAACATTCATGTTCTATGGTTGCCCACCTTGTTTCTTGGTCCTTTAGTTTCCTACTGATGAAGTAGATAGGATGTTCCCTGCCTTTCTCACACAGCTGACTCAGAACTGCACCTATACCTGTATTGGAAGCATCCGTTTGTACAATAAAGGATTGGTTGTAGTCAGGAGCTCTTAAGATTGGAGCATGACAAAGGGCTTTCTTAAGTCCTTCATATGCCTTGGTGCATTCCTCATTCCACCTGACCTTCTTGGGGGTTTTGGGTGAGGAGATCACATTCAAGGGAGAGGCTATCGTCCCATAGTTCTCTATGAAGTTCCTATAGTAACCTGTGAGACCCAAAACGGGTCTCACTTCGGTTTGAGTAGTAGGGGTGGCCCAGTCTTGTACAGCTTGTACTTTGCTAGGCAATGGCCTACTTTTACCTCCTCCTACCTCATGTCCAAGGTAGGTCACTTTACTCTGACCAATTTGACACTTACTTGCCTTTATGGTCAGATAGGCCTGCTCAAGAGCCTGCAAAACATATCCTAGGTGGTCAATATGTTCTTTCTAAGTAGGGCTGAACACTACAATGTCATCCAAGTATGCCATGCAGAAGTCCTCCATCCCCTTCAGAACATGGTTTACCATCCTTTGGAATGTAGCAGGTGCATTCTTTAGTCCAAAAGGCATAACCATAAACTGGTAGAGGCCTCCTAGGGTTGGAAATGCAGTTTTCCCCTTGGCATGGTCTGTCAGAGCTATTTGCCAATAGAGTGAGGTTAGGTCAAATGTACTGAGGTACTTGGCTGAACCAAGTTTGTTCACCAGGTCATCTGTCCTAGGTAAAGCATGGGCATCAGTCGTGGTGACTGCATTAACAGCTCTATAGTCCAGACAGAATCTCAACTCCTTGGATCCTGCCTTTGGTACTAGCCCATGGACTTGTAGATGGCTCTACCCCGAGATAAAGCATCTTCTTGGCCTCTTCCTTTATGTGGGTTCTTAGATGATCTGACATTCTGTAACACCTGCTCTTAACAGGGAGACAGTCACCAGTGAGTATATCATGCTGGCCCCAAGGGGTCAAGCCTGGTGTCAGTGAAAACAGGGAGGCAAACTGATTTAACAGAACTTTGCACTCCTTCTGTTGTTGCAGAGTCAGATCAGAAGAGAGATTAACTCCTTCTATCTTTCCATCTAAAGTTTTTCCCCTGGGGAGGTCAGGTAGAGGTTCACTCTCCTCCTCCTCTTCTTGATCAGATGCTAAGAGCAAATCTCCCAGTTCTGGTCTAGAGACATAGGCCTTTAGGCGGTTGGTGTGAAAGACCCTGGGGGCCTCTTTGGGATTGCCCAAGTCCACCAAATAATTGACCGCTCCAAGTTTGCCCACAACCTTGAAGGGTCCAATCCATTTGTCGCGTAAGGCCCTCTGCCTTGTAGGTACCATAACTAGAAATAGCTGGTCTTGAGTAAACCCAACCAAGTTGGCCTTCTGGTCATGCCAATGTTTAACCAGAGCCTGAGCTGCTTTCAAGTTATCTGAAGCTACTGTCATCATGTGTGTCATTCTCCTTCGGAGACCTAACACATAGGGACATCACTCGTTTGTGGGAAGGAGCACTCTCCAACCCTTCCTTGATTAGGGCCAATGGACCTCTAACCGGATGACCATAGAGAAGCTCAAAGGGGCTGAAGCCAACCCCTTCTTGAGGGACTTCTCTATAAGCAAAGAGAAGGAATGGCAGGAGAAGGTCCCACTTTCTTCTACGGGGTTCTTCTAAAGCACCTATCATGCTCTTCATAGTTCTATTAAATCTCTCCACTAACCCATTGGTTTGGAGATGGTAGGCTGTTGAGAACTTGTAGGTCACTCCACAGTTTTTCCACATGGCGTGCATGTAGTGGGACATAAAATGTGTCCCTGTCACCCCTGGAGTATCACACAACTCCTTCCTTGCCACAGAAGCCAAATGCAGTTGACACCTTCCCCCTTGGTTGGCACAGGCTCCTGATTTTAGTACATACAGGCAAAACGAGGCAGCCAATGGGGGAAAGAGGGTTAGGGAGAGGTTGTGGATACGAAGGGGGTGTTTAGGGTCACCGGAAAAAGGTGTTGGGATGAACAACCTGAACAAAACTTGCACATATCCTGCCTAGCACTCCTAATCCTAGTAAATCAGAATCCCTTCTTAATTAGAGTACTGACTTGACTACCTGACGTTCCCCTAAGAGCAACAGACATAAGCACATATAGCTTGAATTAAATGAAACCATGGTACTGTGACAAACATACATTGAAACAAATATACTGGTGCTGTGCAGCTAAATAAGTAATGCCTTCATATTGTGCCTTGCTGCTTCTTCTGAGGCACCTACACACGAATAGCCAAGCATTGGATTGGAAACATAATACATGGTACAAAACATGAAGAATGGACAATGAGCCGCCACACACAACATAACGTTACTTCATGTATGTGTAATTCACTGTTCCCCACACGCTCTGAGCCTTTTGAGCGTTCGGAGGACTAGGCGGTCCGCCTGACATTAGTTTGTGATATTTGTAACAGATTACCGTGTGCGGTTTAAATAACCCGAAATGCTGCTGCCAGGTTAAGTTCAGATAACGTTCTTGCAATGATGCAGCCTGCTTTAAATCAGAGAATATAACACACTCGTATCATGATTCAGACTGTGAGCACTTAGCTGATGCCTGGGGGAAGCGTGCCAGCTCCTCGCCAGGCAGCGAACACTCCAGCATTGATCGGTCTCCTGCTGTACTTCAGCTCCTTCCCCGCATGCACGGAACTGTTTGAAAAGGCATCGTTTCACCGCCGGGACCGAGTTGAAGTAAACTCCTCACCTGGCCTGGGTCCTGCGTGAAAGGGATTCTCCACGTTCTCCTCCATCCACCTGCGACCTGCGCCCGTGCCTGCCACGCCAACAATCACCAACAGGCAGCACGGGACAAGGACGGTCTTAAATAGCAATTGGCTGCATCTGCCTCATTCCAGACCAACTGCCACCCCAAAGGATCATGGGGATTGTAGTCTCTTCGCTGTTTTAGCACAAAACACCCTTTTAACACGGCTTTTCCATGCCTTCAGTCCTCGTTTCCTTACAGTCTCCCTGTCTGAGATAAGCTCCATAGGAAAACCTATCCTGGTAAAAATACTAAGGAGGGCCTTAGCCACTGCCTGAGCAGTAACAGTCCTCATAGGTATGGCTTCATGATACCTGGTAGCATAGTCTACCACGACCAATATAAATTGGTTGCCTGAAGATGTGGGAGGTTATAAGGGACCAACAATGTCAACCATACCCTCTCAAAAGGTACTCCCACCCTGGGAAGGGGTACCAAGGGTGCCACGTTCTTGGCTCCACTCTTCCACTCTTGCCAGAAGTCTGACAAGTGTGACAGCTTCTACAGAATTTATCTACATCAGACCCCATTTTAGGCCAGTAGAAATACAGATAAATCGTGCCTTGGTCTTCTTAAAACTTAAGTGACCAGCTAAAGGAGTCTCATGGGCTAACTGTAGAAACTGAGGTCTCACCTCCTGAGGCACTGCAAAGTCCGCTGGGGTAGACTAAATAGGCTCACTGTAAAGGAGGCCATACTCCCAGTAAAGCCTGTGCTTCCCTGGCTCTTGCCCTTCCAGCTGGGAAGCTGCCTGTTGGCGAAGTCCATCAAGAGTAGGAAGGACACTCTTTCACCTCTGCTGAAGTCTGCCCTACATGGGCCAACTTCTGCAAGCAAGGTTTGCAGCTCAGGATGGTCTTTAGGATCCAGATCTGCAACAGGGGGAAGGTCTTCTTCCAGTTCTGCTTCACCAGTAACTGTTTCACTATCCTCTGGTTGGTCCTCCCACTCAGCCTCAACTGGTGGAGTGGTCAGAGGTGAGACCCTGGACTGTCCTCTCGGGGATGTCCTTGTTTTGTGCACAGGAGTGATACTTTTCTTTCTTCCTGAGAACTTGGGTTTCCCCTTTGTCTCTTTCTTCTTGGAATCAGAAGTTTGTTCTTCCTGTGGACTGGGTGTTATAGGTACCTCTGTAACAACTCATTGAGAGTCATCTAAAATGAGCTCTCTGGCCTTCCTAGTCTGCTCCTACTTCCTTTTACTGGGAGGCCTGGGGGTGCTTGATACAACTCCAAGAGCTTTTAAGTCATTCCCCAACATGACTCTCACAGGCACCTCATTTTGTACACTGACAGGTTGTTACTCACCACACCAAAACAGCTTGGGGTGTTGGTTGGGCAACCCGGAACGATTGGAGTGGTACGAGTAGAATCAGTCTCCTGGTATCTCCAGCACCCCCTGCATTCAAGGATTCAGGCTTCCTCAAAAGAGGGAATCTTTTTTACAATATACCTCTCTGCTGTTTAGATAAGTACAGACAGAGGAGTTGATCGCACAAAAGAGCAGGGATCATGCGCACCGCCAAACCAATGCTGTAAGAAACCACAGAAATTATTAATAACGGTACAATCAATGCCTTGATCAGTAAATACAAACAAGACCCCACACGTAGAATACCTAATGGTAAGTCGGATATGATGTGGAAGGGATGAATGACTCCTGAACTTATAAGAGAAAATCCCACACTAATAATTGGAACCTGGGACAGTGTGACAGCTAAATGTTGATTAAGTGTTGTAACCACTGACCTGAAGGCAGACCAACTCGGGGTTAGGGTTTGTCCAGGAAAAACAGAAAGACAACGAAAGGAGAAAACAATAAACAGGAATATTAGTATAGGGTAAGTAACCCGGGCGGCACAACGGACGCACTAGTTACGGGTTGGTGCATTAAGCAGCAAAGCGTTCGGAATGCACATTAGCTGATGATGTAAACAGCACCAAGCAGGTTCGTGTAGAACAGGTTCTGAAGCCAAAATAGGGATGGTTCCCAAATAACACCTTCAGTAAGGTAATGAGAGGGTAGAGTAGTTCAGAGGAAATAAACTGGGTTCAAAATAGCAGGAGGAACACTGAGCTTCCTATTTTAGATGCACCTAGCAGAATACAGTACATATGGATGGAAGGATAGTGTTAGAGGCACTCGCGTGAAGCTAGCGAGTGACAGAGGCAATCCAGGGACGTTCCGCATTCGTTAGCAGGTAAGCAGTTCAGGATAGGCGGAAAGCGGGAAGGCAGTCCAGGGACGTTCCGTGTCGGCAGCAGGTAAGCAGTTTAGGATAAGCGGAGAGCAGTCCAGGGACGTTCCACTTTCGGCAGCGGGTAAACAATCGGAGAGCAGGGAGGCAGTCCCGGAATGTAAGCAAAAGATCCTGTGAAGAAAAATCTGAGCAAGGAAGGACCATGAGGTCGCAAGATAGATGTGCATAGTAACGCCACGATTAGCAGCGCTGACCATACTCAAAACACCGGATTTAAACTCTGGGGGGGAGGGGCTTCCTTTAACGTGCATTGGTGGTATGCACAGGATGTGTTACCTGACGCAGACGCGTTCTGTGTAAATAATCTCCATGGCAACTTGTGTTTCTGCCATAGAGGTGCACTGGCGCTCCGATTCCAGTGACGAGAAAGGGTACGCATCGGTGTAAATGACCCACCTTGCTGCTGATGCGTAACACAGGTATTCTTACAGTCATATTGTTGCACTGGATCAGAGCTGGTAGTATCGGAACCAACTGGAGAGGGCATCCAGAAAGTTTAGTGGGACCTTTGGGTGCCTTAGCAACATCCTCAGATTTGAAAAAGTTTTTCATTCCACTACTGTAATGCTGGCCCCAGTGTCTCTAATGGTAGGGATCTCCTGACCATTAACAAGTACAGTGTCCTTGTAATATTCTTTTGTGTTATCTGGAATAGAGTTATACACATCTACATTCTGCTGTTCCCACAGACCCAGGGACACCAAAGAAACACTGGCTGAGACTCCAATGGGGTCTTCAGCCAATAGATGAGTTTCCACTTGCCATATGTACTTCTCCCTCAGGGATGAAGGCTAAGGAGACAGTGTGGACCCCTGAAGGTTTACCCTTGCATCTGGGATTCCTTTTCACATGGTCAGTTGACCTACAAGCAAAACATTTACCAATTGTTTTCTGAAATGGAGGCTTCTGCTGACCTCCCTCTGGTTTAGCACCGGAGGTTTCACTAGACTGACCTGGTTTCCTATATGATTTACCCTTCTTATGTTTGTGGCCCTCTTTTGGGTGGTTGGATTTAGAATTCCCTTTGTCATCTTTCTTGTGCTGCTTCCCCTCATCCTTTTTGTGAGTGGCCCCATAATCATTGTGAGTAGCCCTGTTGGCAACCCACAAGTCAGCAGCCTTTGCTAGCTTCGTGGGATCAATCTCTTTTGAGTCAGCCAAGTGCTGTCCCAGCTCAGGAGAGCAGGCATCAAAAATAGATCACAACAAAAACAGATTTCTCATTCCTTTAAAGGTAGGTACTCTGTAACCCTTAACCCATCCATACATTCACACACCCAGGTAGCCCTAGGGGTACAATCAGTCTTTTTGAGGGTTCTAAACCTCTTAAGGTACTGGGAAGGAGTTTTCCCAAACCTGGCTATCAAAGCCAGCCTCCCATTCTCATACTCTGTTCTTTGAAGTTCCCCCACCTCCATTACAGCATCAGTTGCAACCTGGGGGAGCCTAGACAAAAGCCAAGGAATCAACTCATTCCATGTGAGACCCTGAATCCCATGATTGTATTCAAAAGCATTCAACCAATCCAAAATATCAAGTTTTGCATCATACATACTCACTGCTTCTTTTGGCAGGCGAGGCCTCTTTGGACTGGAAGACCTAGAGGACTCTGGGATACAACCATTTTCAAGAGACAATGTTTTCATTTCAAGAGCATGTTGCATTTCTAGTTCCCTGAGTTTTACGTCCTGATGTTTGGCTTCAGCTTGAGCCTGCATTCTTTTGAATTCCAATTCAAGTCTCATATTTTCAAGAGACACATATTCTGGACTCAGTGATGGACCTTGTGGGGTATCAGTGGACAAAGGTTGAGGTAAAAGGGCAGGATGAGGCATAGAGGGGTTCCTATCCTGGTACTCCTCTCCCTCCTCTGGCTCTTCTAAGACATTACAGTTAGACTCTGAATTATCATCCTCATTATCAATTTCCACATTTTCTGAATTAGTAGGAGTTACAGGCCTACTATTCAACCTTTGGTGATCTAAAAACCGTGTAATCAATTCATTTTTCTTTCCTTTAACAGAGAAACTCCTGATCCTGCACATATCTTTCAGTTGATCTACTGTTAGAATGATCAGGGATTCCTGCTTGAAGTTATCCATATTAGACATGTTACAATTGCTATTCTAGTGGAGCTTAGCCTTGTGAAGGTTTTTAGTTGAACAAAAGTAAAGCAAACACTCTATGTAACAACTCTACAATAGATCTTCACCGCCTGCCACCAGTGTTAGGCAATATTGTATGCAGTACCCTTTGGGTGCACTACAACAACCCTGACCTCCTGGCAATAGGGACCCAACCTTTGGTATAAGTCTGGACTACACAGGTTGGTAGTGTGGCTGAGCAGCCAGGCTTATCTCAATCGGGGTCAATGTGAGCAGTAATCTTGTGACACAGAGTTTCACAGTAACAGTTATTCAAATAAACTCTTAAACTCAAGGTTTCTTGATAAAACAATTATTAATTTATTTCACACTCAGTTGTATAAGCCTTCTTCAGAAGGGATGAATATATGTCACACTTATAATACATTTTAAAACCCACTCTGTTTCTTTAAATCAGATGATACCCATTGGGGATGGCACACAGACACTTCCTACACCCTCAGTTGACTTAAATAGCTAGGACACTGTGGACATTGATTTATCACTGGTACATTTAGAGCAATACAGAGTTTGGTGTAAAGAAATGCAAGAGGGGAATAAAACAAAGGTTAACAAACAATTCACAAACTTGTAAGTACTTTTGAAACCTTTCAATGCAGCGTAAAATTAACCCTTTCCGGAGGGAAAGGCCAAAGCACAAAGTCAGAGGTAAAGAGTCACCCAGGGAGCCAGGACAGCCAATGTTAATTGCACAATGTCTAGGGGAGCTGCAGATCTTCGTTGCAGGTAGGTAAAAAGTCTTGCACAATGTTTATAGAAAGGTTTGTAGAAGATAGAACACTTGAAGGGCCACAAGCTGGGAGGCTTGTGAGGGGCAAAGCTATAGCAACTCTGCAAGGTAACCAAGACAGGTCTCAACTGAGAGCAAGCAAGGCCACACACCAAGAGGTAAGTTCTCTTAGACTTTACAGTACCTCTGCCTATAAGAAATGGTTCCAGCTGGCTTCTGTACCTGTACAGCTCTGCAGATGCTGTTTTTACTGAGCCTCAGTTGTGGGGACAAGAGGGAGGACGTCTGGGGACTCCTGCTCTGCAATGGGAAGGTCAGTGGCAACAATGTGCAAACTTCGATTCAGCAGTCCTTTGGTGTTTCAGCTCCTCGTGTCTGACAGCAAATAGCAACACTGCGGTTCTCAGATACCACTCTAGACGTTCCTCGCATCTAGGGTCCAGCACTCTGTTGAGGTGGCTCAGGCTTGGTCAGTTCTGCTTCAGGGAAGTCCGCAGGATCTTCCTGGCGCTCGGGTCCGATTTAAAAGCAACGCACACAATCTGGTGTTCCTCTCCCTGGCACTTCGGTTCCAGCAGCAGCAGCAGCAGTGGAAGTACAGCCAGCTCCGAGAGGATGTCCATACGAGCTTACTTTGTAGTTGATTGGTCCCACCAGCTCAAGGGGAGAAGTCGCCCTTGAAGGGCTTCTCTAGTCGAGGCGAATTCCGAGCTTCAGCACAGCAGCAGGGATTCACCAGGCAAAACAACGGTCAAGGAGTTGCAGCAGGCGTCTCTTCCAAGTTCTTCTTCGGATTCGTTTGTCCACAGGTCAGGAGAGGAACTCGAGAATTAGTTCAGGGTTTTTCTCCTATTTATGTACTAAACACGGAGAGATCTGTATGTAATGGCATACTTTTCCTCTCTCCTTCACCCCGCCTTCCCCTTCTCCCTCCCTAACCATCCTATCTCTCTTCCCCGTTTCATGTAGGGTATGGCGCTGGGTTTGAATCACAGCCACGGCATTTCCGCCCTCCACCACCAGTGTTGCCAGACAGGGATGCAGGTCTCCCCTTCCCCTTCTTCTTTTTGTTAAAAATCCTGATATGAACGCAACCGTCTGACAGAAGGAGCGGGCCTCAACTAGAGACAGCTTTCAGGACATTTGTGGTGAGTTTATACTAGTTAGAGTTATACCGACCACAGAGGGCCAGAGGCAGGTGAATCCTTGTTTTTCTGCTCTGTCCCTTCCTTATTCCTAGCCCATTTATACAAATATATTTTTTAAATAATTTCTAGTATTACTTTCATTTGCATCCACTGCAACTTTTTTATTACTAGTTGCCTTAAATGTCCAGCAAGAAAATACACAATCTGTCTCCAAAAAGGACAACCCTTGTCACTTATTATATTTTTACATTCTCTTTTTTTGGTTTCTTTTTGTTATAGGAGCCAATAATTTGCGCCCTGAAGAAGGCAGCCGCCATGCTCAACTATAAAATATTTTTCGGTTGACGCCAGGACTTTATTGCCGCTGAAACGTAAAAGCTTCCTGCAAGGGGGATTAATAAGCCCAACTAGAGGGATCTTAGACGGACACCTGGCACATGCTCTACAACTATTCACTGACTGAACCAGGTTCCCACCCCCTGCAACGTTGGCACCTACATATATATTTTTTGGCCAATGCACATTAGAAGTTTTTTTATGCATTAGAGAATTGCCGTCCATTGACTGAATGTGTGGCATTTGATGATCAGTTCTCTCACTGTCACAGATATGACACCAGCCCAGAGAATATTTTTTTGATTTTGATATATCTTTATCAGGATTTTCACTATAACTGAGACTGGGTATCTGAGGAATTAATGTAAACTAAATCACATTCTATTATGTATATTACATATATTTTTTTCATTCTTTTTCTTCTTGTTTGTTCCTAACCTCAGGCTACATTTTACCAACAATACATAGAGAGAGTTATTATTTGTTTGACAAACAGGTTGTCCTGTTTGTTTGGGGTTTTCCAAGATAATCACATTCGCTGAGGGACTTATTGTACTCTGTGTGTGTTTGTTTTCTGTGTTAATGCTTACTATATTAATTTTCAGTTCAAAGCACACCACTCCTTGATATGTACAAGTGTTTACAAGAGAACCACTTGCTGTTTTCATTACAATTAATTTTATTTACTATGCAGACTTTTCCTGTGTGTTTCTTTCTGGACAACATTATAGGCTATATATGATTGGATAAGTTCCACTAGTAATTCAATAAGGGTTCCCAAGAATACAAAAAATGTTTCTTCTCAGAATTTGAACCTGGTTTGGCAGAACACTCAGGTAGCAGTACTTCTTCTTTGGGTTTACAGTGGTCGACTCTGCCTTCCAGGCCAAAAAGCCTCACCTTTTATGCAGGTTTCTCACATTCATTCCAGCCTAGCTGTCAATCACACAGTAGGGTGGCTGCCCTTGCCGGACAGCCAGCCGGCCAATCACCTGGTTGTCAGTCACCCAAAGGATCTCACTAAAATCGCTTGCCCTTACCTACAAATGCTTGAACAATCTGGCCCCCACTTATCTTTCCTCACGATTCACACTGTACACTCCAGCTCGATCACTTAGATCTACCCTGAATCAGAGCCTATTGATACCTAGATACAAGCTCCAAACAGCCGGTGGTTCTAGCTTCCCAGTCCTGGCAGCCAAACTGTGGAATACTGTCCCATTGACTATCAGAAACCTCCCCTCCCTCAACCTTTTCAAACACAGAGCCAAATGTTGGCTCGCCTCCTCCAATGCCTAAGTTTCTTTCTAAAACGTGCTGTAATAACATCTGTAAAGAAGTATTACTTGACATTCCATGTATCGCTGTACCACCTACCTATGTCTATTTCCATGCCATATTTATTGTTGATATATCATCACTGTATGCAACTTATGTAACCATTGCCTTAAGAAATGCGCCCGGTAGCCTCCGGGCCTGGTCTGCGCTATACAAATAAAACAAATACAAATAAAACAAATACAAATACAAATACCTTTGGGTGCATTCATGTAACCAAGGGGATAAAGCACAGGGAGTTTCGGGCACCTCGCTCACTTCCTGCCCCTGTCAGACATACTGGAGCCAAAGTCGGGCTTCACTCGTGAATCCTGCCAAAGAGAAAACGAGCAAAGGGACCAAACCTGGTTTGGCACGCAGACTGAATCTCAAGAAGGACCTTTCCAACAAGAAATGGCAAAAATAGAAGACCAGGGCCATTTTGACAAAATGGGCACCCATGGGTGCTTCACTGTAGCTGCGAACGCAGCCCTTGGTAAAAACACAATGGTAGTAAAACGTAAACCACTGCCACCAGCCATTAATTGTAGAAAGGGTAACATAAACATTTTACATGAGAAACTAGACAAAGGGGATACTAAGTAACCCCTCCAGCACCCTATGGTAAGATAGTGTGTACTGGGTCTAGAAAGTTACAAAAGAGTAAAATCAATTTCACTTCACTGCTCTTAGAAACAGTAGGTTCACCAAGAGAAGGTATTTAAACCTTTGGAAAATCTAAGAGACTTCCCTGTGCCACTGCACTGAAGGTGCTGTGTGTCATAATGTAAAGATGATGCCTATGGAGTTTGTCAGAGTCCAAAGTCAAAAGAAACACAGAGTCCAAATCACAATAAAAATACATGAGAGGGTGAGAAAAAGGGCTCACTCTCTCCAGGTTAGAAATTAAAAGTCCAGTAAAAGAGCTGGGGGTCACTAAGGTAGAAGGGAATTAACACATTTCTGAGAATTCTCCTCACATTGCTGCAGTGTCAAATTATAAGAGTTTGGCTCCTTCTATAGACCCATCTGAATGGTGTCCTTTTAGAAGAACCACAGTGAGGCTCACTCTACTCTTCTTCTTGATCAGAAGCTAGAAGCAAAGCTCCTATCTCTGGTCTAGGGACATAGGCCTACAGTCGATGGGTGTGAAAGACCCTAGGGGCCTCCTTGGGGTTTCCCAAGTCCACCAAATAAAGAACCCCCCCAAGCTTGGCTGCAATCCTGAAGGGTCCTGTCCATTTGTCCTGTAAAACTATTTGCCTTACTGGGACCATTATCAGAACTAGCTGATCTGGAGTAAACTCTACCATATTAGCTTTCTGGTTGTGCCAATGCATGACCAGGGCTTGACCAGCCTTCAAGTTCTCAGAAGCCTCTGTCATCATGTGTGCCATCCTCTGTCTGAGGCCTAGCACATAGTCAGTAATTAGTACTGGCTTTAAGGGTGGAGCCCTCTCCAGCCCTCCCTTAATCAGGGCCGAAGGCCCTTTGACTGGATGACCGCAGAGGAGCTCAAAGGGGCTAAAGCCCACTCCAGCTTGAGGCACCTTTCTGTAGGCAAAAAAAGGCAAGGCAGTAGAACGTCCCACTTTCTTCTAAGGGGTCCTTCTAAAGCACCAATCATGCTCTTCGCGGTTCTGTTAAACCTATCTACTCATCCATTTGTTTGAGGATGGTAGGATGTTGAGAATGTATAGGTGACCCCACAGTTTTTCACATGGCTTGCATATAGTGAGACATAAAATGTGAACCCCTGTCGGATACAACCTCCTTAGGAAAACCTACTCTGGTAAAAATACCAGGTAAGGCCTTAGCAGCTGCCTGAGCAATAACAGTGCTCATTGGTATGGTTTGAGGGTATCTAGTGGCATGGCCCTCTACAACTAGGATACACTGGCTGCATGAGGAAGTTGGAGGGTCTAGGGGACCACCAATGACAATCCCCACCCTCTCAAAAGGAACTCCCTCAACTGGGCTCTAAGGGTGCCACATTCTTGGTTCCACTTGTGCCAGACGATTGGCAAGTGTGGCAGCTTCTGCAATGCTTTTCTACATCTGAACCCATCTTGTGCTAGTAGAGATGCAGTGAGAGTCTCTCTTTGGTTCTCTTGGTACTCAAGTGAACAGCTAAAGGGACCTCATGAGCTAATTGCAGACATTTAGATCTGATCTCCTGGGGTACCACCAGTCTCCTTAGGTCCCCTGTATTAGATTCCATGGGTTCACTGTAGATGAGGCCATCTCCCCAGTAGAGCCTATGCTTCCCAGGTTCTTGCCCTTCACTCTGGTAATCTTCCTGCTGGTACAGACCTTCAAGAGAGGGATCCCCTCTTTGTCCCCTGCTAAAGTCTGTTCTAGAGGGTCCACCTTATGCAAGCAAAGCCTGCAGCTCAGAATGGTTTCTAGGATCCAGATCCTCTAGACAAGGCTGAATCTCCTCCACCCCTGATTCATCAGTAGATGGGTCTTCTGGGGATTCCTTTTCCACCAACTCAGCCTCAGCTGGAGGTGGGGTCGCAGGAGTGACCTGGAGTTTTTCTTTCACAGTAACATTCTTCTTGGAGGAAGGTTTGGGCTTTAGGCCTTTCTTTCCTTTAGAGACTCTGGATTTCTCCTTGGTCTCAGTCGGGAGGTCTCTCAAGGTTGCCTCCCTGGCTTTTCTGGTAAGCTCTCTTCTTTTCTTATAAGGAGCCTTTGGTGTGCTGGAGGCTACACTGTTAGGGAGAATTTCTTATTTAGTGCTGAATTCCTCCCACCTTAGTAGTTCAAAGTTGTAGGCCTACTGCCACTAAGAAAGCAGCAACCATTATAATATGCCCCCAAAAAAACACCACCTGGCATCTGGAATGTAACCTGACATCCTTGGAATTAACTACTTCCGTCACAACACTGAACGTGACCCAAATCCAGACATAATGAAATATCACCAACTCCAAGACCAAAGCAATCTGCCCTCTTTATACTGAATTCATGTTGGAATGGCAAACAACACAATCAATATTTGGCAATATTTATTATAACCAAGTTTTAACAATTATCAAATAAATCAGTCTGACAGTGTATTATCATTGAATACATGTAAACCAACAATTGCTTCAATGGAAACATATGAATGTTTTTCAAAAGCACTTGAACATCAATATCGCGTTGATATTGGTAAAATTGTGAAGGAATACAATGTATGCCTACAGAACATTCAGGTTCTCAATCCATGTTAATACCAGGAGTGTCAGCCTATAAAAGAAAAGTGATTTGGGCTTTTGCATAATAGAAGTACTATTTTGCCTCTTCTCACTGGTAATCACACCATAGCACACCCAAAGAACTATAATTGGGACACGTCTTCTGTTGTACGGGTGTTTTGCAATGCATGACCAGAGTAGTCTTCAGGTCCGAAGTCCGTATTGATGTAATGTGTTTTAAAATATGATTTTTTTAAAGTCGAATGGTACTCTTATGGTTTGTGAACAGCTTTATTTGAGCAGCTAGAGCCAACTTACAATTGGGTATAACATATCTTGCAAACACATACGTGACCAGCTTTGAAAGTGCTATTTAGATTTAAATGCATTTACCATCTACAGTGCATTCATTGACATTGACACATGCCTGAAACTTGAGAGCTGCAAAATTACATAGAATGTGCTTTTCATTTTCTGTAACAAACAGGCCTTGTTACCTGCTCTATTTTTTAGTGTACTTATAATTCATAATGTGAAATGGTGCCTAGCATTAAAAGTGTGCCTGGTGCTAAATTAGCATTCTATTATATAAAAAAAACACATTTTATTCTTCCACAGCTGAAACCATTCTCTAGTAGTAGAACAAAGTTGCAATGAATCATGTTTATATTTGTGAAATTACAAAACACAATTTGACTAACTTCGACACACGGTTTTAACACTGTGTATGAAAATCTGGAGCAATGAAAACATGCTCCATTTGCTTGGATAAATTAACATTGCAAAGCAATTTTCATAAGAAGAACATGTATGGCAGCTTATGTTCACATGACCAATACATCTGCAATCAAATCATGCTCAAAATGACAACACATATTGTTTTGACAACTTTTATCAAAAGATCAACAATTCTTGTTTAATTTTCAGCCCAGGTTGTCGGCTGGTCAATGGAAGGAGTTCATGTCTATGTTCATTAAAAAACTGCATGCTAAATTAAAGGAGAGTACAGCTAGCTGGTTGAGTATATCAAGGGTAAGATAAAACACTATGAGACTGCAGACCAGTATTGGCTGTTAGAAGACATGCAATATTAGATAAGCCTGATTCCACCCTGTTATGTATACTTCAAAAGGGACTGTGGACAGAGTATCCTTAACTCCTGGTGAGCAGATTCAATGATGGATAGAACTGGATGGACTACTGACTACTGGAAAGAGAGAAAAATTGGCATTAGCTATTAGCTATTTGCTAATTCTAATTGTATTCTTGCTTCTATATTGCAGAAGCTTGAATTTGAACTTTGAATTCTGTTTTTTTATTTTCCATGGTCTGAAAACCAAGAATGACCATGATATCTTTTTGTGAGGTTAGCTCTTAACTGTTCATTGGTATGTGGGAAAGAACTGAGCTGAGGCATGGTAGGAATTTTGTCAATTTGAATACTTTTGCTCCCCCCATTTATGTCTTCTGGCCGGGATAAGTGGCTCATGCATGCATTGGTTTTAGCTAGTGTCTTTAGAAGCCATAGGGGGTTGTTAGCATTGTTTATCTCTTCCATTAAATGATGTTACAGTGGCTGGAGTAACATTGCAGTAATACTCACTCGCCAACAGCACTAATGTGAGTATATCCTTAAGTTTTACTGTGCCATATTTTAGATGGCTCTGCACCTTACTGATTGTCTGTAGGCTTTAGGTTCCTAGAAGGGAGTGTAATGTATTTTGTTCTCTTTGATATAATGTCATATTATCTTGATATATTCCACATTGTTATGTGTACAGATTTTATGGAGTCATTTTTAAATAAACTTGGCGATGATGATGATAAGTAAGTAGGAAGAGTACTTTCCACCTTACTAGCAAGCTACGACTGCACAAAGTGGGACGAGGTTACAACCCTTGCTGAATCAGCGCCAGAACCACTTAAATCCAAGCTCTCCCTTGTGGCTGCCAAAGGCAGGGCAACAGCTGGCATCCTACTAAAGAACAACTTTGACGCAGCGGATAACGCGGGACGCGTTATTGCTGAGGCCACTATCCCGAAACGTCACGCCTGGCTTAGACAGTTGGGATTTAAACTAGAAACTCAGGCTACCCTGATCAACATGCCTGTTGAGCCAAATGTTTTGTTTGGAAAAGCAGTTGAGGACGCTCTTAAATCTGCCAAGGAGAATTACGAGACACTTAAATCCCTTGGCCAGCTGACAAACAAACAGATCAACCAGAGGGGTGGCAATAATTTTTGACGTTTTTATGGCCAAAACGCGCAAAGAGGCACCGGATACAGTCAGAACCAAGGTTCCTCATGGAACAATAATCAACAGGCGTCCCAGGGTCAACCCAGTGGTCAACGCAGAGGTCGCGGAAGAGGGAGTGGCTCCCCCACCAGAGGTGGATGAACACCCTCCAAATAATGACGCCCCGCTACAGGTCCCCTCCCATGCGTCCCCAGTCGGGGGACGAATATCACATTTCACCCACGCGTGGGAGGGGATAACATTAGACAAGAGGGTGTTGTCGACGGTGACAGGAGGTTACTGCATAGAACTCCAAGGAAGACCTTCAAACCTCCCCCTGCGACAGAAAAGACCATCACAGGAAGAACAACTCATCCTGGTATAGGTGGTCAAGGCTCTACTCCTCAAAGACGCCATTGATGTTGTGCCGTACAGCGAGGTAAACAAGGGTATTTATTCAACCTACTTCCTTGTGCCAAAAAAAGATCTAACCATGCGCCCGGTACTAGACCTGCGCCCTGCAAACGAGTTTGTCAAACCTCAAAACGTTTGCATGACAACGCTACAAGAAGTAATCCCTCTGTTAAAATGGGCGGATTACATGGCAACATTGGACATAAAAGATGCTTATTTTTATATTTCAATGTTCCCAGCGCACAAAAGATTCTTTCGATTCAAAGTAGCAGACCAGCACTACCAGTTCAAGGTGCTGCCCTTCGGGCTAGCCTCGGCTCCAAGGGTGTTCACCAAGGTACTGGCGGTGGTGGCAGCGCCCCTACGCAGGGAGTCCATCCCAGTGTACCCTTACCTGGATGACTGGCTGATCACGGGAGAAACCTACCAACTTTGCAAGCTAAACACGCAGAGAACTATAAACCTTCTCTTCCAATTGGGCTTCGCAATAAACGAGAAAAAGTCAAGTCTGGTACCAAACAGATCCAAACAGTTCCTAGGAGCTGTATTCGATACAAAAACAGGCTTAGCCTTCCTATCCATGGAAATAGTACAAAACTTGCTTTGACAAATACCCCAGTATCAAGCCGGTCTGCAGATAAGCGTACGCAAAGCAATGCGTCTGCTAGGTAAGATGATGGCATTGTGCATTTACCTCGTCCCCACGCGCCTTCGTATGCGACCAATGCTGGAGTGGTTGGCGAAACAATGGTCTCAGGCAAGTGGTCAGTGGGACGATCTAGTGATTGTTTCGCCTACACTGGTTCAGAACTTATGCTGGTGGTCAAGGGAAAATCTGCTCAAGGGGAAACCCTTTCACAAACCGGAAGTGCAAGCGGTCGTCACAAGACGCATCACTTTCCGGGTGGGGGGCCCACTACCTTCACCACACAGCACACGGCCTGTGGTCACAAGTGACAGCACAGAAACACATAAATGTACTAGAACTATTGGCAGTTTTCAAGGCACTTCAAGCATTCGAGAATCACCTGATAAACCAGTTGGTACAAGTCCTAACAGACAGCACCACTGCAATGTTCTATGTCAACAAGCAGGGAGGTACACACTCTCCAAATCTGTCCAAACTGGCTCAGAAAATATGGAAGTGGGCACTCAGACGAGGGATGTCCCTGTCCTCCCAACATGTTCAAGGGGTACTCAACACTCTAGCGGACTCTCGCAACAGAGATCCTTTGCCAGAAGTACACGAGTGACAGCTACACACGGATGTGGTAGACCACATGTTCTCTCTCTGGGGCTACCCTTCTCTAGACTTGTTCGCTACAAGAGAAAACAAAGTATGCCCAGACTTTGCGTCCAGGTTCCCCCAACCAGACTCCAAGGGGAACGCCCTATAGATGAACTGGTCAGGGAAATTTGCTTATGCTTTTCCCCCGACTCCATTAATCAGCAGAATAGTGAACAAGCTACACAAGGATCAGGTGACACTCATCCTAGTTGCTCCTATGTGGGTGAGACAAGCGGGGTATCCACATCTGCGCAAACTGGCGATGTGCAATCCCATCAAGCTCCCGTACAAGGTCAACCTTTTGACTCCGCACGGGGGACAACCATACACCCACAACCTCACTCTTTGAACCTAGCAGCATGGCTCCTGAAGTCATAGAGTTCGGTCACCTTAATCTTCCACAACGGTGTATGGATATCCTGAAAGAAGCACGTAAACCTAACACCAGACACTGCTATTTCCACAGGTGGAAGAGATTTGTCATTTGGTGCCAATCTAAGCAAATCAATGCCATAGAATGTACTCCATCACACATTCTAACCTATTTGCTCCATTTACTAGATTCGGGTTTAGTCTTGAATTCTCTAAAAGTCCACCTAGCAGCTTTATCAGCCTATACCACCTCTCAAAGTAAAGTCTCATGGTGGAAAGTGCCAGTCACTAAGGCGTTCATGGAAGGAGTGAATAGAATACATCCTCCAATCTCCAATCCCCCACCTGGGTGGGACCTAAATGTGGTACTAGCAAAACTCATGGGACTCCCCTTCAAGCCTTTGCATCAAGCTACCCTTAGACACATTACCTACAAGACTGCCTTCTTACTTCCATAAGAAGAGTCAGCGAACTCCAAACCTTGTCAGTGCAGGACCCTTTCTTTGTCATCCATAAAGACAAATTGGTTTTACGGACTCACCCTAGGGTCTCCCCTAAATTTGTTTCCAAATTCCACGTTAACCAATCAATTGAGCTTCCGGCTTTCTTTCAAAAACCAACTAGCTCAGCTGAGGTCAAACTCCACACACTAGATGTTAGAAGGGCGGTTCTCTACTATGTAGACAAGACCAAACCGCTTAGGAAGACTGATCAACTGTTCATCTCCATGGCTATAGGCAGACAAGGAGAACGTGTTTCCAAAAGAGCAATCTCCAAATGGATAGGCAAATGTACACAATTATGCTATTCATTATCAGACAAAACACTGCCTTCTACACCCAGAGCCCACTCCACACGGGGTACTGGGGCTACTCTAGCCTTTATTGCAAATGTCCCCTTAGACAGCATTTGCAAAGCAGCTACATGGAGCTCAGTTCACACCTTCACTCAGCACTACTGCATTGACACACACTCCAAGACAGAAACACAGGTGGGACAAGCGGTGCTAAGACATCTATTTGCCGCTACTCCTTCTCACAACCCACCACCTTCTCATAACACTGCTCGCTAATCTATGCATAGCATGTGATCTAAGCAGATTACACAAGCATCAGAAGGAATACATTACCCACCGTAATCGTATTTCTGGTGCTTGTATCTGCTTAGATTCACATGCGCCCACCATTCCTCCCCTGAGAGAAGGTGCATAGATGTTATATGAGCTTTATCTGCTTGGGAACTCTGTACTCACGCTACCTCATGTCAGAAAAATACAATCTGAGGGACCTACACGCGCGAGGGATCATGGGTACAGGGGACGTCACACTAAGGATAGTATTACTGGCACGCCCTATTTTGACATCCATTTTCGAGTTTTGAAAACAACAACTGTAATACTCTGCAGCTTCTACTAGATGTCGGCCTATGCATAGCATGTGAATGTAAGCAGATACAAGCACCAGAAATACGATTACTGTGAGTAATGTATTCCATATTCAATTACATTATTGGTAATTTTGAGATTTCTTATTGTTTGACTATACTACTTTAATGCTTATATATTATCTCTACAAGATAATAAATATGCATAAATGCTGAACAGACTTGTCAGCGCATTCTTAATGTGTGCCAAATTAATCAGTAAAAACAGGGCTTTATATTGGAAGTGTAAATGCTTGTTGTTTTAGTGATAAAACGGTGTATGAAGTTGTGATGGCATCTAATGATAAACATTTCACAAGGGTAATAAAAATGGACTCTGGGACTAGATGATCTGGGAGTGGTCCCACAGCACTTTTGCTGTCCCAGGTGCTTCGGGGTAGATGGTTCTCCTACCATAGGTGCAAAGATCCATCTTTCTCCAGATCCTCAAAGAAGGTGTAGCGCGATTCTCTGCTGCAAAACCTGCCACGCCCTAGGTGGGTATTTTGCCTGGTAAATAAGGTTGCAATAAGGGGGATGTCTTCACATCCCAGGCGCAAATACAATTCTGGCAAGAGGAAGAAAACCTGGTTTTGAGCAGTGCTGCAAAACTCTCTGCAATGTGTGACTGACTGAGATGAAACTATTTGAGTGCAGACCTTGAAATCAACTATCCAATGGTTAACTACTTTATCAATGTAACTGCTAGATTTAGCCCTGGTAGATGGAAATGCTTTCTTAGGTAATTAAATGATATGTTACTGTACCTATGCAATCAGCCACTTAGATATATTCTCACTTCCTGGCTTAATAAATATATGTTTAAAAAAATATTTGCTTTGAAAAATAGTACCTTGGCTCTGATTTTAAGTTTTGAAATTTTTACGGGAGATGCAAACTATGACCTATGTCCATTGTGCTTTACAGTTCTTCATTTATTCAGATTTATAGACCGCTTAAACGCAAGTTGCTGCACAATAAAGTTAAATGTACAGTAACAGTGTTTCCTAAATAATAAAAGGCATGCACCATGAGGCCACAATTTATGAGGGAGTGGCATTGGAAGCTGGCAAATTGTTTTATTGGAGGTGTGCAAATATTTCCAACACATGTGCGCAAGCGACATGAGGGTGCCTTAACCAAGCAAGAGGAGTTGTGGGCTTCTCCACCCATGAAATATTTGAAAATATTGAGTTTTTTAATTATTGACCTTTTATTATACGCCTAATACTGGAGACCAGTCTCTACGCATGGGATGGGGATTCGACCCTGCGTTGCTCTGCTTTGTCTTGCTTCCAAGACAAATGTTTTGCACCTGACCTATCCTCTCATCCCCCCACCCAATACAAAGGTTACAAGCTTGTGATGTTATGTTACAAAGTGTTTATACTGCACTGAATCACCACCTTCTTGTTCTCAGAGTGCCTCACTCAAGGCTTTTACGCCTTGCATTCACATTACAGCTCTATTGAGGAAGATCCCCATAGTGTTCGGGTAAGTGATGGCCTTGAGATGTGCCCCAGCAGCCTAGTAAAATCATGGTGGCATTTTGACCTGAGATCACCTATTACATTTTTCCACAGGGCAAATTCAAGAATAGTATTTCGGGACTGCTAAGCCAGGAGGACAGATGGGGCCTGGTTTAGAATAGAGAATATGAAAGGTGAATGTAGTTGGAGATCAAAAGGGTAGGAAAGGCTGCTATAGATCAGTAGGCACATTATAGGATGTGCTGTAACTCTGACACTCAAAGAAGGGACAATATTGTTATATTCTGATCATATATTGTCAGAGAGTGCAGCGGCTGTACAACTCAGGTCATGTGCAGAGGGCTTCGTATGTACATGTCTGTTACCACATATGACATTGGCTATCTTGTTGCTTGTATAGCTTATGCCACAGTAAACCTACCTCACAGCACTGAGTAGCGGGTAAACACTCTTTCTGCCAAAAATGTAAGCGTAGTTGTACCCAAAGATGAGAATTGAAGGACCTGTCATGTAGGAAAAACAGGGATAAAAAATGACACTAAGGCCAAGTGTTTTCGGCTCACTGTTTGTATTTTGTGATTATGTACATGCAATCGCCAACTGTAAATACATAACTGGGATCTTCCCACAAGAAATAATAACAATAATTTGGAGGGTCCCCTCTGAAAAAATGTCTTAACTGCCGAACGTAGGTAGTCATGCTTTTCAGCCTCTCGGGCCAATGTGCAAGTTTCTAGAGTTCACTGGAGGTTTCATTCCCTTCCCTCCTTTCCCATGGCAAGCATATGGAATTCTTGAACCCCCTACTTTCATCTAATCTTGACGTTGGCTTCATTTTGGAGTTCTATGTTAAATAGAAATAAGTTGAATATTTTTTATAAAATCTTAAACCAAGTTAGCAACTCCTTGTATATAGATTTGAACAACATTTATCGTTAAAGTACCTCTAAAGTTATTATGAAATTTATCCAGGAAGGTGAGAAGATACTGTCGGAACCTAATAGCAATATTAATAACTTTGTTGGAAATCAAGATAAGATTATGAATACATTAAAAACATATGATTGGTATGTAGGGGAGGCATGGTATCACAAGTATGACACTAACACAAAAGATACAATTTGTAAAACTTTTATTAAAGATTCTGGGGTTGGAAAAACTCCTACTTTGCTCTATAACTAGGATGAGAGTAGTCTCAACCATCAAACGATAAACTAAACAGTCCTAGTGAAGTCCGTCAAATCAAAATGGCCTGTGCTAAAAAAAAGAATGCCTGCCCTATCTCTTGTACAGAAAGTGTATAAAGGAGAGATGTATGTAAAGGAAAAATCAGTGTTCAAATAAAGAATAAATGTGGCTGAATTAGCTCTCCTCCCCATGTCAGACAGCACAGAGTAAGGCGGTCCCCATAGGCAGGATGGCACACTCTGGCTCGGGGTTTCAACACATAAACAGTTCAAAATGTGGATCGAGGCCTACCTGGCCTTCCACGTTAAAGTCTTCCTTTCCAGCCTTTCAAACTACGTTTAACACTTGTGCTTGCATACTTTGTAGGATATTTGTTTTTATATAGTTGTTGCCTCATTTTAGTTGTTAGACCTCTTATTGTGCTTTTAACATTGTGAAACTTCCCCATTAACTAAAGAAAGGTGCGGTTTGAAGCAGAGTTTCTTGCTTACTCTGCACGCACTTGCAAACTACATTTCCCATCAGGAGCTGTAGTTTCGGCGCGCTCTTCCATTGAAACCCGGCGCGAACGCGCCGCCGCGGACGGGTCGGGACAGTCTGCAGCAGTCCGCGGTTGGGACGCGCAGGAAACTAAACCGTGACACTACTATGGGGCTAGCTGAAGTTCTGGCTGTCAATGATGCGGAACGTAATAGATTGCTAATGCGCTCCGCTGACTCCTCATCTCTGCCTAAGGTAGGTTCTGCGCCGCAGCTAACCCAGTTACGGGGCTCTCCTAATGCCTCAAGCTGTACCCGAACGATGAAATGGGCGTTAATAACTTCA
Source organism: Ambystoma mexicanum (assembly GCF_040938575.1). NCBI lineage: Eukaryota > Metazoa > Chordata > Amphibia > Caudata > Ambystomatidae > Ambystoma > Ambystoma mexicanum. The sequence continues at coordinate 700,393,249 of NC_090934.1, read as the reverse complement.
GTGAGGGTTCAAGAAGCTTACCTGGGGGATAACCAGGCGGAGACCTGCAAGGCCACAAATACAAATTCAACTTTATTACTTCCTGATAGTTCCCCGGAGTCTGATACCATACCGAGCAAGGTAGGGCAAACACTTGCACCCACATGCGCATCCTCTAGCATTAACATAGGTTCCTCTCCCCCAACCTTCAATTACTCCGATTTCAGACCTACGCTGTGAGTTGCTCAACACCCGGTCATTAGTTAAACACGCCCTAGAGATGGCCAATTAAATGGAACAGAACAGTATTGACGTCTGCGCTGTGACTGAGACTTGGGGATCTGATTCAGCTGGCCCTTGTCTCAATCTAGCAATTCCTATCTGGTACATTATGATATGTAAAGACAGACAGGAAGGTAGATGGGGTGGTGTGGCCTTTATCTTGAGAAATTATTTCTCTATATGGGAAGTCCCAGGTTTTATCCTGAAAGAAATGGATTCCTTATATATTAAAATTGTTATGAATGCGGAATCCACAATTAATATTCTCCTTCTCTATCACCCCCCCTCACTGAAAGATAGCTGGGTAGAAGCACTTAATCTTGTGCTACCTCGGCTTAAACCACTTTCTCGCTTTATTATCTTGCGCGACATTAATCTTTGGTTAGGTGATTCAGAATATTCCCATGCCCTCGAGTTAAAACAGTCACTATCAGTCTTAGGCTTCATTCAGCAAGTGACTGAACCAACTCATGTACTCAGACACACTCTTGATTGGTTAACTACTCTCAATACCACTTGTTATGATCTCTCCTTTATGCCATGTCCTTGGTCAGATCATGTTTTTATACATTTCACACTATCTGTTCAATTTCCACTGAAATTGAGGAACCTGAAAGGTCCTTTCTTTGTCACGTAATTTAAAACGCCTTACACTGGACAATAGTGTGCCTTTACTGGACAGTAAAATTAGCTTCTCATCGGATACTTCACTTTTAGCCACGTCCTCGTACGTGGCTTTCAACATGGCTAGCATATCTAACATTTTAGCCCCACTGAAGCTCAAGAAACAGAAGAATGAAGATTTGAAAAGTCAACCTTGTTTCACGGCAGAGCTCAGAAAGCTTAAAGCTTCAGTGCTCAATGCTTTTTACTCATGGAAATCTGCCATGACCCCTGCCCTTCAGCAATCCTACAAGATCGTAGCAAATGATTACAAATTGGCTATTTTGGAGGCCAAACAGAACTTCCATAACACAAGAATAGCTAATGCTGCATCGGATGTTAAGGACATTTTTAAAATCCTTAAAGAACAGGACGTAGTCCCTCCTCCAGGTGACCAACTGGAGATTAGGGACGCCACCCGGTGCCAGCGTATTCAAGATGGCATGCATAACAAACTCCTGGGTATAACAGCAGGTATGCTGGAAAGAAAGAAGGATTTACTTTCAAAGGCGACTATTGAGTAGCAGTAGCTCCTTCCATGCAATTCGACGATTCCTTAATTTAATTTTCACCCAATTACAGAGGAGACCTTACAGCAAGTCATTGAAAAACTAAAACCCACTAGGTGTAAAGGGGATTCTTGCGCATCTTTGAAAATAAAAACCTATCCCCCGCCCCTTATAAAGTCAATTTGCATATTTGTTAATGCCTCACTGTGCGAAGGCAAGGTACCAGATGACTTGAAACAAACCATGGTCACGCCCATATTGAAAAAAGTCAGACTTGCTAAGGATAACCCCCTGAACTACCGCCCGATTTCTAATACACCATTTTTACTAGAAATATTGGACAAGGTGGCGTATGGTCAGATTTCAGAACATTTAAATCTGTACCCTATCCTGAATCTGCATCAATCAGGCTTCAGGTGGGGCTTTGGCACTGAGACGTCCCTACTTGAGTTAAAGTCTAAGTTGTTGGAGCGTCTAGACAGAGGGTCTCTCTCTCTGCTAGTTTCGCTCGACCAGTCTGCGGCGTTTGATTTAGTCAATCATTCAATTCTGATAATGTGCATAGGCTGCAGACTATTCAAAACAGGGCGGCAAGAGTAGTGCTGGGCCTTTCACGAAGAGATCATGTAACGGGGGCCAGGCGGTCTCTTCACTGGCTTCCCATTGAAGCACGTGTTAAATACAGGATCCTCACTATAACATTTAAATGTAGATAAGGGATTATTCCATCATATCTGCAGGATTCCATCATCAACAAAGTTAACGGCAGAGGGCTGAGGTCCTGTAGACAGAACTTGCTGGTCCACCCCAGAAGCAGAACCTCCAGAAGGGGGCATTCCACTTGTTGGCCCCAAAACTCTGGAATCAACTACCGAACACTTTAAGATTCCATAGCTCTCTGTCGACTTTCAAGAAAGATCTAAAATTGTATCTCTTCGCATAATCCTAGTCACAATCTCATTTCTGTTAATGACTCCTTTGACTCACCTACCATCGTGAGATAAACGTTTTTTGTAACTTGTCTGTCTCAATGGTCTGCGCCTTTATGCCCGAGGGTCCACAGTGCGCAATACAAATGTTGTAATGTAACAAAAAGTTCACGCCAGTCCCCCTCTGTTCGGGCTCAGACTCAAAGACAAATGTTTGCGTTGGTCCCCTTCTGTCAGGCTCAGGCATTTCACAGCAAAAAGTTCACGCCAGTCCCCCTCTGTTCGGGCTCAGACTCAAAGACAAAAGGTTCACGTTGGTCCCCCTCTATCGGGCTCAGACCTTTCACAGCAAAAAGTTCATCAATACTTGCAGGAGGCTCCCTTCCCAAAGCTTACTACACTCCGGGTCTCGCTGAGCCGGACTCCGACCGCTTTCGGATGTCGAAGACTTTCAAATGTGCGTGGCTTTCTTTAAAGACCTCTGCAGGAGCACTTCGACTCAAAGTTCAACGTTCCCCTTCTCTCGGGGTTAATTTGGATTACTTCACTTTCACAGTTCATTCACTTTATCGCTACAAACAATGTACCTTTCACAGAGACTTTCGAGTGGGCTACTTCCTTTCGCCGGACCACTCCGTTACTCAGTATCGCTGATCCCACAGCTGTCCTTGCTTCAAAGTTCATTCACAGATCTGCTTTTCCTCGCATCTAATCCACACATGTGCAGACTTCACTTGCGATATGATGTTGCATCTTCAATCTTCCGTTAACACACACCAGTCTCTCAGGTCACTTGCCAACTCACCGGCTGGGTGCGTTTCTTTTTCTTCTTTACAATTTTCCAATCCACGAGTCAAGGCTAGTACCACAGGCTTGGCCGCAACTCCACAGCTCTGCCGTTCACCCTGGAGGGTTGCTGGCGTCCTTGAAACACAATGCATCCTCCTGCTTTGGGATCTGGCCTGCTTCACATGTCTTTCTCAGCCTTTTGGAGGAAACGACCACCTGGAGGAAACTCCTGGGTTTCTCAACCCTTTGCTCTCGTCAGTTGGTCCGCCGCTCTGCTCAAGTGGGTTCGCCTTTACTCCGGAAGTTCTGCTCTTACTCGTGTTCCACCTTGCTCAGAGTGTGTCTCTAGGTTCAGCGTTTTATCCGTGTGGGGAGAGCCAATTGGTATCAGGTGTATGCACTTAAAGTCAAGTGCTTGACTTTGCCTGAACTGATTAGTGGGACATGTCCAGTGCGATATATAAGAGTTAGTAATGTTGCTGCAGTCGCACTATTCCTCAGCCCAGAGTTTGTGTTTAAGGGAGGGGGAGTTGGAACATCAGAGAATCCTAAAAAATAGGACGGGTTAGGTGTACAAAAAAGGGGGCAATACCGTGTCTCACCATCGGTTGCCTCACCCCTACTCCTTGAAGACCCCTCACCCAGGTGATCCTCCCACACTGGTCCACCCCCAAGAACTGGATCCAAAAGCTATGGCCATGTCCTGGCCACCTGGATGACAAGTCCCTGAGGACTAGCTGGTGAGACACGCTTTAGTTTCTCACAGCTGTCAAGAGCTGGAAAAAATATATGGTTATACATTTCACTCAGAATATGTACTATTTTGGAGACTTCCCCATCAAATTCGAAAGTATTTTATTTTAAACTGTTTTATTGGCATTTATGATGTACATTATCCTTTGTAGTCATGTAACAATCTTTATCCATTTGTACATAGATTGGGTGTACAATAATTTAAATAAACAACAAGAAGAGAAAAAGAAAGGAAAGAAAGAAGAAATAAAAAACAACAACTTGTCTTCACTAACTGGGCACTCATGTCGGGGGTACCTGTTCCCCCTGCAAACGATTTGGCACCGGACTTCTGGGTGGTATGTTAATCAGCACTGCTAGGTGTGGTTGCTCAGCCATCAGGGTACAGGTTTTGTGTGTGAGCCAGTGCTCTACAGTGTGCCAGCAGAGGTTCACGGGGGCCTGTCATCCGATGCGTGAAACATGTCCCAGATCAGGGCTTTCCAGTCCTCATATGTTGGGCTAGGCTCTCCCCCCGCCTTGGCCATCCCCTGCCCCAAAATCCTGGTCGCCACCTATGTCCAGTGCTCCATCTCCCTGTGCCATTTATCAAACTGTGGGCCCCTCGTGGATTTCCATGCCATAGCTATGGCTCTTTTGGCTAGCACAATGCCATGTCCATGGGTCTCACTATATGTCTCACCTTGCTTATCCTTGGATAGGTGCCCAGGAGGCATTCCTTCGGGGACCAGTCGTACCTCGCTATCGCTGCTCTTCTGCAGGTTTGTCCTATTTTGGACCAGAAAGTCTGTATTTTCGGGCACCCCCAGAACATGTGTATAATATCAGCTCCTTCTGTACTGCACCAGGGGCATAGGGGATGTATGTTATTGTTGAATTTAGCTATCCTGTCCGGTGTCATATATGTTCTGTGTAGGATTTGGAGTTGGATTAATCTAAACCAGGCATTTCTGGACACTTCCTGGGGGTATGCAAGGGCCCTCTCCCATTCCTTTTCGGTTATATTGTTCTCCAGGTCTGCCTCCCACCTTGGCTTCAGCTGGCACTTTTTGGGTTGGGCCTGTCTGCCAGGTGCGCATAGAGCATAGATATTGGTTTCCACCCATCCCCCAAGTTATACAGTAGTGTCAGCAGCGTGTCCGGCTCTGTTTCTACCGGCCATTCTTTCCATTTTGCTCTGGCCCATTTCCTGACCTTGCTGTACCACAGGAATTGCCCCTTAGGGATGCCTTCTTTTTCCATTATTGACTTAAATTCTCTAAAGGTCCCTTCCTCATACATGTCTCCCCAGTTGTAGAAGCCATACCCTTCTCATTTTCGCATCTGAGCCAGGTCTGCCCTGGTGTTGCACACCTCGGTAGCAATTGGGACATATGGGGAGTATGGGTGTATCTCTCCGGACATCTTCAGGGTCCTGTTCCAGATTTTCCTTCCCAGGAACACTATCATCGGGGTCTCCCCCATACCTTCCGGTGGTGCCCACAGGATTTCCTTCAGGTTCGCCGGTGCTACCGGCAGTCTGAATAGCCTGGTTTCCGGGGTAGTCTCGTCTGCCAGCCACTTGGTCGCATGGCTCTGTTGGGCCGCCAGATAATCTCCCCAGGTCTGGTAGCTGTATGCCACCTGCTTTATACGGTAGTGTTAGTGTGTTGAGGGCTATTTTGTGTCTGCTATTTCCCCATAGGAGTCCTCTCAGTAATTTTTCGAGAAGTCGGAAAAAGGATGCCGGGATGAGGTGATGTATGTTTTAGAAGAAATATAGGAACCTTAGCAGCACTATAATTTTGATTATTGCAGCCCTCCCCATTACAGATAGTGGCAGTCTGGACCAGAACCTTGTTGATTTCCTCAACCCCTGCACCGTGACTAGGGTGTTACCACCATGCGTCTGCTCAGGTGTGTGCCAAATATTAACCCCCAGGTACCTGAATGTGGAGTTGACGCGTACGCGCACACGGGAGATGCAACACTGAACGCTAATTAAATAGAAACCGTGTATGGAAGGGCAAACAAACGGCTTCACATAGGCGTGGAAGTCAAGCGGTCTACCAGCAGAGGCTGTCCCGACCGTAAAATAAAGTGGATTCAGTCAACTACCACTTTTTGGAGTGAAGTTTCCATCTGACATAGACGACTGCTGGTCAGATATTCTTTCTGCACGGGTGGACGTGCTGGTTTTTCTTTGAGCTCTGACGTTTTGAAGACAGTTGAGACCGAGTATTATAAGAAAAGGTGTAATCAAAGGCCCTGAAGAAGGGTTTTTCGACCCGAAATTCATAGGCCGCAGATGTGATGAATTCTGCCATTATAATTTATCTTTGATTTAAAGCAAGCGAATGAAGTTTGATTTATTAAAAATTTCTCTTTGAAAAAAGGAATCAATTCAAGAATTTTTTCTACGATTATTTTTGAACTACGCCACTGAGTAGTGGAATAAGGGTGTGCAGCCCGCACCGTTGGCCACACGGCCAAGGTCTTTTTTCTTTCTGGTTCTTTCAGGTGCAGTATCACGGAAGCACTTTCTATAGTGGGTTTGCACCCCAAACTTATAATATTGAATTAACATTAATTACAATTGACTGTAAAAACAAGGAGTGCCCGACTCACCAACACCAATTGTTCGCTTTCCATTGAATTCCCACTTCTGGGAGTTCTGCCTTTGTGCACCTAGCCAATCTTGCTAGTGGGAACACTCGACTTTTCTTTACTAAAGGCAATCCCCGACACCCGGGCGAAATTTTCTAGGACCTCCAGTATTGTTGGTATGTTAAGGTGGGGGTCTCTCAAATGTAGTACGTCGTCCCCGTACAGCGAGATTATGTGGTATTCTCCTCCCACCCTGATGCCTGCGTCGAAGAACTGTCTCCTCATGTATATTGCCAGTGGTTCCAGGCCCAGGATATAAAGCATTGGGGATAATGGGCAGCCCTGCCTGGTGCCTCTCTGTATTTCCCATAGCCCGGACACCACCCTCCCAGTCTTGATTCTGGCCACCGGTGACTTGTATAGGATTTTTATCCATCGAATAAAGCGTTCCCCCAACCTAAATTGCTTCAATACCGCCAACAGCCACTCCCAGTATATGGAGTCAAATGCCCTTATAGCGTCTTGGGAGACCACTGCATATGATTCTTGGGAGTCCCTTGTTTGTGTGATTATGTGATGTAATCTGCGTAGGTTAACTGATGTGTTTCGGCTTGGAATGAACCCATTCTGGTCTTCGTGTACTGATGTTCCTATTACCCTCGCCAGTTTATTGGTCAAAATTGTCGTCAGGATTTTGATGTCGTAATTGAGCATGGCCAGTGGTCGGTATGAGCCACAGTCATCTCTTGGTTTCCAAGGTTTGGGTATTGGCACCACAAGTGTTTCTCTCATGCTTCTAGGTAGTATTCCTTTCTCGTATGATTCTTTGAACACTTCTAGGAGGGTGGGGGCCAGTTCTGCATCATATGTTTTATAAAATTTGGGGGGCAGACCGTTGTTGCCTGGAGTTTTACTCGTGGACAGTGACTTGATCGCCTCAGTTATGTCTTCAACAGTCAAGTCCCCGTTTAGGGTGGCTCGCTGGGAAGCATTCAGTGTCGGCAGGCCTATCTCATCCAGCGTATCTAGGATGTCTACTTGCCTCACAGGCTCTGCATGGCCATACAGGTGGGAGTAAAACTGCTTAAAGGCATCATTGATATCTGATTGGGACGCGTGGACCTTGTCAGCAGAGTCCTTAATTTCGTTGATTGAGTGCTTCGGGTGTTCCCTCTTGCACAACCACGACAAGAGCCTGCCTGGTTTGTCGCCTTCCGCGTGTGCCCTGGTGGTTTTGGTCACATAGTCGAATTTTGCTAATCTGGCCCATGCATCTTTGCAACCTTCTCTAATTGTGGACAGCTCTGTCTCTGCCTCCCTTGTTCTCAGGGCAGTGGCTTCTAGCTGTGTGATCTGCCTTTCCCCGTGTTCTAGTTCATTCCTCAGTGTTCTTCTGATCCCACCCGAGCTAGCAATAATCTCCCCTCTGACCACTACTTTTAGTGCCTCCAAGATCGTATCCCATCCCTTCACGCTCCCCACATTGATATCTAGGTACTCGCTTATTTTGTCTTGGAGATCTTCTTTGAATGCACAGTCAGTGAGAGCCTCTGTTGGCATTTGCCACATTGGAATGGGTGGCCTAGGACCTTGTTTTTTCCACTCCATGAGGAGCGGTGAGTGGTCAGATATTGATCTTCCCAAATAGGACGCTGACTCAACCTGGGGTAGGTGCTGTTTGTCTATTAGAAGGTAGTCAATTCTACTATAGAGTGCGTGGGGGGATGAGAAGTAAGAATATTCTTTGTCTGTCGGGTGCAGCTCCCTCCACACCTCCACCAGGTCTAGGTTCTCTAGTATCTTGTTTAGTGAGGAGGGGGTAGGAGTGGATATCAGTGTTGGGGGGTTCGATCTGTCCAGTGTGTGGTCGTGTATAAAATTGAAGTCGCCCCCTCATATGAAGAAGCAGTCTCGATATGAAGCTAGTTTGGTTCCCAGTTTTGTCAGATATGCTGAAGTTCAATGATTGGGTAGGTATGAGTTGACAATGCAAACATCTTATTTTTCAATGCTGCTCCGCAGTATTAAATACCTCCTCTCTGTGTCTTCCTCTTTGGACAGTAGCTTGAATGGAATGGCCCCACCAATCCATGTGTAAACCCCTCGGGCATATTTAGAATACGAGGCGCCAAAACCCTGTCCCCCCCACCATTCTGTTACTTTTATGGAGCTTTCAGCTTTGAGGTGAGTTTCTTGCAGGAGTGCAATGGAGATGTGTTTTCTCTTTAGGTAGGATCTGATCCTGTTTCTGCGCATATAAGAACCCATCCCCCGGACATTCCATGTCAGTACCTTAATGCCAGCCGCCATTTCTGATCTGCAGTGTCCCCATCGTCTCTTCCAGTGCTCGCTGTGCTCTTATACCCTTTGAAGTGAAGACTAAGAAACAATTCAACCGGTAACTTATGAAACTTAACCAACTGCACCCAGCAGTTGCTCCGTGCGGGCATTGCTCAGGTGCCCCTGCCAGGTTTTGGCCTATCCAGGACATCCCAGGCAGGTTATGGTGCGGTAGCAACAGGCTGGCACCAGTCATTTCGTGGGGTCGAGCCGTCCTGCTCGTGTGTGACGTTGTGGTAGGTCTCCCGTCTTCTGGCGAAGGTTTGAGTGGCATGGCCTTTCTCTGTTTTAAATCTCTAATTGTTCTCAGCAAACATTTTCTATCTGACGTTATGTGGTTCATTTAGCCGGTTCCTCGTCTCCTGCCATGTTGTTGTGCTCAAGCCACATGTTGGCCGCAGCGGGTGTCTCTAGAAAGATAGCGCGCGCTTTGTGGATCACCTTTAGTCTAGATGGTACATCAACATGTACTTGAGGTTCAATTGGCGTAGACTCGCTTTAATTGGGACAAATGATTTTCTGGCTCTCTGGACTGCCGGTGTGTAGTCCGGGTAAATGCTGATTTTGGCATTGTCTCTGTTTACGGTTCCTCCTTCTCGTGAGTGTCGCAGTATGACCTCCCGGTCTTGGAAATTTAGGATTTTTGCTATGATCGGACGCGGATATGAACGGGCGGTGGTTTCTTCTGGAGGGCCATGTGCGCTCTTTCAACCACGAATCCCTGTGAGAGCCGACCTGCTCCTATTTCTTGTTGCAGTAGGGTTTCTATATAGATTGTAGGGTTGGTGCATTCCAGTCCCTCTGGAATGCCGAGCAGGCAGACGTTATTGCGTCGGGACCTTCCTTCCGCATCCTCAGCCCTTTCTTTTAGGATCTTTTTGCGCCTTTCCAGCTCCGTCACTCTGTTTTGCACATCTTTCAGTGTTGTGGACATTTCCCTTTGTTCGGTTTCTGTAGTCGACACCCGTTCCGTGAGGTTGCGTATGTCTTGTCACATTAGCATCATGTCCGACTTCACTTCCTCTATTTTGTTGTCTATAAATGTGCGCAGTCCAGATATGGCTCCAGTATTTGTTTGTCTTTGCTTTGCACCTCGGGAGGTTGTTGAGTCGGGGAAGGCTCTCCGGATTCCACTCTCTGTTCTTTAGGTCTAACTGCAGCAAAGGACTCCATGATATTGGGCTTGCTTTTCCGTTTAGTGGAGGGCATCTCCATATTCCTTGGGCTAGAGTAGCTGTGGTACTTCAAGCTGGGTTGTAATGCGTGTAGGTTGGGTTTCGGCGCGTATGTGCGCTTCTGTGATCTCCCTCCGATATTCCTTGTATGTTAGGCCTTGCTGTGTGCAGCTTGCTGACCTTTGGGAGTTGCTTGGCCTCGTAGCAGGGTCTGTTGTGCAACCCCTTAATTGAGCTTTATTCTCTGCCAGGGAGTGTGCTTCGCCAGGCCCCCAAGTCGATTCCACCTCTGGCTGCTTTTATGATTCTGCGTAGGCTGATTGCTTGGGCGGCGCAGCACGCCTTCTGCTTTCCGATGGCTGTTGCCCGTGCGGGTAAGTTGTTGCGAGTCTGGGGAGGCTAGTTGTTGCTGTGAGCGTCGCCCAATGCGGGAATTATATTTTGATGTATAGCCTGGTCTGCACCATCGGCTATGGTTTGGTTGAGCTCTCAGAAGCTGGCTGCTATGTCCGTGTGTGGGCCTCGTTTGTTGCCCTGTTATGCCCGCCAGGGCTTTGTGTGTGCTTGATATGGCTCTTAAGGCAGCCTCTTCGTGGGCGCTGTCCGACTTTGCCCTTGTTGTGCGCCCTGTTTATTGGTCCGTGTCGCTGTGGAGGGAGGGGGGGTCAAAGCATTGATTCAGGTTAGTAATGGCCCCCGCCTGGGTAGATGTGGCTGCTGACCCAGTTTGGCCCCAGCGCGTTTCACTCTCGCGCCCCTCCTTCCTTTGTCTGCCGCCCACGCCCGTTTCCTCGCCTGTGGAGGATGTTGTCCCCAGAGGTGCGTGTCCCTTCGCCCCAGCTCCGAGGACTCACCTTCTGTCAGACGTAGCTTCAGATAGGGCACGGTGTCGGATCCTCCGGGTCTTCCCGGTCCCTCGATATCCCTTCTCGCCGGCACTGCCGGGTGTTATGGCTCCTCCTCCCATCTCTCGGTTTCCGCTCCGGCCCTCGCTCCGCTTGCTAGGAGGCCCGGGAGGACCGCTGCTTCAGTCCTGCACCGCCGTGATCAGCTTTGTTGTGGCGTCTCGCTCCAGGCCTCCTTGCGCCAGGCAGTGTTCCACGCGTGCTCGATCTAAGCCTCCGTGGCAGCCGCCATCTTGGCCGCCTCAGGTGCTCAATTTCGGACCCCGTGTTCGGGGGTTCTCCGGATCCAATTTGACTCGCGTTTTTCACGCTGCGAGTAGGATCGGTTCTGCTCGACAAACGTTCTTTTTGGGGCTTAATTGGTTTAGTTTTGCCACTATTTGAAGTATCGATTGCAGGATCTAGACAGGAGCTCCAACTCCGCACGTCCTCACATCTCGCGCTCAGGCCACGCCCCCCATCAAATTCCAAAGTATTTGACTTGTTATCCTAACAACCACTACTGGTATGTCTTTATGAGATTACACTTCAGTTTATTAAGCACCTTGAATAGATGGGGTCCTATTTGTGGCTTGGAGAAAAAGAAAATCTACCATGCAGACTGTGTAAAGACACTGAACATTGTGTGAGGAGCTACAAATTAAAACCAAGCCACAAGGGGTTTATAGTTTTGGTTAAAGACTTTTATTAACATAAATGGGGGTTGGGAAATGCCTCTCTGTCCCTGCTCTAGAGGAGTTTCCCTACCTAAACCCAAAACTAAGGATCGGTCAGCAGTCAGAATGTCCAAAGCAAAACATTCTGTGTCCAATGTTTAATTCTAGCCCTAACATTCTAACAAAACAACTCTAAAGTGAAAAGAGAAAATGTCTTTGGCCTTGCGTGATGTATAAATGTTAAAAAAGAAAATGCGTAACTTCAACACAAAGTTCCAAAAGGACATAGTTCCTTGCTCCAGAGGGTAGTTCCCTGCCCCAGGATTTCTGTTCACTCTGATTTCCAGTCAGGAGTATCAGTCTCTTGAGCTTCAACACGACTAGTGCACAAAACAACTTGACTATTGGACTTTGTCGTGTTAGGATACTTGGTGTGTACTCTCCTGCCAGGTTTCTTTTCTTCTTTAATATATTTCCCCTGCCTTTTCCTGATGTGCTCTGATCAGGATTTCTTGAGTCGGTTCCTTTTTACACTTTGTTCATCTTCATGCCTGATATGCTTTCCTGTTAGGGCTTTCTTATAGAAACACATGTTCACAATTAACATCCACTTGGTATACTCTCCTGCCAGGGACTTTCTTTTATGAACACTCTTGCACCTTGAATCTGCCTGGTATACTCTCGTGCCAGGGCGTTTCATATATTTTTTTTTAAAGAACTTTATGGTTTTTTTTTTTAATACAACCTATTAACAAACAGTCACGCATACAGTAGGCGAGTACTTCACACAGTATGATATAACAATTCAAGGCACTGTTAGGGTCAATTCTACATCTGTTATAGGTATTATCTTGGGTGGGTTTAGGCTGACTCCAACAGGTGCGGAGGGGGCAGCAGTCCTGTGTCCTCTGTTGACCTCCCCTGTGGTGCGCTGGCCTGAGTGGTCTTGTTCTATCACTTCTTTCGGGAGGGTGCCTGTGGTCTGGCCCCTATCACCAGTGTCTCTTCCGTCAGTGTGGTCTCTGTTGGGAGTGATCATTGCCTGCATTAATGTGTTCCAGGCCTCTTTCCCGACTTTGCTGTCATGCAGTCCTTTTTGCAGCGTGTTGTGCCATACTGTGGATTAAGCCAGCGTCTCTGGTCTTTTCACCACGCCTCGATCTTCGGGCCCGTGTCAGATTTCTGTAGGGGAGTTACACAGAGATTCACAGTGACAGTTATTCAAATAAACTCTTACACACAAGGTTTCTTGAATAAACAATTATTAATTTATTTAACAGTCAGTTAGAGTAAGCCTTCTTCAGAAGGGGCAATATAATTTTAACACACAAATACACTCCAAATTGCACACTCTTAATATTTCTAAATCAGGAAGTACACTATTGGGATGGCACACAGACACTTCCTACACCCTCCGGTGACTTTAGTAACTAGGACACTGGACATTAATATACCACTGTTTGCATTTAGAATCAGACTTGGGAGTATGTCAAAGAAAAAGATTATTAGAACAGAACGAGAGATCACACAAATATTCTGAAGCAGGAAAGTACTTTTGGTAACCCTCCAATTCAAAGTTAGTTAACCCCTTCCTGCAAGGAAGACCAAACGCAATGTCAGAGGGAAGAATAGTCATTCAGAGTCATTCAGGGAGCCAGGCTAGGCCAAAGTCAATTGGGCAAATGTCTAGGTGAGCTGAAGCCCTTCTTGCAGGTAAGTAAAAGTCTTGCACAATGTTTTAGAAGTCTTTGTAGAAAAGAAGAAATCAAATCAGGGCCACAAGCTGATTAGGCTTGTGAAGTAAAGAAGCTGTTAGCAACTCTACAGAGCAACCACAACAAGTCTCAGTAGAGGACAAGTAAGGTTACAACAAGAGGTAAGTTCTCTTATACTGTACAGTACCTTTAGGTAAAAGAAAGGTGCAGCAGATGGCTTCTGTTCCTGTGCAGCTCTGCAGATCCTGGTGTTCCTGGGCCTCAGTCGTGGGGACAAGAGGGAGGGCTTCTGGGGACTCCTGCACTGCAATGGGACGCTCACCAACCCGCAACCTGCAATCTTCAAACAAGTGGCACTTTGGTGTTTCAGCTCCTCGTGTCTACCGCAAATAGCAACACTGCGGTTCCTGGCTGTCGAGATGGGCTTTTCTTGCATCTGGGGTCCAGCACTCTGTTAAGGTGGCCTAGGCTCGGTCAGTCCTGCTTCCTGGGAGTCCGAAGGATCTTCCTGGAGCTCTTGACCAGCTTAAAAGCAACACACATGATCTGTGTTCCTCTCCCTGGCTATTCGGTTCCAGCGGCAACTGCAGTGAATTTTCAACCAGCTCCGAGAGGATGTCCAGGTGGCTTACTTTGGAGTTGATTGGTCCCACCAACTCAAGGGGAGAAGTCGTCCTTGTTTCAGCACAGCAGCCGGGCTTCACCGGGCAAACCAGCGGTCCAAGAGTTGCGGCAGTCGTCCTCTTCAAGTTCTTCTTCGGATACCTTCGTCCAGTGGTCGACTCTGCCTTCCAAGCCTAAAAGCCTGGCCTTTTATACAGGTTTCTGCCATTCATTCCAGCCTAGCTGTCAGTCACCCAGTAAGGTGGCTGTCCTTGCCGGACAGCCAGCCGGCCAATCATCTAAAAGTGCATTCCTGTCTCCTAGGAGACTATGGACAGGGAGTTTCGGGCACCTCCCTCGCTTCCCGCCCCTGCCAGACACCCTGGAGCCAGAGGCGGGCTTCACTCGTGAATCCCGCCAAAGGCAAAACGAACAAAGGGACCAAACCTGGTTTGGCGCGCAGAGTAAATCTCAAGAAGGAGGACCTTTCCACAAAGAAATGGTGAAAAAAGAAGATCGGGCCATTTTGACAAAAATGGCACCCTTGGGTGCTTTACTGCCGCTGCAAACACAGCCTGCGGTAAATGCACACCACAGTAGTTAAAAAGTAAACCACTGCCACCAGCCATTCATCGAGGAAAGGGTAACATAAAATTGTTACATGAGAAGCTAGACAAAGGGCATACTAAGTAAGCCCTCCAGCACCCTATTGTAAGATAGTGTGTGCTGGGTCTAGAAAGTTACAAATGTAAGTAAAGTCAATTTCACTTCACTGCTCTTGGAAACAGGAGTTTATCCAAGAGAAGGTATTTAAACCTTGGGGAAATCTGAAAGACTTCCCTGTGCCACTGCACTGAAGGTGCAGTGTGACACAATGTAAAAGATGATGCCTATGGAATTTGTCAGACTCCACAAACAAAAGAAACAGGGCCTCATTACACGGTAGGCGGTAAAAATCGGCAATTACCGGCATGGCGTAATTAGCGTGTCCGCCCTCGCAAGAGGCCGCAAATTGCGTGCCATTACGAGATCGCAGGCACAAGCCTACCGCCATGCCGGTAATGAGCCTACCGCCATGCCGCAAAAGTCCCCAAAAAGTCCCTTAACGGCATCGTCGAAAGCGCTGTTAGCACTTCCGACCTGCCGCCACATGCAAATAGCGGTCTTTGCAAATAGCGGTGACCGCCATTAGCGGTCACCGCTAATAGCGGTTACCGTAATTTTGCGGAACCGGAAATAGCGTCAGCGCACCGGAACGGGAAAGAGCACGGCGGCCATCTTTAAAAACACAATCCATTGCCATCCTCCTTATCCAGGACACCTTACCAGGAACCACGTTGGAAAATACACCAAGGACACCGTAAAGATGCCCAAGGCCGTTAAAAAATCGTCAGCAACGCAAGGAGAAATTTAGCAAGGAGGAGCTCCTTATGCTCACGCAGACACTAGCAGAAAATTCACAGGTGGTGTTCAATAACGACATGCGTCGGGAGACCATTGTGAAGAAGAAGGCCATCTGGGAAGAGGTAGCCCACAAGGTCAGCGCGGTAGGCACCACAACCCGCACAGTTAAAGACTGCCGAAAGAGGTGGGATGACCTCCGGCTCCGTGTGCGGAACATTCTATCCGTTAACCGCAACCTGGCTACGGGCACAGGAGGAGGCAGTGAATCGCCAATTAAGCTCACTGAGTGGGAGGAGACGTGTGCATCAACTATCGGGGTGGTATCCATCGAGGGAGTTGGACAAATGGAGCATGGCGTGCCCATTTCGTCCGATGGAGGTGAGTATGCATCAAACAATGCACAGTGAAGTGTGATGTTCCCCCCAATCATGTGTCCATATGAATGCCGTGGATCCAGCCACAAACAAACATGCATGCATCACCACATACCCGTACAACACAGAGCCATTCGTGCATGACCCACCCAACATCCCCATTACCTGCATCCACACTAAAGAGCCCTAAATGCATAGAACGGCATGACATATTCATTTGGCTCAAGGCAGGTTGACCCATGACTGATGGTTTTCCACATTTCTCACCCGTACAGGATCACACACTGACACTGAGGAGGCACGCACTTCCACACCTGCTCCCACATCCAGCAAAAAACCCAGGAGGGATGCCACAGGGGACACCGCCACATCTGCAAGGGCAGCCAGGACGAGTGACCATGACCACAGGGACAAAGGCAGCCGGAACACCAGTTGTACGCATCCACAGGCCATGCCTGCTCCAGTCGTGGCACCCACGGAAGTGTCTCCCAGCAGGTAAAGGCAGCATTGAGGGAATGCACTCTGCTGCCACCAGCTCAACGGGTGAGACAGCAGCCACTGCCCCACCTTCAGATGAGGAGGAAACACCTGCCATTGATGATGAAAGCCAGAGCCCCAGACCAACAAGCCCCTTACTGGCAAGCCCGAGGTTCTCTTCAGGTCCGGGTAGTCAAGGAGAGTCACCCACCGCTGAGGGGCCATGGAGCCCCCAGGTATTCTCTCCTGATGCAAGTGCAATGGATCCAGGTGCATCAGCCATCCCACCAGCACCCACCATGCGACATGACCTCTTGTCCATCTTTCAGAGGCAGACCGAGATAACTGGCCTAGTAGGGCAACATGTGGCTGAGACAGCCTGCCTGAGGGAGGACATTGCTACACTTGCACAGCAGACGAGGGAGAGCATGGAGGCATGCACCAACCGAATCTGCAGTGAAATGGCCCAACTGCGGCAGGCAATGAACCGCATAGCAGACGCAATTGAGCGTCGGTGCCCACTCACGGGCCAGGAAGAACTGGGCCCCTCCTCGTCTGGGAGTTCACGTCATACTAGTCCCCTACGCCGGTCTGTGCGGAACCTGCGGCGCACCGCTTCACAACCACCAGATGACGATGCAGGCACTGGCAATTAGGGCCACCAAGATTCGGGTGCCACATGTGGCGATGGACACATTCACGCCATGAGACTCACATGGGAGTGTTCAGGGGGAAGGGGGGGAAGGGTGTATTTGGGTGTGTTGAGGGGGGAGGGGGGTAAGGGTGTATTTGGGTGTGTTGAGGGGGGATGGGGGTAAGGGTGTATCTGGGTGTGTTGAGGGGTGAGGGGGCTAAGGGTGTATTTGGGTGTGTTGAGGGGGGAGGGGGGTAAGGGTGTATTTGTGGAGTTGGGGTAATGCATTTTTTATCACATTATGTTCAATATACACTGTTCTGAGTTTGAAACCCAAGCGTGGTCTCCATTATTGTGTATGTGTCATTCATTGTGGACAGGGTCCTTTGTGGGCCTCAAAACATGCACCAGGGCAACAATACCCGTCTACGTCCATGCTATTTCACCTTGGTGCCTGATGAGATTCCAGAATCAGATGCTGATGCACATCGTGTGCCTCCTTGGCACTTCCTCTTTCATGTCCTGCCGGGGCATTCCACCCGTACTCATCCCCAGCCACATCATACTCTTCTGGTGGTTGCATGTCAATTTCAAGTGGCATAGGCACATTCCATCGTATGCTCATTTTGTGATGCTCTACACATGCCATGGTTGTCTTTGCCACTTTGACACGGACGTACAGGAGTGCTACAACCCAGGCCGCTTAGGCAGCGGAGCACTGTCATTGGAAGGATGTGCAATATTGCTGTCCTCTTCCTGATGGTTCTGTGGGTTCCGTACAGGGGTTAGGAGCCACCTCCTCAGTGGATAGCTGGCATCGCCTGTATGGTGTGAGGAATGTGTACCTGTTACGGCTCACCTCTGGTGCTGGCTGTTGTTATTGGTGCTGCACTGCTATCATGTA
Source organism: Ambystoma mexicanum (assembly GCF_040938575.1). Lineage (NCBI taxonomy): Eukaryota > Metazoa > Chordata > Amphibia > Caudata > Ambystomatidae > Ambystoma > Ambystoma mexicanum. Next base: position 700,375,572 of record NC_090934.1, on the reverse strand, counting down.
CTCCAGCCCATCATGTCATGCTGCTGCTATTGGGACCATCTTGGTGTGGGAAGGGGTGTGGTGTGCTCTTTTGTGCTGCCTGTCTCCATTGCATACACCTGTGCTGATTGTGTCCACCTGTGGCAGATGGGAACACTGCTCAGGTCTCTTAACAGGTGCTTTTCGATGCCGTTATTTGCGCCATGCCGGTAAGGGGTTTTTAGGTGTTTTCCATGCTGCTAATGCCATGTCCGCATGGCTTGTGATGCCCTGGTATTAGCGCAATGGCGCTAATTCCGGCATGGGGGTCGCGCGCCCGCGGCCTTGCCGCTATTAGTGGCACCGTAATTAATGGGTGTGCTAATAGCGGTGGGTCCAGGTCGTGATTGGCTTGGGAAATTACCGGTACCGGTAATTCATTACCGGTACCGGTATTCCCTTACCGCACAACGTGTAATGAGGCCCACAGTGTTCAAAATCACATTACAATACATGAGAGTGGGAAAAAAGGGTCTCACTTTCTCCAGGTTAAAAAGTCCTCAAAATCCAGCAAAGTTGCTGAGGGTCTCTAAGGTACAGAGGAATTAGCACATTTCTGAGAATTCTCCCTAATACGCTCTTACTCTGATCTCCTCCCAGAATTTCTTGATCACAGGGCAGGACCAGAACATATGTAACATGTTTGCATTGTCCGTGGCACATCTCGGGCATGTGTGCACTGCACTCACCCCCATTTTAGATAATATATCCGGTGTTAGATATGCCCTTTGCATCACATATAATTGTGTTAATTGTAATCTAGCATCCTGGAAACTTTCTTGGCTTACTGTAGGGCCCTCTCCCACTCTGCATCTGTGTTCATTTTCCCATCTGCTACGTGCGGGTAGTGTCTTGGTGCCATGATTGTGCAGGAGCAATTCGTATAGCCTAGACACAGTGTGGTCTTCATCCGCCATATCGAACCAGGTGTCTAGTACTTTGCTGGTTCCCACTCCGCTTTTCAGCACTGGCCACCTTTTTGTTCAATTTCTCAGTCATGCTTTTGTACAGCATGAATTGGCTCTTATGTATATCATGGTCTTCTCTTAGCCTCTGTAATTCCACCCATTGTCCATCCTTCTATAAGTCGCCTATGTGGGTGATCCCTCTGGTTTCCCAGTGTCTACGGAATGTCCCGAGAGTTCCCGGTTGGCTGCCTATAAGTCCTACTAGGGGAACATGTATCGAGCAAGGGTCTGGAGTTCCTAGGATCCTCCATGCTATTCGCCACAAAGCGAGACCTAATGTCATGAATGAGAGGGTATTCTGTTCCGGGGTTATACCTGTCCATATGTTTTCTTTTATGTCGTATTTACGTAGTGCAGGTTGTAAGAGTATTGTGTCTTGGGAGGGCTCGTCTCCCAGCCATTTTATGACGAACTGCAATTGGACAGCAAGATAATATAGTTCAAACTGCAGCAATTTTATCCCTCCCTGGTTGTAGTCTCTTTGTAGTGTTCCTAGGGCCAGTTTATTTCTGCCTCTTCCCCACAGGAATTCTCTAATAATCGTGTTCAGTCGCTGGAAGAATCGCTTGGGTATCTGTGACAATGTGTAGGCCTTTGTCTTGCCTCTAATTCCTTTGTGTACAGTGCAGAGCCCCGTTAAGGCATGGATACAGAACCAGGAAGTGATTCCTGTATGAACTTTCCTCTAAATAACTCTGTGTTTGGTATCCTAGGAAACGGGGTGTGACGAGGAGGAGGTCGAGCCCAACGGTTACAGCTGGGCGTACTAATCTGAACATCGACAGCTGATGGTTTGCCGGTGTCGCTGTGGAGAAAGGGAAGTAATTTTAGTGAAGAAATGCTGACGATCGTTGTCGTCCTGGCAAAGCAGTGAACGTAATCGCTGCTGATCCGCAAAGCTGCCTTGTTGGAAGACACAGCCGGAAAGGTGAGAGAATCCTGTTAAGCATATGAGGCGATTGTTATCGCCGGAGAGAGACAGAGAGCTGCTGTCATTCGAAGACGACACCCGTGAGCAGTATGAGTCAGCGCCACTGTTTATGAGAGAGGAGAGAGAGATACAGCACCGCATGTCAAGGCGAAGATCCGTGTGATGGGATCCAGGCGACCAGCTGAGCGGTCAATTGTTAAAGAAACAGCGCCGTTGCCCTTCCAGTTAAAAGGTTATGTGGTAAGGCGAACGTAGCCGCTTGTGAAGTTGAAAGGTAAGCGCCGTTGCGCTATGAATTGTTTATAAAGCACCGTTGTGCTATGAACTATTTATGAGGCGCCGTTGCGCTACGAAATAGTTATAAAGCACCGTTGTGCTACGAACTATTTCTGAATCGCTGTTGCGCTACAAACTATTTATGAAGCACCGCTGTGCTACGAACTATTTATGAAGCGCTGTTGTGCTACGAAATACTTTAGAAAGTGCCATTGCCCTCTGTGAGAAATGATGTGCCCAGGCTCCTGTTAAGCTGACGGGGGCAGGAAAGGAGGTCCTAGAATAAACCAAAGGGGAGGAGGGCTAAAAGAAAAGACAGCCTAAAAACTTCAATCTATCCTGATCTTCAGCTGTTACATTTGTTCGTCAAGTGATAAGAAGAAAAGGAGAACAGACTGGAAAAGCGAAAACTCAGAGAACAAAGAAAAGGCAAAGAGAGGAAAAGAAAATAATTAACAAGCAAAGATAGAGGTATCTTTAGATACTGATGAAAGTAAAGATCCAGAAAGAAGAAAAGGGTCACAAACGTGAAAGGTCATTAAAGCAGCTAATTTGACTCTTACCTAGACTTACCTGCAGTGACAACCTGTTACAGAAGCTGGGCAGGATTCGAGAGAAGACGTATCCTTTATCAAAAATTCCTAAAGAAAAAAATAATTATACAATAAAAGAATTGGATTCTCTTCGTAATCCAAACAACCTACTCAGTGGCTCAGAGTTTTATTCATGTAATATAATCACTGAACGGTCACAGTATCTCATAGGGTATTTTGGTAAAATGGGATAACAGGCGAGGAAGCACTATCATTTTCGACAGAGTCGCTCTACCCGGTATCCCGAAGAGCAGCGTTTTCCAGAATGTCATAGAGGTCCTGACCCTCTGGAGTGCCATCAGTGTGTTATTTCGGTGTGATTCTGCCGGGTAATGGTGTATATTAATGCCGAGGTAACGGAAAGAATTAAGCGTCCATTTTAGGCCCAGTTCGGGTAATTGCTCCGCTCTCAGCTCTTTAAGTGCTGCTAAGGGGAACAAACGGGACTTATCTTTATTGACAGTTATGCCAGACATTTCATCAAATTCTGCTATGACGTCTAGCAAGTGAAGTCGTTTTTCTTCTGGCTGGTTAACGTACAAAAGTATATAGTTTGCGTACAAGGATATTAGGTGGGTCGTGTTATATATGCTTATCCCTGTATGAGCGTATTCCTTCCTGAAGGAGGCTGCCAGGGGTTCTAGGGCCAGTATGTAAAACATCGGCAACAGTGGGCAGCCTTGCTTTGTGCCCGTGTATCTCCCATTTCTCCAACACCGTTCCGCCCGTTTTGACCCTGGCTTGGGGTTTCGTATATATCAGCTTGACCCATTTTAAAAATATAGGACCTATTCCAAAGTGTACCAGCACCTGTAGTAGCCAGTCCCAGCGGACCGAATCAAAAGCTTTCACCACATCTAGGGAAGCTACTGCACTATCTCCCAGCCTGTGGTTAGTTTGATCTATGATGTGGTGGAGTCTCCTCAGATTCCACGTTGTGTTGCGCCCTGGTATGTTTCCTGTTTGGTCTGTGTGCACTAATGTTGTTAAAACCTGTTTTAATCTATTGACGAGGGTCGCCATAAGTATCTTATCATCTTGGTTAATCATGGAGAGGGGTCTATATGATCCACAGTCCAGTGGTTGCTTGCCTGGTTTCAGGATTGGTATGATTAACGATTCTCGCATGGTGTCTGGTAGTATGCCCCGCTCGTATGCTTCCACATACACTTCCAAGAGTCTGGGGGCTAGCAATTCTTTATATTTTTTATAAAACTCTCCCGGGAGCCCATCAGGGCCCAGGGTTTTCGCCGTCGGGATATCCACTATCACCGCTTCCAATTCCTCTAACGTAAGTGGAGCATCTAGGACTGCAACTTACTCGTCTGTTAGTCTAGGCAATTCGATTTGGGCCAAGGCCTCAGGCAGGTTTCTCTCCTCTGCACTGGACGTCGGTGAGTAGAGCTCCTCAAAATAATTTGAGAAAACCTGATTTATTCCTTTCTGTGGTCTAACAATCTCCCTATCTTGATCCCAGATTGCGCTTATCGCGTCTCTTGGAGTCTCGTGCTTGGTAAGCCAGGCCAATAGCCTGCCTGCTTTATCGCCTTCAGCATGCAGTTTTTGTGTGTATTTTGTATAATCTAGCTTCCCTAGCTTTTCCCAGATGGCAATGCATTTCAGTCGTAGCGCTATCAATTCTGCTCTTTCCGTCCCTGCCAGACCCGCTGCTCTTTCCTCCTTCGCTATGTAATTTTCTGTGTCTGATAATTCCCTTATTACTTTCTTCCTCAGGCCTCCCATTTTCCCAATCGCTGCACCCCTTACCACTACATTAAAAGCATCTCATAGTGTGCCGGTCTTTTCCACACTTCCCATGTTGAGATGAAAGTATTAATCTATTACATCTGATTTATGGTTTTGAAATTCCCCTTGCTGAAGAGCTTCTGCGCGCAGGCGCTACGCTGGTACCGGGATCCTTGCGGCTGTGTCCAGCCATGTCACAAATAGAGGGGCATGGTCTGAGAGCATTTGTGCTTTGAACTCTATTTCAATAAATGTGTCAAGGATCTCAGTCCCTGTGAACACATACTCTATTTGTTTCCGCTGGTGGGGCCAGATTCTTAAATTTAGTATCGGACCTATCTAGTAGTGGGTTAAGTGTACAATTAAAGTCCCCGCCCCATATATAAGCCGCTCCTCTGTATGCTGTTATTTGGGGTCCTAATGTTTTGAAAAACCCAGTAGCGTCCTGGTTTGGGGCATATGTGTTAACTAGACACACTTCTCTAGTCACGAGTAGGCCATGTACTATAACCCAGGACATCCTGTCCACCCTAATCTCCTCACCCTCCTATTCCCTCTCAGTCTGAGCTTGCTGACCCTCTTTCAACCACTCCCCCACCCTCCTTCTCGTCCTTTCCTCTTTTTTCCCCTGATGAGGTCGCTAGACAAGTCCGATCTATGATGGCCTCATCAAAACAGGTTCATCCCTGTTCCTCTAAAACCATCAAGAACCACAATGACACCCTCGCTCCGGCCCTTGCCAATTTTTGCAACCACTCCTTTGCCCCAGGATCCTTCACCTCCGCTCTGAAGCACTCCCTTGTGCATACTCTTCTCAAGAAACCTACATCTGATCCATCTATCGCCCTATTTCCATTACTCCCTTTCTGGGCAAACTCCTGGAAAGGCTGGCCATCTCTCAGCTTAACCTTTATTCCGATTCTGTTGGCTGCCTCCATGACCATCAGTCTGGCTTCAGAGCTGCCGAAGTACGGAGACTGCTGTCCTGAACATCCGTGAAGATCTGCTCTCCAACCTTGTCTCTAACATTCCCTCTGTCCTCATCCTACTCAATCTCTCTTCTGCCTTCGACACAGTCAACCACACCATCCTGCTCAACCGTCTCCGTGATAACCTGGGTATCACTGATCAGGCACTGGCCTTGCTGACCTCTTTCCTCTCTGATCGACCCTCCCAGGTCCAACTTGGGTTCTTCCTATCATCTATCTTCCTCTCTACCTTTGGTGTTCCCCAGGGGTCTAACCTCTCGCCCTGGCTTTTCAACCAATACCTGGCAACTCTCGCCCACTGCATTGCCATTTTCTGCTCAAACTTCCAGTGCTACGCTGATGATACTCAACTCATTTTTAGGCTTCCCTCAGCCATCCCCTCTCCCTCTCTCATCTCTGATTGCCTAACTGCCATTCAAGATTGGTGTGCCGCCAATGATCTATGAATGCCAGCAAGACGGAGATCCTCCTCATCGGCACACCTTCACCATCCTTTCCCCTCACTCTCTGGCCGGCCTCCCTTGGCCCTCCTCCTACCCCCACCTGCGAGGCTAAGAACCTCAGGGTCATCTTTGACTCCACACTTTCTTGCTCCACCCAAATCTGAGGTCTCTAAAAAGTCAAATTTCCTACCGCACCTCCTCAGAGGTACTCTGCCTTTCCTCTCCTTCCCCCAGAAGCTCACTGTCTCCGAAACTCTGGTTCGCTCTAGGTTGGACTATTGTAACAGCCTCTTTCTAAATCTACCTGCCTCTACTCTACGCCCTCTGCAACTAATCCAGAACAGGACTGCAAGACTTGTCCTTGGCCTCAAGCCCTCGGATCGTATCTCTCCAGCTCTGAAATCTCTCCACTGGCTCCCAGTGGACGCAAGGATTAAATTCAAAACCCTCTGCATTGTCCACAAGGCTTTCTGGGGCCTGGGTCCAAAATACCTTCAGCTATCCCTCCGCAATTTCCTCCCCTCTCGAGCTCGTCGCTCCTCTACCTTTAACTCCCGCAGGGTCAGTCGTTTTTCAAAGAAACAAGCTGGGTGTAGATCTCTGTTTTCGGCTGGGGCCTCCCTCTGGAACAGCCTCCCTGCCACTTGAGGAGAACCATCTCCGGTTCCGGAAGCTCCTCAAGACCTTACTCTTTGCTTCTGCCTTCGCTCCCCCTCTCCCCTGCTGAACTGCTCTCTTGGCACCACACACCTGGCCACCCTCTGTCCGCTGGGCCCAGGTACCTGCTCACCCTGCCACCCTCCTGCACTGCCTCCTGGCCACCCCTTGCACTGGGGACTGTATCTGTACCCATACAGTTCCCCACACCACCATTTTCTTTTTTTCTGCACTTATTAGACTTACCCAGTATGCTGCCTTAAGCACAGCACTTGCTGGCTGCACTACCACTGTTTATTGCCTCTATTATCTATTTATTTGTATTTATTATTATTTATATGTTCTCCTCTGTTCCGCACTTCCCACTCTCCCCCTTCCATGCACTTTTCCCCGTTCACTTTCCCATGCACTTGCGCATTCTCAATGTAACTGGGCCTAGTAAGATTGTTGTTTTTGTTCTTCCTTGTTCCACTCCCTTGCCTTGTCGCGCTCTGAGACACTTGTGTACGAGCGCGATATAAATACATTATCATATCATATCATACGAGCCTTACTTCTCTATCTCTGTTGACTTCTATTAGCTGGAAGGGGACGTTGGGAGCTATCCATGTTAGCACACCCCTGGCATAAGTGGAGTATGTCGATCCGTATACTTTACCCCCCCATTTCCTTGCAATGTTGGATTGTTTGTCCAGTGACAAGTGTGTTTCCTGTAGGAATGCAACTTTCACCCTCGCCTAATTTAGCCATGTGTACACTCTCAAACGTTTCACATAATTGTTGAGCCCCCTCACATTCCACGTAACTATGTTTATGCCTTCGAGTCACGTTGCTGCGATATGTTGATGGGCCTGTATGTTCCCGGTTCCATGTGTTAAAATTGCTGCAAAAATGGCCATGGACACAAAATATCACGGCAAAAAGGCTGTGGTTTTGCCGCCGCAATCCATGTAAAGGATGCGGGGGACACACCCACAACCACCGGACCCATTATACCATTTAAAGGGAGCGGGGGACACCCCCGCTCCTCTTAAATGGTGTAATGGTGTACACCTTTAACGGGTCAAACCACAGCATTTTTTTTAATTTTTTTTTTTGTACAGGCGACATTTTTGCTGCGATTTTATCCCATGAGCCCCACCTCTTCACCCACATTGCCGTGTTTGGTACTTCCCTTTCCGTGGGTATTAATGTTCACTCTCTCCCTGACCCAAGTTCATGTTCCTTGGGTTATCTCCCCGTGCTTTCCCTTTCTGGACCATACAGCATATATTAATACTCATTTTCCACCCCTATGCTTCCCGTCTCTCCCTTGTATACTTTGGTCAGTAGGGTGACCCATGCCTGCTTGTTATTTAGGATGTGTCCCCTCACCCTGACTTTAACGTTGAACAAACAAACTTCAACTTTAACCTTGAACAAACACCCAGTCCCCCCACCCCCCTCGCTGAGCCATAACCGCTTTTCTTGCGCTATCCCACTGATAAGGAAACCACATGCAGTGGTGTGATGCCTTACAACTGGCATTAAAACTTTGTTAACGTTATATGGGTAGCTCTTCTTCGGCAGTCAGGCCTCTTGTTGTCACATGTGCTCCTCCCGCTACTTTAAACATGTCGGTCCTCATTTACTTATTTGCTGTGGGATCGGCTCCCAATCCTGGGCTTTGGGTTATCATTCACCATTGACAATCACCCCTGTATATTGTCATTGTTGTGCCTGGCTGCTAATTGGGGTATGCCCTTTTTCGTTCATCCAGGTTTGTGCTTCAGCAGTGGTTTCGAAGAAGTAGGATCTTCCGTTATGTAGCACCTTCAACTTAGCCGGGAACAGGAGCATATATCTCAAGTTTGCCTTTCTGAGACGTTCTTCGTCGGTCCGAACATAGCTCTGCGCTTCTGCACTAGCGCCGTATAATCCGGGTAAATCGCCAGTCTTGCGGAGTTCCTGATGATTGTGCCACCTTCTCTCGAAAAGGTGAGGATCTTCTCTCGGTCCTTAAAGTTCATGTTTCTGGCAATTACTGGCCTCAGTGGGGCGCCTGGTGGTGTTTTTTTTGCTAGGGATCTATGAGCGCTCTCCACTGTAAAGCCATGTGATAAATTACTGGGCCCGACCTTGTGCATCAGCAGAGTTTCAATAGTTTTTGGGGTCTCTGCCTTCCTCTCCTTCCGGCAGGCCCATTATGCAGATGTTATTTCTTCTGGCCCTACCCCCTGCGTCTTCAGATCTGTGTTCTAGGGTTTGTATTTTTCCCCAACATATCTGCAATTTGGGTTTGGAAGCTAGTTATGTTAGTGGTGTTTTCTCGCACCTGTTCCGCAGCGCCCATTCTGTCCGCCAGCATCCGCACATCTTGACGTAGCAGCCCAATGTCCACTATTACTGCAACCATTTTTTGTTCTAACGCGGTCTTTAGCGCTGCAATGGCTTCCAGGATGGGACCTTCCTCTTTACGATGCATCTGCGATTCAGCCCGTGCCGCTCCGGGACCTGCGGAAGACTGAGTCTTGTCTGGCCCTGCAGACGTATGTGTCCATTACAGTCGGTTTGGCCTTGCCACTCCGTTGCTTATCTGGCATCTTGACTGTGTTTTGCGTAGCAATCCGGAGGCTGTACAAGAGTCTTGGCGCAAGCTGCTATTCGTGCTCAGAACTGTTCATGATTTGCCTATGTCTCTGGCCCGTATGCATCACCAGTACCAGTCAGAATTCGGGTGTATTCCTTTTCCCCCTTTCTCCCGGGGTTGGTGAATGTTGGCTACGCTATTATTTGGTTCCCATTTGCAGTGTGCTGCTTCTTGCTGTTAAGGCCGTGGAGCGTGGGAGGGGCCTGTCGATATTATATGGAACAGGGGTCAGCAGAAGTGTTTTGAGTGTGCAGGGCGGGCACCTCTTCCTTGGGCCCTTCAATCGTTTATGTGCATTTACCACTATGTGAGCAAATGATCATGCCTGCAGCGCACTCCTCCAGTGCCAAACAATGTTAGTCTTCACCAGTGCAACCACAGCCTATCAGTGGTCAGTTCCTGCTGTGACCCGTGAGATGCGAGGTGCTGGGGTGTAGGTGTTGTCTTGTCTTGACCTGCCCTGTTATGGGAATGCCTTCCAGGCTTCTTCTTCTCCCCAAGTCAGTACCTCTTGTAGGACTACCATTCAAGCTGGGGCTATGTATTGCCTGTTATTGTTGTCTCGCCTGCCTTGCCTGCACTAGGCTCTCGGGCCTCACACCTCACCCCACCCATTCAGGTGTACAGTATTCTCCCAGGTGGGCCTCGTCTTGCGGAGCACTCTCGCCGCGTGCACTGGTCTGCGCCTCACATGTGGGTGAAAGTATCCGCTCTGCCCTGCTCACACTGGAGCCTCTTTGCTGATCCAAGGGCACCATGTCTATGCGTCTTCCTGCCGGGTGGGCCACATCGCGGTCCCGGTCCCTCAGCTCCTCCCCCTGCAGGGTCCCAGCTCCCACGCAGGCCGCCTCTCACCTGTGGTCCGTCACAGCTCAGGATACCGATCACGCCCTGCAGGTCCTCTACTGCTTCATCCCTCACTCCAGGGGTGTCGGGCTGCGGTTACGCCCTCTGGTCACTGCACGGCTCCTTCCCTTTTCCCAGTTTATCCTGCCAGCAGTCGCCGCCTCTAGGTCTCCACTCGGTTCTGTCCCTCACTGCTAGTGCATCACCGCCATCTTGCTTGCATGCCTGTTATTCCCGGCACCACTTGTTCTTTCTCCGTGCTCACACACGCCTCACCACAGTTTTGCAATTTCGTGCCTGAAGGTTTCCCCTGATGTTCTCCTTCAGGATCATACAGTCCCCATATGAGAACGGGCCAAGTAAAAAATCGTTATGGCAGGATTAAGCAGGAGCTTGCGTTCCTGCTTCCTCACTGCATTGCTGCTGGCCACGCCCCCAAGGACTGGTATTTTCTTTGCCAGGACTTTTTATCTGCCTGGAATTCTCTTCTACCAGGGCTTCCTTATGGATCGGTGTATACTTCCAATATTGATAGTCTCTTACATTCACTTGTACTGGTATTGCATCTCCCTGGTATACTATTCTGCAAGGACTTCTTTCACATGTGTATTGCATATACTCACACTGTTGTACGTTTCTTGTATTAGTTACTTTTCCCCTTTTATAGCAATGCTCTTTTTCATAAATGGTGTTTGGCATGTCTGCCAATACATCCCGGTGTCCCCGTTTCTCTGGACTCACCGGTTCTTCCTGGTGTATTTCGTCTCTTCCACAGTAAGCCGGTAACAAGCATTCAGAGATCTGCTTGTCGCTTCTGTTTCTCGGCTTCTCTGCCCTTTGTGGTTCCTGCTAGGCTCTTCGACATCTTCTCCAGCTCTGGTAAGGTGGAGACTGCCTCCTAATACCTACAAAGGCCCAGAAGTCTTCTCTCGGCTTCTGGAGTCCCTGCAGCATGTTCTTTCTCACAGCAAGCTTCCCGTCTCCTTCTTGCGGTGCCGGTCAGCTCCACGTAACATGTGCTAGCCCCTCGGGCTCTCCATCGACTCCAAGAGATAGTCTTCTCCTGCCAGCAGTTCTCCTTAGTCAGCTACGTCCACTGTTTAAAGTTCCCCACTGTCGGTAAGCGTTCATAATAACTAGATGCCGGCTTCTGCTCTTGGCTCTTGGGTGATCTGTATTACTCGATCCCTGTTCCTCGTCCCATTATTCTCGTGCTTCTGGGAATGGAAGTCCATTTTTAACAACTTGCATATGAAGTTTGGGCAAACATTCTTAGTGGTCTCTAAGGGCAGTTTAGCTCTGAATAACTTGTAGGTAGTGTCTGAGAAGATGTTTTCACGATTTGTAGAGGAAAAGTCAGATTTTGACAGTCCACATGCAGATCTTTCTAAAAGGCCTTCAGTACCCTTCATAGGTGGATGAGAGGAGCTGTAACAATATGCCATCAAGGCATCGGTATAGATGGGGTTTCCTCAAGGAAGGAAGGGGAATACCATGCCTTGTCTGATGGTGCCACACTACTCACCCAGAGGATGCCCCGCCCCATGTGATCCTCCCTCATATAGCGACCCCCAGAGCCAGGATCAGGTAGGGGCTTCCTTCCCCTGGGCACATGGGGTTACGTTACCACTGGGAAAGAAGTGATGACACCATCGGATTCATCAAAGTTTTGAAACCTTGAAACATCTTGTTTCAAAAAACGTAGCAGGCGCTCCTCTCCAGAAAGAACATGGCATGATAACCTGTTCTGAGATGAGAGTTTGCAGCACACGCTTTTTGCTCACTGAACCTTTCACAGATGGGAAATATTCATTTGCATATCAGTCTTTGGCCCGCCCACATGGGCAGTCCAGTACCGAAATGCTATGGCAATTCCTCTCTGAACAAGAGTACCAACAGCAACCCCATACACGTGTTTCAGCATTGTTGGGCCTCACCAGGGAGGTGAAGCTGCGCCTCTCTGAACACAGTGAGCAGGGAGACCACATCTGGTTGCCCCCAGGTAACTTAGGGTGACCAACCCCAAGTTCCTTGCAAATATTTCAAAAAAAGTAGCAGGCGCTCCTCTCCAGAAAGAACATGGCAGATAACCTGTTCTGAGATGAGAGTTTGCAGCACACGCTTTTTGCTCACTGTACCTTTCACAGATGGGAAATATCCATTTGCATATCAGTCTTTGTCCCGCCCACATGGGCAGTCCAGCACCGAAATGCTATGGCAATTCCTCTCTGAACAAGAGTACCAACAGCAACCCCATACACGTGTTTCAGCCTTGTTGGGCCTCATCAGTGAGGTGAAGCTGCACCACTCTGAGCACAGTGAGCAGGTAGACCTTGAAACATCTTGTTCTGTGGTGTGACGCCACAAAATACTATAGAAGATTGTGATTGGAAAGATTTATACGCAATCCTAGTATGGTATGGGTATAAGTGATAACTTCCGGTCAAGATGAACAGAGGAGTCAAATACATTGTTGATTATTGAACTTGCTAGGTTTGAAAAACGATACATGATATTTTCGGTGAAGAATTTTATATTAAAAAGTAATTCATTTTGATGGGTTTTTACAAATAACAATAATCCTTTTTATAACACAAAGGATCTGGATGCATGCATTGTCTAACTATGTTTTATGTGATAAGATATTATTTTAAATATCGTGAAAAGTTCTGTAAATTATGACACAATGACATTTCTTTTTTTTAAATAGGGGCATAAGGAGTAGTGGTAAGAACGGAGAGATATTAGTAGTGGCAGAAAGGTAGTAGTTACACGAAGGTAGTCGAGGAAGAAGAAGGAAGAAGATCACAATGGAGGAGTAGTAGATTGGTAGTTGGAGGTAACATTCGTAGTGAGATAAGGAGTAAGAATAGAAGTAAACTCAAAGGGTGGTGCTAGGAAGGCAGAGTGTGAAATCCAAGGGATAACCAAGTATTGGGACGAGAACACCTTCGGACCCAGAGTAGGAGAGGGTCAGGTGAGACCATGCATGTGCATAGAGCGAATGGCGCAGCGTGGGAGAAGGCACCATCCCTAAATCCCCTAGAAAACAAAGCAGGGCTAGCAGAGGCACAGTTAGAAGGCCCCTAGGGAGTAAGTCAGTGAGCGTCTCCACCAATAGATTGAGACAGAGAAAAGACATATGGGTGTCACCTGTCGTTAGCAACTAACACTCATTACGGAAACTTGGGATAGGGAGGAGGGAAAGAACAGGAAAGTAGAGTTAGAGTGGGAACGGCCCTAGTTCCAAAATTCCCCAAGAATCTGATTGGCCATGATCCGATAAGCCCTCAGCCAAACCATTTGTAACAAGTTCAATAAACACCCTTGGACTGATAGATGACATCGGAATAGTTGTTTGTGGCGAATGCCCCATCAGAATGGTTTCCTAAAATGCATAGCATACATGTCTTTAATTAATTTGGTGGTGCAGAGCACTGAGTTTTATGTGTATCCTTCTTCATTCAAAGAAAAGTAGTGCGAAAGTTCTCACATTGCATATAATGCTGGGAAGTGGATTCTTCCCAAGATGGGGAAGAGTAGTGCAGATAGCGTTCCAGCCATAAAGGCATTTCTTTGCTTATCATCACAGTTTCCTAATACCTGGACACAGATGTGAGAATATGATGACAGTAGCTGGCATATTGTAAACGCCTATACAATACCTAGTGTAAGGGTGCAAATGTATGAGTCTGACGCAATGGTCGCATGGTGATTGGCAAAGACTTTTATTCAGGCAAAAATAAAGAGGAAACCTATCCCTCCCTAACTCAAAGAAGGGTTTCCCTGCCCCTAATAAGGAACTAACGGATCAGTCAGAAAGGCCAAGTAAATAAAAATGGTCCATCGTTGTATCAAAATGTGTACTTCTATCCCTCACACTTGCAACTAATGATAAAGGGGTTGTGGATCTTCCTGGTCCAAAAGAATGACTCCCTTCATCTGGACAATGAGCCACAGTTCCAATCGAAGGGGGGATTTCGCCTGTGAGAATGACTCCCTTCTCCAGGTTCCAGTTACTTTCGGAGAAAACAAAGTTCCAGCTTGCGGTGCTGTAGGGTTTCAGTTCCAATGCAAAAGAAAAAGTTCCAACTCAAACATCATTCCTTATTGATTATAGTTTGACTTCACGATTGGGTTTCTGGAGAATGGCTTCCTCCTATAACAACAAACAGGGTTACGTTGTTGCGGAGAAAGCAAAAAGGGGAGAGCACGGACAAGCCGCTGGTTTCCTTTTAACCGTTAAAAGGGGTTGGACGTGGTAACACAAAAACAACGGTTTTATAGGAAGAAATATTTTATTGCTCAATATATCTGAGGTAAAGCTAGAAGTTCATATCCTCGAACTCAAGTGCAAGATGTGGCGAAAAAAGCGGCAAATCCAACGAAGTAAGTGCATCGCTGTTCAGAACTGGAGATTAAATTCTGTAGCTGTATGATGGTGGTTAAACCTAGGAGAGGTTAACTGTTCGTATTCTGTTGTCCTGTGTTGTTATTTTAATGGTTCCCGTAGGTCACAGGAAGGCAGAGAAACTTCAGCGGTTGGAAATGCACAAATAAAAATGGCCGAAGGGCCAAGGTGGTGAGGTGAAGCTCTAGTAAAAATAGCACACTCTTTTCATCTGAGTGCGCGCAGGAGTGGTTATTCCGTGGCAATATCTTATCCCTTTCCGTACAGATATTTGGTCTAGGTCATGAGAGCCCTCATGACCTGTAGGGTCGACCGGTTTCGATGGCACTCGTAATTGGGGCCATATTCATCAGGACCATGATTCAGAAGAGGGAGGATGAATCCGAGAGTTTCAGATTTGTCTGAAACGGGGCCAGGTTAATCCTGTAGGGATACAGAAAAAAAGGGGGGGGATTTTGAGAGGGGAGACGATGGCATAAGAATTCTGGCCTTGTCACAGGGTGTGAACTACACCTTACACAAAACGTGAGAGGATAAGTGTGAGTGAACATACAATCTAATTACGGTGAAGAGTACAGAACTATTAGTGGTGCCTGGTCACCGGTGTCTAAAGCATATCTCATCAGCAAGGGGAGGGGGGGGGAGAGGGGAAAGTGCTGGAGTGGGGTGACACAGGCACAGAAGGGAAGTGCTCAGTGACAATCAGGAGGAAGGGAGCCAATTGTACCTCTATGCACACTGTGTGCTGGAGGAGGTCTATCTGTCGTGGACTGGCTGGTGGCTCTGAAAAGCAAGACACAAAAGTCTGTAAACAGACTGCCAGAGAGCAAACTTATAAAGGCAGCTGAAGCGCTAGTGAAAAGGGCTCAAAAAAGCCGGTTAGGTAGCAAAAGTTGCATATGCAACTAGAGCGCTGACTGCTCTGTAAAGCTAGTGGCTGTACCTGTGTCTATCGTGGAGGCGTCTGTCTCGCTCGGTGCAGCCGCTCGAAATGAGCGCGGTGCCGATCTGCGGCCAACCGCCTCTAAATACAAGGATGCAGCGCGCGCCCGCCTAGCGTCAGGATGACGTCGGCGGGCGTCTAGGCAACATCCCAGCAAGAGCGGTGTAGGTGTACACAGAAAAACCTGCCCAATCGCCCGTAGAAAAGGCTTAAAAACACGGCTCGAGGATACCGAAGCTGTGTGGGATTGGGAAAAGCTCCTAACCCAGTAAGGCTGAATTGGGGCGAGGAATGGAAGGAAAAGGGGGGGGGGTTGGGTTGGAGGGGGAAGGGACAAAGGAAAAAGCGGGGGACCAGAGCAAAATCAGGGGGGCGAGGGGGCAACTCCCTCAAGGGACTAGGAACACAGTTGTTAGGGGCTAGAAACACAGTAGGGGAGTCCTGTGGGTGGAGAAGGAAAATCAGTGCTAGCGGGCAAAAGCGGCCTATGTAAGCACCGCTAGGTCATGCCACTGGATGTTCTCGTTCAATCCTTTCGAACACGTGTTGAGTCTGTAGATCCACTGCTGTTCCCTTCTGAACAGAATGTTATTGTAGTTGCCCCCTCTCGCAGGAGGTGTGACCCTTTCAATGATGGTCCATCGGAAGGAATCTGCATTGTGTCCTTCAGCTGCAAAATGTTGGACTAAAGGGGCAGTCAGTTTGTTGGTCCGAATGCAGGACCGATGTTCGACCATACGTATGCGGGCTGTCCTTGTTGTCATGCCAATATACCTAAGGTCACAGGGGCACGTGATCATATAGATCACTCCTTTGGAGTTGCAATTGGTCAATGTCATTTGCCTCCATGGTGTCTGCCATCCTATGTCAATCTCTGTGGTGCGTGATGTCTGAGGGCACATAGAACAATTGCCACAGGGGGCGTGTCCTCTAGGTGGGGCTGTATCCCAGAGGGTACGCTGGCTAGGTCCTGTGATCGGGATGTTGTGGGTTAGTGTTTTTACCACTTTGTCTCGCAGATTTGGTCGTCTTTTGAGAGCAAAGCGTGGTGCAGGGATGGTGGTATGTCCAGCATTCAAAATTGGCCATAGAGTTTTTACTTCTTTCTTAATTCTGTTGAATAGGGGCGAATAACTGAATACTGCTGTAATGCCTGTGATGGTGGCTGGTTTTGTATGTTGTTGCAGGGTTATAGATCTAGGGATATTTCTGGCTCTTTTATAAGTGTCCCTAATGATTTTTTGTGGGTATCCCCTGTCTGCCAATTGGTCTCGTAGAAGGCTGGACTGTGTGATGTAGGTAGGGGTCTGGGTGCACAACCTGCGGTATCTTAAGAACTGTCCAAATGGGAGATTGTCTCTTAGTGCTTTTGGGTGGTAGCTAGAGTAGCATAAAAGGGAGTTTCTGTCGGTGGACTTTTTGTAAACACTTGAAACTAGTCTGCCATTTGATGTGGAGATTGCAAGGTCCAGAAAGTGAGTAGAATGTTTCTCTTTGTCTAGTGTGAACTGTAAGTGAGGGTTGAGTGAGTTAAGCCAAACATGGAAAGAAGCGAGTTCTTGTTCAGTTCCTTTGAAGATTACGAAGATGTCGTCTATATATCTACGCCATATGCCAAGATTGGCAAGAAAGGGGTTGGAGGTGGGGTAGATATGTTGTTGTTCAAAGAGATCGACATACAAGTTGGCAAGGCTGGGGGCAAAGGTTGCTCCCATCGCGGTGCCAGACACCTGTTGGTAGAAGGTGTTTTGAAAAACAAAATAGTTCTTGGTTAATGCGATCTCTGCCAGTTGGTAGATGAAAGTAGGTGACACACCGTGTAGTTCGATCCCAGAGTGTAATAATCTGTTCAGCATATTCAAGGTTTCTTGTTGGGGGATCCGAGTGTATAGAGACTCAATGTCAATAGTGACTAGCCATTCTTGTTGTGGATCATACTGCAGGGTATCAAGCAGATTTAGCATATTGGTGGAATCTTTGACATAACTAGTCATTTTGGGAATTTGTTCCTTTATAAAAAAGTCTACAAATTTAGAGAGGGGTTCCATAAAGGAACAAATTCCCAAAATGACTAGTTCGAGGATATGAACTTCTAGCTTTACCTCAGATATATCGAGCAATAAAATATTTCTTCCTATAAAACCGTTGAATGGCTTCCTCCTCCAGGTATTTGGTACCCAATGCTCTAACGGTACCAGTGGAATGACTCCCTTACCCGGGCCTTCTTCTGATTGATTTCACGATACACAATCTTCAGGTAAGACACCAGGAGGTATTTTTCCTTCTCCTGAGGTCTCTTGGCTTTACAGTTCACAAGGGCTGGGCGGAATTACTCCCTTACTCCCAAGGCCTTCTCAGACTTTCACAGTTGAATATTACCAGGGGCAATGCCTCCCTTCCCCTGGCTTACTTTGCACTTCAAAAGTTCACAATACACATGAGCTCTGAATGTTATGGGTACGGGTCCCTGACCTGTGTGTTCCTCTTGACTTGGTGCACTAGTCCTGGTTCACTATCCTGCCAGGTAATGTGACTATGAAGATGACTTGGGTTACTTGGGTTCATAGAAGGGTGTGGGTCCCAGACCCATGGGATTTTCTCCTCTTGGTATCACAGTTCCTTTTCACCAGGGGTCTTAGATCTTCCCCCATGGGCTTGCCTTAGGCGGCCCCAGCATCATGGCTCCAGCATTTACCAGTGCCCTCTGATATTTCTTCCAGCCTCGCAGTAGCCCTGGTACATTTAGGGTCTCTACTGTTTCAGCCTGGTCATTCTAGGGGTACTGTGCCCTCTGTTCCAGGATTCTCTTGGCATCTCTGCTCTTCTGGCATGCTGCAGCACTTGCAGACTCTGAGTTGGCGTGTCTCCCTGCGACCGCACAGCCCTTCTGCTTGGCTTGCCTGGACATTCCCTGTAGGACATTCCCTGTACTGCATTGCCGGATGGTCCTTCCACGCCGGACCAGGTAAGAACCTCTCCGCCTGTGCTGTAAGCATTATTGTAGCTGCTTCGGTTTTCTGCTCAACTGAGCATTCACAACGCACGCAGTCCTTCTAGGGAGGGCCTCTCTCTCTTTCCTGGTTTCTTGCTTCAGCTCTGAATGGGCCTTGCACAATTAGCTTTCGTGAACAACTAGACTGCACATTCCGTTTCTCATAAGTGCTCTCTATGCTTCCACACTGCTTCTTTGTCCCAGTACTGATCTCCAGGTCTTCCAGTGAGTCAATTGGTCTCTCCCTCGTCTCAGCACTTAAGGGATACATGCTCCTTGAGGAGTAAACACTCTTCCTCGTCCCAGTGCTTACTATATTGGTGTCATGACATAAACATATTAGGAACACAAGGGAAAGTGTTGGTGGAGAAGGGTAGGAAGGTGTGTTAGAGTTAGGTTGCTTTTGGGATCCATGTACTCGGTAGGTCATCACAATCCAATAGGGGGCTTCCCTTGCCATGAGATCCACCCTGAGTACTACCCCTAGGGCGACTTTTGGGTAGCGCCGTCGCCTACCTGGCCTCATGGGAAGGGGTTCCCGCTAGGAGAGAAGTGATGACATCTGGGATTTGTCACATTCCCTTCCCCTAATGCCACTGGATTCCTCATCTCCTACCGGAAAACGGGAGAGGAAATCTATGTTCCCTTGTTACTTTTCCTTGCAATGTTCTACACTGAAGCGATAAGGTTGGTGATCGAGGAACCAGTGCATGACTTTTGGGTGTGTATCATTTCAGAGACTTAGCCATGTGAGGGGCGAATGGTCAGGGATTCATCTCAATTTCCTACCCGTGAGGTAGTATTTCAGATAACCAATGGCCCACTTTATAGCTAAGGCCTCTAACACAATGGTTGCGTAGTTTCTCTCTCTTGGAAAGAGTTTCCGGCTGATGTAAAGCACAGGATGTTCTACGCCATTGTATTCCTGGGATAATACTGCCCCTAACCCCACTTTAGAAGCGTCCAATTGGAGAGTAAACTCCTTGTCCACTTGGCCACTTTTAGTATGGGTTCTCTACAAAGGATAGATTTGAGGGAATCAAGGCATACCTCATCTTCTTTATTCCACTTTAGTTTTTGAGGTTCTACGTTCTTTAGCCTGTCTGTGAGGCAGGACGTAATGGTGGAGTCGTTAGGGATAAACCTCCTGTAATAAACCACCAACATTGGGAAAGCTCTTAAATCCCTTTTGGTTTTTGGGACGGGGGTTCCTTGTGCAGCCCTACACTTTTCGGTCTGAGGCTGGACGAGCCTATATCTAACAAAGAAACTCAGATATCTAAAAGCCAATGTTAGGTAGAATTGTGTGCAATATTCTCCCCACTTGTAAGTCCCCAGTACTTTTTGCTGGACCCGTGGATTTTTGATCATTTATCCTGAGTGTGAGTAGTTTACTTTATCTCTGGGAACCTTTTTCAACCCGTTTGGTTGTATCTTTTTGGAGTAATGCTTTCCTCCACCTTTTAAGGCATCTGCAATTTATTATTACAGTGCATAGCACTTTCTGTGCAGTGTTGCTGGGAGCTCTTTGAACTGCTCTTTTTATTTTCCTTGTGATAACTACTGTTTCCAAGGATAGGGAGATACTTTCTATCCTGCCTAATGTTTATTTTGTGGAACCAGCACACCCCACCTTATGTGGAGTGCTGAGGGGACACAATGTATCCCTTTTTCCACTTCTCCTGTAACCTTCTAGTTACGGTAGTGAATAATTAAAAAAAATATATGTTTTTAAAAAGTGTTTTAAAGTTTACAAGAAACTTTTACACTCAACTAAAACAAAAGATAATACAAAATTGTGACAAGAAAAATTAGCAAGACCATCAATAACATCATCTTTCCTCAAAAAATAAGTCAGATTAATCAATAACCATAAAATTAGTAGTTACAGTGACAAGTTCTTCTGAGTAGCTAGTGGCACTGGATGTTTTCTACCTATTTTTTGTGAAATTTAGACGCAGACTGCTGTCGCAGCTGCAGTAAGGGACACCATCTTCTTTTTTCACCACATCTTGATACCTTGTCCTTTCCTTGAGCCTTTTTCTGCCATGCTGGGTGGGCGAGGTCTTGATAGTTCTTTTGTCTTTGGCGGGCTTCCTTGTGAAAGCCTGCCAAGGGTCTCCATGTGCCTGAAAGGATAGGAAGTGGGGGAGCAGACCGAAACTCCTCTGGTTTTTGTCCTGTACTGTGGCTGCCTTGATCCAGTTTGGACTGGCCCCAGATTTGCATGTATGGCTTGAATGGTGGTTGGATGTTCCAGCCATTTTTCCTACATAAAGGCGAGGGTCCTGGAGCAACAAAAGAGAGTCGACCCATGGAACGCACAATCCGAGGAAGAAGAAGAAGGAAGTCTGCAGCCACTGCCAAGGACTGCTGAGTGACTGCTACAGCTACAAACTCCTCTTCTGATCGACAGGGAAGATCCAGGCCGGACGACTTCATCCCCTGGACTGGTGGGACCAACCAGTCTCAAGATCATCTGCATTTTGACCTGTCCCTCGGAGAGCTGCAACCGTCCTGGGCTGTAATCCCCCATTACCTTTGGACCTGGACCAATCTGATGTGCATCATCTCTTAAAGCATGTTTTGAGCTGGAACTTCGTGGGCATTCTGCGGGACGTCCGGTGTCTATTTCCCGCTCGGAAACATCTCCCCTTCCAAGTCGGGGGGCCAAGAAATGGAGAGAAGTCTGCTGTGTGACAACTGTCACTGTACCAAAGCCTGTGTCGAGTCCCAACGAGCCAGTATCATGAAAATCATCTGCTGGGCATCCCATCACAAGAATCTGACTGGCTCTTCCCGCCTAAAGTTCCTTCTTCAGCCTCCAGGCCATGAATCTGAACAGGAGCTGCTGGTGCCTCACCTGGGGACCTGCCGGTGGCACCGTCTTTCTTCATGAAAAGGTACCGTCCCGCTCCTAGGTGCTCACCTGGGTGTTTGCTTTGTGAAATCAGACTCCTCCTATGCTTTCTGATTGGGGTGGACAACCCAACTGTGTTCTCCCCAGCCTAAGGACACTGGTCCTTTGGTCTACAATCCTTCATGGCGTCTACCTGACCTCCCTGACCCACCTTCCAGCGAAACATTTTACTTACCTGCAACACGAAGAAACCTGCTATTTTTGACCCCTTTGACAGCGTAAGCCTTCCTTTGTTTTTTCATCCAAGGGCCCTGGTTTCCCAGAGCCTCCTCTGACTGAGACTCTGCGTTAGCCTACTTAATGTTGGTTACAATAATTGATTTACTACTCTGAATACTTACCTGTAGTTATCTTAAGTCTAATATTGCTTTAAGTAATGCTTAAATGTCTTACTGTATAAATGTGAATAAGTTTACTTACCTGTGATTCTAATATTGTGTTGTATTTATAATAAATGACCATATTTCTATAAATATACTGTGTATAAGTGTATCCTTGACTATAGGTGTGCCCCGAGTTCTTTGTACTTACCTACAGCCCTTCTGCTCAGCCATAGCTACCAAACATTTTGGGTAGTTCAGGCCAAATCTAAGAATTGGAGCCCTATACATCTAAGAGTGAGTCTTGTCTAGTCCTACCATAGGTGGACTTTAGTAAAACTCCCTGACAGCCAACTGGGCCAGATGGTATTTCTTAGGGTTAGCTATAAGACCCACTTGTCTCAGGGCCCGGGTGACTTCGTAAAGGTGGAATACGTGTTCCATCCAAGTCTTACTGTGGAAGAAAATGTCATCCAAGTAGGCACCACAAAAACTAAAGTATGAACGTAGGACCTGGTCCATTAGACTCTGGAACGTAGCCTGGGGCCATGTAGTCTGAATGGTAGGACGTTAAAATGAAACAGTCCCACAGGGGTGGAGAAGGATGCTTTCTCTTTGTCCTCTGAATTTAACGGGACCTGCCAATAGCCGTTGGTCAGATCAATCATGTAGAGATATACGGCGGAGCGCAGTCGATCAATGAGGTCTTCAATCCTAGGCATAGGATAAATGGCGAACTGGGACACTGCATTTAACTTCTGAAAATCTATACAAAACCTCCATGATTAATCAGGTTTGCCACCAGTACTATTGGCTAGAACCAAGAACTTTGGGAAGGTTATATTATTATCTATAGCCAACATCTTCTCCACCTCCTGGAGAACTATTTCTTTGCGTGCCTCCGGAATTCTATATGGATTTAGATTGATGACTTTACATGGGGGAGTGCAGATAGGATGAAAAACTCCCTTTACCCTTTCAGGTTCACAGTTGAAGGCCTCTGGGAATTGGGCTCAAAGATCCTGGATGTCTCGCCTTTTGGATTTAGCGAAATTCAAGGGCTATTAGGCTTACCCCATCTATTTCTTCAGCCAACAGTCTAGCCATTACTACGAAGGTGGATTCAGCTGGGTCTACCCTCCACTCCTTCAAAAGATTGATGTGATAGATCTGGGTTTTGGCCCGTCTATTTGGGTGGGAAATACGGTAATTACAAGGGCCAATTTTTTTGATTATTTCATATGTTCTGTGCCAACGGGAAAGCATTTTATGCTCTGAGGTAGGAAGTAGCACAAGGACCTTCTGGCCAAAAGGGAAGAATCGGATGACAGCCTTCCTGTCATAATTCATTTTCTGCTGTTCTTGGGCCTTAACCAGGTGAGAGTGGACTATACTACTGCCATATGGTCTTTTAGACACTGGACGGTTTGGGACAATGGTAATATTGCCTCCTCCCTTTCCTCTCAGGTCTCCCTCAGCATGTCCAGGACATCTCATGAGTCTCGCCTGTAAAGAATTTCAAAAGGTGAAAAACCAAGAGAGGCTTGGGGAGCTTTTCGGATCGCGAACAGTGCCCAAGGTATCTTATCACAATTTCTCCCTTTGGCCTTGACCAACTTCTTAAGGATGCTTTTTAGGTTTTTATGAAAGCGTACCACTAACTCATCTATTTGAGGATGATACACAGATGTTCTAAGGGTTTTGATCTGGAGGATATGTTTCACCTCAGCCATGATTTGACTCATAAATGTTGTCCCCTGATCCATTATGATCTCTTTAGGGAAACCCACCCGGGACAAGAATGGGATGAGATGTTTAAGTATCTGTTGCAAGGTGTTGTTTTACATAGGGAATGCCTCGGGGTAGCGGATGGCATAATCCAATATTACCAATATATTTCAGTTACCCATTTTTTAAAGCTCTAAGGGTCCCACGATATCCATCCCAATACAGGAGAATGGTACATCAATAATTGGAAGGGGTTGTAAGGGAGCTGGTGGAGGGCTGTGTGGGGCAGTGTTGTGGCACAGGGCGAATGTTGAGACAATGTTTTTAACACTGCGTAGACTCCTGGCCAGTAGAACCGGCTTACGACTTGCGCTTGGATCTTAGCGGTCCCTAGGTGTCCTGATGTAAGATGAGCATGGGCGATTTCTAATGCCATTCTTCAATGGCTTCTGGGTACCACTATTTGAGAAGGAGGGGTCCTTTCTGTACTGGTATCTCCCCGATATAGTAACCCCTGTTTTAGAGGAAAAAATTGACCCTCCTTTTTCCTCCCCTCTTCCTCAGAAGTGGTTCTGAGAAAGGGCTCTGCTAACATGGAGTCATTACGTTGAGCGCAGTCCAAATCTGGGATGATCTCTGGGTCATCATCATTAGAGGTGGGTCATAAGGTATCGGGGACGTCTTCAGGTTCTTGGTCAGCTTCCCCAAAACCCTTGGTTCCTCTCACAGTCGTATCAGTCTCCACTACCTCCATAAACTTGGGTAACAAGGCGTTCTCAAGGATACCCTGTACCACCTTTTCACCTAGTTTAGTGTGATAGGAATGTTTGCTGTTATTCTGTAGCAATATCTTGACATTCCCTCGATAAACTGGGGTCACCACCCCAGTCAACACATCCAGGCCATGTTTCCATGCAAGCCCTGACTTGGAAGCCAATTGTTTATAGGTACCTGTGGGGGGAAGGAGGAGGCAAGACTAAATCTGTAGGGATTAATTGCCTCACTCCAGGCTCTAGAGTGATTTCCCAGCTGCTGGAGAGGTCAAAGCCTATAGACTCTGTAGTGGTGACAGAGGGGCTTGTTGCTTGCTCACTCAACTTAATGAATCTAAGGGTCCCCCAGTTTGTGTCAACCAAGCCTGATCCCACTTATAACACCATATGTAAGGGTGTAGAGGTACGAGTCTGATACATTTGAGGGATCAGAAATGAGAGACGACACAAGGTTGTGGGATTCTGAATCAAAGACATTTTTTTAAACAAAAATGGGTTGGAAAAAAGTCTCTCTAGTCCTATTTTAAATATAAACCTAACTACCTGGAAACTAAAACTAAGGATCTGTGTCAGGAAGTCAGTAACTGAAAAGCCATCCTTGTGTCCAAAACAACTTGTCCTGACCCTCACACTTATAAATAAAGAACAAAAAGTGCCAGGAAAATGTCTTTAACTTGATGTTAGAAAAAGTGTTCAAAACCAAAAGTGTAAGAATGAGGACCTCAACAAAAATGTTCTCCAAGGTAAAGACCCTTGGATACCGAGGACGCCCCTCCCCCATGATTCTTCAACAGGATGGCACAATCTCTCTTTAGTCAACAGTTCCTTGGTGTCTTTACTGAACTCACAAAGTTCTTGTTTAACCAAAAGGTTCTGTTTAAGCAAAAAGGTTCCGTAACTAATCTTTCTGTTAGAGTTCTTGTATCTTTGCCGATTACTTGGTATACTTCCCTGCCAGTAATCTTAATACAATTTTTAATTACTTGGTGAACTCGCCTGCCAGGACTTCTCTTTAGGATTCTCACATATCCTGGTGTACCCTCCTGCCAGGAATCTTTGGACAATCTCAACTGCCTTGTATACTCGCATGCCAGTACTTGCTATGTGTTTCGCAGTTGTCAGCTCGCTGTACCTACCCTTTCATCAACGAAATGTTTTAAATGTTCTTTTCGTTATAGGTTTAGAAAAACAACTAGTCTGCATGTTGCACTTTGGGCTTCTGTCAATCTTCACAAACTCCCTTGTCCTCCTCCTCGTCTCAGTACCTGAGTGGTTATGGGAGTTGAAGGGCATAATTTTCTTTGGGCTTTCAAATCCTGAATGTTTCTTCTCATAATTTTCACAAAAAGGCACATCAAGAACAAAGGTATGTTATGTGTGAGTTGTGAGTGTTTGAGTGAAAGGTGGGGCCCGGGCTAGAATGACAATAGGCCAATAAGAACTCGGGTATCAGGAGCTTCCTCATGGGTAAGGGGGAAAACTGTTACTCCTCCAATGAAGTCATGCCATCTGCCCGGTAGTTCTCTCCTCCAATGTGATCCTCCCTCATGAAACTGCCCCCAGGATCAGGCAGTGGCTGCCGTCCCCTGACCACATCAGGAGGAGGTCACCGCTGGAATCTGTGATGGCTCCATTGGATTCATCACACACAAAGGTGGCGTGGTGACTGGCAAAGACTTTTATTCAGGCAAAAATAAAGAGGAAACCTATCTCTCCCTAACTCTGAAGGGTTTCCCTGTCTCTAATAAGGAGCTAAGGGATCGGTCAGAATGTCCAAGTAAAAAAAGAGTCCACTGTTGTGTCAAAATGCCTTCTTCTATCCCTCTCACTTGTAACTAATAACAAAAGGGTAGTGGATCTTCTTTGTCCAGAAGAATGACTCCCTCCTACTGGACAATGAGCCACAGTTCCAATCGTAAGGGGAATTTCACCTGTGAGAATGACTCCCTTCTCCAGGTTCCAGTTCCTTTCCAAGGAAAACAAAGCTCCAGCTTGCGGTGCTGTAAGGTTTCAGTTCCAATGCAAAAGAAAAAGTTCCAACTCAAACTTCATTCTTTATTGACCATAGTTTGGCTTCACTATTGGGTTTTTGGAGAATGGCTCCCTTCTCCAGGTATTTGGTATTCAATGCTCTAACGGTGCCAGGGGAATTACTCCCTTCCCCAGTGTCAGAACTTATGGGTTACCCTCGTTGTGGGAAGCTGTCTTCGCTGGAACAAAACCCTAAAGGGTCTCCTCTATGAGGGTGACCTTTCCAATGAGGCAGAATCTCACCTAAGTGTACTATACAGGTGAGACTTAGATTCAAATGAAGGAACAAAAAATACCACCAGGTACAAACGCCAGGCTGTAAATGCAAGAAAATGGTTTTAGTATGGATACACCCAAAGGCGATATCGAATGCACACACCAGAAAAAGCACTAACCTGTACGGTCTGGACGCTAGCCCAGTATTGATAATGGTGTGGAGCTGGTGGCCAAAAACCTCTGCTGTTCTGTTTGGTATTCTGTAGGAAAACCCAATATTGTAATGGATTCAGCAAGAGGTCTATTTAAATAACTACCCTACATTAATATGCTCCACTAGTGCCTACAGGAATGCTGCTTGTAAAAACAAAACAAAACTGTAGAATCCAGTTGGAGGAATAAGGTAGCACAACGAAAAACAGGGAAGGGAAGTTAGTAGGGCGGCGCAAGGACGCTCTAACAACAAGGAGTAATATACGCGTTTCTTCAGTGCAGCATAGCATCCAGTTCCCCAGTGTTTTAGGTCAAAATCCAGGAATCAATCAAGGAAGAAAAGGTTGCAAGGGACATCCGAAAAGCAGTCCAGGGATCAAGAAGCAAGTTTCGTTAACAGATCAGCAATGCACGGTACAAAAAACAGAATCCAATAACAAGGTCTGGTCAGAAAAACGGGTTAGGAATCAAACACCGACTCTTAACAGGAACCAGGAAAAGACGCCAGGAGACTTACTTTAATAAGAAGCACAGGTGCCATGGAAGGGAACCTCTTTGTAGATCACCAGTGCAGGAAGCAACGCAGCGACGCACCACTTCACGTCGGGTATCCATGGCAACACAGGATACCCAACTGCGTGGTCGCATAGCAGGAAAAATACACCACGCATGCCTCTACTGCTGGAGCAAGCGCCATGGCAACCACCAAGCATACTGGTGGGCAAGTGGAGCACAACAGCGTTTGCGCTGCCGATGGAAAGCTTCCCTGCGTATCGTGACACCCAGGCCTTTCGATTGGTTTCACGATACACAGTCTTCGGTAAGACATTAGGAGGTATTGTTTCCTTTTCCTGAGGTCTTTTGGCTTTACAGTTCACAAGGTCTGGATAGAATGACTTTCTTCCCCCAAACCCTTCTCACACTTTCACCATTCACAGTTTAATATTACCCGAGGGAATACCTCCCTTCCACTGGCTTGTTTTGCACTTCAAAAGTTCAAAATAGACATGAGGTCCCAATCTTATGGGTGTGGGTCCCAGACCTGTGTGTTCCTCTTGACGTGGTGCAGTAGTCCTTGTTCACTATGCTGCCAGGTGCTGTGACTATGAAGATGACTTAGGTCACTCTTCATAGAAGGGTGCGGGTCCCAGACCCATGGGATTCTATCCACTTGGTATCATAGTTCCTTTTCCCTAGAGGTCTTAGCTCTTCCCCCAGGGGCTTACCTTTGTCCCTAGCATTGTGGCTCCTGCATTTGCCAGTGCCCTCTGGTACCCCTTCCAAACGCCCCAGTAGCCCTGGTACCATTAGGGTCTCTAGTGTCTCGGCCTTGTCGATCTCTGGGTTCTCCGCTCTCTGTTTCAGGCTTCTCCGCTCTTCCAGCATGCTGCAGCGTCTCCGCAGCACTTGCATACTCTCAGTGGATGCGTCTTCCTGCGACCGTGCAGCCCTTCTGCTTGGCTTGCCTGGACGTTCACTGTACTGCTTTGCCAGATGGCCCTTCCATATTGAACCTCTCTGCCTGCACGGGAAGCTTTCCTGTTCCCCATGCTTGCGGTTCCTCCAGGGAGGGCCTCTCTATCTTTCCTGGTTTCCCACTTCATCTTTGAATGAGCCTCTCCCAATTAACTTTCAGGAACAATTAGACTGTTCATTCCAGTTTTCATGAATGCTTTCTATGCTTCCTCACTGCTTCTTTGTCCCAGTACTGATCTACAGGTCTTCCAGTGAGTCAATTGGTCTCTTCCTCTTCTCAGTACTTAAGGGATACATGCTCCTTCAGGAGTCCACCCCCGTCTACGTCCCAGTACTTCCTATATTGGTGGCATGACAGAAACATATAGGAACACCAGGGAAAGTGTTGGTGGAGGGGGGTGGGTAGGTGTGTTAGGGTTAGGAGGGCTATGGGGATACCATGTATTCCCTGGGTTGTCACTAATCCAATAGGGGGCGTCCCTCCCTATGAGATCCACCCACTAAGTACCAGCCCCAGGGGGACTTTTGGGTAGCGGCCTCACCTACCTGGCCTCATTGGAATGGGCTCCCCCTACGGGAGAAGTGACGACAAACCCGGGGATTCGTCACACTATACAAAAGCCAAAGAAAATGGATTTGCCAAATCCTGTTCTGTAAATCCTTTTACTGTTAAAATGTGTATTACCTGGGTTTTCAAAATCCGCTTGATTGTGTGCTGCACAAGCAACCAGTCTGCTTAGTGTTATTACATTTTCTATGCTTCCCTCCTCCCCCTGCCCTTTCCCCTCACTTCCTCTCCTTCTCCCCGACTTTCATTCTAGTTGATGTGAAGTGACGTAGTGTGCATGTAGCATTTTCAAAAATTTTAATTAGTGAAATTCAATTAAAAATAGACTACAGAATGTAATATGTTGTTTATTCAAACCTTATCATTGCAATACTAATTTGCAGTATGGCCATTGTAAATAACAGCCTCTAATAATCTAAAAACATCTCAATGTCTATGCATGAATCAGCAGTTATAGAAACATCATTAATGGGCTATAGGCTCCCAATAATCTTCCATCTGTCATGCAGATTGGAAAATGTATGCCGTTGTACTCTTATTCTCTTTAAATGCAACAAATCGCACTTTTCCATTTTAATGTAGGAAAGCATAAAGAAACACCTTCAGTGACAGCATCTGGGCCAATGATCACGTGGAAAGAGTTTGAAGAATGCATGCCATGGCATATTGTTATCCTGGTCGGTGGTGGATTTGTGCTTGCCAGAGGATGTGAGGTAAATGGCTGATTTCTAAGAATTATGTTAAATAATTGAACCTGTGTGTTTGCCTATACACATTTAAACATGCCTGGTTAGATTAGTTGCATTTGTTGTTCACTGGAACAGAAAGGGGTCATGATGATCAGAAATAGGGTGTGGATTACCTATATATATATTATATATGGGATGGGGCGTGGCTACAGGGCCATGTAAGAGGACGTGCTCTCGGAGGAGCTCCTGCTGATCCTGTCAAAATCTGTGTTAAAGGTGCATGTGCATGTGCCCCTGATGGACGAAAACGCATGTGTAAGCACATGAGACCATAGTGCGTGGATGCAGCTGGCTGGGAGCCCGTAGAATGCAAGGAAACAGAAGTTTTGCACAAAACGAAGATCCCACGGCCCGGGGCATGAAATACAAAATGGCAGAGGGACAAAGGAATTGAGCCGGAGGACCCCTGCACCCGACGCCAAGCCCGAGAAATTAGGAACCGGAGAGCAAGCTGAGAAAAACGGCGGAACATAGCTGTGGCACAGTTAAGCACTCTGGACCCATAGCAGCCCCGGCTGAACAAAAGGGCAGTGTCGGGAGCGCAGCATAACGGGGGGCGCCGGGCGCTCAGCCCGCGGGTGAGAGGTGCAGCGAGCCGCTAGATCCTGTAACCGGATCAGCGCAGAGACACGGTCCCCCCATGGCGGGAGTCGGCGTCTAAACAGACCCGACTCATCATCCGATTGTTGCACCGGTGGATGTCTGCATTGTGAGCGGGGCCCGGCAGCAGCACAAGTACATACCTAGAGCTCGCCGCAAACCTGGGCATATTATAATGGGGGAAAAAGTGAAGCCTGGAACCCACGCAAGGAAAATCTCTTTAGTGGGAAGTACTGAATGAGCACACTGAAGGACGAAAGGCACCCATTTCAAGCATTAAACCTCAGGGCTCCCGGTGGAACGAGGGCCCCTGGGGTGCCTGGCCCTGGAGGGAGGTGATAGTGGCAGGAGGCATCGGCCTCTGGAGTAATCTGGATGGTCATATAAGTGGTGGTGGCGTCTGCCCTGCATCGGCACAACAGTGGCGGATGTGTCGGGGCCCAGTGAGTGCTGGTACTGACCGTGATAGGGCCTATGGTGTTTGGGACAGACATTGGAGGTGTGCACGGATGCCCGGCGTGAGGGATCTCATCTGACACGGGGGGCCTGCAAAGACAGGAGCAGGGAGGCTACGAGACCCCCGAAGTGGGCTGGGAAAGTTGGGAGTGCCCAAAGGACGAAGGGGTGAACTGAGCCTTGCCCCAGCCAGGGGAGGACACTGGAGAGGCGATTGCGAAGGAGGCGCATGGCTCACTGCCAGAACGGCAACTAGAGAAGCTGATGTGACACTCGAGGCTCACTGAGGGGCATGGTCGCTGGAATGCTAATGCAGTCCGTGGGTGGAATAAACAAAAGCTGATCACAGTGGCAATACAGGATCTGTGGCAACTGGCAAGGCTGTTATAAAAGTCATTGGAACTACGGCCACTAGAGACCTGGCCGAAGTACGTGTGCTGGCTAGAGAGCGGTAGCACTGACCAACCACCGGCTGAGGAAAGCGCAATTGGTTCAATGAAGGTGACAACCGCACTAATGAGCACAAGGTAAAACCAGCGAGCAACAACGTTCCGGGGTGCTTGCAGACACAGATACTCTGGAGTTGCAGAGCGGGCACTCGACATGGAGGAAGGCAAACAGGCGACTTTCAAAGACCTCAGGCGGTAAAGAGAGGACATACTAAGCACGGACCCGTCAGAGCCAAGACAAGGCTGCTCGCCTCAGACATTGCCAAGTGGGAGAGGAGAGACCTGGTATAACCACAATATCGAAACGCCCACAACACGGAAGAGCACACACTAACACTCCCTGGGACTTTGAATGGTCCCCAGCAAAACTTGAACACCACAGGAGCCGAGATAGGAAGAAATGAACCCACATGGTTACGTGGGAGGACACAGTCCATTCTGGAAATAAGATAAGTTGCCGGAGGACACCCCTGACACGATCGGGCTGGGCCCGGACATTTTGGGCAACTTGGCACGCTCTAAAAGAGGACTGCACGCGTTGGGCCGGCCCACTTAACCCTGACGCATCAAGATGTCCAACAAACCCATCAGACAGAAAGGCAAGCAGCCCACACTGGATGATTTTGCCAAAACACCACCAGGCGCTGAAGGGGCCAGGAAGAAAGACAAGACCCCTGACGGGGGCCCAGACACTATGGGTAACCAGGAGATACTTGCAGCGATTGCAGACCTGAAAATGGCCTGGGAGACTAAACTGGGTCTGGCAATGACCGAATTGAAAGCTGCACTTGAGCTCAAAGTTGGAGCAGTGCAGGAGGACGTAAATCTTCTCCGGCAAGACGTAAGATCACTGGCTGAGCGCACGGGGAACCTGGAAAAAAAGGTGGCCCCGAACACGGCGGCCTGTGCGGCCCATAAATCTGGACTTTACTCCCTAGTGCAACGTGTGGGCAACCTACAAAATAGGGCGGAGGAGGCAGAGGGATGCGCCCGAAGGAACACTATTCGCATAGTTGGATTGCCAAAACGAGCTGAGGGAACTAACCCTACAGAATACATTGAGTCTATGCTAGTGCAGGAGATAACTGGGGGAGCCCTGTCCCAGGGGTTCGCTGTAGAGAGGGCGCATAGGGCTCTGATGAGGAAGCTGCCGCCGGGAAACCCTCCTAGGCCAGTGATCGCTAAGATCCTAAACTACCGAGACCGGGAAAAAATCCTTGAACACTTTCGGGAGGGTTGCACAATACAAAGAGGGGCAGCGAACATAACGGCATACCCGGATTATCCCTTGCAAGTACAGCGCAGCCGCATGAACTTTGGGTCCGTGAAAAGAAGATTGCGGGAAGCGAGCCACAGGTGCATGCTGCTCTACCCAGCTAAACTGAAGGTATTCCACAAGAGCAGAACCTTGTTTTTCGACACCCCAGAGGATGCCATGGGATGGATGGACACGCAGAGCTGTCCTCAGGAACCTGATATCCAGGGAACCAAAGGTGTAGATAAGTAACACGCGTCTGTAGCGCCCTAGGTGCTGCAGTTTATGACAATGGGACTTGAATATAGCATTGCATATAACCGGCGGAGGGGTATGCTTAGAGCTACAGTTAGAAGTATGATACGGTGGCACTGGAAACTTTGATATAGACATAGGAGCTACACGGAGCATGACCTCATACCCCCATGACGAGTAGTTTAGTTAGGTCACTAGTAGTCCGGTGACACCCTGCTGGGTTCTGGGCCTGGGCTTTCTAGGGCAGAACCAAACGCGGGGGGGCCTGAGATCCAGGGATGGAGCTGGGCACTTGTTGGGGTTGGGGCCGAGGATGGGGGGGCAGGGGGGAGGGCAAGGTGGGTGTGCAGTGGTTTGAAGTTGGGGAATGGGGAGTTGGGAAGTGGGTGGGGGGGGAGTTTGATTGGCGGGAAAGGGTATTGAACCAAAACGTGAATCATAAGAGGCGGAGAAGGAGAGTGGGATATCGTGGTTATGGCGCTAGGGTGCCTTAGAGTGGTTACCTGGAATGTCAGGGCCCTCAACAGCTATCTGAAACGTAACAAGGTGATGCTGTATCTGAAAAGGATGAGGATTGATATAGCATTATTACAAGAGACCCACCTCACCAGGGAGAAATTGGAAGTTGTCAAGAAGAAGTGGAGGGGTGCCTGGTGGGAGCCACATACTCGGCCTACGCTAGAGGAGTTATCATCTGGGTGGCGCCGCAGGTGCCATTTCAGCTGCTTCAGGTTACGGGAGACCCAGACGGCAGATTGATCGTTGTGAAGGGTATATTGGAAAACCGAGAAGTGTGTATTGTAAACTTATATGCCCCTAACCAGGACACAGCGGCTTACTTTAGGACCCTGTACGGTAAAATCGGCCCTCTGCTGGGTGGCGGGATCCTGTGGGGAGGAGACTTTAACTGTGTACTTAATCCTAAGGTTGACAGATCGGCTAGTAAGATAAACAAACCCACCCCAGCAGCAAAGGTGCTTCAGGCCCTCCTGAGAGACTTCGACCTAGCTGACGTCTGGAGGCAGCTGCATCCAGTAGATGGACAATATTTGCATTATACGGCACCACACGACCTTCACACAAGATTAGACTATGTGTTCGCCTCCACGGAGTTGGCAGGAGAGATGGAAGGCGCGGAATACAAAGCCAGGGTGCTCTCGGACCACTCCCCCCTGGTCCTGGAGTGGCGACACCAACCTCTCAGGGCGCGGATTCCCACTTGAAACTCAGAGCCGAGGCTCTGCAGGACCCGGGTTTCAGGGAGGATTTAAGAGAGGCGATCATTGAGTACTTTGAGATAAATACTGGCAGTGTTAGCTCTATGGAAACTGTATGGGAGGCGTTTAAGGTAGTTGCGGGGGCTTGCCATATCGAAGTCTAGGGGGCTCCAGGGGGGCATAGAGCAGGAGTTGAAGGGAATTGAGGAGAAGCTAGAGGGCAGGATGCGTAAGGGAGGCACCTCTAATGATGACAGCGACAGGATAAGGCAGCTACAACAAGCTAGTGGGGAATGCTGGGACAGGTTATGTAAATTAAGCTATAAGACATATGTGGAGAGACAGCACGCAGGGGGAGATAAGCCAGGTAGGTTGCTGGCCTGGCTATACAAGAGCGAGACGCTGCGAATGGTGATCAGGGAAATCAAAGGGGAGGGAGGGCGGACCCAGAATACCTAGTAGGGGGTGAATGAAGAGTTCCTGAGATTCTATAAACATCTTTATGAGGACCCAGGTGGTTCAAGAGACCACAAAATCCAGGTAACACTGGAGGGTATGGGCCTACCCACCTTAGATGAGGCAGAAAGCGCAGACCTGGACGCCCCTATTACAATTGAAGAACTCGAACTAGTGGTTCGCCACCTGCCCACCTGTAAGGCCCCTGGGTCGGATGGGCTTCCGAGTGAATTCTATAAAACCTATAAACAAGAGTTGCTTCCTCCGCTGCTGGCCATGCTTAATGAGTCATACGAGCAAGGCAGGCTACCAGAGACCCTGCAAGAGGCGCTGATTATTCCGCTTCTGAAACCGGGCAAGCCTAGCACAGACTGTGGGTCGTACAGACCCTTATCGATGCTCAATCAGGATAGTAAAATCCTCACTGCTGTACTGGCAAATAGGCTTAAGGCCGTCATTGGTAAACTGATACATACCGACCAAATGGGCTACGTCCGGGGCAGGAACATAACTGATAATCTCAGAAGACTGCATCATATCATTGACCAAACAAAAGACAACCCAGGTGAATTGGTAATAGTTTCACTAGACGCGGTCAAGGACTTTGACTCAGTGAGATGGCCCTGGCTGATCGCGACCTTAGAGGGCTATGGAATGGGGCTAGGGTACCTCAGGTGGGTGAAAATGTTATACAGCTCCCCGATCGCCAGGGTCAAAACGGGTGCTATCATATCGGACAAAGGGCAACTAAGCAGAGGCACTAGACAGGGCTGCCCGTGGTCGCCCATGTTATACATAATAGCGCTGGGGCCACTGGCCATCTGTCTAAAACAGCAATACGAGGAGATAGGTATCCGTACTGCGGGTGGCATGCATCTTGTTTCTTTATATGCGGACAACATACTGTTGTATTTGCGCTACCCAGAAGAGAACATGCAATACACTCTGGACGTGATAGAGCAATTTGCCGTTCTCTCCGGCATAGCGGTTAACCCCAAGAAGTATAGCGTGTTCCCCCTGGGAAGATACAAGCTTGTCCTGCCCGGGAGCTTGCCAATATTACCAATACCCTGGCACACCAAGTTGTTCCGATACCTCAGAATTGACATATACCATACGGCAGAAGAAGAACATACATGCAATACGGTAGAAGCAGTAGAAGGAATTAAAACCAGCATGGGATTCTGGTCCAGGCTACCCCTGGCTATGATGGGGAGAGCTGCTCTGCTTAAAATGGTAATCTTGCCCAGACTGTTGCATTTCTTTGTTAACATCGCGCATTTGATCCCGAGGTGCTTTTTCGCTAGCCTCCATAGCCAGTGTAGGGGCTTCATTTGGAACAACTCCAGGAACAGGATGGCCCTTTGGAAACTACAAAACTTGTGTGACAGGGGAGGGATAAATCTGCCAAATTGTGAGCTATACTATCTGGCAGGGCAGCTGCAGTATGTAGCGAGATGGCTGTCCGACGAGGAGACGGCAGAATCCAGGCTGCTGTGCAAGGAACCGACCCCCTTCTTCCTCAGAGAAGTGGTGTGGCTGTCCAAGCCAAGGGTCCTGGGGATGGCGGGGCTGCTGGCACTGGGATGGGAGATATGGCACAGAGCGTGGCAGATAGCGGCATACCCGGTTCCGTACTCTATGCAGGTGCCGCTAGCAGCACTATGTGGAGAGGATCCCCAGCTGATACCAGGGGTCTGCAAGTACTGGGAATCAGTGGGCCTGGCCACCCTGGGAGACATATGGCTAGAAGGGGAGGCATTAGAGTTCCCGAACCTGATAGAAGATATTGGGGTGCATAAGGGGCAGTATATAACTTACACCAGAATTGTCAAGAGAGTGCGAGTGAAGTGGCCAACAACGGTGCTCACCGGACAACCGGATGCCACCATGGAGGCGATATATGATATTTCAGAGGTTGGGCATGAGATTTCCCGCATATACGAGCTGTTGGGGTCCAAGGCGGGGAAGGAATTGACCCAATTGAGATAACTTTGGGAGGAAGAGGTGGGAGAGCCCATGTCGGATGGGCTCTGGGAAAGAGCCCAAAGATGATATAAAAAAGTTTTCCGGAACGCAAGGCTCCAGCAAATCCAATTATATGTCACACATAGAGCATACCTCACCCCCAGTAAGATCGCCAGGTTTGGTGGCCAAACGACTCAGAAATGCCCTAGGTGCGGGGATGAGGAGGCTGGGCTACTACACATGTTCTGGGCCTGCCCTGAGGTGGGGAGGTTTTGGTTAGAATTGAAGACACGCTTAGCAGGAATCGGTATTACACTGGAGGTGGAGTCGGCCTGGGCATGAATGCTGGGGGGATTCCCTAGGCCACGCAACTTAAGGCACATAAGCAAAATGAAAGACCTAGCATACATCCTGGCCAAACGAAGGATAGCAATGTGCTAGAAGGCAGCCCAGAGGCCAAGGATAGAGTTGTGGTGGGCTGACCTCTTAAAATGGGCAGAGGCAGAAATGGCTGTTTGGTTTGACACGGTTTGCAGGGGAGGGGAGGAGGAGGTAGGACCCCTAATTGAATGGAGGCAGCTGGTGGCTACTATGAGAGGCCCCTGATCAGAGTGATGCTGATACGGATAAAGAGACGACGATAAACCCACCTGAAGAATCACAGGCTGATGACATGGACATATTGGCTCAAGTTGGGGGGGAGGGAGGAAACGGGACTGAAGAATGCTGAATGTAACGTTATGATGTTGAATTTGAATATGGAAGTCCCAAGTATTGTAATGTTTGGTGTGTTATATAAAATAAAAATTGTTTAAAAATAAATATATATATATATATATATATATATATATATTTCTGAGGCTTCTGGCTCTGCCTCGAATCACATGCTTTCTATAGGGCAACACCTAGTGGTAGCTGCAGAGTATTGCACATTACGTTTTCGAAGTTCAAAAGTGTCGTTGACTGTGCGTGTTTGTAATTCTATCCCTAGTGTGACGTCGACTGTACCCATGATTCCTCAGACGTCGAGGTCCCTCAGATTAGTTCTTTCCGCCTATATATATGTAACTGAATCCCACAAGGCTGGATTTCTGCTTCTATTCTCTCCTACCTTTGAGTTTGTGGTTCTATCTGACACATCCTTGGGGTTTACTATTGCCTCAAGAGTGCATATTGACGAGTGTGGGGAATCTAGTGACATCATCACTCTCTCTCCGGGAAAGTTCTCTTCCCATGTGGCCAGGGAAAGGCAGCCGCTACCTAATCCCGACCCTCAGGGTGGCTGCCTGAGAGAGGCTGCCTGAGGGAGGATCGCATGGGGGTGACAGTCTTCATGGGAGGGAAGGAGACTCACTGGCAGGAACCTGGTATCCCCCTTTCCACTTAGGCTATGACACGCACTCTTTAAATCTCCCAACCTGTATTGCATATTGCCACATAGAACCTGTTTCCCTACTTAGTACTGACTATGAGGCTTTCTTCCATTCTCTTTATGGAAAGACTGAAATGAGTAAGATTGCTCAGTAATGCAGAGCACTGAACTAGAGACACAATCTAGTGGTTGGAAGTATCCGATAGGTGGCAGGACATTCAAAAGCCTGGTACTGCAAGGAAGATGGAGATCAAGGGGAAGCAGATCCACTTTACCCGATGCATTGCGGGAATGGGGCAGATGACAGCCGTAGAAGCGAGCAGGGCAGTGGATGTTGGTGCCGTTGCAAGTGGCTGGAAGGAAAGTACGCCGCTCGATAGCCTGCAGCAAGAGATGCTGCGAGAAGGAGGCCACAGTGAAGCGGGTACCGACGAGCTGACAGGACGCTGTCAGCAAGGCGAGGCTCCCCGGCGAAGGAATTGAAGACTGTGGAAAACACAGAAGTCACCACAAGAGACCGGCGAGGCCAAGCAAGGTAAATTGGACACTGGGAGCTTTGTAGCGTCGACCATGCAGCACACAGAAGCAGTGTGAAAGTGAACCCAAGAAAGGGAACGGGAATGCTGAAAGTATTAAGAAGAGAAACCAGTGATGAGGGGTTACAGACCCCAGGGATAATTGAGCGAAACTGACATATGTTCTAAAGGACCTGGGAGGCAGGTATACCAGGCAACGCTCCCAAATGTGTATGTTGTAAAAGGCCTGGCAGGAGAGTACACCACGCAACAAGATTGCGAGTCTGGGACCCGCACCCAAATACAAAAGTGAACATTGTAAAGGCACAAGGGAAGACTCGCACCCATTCGGTGCAACCTGCTGTGAAAGCCCTGGAAAGAGAGTATACCAGGCACGTGCAAGTGTGAGAACATGAGGGAAGACTCATACCCCATTGGCACAGATATACCAGACATAGGAGAAAGGTAAATGTACAAAGTGAAAGTTGTGAAAGCCTGGGAGGAGAGACCACCAAGCAATGTGAATATACTGTAAGAGTTCGGAAGCGGGAGAGTGACCTCTTAAGATTGTGGAAACTCTAGGGAAAGTGAAGCATACCACCTGAGCAAGAAACTTGGGTAAATTGTGTAATCAAGGAGCGACAGAGAATCCTTGAGTTTGTGGAAACTAGGGGAAGAGAGCCATACCCCCTGGATTGGAGAACTAGATCATTCAAAGTCTGAGAAACTTAGGGGCAGGGAGCCACCCTCCTGAGACTTGTGGAATTTTGATTATTTTGTTTCTTTTTGCACCCTTTTGGAACTCTGTGTTGGAACTGTGGAAGAAACCACCTTCAACCAGTTGAGAGACTATACACCTTTTTTACATTATTTTAGGTTTAGATTGTAAGGGTCGGGTTAGGATTTCAGACACAGGACAGAGAACTCTTTTGCTTTTGGACATTCTGACATTGACATCCTTTAATTTTGTTGATGCAGGGAATCCCCTCATAGTGATAGGGCGAGATAGGTGTTTCTCCAACCCTCTTTTCTGTTTATAAAAGTTTATAGCAATCAACACAATGCCCTTGTGTCCGAAAATTACTCCTGATTTCTTACATCGCGCTCAGGGAAATTAGACTCATATTCCTATCTTAGTTAGGACTAATTCTGGGGGTTATCTTAGCAACCAGCGTTGTCGCACAGTTTATGTTGTGGCAATTTGCCCTCATCATTCATACCCAGTTATCCAGCGTGCAGCATTATCAACCAGCAAATGGTTTCTGAGTTTGCTATAGGAGATGGGACTCAGATTCACAACATGCAGTATTATAAAGCAATGATTGTTTTCTCAGTTTGCACAGAGTAATTACTCAACGTAAGCTTTCAACATTATTGTTTTGTTTACTCCGTAGAGCTCTACTTAGTCATTTTGATCTATTGTACAGTGCTCCAGTAATCACATCTTTGAAGTTTGCACTTTACATTTCTTTTAAAAATCCATTAAAAAAAATTCAATTACAGAATGAAGATTGTTAGGACAGTTTTTCTGAAGTCCAACTAAAGGCTTCACAAAACCATACAAGTGAGACAGTACAAACTCCACTCTTAGTATATGGCTGTACCAACTAAGTAGTTGGTAGCGTAGACAGAGCAGCCAGGCTTATCTTATATGGGAGAGAGGGCTGTAGCTTGGTACAAACAAATTGTAGCATACAAAGGTCCAAAGAAACACTGAACCACTATGTATTTAAAAAATAAATTGTATATTTAAATACAAGTAGGCCAAGATGAATCTTGGGTAAATAAGTAATATCACATTATATATAAACACAATTAGGTTTACCTAACCTTGAACTGCTGACTGCTATTCTTAATAAGGTAATACTTTGAGTTGTATCCCTTAAGTATTGAGTTGTTTTTTATAATTGTCTTATATCCTGGCTTCTCCAAGCTCCCTATGATCCGAACAGGCATACGCCTCATATGGAACACTTCTAGCGTACGGGCACAATGAGCTCACCATTTGTAAGGCCCTGGCCCTTATCTGCCTACCCAGCTGTACTTACCAGCTTACATTGGGCACTCATGCAAGCCTCCGGGGGCCATAAGCATTCCTTGAGCCTGCTTGGCATCACTACCTTTCTTAAGCAATCCAGTTTCCGCGTTTACCCAGTCTGCCAACCACATCACCACATATCTCAGCTGTGCTGCCAATTAATACCATTAAAATTGTAGCTGTTGGACTCCCTCACTATACAGCAAATATAGTCTACTCAAAGCAATGCTACAGCTACCACCGCCCCACAGAAACTCTCTAAGTATCCCTTCCAGGTGTCGAAAGAAGCTTGGTTCTATATAAAAGCATACATTTGAAAAAGCATATAGTCGTCTTGGAAGAATTATCATCT
This sequence comes from Ambystoma mexicanum, assembly GCF_040938575.1. Classification (NCBI taxonomy): domain Eukaryota; kingdom Metazoa; phylum Chordata; class Amphibia; order Caudata; family Ambystomatidae; genus Ambystoma; species Ambystoma mexicanum. The sequence goes on along the minus strand of NC_090934.1, from coordinate 700,335,203 downwards.
TTGTTAAGGACACTCTGCACATGAATGAAAGCGGCAGACGTGACCAGAACTTCATAGAGCGCTGTATCCCATCTAAAGTCATTACAGAATTAAACTTGTGCGTGTCCCTCGGGTTGTGCGCTATCTGCACTCCCAGATATTTTAACTTATGAACTTCCCACTTCATCCCCAGCTCTGGGAGATCCCGCTCATCCTCGCCTTTAAGTCCCGCTAGTGGAAATAAACAGAATTTTTCTGTGCTAAACTTAATCCCAGTCAGTCTCGCAAAGTCGGCTAGGACTTCCATAATGATGGGGAGATTATGCACCGGCTCACAAAAATATAACGGCACATCATCCGCGTATAATGAGATAAGATATCTCTTATCATCAATTAGTATCCCCACGGTTAGGTACTGCTGTCTCAAGTATACCGCTATCGGTTCTAGTTCCAATATATAAATCATTGGTGACAAAGGGCATCCCTGCATAGTACCTCTCTGTATGTCCCACAGTCCCGATATGCACCTCCCGGATTTCAACCTAGCCTCTGGGTTCGTATAAAGCAATTTAATCCACTGTAAAAATGAGTCCCAGAACCTCTTAAAGACCGCATAGATCCATTCCCAATACACCAAATCAAAAGCTTTTATTGCATCTAGTGATGCCACCAGTAGCTGTTCAGGGTGCCAATTTTTGCGATCTATCACATGCTGCAGCCTCCTTAGGTTTAGAGATGTACTGCTGCCAGAGATAATCCCTGTCTGGTCTGGGTGTATTAAGGTTATTTCTTTGCGTAACCAGTCAGCTAATATAGTCGTGAGAATTTTGGAGTCATAATTTAGTAAGGCCAATTAGCGATACGAATCGCAGCACTCCGGGGGTTTCACTGGCTTCAGTATCAGCATCACCCAAGTCCCCCTCATACCTGGCGGTAAAATACCCTTTTCATATGCCTCCTTGTACACCTGTTGTAGCGGCTTTGACAGCAAAGAGCTATAATCTTTGTAGAATTCTGACGGCAATCCGACCGAGGGCCTTACCCGATGTCTATTACCTGCTCTTTCGTCAGACACAGAAGGCTAATCTGTTGAAGTGCTGCCTCAATCTCGTCCTGCGGCACAGGTAGGTTGTGACTATAAAGCTGTGTATAAAACTCCTTAATGTCATTTATGACCATCTGGGACCTCCATTGGGTCAGCTCTCAGCCCCTGCAGAATCGTTGTCAGAAGCCTAGGTTGTTCCCACTTACACATCCAGGCCAACATCCTTCCAGCTGTATCCCCTCCCTCTGTGCTTGTTCCACTTTTGCCTCATAATCAAATTTCGATAGCCTGCCCCAGGCGTTCTCACACTTCATGCGCATTTCAGCAAGGACCCTCTCTACCTTTACCCCCCGTCGGGGCTCGCGTGTCTAATCTTGCAATCTCCTCCTCTAGCGTTTCCAGTTCCTTTTTCAATTGCCTACGAATCCCACCCCCTCCAGAAATTGTTTTGCTGCCCTTTAGTATCTAACAGAGATTAACATTAAAATACAATTCAGTGAGAGTCTCAGAGTTAGGGTACCACAAAGACCCACTGTTCCATGTTCAAAGAACCTCACAGGGTTAGCTGTGGAGGACCAAACTAGTTAGTTGGGTTGTTAGGGAGAATTCTCAGAAATGTGCTAATTCCTCTCTACCTTAGAGACCACCAGCAACTTTGCTGGATTTTGAGGAATTTTTAACCTGGAGAGAGTGACACCCCTTTTCCCACTCTCTCATGTATTTTAATGTGATTTGACAAACTCCATAGGCATCATCTTTTACATTGTGTCACACAGCACCTTCAGTGCAGTGGCACAGGGAAGTCTTTCAGATTTCACCAAGGTTTAAATACCTTCTCTTGGATAAACCAAAAAAAAATGACTTTACTTGCACGTTTAACTTTTTAGACCCAGCACACACTATCTTACAATAGGGTGCTGGAGGGGTTACTTAGTATCACTTTTGTCTAGCTTCTCATGTAACAATTTTATGTTACCCTTTCCACGATGAATGGCTGGTGGCAGTGGTTTACTTTTAACTACCGTGGTATGCTTTTACCGTGGCCTGCGTTCGCAGCTGCAGTAAAGCACCCAAGCGTGCCATTTTTGTCAAAATAGCCCCGGTCTTCTTTTTTCGCCATTTATTTGTGGAAAGGTGCTTCTTGTGATTTACTCTGCATGCCAAACCAGGTTTGGTCCCTTTGTTCGTTTTGTCTTTGGCGGTTTTCACGAGTGAAGCCCGCCTCTGGCTCCACAGTGTCTGAGGGGGGGAGGGGGCAGGAAGCAAGGGAGGTGCCCGGAACTTCCTGTGCTTAGTCTCCTAGGAGACAGGAATGCACTTGTAGGTGATTGGCTGGCTGGCTGGCTGTCTGGCTAGGCTGGAATGAATGGGAGCAACCTGCATAAAAGGCGAGGCTTTTTGGCTTGGAAGGCAGAATCGACCACTGGACGAAGGAATCCGAAGAAGAACTTGGAAGAGACGCCTGCTGCAACTCCTGGAGCGTTGGTTTGCCCGGTGAAGCCCTGCTGCTGTGCTGAAACTCCAAATTTGCCTCGACTGGAGAAGCCCTGCAAGGATGACTTCTCCCCTTGATTTGGTGGGACCAATGAACTCCATAGTACACCACCTGGACATCCTCTCGGAGCTGGTTGAATTTCCACTGCCGTTGTGGCTGGAAACCGTAGAGCTAGGGAGAGGAACATCGTGTGCAAGACTTTTATCTACCTGCAAGAAGTGCTTCAGCTCACCTAGACTTTTGCCCAATTGACTTTGGCCTAGCCTGGCTCCCTTAATGACTCTTCTTCCCTCTGACATTGTGTTTGGTCTTCCTTACAGGAAGGTGTTAACTAACTTTGCATTGGGGGGTTCTCAAAAGTACTTAACTGCTTCGGCATATTTGTGTGATCTCTTGTTTTGTCCAATAACCCTTTTCTTTGACATACTCTTAAGTCTGGTTCTAAATGCAAACAGTGGTATATTAATGTCCACAGTGTCCTAGTTACTAAAGTCACCTGAGGGTGTAGGAAGTGTCTGTGTGCCATCCCAAAAAGGTACTTACTTATTTAGAAATATTTAGAGTGTGTATTTTGGAGTGTATTTGTGTGTTAGTATTATATTGCCCTTTATGAAGAAGGCTTACTCAAACTGACTGTTAAATAAATGAATAATGGTTTAATCAAGAAACCTTGTGTGTAAGAGTTTATTTGAATACTTGCCACTGTGAATCTCTGTGTAACTCCCCTACAGCTCACATTGATCCCTCTTAAGATAAGCCTGGCTGCTCAACACGCTACCAACCTGTGTAGTGATGACCTACACCAAAGGTTGGGTTCCTATTGCCAGGAGGTCAGGGTTGTTGTAGTGCACCCAAAGGGTACTGCATACAATCTTGCCTAACATGGGTTTTTCCTTTTTTGATTCCAGTGGGCTATAGCTTGATCCCAGTGCTATAGATGGAGCCTTGTGATACAATTCCAGGACTCAGTCTCATTCTGTGAATAAATGATACATGGTTGTTCCCTTATATGCTCATGCCTCCGAGAGTGAGTGAGAATTGTAGTGGTCAAAACCAGATAAAGTTGGTTTGGGAATTAGTGTTTAGATTCCTAGCTGGAATCACTCCTTCACTAAGGTAAAGAGGGCACCTCACAGGGTGTCCAAAGGTGAGCTCAGAGGAGGCATAGAGAAGGAATTGTAAAAGGAGAGGCCACTTTCCTATTAGAGGCTGCTCTATAGCCCCTATCAAGCTCTTTAACGTCTTACTGATTCACTTTATCAGACCATTGATCTAAAGGTGATGGAGAACTTGTAAGTTACCCAACACTTCATCCACATGGCTTTTATATCGGACGACATGAAGTTGGAACTGCAGCGTAAAACAACCCTTTGGGGAATTAACGCATGTGAGGATCCCTATGGGAGCTCTAGCTACTGAGAAGGCAGAGACAGTCTTTGTGTGTATGGCTTCATGGTACCTGGGTGTATTGCTAGCAACCCCAAAATAGAGGAACTTCAGAGGAACAATCTCTATCTTTTCAAAGGGTACAACTACCAATGAAGGTGGAACTAAAGTACCTTTTACCTGTCCCCCTTTTGTGACAGACAACTGACACGTCGAACAGGCTTTACAGTGACCCTCTTGCTGGCTAACCATCAGAAGCCAGTAGAAGTGAACAGTTGACTTCTCTCAATTGTTCATCTTTCTGATGCATCATACTAAATGCTACCTGTGAAGCATTTGAATCATTAAGTGGTGCTGACCTAGGAGCACCACCGGGGTCAAGTAGGCTTCAGGCTCAGGCTCTGTGAGCTCACTCTAGAGGAGCCCACCCTCCTAGCTAATCCAGTGGTTTCCCCTTTAGACTGTGATAGGGCCTATCTGCATAGATCCCCAAGAATGGAACACTCTCTCTGTCCTCAAGAGAAGTTTTACTTGTCTATCGGATAACTCAAGAAAGCCGCAGCTGAACTCCACCGAACATCTGACACACTGCTGGCAGTTCTGTAGAAGTACCGCATAGAAGAACACCTGGGAGCCTTTTTTTATCAGCTTTCAGCAGATAGTGGAAATAAAGAGAAAGACCACTGAGATCCCTTTATCACTCTTTTGGGTATGTCCCTGAATCCAGACATTCCAGCACTTAGAGGTCTCTCATCTCACTTTCTCACAAGTGTAGGAGAGTCTGAATGGGTTTTCAGTGACCCAGAGCAACCTACTCATTCCCTGGCAAAACTCTTGCAAGCATGGTGCCCCGTATTCTGACTGTCATAGTGGCTTTATTGTCATCAATCTCGAATAAACAATCCAGAGGCCTTGTGGGCACAGAGAGATTCTTTACCAGGTCCTTTGAACTGGACAGGGCCTGGTCTATGACTGCGATGCTGCCTCTAGTGTTTCTCAATGCTGAGGTCTTTGTACCATTGGCAAAGAAAATCCTCAAATACAATGTGTGTTTTCATGAATCTCATCTAAGACTTCCTGATGGTGTTCCAAGTCCCCCATGGACACTAAAACTATCTCTGAGCAGACACCTATAGTCTCCCCTTTTGGCTGGAAGGCCAGGCTTTCTGTCTTTACCTTTAGGTCTTTGACCTTACAACACTGATCTTCTCTGCAGGATCCTAGCATCCCTTAAACCTCTTTTTGCCACTGCAGTGGCAATATGTGCTACCACTCCCCACTGTCAGGTGTTTGCTAGCCCCCTGGGGCCCATTCATCAGTCACTTACCCACCAATATTTTGGGGCCTGGTGGAAATAATGTTTAGGGGGCACCTTTGTGAGATGCTTCTCCTGGTTCAGTGGAGGTCTCTGTTACTCCTGGTTGTCTCTGTGAGCGACAATGGTCTGGAGCCACAGCTACCAAGTTGGGGTCCATCACTTTGGAGTCAGCCAGATGCTGACACGTCTGTTGGACATGCATCCAACATGTGTTCTAACATCATATGGTTAGAAATCCCTAATAAATATCCACTTTGTTCCCCTTAATCTTGCAATTCATATTATTCATGGCACCAGGAACCCATGATTCACAAATCGCATTCTCTTTCTTCTGGGAGTCTTGGAAACATCCTTGGTATTGAGTCATCCCAAACATTTATACAAAAGTCTCTCTCATGCAACCATACTTTGTCTTGTCATTCTTTTTCAGTTCCAGAATGATATCATGTCCACTCTGAGGCAAGCAACTAAGCAAGCAGGCTACCATGTCTTCATTGCTCATTCTATGCATAGTGCAAAGTAAATTAAATGAGGCAAGCTAAGAAAGGATATCTTACCCGCCCACATGCATCCCCAGCAATGTATGTGGGAGATGGGGACATGGTGGAGGCAGGGGGGCTGCTGCAATACCTCGCCTGGGAGGAGCACTCCGGTTGATCACCTGTTTCTTGTTCAAATGTCTCTACCTGGCTCGGTCATCTCTTTTTCAAAAAGATCAGACTCGCACATTTGCCATTACAGCTCCAAACATTCCTTCTCCACCTCTTGAGCTTGGTCCTGTTCAGCAAGCTGGGTTCTTCGGATGCCCAGTTCTTGTTTTTTCATGTGAAGGGCTTCTTTCCCTGCTGATCTGGCTGCAGAGACAGATGGTACAAGCAAGGAGGACAGGGCTGTAGTGATGGCTTTAGCATCATCAGTGGCCAGTGTTTTTGCTCTTGGTGTTTTTGCAAATCTCCCTCTTGCAACTCACATATTGTTGCTAGCGACTCTGCCTTGTTCAGTCCAATGGTCTTGAGTTGAGTTACTTCAAAGAGCTCGCTCAGCTTGTCTGCCTTTATGATGGTTACACAGACTCAGTGGTGGTCTGTACAAGTTCCTTGCCTCTATCTCAAGTCGGCCTGCACTGACTACCGTAAGGCCTTATTCACAAATAGAAGTGTTCCTGAGTTATTGTCCCCTGTCCCACTAACACTGCCAGGTATCAAGCTCTCTGATCTGGGGGGCAGTGGGGTGGTGATAGAATGCCAGTGTCTTAAGGCACCAGACCTCTTGACTGTGCCGGTCATCTGCAGTTTATTCCATATATTTACAAGGGCATGCAGTGCTTTATTTTATTATGACCCAGAGTAGTGAGTAAGCCTATAGTGAAACAGGTCAGGCTAGACATAGATGTCTTATGGAATGGCAAGTAACTTACTGCCATAAGGTTGGTGAAATTGCAGCTACTTGACATGACTACTTAATCGTTGCACCATAATATAGTGCACCCAGCCAATAGGAGTGCCAATTGCCCAGATGTTTACCTTTCACATGTAATGTAGATTTATTTTTGTTTGTGCCTTTTATTGTTTGTATCCTGACAAAATTATGGGTGGGATTGAATAAATACCCTGGGCGTTTTCTGGAATAAGTTATTGATCAAGGGACGCTGTGACATGAGTAGTCAAGAACTTTTTCTAGTGTTTTAATGACGGTTTAACAATAAAGCCGTGGGTTTAAATGCCTTTTAACAATTCTGTTTTGCAGGTTTCTGGCCTATCGTTATGGGTTGGGAAAAGAATGGAATCGCTAAGCAGTTTGCCAGTCTGGTTAATCGTGCTATTAGTTTGTTTATTGGTCACAGCTGTAACGGAAGTAGCAAGTAATCCAGCCACCATCACAATATTTCAGCCAATTCTCACTTCACTCGTAAGTATGCTTTTATAGCACCACATACAGCACAGCTGAATGTACCAGAGAGAATGTAAAAGCCCCAAACAGAGACAAATTGACCACTGTAGTTCCTGAAGCATTCTTTTGTTTTTACTGCGTGTATTTGGAAACTATATATGCACTGTTTTATGTTGTTTTAAAAAGTATGAATGTAATTACGAGAACATTACTAAAACCAAAGGTTATTTATTTCTTCATATTCAGTGTGTTGCATAACACCACCATATTGCATTCCAGCCATTTCCTAAAGTAATAGTAGTGGATTCTTTTACAAACAAATATAGCATGCTTGGTTTGCTTGGACTTATTAGCATTTCTGAAGGTATTTTGCTTAACTTCTACAGGCAGAAGGGATTGGAATAAACCCATTGCTCATCATCATTCCTGCAACAATAAGTGCCTCGTGTGCTTTTCTGTTACCGGTTGCAAACCCCCCCAATGCCATAGTGTTTACATATGGCCACCTTACAGTACAAGACATGGTAAGTTCTCTTTCATTGGCCAATGATATTGATATGTATCTGTAGAAATAGTTTAGGATGAAGAAGGCGGTGTTTAACTTTTCATTATGTTGTGTCTATTTAATCTCTCCATTGTAAATTATATGTGTTCATTCCTTAGACAGTCTGCGACAAGGTCACCTGCCTGACCTTACTGATGGATGGTGAGGTTGCCAATGGGATTGGGTGTCAGCACAAGTCAGGGTATGGTGGGCCTAAGGGTATCATGGGGAAGATCACTGGTTTACTCCAACCATGCCATGTGTGAGAGGCAAGGGCTCATCACATTGCCGCCTTAGAAGTGCCTGCCTATTTAAGGGAATAGAGGATTGGCAGTTTCACAGAAGCAACAGCGCTAGCACACTTGACTTAGGAATCATATATAAAACGATAGCAGGAAAGAGCAGGGCCAGAACTAGGACAGGCAACTAAAGCAGTCAGCAAGTTGCCTCACAAGGTCTCCACATTCATACATCTAAGACCACTCAGGTTAAGGGAGTCGATTCTGAGGGAAGGTTCAGGGAGTGGCAAGCAGAGACCACCCATTGGAGGGACGGACCAACCCCCAAGCCCAGCATCACAACTGTAACCCAACATCAGAACTGTAAGCCCGCCTAGGGGCATGGCATGGCCCATCGCCAATCCCCAAACCAGCTGCACAGGGACACACACCTGAAATTCCTAAAGTCGGAATGTGGCTGGAAGGAGGGTTCAAGGTCATTACGTTGTGTCCATGTAATATCGCCATGGTAAGTAATGCTCGCTCATTCCTTAAGACACCTACCTGACCTTTCTAGTGGATGGTGGGGTTGCCAAGGGATAAGCTGCAAGATCTAGAAAATAAACACAGTATGGACGTGCATCCACACTGTGTTTATTTTCTTTGTGTTCAACAGCATTGGACTGATAAGGAGCGGGGCCTACGGCAGAGTCACTGCGGCCACTGCCCACACCAAATGTCAGGGACAGTTTCAACCACCTGCCAAGAGAGGGAAAGAAACAGAGAAAAATGTTGAAACGGAAATAGAAAATAAATTCCAAACCTGATTTGATCATTCATATCCAATAATGCGAATATACTATACTATTCCAACCCTTTGACCAAGACGCAAGGCTACAGAGAAAGAAGGGTGTCTGCAAATAGGCGAGAAATACATACACACACACTTTGGAGAGGAGACACTTGCACCCTTGCTTTACTATTCACTCGTTCCATTTGCAATAAGATTCACTCTGTTCTAGATATCTTTTTCCATCTAAATCTCCAATTTCTTTGTGTTACTGAGACATGGCTGTCTCCTTTTAATACTGTCTCAGTCACTGCTATTTCTACTTCTCTTTCCTGTTTCACTAATTCTCCTCGTGCTGCAGGCCAAGGAGGTGGGACGGGCCTCTTGTAACATTCTTCTTGGACTCCCTTTCATCAGCGTTGTGACCTAACACTTTTTCCCTCATTTGAGTACCACATTTGCTCTTTCAAATTTCCCCACTTCCTAAATGTTCGTATTATTTATCGTCCTCCAGGACCTATTTCTTCTTTCTGTAACAACATTGATGGATTACTTTTTTTTAGCTTCTACCCGTTCATACCCCTTTCTTTCTTCTGGGGGCGAATTTAATATGCATTTCTCTTCGGTTCATAAATCCTCGCTGTTTCTTTCGTTAGTCGACTCTACCAAGTACCCACTCCGTCCTCTCATAGTTCTTGCTCTTCCCTAGATTTAATATTTTCCTCTCTATCTTCATTCTCCCCTGTCCAATTTACTGCTTTTTATTTCTCAGATCATTTTATTCTCTCGTTCACTGCCTCTTTTTCTTCTTCATGTCCTCCCACTCCATCTTCTGCGACATTCCTGCGCCTTGACCTTCGAGCATTTAATTCTTTTTTTTTCTTCGCTCATCTATTTTGCCATCAATCCCTGATATTTATATTCTCTCTGCAGACGCTGCTGAATTCTCATTTTCTTCAGCTCTCTTAAATACCCTGGGTCATCTTTTTCCTTCAGTTCCCTTTTCCCCTATTCGTCGACCTCCTCAACCATGGCTAACTCCTCCTATCAGTCTCTTACAGTGTACTCTTCTGTGCATGGAGAGACGTTGGTATAAATCAAGATCCCCTTTTGATTTATCATTCATTGCATATATACATTCCACCTAGAACACCTTAGTCCTACAGTGAAAACAGTAGTATTATTCTGATTTACTCTCCAAATATTCAGCCCACCCCCACTGTCTTTTCTGAGAATTAGCTAATCTTTTTTCTATTTCCAAGCCTTACCCGTCGGAATCTTCTGTCCTCTCTGCTACCAACTTTGCCACGTATTTTACCTTGAAAGTGCCTAACCTCTGAAAGTCCTGTTCTCTGGACCTTTTGCGGCCCCCTAGTATGCCCAATCAACCTCCCGGCCCAGCTTTCTCTCCTTTTGCCCAGCTTACTGTCACTGAAACTGCTTTATTTGTTACCCAACCCCACCCTACTGCAGCACCATCTGATCCTCTCCCTTCCTCTCTTATGCCTCAAATTATTCCATTTCTCATGCCTGATCTTACACTCCACTTTAATTTTTCTTTATCAGCAGTCTTTTCCCTTACCTTCAAACACGCTAATATTATAACAATTCTAAAGAAACCCTCACTTAATTGCTCAGTCCTATCTAATTTCCATCCAATCTCTCTACTGCCTTTCATCTCTAAAATCCTTCACAGAACTGTCTATGCTCAGGTGTCTTGCTTTGTGAATCATCACTCTTTCTCCTCTCTAGTCCGGCTTCCGTCCCTTTCACTCGATGGAAACGGCCTTGCTCTCTGTCACCGATTCTCCCCTATCTGCTCGTTACAACAGTCACCTCTGCTTATCCTTCTAGACTTGTCTGCGGCTTTTGACAAGTTGGATCATACTATTCTCTCCTCTCTGCTTTCTTCTTTAGGTCTTACTGGTTCGGTCCACGATTGGTTTCTTTCGTATCTCTCTAATCGTTCCTATTCTGTCTCATGGGCTGGGTACTCCACTACTTCTCACCCAGTTTGTTATGGTGTCCCGGCAGGCACTGTTCTAGGGCCTCTTCTCTTCACACTATACACTATTGTTTTGTCGGCTATTATCTCCTCATTCAACTTCTCATTTAATTTCTGTACAGATGATTCTCAATTGTTTTCATTCTCCTCTTTTTAGGAATCTCTGCACTTAAATCTTTCTGCTTTTTATCTGCCATTGAATCCAGGATGATGGCCAACTTCTTACATTTGAATGCATCCAAAAGAGAGATTTTATTTTTCCTTTCCTCCTGTATTCCCCCGCCTATTCCTGCTTTCTCAATTTTATTTCCCCATCACATCTCCTTCCTTCTACCTCTGCCTGTAACCACAGTGTCCTCTTTGATCCTGCTCTTTCATTCTCTTTTCACATTTCTGTGATATCATGGTCCTGCCATTGCCGTCTGTTTATTATTGGTAAGGCTAGGTCTTTTCTTACTCTTAATGCCAATAAAATGCTTGTGTCTAGTTTTATCCTTTCCTGTCAGGATTATTGATCCTCCCCCTTTCTTGGTTTACCTGCATCGCATTTGTCCCTTGCAATCTATATTTAATTCCTCTTTTCGTTTTATTTTTCTTCTCTCCCCTCGTGAATCCATCCATGCTGCACTTCATGCTTTACACTAGCTTTCCTTTGACTTCCCATCTTAAGTCCCACTTTTTATGTCTTGTTTTTAAATTTCATTATGCTCTGGCTTACCCCCTATTATTGATCTCATAGTACCACCCTAACCGATCTTTGCAATCTGAATCTCAGTTCTTGCTGTCTTGCCATCGTGTCCCTTGTGCCCAGTTACGTTTTTGTTCTTTTTCCCTCCCGGCGCCCAAGATTTGAAACTCCCTTCCTCTCTCTAGTCATTCTATGACTTCTGTCACGTTTTAACTATTTTCAGCGCTTAGGTGTTAGGTGCTATACAAATTAAAATAAAAAATGAATACAAAATACAAAAATACAACCAGGGGAAGACAAGAAAGAGAGAGAACTGGAGAGAATTGGTAGAGAGCAGACAGGAGCAAGAACAGGGGAAAACAGTGGTGTGACAGAATAGGAAGAAGGCACTTGATGAGTGGGGAGAGAAGAGAGGGAACAAGAGTAAAACAGATTGTTAGTACAAATGGGGAAACGGGTGCGAGATAGTAAAGGAGGAAGAGACAAAATGCGAGAGGGAGAGAACATGAGAGATGAGGCGAGGGGACAGAACAGGAAGCGAATTAGAAGAGGAGGGAGATGGAGCGTTATAGAGAACGGGAAGAGAGATGAGGTAGAGATAAGGGCAACACAGAGGAGGTCAGAGCGGGGGAACAGTCATAATGGTAAAGACAAGGGGAATACAAGACAGTGGGGATATAACAGAAAGGAGGGGTGAAAGAAAAGACATTTGAGGGAGAATGGGAATGAGAGTAAAAAGAGGTAGAAAAGGAATGGAAGAGTAAGCGAAGAAGGAGCAGGAAGCGTGAACAGGCAGATGGAAGCGAAATAAAATGAGACTGAACAGCTGGGAACAAATGAAAGAATAGGCGGGAGAGGGGTGAGACCAGAAGTGAGAGAAACAGACAGAGCAAACAGATCATGAGTGGTTGAGAGCCAAGAGACAGAATGATAGCTAGGGCAAGAGAGGTAAGAGAATAGGATGGAGCTGAAACAGAAGTGAGGGATGCAGAGAAGATGAGAAGGGCAGAATGGGAGAGAGAGGATAGATAGGAAAGTAGGTAGAAAGGAACGCTATAGCAATGAGGGAGTACAGAAAGAATTTGAAGGGATGAAAAGGAAGAGAGTGCAATAGGGAAGGTGGGAGAACAGAAGAATCAGTGAAGAATGGAGTCAGGGCAGGTGATGAAGAGTGACAACAAGTGCAAGATAGTAAAGAAAGGAATTAAATAATAGGGGAACTGTTGTTAAGAATGGGAGAGACTGGTAAGGAAGGATGGTGAGACAGAATAGACAATAAGGCACTGACAAAAACAAACCAAAAACAAAGATAATATGTAATAAAGAAGTGAGGGAGCAAGATGATGAGCTACACAATGTAAATCTCACCCATAGTGCCCAACATTTCGATGGTGACTGCTTAGGACCTATGCCGATACCCAACTCCACCCCCTTCTGTAATAAAATTTGGGATGCAAGACTTCTGCCCCAACACACCTGCCACATAAATAAACATCTCCACTCATTTCAATGGGTGAGGGGTCACTTTTCTCAGACTTATATTTTACCAAAAAACCAAATACCTCACATTGAGCTAAATAGAATCACTTTAAAAACTGCTGATTTCACTCTTCTCGAAGACTCATTTGAATGCTACTTGCTCCCAGCTACCTGCTGTGACCATGGGCAAGTGGTCTCTGTAAAGTTGTACTTCTGCCAACCCCTTCCAGTGACCTCTGTAGATTGAAGTTTGATAGGGGAGGCATGTCTTCAAAACTTTTTTTCTAGAGGGTACAGGGGGGCTGGCATAAAAAGTTTCAAGACCACTGTTTTACGGATATTTCAGGAGGGGAGGTCCTGTACAGCAACATTGCCAGCCCACTTGATGGTCCTCTTATGGCTGAAAAAAACATATATTAAACTACAGGGAGAAAGAGCAGGAACTGAGCTAGGACTGAAAACTCAAGCAGTCTACAGGACACCTCATAGGATCTCCACACGCATACACCTAAGAGGAGTTAGGCTAAGGAAGTCCACCCTTAGGGTAAGGCCAGGGTGCAGCAAGTATAGAGACTGCCCATTGGGACAAACTAGCCAACCCTGAGTCCCACATCAGAACTGTAAGCCATCCCCAGGAGCAGGACCCCCCCCCCCCAACCAAACCCCAACCCTTCTATATAGCGGGGCACACCTGAGTTATATTAAGCAAGAGGGTGGCTAGGAGGTGGGTTCAATGAGCTAATCAATTAAGAGCCTTTGTCAGAAGGTTGTAGGAGTCAGTGGAATAGGATCATTTTGAGACGGCTAGTGATCAGTGCAGGAGGAGCTGGAACAGGGTACATGAGGCCAGAGAAGAGACGCAGGAGAATGAAGAATGGAAGATCCATGAGGATGGAGTCCGGGGGAGATATGAGGCTGGAGGAGAGACCCAGGGGACTGGGGAGAGAAAGGCCATGTTTATAAGTACAAATTGCCTTTTTTTCTGCTACTCCGTGACCAATTTGCAAACTACCCAACCTTTTAATTTTTTCTTTATGGGGGTATTTCATTCCCCTCTGCCTGTTTCCCACCTACTTCTATCCTTCATCTCCTTTTTTTAAACACCCTTTCCCCCTACTTTTACTTTTCCATACCAACTATATATACATATCTATATGTCTGGTAGGTATGGAAAGTCATCACAGTGGGATCGGTACATTTTTTGAGCACCTAACTGCAAGCCAAAGACCCAACAGGCTCATAAAGAAAGACCTGGGAGACTGGGAGAGGAAGACCAATGAGCCTGAGGAGAGGAAGACCCAGGAGGCTGGGGGGGAGGAAAACCCAGGGAACAGGGCATAGAAAGGCTGCAGAGGCTCGGGAGAACAGGGAGAGGCCCCCGTTTGTTGGGAGGGATGGAGATCCAGGAAGCTGCAGAGAGGAAGACCACGGAGACTCGGGAAAGATAAACCCAGAGGGCTGGGGAAGTGAGATTTAGAAAACCAGGAGTGTGAGACCCAGGAGGTCAGGGGAGAGAGAGACCCAGGAGGTTGAGGAGTGAAGATGACACAGGATGTAGAGGTGGCTAGTGTTAAGATGGATTTCTAAACTCTGACTTGGTGGGCAGATGTTGAAGAGGCCACCCTAGTTTAGTGGAACAAGGGAACCTTCTGGACAAACCAGACCAATCTACGGTAGCTTGGCAGGCGGTCAAGACTAAGTCTCAGGAGAAGTGAGAGTGATAATAAAACAGTTACCACATAACACTTTTCACTATGCAACATGTATACAAAATGTGTTTAGCCTAATGCTGATGAAAGGGGAGAAAATAACCACAACCTGCAACAGAAGACGTAAGTTCAACACAGATATCGCATTAGGCAGTTCTTCTAAGACAATCGCTATCTTATGCAGTACAGCCCTAAGATGTGAGGAGCCTTATGCTCAAATGTACAACAGTGCGTCAACAATGCGCGGTTGTGCGTAAAGACAAAAATCGAGTTCTCTTCAGGGGGCTGTTGTTGTTCAGGAAGGGGGTTGAGGTGATGAAGAATAAGGCCCTACTCCTTGAGAAGGGTCTACCCTTGCAGATAGAGCGACTTTCCACGTTCAGGAATAGCTGGGGAGCACAGGCTAGCCCAGCTAAGGTGAGTATCTTTTGTGGGATTCTCATGCGTAAAAACAGATGGATGTGCCAGGGGGACACCAGTAAGTGATGCAAGTACCCTCGACACAGTCTGGGCCAAACTTTGCCACTCTCGTCAAATTTGGTAGTAGTTTTCACCCCTGCAGTTACAGGATGCTCTGGCTCTCAGGTGCTGCGGGGCGGTGCTGAGGGGGGTGAGAGAAGTTCCAGAGGAGTACAGGAGTCAAGGAGAAGGTGGTAAGAGAAATTAAGGAGATAGTAGTGAGGGCAGTCATGAAGAGGTGGCAATGAAAAAGGCACTTAAGGAAAGGATAATTAAAAAGGAGGATAGGAAGAGGAGGTGGAGAAGAGAAGAATTGTAGAGAAGAAACTGGGAACAAAGAGCTTAGGAAAAGGAGAGTGAAAGAACCATGTAATACAAGTTTATGGTGTGTGTCAGTAAGATGGGTGCAGGAACAAGCAAGGGGTGAAATAGCAAGGAGATACGCCAGGTAGGCATACAGCTTAAGAACTGAGGAGAGACCTTAAGAAGTAGACCACTGGAGCTGAAACCGAAGAGGAAGATGAAAAAAAAAAGACGGCTGCAGTGATTTCCAGCGACCGGAGAGCCTGCTGTGTAACCAGAGACTGCTGTAACCCGTCCTTCCAATCAACCTGGGGGTCCCGAACGCAATGAACCTTACCGAGAGGCTGGTGAGATCCACGGGGAGCAAAATGGGAAAGCAGATTTGAGCATTTCACATTTGGGGCTCTCGGGCCCCCCGTGGGGAGCCCGAGAGCCCCAAATGGGAAAGCAGATTTAGGCAGGGGGAGCACCGGAGACCCAAAGTGATAGCCACAACGCGGTTGTGTTTGAAAACGCTGTGGTTTTTCTTTCCGAGTTTCTCAGGCTCCTCCGAGCCGGAGGAGCCTGAGAAACTTGGAAAGAAAAACCGCAGCGTTTTCAAACACAATAACGTTGTATTTATGTGTGCGGTCGCTTCAAAAGAGACCGCAAACATAAATACAATGTTTTTAAAGCTGCGGTTTTATTTCTAAGTTTTCCGGGCTCCTCCAGCCCGGAAAACTTAGAAAAAAAAACGCAGCTAGTGCTTATTTTTTTTTTAAAATAAATGGCACTTACCGAGATTCAGCTGCAGCTTTTCTGCTCTGGTCTCCGGTCCCCGTCCTCCGCGTACAGCACCAATGAAGGAAAAGCCACCCAGCGGTAGCTTTTGTTTACTACAGCTGGCTGGCTTTTCCTTCATTTGTGCCGCAAAAGCAAAAGCCAGCACAGGCGGGCATCCATTTCACAAAATGGATGCGCCCATGTGCTTGCTTTTGCGAATTTTGAGCTTGAATAGCTCAAAGTTTTACATAGGAAGTTTTAAAAAAAAGTGCTAGTATATTTTTTTTTAATGTTGCCTATCTATTTTTTTAAATACCTTTTTTAGCTGGAATACCCCTTTAAGTTTATGCTTTCCTTTGAGTTGCATTTTGCATTTTGCCCTCTAAAAAGTGTATAAGTTGCTTTACTTAATTTGAATGGTGTTTCCCCCATCTGCAAAGTAATAAGTGTTGGTACTGTTTTATCGTTGCTTAACTAAATGAGTTAGGGAGAATTCTCAGAAATGTGCCAATTCCCTTCTACCTTAAAGACCCCCAGCTCTTTTTCTGGACTTTAGGACTTTTAATTTCTAACCTGGAGAGAGTGAGCCCTTTTTCTCAGCCTCTCATGTATTTTTATTGTGATTTGGACTATGTGTTTATTTTAACTTTGGAGTCTGAGAAACTCCATAGGCACGATCTTTACATTGTGACACTCGGCACCTTCAGTGCAGCGGCACAGGGAAGTCTCTCAGATTTCCCAAAAGGTTTAAATACCTTCTCTTGGTGAAACTACTGTTTCCAAGAGCAGTAAATTGAAATTGACTTTACTTACATTTTGTAACTTTCTGGACCCAGCACACACTATCTTACAATAGGGTGCCGGAGGGCTACTTAGTATCCCCTTTGTCTATTTTCTCATGTAACATTTTTATGTTACTCTTGCTACAATTAATGGCTGGTGGCAGTGCTTTACTTTTTACTACCCTTGTGTGTTTTTACTGCGGGCTGCGTTTACAGCTGCAGTAAAGCACCCATTTCTTGTTGGAAAGGTCCTTCTTGAGATTTACTCTGCGCGCCAAACCAGGTTTGGTCCCTTTGTTCATTTTGTCTTTGCCGGGATTCACGAATGAAGCCCGCCTCTGGCTCCAGTATGTCTGGCAGGGGCAGGAAGTGAGGGAGGTGCCCGAAACTCCCTATGCTAAATCTCTTGGTTACAGTAATGCACCCAAAGGTGATTGGCCAGCTGGCTGTCCGGCAAGGACAGCCACCCTGCTGTGTGATCGACAGCTAGGCTTGAATGAATGGGAGAAACCTGCCTAAAAGGTGAGGCTTTTTGGCTTGGAAGGCAGAGTCGACCACTGTGCTGAAGCTCTGAATTCGCCTCGACTAGAGAAGCCCTGCAAGGACGACTTCTCCCTTTGAGTTGGTAGGACCGATCAACTCCAAAGTAAGCCTGTCTGGATATCCTCTCGAAGCTGCTGTATTTCCACTGCTGCTGGAACCGAAGTGCCAGGGAGGGGAACACCAGATTGTGTGCGTTGCTTTTGAGTCAGACCCGAGCGCTAGGAATATCCTCCAGACTTCCCTGATGCAGGACTGACCAAGCCTGAGCCACCTCAACAGAGTGCTGGACCCCGGAAGCAAGGAAAGTCTGAAGTGGTATCCGAGAACCGCAGTGTTGCTCTTTGCTGTCAGACGCGAGGAGCTGAAACACTGAAGGAACGCTGAATTTAAGTTTGCCCATTGCTGCCGCTGACCTTCCTATTGCAGAGCAGGAGTCCCCACAACTGAGGCTCAGGAACAACAGGATCTGCAGAGTTGTACAGGAACAGAAGCTAGCTGGAAACATTTCTTCTAACCAGAGGTACTGTAAAGTCTAAGAGAACTTACCTCTTGTTGTGTAGCCTTACTTGCTCTCAGTTGAGACCTGTATTGGTTACCTTGCAGAGTTGCTATAGCTTTGCCCCTCAAGTCTCCCAGCTTGTGGCCCTTCAAGTGTTCTATTTTCTACAAACATTTCTAAAAACATTGTGCAGGACTTTTTACCTACCTGAAAAGAAGATCTTCAGCTCCCCTAGACATTGTGCAATTAACATTGGCTGTCCTGGCTCCCTGAGTGACTCCTCTTACCTCTGACTCTGTGCTTTATCTTTTCCTCAGGAAAGGGTTAATTTACTGAACATTGGAAGGTTTCAAAAGTACTTACCTGTTTATGAATTATTTGTTAGCCTTCGTTTTATTCTCCTATCTAACCTTTGCACCAAACTCAGTATTGCTCTAAAAGTTGGTTTGTTTTGTTTGTTTATTTTATTTGTATAGCGCTCCAAACCCAGGGGTAGACGGGCGCTTAAGAAGATGATTACATAGTTGAGAAGTATCTTTGTGTTACATACTTCGTACATACATACGTATAGTACATTCATATATAATATAAGGCATACAATTTACAGTTTAAATGTTAGAATAATATACAAGTAGCAATATACAGTTTCAATATACAGTGATATACACTACATGAGCCAGTTAGTGATCAGGTGTTAGGGGAGCTGCTCTTTGTTCAGGAGCCAGCTGATGACCTGCCTCCTGAAGATCTGGAAGGATTCGATCGATTTGATGTTGAGGGGTAGGGTGTTCCAAAGTTGGGAGGCAAGTACTGTGAAGCTGGCCCCGCCAGCACTTTTCAGGTGGAATCTGGGCACTGTCAAGCATAGAGTGTTGGCAGATCTGGTGGTTCTGGTAGCAGGTTTCAAGGTGAATTTGTTAGCTAGATATGGTGGTACTAGGTGATTGAGGGACTTGTACGTGAGGCAGATGGTTTTTAAATCAATTTTCTGGCGTATGGCGAGCCATTTTCAGGCTTTCCTGGCAATGGAGATATGCTCTCGTCTGGGAATGTTGAGGGCTATGCGCATGGCGTTATTTTGAAGTACCTGTAGTTTGTTGAGTACGGATTGGTTAGCACCTAGGTACAGGCTGTTGCAGTAGTCCAGTTTGGATTGTATGAGGGCTCTGGCGAGGGTGAGGCAGCTATTGGGCGATAGGAAAGGTCTGCTGGCCCTAATGAGCTTGCCGGTCTAGGCAGAGGCTGAGGCAATCATATTGGTGTGTTTGGAGAGGTTGGTGTTGGCATCCAGATAGAAGCCAAGGGTTTTCACGCTTTTGGCAATAGGGATGGTGTGACTATCGATCGTGATGTTATTGCAACTGGGATTGAGTTTAGTTAGGGTGTTGGGGGAGCCGACAATGAGGAGCTCTGTCTTCTCATCATTCAGGCTGAGGCCATGAGAGGCTATCCATGCCTGAATGATGGTGAATATTTCGTTGATCCGGGCGACGTCTGCTTGGTAATTGCCTGTGATGGTGAGGAGTATCTGGGTGTCACCTGCGTAATTTGTGTAGGTGACACCCAGACGGTCCAAATGGTCAAATAGAGGCTTTGTAAATATATTGTACAAAGTGGGGGATACACAGGATCCCTGTGGGACCCCGCATGAGATGGGGATGGGGACTGCTGCAGCTGTAGTTGAGAAAACCCGCATGGTTCTATTTGCCAGGAAAGATTGTATCCATGTGATGGCAGAGGAGGAGAAGTGGGCTGCGGTGGCTAGGTGATTACAGAGGATTTCGTGGCTGACCAGGTCAAAGGCCGCCGAGAGGTTTAAGAGGAGTAGAATTGCGGCATTGCCTTTGTCTTTAATTTCATCAATCTGGCTTTTGAGATCAACAAGGGCAGTTTCTGTTCCATGTTGGGGTCTGAAGCCAGATTGACGTATGCCTAGCAGTTGGTTGGATTCCAGGTATTCATAAATTTGGATGTAGGCGACTCTGTCCAGGATTTTTAGTAGGAATGGGACTGTGGTGATGGGCCTGTAGTTGGTGGGTATGGCTGGGTCTAGGGATTGTTTTTTTCAAGAGTGGGAGAACCCATGATTGTTTAAGGTTGCTGGGGATAGAGTTGTTGGTGAAGGATAGGTTAATAAGTTTGGTGATGAAGGGGGAAGAGCGCTCTGGCTGCGTTTTACCAGTGATAAATCAATGTCCACAGTGTCCTAGCTATTTAAGTCACCTGAGGGTGTAGGTAGTGTGTGTGCCATCCGCAAAGGGTATCATCTGATTTAGAGAAACTAAGAGTGTGTTCTGAAGTATGTTTTAAGTGTTACATGTTTTGCTCCCTTCTGAAGAAGGCTTATACAACTGACTGTGAAATAAATTAATAATTGTTTTATCAAGAAACCTTGAGTATAAGTGTTTATTTGAATAACTATACTGTGAAACTCTGTGCCACAACATTACTTCTCACATTGACCCGTCTTGAGATAAGCCTGGCTTCTCGGCCACACTACCAACCTGTGTAGTTCAGACTTGTACCAAAGGTTGGGTCCCTATTGCCAGGAGGTCAAGGTTATTGTAGTGCACCCAAAGGGTACTGCTGTAAGTGATTTCAATCCGGCACTTCACCTAAGTCAATGCCTAGCGTGGGATGCACAACTGAAACCCTTAATTATTTGTGTCTATAAGTTCTTTTATTTCTGAATGATGTACCACTTATATCACGCCCCTCTCTTTGAATCCCCCCACCCCCCTGGTCATACTGAACCAGGAAGCAGGCTGGTTTGCAAAGTAAAAATATTTATTTATGTATTTCACAATATATATCACACTATTTTTAATGGTCATGCAATAAGCACCAATGGGGTGATGTTACACTAAACAATCTCTTTAATCACAAGGAGTTATGATGAGGAATAATAGTGCAGCACAGAAATAATACTTGTGTGTTCAATCAAATGGCAATGTGTTTTACTATTTCCCCCTGCACACTCTTCAATCCCCCCCAAAATGCAATATAAAGAGATAGAATGAGAGAGAACAGGTTTCAGGAATGCAGAATTCAAATACAATGTCAATCCCAATTCACCCCCAGCAAACACAAGAGAGAAACAGGAATGATTGGCAAACTTTTCAAAATGGCTTTAAAGTTGGCTTTGCATGAATTGGTAAAACACTGAAAATGGTTTTAATTCACTGAAATTATGCAAATACTAATGGGAGCCATTTTGTATGGTTTCAAACAAACACTAGCAATGATTTGAGAGTACTGAGCAAGTTGAAAACTTAATTTTGAGGTCGGGTGCAATGAAAAGCTATTTTACACATTATAGATTTGAGCCAAACGAAAAATGTGCAGCAAACTTTTCAGCGCACGGTAAGTCCGATTGCGGAAAAACTATAAGGAGTTGAGATGCGGTTTTGGGTTCTTTAGAAAGCTTAGGATGTTAGCTTCAAGTATACACTTAAAGTTTTTGTGGAGGTCGTTGTTTCAGATAGAGGAAAAATGTAAAACAAGAATGCGCTTTTAAAAGTACAAACAAGGTTTCTTTACACTAGGGAGGGACTATGAAGAAACAAACTACACGACATCACGCCACCAGCCCAGGATATCTTTGGATGGTTTTGCCTGCCGAGACGCTCGCCTTCTTCAGATGAAATCTATATCAGCGCAAAGATGATTTTTAACAATATTATTACAGAAGGACTATAGGATAAGAGAGAGAGTTCAGGATTACAGGATTTCTAGCAATACAGTTCTGGATATGGGATAGGATGGATTTGGATAGGGATGACTATGGACAGTACATGGGCTAGTGACAATCCTATGCTATGGATACTCACTACCAATGTTTTGAATGGAACGTCAGGGATTCTGGTCAAGGATTTTTCTGGGACAGACTGCTGAGCACACCGGACTGGTCTGGTCAGCGATCAGCAAGGCGCTCTGGTCTGCACAGCACAGCACGGCACCAGACGGGGTTTGATCTGCTCTTCTGGTTATGAAGATAATTCTTTGGCAGGCAAGCAGTTACAGCACAGCCTGGCTGCTTCTTGTTGGTTTCCCCTTTAAGTTGAGGGATGGGTTCTGGAAGTTAGGCCCAGCTGAAAGTGGTTCAGCTATGCTCTGAGCGTTTCTGCTTGCAAAGTTTTTGGAGTCTGTAACAAGGAGTATGGAGGGTTCTCCTGCAAAGTGCTTTGCTGAAATCGGGATGGTGGGTGGATCAGTCCTTTTCTAGGTCCTCAGCTGTCTCTATTTGTGTTTGATAAAGGGGTGGGTAAGCTGAATTATCCTAGGTGCACCCCTTAGGTAGTCTATTGGCTAAAGTCTGCTCTCTACCTTGATTGGAGGTTAAAACAGTGTGGCCCTCATTACGACCCTGGCGGAAAGTGACTGACCTGACCGCCATAGCGTAAATAGCGTTTCCGCCATTGCACGACGGAGCAAAGTGCGGCTAATTCCGCCCCATCGGGCACGAGCACTATGCCATGGCGGAAGTGCAAAGTCCGCGATGGCGGAAATGTCCCCAAAACGCCCCTCACCGCCGTCGTACGGCGCCCTAGGTGCAATTCCGCCACCCATCTTAGCGGTCACCGTAATGAGCGGCAATCGGAAAGTACGGTGACCGTAAATATACGGAAACGGAAGTAAAAACATGGTCCCGGAACGGGAAACAGCACGCCGTACACCTATAAAATCAGAATTCCCACACAACCATAAAAAAACTACCCTGAGACACATCCCAACCCGTCATCCACCCTAGTGAAAGGAATAAAAATGGGAAAAGTAGCGAAAAAAGCGTGCGACCGCAAGCGGCAGGTCCACTTCTCCCGTGAGGAACTCACCGTGCTCACAGAGACCCTCCAGGAGAATGCTGCCGTCGTCTTCTCGACGCAAATGACCAGGACGGCACTTGCGAACAAGAAGGCCATATGGGCCCTGGTGGCACAGCGGGTAAGTGCGGTGGGGACCGCACCCCGCAACCCACAGCAATGCAGAAAGCGATGGGACGACTTGCGGATACGCGTACGGAGCATACTATCCGCCAACCGTAACATTGCCACAGCTACCGGGGGAGGATCGGAATCACCCATCAAGTTGACCCCCTGGGAAGAAATCTGTGCCTCCACCATTGGAATGGAGAGTATAGAGGGAGTCGGAGGGATGGAGAAAGGAGTGCAGACATCAGAAGAATCAGGTAGGTGGCCCAAATAAAACAATGCTAAATCCACAATGTCCAATCATGTGAAGTACCATGTGTCCACATAGTGCAACAGTAACACATGTCCAGGAGAACGTCCACATACATTGGCCTGATAGCGCACTTTAAAAGTCACATTAAATACATAAATAATTAAAAATCCTAAAAACACCCTCTACACGTGCAGCAGGCACACCCTAACTGCAGGCTGCAAAACAACTGCATCCTCAATCCACACAAAAATGAAACCACCTCCAAGGCCCTGACCCAAATCACCCTCAGGTACCACCCCAATGCATGTGATACATTGCCATTCCAATTTCCACAGACCCATTAATAACGCTCGCCCTCCTTTACTCCACCACAGGGTCCGATTCAAACGACGAGCTCCAGGACACCCCTACCAGCACACCTGCAAAGAGGGCCAAGACCAACGGCCAAAGACCCTCCACCTCAGCTGCACGGATCAAGACACGGCAGCAGCACAAATCAAGTGGCAGCACACAGGAGGGAACTTCAACAGGCACCCCAGCAGCCAGCATGCCCACAACAGCACCACCACAGGTCCCCCCAATGGATGCCACAGAAGGCACTGCTTCTGGTGGCAGCAGCACCATAGGTGACACTGCATTAATGGCAGCATGCTCCGACACAGAAAACGGGGATGTCGATGTAGGATCCATCCATGACCTGTCTCAATCCCCCTGTTTGTTTCATCCCGTACACCATGAGGATACCAGGCAGGGGCACCCACAAGACGACGACTGGCCATCCCCCACAAGCCCTGTGGCAAGGCAACATGAGGTGACCAGCCCCTCTGTGACACCACCGCAAATGGCCATGGCACAGCAGAGGCAACAGTCCCTCGACCAGGTGATCGTGCAACAGCAGCAACTGGCCACGCTCCTCAAGGACCATGCTGATGAATGTGGGGGTACTAAGGCAGCCATAGAAACATCAACTGAGACACTTAGGGCAGAAATGGAGAGAAGTACAGAGACACTAAGGGCACAAATGGAGAGAAGCACCGAGAGCCTGAGAGTACAAATGGAGAGAAGCACCGAGAGCCTGAGGGGGGAACTGCATGCGACGTCCAAAGACGTATGTGCTGAACTTGCCGCTGTGCGCCGTGTGCTCACTGAGCTCTCACAAACCCTTAGGGACATGCATGGACGTGAGCAGGCAGAGACATCATCCGTTGCAAGTTCCGTCCAGGGCAGCCCCCAACGTAGATCTGGGAGGAACCTGCGCTCCACAGGCAGGGGTGCCCCTGATACCCGGAGAGGGGGCTTGCAATAGCGTCTGCCCACTGACAATGAGCATCCTTGGACACTGGTGTTCGGGGGGGAGGTAGGAGGGTGGAGGGGGTGTGTTGGGCTCACTTGGGTGGCGGGTCAATGGGGTGTGTAACATAATTTCACATATGCTATAAACAATGCACGATCATCCAATGAGATGTGTGGACATTGATCTTTGTGTACGAGGCCTTTATAGGCGTACAGTCCATATTGTGCATGTTCCAGACACACACAGTGCCACAAGTCCCGTGTCCATGTATCAGCCACCAGGCGTGAGTGCTAGAAGCATGAATCAATGAGAATCTGACGAATGTCACGGCCCTCCTGTGCCTCGCGGACTCCTTGAGGTGCTGCCACATCCCCACCCTCATCATGACCATCTTCAGGTGCTTGCAGTTCTGCGTCAGGGGGCATGGGCACATTTCTACGTACGCACATGTTGTGTAGCATGACACATGCCATGACCATCTTTGCAACCTTCTCATGGCGGTACAGGAGTGCCCCGCCAGACCTGCTGAGGCAGCGGAAACGAGTCTTCAGTAGGCCGAATGCCTGTTCTATGATTACACGGGTACGTGAGTGGGCATGGTTGTAGTCGTCCTCATGCTGGTTCTGTGGGTTCCGGAGTGGTGTAAGGAGCCATCTCTTCAGTGGATACCCGGCATCACCTGTATGTGGACAATAAAGGATGTTTGTGGAATGACATTGCTACGTACGCACCCCCCACCCCTTCCTGCCAGGTCATTGCCGCATCACATACCCCACATTATCATGCATGAAATGAGACTCACCGAGTAGCCAGGATCTGTTCCCTGCGTGTCGCTCCATGTAGCGTGGTATTGTAGAGTTCCTCAAGACCATAGAATCATGGGTTGATCCAGGAAATCGGGCACAACAATGTGTAATGATCCTGTTGGAGTCACACACCATTTGTACATTAAGAGAATGAAATTGTTTTCGGTTGCGGTACTGGGCCTCCATGGCATGTGGGACGACCAATTCCACATGGGTGCAGTCGATGGCACCAATGCAACCCGGTATGCCGCCAAGTGCATGGAATCCCACTTTTGTGTTCGTAATTTCCTGCTCCGAGCGTGGTAGAGAGATGTAGTCGTCTGCGTGCTTCAGGAGGGCATCGAGCACTTGCAATAGTGTCCGTGAGAACACTGGCTGTGAAATGCCATGCAACTGTCCAACTGTGTGCTGGTAGGTGCCTGTGGCCAGGAAGTGGAGTACAGACACCACCTTCAGTAGGGGTGGGATGGCGGTTGGGCTATCTATCATGCTGACAAGGTCAGCCTGTGTCATGTCCACAATGGCGGTTATGGTGTCCCGGTCCAAACGGTAGAGGGTGTGGATCTGCTCATCCGTGAGGTTGAACGGATGTGCTCGGAGGCGTGGGATTGCGGGCTGCCTGCGTGGTGGTAGTGGCTGTGCTGGCGGGCCTTGCTGGCCCTGCCTTGCCCTCCTCCTGCGTCTCCTCTGTGCGGCCGGTTGTTGTAGTAGTTGGTGTTCGTCTTCTTCTTGAAGTTGGAGTACTTGCAGTGCTATCAGGTCCCCCAGGGCCAACATCGCTAGTCCTGCCGGTAGCATTTTGGAGTGGGTGTGGTTGTGGGAGGGGGTTGGGTGTGCAATTTATGTGTTTTCAGGCTGTATAGCCTCCACCTGTGGTGATTCATTCCACCTGTGCAAGCTGCAATCCCCTTTGGGCGAGCACGTCCCGCACACAACGCTGCAATTCGACGCATGGCATCTTGCTATTACAATCATGTATTTGATCCCGATGGCAGTGAAATATTGGTTCATATGTTCATTCTGCTATGGTCCCATTGTTCACATGCTATCTTTGCAGTCGCGAACAAACTTATGAAGGGTCAGTGGAATGTAGTACTCGATTAACGGTGGACCCTCATGCAGCACTGTACCAAGGTTCACCGACGGGCGGGGCGTCCCATTTGTGAGTGAAGCCAGTTGCCATTTTCACACACTGCCGCACTACATGGATGAATTTGTGATTTCAAGCGGTCACAGATGCCTTTTCGACGTGATGTTGCAAATGAGGAATTCGAAGGACGGCGCTTTCGGTTTTCAGCTAGCGGCGAGGAGACGCCCACAGGTCTGACTGCAAATATAACGTTCTATTGTTTAATGTCCTTGGGACAGGGGCCATGGCGAGAATGCAATGATTGATATGAATAGTATGGGATGCGCAATAGCGTAGTGGATGATAAGGCAGGACGTTCCCAAATACATGTTACTTCACAACACTGGAATTCCGGCCTGGAGCACAGTGGATTTTGCAGACTGCATTACGCACAGACTCAATGGAAATTTCACATGTTATGTGAGTAAATAATCAGGCGTTTTCATTCCGGGATGAGGGAATGATGTATGGATGCATGGACAGATGATTTAATGGAGAGTTTGCCATGTACAGGGCTTTTTGGAATCTATCCACCTCCCCTGCGCTATGTGATGCAGAGCTGCCATAGTGGGACCATCGTCTATCTGCCCTTGTTGAACCCTCCCTGTCTCGACGCGCCTTTAAACACTTGTGTCTATGCACGTTACTAATCCCATCTAATGGATTCTGTTTTGACAGACGCATGCACACAAACACTCGTTTGTAATAGTGTTTTCACCTCGATTTTTATAGTTATGATTCGCAAGTGATTTTTGGGTGGGAATAATCCTTTTGAGTGGGCTAGCATGCATATGGCTGTGGATTTAGTGTGATCATTGAAGTGAGTAATTCAAATGAAGTTCTGATGCCCATTCTATTCTTTTTCATTTCATTTGGGTGACAGGTATCTCCTCCCCTTTTGCCGCTGCCATCTGTTAATCAGTGGAGCACCATTACGATCTTATGGGACGATCGCCAATGGGCCACATGCCCTTACGCAGTACTAGTGGCTAGGAGCAACATATCGACCTTTCAGCTGGACTAGTGCCTACCTAATGGGACGGCCCTGCGGTTCTAGGCGCTTCCATGTTGCCTTTTTGAACGTGAATGTAGCCCCTGTGTACCATGAAGGAACAGGGCGTCACACAAGAAGAAGCTGGTCATTTATTGCGGATGCAGCCCACAAAAATGAAATATATTTTGGAGTTCATGAACTAATGACCTAATGGCTGTATGGGCTTGGTGATTTTGTTGTGCATTAAATTTCTATTCTGATATTAACCGTGTAGCGTTCTTCTTTGCAAGTAATGTAGCATATCCCTATTTGTGGAGCGATGTATTGTGAGAAGATCTGCATTGGGTTCCGGCTTCTGAGTATAGTTGCGTGGTACTGTACTGGCCGCGTTTTCCTACGAAGCCCAGTGTGGTCAGGGATAGGGGCTACCATTATGACTGTTTTAATGATGTCATGCTCAGGGGCGGGGGATTAGCTTTTGTGTAACAGATGCCGGTCAGCCAGGTGGATTGGTGGAATGATGTGATTATCAGAATATGGCTGGTCACAGGTGCCTGTGTTTGCGTGTGTTTCTTGGAGGGAGACTGAGGTCATGTCCATTGGAATAGCTTCTGTATTCGTGCCATCTGTGCCCTGCAGCTCCCATTGGCCCCTCTTGAGATGAGCCTGGCTGCTCAGTCACTCTGCCAACTTGTGTGGTACATGCTTATGCTGATGGTTGGTTTGTTTACTGGCAGGAGTACAGGGCTGGTGCAGTCTCCCTCAGGATACTGCTTTGAATGTTGCCTTACACTGGTGTCAGTCGATGGGGGGGCCTGTTTTTGTTTGTCTCATGTTTCAGTTCATGTTGCTGGACTTGAACCTTCACATGCCTGTGCTGCATCAGTGCGGCAATGGTGCCATGGCAAATATGGATGGCCACTCACAAGGCACTTGGAGCCCCTAGATTCATTTGTTCGTTGGCATGCATGGGTGACTTGTACATTTCACTGGTTGCATTGTGTGACTTCATTGCACCTACGAGGAGTTGTGCAATGTGGCCAGGGAGTGGTGTACAGGCACTCAGTAGGGCCGTTTACGGTTGGTTCGCGATGCCGTACTTCTCACCTTGGCGGAATGGTACTTTCCGCCATGCTTGATGGCGTTAGGTACATGTCCGCTAGGGTCAGAATTCGCGTACCGTTGCGCCATGGTGGTAATTACGGTTTGGCATGGCGCGCGTACTTGGTGCAGTTAGCATTGGCGTTCACTACGGTGTCGCTAATGGCATCATACTTTACGGTGACGGGTCATAATCGCACCGAGCGCTATTCGATGGCGGTATTGCATTTCCGCCATCGTTTTTCGATTTCCGCCAGGGTCGTAATGAGGGCCTGTGTCATGCTGATGTAGTTTGAGGCAAAAACATCCTGCCCTTTGCACATAAAATCTATTTTTGATATCATACATCTTTACATGTGTACAATCTTTATACCAATGACATACATATATCACATATTTTATGGAGCACATTTTCTTCCAAGCCCCGTAGATGTGAGGTCTTGGGTCTGGATTTGACAAATTTTCGCACTTTGTATCCGGGACACATCTGATTTGTCCACAATTTTGTACATATGTGCGCATAATATCTGGGCATAATCGTATGAAGTTTCGTGCTTCTGACATGAATACAATTACTACAAAACCCGAATGTTCACTGTGCCTTCCCAGAACATCGCACAGAGTTCTGGCTCCTCTTGAAATGTGCCCAAAAAAAATCACATTAACACTGCTATTAATTTTATCATTTTTACAAATTCGCACAGTCCTTTATCAGTCTTTTTCAAAACTATGCTTTCTGTGCTTTGAGAATCAAAAAAAATGTCTATCTCCGCCTCCAAAGGTTTCTTTAGCTCAAGAGCAATCCCCGCCTTCTTCCTCCTGGCAGAGGCCACTTTGACACTTTACAATCTGCATATCCTTTCAGCCAAGGAGGGTCTATTGTCCACTTCCAGGAGCAGCACATGATCTCCTCCCCTGATTTAATCAACACAAAGGTGCAAGTTCTTGACTTTGGTGGGAAGCAGGAGAGGTGCCTTTTGTTGGGGAAAAGCTGGGAAAAACTGGTTTGGTGACTCTGAGTTCAGCTACATTCACTGTCAAATTATAACCTTTTTCTTAATTTAAAATAAAACTTGCAATTTTTAATCAAGCAGCTAGAACCCCGATTCCAGTCTCTAAATCATGGAGATTAAATAGTTACAACCTATGTTCCTCTTAATGACAGGTCACTTAATTCCAAACATTTGATTTCAACTGTACAAGTTTAAGCTCCTGATGCAATTGATGACAGCTGTCAATGCAGGCGGCCGGTGGTACTGCGCCCTTATTTTGACAGATTTTCACAGGCAAGCACACTTTTTACTGCGGATATTCTGATGATAGATTCCACTTTTCCTGACATTGTGTGCTCATATTGATTCCTTAAATGAAGTGGCGGGTAACATCCAGCAAAGATATTGGATCTTTTGTGTTTTGGTCCGGTATTTTATATTTTCAGCAACCAAGAAACAGGGATTTAAGAGTAATATTTGGGTTTCTTGCAATAAAGCACTGCCTTTCATGCAGTTTTCCTTTTCCTTGGTAGGCAGCCCAGTGACAGGTTTCAGCAGTGAGGTCTCCTTCCCACTACTGACAACAGGCAAAGTAGATCTGGCAGCCATCTTTTCCGGTTTCAAAGTGCAATTTTCATAGGTTTAGCACGCATACGACTTTTGCGGCCATTTTGCTGATTCTGGTGCCACCAGCACACAGGGATGTCGCAGGGCAGAGCCTAGTGGGTTAAAACATCCCACACTGCATACAATCTTGTCTAACAACAAGCTTACCAATAGGGGTTACCTGCCTTGAATAACGTTGTGTTCTTCTCAAAGTGTACGATAGGGTGTTGCTTTCCCTGATCTGCTTTATACAGACCTAAAACAGTCCTTGAGGTAATACTTGCCTCTGAGTTGCTTGAAGCCCTTCCTAAAAGTAAATGGTTGCTTACCTTGAATAGCTGCTGCTCTTCTAAACTTGTAACACTGGGTTGCGCCTCCCCTGAATCTGCTTACAGCAGTTCCAAAATAATCAAAGGGTCCATTACTTACCTTGAAAGACCTTGGGTCTTTCAGTGTAATTGGGTTTTACTTTCCTTGCATTGCTGAGTGCATTCAGAAATAGTTATTGTGTGTTAATACTTGTCTTTGCGTAGCTTAAGGCCTCTCCAGAAAGTATATGAGTTGTCTTACTAACACCGAACTGAGTTCTAAAAAATTAATATTGCAAGGAGTATACTTGTAACAGGATTGGTTTATTACGTGATTTTTAACTGAGTGTCACTGTCCGACTGACAGGGTCGACTACCTTTAAATCACCGACTGTATTCAAAAAGTATATGTAGCCTGGTTTTACTCCGCAAGAATAGCAGATTGCATTCTGAAAGTGTTTTAGGTTTGACTCACCTTGAACTTCTGTTTGCTCTTCTTAATAAGCTTATACTTTGGGTTGTATCCCTTAAGTATGGAGTTGTTTTGTAGGATTGTGTTTATATTATGTGATAGTGCTTACTTACCCATGATTTAGCTTGGTGTACTTGTATTTAAAATAACCCCTTTATTTTTACAATGCAGTGTGTTTCAGTGTTTCTTTGGACCATATGTATGCTACAATTTCTTTGTACCGAGCTACAGCCCTCTCTCCCTCCTAAGATAAGTCTGGCTGCTCTGTCCATGCTACCAACATTCTCAGATGGTACAGCCTTATACCAAGAGTGGAGCGTATGTACTGTCTCAGATGTATGGTTTTATGAAGCCCTTTGTTGGACTTTAGAATAACTGTCCTGACAGGCGCGTCCACGAACAAGCAGTGGTGGACTGGTAACAGATGCCGACACTAGATCGTTTGAGGGAGCCCAAGTCCCCGAGCTCTGCACATGTCAGACCGTAGTTACAGAGACAAGTAGCCGCTGGGAAAGCCAACGAGGTTACGGGAGCCTGAGAAACCCGACAGAGAGCCTGTAATTACACAGCTGTGTAAGCCATGACGGTTACAGGAGTCTTAGAAACCCGAGTGTGCAAAAACTCTATGAAAGGGAGATTGATAAAAATACAAGGATTGTGAATAACAGCTGGGAAAGCTATCCAGGTTACGAGAACCTAAGAAACCAGAGTGTGCAAATATCCTATGAAAGGGGGTTTGAGAAAAGTAAGAGTATTGTGAATAACAGCTGGGAAAGCTATCACGGGAGCCTGAGAAATCTGAGTGTGCAAATACTCTATGAAAATGGGATTGGGAAGAGATATGAACACTTGATTTAAGGCTGAGAAAGCAAAAGAAGGTATAGAACTCTGAAAGGGTGCAGAGCCGCCCTATCTAAAACAACTTGGGTGAAAGAAAATAACCTGTATGAGGATACCAGGACTTTAGGGCAAACCCAATGCCTCGAAAGAGGAAGTGTTTCTTTTTGTTAATTACAAGAAGTCCTGGAGGAATGGAAATGTTCGCAACACTTTTCCTTATTAACAGGAGAAAATGAAACCCCTAACTTGATAGAAAGACTGGGAAGAATATCTTGCTTTCTAAAAAAAAAAAAAACTTTGACATCCAAGAACAAACCAAATATAAAGTGGCCAGGCAGATGCCCTGCTAAGGCTATTGCACAAAGCCTGCCATTTTCCTTTTACTTCGATGTGTTTTCTATCGTGGTAGGGCCAGTGAGTTGGATAGGATTTGGACAGAATAACTTTATTTCTGGACTTTAAAGCACACCTTTAGTTTTTGTTTTGTTAGGAAGGGAACTTCCCTCCTAGTGATAAGGCTAGTTAGGCATTTTTGATTATTTTATTTTAATAAAACATCTTGAGAAATGAACCCTAATTGTCAAAGTCCTTCTGGTTCATCACAAAACACAGAAGATAAAATAATCAGCAGAACCAGCACTATTCGACTTTGTTTTCTTGATATCTTGAACTTTCCTTTTATCCCGGCCATCGTTTGCATCCAACATTTAGACTTCAGCGACCGCACCTGAAGGGACAAACAAGACAATAAGAAGGTGAGGCAAATAGAGAGCATTTAAAAAAAACCTGAAAAGAGAGACTTTGATTCAGAGGCACATCACAAGCATCTATTGGACTCGAAACAGTGTCTTTGGACATCGACATTGCACCAGATCAGAGGAGTGAAGCTTACTCACTCTGGCTAGCCTTGAATACTAATCATAGAGTGGATCAACTACAACAGTCTACAGAATCCCTCATCTCGGAAGCTACTCTGAGTGCAGGTTGCAACACAGCAAGGGTGAGCATGTCTGGTTCTGGCACCTACATCGCCCGCTACAAGATACTTCCATACTCCGAAGAGGGATTGCAAAAAGGAAAGAGAGGGGTTCAGAACTGGTTACTCAACACCCACCCCGTTTGTTTCAGATCCATTGCCATCCAGGGAATTCACAAGATTACTTTCCGTGCTGAACACTCTATGGCTGTATTCCTATCATCTGAGAAGTGGTTCCCTCACTGCGGAAGACCTTGTAGGGAAGTACAATTGCAGTCCTGGTAGTAATGTCCTCCAGAAACGTTTCTCCGCCATTTTGAGTTATTATCGTCTAGTACGAATGTTTAGCATTGCTGGGATGGCACGTGGTCCATCGGGCCATTGAAGTCAACTCCCTCCGCCTTCCAAACTTCTGCTTCCTATTTCACAATTGTGAGTGGAGTGGATCTTGTGGCATTTCTTTTGTTGCTTTCACTGCGGACGTTGCAACGGTCTACATCGTTCTCCACTTTGTTGTTCATTCCAGGACACCAACAGTGTTTGCACAGCCACTATCTCATGGGCATCTTTCCCAAACCTTTGTGCAAGGCTCATGAGTGTTACTGGGGCTTCTGTCGAAAGTAGGCCTGATGGCAGGTTACACTCATCTGACCATTTCGTTGTGTACCCCATTACTTTGTCAAGGGAGATGTCTGTTAGTATTTACTAATTACTTAATCATTCCTTTTGCTTTCTTTTGGGCATTTGATTGGCTGGATAAGAAGCATTGTCTTTAGATCCCCTCTGAAAGCTAAGTTGGATAGTCCGTCTTCTTTACTGTCTTGCCATGAACAGATGTACTTTATAAGTGTATTCCTTCCTTTTGGATGCAAGTCAGGCTAAATTTAGTGTCTGACTTCTTGCATGCCGTTGCCAAAATTGTTCAATAAAGGACTGTGGTCTGTTTGAAGTTGGGAATGCTATCACCACAGTGAAGGTCCTGAAGTGTGCAGTAGTCTATGTACAAGCCTGCATCTCCTTCTCTGTTAGAGTAATGACTCTCTGTTTCAATCAGGGATTTAAATATGAAGGCTATGGCCTGTGTTTTTGTGTGTGTTTGTGTACTTCCATCCACAGATAGGATCCTCTCCAATTTTGTGTTGAACAGACACAAACACACTGTGTTTACCATCTCCAGCATCACCTTCTTAAACTCTTTCTCCATACCCTTCTTGGTGTGGCCTTTTTCATCATATCACCCTGAGACATATACTAGTGGCAAAAAAAGTATAAACAAATTTAGCGTAATAGTCTGTCATTGCCATGAAAGATTTGAGTTTGTTGTCTTCCTCGGAGGAAAAAGACTTTCGGTGCACTCCTGCTACAGAAATCCAATTTGTTAGAGTGCCCTGTCTCTTATGATTATGGTCTTCATTGGCTGGTTACCTGAATAAGGGTTGGTGTCCAGTGAGCTTCGTGTCTAAACTGCTTATTCCAGCCATTTGAAAACTAGAGGTTCTGAATGGATTTCATATGAATTCATGATGAAACCTTTAACCTAGTGAATCTTTCCTGTCATGAAATGATGTTAATGAACTAATTCAACCACTGCCCTGAGGTATTTTGCTTATCTGCCCAGGTAAATACATTTTCACTGTTGGACTTTGGATTTTTTTACAAGCACAATTTGTGTACTTATCTACAATATCCTATGTTTTTTTTTAAAATGCTACCGCAGCACTTTCCACAAATATTGACAAACCCAACAGTTTTGTCTTTTGTTTAGGCATGGCATAGGCACTTCCCAGGCTGTGCCATAATAGTACTACCATGCCATAAGATGGCAACTGCTTGAAAATGGTGTGAGTACATGGGGATATAAAGTCGAATACCTATACAAGAGCCGTAGGGGGTGGGAATAGCCATAGCAATCAGCATGAACAGGGGCAGTAAATGTGTAGGTTAATAACCAAACAACACCCACAATCGGTGTGTCCTGCCTCACTTTTCCATCACTATATGTATTCCAGAGCACTAGTTTCGGCTGCCAAATAATGTTATGTTAATATGCTTCGATACTGAGCCAAATTACCACTGTAGTAGTGTGATTACCTAGGCTCGACTGTGGGGTGGTATATCGTGCCGCTGTTAGGGTAATCCAGACCAGTGTACTGGAAGAAAATAAATGAGTGACGGGGGAGGCAAGAGGATGGGAAAGTGGGAAACAGATGCTACGAACACAGGGATGGAGATATGCAGTTGGGAAGAATTTTTTGTAATGGCATGGGTGCGTTTCAGTCCTGTTAGATGGACCATGGTTCTGCAAAAGGAGGGCCAGCTGAGGCAGACACTGTTAAAAACATGCACGGATTGTGTTCATGACCGGCAGTATTAAACAGCAAATATCTCCCATGAAAATTGTAAATTTGAATATTTGTGGTTTAAACAAACCTATTGAGAGGTTGTGTAGTGTAGTCAACAAAAGACATGTAGTCAACATTCTTATGTTGGAAGAGACTCATCTTCAATAATTACTTTGTATGGCACCGGTGAACCACTATATATTACATTTTGTTCTCAAATTCCAGAAGCGTCATCCCTTTGATTTGTGGATCTCTTGGTTTTACTTTTACTGTTTCCAAAATAGAGACTGTTGGTAGATATGTGATTCTCTCAGTTCTGCTGCATGGTCAGTGTGAAGGATGAGACTACGCTATAGGGCAATGCCCGAAGTTCAGGCACAACATGCTAATGTGGGGCTGTTTTTTGTTAGAGACCTGTTTTTGCTAAAGTTGTTGAGTTTGAGTTACTTCATTGTGCATCTACCCGTTTTGAGCAGTGTCATTGAACAAATATTCTTTAAAATATGCTACTTACAACCCATTGTTACCAAAGGGCCCCCCTTGCATACCTTCTTGATCAGTCACCCTTGCACTGCCTCCGGGTCTACCACGCACTTAGGGGCTGTAACTGTAACCCTACAGTCCCTTGGTCTCCTTACACTACCCAGAGATGCACTGCCCTGGCTGCACTTACTCAGAGCATCGCTGCCCTATTTTCCAGTCCCCTCTCCCTTGCACTTCCAGTGGCGTCGGCTGGGAGGGGCGATAAGGAATATGTGGGTGGAACATCCAATCGAAAGAACGTTAGCACGGGTAACTTGTTCTTCGAATGGATTGTGTCCTCCTGCTTATTCCTCATCTTTTGATAGACTTCCAAAGCAGTGATAATGTTGGTGGTGGCAGTATGAATTTTATTTCGTCCTTAAATGTTATCATGGACCGAATGAAGGACCGCCTTCCCAAATTGTTCTTCTTGACTGGAAGATGAATCCAGGCAGTAATGTTTCACAAAAGTTTGAACAAACCACCAAGTGGCCGCTGCACATATGTCTTTTACTGGAACACATCGCTGTAGAGCAGCAGAGGTTGCCATGCCCCTTGTGGAATGTGCTCTCAAACCTTCCGGCGGGCCTTTACCCGCTAACCTGTGACATTCCTCAATAGCCAGAATAATCCAACTGGATAGGGTGTGTTTTGTCACAGCTAACCCCAATTTAGGACCTGTATAGCCAATTAATAATTGGTAATTCTGACAAATTTTTGACATTCTTGGTGTATAAAAACCGAGAACCCTTTTCGGATCCAGCCTATGTAATCTTTCCTCCTCCTTTCCAGCATGAGGAGGT
This sequence comes from Ambystoma mexicanum, assembly GCF_040938575.1. NCBI lineage: Eukaryota > Metazoa > Chordata > Amphibia > Caudata > Ambystomatidae > Ambystoma > Ambystoma mexicanum. The sequence continues at coordinate 700,298,943 of NC_090934.1, read as the reverse complement.
GGCTGGAAAGATGGCAAAATATGGAAGTCAGAGACTACTTTTGGTAGAAAATAAGGTTTCACCATGAGAACTACCATGTCTTTATAGAAAACAGTCGGCCTCATTACAAGTTTGTCGGTAGCCTTTCGGGTAAAACCGGCAGGCTGCCGCCAAACTTGCAATATTTTCCGCCGCCCGCGAATGGGCAATTACCGGTGCTTTCCAGCCCTGCCGGACCCAGTAATTGCCCATTTGCAGGCGCCAGAAAAAAGATGCTCCCCATTCCCATTCGGCCCCATAGAGCCGAATGGGCATGGGCAGGTCTGATGCACAGGTGCCTGTGCATCCGACATGCTGTGCTCGTGGGTGCCTTTCTGCCCGCCAAGTCCGACCTGGCGGGCGTAAAGACACCCACGAGCACAACCCATAGTTTGCTGGTCCGGGAACTACGGTACCAGCAAGCTTACCGGTACCGTAGTTCCCGGACCGGCAAACTAATGAGGCCCAGTGCATGGGTGTGTACAGGAAAGTGCCTGCAACTCGCTTACCCTGCAGACTGACGTTATTGCTATTAGCAAGACAGTTTGTAAGGTTAACATTCTTAATGGGCATGAATGTATTGGTTCAAAAGCAATGCATGTTAGAAATGTTAACACCAGATTGAGATCCCATATAGGGACTTGGAATGGAATTGGCGGAAATACATTAGTAAGACCCCTTAGAAATCGAATAATGAGAGCGATTTAAAAATGACCCTCCGAACAGCACTTAAAAATTGAAAGCGCTGTCAGATAACCTTTAATTGTTCCAATCTGGAGCCCCAGATTCGCTTAATGTAACAAAAAAAGATATATGCGTGCGCATTTGGAGCAAGTGCCTTTGAGAAGCGCTGTCGGCTAAGGAGGTTACTGAATGCCTGTTTTTGCTAGGACTTGAAGGATCATTTAATCCATTACTACAGACTTGGTAAAGATACAGAGAAAGACAAGACTCTTATACAACACTGAAGGAAGTGGAATTTGTATAATATATATCCTTATTTTACTTGTTTACAGAGATACGAGCATAATCTCCTAAGAATCCCTAAAAAGAGCGAGCCACGCGCATTTGGAGGAAGTGCCTTTGAGAAGTGCTGTCAGCTGGGTGTGGGGGAAACAAACTGGGTGTGTGCCCGGTTAACAAGGCATTTTCTAAATTGATATTTGGTGATTGTTGCTAGAATTGTTAACCGTGTTTAATTCAAGAAGCAAATTATCTTAAAAAGCAGTAAACAGAAGAAAGAGGTGTATGGCTGTTAAAGAATAAGCACTGGTTTGTCACTGCTGGCACCGTCCCCGACATTCTGCTTTCTGAGAAAGACGTGATCGGAATCATTTCAGTGAGTAACTTGAAATGATTGCGTCCCTCAAAACAGGCCTGCCCACATGGAGTGAAATTACGGCTTGCTCCAAAGATGCCGTGTATACTCCAAAATCTGCTTCGCGCACAATTCAGTTAATGCGCTCTAGTAAAGCGGTAACAAATGTCTGCTCCACTTCTCTATTAGCGGACATTCGGACCTTTTGTGCTCCCGGGAATAAAGTGGGAGGTGGCATAGATAAACATCTTACCAGCTGTCCCACGAATGGCCCCAATCAAGAGAATGCGGGAAACAATAATAATAAAGAAAAGCTGAACACTCCCGATACATCCTCAGCAATTAATAAAAATGAAGAAAGGTTCATTATATTGGATACTCTTCCGGAGCCATCGGTTCTAGCAAGGGCACAGACGATAAGTGATTCTCATATAGAACCTACAAATGATGGTTCTATACCTGATATGGTTAAGGATAAGGAAAGTGATATATGTGTTGAACTCAAACAAGCAGTAAATAATCCGGAAATTGCTTTTGAGACAACTTCATTAGTGCCCATAGTGCATGAGTGTATACAAACAACTGATAATGTATTAGTGAATATGCATGAAAGAGGTGACCTCTTTCCAGCTGTAGACAGGAATATAAAAACAACCAACAATGCATTCGTACAAGTGCATGAGTTACGTGAGCACTTTCCTACGCTTTTATCTTGTAATCAAGAACAGGAACGTTTGCTAAGTTCCAACATGCAAGATTTATCCCAATCTCCCATCATGTTTTCGCCTAATGTTCATAATTCTTCAGCTTTGTCATGTTCATATACACAACCCACGCCCAGAAGAAATCATTCTGCTTTTGCAAAAAAATCCCAAGCAGTGCCGGGTAGTTTCGTGATAGGGCTTGAAACCTCTCTGCAGACTATGAATGCAGCGTTGTTCTCTCCAACACGTCTCTACGACATGCTTGATACTAAAATGAATGCTCAGCACGGGTTGCTGACACAATTGATTCAAGAAAACAAAAATCTTAAACTTTCCACTTGTCAATGTGCCCCTAACGGGATGAGTGATATCAATAATGTGAAACCAGACGTGAGGAAAAAAAATGAAGTGAAAAACAAGAAAAGATGCTGCTGATAGACTGCACTTTAAACCAACAAGCAGTATTGCAATTAGGTGCGAAAGCAAACAATATACCTAGTGTGAATGACCATGTTTCTAAAATAAAATCTGATGAGGTGTTGAAAGTGGGGGACTTGGAATCCTCAGTAATCATCATGACTGGAGAGAACATGAAAGAGTTGCAGATAGACCATGTTGGTCTAAAAAAAAAGCTAAGTTAAAAAATATTAATGCTCCAATAAAAGAACTAATAGAAAATATAGCTAGTACCCAAGAGAATAAAGAGGTGCAAACAAGTGATAGGAAGTGGGAAATCTAGAAGCTCCCACATACACGATAATTGACACCAAAAATAAAGATCTGAAAACGTTGCCGAGAGCCATGAAAAAGACAACAAAAAAAAAAAAATCAAGATTACTGCTAACTCAAATTCAACAGGTTCTCGCCAGTTCATCCAGACTTTGACGATGCCTAAATCAGCGGTAGCGGTGGCACGAACCGCAATTGCCAATAAATATAGAAAGGTACTGTGTCAGAAAATGATTCAGAATAATCAGAAACAGAACACATCTCTAGCCTATGAATCTTTAGATAACTTGGTTCAGCTAAGTGAACAGCAAAAAACGGTTATGACACAAGCTCCTATTGCTAGTGAAGCTGGCACATCTGATTCTAAAAAGATGGTAGGCAAGATACAGACTCACTCTAAATTACAAGAAGAGAGTGTGAATGTTGAAGCTGTGATGAATAACCCTCCTGAAATTAAGGGTGAAATGGTAATAACTTTGAATGAATGGAGAGGAGAAATTGAACAAAACATTAAAGCGAGTCCTCTCTGAGTCCAAAAGTATCAGAGAGTGATGAAACAGCCTAAAGAAGTTATTAGACCTTGACAAGCACCCAGCACTCCAATGCGGAACCATGGTCTAAGTTGTCTAACTCTTCAATGTCGCACTCAACCCTTCCAATCTTTTGTATTAAATAGACAATCGGTGTTAAACATCTTTGCAGATGTGCAAGCTTTGGAAGGGATTTGCTCAGGTGATATTGATCAAATAGACTTTGTACATTAATCTGATCTGGCAATAGTTACGTTGTGGATTAAGTCAGGTTTGGTTAAAAATGCTATATGGCAGGCACGATCTGAACTGTATGAACTGGGTTTTTTATTAATAGATCAATGTGCTCTTGACCTTCAACAAATGCCTGCCAAAGGAATTCAATACATATCCAGAAATTATATAGGTCAGCGGGGCCTAATGGCTGGATAACAGTTAGACAGGTCAAGAGGTAATACACACATGAATGACAGAGAAACAAGGGTGGATCAATGCTAACTAGACTATGACTCGAATTCTTGTTCACTTGCCTCTTGGAACACAAGAGGGTTTAAACATCTCACCAATTCAAAAGATAACTTGTTGCAAAGATATGATATTGTGGCGTTTCAAGAAATATGGTTGTCCGTGCCCCCAGTCTGGGATAATCACATTGTCACTCTAGTTCCAGCCATAATGCATGTTAAAGGCAGACATATGACTGGTCTTATGGTGGCCGTGAAAATTTAATCGAACTTAAAAGTTGAACCTTGGTCATCTCCTAATAGTTTCATTCAAATGGTAAAAATATTAAGACATAGTACCATTGCTCTCATTAATATACATTGGAACCATGCAGCAATAACAGAGAAGGTTTTTTTTGATGCGTTAGAAAGGATGTTAGATCTAACTGCTATGGATGGTAATTGCAAAAATGTATTAGTAACAGGAGATTTAAATTGAAACTATTTGGAGCAATGTGGAAAAACCTTGACAACTGCTGCTAAGCGGTGGAATATGGTAATGAAAGAGAGAATGCTAGCCATGTTAAATGGAACCAAGCAGGGGGATATTCCTCCGCAGAGGACTTGGCACAGAGGAAAACAAGAAGCTTGGATTGATTATATCTTTGTAGATGTTGAATTATGTAATCAAATAACTCAATTTAAGATTGAAGCTCAAGATGTAAGTGATCATGATATTTTGACAACCGAGTGGTGGTGGGATTGTGGAAATAGCCCGCAACAAACATCAGTAGCTCGCAACATGATCTTGAATGCTGCCGGTAATAGATTCCATTGGTCTCCTTATTCATTGGAGAATTTTCATGTCTGGTTGACAAAATCCTATAATGAAGCAATTGATCCAAGTGTGGAGAAAGCCCCTTCATATGTAGATACTATGCAGATCTTTACAGGGCGAAAGAACACGTCTCAAAAGGTTGTCATATCTAAATTGCACTCTTATGATTGTGAAGTAGCGCTTCGTAAAGCCCAATTTAGAGCTGGCAAAAGGAAGATTCAATCAGTGTGTATTAAAGTGTACCTACAAGAATTGGCTTAGAGCAAGACATGCGCGGATGTATCAACAAGATGCAGAGAATATGCTTGTATCATTGCAATCTATAAACTCAGCCAAAGTTTGGTCTCTGTTAAAAATGTCACATAATATTTTTTATTTTTGTATTGTTAGTTTACAAAAAACCTTATACAACATTTCACACAAGAAAAAAGTATACATTTCATTTTATCAAAACAGTCATACAAAGATTTAAAAAAGGAGACAATGCTAAAATGCCATACAATGGAAAAAGAAAAGATTTCATCAAAATCAAACATTATCAAAAAATCTTAAAAAATATCTCTCCCAGCCTTTTTTTCCCCCCGTTAGGTTCATTGCCATTATTCCACTGTAAAGGCATTATACATTAAGTTCTTTATTTTTTACCTCCAATTCCTCCGTTATATTGTGGAGCAGTAAGTTCAATGCAAGAATTAAAGAAATATTTACACCCCACATACAACGACTCCAAAACAAGTTGGTAGAAATTTCAAAATCCCCATTGAATCTATCTTTGAGATAGAGAGCTCGTTTAGACCCAAAATGGGAACATGTTAAGACAAGGTGCTTAAGGGTTTCTAGCATGTCAGTCTCTCCACAGAAACGACATGTAATGCTAATTTGGTTTGAATTAAGCCCCTTTTCTTTATGTATCCAATGATGTATTCTTTCTAAGGTCAGCATCTAATTGAGTCTAAACGGCATAAACATTGTTCTCGCCATATGGCAAGGTAATCTTGTTACCTGCATTACTCCCTCCTTGTCATTGCTACCAAGTCTTACCTGCTTATACTCGACCCGGCACGGCAACGGACTGCACTCGTCTGAATCCCCAAGTCTTACCTGCTCATACCAGACCCGGAACGGCCACAAACTGCACTCGTCTGAATCCCCAAGTCTTACCTGCTCTTACCAGACCCGGAACGGCCACGGACTGCACTCGTCTAAATCCCCAAGTCTTACCTGCTCATACCAGACCCGGAACGGCCACAAACTGCACTCGTCTAAATCCTCAAGTCTTACCTGCTCATACCAGACCCGGAACGGCCACGGACTGCATTCGTCTAACCATCCAAATCTTACCTGCTCTTACCAAAACCGGAACGTCCACAGATTACAACCTCTTCATCCCGCAACTCTTACCTGTGTCAAATCTTCTTTCTGGAACTGTCGAAAGACTATTTTTGGACATTCAGGATTACCGCGCATCAGCACAAGGACCAAAGGAACGGGCGCATCGGCGCAGGATTCAAAGACAGCAGCGCAACGGCGCCAGGATCAGTTAACTTTTAGGCGTCCTCGTGCCGGCGGGTATAGGAAAACCTAAGACATTGTGTTTCCCGGATTGCCAACTCATTTCCACATTTCTGCAGCGACTATCCAGGACACTCTTTTGGTAAGCACAAGACTATTATTTATTTCTTCCTTGTTATTCCTATACTCTTGGTAATAGTCCCTTTTTGCTTTCAGAGTACTCCTTGATCTAACTTGGAACATTCGGTCCCAGTCTGATTCTCTTGTTTGAGTATCCGTTCAGTATCTTGCTTTGGAGTTCCCATTGCATTTAGCTTCATGTTAATGCCCGATTACTTTTCTTGCAGCCAGCTGTTGGAGTACCAGGGTGTACCTTATTTCGGGCAGTACTCAGCTCAAACTGTCCTTATGTACACTTGAGGGGTATATTGTCAGCCTAAATTGCATCACGACGCGTCAAGTCACCACTACTATATTACGCTCCTGGATCCTGACATAGGGCATGCAATCCCCTGGCTGTTCTATGCTGATGACCTTTTGTTGTTGGCTAGAACTCCGAGGGGATTGTGTGTGTTACTATTTTGTTTGGGTGAATTTGCTGATGCAAACTTGCTAAAGATGAATCAATCAAAATGCAAAATTCTAATCCTAGGTATGAATAAGCAAACTGATAAAAAATAGAAATCTTGGGAATTGCAGAATGTTAAAATGGAGGTGGTGTCGGAATACAAATATTTGGGCCTTTTAATCAGTAATGATCTAAATGATAGACCATATTTTTGAGATTTAGATCATAAATTGAGAACGAGTATCTCGCAGGCAAAGATCATACAAGCTAAATATGGTAAATTTTCAATATTGCCTGCAATGATATTCTTTCAGCAAAACGTTACTCCTATTTTGACCTATGGAGCAGAGACGCGAGATTATATTCCTGAAGCTGTTTGGTCAAAAATGGAGGGAAAATTTCAGAAAGCAATACTGGGTTTACCTCAAACTACATCTATTTGCCGTATTAGACAGGAAATGGGCATGTTATCTTTATATGCTGTATATGCATGGAAATTACTTTCACTATAAAGGAAGTACTTAATGGTAAAGGCTACGAATTCCGTTATGATTATAGTAGGCAAGCATATTCAACATGCTGAGTGTTATAATGTAATGAATTGGCGTAAGCATACAAAAAGACTCATGGAAGAAGCTAGCATTGATGAAAATCTGCTAATCACTAATCCAGGAAGAGCTCAAATAAAGCTATGGTGGAATGATTGGATTAATACTTGAGATCTCTGTGGAAAATTGAGGCCGTCAGAGAATCGTCCCCACAGAATTAAAAAACTTCATTCAGTAGAACAGTATTTAGTAACATTTCCAGACTCTAAAAACACTCTTAACTATGAGAATACGGTTGAATTTGTGTCTTACAAATGAGGTCCTATTCATGCGAAAACAAAGTCAAAATGCAGAATGTAGGTTCTGTGCCTCTCGGAAAAAAAATAGAATCATTGAAACATCTGGTGGTTGAGTGTCCAGCATTATTAGAGACAAGAGTGCGTATTTTCAAACATCTGTTTCAAGAGCAATCAACATTGAAATTGAATGAATTGTGGGACATTCTATATCAGAGTCAATCAACAAAAATGAATGTGGCAATGATTACGTTTGTGAAAACTTTAATTTTGATGGAAAAAGCAAAGAACTAAGGAAAAAAGTAATGTGCAAATCTATACCTAGTTTTGCGAATGATGGAATTAGTGATATGAAGTTATGGCAGGTGTTATTGTTATTATCGTTGGTATTTATTTTTGTAAATGTAAAGTTTATTGTGAATTTTATATTGTGATTGAATTTATATATTTTTAAAATGATGGAAGTGTGTGTATTTGAAAGGTTGTCTTTGTACAGCCGAACAAAGTAAATAAAAATATTTTTTTTAAAAATCGCTATAGGTGTATCACACAGAAAAGGATCCACATTCTTATCTTTTTTTTTATTGTTTGTTAAAAGAAACCTTTACAATTTCATATGTACTAAGGACGAAAAAAGATTCAATTAAAATCAATTAAACAACAACACCAACAGCAACAAAAGATAAAAGGGTAGAAAGGTATGCAACCATCAACACTTAGTACAACATTTTTCATAAAACACAATTCCATCCTTAAGTTCACATAGTTATTAAAACAACAAGAGAGCATACAGTTACAAATGATAGTATGTTACTTGTAAGGCTGAGCATCTTAATAAAATCAACATCATACCTAATAAATTGGTATGATCAGGTATCTCAAGAATATTCTGTGACTAGCAATTCTTACTAGTAGGATGTTCATCAGAGTAATACATTTCGGACATTGTGATGAATTCATGCCATGCAGTCGCTTACAATAAGATAGTCATTATAGCTCTACATTGATGCATCAGCCTCATTGCAATCCCGACCATAGATGTTTAAAGTCTTTTCAAACAAATTGGCTTCTAAAGTTGAAAGAAATTTCGTTAGGCTAAGGATTAGAGTTTGGCTCCTTCCCCACATACATCTTCGCCATAGACTCTCTCTACTTAGACTTGCATCAGAATAAATGTGTGCGCCAAACATTAGTCTTCTTTCAACTTCAAAAAACGAACAATATACAGTTAAATGTTTCAAAGATTCCAGGGTGTTGAGTTTCACAGAATCGGCATTGTCCAGTGTCTTAGCTTTATGCCGATACCAGATCATTAATTTTTCATTTGTTTGTTACTGATTTAAACGGAATCTCAAATATAATTTCCTAGCTAGATTGCAAGAAAAGATTTCCTGGTACTTTGGACGATATCCCCACTGCCGAGTGAATTTAGCGTATTCATGGTATGACTTATATTTGTTGATATTCTCAACTAAGAGACACCAATAATAACGGCGAAATTTAAGTTTACATGAAGGTAACCCCATTACCAAATCATCCATATCAATCATAGTACATGATAGTATATCCTCCATTTTATTTCTAAATTTCAGGAAGGATGGCGGATGTCCTTTTGTAATCATAATAGCCAGGTCCTCATATAGAGAATCTTTAGGTGGGATTAGCATTTTACCATAATTTGAGAGTGAACGCCAATGCCATTTAACGAATAATGGTAACAATCCCAACTCATGGCAGATGATTATATTAGGCATAGATAAAGCCAAACCCAATACAGTTTTCCACATTTTTTCCTCGTATCAAATGTAAAATCTCATCTAGATCATGAAGACATATATCCAAGGCATAAAGTAGAATAGGCTCAATTTTTTGTAAGTAAAATTTAAGGATTGGGAGCAGTGAGAATTTCCCCAGTCGTTGATAGATTGTCTTCATCTGAGAAGTAAGCGATTTAGCTTTATTGTTCAGGATCATCCTCCAGCTATTAAAGGAGTAAGTACTTGATAGATGGTAGCCTAGATAACGCATGGAAGGTGACTGAGGAATGGAAATCCTATTTAGACACCATGTGAATTTGGCACATCTTTTCTGCCCTTCCGCAAAGGTAATGATAAAGGATTTTTCAGGATTTACTTGCAGATTATGTTTGCTTGCATATGAGTGAAACAAAGCCATCTTGGTCTGAAGCCCAAAAAGGGTCCGGTCAAAGAATAGTAAGTCATCTGTGAAACTTAACCAATTGTGCAATAGGCTTCCTTTTTTTATTTTTTACATTTTTATAGCGCACAGACAGCCCAGGGGCATTATGGCGCTGAAGTTTGGCTGGAAAGATGATGGCCTCCTTCCATCCTTCATCTAAATCTAATAAGTATAGATTGAACAGGACTGCAGCAAGATTGCAGCCCTGCTTTAGTCCTATTTCAGTGGGAATGGAGTCAGTGAGGACAACGGCTTTTGTCAGCCGTATTCTATAGGTAGTTTTTTTGTGTAAGGCAGCAATAATCGCAACACGTTGAGCTGAGAATCCATACTTGAGCATTTTCTCCCACAGTAATGATCTAATAACTGAATCGAAAGCAGCAGTGAGATCAAGGGCTGCCATATAAATGGGCCCTGAGATGGAAGACTTAGTGAGCTGATATAAATGGGCAATTATGGTGGCATTTAATGGGCATCCTATATGTCGACGAAATCCTATGTGAAATTTGGGCAATAGATTGGCATTGGTTATATGTTGCTAGATTGATTGTAGCAATAAACCAGTAAAAATCTTTACAGAGGAGTCCATAAGCGCTATCGACCTGATGGTTCGTTCATGGGTCCCTTCTTATAGACCGGTATGATAATCGCCGAACACCAGGAACTAGGAATACTTCCTAAATAGTGAATAGAGTCAAATTTGATTTTGAGGATCGAAGCCCACAATTCCGGATTAGTTTAATCAGACACGGGGGGGAATACCATCAGGCCCTGGGGCTCTTGAGTCTTTAGATTTAATGATGGCCATGCAAATATCCTCACTTGTCCAAAGACAGGTAGTAGCTATAGATCCAGCAAAGTTTGGTTGCAGATTTGGAGAAAAGCCGTATGGCATGGCAAACTTAGATTTAATGTATTTAACCAATATATTGGCAGAAATAGCTAGTTCTTCTATTCTCTCTGAGGTTCTAGTTAGGGTATGAATTGTGCCCCAAACCTGTCTAGTATCATTATTTAGTAATAGGGCAATGAGGTTCTGATTATCAGTATTAGCAAGCTCATACTTTAACATTTTTGGTTGTCTTTTGTATGTCAGGACAATACGTGATTTTGAAGCATGATAATCTTTGAGATTAAGTTTGCGTAAACAAAGTTGTCAAATCTGATACCGTTTGTCTTTTCGTAAATTCACCACCTTAATATTATAGTGGTGCCAGTGATTAGAAGGAACACTAGTTTCCACTGTAGACATAATTTGCATTAAATGGACAGCAATTCTTGCCAAATTCTGCAACACAGGAGATTCCTCCTTGATTCGCACCCAAATTAAATAATCTGTCGTCCTGCATGTTAAATTTAACTTGACATCTTTTTGAGGTCCACTTAAAAGATGAGCGGGATCGATCGAATTCAATGACGGATAATATCGGGACAATGTCAAGGGTACCAATCTCTAGTTTGAGTTGCGATTTCAAGGCGAAATTATCCCCATGGAATAAATTACAAATTGATACCGGCTCAATAGACCGCAACAACACTGTAGAAACAAACATATAGTCAATCATCGAGGTCCAACAGCCTCTAGCCCAGGTGTAATGATATGTTCCTCTTACAAAGGGGGCCATTTGGATATCCCAGGTCAAGAAGTAGTCAACCCACTTTTTACCATTCAAGTTAGATTTCTTGCTTTGGACATATTGGCTATTCTTGCTATCTTTGTCGAGACATAGGCAGGTGGAGTTAAAATCCCCCCCCCCCCCCCCCCCGATTATAACATTTAGACTTGGATTGTGAAATAGTGCTTGTTCAAGAATAGTGTTCAATTGTTTTGTGATATTGTCAAAGGAAATCTTGACACTATTCCAATAAAGGTTAATTACAAGGAACCTTTGACATTGACCTCCTTTATATGCGATTTCAACCACCAATAGCTCATCATCAGCCCACATTGCGGAGGACTCCATCCTTACATTTTTGTCAATCAGAATGGCAAGTCCTCCAGCAGGTCGGCCTAGTGGCCCCCTTATAACAAGCTGCTGATGAATATAGAAACCATCCAACTCAAGGTCACCTAGTGCCATGGTTTCTTGGATCAAACAGATCCCTGGACGGGTTAAGGTATCAAGCAATGAAATCCATGACCTCAGATTGGAACTGCCACAAGAGTTCCATGACAAAATGGTCAACCCCATTATTTCATCCTACTGTTTATCCGTCATCTTCGGCAGTGGTGCTAGATTCGAAGGCTCAGTACCCATCATTCCTGAAAAGGAAGCAGCAAAATTCATAAACTGTTTAAGTAGATCCTCATTAAATGATGGCAGACCTCCTGCCTGAATTAAGGCTGGTGGAAGTTCTGGCGGAGTCGCAATAAAAATTTCCGCAAGTTCATCTGAGCTAAATAGACATGTAAATAAACCTAATCATTCTAGGTCATCACGCTGTGCCCAAATTAATCTCGTGATGATGTGCGAGTGGTAGCCGCAGATCATTCGAGTCGGATTGCTATGTGATAAGCGAACCCAATCAATATCATCACTTCTGATCGTACGCAAGGCTGGAATCGCCTGAAATGTCTTAAAGGGATAGTCCAGTAAAAAAAAATATTTTAAAAATAGATAGGCAACATTGACAAAAATAATACTAGCACTTTTTTTTTTTAAACTTCCTATGTAAAATTTTGAGCTATTCAAGCTCAAAATTCGCAAAAGCAAGCACATGGGCGCATCGATTTTGTGAAATGGATGCCCGCCTGTGCTGGTTTTGCGGCACTAATGAAGGAAAAGCCAACCAGCTGTAGTAAACAAAAGCTACCGCTGGGTGGCTTTTCCTTCATTGGTGCTGTACGCGGAGGACGGGGACCGGAGACCAGAGCAGGAAAGCTGCAGCTGAATCTCGGTAAGTGCTATTTATTTAAAAAAAAAAAAAATAAGCACTAGCTGCGGAGGAGCCCGGAAAACGCTTCAAAAGCGACCGCAAACATAAATACAACGTTTTTAAAGCTGCGTTTTTATTTCTAAGTTTTCCGGGCTCCTCCAGTCCGGAAAACTTAGAAAAAAAAACGCAGCTAGTGCTTATTTTTAAAAAAAAAATAAATAGCACTTACCGAGATTCAGCTGCAGCTTTCCTGCTCTGGTCTCCGGTCCCCGTCCTCTGCGTACAGCACCAATGAAGGAAAAGCCACCCAGCGGTAGCTTTTGTTTGCTACAGCTGGCTGGCTTTTCCTTCATTAGTGCCGCAAAAGCAAAAGCCAGCACAGGCGGGCATCCATTTCACAAAATGGATGCGCCCATGTGCTTGCTTTTGCGAATTTTGAGCTTGAATAGCTCAAAATTTTACATAGGAAGTTTTTTAAAAAAAGTGCTAGCATTATTTTTTTAATGTTGCCCATCTATTTTTAAAATACATTTTTTTACTGGACTATCCCTTTAAGCATTGCGGAGCGATTCAGGCTCACTTTTGAGGTAGTTGGAGTTTTTGTTTCCCAACCCATGATTGATGGCATATCGGGGGTTAGGATCATTACCTCAGTCTTAGGCATAGACTCATATGTGCGTGAGTGAGACTCGGGGTTGGATCTATCCGCAGTAGTATTTATGTCACCGTTACATTGATTGGTATGTTGTGTGCCTGCAGTGGTTCCTTCTTCATTGGCCGGTTGGAGTAGAGTTCCAACTCTATTAGGTGACATTCCCTGGGTACTGGGTTTATTTTTAGGTTCACAATCCTGATTAGTGTGAGGATTTGGGACCTTGACATTAGGCCTCGCCAATTTTGGTTTATTCCCAATTGTATTGATCAGGTGCTTTGTAGGTCCGACTACTTTGATTTTATTAGAAGCCTTTTTAATGTATATGGCTGGGAAATAATTTAGCAGATCGGTTTGTTTCTGTTTTCCTGCACATAGAGATTCATCATATATTGGTTCTATATTCCCTTTTCTATGAGATTTTATATCCAGTGACTTTTGGGTATCTAAGGGATTTTGGATGGAATCAATATTCAAGAGAGCTCTAGACTCTTGATTAAGTTGCTGGAGATCAATCTTCTCATCTTCTACCGTAATATTCTTTACATCAACTTTTAGTGCCTCTAAGATTTCATTTTGTGTTTTTTGTTTTTCATAGTCTTTAGATTTTTAGCTTGTAGAATCTTACGTTTGCCCGCTCTAACCATGAGTCTTTTTTGTTTCCTGGTTAATACCGGTTCATAGACTGGGTACTTGACCTTCTTTGTCTAATTCGGCAGAGTTATAGTTTTTCTGTAATTCATCATCCAAGTCAATTAAATTGGTTAATGCCGATGGACTATCAGGATGCTCATCAGTAGTCCCACAAGCCTCATGTAACTGTGGTTCGGGCATACCATGGGAGTTATGATGATTGCATCCTGATAACTGCACAGTGGTTGTATTGTTTGTAACACCCTGTAAAATCTGTTGAATTGCAGCAGCATTAGCTGATACCATCTTTGTTAACTGAGATAGTTCAGATTCTTCTTTACCATCATCAGTAGCGGTGACAGCCGCGAACGTTTTCACAGGATTGATCACCATTCTTGGGTCAGCCAGGGTTTGAGTGTCTCTATCGATCATTGCAGTGCTCACCCTTTGTTTCCCAATTGATAAAGCTGCAACAGCATCACAAGTAAATAGGATTCCTTCCATTCTATTTACCTTGGCTAAGACCTCCTTTAGCAAAACATTGCAATGTGCAATTTGAGAGTGTGTCTGTTCGTGCCCTTTATCAAGGAGATTTAGGATCCTAGTCAGGACCGGAAAATCTGCTCCAAGAGCCGAGGTCTCCAGCAGATTGCGTTCTGCTTCAACCTCAAGTTCAGAGAGCCTCGGTCCATGGACAGCAGGAAAGATAGGAATCTCAGGTTCAGAAACAGTGCAAGCACTAACAGAATTAGGGCTATTACGAATTTCAGATGGTGAGCTAGTTTCTAAATTTCGAAACCCCTTAGAGGTCTCATTCGTTTTAGGATAATCATCCATGGGCTTATATGCATTTTCCTGGACCCGATTTGCTACCAAGTTATTAGGGTCAGTATACACATGAAAGTCTTCTATACAGTATCTACTCTGTTTCACCGGAGTAGAGGGTCCGCTAGAAAAACGCATCCTTTTGTCTAGAAGTGCCTCAATAGCCGGTGCAATTATGGAGACATCTGAAAATCTGGGCTTGGTAGTAATAATACCCAATTTAGTTAATAGCTCTCCATATTCAGGTGCTTCTAGACAACCATGCCCACCAGCATTACATTTGCCTTGATTCATATCTTTTAACTTTTAAGTCTGGGGTACAAGTAAGGAATCTATTATAACATTGGCCTCAATCGGCGGTATTTGTGGAGTAACCTCATTAGCCATGGCTACCTCCTGTTGCAATTGTTGTCGACTAGTGTCGCCTTGTTTTTCAGAACACAGTGACGTTCCCACCTCATTAGAAAAATCAATGTCATTATTCACTAACACATTCAGCCATACTGTGACTTGAAATAGAAGCATTAATTATGTCAGTTGTTGCCTCGTGGATCTTACGACCACTACGAAGCCCATTCACCATTTTATATGTGAGACAGTTACACCTCGTAGATAAGGCGAGCCCAAGTAGGGCGGCCGAAAGATTCCGTTAGTAATTCCAACAATAGTGCAATAACAGATTGTTTTCTAGCAGAGCTTAAGATCAAAAATAAGTCCTGTTAAATTGTATAAACTCTTAGACCAGACTCTAATAGAAAGAGCCTATACTTACATTAAGCATGCGACGCACGCGCCCCGAACAGTCAAACGGTCGCTACACTTCCCATACACTTCCTGGATGCACGCGCTGGATGCGCGTGCACCAGGGATATGTAGCTGTTTGAGGCTGTATCTGGGGGCGGGACGTGGGCCAACAACGTGGATGGCTGTCAGGGAACAAAAGCAACAGAGAAATCCGTTCAGCACGCAGATGGCAGTGCGGATGGCAGTGCGGTGCAGGCAGTGCAATAAAGTAGGTAAACAAGGTCCAATAATTACTTAATCAATATGAGCAGTACTCGCTCTCCATGTTCCGCGGCACAATGAGCTTCCTCTTGCTGACGGCCTCGCAAGTCTCCTCACAACAGGCGCTGCAACAGAAAATCACACGGTAGCTTGGGCAGAGTGTCCAGTCAAACAGTCGCTACACTTCCCATACACTTTCTGGATGCGCGCCACATCCACATTCTTATCTCTGCACCAGCTGCTGAACTTGTTCCAATGGCAGCTGTGCAAAGATTGTGTTGCTGGCCTTCTGGCTGAGAGTAAAATCATCTGGGAGGTCCCAATCTTTATATCTCAACCTCTCAGAAACCATGCGTGAAGGTTGAGTGTCTTGACCTCTGGATGAAGAACATGACCCTCCTATCGCGAGAGAAGGTCCTCTCTTTGTGGAAGACGCATTGGAGGGCAGATGGACATGTCCAGGAGGTCCGGGTACCACGTCCTCCTGGCCTAAAACAGGGCAATTAGGATCACGGATTTCCTGAACTTTCTCAACCTTCTGATCACGTGAGGAATGACAAGGACGGGAGTTAACACGTACAGGAGTGGAAAATCCCAGTCCACTACAAACGTGTCCCTCTTGGGGGAAATTCCCTGGAGCAGAAAAGTTGCACATCCGGTTGACACTGGTCGCGAAAAGATCCACTTGAGGAGTTCCACAAAGGGTGAAGATCTCTTGAAGGACTTCCTGAGCTAGTTCCCACTCACAGGAGACTGTGCTCTGCCTGCTCAAAGCATCCGCTGCCGTGTTCTCCTCTCCAGCTAGGTGAACTGCTGACAGAGATTCCTTCTTGAATTGACCAGAACCAGAGCTGCATTCCCTCTGCACAGTGGTAGTAACCCTAGCCCCTCCTCTTTTGTTGAGGTAGTACATAGCCACTGTGTTGTCTGTCATTATCAGGCCATTCTTTCCCTGTAC
The DNA here is from genome assembly GCF_040938575.1 of Ambystoma mexicanum. NCBI lineage: Eukaryota > Metazoa > Chordata > Amphibia > Caudata > Ambystomatidae > Ambystoma > Ambystoma mexicanum. The sequence continues at coordinate 700,282,290 of NC_090934.1, read as the reverse complement.
AGAGGGTAGGTGGGTCTTCAGCGCTTGTATGATTGCCCTTAGCTCTAATAGGTTGATGTGTAGTTTGAACTCTGATGGAGACCAATAATCGCTGATTGTCAGATCATTGGCGTGGGCTCCCCACCCCATGAGTGAGGCGTCTGTAACTACTGTTATCGCTGGCCATGGTTGCCAAAAAGGTTCTCCCTTCAGAATATTGTTCTCGCATGCCCACCATAGGAGATCCTGTGCGATTCTGTTTGGAACCTGAATCAGGTCTGACATCCGGCCTGAGAATTGGGACCCTTGAGTCCTGAGAGCCCATTGGAGAGATCTCATTCTCAGGCAAACCTCTGGCACCAAAAAAATGCAGGATGCCATGAGGCCAAGCAACCTCAAAAACTGAAGGCAGGGAGACGCTAGGCACTCTTGAATTTAGTGACCATCTGCAGAATGTATTGAGCCCTCACCTCGAGTGGCAAGGCTTTCCCCAAGGTTGTATCCAGTATCGCTCCGATAAATTGGAGTCTCTGTGATGGTATTTTGTGGGACTTTTTGTAATTGAGGGAAAAGCCCAGTCTGTGGAGAGAGTGGCAGCTTAGTGTGAGGAATCACTGATCCAGATCTTGGAAACTCGAGCACAAGTGGAGATTACATTGGTCACCAATAATCCCCCCCTTCCAAGATGGCCACTGGCATGAGCCGTCTAACTTTCATTCAGCAACAGCCTAGCTTCACTCTCTCCTACTGGAGGAGTCACAGCGTGTAACGCAGCTCGAACACTGCTTGCTGCGTTGCTACTTGATTGGAACTACTCCTGGAATCTACTTCATTCTACCTGCAATCGCTGACTTGGATTATCCTGTAACCGCAAACCCAGTAACTCTTTCCCACCTACAGTTTCTACTCGCCGGTCCCCTTACCGGCTTCTGTCACTTGCGCTTCTTGCACGTTCCCGTTCTGCCCTTCCTTTCCTATTCCCGCTGTTGCTTCAGCTCCGCCAGCCGTATCTTTTTACTGCTACTATTTTTGTCTTTGCATCGGTGCACTTACTGTGCCCCTCCTATTTTTCTACTGCTGTGCACTGAAGCATGCGCTCCTCGCCTTTCTTATAACTCAAAGCGTAATCCCATGCTACGGTTTGCCTCCGGTGCACTGTAGCGGGTCTCTGCCGTGGTTGCTTGTCTGTTTCACGCGCTCCTCGCCATTCAAATTTGCGGCATAATCCCATGCCCACGCTGCATTTCACCTCAGGTGCACTGCAACGGGTTTCTGCCATGGTTGCCTTCCTACATTCTCTGCACTCCTCGCCATCCATTCTATCATGTCCAGCAGCTGATATTGCCTGCAGTCTGTGCAACCTTTTCTCTGACAAATTCCACGGACTCCAACACCTCCTGCAAAAGATAGAAGAAATCAGTTTGTACTCTTCTGTCTTTGGATTCGGATCAGCAGGAAAGGATCTATCTACCTCTGGGTTTTTTCCCTGCCATTCGGGTTTTTCCCCCATTTCTGCACGACCTTCTGTTTCATCTTCAGACAGAAGCAGGGATTGACTCACTCTCCTCACAAAGACCTTGTCTGCTACCTCAGGTTAGTGATATTACTATACCCAACACCTACGCTGAGATGTTCCTGGGCTTGTTCAGGTGAACATGCCCTGATCAGCCAATCGTCTGGGTACGGGTAGACGTGAATCCCCTCTCTCCTGAGACTCGCTGCCACAACCGCCATTAACTTGGTGAAAACCCTTGGGGCGGAGGTTAGCCGGAATGGAATAACTCGAAATTGATATTGAGAAATGCCAACCGCGAACCTCCGGTACCTTCTGTGCTTGTGATGTATAGGCACATGAAAGTAAGCATCCTGGAGGTCCAATGATACCATCCAATCCTGGAGTTGGAGGGCCTGAAAGATCTGAGAAATGGTAACCATTGTGAACTTGTCCTTCCTGAGGAACTTGATGGGTATCAATCATCCAACCTTTTTGGGGTATTAGAAAGTACGAGGAGTACAAACCCTTGTTCCTCTCTGCCACAGGTACCGGTTCTTTTGCACCTTTCTCTGGCAGTCTCAAAATGTCCTGCACAAGGAGCGGAAATGGAATTTTGAAAGAGCTCTTCCCCAGTGGATCAGCCAGAGGCTGTTTTTAGAAAAAGAAGGCAGTAGCCCTAGGCTACCATTTCCAGTGCCCAAGCATCTGAAGTAATGCCCGCCATTCAGGAGGATGCTGAGAAAGTCTGCCTCCCACTGGGGTCATGTGGGCTAAGGCCTCAGAGTGGTTTTGAGGCAGCTGAAGCAGCGGCTGCGTCCAAAGCTGCCGCTGCTTGGGCTGATTTAGTACCTCTCCCTCATCCACCACAAGAGAATCTTATCTAACCTCAATGACTGGCCTGTCCTCTTCCTCTTCCAACTGGGGAGTAGAATCGAAAGTACTTATCCCTCCAAGATGATGCACTGGGTTAGGAATGTTGTGGCTGTCTAATGGCGACACTAAGAGATTTAGCCGTCACTTTCAAGGTCTGCAGCTTTTCCAGACTTTCATCAGCCTTGCTGCCAAACAGCCCTGAGCCGTCAAAAGGTATATTGAGGAGGTTTGCTTGTACATCCGGTGTAAATCCGGACTTCATCAACCACGCAAACCTGCGAAGCACGGTACTAGTTGCCATGGATCTGCTAATGCTATCTGCAGTATCCAGATCTGATTGGAGGCATTCACACATTGCCTCCTTACCATCCTTGATGATAGCTAGGAAGCCATCTCTTTCTTCTCCTTCCAGGATGTGCTCAGCCGCCATAGCTATGCAATCCCACAGGGTAAATGTAATTTTGTCAAGGCACAATTAGTGTTAGCTGATTTCAAGCCATACTTCCAGCAGTAAATATTTTTCGAGCCCAAGCATCCTGTCATGATCTCTGCTTCCAAAAGGTCAGGGTTTTCCCAACTCCCTTGTAAGCAGATCCATAACCCAGGTTCCGAGTGCCAACCAGTCCCAATTGGGACCTTTTGGACCCAGTCCTGGCGCCAGTGGCACCAGGCTCATAAATATGCCCAGTCCCAGCGCTGGAAACGCCGGGCTCATAATGCTTGGGTGGACTTACCTGCAGCAGACCATGCTGCTTACTTGCCTGCCAGTTGAGCCTCTGATCCTCTTCTGTTTGGAACTTCTTTTCCTGTTGGGTGGGGCAGGAGCCACTCCCTAGGTTCAGAACACTGGAACTCTTCTGGAAAGCAGGAACTCTTTTCTTACCTAGGCGTGGCTGTGGAAGGAGACATCTAAGCACTACAGGAGGCTATTTAAACCACACCCGATGGATGAATCTTGCTTTGCGTTATTCTGCATCCTCTGCAGCAGAACGCTCATCGTGTCTCCTGCATCTGATCCTGGGCCTAAGGAAAAAGGCTTACCATCCTGAATCCAGTCTTCAGCAACACCTATAAAGACAAGAAAGAACAGGTTAGCATTACGGTCTTTAGTGACAGCGCTTCACTTACCTGGTCCAGCGGCTGTCACCAACGCCTCGCGCTGCATTCCGGCATCTGAAAGACAAAGGCTTACCTACTCTTCGTGCGCTCCGGAGGTCTTCGCACTGCATTCCGGCATCTGAAAGACAAAGCTTACCAACTCTTCGCACGCTCCGGAGGCCTTCGGCGCTGCATCCCGCATCTGAAAGACAAAACAAGGTGCGTTTAAAGACATTGGGGAACTTTAATACTCACGTGCCATTACTCCTTTCCACATCTAACCCAGTGGGTATTCCGGCACCCTGCAGCCGCTCCGAACTTGTACCTGCAAAATAAAAAGACAGTTAGAGCGCATCGTGAAGCAGGCAACAAGCGCTTACTTACGTGCTTCCAGGCGCTTCTATTCATCACACGGGCTCCATCTTCAACTCACTTCAGCCCGTCATCCGCCATCGCCGGAACCCTGCAAAACAAGAAACATCATTACTAAAGACTTTAAAGACATTAGAATTACTTGTGCAGTAAACGACGGACAGCAGTCCTCTGAAGTCAAGAGGCCTGCTCCCCTTATCCAGTGAAGAAACTGGTTACAGCACCCTGCCCCGAGGCAGATGGAGAGCACGGCGTTCACTTACCTAAGGTGAGAGCGTTAACCTTTGGGGTTCTACAGGAGAAGAGAAAGGGAAGAAGAGAGAGACATTCAGTAACCCAGTTCCTTAATCCCATATTTTCTATCTGCAGACATCTTACCCTTCGAGTCAGACATACAGTGCACAGAGGTCCAGCCCAAAGAGCCAGCCGTGTGTTACACATCACCTTTGAAGATACGGTATACGCCCAGTCAAGACCGGCGCCTCTACGGGAATCAGGTGAGCGTTACACATCCACTCGCTTGTCATCCTTATCGGGAGGGAAAGAAGAGTATGCAGAATGTTTTGTGGACATGGCTGCCTGAACCACCAAACTCTCTGGTATTGGGTGTTTTGTCAAATATTCTGGGTCACTGCTGGATGGCCTACTTTTTTTTTTTAGAAGTTTTTATTTACTGCAGATGCAGTTTCAGGTGTTTCCCAATTAGATGTGACCCTTTTTTGGCGGGCAATATGAAAAGGTAAAATTGGATCTCTCTGGGGAATTGATCCAGTACATCAGTTAGATCGTCCTGCTCAAATTATGGTGCAGGCCTGCTGCAATCAAAAAACTCAACCACCTTCTCATCAGTTGCCTGTGTGAAGAGTGAGCATGGTCAGAAGGATCTGGCTTCCGAAATTCCAATTCTGGAGAGGTATCTATACCACTGGCTGTCTACAAGTTTTCATACAAGTCTTTTATTCCAGACTCTTCAGAAATTAATTCATCTGGCACATTTGGGGTACCAAAGTCTAAGCCAAATGGTGGTGTATGGTCATCTGCGGGTTTGTTATCTTCATAAATTGAAGTGAAAGATTTTTAAAAATCCTTTTTTGGAAAGAGTTTGAAAATCTTATCTTGTGTTATCGGGGGCTTCCACAACTTCCAAGAAATCGTCGACAACGACTTTGAAATTGGTGTCCTAGACTTTGAATTTGTCGGAGTTGACTTCGACACTGGTATAGATGGCTCTGACGCCAATGGCTTTGGTGAGACCATCTAAGTTGTCAACTTCTAATGCTTCCTCGAATGGACCTTCGAAGGACTGGACTCTTGGCTTGCCGAAGCACACGACAATTTCTCGTCAGATCGAGATTTAAATAGTTCTCGATGTAACTCCGACACCACAGGCATATGCGGTGGGGGGTCAGTGATCGACATTTTCCATCCACAGTCTTGGCATTTCTAGAAGCCTGTCTTATGCGTTTGTTAGGGATAATTCTCAGAAAGGTGGCAATTCCCTGCAACCTTAGAGACCCCCAGCACTTTTGCTGGACTTTAGGACTTTTAATTGCTAAACTGGAGAGAGTGATACCTTTTTCCCCCACTCTCTCATGTGGTTTTCTGTGATTTGAACTCCGTTTCTTTTGGTTTTTGGAGTCTGACAAACTCCATAGGCATCATCTTTTTACATTGGGACACACAGCACCTTCAGTGCAGTGGCACTGGGAAGTCTTTCATATTTCCACAAGGTTTAAATACCTTCTCTTGGATAACTACTTTTTCCAAGAGCAGTGAAGTGAAATTGACTTTACTTACATTTGTAACTTTCTAGACCCATCACACACTATTTTACAATAGGGTGCTGGAAGGGTTACTTAGTATCCCCTTTGTCTAGTTTCTCATGTAACATTTTTATGTTACCCTTTCCACAATTAATGGTTAGCAGCAGTGGTTTACTTTTTACTACCATGGTGTGTTTTTACTGCGGGCTGTGCTCGCAGCTGCAGTAAGGCACCCATGTCAAAATGGCCCTGGTCGTCTTTTTTTGCCATTTCTTGTTTGGAAAGGTCCTTCTTGAGATTTACTCTGCGTGCCAAACCAGGTTTGGTCCTTTTGTTCGTTTTGTCTTTGGTGGGATTCACTGGTGAAGCCTGCCTCTGGCTCCAGTATGTCCGGCAGGGGCAGGAAGTGAGGGAGGTGCCCGAAACTCCCTGTGCTTAATCCCCTTAGTTACAGGAATGCACCCAAAGGTGATTGGTCGGCTGGCTGTCCTTGGAGGACAGCCACCCTGCTGTGTGATTGACAGATAGGCTGGAATGAATGGGAGAAACCTGCCTAAAAGGCAAGGCTTTTTGCTTGGAAGGCAGAGTCCACCACTGGACAAAGGAATCCGAAGAAGGACTTGGAAGAGACGCCTGCTGCAACTCCTGGACCGTTGGTTTGCCCGGTGACGCCCTGCTGCTGTGCTGAAGCTCCAAATTCTCCTCAACTAGAGAAGCCCTGCAAAGGATGACTTCTCTCCTTTGGTTGCTGGGACCAATCGACCCCAAGACAAGCTCATCTGGACATCCTGTTGGAGCTGGCTGTACTTCCATTGCTGCTGCAGGAACCCAAGTGCCAGGGAGAGGAACACCAGAATCGAATGAGTATCTTTAAGTCAGACCCGAGCTCCAGGAAGATCCTCCGGACTCCCAGGAAGCAGGACTGACCAAGTCTGAGCCACCTCAACAGAGTGCTGGACCCCAGATGCGACGAAAGTCCAGAGTGGTATCCGAGAACCGCAGTGGTGCTATTTGCGAGTCGCGAGGAGCTGAAACCGCGAAGTGCCGCTAAATTAAAGTTTGCCCATTGCTGCCGCTGACCTTCCAATCGTAGTGCAGGAGTCCCCAGAAGTCCTCCCTCTTCTCCCCACGACTGAGGCCCAGGCACAAAGGATCTGCAGGATCTACAACAAGAATAGATGCCAGCTGGAACCACTTTCTTCTAACCAAAGGTACTGTAAAACTAAGGGGACTTACCTCTTGTTGTGTAGCCTTGCTAGCTCTCAGTTGAGACTTAACTTGGTTGCTTTGCAAGAGTTGCCTGCAGATTTGCTCCTCACAAGCCTCCCGGCTTGTGGCCCTACAGTGATTCTATTTTTCTACAAAGACTTATAAAACATTGTGCAAGACTTTTTACCTGCAAGAAGTGCTTCAGCTCACCTAGACTTTTGTTCAATTACATTGGCTGTCTTGGCTCCCTGAAAGTCTCTTATTACCTCTGACTTTGTGTTTTACCTTTCCCCCAGGAAAGGGTTAATTTACTTTGCATTGGAGGGTTCAAAAAGTACTTGCCTGCTTAAGAATATTTGTTGACCTTTGTTTTGTTCCTTAAAACCTTTTCTTTGACACCCAACTCAATATTGCTATACATGTACCAGTGATATATCAATGTCCACAGTGTCCTACCTATTTAAGTCACCCGAGGGTGTAGGAAGTGTCTGTGTGCCAACCCCAATGAGTATGTGTGCCATCCCCAATGGGTATCTACTGATTTACTGAAACTGGGAGTGTGTATGTTGAAGTGCATTTTTGTGTTGCATATATAAATTGCTCCCTTCTAAAGTAGGCTTATTCAACTGACTGTTACATTAATAAATAATTATCAAGAAACCTTGAGTGTAAGAGTTTACTTGAATACTTGTCACTGTAAACCTCTGTGTAAAACACTACTGCTCACATTGACCCCTTTTGAGATAAGCCTGGCTGCTCAGCCACACTATCAACCTGTGAAGTACAGATTTATACCAAAGGTTGGGTTCCTATTGCCAGGAGGACAAGGTTGGTGTAGTCTCCCAAAGGGTACTACATACAATCTTGCCTAACAGCGTTGATGGAGCCGACCATGAAGACATTTTTGTATCAGAATGGCAAAGTACAATGAACCAAACTGCACCGCAATTCTTCGAGCAAATGCTCGGAAAAACTGAATCCAATTGGCGCTGCGTGCGCTACTTATACTGAGGATGATGTCGACAGTCAAACGGAGGCCCTCGAGGGACATCGATTAGACAAGACAGCACACGGCGCCCTCTTTCAAGAAACATTTTCTGAGGCAGCTGGAAAGATATTGGGTGGGGGTAGAGGTAGGGTCGGTAGTTGGAGTGGAGTTAGGATGGATGGGTGGGTGGTTGGGGTAGAGGGAGTGGAGGTAGGGTGGGTAGAGGGAGTGGAGGTAGGTTGAGTGGGGGTAGAGAGTGGGGTACGGTGGGTGGGGTTAGAGATAGTCACGGTAGGGGTTGAGTGGGGGTAGAGTGGAAGAAGGGTGGGTGGTTTGCAGTAGAAAGAGTGGGGGTAGGGTGGGGTATGTGGGTAGAGAGTGTGAGGGTAGGGTGGGGTAGAGCGAGAGGGGGTAGGGTGGGGTAGAGAGAGAGAGGGGGTAGGGTGGGTGGTTGGTGAAAGAGTGGTGGTAGGGTGGGTGAGGGAAGAGTGGTGGTGCAGTGGGTATAGAGAGTGGAGGTATGGTGGTTGCCTGGGGGTAGAAAGTGGAGGTATGGTAGAGAGAGTGAAGGAAGGGTGTGTGGAGCGAGAGAGAGTCCAGGTAGGGGGTGGGGGAAGGGTGGGTGGGTTAGGGAGAGTGGGGAAATGTGGGTGGCTGGGGGTAGGAGGAAGGGTTTGTATGGGGATTAGAGAGATTGGGGAAGGGTGGGTGAGGTTAGAGAGAGTAGGAGAAGGGTGGGTGGGGTAGAGAGAGTGGGGGTAGAGGGTGGGTCAGGGTAGAGAGTGGGGGAAGGATGGGTGGGTGGGGGTAGAGTGGTGTAAGGGTGGGTGTAGAAAGAGTGGGGGTGGGGAGGTGGGGGAGTGGTGGGTGGGGGGTACAGAGTGGGGGAAGGGTGTTTGGGGCTAGAGAGGGAGGGAGTAGTGCAAGAGGGTGGGGGTAGAGTGGGTAGGGGTGGATGAGTGAATGAGTGAGTGGGGTTAGAGTGGGTGGGGTGGCTCGGTGATGGTAGTTGGTTGGGACAAAAAACATGAACAAAGCAACCTCTGGAGGACTGGTCAAAGGTAGCCCAAACAAAACCCAACCAACACATGTAATGGGTTGGGTGTAGAACGGCAGCTTCAAGAGGACAAAGGAAACAGATCTGCTATCAAAAGTAGGCCAAAAATAGCCACATTTTCTGTGAAAAATAGCCCAATATGACATCACTGAGCAGCTGGGAATGAAAAGCATGGCACCGACTTACTTCTTACAAAGCTGCCGACTAGAGCAAATATTGTTAGGGAACTTCTCATTGGGTAGTACAGCAGCAGAGTTTGGAAAAAGATTTTGGTGATTTGGCCATTTCATACTGTGGCGTTGCCTGTTGCTATGCCAACCAGATATTCTTAGTTCGGAACCCCATTCCCTCTCCTGTAACAATGGTTTCGACAATTGTGTGGCATAAGTAGCAAAAAAATTCACCAAAACCAAAAAAAATTAGGCACTTTAGGTGATGTTCAAACCAAGCTGTAGAATAGCTTACCATGCGTGACAATGATCTCAATTAGTCACAAGACAACCAGAATAGATGTTCAGTTTTTATTATAAAACTAGTCTCACAAAAACAGGCACTTGGGATTGGCAGGCAAGGTTTGACCCCTGTACACCTTCCCTTGCCCTTCAGGGGGCGCCCCTTCCCTAGCCCAGTCTCCCTACTCAAACAGGTTTGGAAGCAATACAGATTCTTTCTATAGCCAGGTGAACCAGACTGTCTTGGCTAGCCCTACTACAGGGAGGCCGAAAGGGACTTCGTAACTGACCTAGTGGTGTAGACTTTTTCTCTGATGCTCTTCCTCCGGATGACCATCTTTCAACATTTTCTTCACTCTCTCCCATCTACCCTCTCTCTACACTCAGTCTCCTGGTCTCTCGTTCTCTCTCTTCTGTCTGCACCCTCCTGATCTCTCTGCACGCCATCTCTTGGTGTAATCTTCCTCTCTCTCTCTCTCCTCTGGTGTCTGTTCTCAAACTCCGTCCTGGTCTCCCTCCTCAAACTACCCTTTGCCTCTACTCTCCTTCACCCTCCTGCCTCCCATTTCCCTCCCTCGCTCCAATTTCTCTCTCCTACTCTCAAACACCTTCCCGTGCTCTCTCCAAAACTACCTGTAACTACTATCACTCACGCACAAACTGCAACATTGGTACCACCCTCTCAATCCCAACACCTTACCTTCAGTTTCTCCATACACTCCAAACGTCTCTGCCAAATCCTACATCAGCTGCTCACTCCTCTCTAGTCTCTTGTCTTTCACCAATCTCACCCAAACACCACTCATTGCAGACTGACTCTGCTGGCCTCTTGTGGGCTTGGATTTCATCAGGATGTCTGAATAATGGCCCTAAACCGACCACCTTTCCAGTCACCATTCCCTTCCTGCTCTCGCTGCGGTGACCTTTTCCGCTATCAAGATGTCCCACAGTTTTCCCCACCAGTGGGCTAGGCAGGGGCCATCCTGCGACTTCCAGAAACGGGCCAGAACTGTCTTGCCCGCCAAGAGGCATTGTGTGAGGAGCTTAGCCCTGTTGCCGGAGCGGGGGTAGATTCCGGGTACCGGGATCCCCAGCATCTCTCCTGTAACAAGTAGGTCAATGTCTACAAAGGGCTTGGGGAGGGTTCCTGGGTCTTCCCTATTCCTATGCAATCCCTTGTCGGTTCCATTTCTGCTGTTCTACTGCTCCCTCGTATCCCATCTGGGGTTTGTCTGGTGGATGTTTGGTCTCCCATTCGGCTCCTGTAGAAGCCATGCCCATTCCCATTTGGGTAACCAGTCTGTTCTTCCATGCTGGGTCTTGTTCTTTGGGCCAAGGTGCATTGTAGTACTTGTATTTTTCTGGATTGTGTTGCTTTCCAGGACCCATTATCTATCTCAAGGGTCCGAGGAGTCTAGTGCAAGATGGTAATTTAAGTGTCTTGGGAACCACCTGAAAGAGAAAATAAAACTGGCCAGGACAGAGGCTGATTGGGCCTGGGAAACAGGTACCAATATACATGCACGGCTCCATGCACACTGGAGATTCACGGAACGTGGTCCCTTTCAACTTCGCCACACCGCATCTGAGGTCTTTGGCCCCAATGACAGGATCAAACCCATAACCCTTTCACACATGGGATCACTAGTTAATTCATCAAACACATTCATAGTAGTCCATATTTGCGCTGGCCATCTCTGCAGAAAACATTGAAATGTCAATTTAATAACAGTAGTGCGTGTTTGGGCATGGTAAAACTTACCTTTCAAGGCGGCTCCCTTTTTTCAAAGTCGAGTGTTTGATTCTCTGCCTTACCATCACTCTGATTGGAAAGCACAGCGTGATATTGTACATAAACATATTTTTTTATAATATGTTTCTGTATTGGAGTTTTGCAAAACAAAGAAGCACTTGTCATACTATGAGAACATTTTCCAACATCCCACATTATTAACAATCCTTCAAGCAATAAAGAGCATCTTCCCAAGCCGAAATACCACTGGTCTAGCCCACCCCTTTCCATCTCCCCTGCCGGCTCCCCTCCTCTGAACCTCGCCCTCTCCAAGACACCAGCCTGGTCACAAAACCCTCCATCCTTTACCCCTTCAAAGGGGGTGCAAGTCTGGGTCCAGGTCCAGTTTGTCCCTGATCTCGTGCATTATGGTGTACCGAGCCTCAGTCCCCAACCTCCCTCGTAATTGAGCACTCACATCCCTCTCCGGCCGCACCCACTTGTGCTCACTCCTGCACCGATCCTCCATTCTGGGGCCTTCCAGTGCCTTACAGACCATATTGTACATAAACTTAAATAAAACATGGTATGTGACTATGCACCAAGAATGGCATGCAGTACCTACATCTGAACAGAACATAATGAGACACGTTGTGTATGGCTGAACCTTTGGCCTGGGTAGTGCTGTTTGCATCTAGCGCCACACCGTGGAGCAGTTTTCTTCCAGCTGTATCGTTGATGGGGGTAAAAGCAATAACTGTGGGCGGTAGCTCCCTCAAATGCAGGGTTTCATATCTTGGCAAAAGACACATGACTAGTCATCTGAGATTACGAATGTGAGTGAAAAAAAGTCTTTTATGTTTGAATAGCATTTCTGGTTGTAACACTGCTAGATTTCTTTGTTATTCTCATCTCTGCCAGACGGTAAAAAAAATATGTAGAATGAGTGATCTTTTACTTGCAACTCAGCACTGCGGTCTTGTCCCTCAGTTCTCTAACAGCATCAAATTAGGCCTAGGCCGAGTGTGAAATATTTACCGAACAAAGCTGAGAACTGACACATTCCTCAACATAGTCAACCCAAGTTGTCTTAGCATAAATACTGATGCATAAGATTCGCTCATGTGTTCCATCACGATGTAATAGTGGATGTTTGTAATATTTCTACATGCAATGTTCTATTCCGCCTTATTTTCACTGTTTGTGTCAACCCGTGGTAACAACTAATTTAAAAGAACATCTGTTTAATGTGTAATGTTTAATGTGTTTTTTTAATCCTAGATGAAGACTGGACTTGGTGTCAACATTATTAGCCTTATAACTCTTCTGTTTGGACTGTATACCTGGGGAATTCCTATGTTTGACCTCAACAACTTTCCTGAATGGGCACCGCTCAGAAATGTGACGTCACCATCATCACCATAATGGACTGTTTGCCTCTTCAGAAACAAAAAGCAAGACATATCTGCAACGCAAGTCTACATGTACATGTAGGGGACTGTACATATGAATGGTGCCAATGACATTAACATTATGTTTTGTCAAATTAATATATTTGAATTTGGAAATGAATGAAACAAAAATATAATATGAATCTGTTATGTCTGTCGTATGACATTATGATCCATAGCTCAAAAGCTGTCCATTCTTAAAGAAAGGACCATAACTTACTTGAATTTTTTAATTGTTTAACAAGTTCTTTCGGCTGCTTTTGGAAGCATGATGTGCCATTCTAAGTAATCATGTTCTGCCTTGTAGTTAAGCATTCATGATTGCTGGGTTTAGTTCCTTTGGAAGGAGTCAATCCATTGCATTTGCCAATTAAGAGTTTGATGCTTATGTTAATTTAAAGTAAAGAATGGGAATTTACTACGCATTCTCAGCCGGCATTGGATCTTTGTGATAATACCTACTGTTAAAATATAAACAAAAATGTTGACCATCTAATATTGACTACATTTTACTATACATTGAATATGTAAAATAAATCCTGTCAAAAACATTGACAGAAAACGAAAATAAGAAACACCCACCTCCCCCTTTTCGCAATCACCCCACGTAATTCAACATTTCATTATACATTTAATACATTCAAGATTATTACTATGGTCAACATTTCGACATTTTCTTTAAAGTGATTATCGCTATCGTCATCAAATCTGTTTTCTATGGACTATCTCTAACAGGTTCACATTACATTGGCATGTCTCATCTACGAGCATTTTGGGATGATTAATACGTACATTGCTTTCTTAATAATTGTTTTAAAAAAATACAATGAATGTTCCTGCAGTTGGTTTGAAACTGCACAGAATGTATGGTTATTACATGGCTTGGTGCTGTATAAAAATGAACTCTACAGGTTTTTATTAAAAAATTCAAGTTTTTGTAAAGAAGTTGTTTCTTTCCCTGAATTTATTTTACAGCTCGCAGAAAAATCTATCAGTGCGCCTTTTAAGCCAGTGTCCCATCACATCATCTATATTTAGAAAAGCCAAAATGTGTTTGTGGTTTAGCGAAGCGTTGGCGTATGGAAGGAGAAGGCGTATGAGAGGCGAATGGACTTGGGAGGCGAAGGTGCAGGCAGGTAGCATTCCAGAAGTTTCCAATTTGTTGCGGAATCAGGTGAAATTACTTTTCCAGAGGATTTTTGCAAGATGGTGCCATCGGTTACTGAACTGTTACATAAAGTATATCCAAAAATATCAGCAAATCACGAGTGGCTGTGTGAACGAGCTATCCTTGCTGCTAAAAATTATTCTGTCAATGAAATTAATAATCAGATTCAGGATATGCTTTGAGGCACAGTTAGTGAGTACAACTCAATCGATACAGTCGTGGATGCTGATGAAGCCGTAAACTATCCAACAGAATTCCTCAACTCACTCGAGCCCCTGGGAATGCCACATCACCTTCGACTGAAAGTTGGGTCACCCATCATGCTGCTTCGCAATCTCGACCCAACTAGGCTGTCAAATGGCACACGGCTATGCGTAAAATAGATGATGCCCAACCTAATTGAAGCAACAGTGTTCACTGGGAAGGGAAACATAAAAGGCTTGTAGTATAAACAAAATGTTTTAACATGTTCTTTAGTAATATTGTACTTTAGGTCTGTAGTTGTTGGCACCGTCGGCATCATGTCAACATGCTGCTCAGCAATCTCCATATTGTTCTAACGTGCAGTTATACTTTTCAGAATTCGTTTTTAAGAAGAATACATTGTGTTGTGTAGTCTTTATAAGAAACATTCTTTTTTTTTAAAAATGTTTATTTATAGCAAGGCAGTATAGGTTACAAACAGTATCGGATGGCAGTATAACATAGCAAAAGAAAGATTCTGGCTGTGTGTCCTTTTCCCCCCATCATTCCGGTTTTCCCGGGCCAGAGATTCAGTCTATCACCCCCGCCTGGTGTGTACTCTCCCGGTCCCTCAGGGCCCAACGGGCGCTGATTGGTTTGAACGTCATTGCGGGAAATCGCTGATCATAGTCCAGCACTGGGGCCCATACATTCTGGAAGCGGTGCAGAGTCCCTGCTCTCGCTGCGGTGACCTTTTCCGCTATCAAGATGTCCCACAGTTTTCCCCACCAGTGGGCTAGGCAGGGGCCATCCTGCGACTTCCAGAAACGGGCCAGAACTGTCTTGCCCGCCAAGAGGCATTGTGTGAGGAGCTTAGCCCTGTTGCCGGAGCGGGGGTAGATTCCGGGGACCGGGATCCCCAGCAGAATTGTCTCAGGGTCCAGTGGGAGGGCGGAGCCGGTGATTTGTTCAATGGTTGAGAGACACCTGGTCCAGAATTGCTGGATCTTGGGGCACGTCCACCACAAGGTAGGAGCCTGGCTGAGTGCAGCCTCTCCAACAGGCGGGGTCCACTTGTGGATTCATGTGGTGGAGTCTGAGAGGGGGGTAATACCAACGCAGGGTGAGTTTGTATGCACATTCTTTGTTGGTGACGCAGGTGGAGGAGTGGGTGCGGGACCATATGTCCACCCATGTTTGGTCCTCAATCGGGTGGCCTAGTTTCGCCTCCCACTGGGCCATGCATCGGGTTTTTGCCACCAGGAAATCCCCCAAGAAGCGTCTATATATGGCTGAAGTTCTTCCTCTAGCCGGCAGATCCGCGAGAGTTAGCTCCAGAGGAGTCGGGGGGCGAGTTGCCGCTTGGAGGGTCCGGGGGTGCGAACACCAGTGGCGGAGCTGGCAGTACGTGAATCTGTCCCTCTCTTGAAGCCGAAATGTCTCCTTGCACTGTTCGAAGGTCCGGGGTTTGTTTTCCGAGTACATCTGCCCCAGGGTTTCAAGGCCCCCGTCTATCCAATTCTGGAAGTTGCGGGATGAGTTCCGGGGGAGAAGTTGGGATTGTGGAAGATCGGCGAGAGGAGGCTCTGGCCCCTCGGGATTCCTTTCTGCTTTAGAGCCCAGTCCCAGGAGCTTAGGGTCTGCTTCGTTGTCAGTAGGACGTCCTTCCAACGCGCCCTGAGGGAGGGTTGGATGTGAGGGAGGAACCGGAGGGGGAGCGGAAGCTGGGCTTGCTCCAGTTCCACCCATCTGGGGCGGGCTGTGCTCGACTGCCAGGCGTGTATGTGTGATAGTTGCGCCGCTGCGCTATAGGCCTGCAGGTCCGGGACCCCCAGGCCTCCTAGCCTGGCGTTACCAATCAGGGTCTTGTGGGGGATCCTGGCTTTTTTGCCTTTCCATATGAATTTCGATATCTTCCTCTCTAAGTGGTGGAGGGTCTGGGCCGGGAAAGGCACCGATAGGGACGAGCAGGCATAGAGGAACCTAGGGAGCAAGTTCATTTTGACGGCTGTAATCCGGCCCATTAGTGAGATCTCTTGCGTGGTCCAGCGCTTCAGGTCTCCCTCCAGCTCCCTGATCAGTTTGGGAAAGTTCGCCTGGTAGGTCTCCCTTGGGTTCGCCGGGATGAAAACTCCTAGGTAGGGGATCGAGTGGTCCCGCCATTCGATCGGGCATAGACCCGTTAACGCCTCTTTTTCCTCTGGGCGGAGGCCGATTCCCAGGGCCACTGATTTGGCGAAGTTAACAGTAAAGCCGGTAACCTCCCCCAATTCCTTTATTTCGGCCAGGGCGTGCTTCGCTGAGGTACTGGCTTCTGTGAGTGTCAGTAGTACATCGTCCGCGTAGAGAGCAATTTTGTGGTGGGACGGGCCCACCTGAAGTCCCTTGATGGACTCATTCCGCCTGATCTTCTGGGCGAAGGGCTCCATCGTGAGGGCGAAGAGCAGGGGTGACAGCGGGCAGCCCTGCCTTGTCCCACAGGTCAGAGATATCGGGGCTGAGTGGGCGCCATTGATCCTGAGGATGGTTTGGGGCTGCTTGTAGTTCGCTAGGATCATGGCTCGGGTTGTCGGGCCGAACCCAAATGCTTCCAGGGTACATTCCAGATAGGACCAATCGACTCTGTCAAAGGCTTTGGTTGCGTCCAGGGCCATTAAGGCCAGGCCTTGGGAGTTGCGGTGGGCAATGTCCACCAGATTCAGAGTCCGCCGGATGTTGTCCCCTGCTGCTCGATGAAGAATGAAGCCTGTTTGGTCGGGGTGGATTATTTCCGGGAGAATAAGTGCCAGGCGGTTAGCCAAAATCTTCGAATACAGGTTGGCGTCAATATTCAGTAGGGCGATGGGCCTGTATGACGCCGGATCCCTCGGGTCTTTCCCCGGCTTAGGAAGGAGGATCGTCACCGACTCTTGCATTGTGGGGGTTACGGAACCCGAAACCTGGAAAGAGTTGAAAAGAGCCACCATGTGGGGGATGAGCTGGAGCTTAAATATCTTATAGAACCTCGGGGAGAATCCGTCTGGGCCCGGGGCTCGCGGTTTGAGGGCCTTGATGGCTTCGTCGACTTCTTCATCTGTTATTGGGGCTTCCAACTGCTCTCGTGTGGAGTCTGGGAGACGCGTTAAGGCTTCGTTTCGCAGGTATGCCTCCTGCCTCGTCCGATCTCGGGGGGGCGCTGTCATGACCTGGGTTAAGTGGTCCGAAGCTAGTTGTAGTTTCATCTGTTCGGAGTGATGCATCACCCCCCGTGGGTCTCGGAGCCCTATAATTGTGTTAGTCCGTCTTGTTTTAGCTAGCTTGGCTACCAGCAGCTTGTTGGCCTTGTTGCTTTTGGCGTAGTAAAATTGTTTGGTCTTCGCCAAAAGTTGCGCAGTGTGTTCCGCATAATGGGCCTCCAGTTTCTTCCTGGCCGAACGAAGCGCTCTTTGCGTTCTGGGAGACCAGCCACTCTTTTTCTGGGCTTCCTCAGCTGCTCGCAAGTCCTCCTCCAAGGATAAACTGACGTGTTTCCGGTTTCGATGGTATGCTACGCCTTGGGCTATCAGGGATCCCCGAACTACAGCCTTCATTGCATCCCAGTTATTGGCTAGGGAGGTGTCCGCAGCTGGGTTCTCCTCAAAGAAGTTCTTGATGGTGGTAGTTATATTGTCTCTGATTGACATATCATCGAGGATCGGGTCATAGAGCGCCCATCTGCGTGGCGCCTTAGCGTGGGTGTTCTGAATGCTTAATTCCATTATTATCGGAGCATGGTCTGATAGAATTCGCTGGCCTATAGATACCTCATTAGCGAGGGCGAGAGTTTGGGGGGAAGATAGGAGGAGGTCAATTCTGGAATAAGTTCGGTGAACGCCCGAGAAGAAAGAGTAATCCTTCTCGGTGGGGTGAAGCACCCGCCATGTATCCACCACCTCCAGGGTTCTGAAGAGCCGCAGCAGACTGAGGGCCTGACCGAACTCGCCAAGAGCAGGGGGGTGGGATTTGTCCTTAGTGGGGTCTGGAACCCCATTGAAGTCCCCTCCAATTATTGTCTGGCCTTCCGCAAAGCTTGAGAGGGAGGAGCCCAGTGAATCATAGAAAGTTGCCTGTCCCGAATTGGGTGCATATGCCGATACCAGGGTGTAGAGGTCCCCCAGTAGGAAGCATTTGATGGCCACGAAGCGGCCCTCCGGGCACATCATGGAATCTAAGATCTGGGGGTGCAGGTCTTTCCGGAACATAATTGCTGTGCCCCCCTTTTTAGAGTTCCCCGAGGCGAAAAACTGGCGTGGATACATGCTAGATCGGAGACGACCGAAGTCTGCCGGGAGGAGATGAGTCTCTTGAAGGAACACCACTCCGGCCTCCTCATCTTGTAGCTTCTGGAGAATCGATTTGCGCTTGGGGGGAGAGTTGAGTCCGTTAACATTCCAGGAAAGGCATCTCAGCGTCTGGTGTTCCGGGATCGGGGAGCTAGAGGTTCCATGCTTGGGGGATGGAGGGGGGCCTCCAGGTTGTCCATTAGCTGCCATCGTGAAGAGGGTGTAGGAGCGATCTGTACCGCACTTGCAGTTTTAACGGAGGCCCCCAACGGGAGGCCAACTTTTTAACTGGCGGGGTGGGAAACATTGTGGGTGTAACCCCACCCCAGGCCAACAGGGCCAATTGTATCTGAAAAAGTAACGTACGCAGCTAAGGACTCTAAAATGGAGCGGACCTTGGAGGGGGGCATAGGCCGTGAAAGAAGCCCGCCGCACTGGGTGAACATAGGACTGTGTTGGGCCGGAGTTGCTGCTTCTGGGTTTAGCTGAAAGGGCGTCGGGCGTCCGGGACGCCGGAGGAGTGGAGGATATTTAGGGTTGCTCGGACTCCGGCTATCATTTTCTGTTTTTTCGGGAGGCCCTGGACCATGAGGGTCGCCTGGGTTGGGGAGGGAAGGCTGACGTAGGGCTCCCTGAAGCATCCAAGTCTGGGGAGGTAGTTCCTTCGGAGGAGGAGGATTTCTGCATGATTTTAGCGGCATCTTCTAAATGGGATATTCTCCGGAGGGAGCCATTATAAGAAAATTGCAATGCTGTGGGGAAGAGCCATCTATATTTGACTTGACGCTCCTGGAGGAAGAGGGCTAAAGGTCGGAGAGCCCTTCTTTTCTGTAGGGTTGAGAGGGAGAGGTCCTGATAAATTTGAAGAGGGTGACCTTGGAAGGAGAGTTCATCTCCGGACCGACTGATAGCGGAGATAGCTTCTTTTGTGGAGAAATAGTGAACTCTTGTAATGACATCTGGGAACTGGTCGGAGTCTACTCCCCGACGCGGACGCAGTCTGTGAGTCCGGTCCAGCAGCAGTTGGGATTTATCTAGTTGTGGGAGGAGGGTTTGGAAGAGGTCTCCTATGTAATCTGCAAGATTTTTGTCGAGGACTGAGGACGGAACTCCCCGGATTCGGAGGTTATTCCGACGGGCTCTGTTTTCTAAGTCTTCTTGTTTGTGTTCCAGGATTTCGCACCTGTCTTGGAGGGCTCTTACTGTTTGCTGGATATCTCCCATAGCAGATGTTTGGTCTTGGGAGCGGTCCTCGATCTCACTCAGTCTCTGCTCCACCTCGGTCACCCTGTGGTCCGTTTGTTCCAATTTGGTGGTGAGTTCCGACATGCAGGACCGAAACTCAGCTTTGATGTCTGCCATAAACGCCAGTAGATCACCTCTGGTAGCTGGGGTGTCACCCTCCTCCTGGGAGATCGTTGGGGTGGGTTTAGCTGAATCCGGTTTCTTTCCCTTGTCAGGAGCGGTGAGCATGGTGGCAATGTCCACGTTTTTAGTAGCTTTCGACTGTCTAGACATGGTGGCGAATCGCGGGTGGGGAGATGGTTTGGAAGGCCCACCCTGTGGTCGGGCGTCAAGGCTCTTGATTGAGGAGAGGGAATGCTGGTTCCGAGCTTGGCCGGTGCACAGTGGCTTCAAATAAGGGGGGGAGCTCTCCAGATCTTGGTGGTGGGCAGATGTGTGGGGCGTAGGTCCCGGTGGGTAGATTGTTGTGCGCCCGCTTGGGACTGGGCCAGGGAGAAAGAGCGGGTGATACAGTGGGCCGGGGCGCCCCAGGAAATACGCAGCCAAGTCGCTTCTGTAGCTGAGGGGGGGCTTCCCCTCCAGAGTCAGGGGTAGCCCGGGGCGGAGGGGCGGCCAGGCCCGGGGGTTAGCCTAGCCGCGTCGAGGGGCGTCGGTGAGGGCCTTAGGCCGGGGCTCCAGGTGGGCGGCGTTGGTTCGTGGTGCGTAGGTCAGGCCCTCCTCGGGGCTTGCAGCTGTGGACCCCCCAACGCGGCCAGGCCAGGACCACCCCTCCTCCGTGGACCCAGGCCCGGATCCCCTGGTGGGGATGATAATGGGAGGGGACCTCCAGGTCCCGGGCCAGGACGGAGGCCCCAGACGTCGGTATGGGGTGGGGCGCCCCAGGAATGCGGCGTATGGGGTCAGGATCTCCGGGTATTGGTCGGGTAGCGAGGAGTGGAGGCTGGAGCCCGCTCCGGGGTCGCCGGGGGACGGAGGGGGGGGTGGTGTGGCCCCCACCTCAGGTGCTGTGGCAGGTCTGGAGGGCTCCTCTCGTGTGGCCCCGGAGGGATGGGAGGCCAGCCCCCCACCCGGGTCCTCACCCCCAGCAGTCCCTACCTGATGGGCACCGTCCGTGCCGTTCTTCATCGGGTAGCCGCGGGCAGGCCTGGGCCGGTAGCGCGGGAAGCGGAGGCCCCCCGCGGGCGGCTCAGCTGCGCAGCGGTCGCTTCGGGGAGACCACCGGAGGAAAAGTCCGGGGGGCTGGTGCCACTCCGCCGCGCCCCGGGCACTCGAGGAGCTGAGCCGCGTCCGGATGCGGCTTCAAGGAGCTCTCTTCGCCCTCCTGGGCCGGGGGATAGGCTCGGCCGCCATCTTGGGAATTCGTCGCTGAGGACGGCTCGGGAAGCCGGGGCGAATAACTTCGTCCCCGCTGGGCGTTATGATCCCCGCTTCAGCCTGTATGAGCTCCAGGCCATCCGACGTCCATAGGATCAGCCGGGCTCCGGTATCGAGGCGTAGAGCCGCATTAGGGGCCCAGAAGCGGCGGGCCTCGCACGGCGGGCCTCAGGGGAGCAGCCACATCGCTGGCGCTCCAAGCCACGCCCCCCATAAGAAACATTCTTAAAATAACAATCAAAAAATGGAGTGAATATTTCTTTTCACCTTTCTAATGGAGCCTTTCCGAAAAGCGTAAAGCTACCGTAAGGGATTTCTAACAAATAGTACCTGTAAGAAAATAAAATCCCGGGCAACGCTGGGTATATCAGCTAATTTAGTTTAAAAAATAAATAACTAGATTCCAAAATGGCGGCCAGCAGAGGAGGACGTTCCTAACAATCTCTCCCCGCCGGGCCGTGCCAATTAGTAAAGCAAACTAGCTTTCCGGGTGCTTCAAAGCCCCTACGATATATAACAACGCACTCTGCACCTGCAAAGGAGTGAGAACCCGAGAGAAAGACCTCCTACAAGGAAAGGAAGCAAAACAACAAAACTCTGAATCGAAGCCGGAGAAGGAACGGAGTACGCCGCACATGCAAGCAGGGGCACCGGCACCAGCCAGAGGCGAGACGCGCACCCTGCCGTGAAGGCAGTAAAACGCAAAACCAGGATCATCCGGCGAGCATTCAGGAATTGAGGGGAGGAAAACACTGCAGCAGAGGGCGCCTGAAGCAAACAGCGCCCAGGGTGACGCCATACCATAACAAAACGAAGGGAAAGCAGTGGCCCACATGGACAGACCGGGAGGATGTCCCACGGCGTGTGGAGCAATGGAGGCCGCCAGACCTTCCCCCCTCCCACCACAACTATATCAGCACAGAGGGCGAAGGCAACGCAAGAGACAAGAACTGCAGTGAGCTGGGGGGACCGGCGCATCGGGAGACGGTGAACGGCCTGCACTAAAGAATGACCAGGTGGGGCCCCCGCAACCAGCAAAAGTGGCCCGATGCAGCGGAGGCCAAGGAACGAGGAAGGATCTTAAGGGGGGGGGGGAGAAGTCACCGAAATCCAACGCAGTGGGCTACGCAGCATGTAATTGCGCAGTGAGTACACACTCCCCACCCCAACGTCATAATAACAGGCCCAGAACTAAGCTGCAACCACAGGGAGAATATAAAAATAAATAACAATAAAGTGGGGACATCCCAAACATCTGCAGGGACAGGGCGGAACAAAACAGCAAGCGGATCTACGCAACCGCTACTAGTCCAGGGGTGTAGCCCCCAGCATAACTGAAAATGCAGCACAAACCCGCCCACGGGGCCTCCGCCACTATATACAACAACCATTGCCCGACTAGAAGGGCATCATTAAGTAAAGGCCACAACAGACCCGGGCGGACCTCCGCAAAGGACCGTGTAGCAACAGGCCATCAATACAAAGATTCCCGGGGAAGAGGGGACAGGCGAAGGGTGCAAACGCACACGCCAGACCGCAAAGAGGGACCAACACACCCGCAATCGGGGCCCCAGCTCTAAGGGACAACACCACACCAACTAGAAACCAAGGATAGAATCCCAGAGAGGTGTAAATAATCCACAAAATCACCCACAAAGAAGGGGCCCAAGTGTGGGGAGGGAGATTCGACAGCACACAACACCAACGTAAGGACCCGACAGAACAGTTTCCAGTAGGGAAACCATCGCCCCCACTTAACAAAAATGAAAATCAACTCAAACCTCACGAGACAAGCATAAACCACAACAGTAAGAGGAAGAGACACTGCCCCACAGAGTCCTCAAAACAGACAGGGGAAACAGTGAAAGGGCAGCCTGCCGTACACGAATCGCTCAAGATCAAGCAGGTAATAAGGAGGCCTGAGATCAATAGGTAAAGGGCGGGGAGAGGAGCAACATACCAGCATTGATGTCCAAATCTAGAACAAAAACCACAACCCCGGCTCAGTCTCCCCCCCCCCAAAAGAAAACAGAATAGAAGCTTGAAGCAACTCTGGAGTACGGACAATACGGTCACGACAAGGAGAGGAGAACCCACAGGGGAAACACAAGACATAGAACAGCAAGAGATGGGGGACAACATAAGGACCAAAGCGGACATGAAAAACTGCTTCAAGGAACTACAGAATCAATTTTACTCTCAATCCAAGAACAATTCCAGACGCTGAAAGAAGACATGAAACAGTCCCTCTAAGAGTTAAGATTGATATCCCAAAGCTGGAAGAAAGGAGGGACACACTTGAAAAAGTAGTCTCAAATAGGTGGAGGAGGACAGACGAAATGCTTGAACATTTCACACTTGTCTCCAACAACCTCGAACTCCAGTGTGAGGATTTGGAAAATAGGTCAAGAAGATCTAACATCAGAATTAAAAATCTACCAGAATCAGTAGAGGACAAAGAACTACAGGGGACAGTCACCCAACTCTTTGCGGAAGTACTGGTGGAGGAAACAGAACCGCAGATAATTGATAGAATACACCGGCTGGGCCCAAAGAGATCAGCCAAAGCTGGGGCTCGGCCACGGGACGTACTAGCAGCTATATCCTCGTACTCTCAGAAAGAACTAATACTACGAAAAGCAAGCTATGCAGCTCCAATGCAGATAAATGGTCCAGAAGTACAGCTGTACCAAAATCTAGCACAATCAACACCGCTAAAGAGAAGGAAAATGGGCCCCTTGGTCCAACACCTAACGGCCAACCAGGTGAAGTATAAATGGACCTTCCCATTCGGCCTCCTGTTCACATGGGAAGGGAACCAGCACCGGATAACATGTGAGGAAGGGGAACAGATCCTAGGACTACAACAAGATGACGGGGACGGTCAGGCCCGGTCACAGGAAAGAATCAGAGGCCCTAAGCAAGCTGGAAGGATGGAAAACAGTAGGAAGGAAAAACGAAAGTGGGAGGAAAAGATGAAGCCCATCGAATCTCCAACAGAACATGGAGAAGAT
This sequence comes from Ambystoma mexicanum, assembly GCF_040938575.1. Taxonomy (NCBI): domain Eukaryota; kingdom Metazoa; phylum Chordata; class Amphibia; order Caudata; family Ambystomatidae; genus Ambystoma; species Ambystoma mexicanum. Next base: position 700,258,536 of record NC_090934.1, on the reverse strand, counting down.
CATGAAACAAATAGAGCATTAGGACAAGACAGAGGCGAAGTTGCGCCCAGAAATCTTAAACACAGGCCCAAGGAGGAAGGGCGTGAATGGAACCCATAGTGGGGTTTAGGACTCCCCACAGCACGAACCTGAGGCTTAGGTTTCACAACGCAATTTTAAATACGTTTACAAACGTGCCCTCATCTTCAGAAACACCTACGACATTAGAGTCATTCAGGACGCTCAAATTCCCTCTGCCGAATCCCTGTCCATCAAACTGCCACTATCACCTAGCCACACAGCAACAGTGCAGCTTATCTACCAACCACCAGGACCCATTTCCTCATTCATAGAGGATATTGTATCCCTTGTATCCACCGACACTAAACCTAATTCACAAACTATCCTACTAGGGGACTTCAACCTTGGTTTTAATGACCCCACGAATAATCATGCCCGTGATCTAGCTAACGCCCTATCAGACTTGGGTCATACCCATATTATTCATGAGCCCACACATATCAAAGGAAGATCATTGGACTGGCTCACCAACCTTAACTGCTCAATCGATCTTCTATCCAATGATCCATGTATTTGGTCGGATCATCATAAAATAACCTTCTCCATCAAAGCCAACACACAACACCCTGCTCCTATCATCGCTCCAGCCACCCGCACTAGAAATAAGAAAGACATTACACCAGATAAACTCCTACCGCTATTACTTCCCCTTCTTGACAACGTGGCCACCTCCGACCCCACAGTCTTAGTAGACATTTACAATCAGGCCTTACTGAAAGCCTTGAATACCATCGCCCCCCTAAAATTGCGGAAACCTAAACCAAAACGTCACCTGAATACATGGTTCACGCCGCATTTTAGAGAACTACGTAAAACTAAGAGAATGGCAGAAGCACATTGGAAAAAGTTCCCTTCAGTAAATAATAAAAATGAACTAATTCTAGCAACTTCTAGCTATAAACAAGCTATTATATTCTTGTCCAAAAGTACAGCTGTACCAAGATCTAGCACAATCAACACCGCTAAAGAGAAGGAAAATGGGCCCCTTGGTCCAACACCTCACGGCCAATCAGGTGAAGTATAAATGGACCTTCCCATTCGGCCTCCTGTTCACATGGGAAGGGAACCAGCACCGGATAACATGTGAGGAAGGGGAACAGATCCTAGGACTACAACAAGATGACGGGGACGGTCAGGCCCGGTCACAGGAAAGAATCGGAGGCCCTAAGCAAGCTGGAAGGATGGAAAACAGTAGGAAGGAAAAACGAAAGTGGGAGGAAAAGATAAAGCCCATCGATTCTCCAACAGAACATGGAGAAGATCATGAAACAAATAGAGCATTAGGACAAGACAGAGGCGAAGTTGCGCCCAGAAATCTTAAACACAGGCCCAAGGAGGAAGGGCGTGAATGGAACCCATAGTGGGGTTTAGGACTCCCCACAGCACGAACCTGAGGTGGATAGGGGGCCAGGCGCGTGGGCCATTACATCCGGACGCTAATAGGAACCTAGCCCCCTCTCAAGGAGGAGGGGATGGTGGGGAAGGGGGGAGGGAAAAGGGGACAGAGGTGGCAGGGATGGCGGGGGAAACACAGATCAATAGAACACAGCAGAGACACCGAAGAGGCAAAGGGCAGGAAATAAAGGATCATGAATAACGGTGCCATGAGACAGATAATGATTCTAACGCATAATGTTAGGGAGATGAACACCCCGATCAAACAGAAAAAGTTACAGCAACAGGCCTGGAGATGGAGAGCAGATATCATTATGTATCAAGAAACTCATGTAAAGAAGAGCGACAAAGCACAGGCCAAGATAAGGGGGGCCTCGCAAAACCAAACAGGGCAACGCGGAAGGAAAGCGAGCAGGAGTCCTAATAGCCATACAAGACAGAATCAAGGCACAAATTCAGAATACATTGGCGGATAAAGAGGGGCACTACCTTTTCCTAAATACAAAAATAGAAGGTAGAAATCTCACCCTAGCCTCGATATATGCACCCAATGAGCAAGATGGATTCCTGAGGGGGACCCTCTAAGCACTAGAAGAATTCCCCACAGGGGACATTATCATAGGGGGGCAATCTAAATTTAGCATGGGACCCCAGACTAGACAGAAGCTCGAAAACACGGACAGGCACGAGTGCCCCATCTAAGGTATTGAAGAAAACCTTTGAGACACTAGTGCTCCACGATATCTGGCGTGCTAGGAAAGGGGACTCGCAAGGCTTCACCCACCTCTCTCACATTTATAACTCACAATCTAGAATAGATTATGTCTGGCCTCTACTGGGCTGGTGGGAAAAACTGCGCACATAGAAATTGGTCTGATCACCCTCTCCATAACTACATTCAACATCAACAGAACCGGGGGGGTGAGGGGATATGGGCCTGGAGATTTGATATATGATATGGCATATATGGCATTTATAACGCGCCTATACACAAGTGTTTCAAGGCGCAACGCGGCAAGGGATGGGTACAGAAGGAAGACAGAGAACAATGCTACTAGACAAGGTGTCATTCAAATCGCACAAGTGCAGGGGAAGGGGAAAAGTGTGGGGTGAGAGGGGAGTTGGGACAGTGCAAATAGAATAAATAAACAATAAGAGAAGTACGGCCAGCTGGTGGCCAGTGCAAGGGTAAGTGCAGACAACAGATGTCAGTGCTGGTGGGGGACTGTAGGGATACAGAAAACAGTCCCCAAGTGCAAGGGTTGCCAGGGAGGCAGTGCAGTTGTGCAACTGGTGGGGGAGGGGACCTGGGCCCGAGATCAGAGGGTGGCCAGGTACCCAGTACAGTTTTAGCCAGGAGTTTCAGCAGGGGAGAGGAGGAGAGAAAGCTGAAGCAAAGAGGAAGGTTCTGAGGTGCTTCCGGAACTGGAGATGGTTCTCCTCAAGTTTCAGAGAGGCAGGGAGGCTGTTCCAGAGGGAGGCCCCAGCCGAAGAAAGAGATCTACCACCAACTCGTTGCTTGGAGAAGCGACTGACCCTGAGGAAGTTGGAGGCGGATGAGCAAAGAGCTCAAGAAGGAAGATATTTAGGAAGAGAGGGTTGAAGGTAAAGGCCCCAGAAGGCCTTGTGGACAATGCAGAGGGTTTTGAATACTTTCACAATGCAATTTTGTTTGAACACACCTAGAAAAACACACCTAACTCTGATGGTCCTGTAAAGGGGGAAAAAAGGCTTAGGTTTCACAACGCAATTTTAAATACTTTTACAAAGGTGCCCTCATCTTCAGAAACACCTACGACATTAGAGTCATTCAGGACGCTCAAATTCCCTCTGCCGAATCCCTGTCCATCAAACTGCCACTATCACCTAGCCACACAGCAACAGTGCACCTTATCTACCAACCACCAGGACCCATTTCCTCATTCATAGAGGATATTGTATCCCTTGTATCCACCGACACTAAACCTAATTCACAAACTATCCTACTAGGGGACTTCAACCTTGGTTTTAATGACCCCACGAATAATCATGCCCGTGATCTAGCTAACGCCCTATCAGACTTGGGTCATACCCATATTATTCATGAGCCCACACATATCAAAGGAAGATCATTGGACTGGCTCACCAACCTTAACTGCTCAATCGATCTTCTATCCAATGATCCATGTATTTGGTCGGATCATCATAAAATAACCTTCTCCATCAAAGCCAACACACAACACCCTGCTCCTATCATCGCTCCAGCCACCCGCACTAGAAATAAGAAAGACATTACACCAGATAAACTCCTACCGCTATTACTTCCCCTTCTTGACAACGTGGCCACCTCCGACCCCACAGTCTTAGTAGACATTTACAATCAGGCCTTACTGAAAGCCTTGAATACCATCGCCTACCTAAAATTGCGGAAACCTAAACCACAACGTCACCTGAATACATGGTTCACGCCGCATTTTAGAGAACTACGTAAAACTAAGAGAATGGCAGAAGCACATTGGAAAAAGTTCCCTTCAGTAAATAATAAAAATGAACTAATTCTAGCAACTTCTAGCTATAAACAAGCTATTATATTTGCCAAAAAAGACACCTATAACAAAAGGATCGAACAAGCGGAATCTAACACAAAAGAACTTATTAAGATTCTAAAAGAATTAGAATCCCCGATTGCCCCTAGTGATAAATGTGTCACAGATGCACTATGGTGCAGCACCATCCAGAAGGCACTTCTAAATAAAATAGCCTGTTTACAATCTAAAATCAATGCGAAAAAAGACCTGTTACTCGCTGACCCTGATCACAAACAACTTCCTAACAAGTCACCTACCTTTGAGCCAACCTGTAAACCATTTAGTTTCTCACCCCTCTCAATTTGGGAAGTAGAAAACATCATTAGGAAACTTAAACCATCAAATTGCCAAGGTGACACTTGTCCTGCTCCGATTATCAAAGCAGCAGCTCATGAACTGGCACCATTCATTACTAACCTTATCAACGCCTCCTTCAAAACGGGAGTAGTGCCTGGGTCATCCCACTAATCAAAAAACCCACTCTTGACCCAACCAACCCGTCTAACTATAGGCCAATAACAACTGTACCCTTCTTACTAAAGATACTAGATAGAGCAGCCTACCTGCAAATACAGGCTTATCTAGAAACAATCTTCAGGGACTAAGGCAATCCGGCTTCCGACCTAGACATGGGACGGAAACTGCCCTGATAGATCTCACTACTCAGATTCACATTTTAAAAGACAATGGCAAACTAGCCCTGCTCTTATTGCTTGATCTGTCAGCAGCTTTTGACTTGGTCAACAACCAAAGGCTTTGCCACCACCTGAAATCTGCAGCTCACTTTTCCGACGCAGCCACTGCCTGGATCAGCTCCTTCTTGGGTAACAGAACCACGAGGGTCTTTTCTCCTACTGACTCGGCTGAACCCTCACCAGTCCCTTGTGGTGTCCCGCAAGGCTCTTGCGTGTCCCCAACGCTCTATAATGTATTTACGAAGCCCCTTTTCAATATCCTTGACTATCTGGGTGTCACGTATACTAATTATGCGGATGACACCCAGATACTCATTCCTATCTCTGGCGACTATGAAACTGATAGCAACACCCTCAATGAAATATACGCAGTAATACAAGCGTGGGTGGCACACCATGGACGAAAAAACTGAGTTGATTATCCTTGGTACTCACGCTAAACTAAAAAAACTACATACTGCTTTCAAATATTTCACTATTGATGGTAACCCCATCCCTGTCTCTAATAATACTAAAACCCTTGGTATCTACCTCAATGCCACATTATCCTTCACCAAACAAACCAAACAGTAGCTTCTTCAGCCGCCTACACATGTAAACTTATTACCGCATGTAGGCCGTTTATCTCCACTCCCAACTGCATTACTCTTGCTAGAACGTTAGTCTTGTACAAAGTAGATTATTGTAATGCCCTCTACTTAGGCACAAGCCGCAAAAATATTCACAAACTACAAGTAACTCAAAATAACGCCATTAGGGCAGCCCTCAACATCCCTAATAAGTTGCATATCTCTGAGACTAGACTTAATCTGCATTGGCTCCCAATAGAGCACAGAATATCCCTCAAAGTTCTTGCCCTTACCCACAAAGCCAGGGCTAACCTCGCACCATCCTACATCTCTAACCAACTTACCCCACACACATCTACAAGACCACTTAGAACAGCTCAAGTTAACACTATGTCTATACCGAGATTCAAACTCCATAACTCGGGAGGAGTTAGTTTCCCTGTACAAGCCTCAAAGCTATGGAACACACTACCTGTTCCAATCAGGTCTGTAACCTCCTTCAACCTATTTAAACGCAACACCAAACGTTGGCCTCATGACCTGGACACATTGACAGCTTAACATCCTAGAGCTTAGATTTACTGCCTACCCACTGTACATATTGTAAATAATATTACTGTCTCACCTTCGGCCCACCGCCTTAATTGCAACATGTATGCTTGTACCTGTAATACCAATGTATGTATTTATTTGTAACCGCAACAGTAACTGTTGCCTACTGCTTGCTAATGTAACTGTACTCTTATGTAACATGATCAAAAAACGTACGCGCCCGTATGCCCCTGAATAAACCAAATACAAATACAATGCAAGACTGAGAATCTGCAATGAGGCAGGGTTGTCGGGGTAGAGTGCAGGCTCTAATAAATAACCTGTGTCACTCCTACCTTGTTTGGTCGCTGCTGGTTGACGGCTGGCTGCTGGCTTCCCCTGCGGACACCTGCACACACGAGCTGGAGTCGCCAATGTGCAGCTGCCCTTTGCCTTAGAGCGCTTAGCCGCGGGGCTGCACAGGCAAGGGGCTGCCCTGGTAGGGTTGGTTAAGACTGGACAGAGCGCCAGTCAGGGTTGTTGGGAGGGCTTGGGGTGTGGGAGGGAGTTCACATGGGGGAAGGAGGAAGTCCGGAATAGCAGAGGACAGCAGGGCTGAGGGACAGCAGAAAAAGAGCAGCACAATCAAACAAAAGATCCGGAGGGTCTCAAACAGTGGATCCGCACACCTGGTGGAAGTGCGAGCAGGGAGCACGACTGTCCGCTACATACACACGCAGCACAAAACAAAGAGGACCAATCAGGGTTGGTGGGAGGGCTTGGAAGGCAGGAGGGAGTTCACACGGAGGAAGGAGGAAGTCTGTGCTACAGGAGGAAAGCAGGGCTGAAGGACAGCAGAAAAAGAGAAGCACAATCAAACAAAAGGCCCAGAGGGTCTCAAACAGCGGATCCACTCACCTGCTCAGCTGGTGGAAGCACGAGCAGGGAGCGCGGCGGGGTACAGGAGGACAGCAGGGCTGAGGGACAGCAGAAAAAGAGCAGCACAATCAAACAAAAGGCCCAGAGGGTCTCAAACAGCAGATCCACCAGCTGAGCAGAGGTGCGAGCAGGGAGCGCGACGGTCAGCTACACACACACGCAGCACAAAACAAAAGGGACCAATCGGGGTTGGTGGGAGGGCTTGTGGGGCGGGAGGGAATTCACACGGAGGAGAGGAAGTCTGGGCTAGGGGAGGACAGCAGGGCTGAGGGACAGCAGAAACGAGCAGCACAATCAATCAAAAGCCCTGGAGGGTCTCAAACAGCAGATCCGCTCACCTGCTCAGCTGGTGAAGTGCGAGCAGGGAGCGCGACGGTTCGCTACTCACACATGCAGCATAAAACAAAGGGGACCAATCAGGGTTGGTGGGGGGCTTGGGAGGTGGAAGGAGTTCACACGGAGGAAGGAGGAAGTCCGGGGTTGGGGAGGACAGCAGGGCAGAGGCACAGCAGAAAAAGAGCAGCACAATAAAAAAAAAAAAGGCCCATAGGGTCTCAAACAGCGGATCTGCTCACCTACTCAGCTGGTTGTAGTGCGATATCTGATATTCTTCAAGACAGCCTGCTTGTGGAATCAATAAAGGGGAAGATTGAATGCTATTTTGCTGAGAACGACACAGACGCAACCCCACAGGGTGTGGTATGAGATGCATTCAAGGCAGTGCTGAGGGGGAGAGTTAAATGCTTTGAAGGCACAAAGGGACATACATACTAGATGGGAAGAGGAACTAGAGGGGAAATTCTCAGACGCACAGAAAGAACTAGTGAAACACCCTAGCAGAAACTAGCTCTGAAACACAAGGCCAACTAGGGATCCTGCAGAACAAGAAAGCAGAGCTTGCACTCACAAGGACGAAACAAAGCTACTATATTGGCGCCAATAAGGCAGACAAACTCTTGGCACAACAACTTTGTGATACGGTTCGCTCAACAACAATATTGAAACTGAGGGACATGCAAGGTGATATGAAAACAACCAATGAAGAAATGGGGGAAATAATGAGAACCTACTACTACCAGGCCCTTTATAAATCCGAGCATCCGAGGACAGACGCGCAAAAGGTCTACCTAAACAATATCACCCTACCCCAGATCTCGGAAACATCTAAAAAGATATTAGATAGAGACATCCAGGTGGAGGAAGTCATTCAAGCAATCAAGAAACTTCAGAGGAATAAAGCACAGGCCTAGATGGCTACACGGATTCCTTCTACAAAAAATCTCGAGATACTGGCCCCAAGGCTGACCAACCTATTCAACAGCCTCAAAACACAAGGAAACATAACAAACTCAATGAACGAAGCAAAACTGCTCATATTCCCCAAACCAGGAAAGGACCCGACCCTACCAGGCTTGTACCGCCCAATAGCACTAATCAACCTGGACGCTAAGCTCTACACGAAGATCCTGGCAAAAAGACTCACCCGGCTCCTACCGACAATGGTAGGCCCAGACCAATCAGGATTCATACCCAGGAGACAAACGGCAGACAATACCCGAAGTGGGAGCCATCTAATTGAAAAAGTACAACACACCAGCACCCCAGCGATTCTTGTGTCTTTTGACGCCAAAAAAGCATTCGACAAACTGGAATGGACACAGCTATTTCACACAATGGAACGCTTTGGGCAGCAATATTCACAGATGATCAAAGCCAACTCCAAAACGCCCTCAATGAGGATTTCATTGAACGGCACCCTATCAAGCCAAATTCCACTAACCAGAGGCACCAAACATGGATGCCATCTTTCACCTCTGCTATATGCAATTTTCCTGGAACCGCTGCTGATCAGAATACGTGAGACACACCAAGTACAAGGGATAAAAATGGGAGGAGTGGAACACAAGACGATGGATTTCGCGGACGGCATGCTTCTAGCCCTGTCAAACCCAGACCACGCCCTCCCTGCGCTCCTGAAGGAACTGGACCACTTTGGGTCGATCTCAGGTCTAAAAATAAACAGACACAAATTAGAGATCCTGAATCTGACGGCAGACTCAGTAACGATGGACAACTTGGCACGGACAACTCAACTGAACATAGCCCAGGACAATCGGCCTCATTCCGAGTATGGCGGTAGGGGATAGCGGCCACCGGTAACGAGACCGGTGGCGGTAATCCCTTACCGCCATACTCCGAGTTCCCTCTGCGCCCTCGACCTTAACGCCTGCTTTGAACAGGTGTTAAAGTCGAGGGCGCAAAGGGGCCTCCATGCCAATAACGGTGACCGTAATGAACGGTCACCGTTATTTGCATCTTCCCCATTCCCATTGAGCCCTATGGGGGCTCATTTGGGAATGGGGAAGAGCCTTGGTGAATGGGGAATTACCGCCCCGCCAACCTTGGAATGGGGCGGTGATTCCGCCATCCACCAAGGCGCTGCCGGTCCGGGTACGGCGTCAACCAAGGCGTTAATAGCGCCATTGGTTAGCGCCGTACTCAGAATGAGGCCCAATATCATATACCTAGGGATAAAACTAACACCCTCAATAAGGCAGCAATATAACACCAATTACCCAAACCTTCTAGTGAAACTAAGGGAAGACCTAGTAAAATGGAATCCCCTCAAAATCTCGTGGTGGGGCAGACTGACGGCTATAAAAATTGCTCTACTACTTCCAGACACTCCCGATAAAACTTCCAAGATCATTCTTCAGGGCACTTAACAAAATGATATCCACCTTCAGATGGCAGCATAAAACGCCAAGAATAGCGATGGTGACCCTTACAGAGCAAAAGAATGAAGGAGGACTTACACTCCCTCACTTCCAGAGATATTATGAAGCAGCACAACTGCGAGTTATAAAAGAATGGGTGGAGCAGTCCCCCAACATATCTGGGCGAAACAGGACTTGGCAGTAGCGGGCGCCCCCCTTTCAAACCTGCTATGGCTGCATAAAAGACACAGACACCCAGACACAAAAATCAGCAAAGTGATTGGAGCGGGAATCAAAGCATGGGACACAGCGATCAGAAGGGGAACTCACAACGCACCCATCACCCTTCACCCCACTGTTCGGAAATCCAGACTTTCAGCCTGGAATGGAACAGAAAGCCTACCTAAGCTGGATATAGGCAGGGTGCATCAAAATACGGCACATGTATAAAGGTCAGGACATTATGACATTCCAGGACTGCACAAGAGAGGTGGGGATAAAACCCACGGAAGAATATCAATATATGCAGTTGAGACACTGGCTACAGACACCCCCCCAATAAAGATGCAGCCACAAGACAGCTTACCCAGTTCGAAGTGTACATGACCACAGACACGGGCTCCCACAAGCTGATCTCTAACCTCTACAAACTCCTGAACGAACAAGGAGAGGAAATTCAATGGACGTACATGAAGAGGTGGGAGAAGAAATTGGGGGAGCCAATAACACAAGACTAATGGCGAGATATATGGAATAAAATCCCCAAACTGACACGCTCCATACAACTGAGAGAAATGTGGCAGAACGTCATCATGCAGTGGCACTATTCCCCGGAGAAACTCCATGCAATGTTCCCCAACACAAGCGACGTATGTTGGCATGGCTGCTCAGCAACAGGGGACTGGAATCACATCTGGTGGAGCTGCCCGGCGTGTCAGTCTTCTGGGAAGAGGTAAAGAAGCAAGTGGGGAAATGATACAAGGAGCAGACAGACTGGATGTCAAAGTATGGCTGGCGGGCATGTGGGACCCGAACCAGAGGACATATACAAAAAGCCAGCAGAGAGGAGTGATGACACTGATCATAGAAGCATGGCTAACAACAGGCCAACACTGGAGGCAAAAAGACCCGCTAACAATCTTTGACTGTCTCCAAAAGGTGTGGAGATTTGTCGCCATGGAGTGAATGACGTACAAAATACAGGGGACGCCGGAAACCTTCCGAACAGACTGGGGCAACATCCTATCCTACCCGCAGAGCGACTACATGCTCCAGTGGTGCCTGCACAATATCAGAATCGTGGACATTTTATAAACCAACGCACAGTGTGAGCTCAAACATCTAAAACTGCCATCCGAGAGGTCAGGTGGGAGGGAAGAGCGAGTTTGGGGGGGGTGGGGTGTTTAAGTTATTGAACATATATATATATATATACACATACATACGTGTCCCCTGACCGATACATTCTTTGTGAGAGGAAAGTGTAAGAAAACGTAAACTGTACTGTGGGGTAGGATGGGAGGGTCGATGAGGAATACGTGGGAGGAACATCCAGTCGAAAGAACGTTACAGTTGGTAAGTAACTTGTTCTTCGAATGGATTGTGTCCTCCCACGTATTCCTCATCTTGTGATACGCTCCCATAGCAGTATCAATTTTTGGAGGTGGGAGTACTAATTTCAGTTTTCGTGGCCAGAATGCAGAACTGCCTTTGCAAATAAACCCTCGTTAGAGGAGGCAGTGTCCAAACAATAATGTTTAACAAAAGTATGCATTGTTTTCCAGGTTGCAGCTGCACAAATATCTGCTGCCGGGACTCCCCTCTTTAGAGCCGCAGAAGTAGCCATTCCCCTTGTAGAATGGGCATGAAGCCCATCTGGTGGTTCTTTTCCTGCTAATCTGTAGCATTCAACTATGGCTAATATGATCCAGCGGGAAATGGTCTGTTTTGTTACAGATAAGCCTAATTTATGACCAGTATAACCCACAAACAGTTGGTCATCTTGTCTCAATTTAGCCATCCTTGATATGTAAAAACTAAGAGCCCTCTCGGAATCTAATCTGTGTAATCTCTCCTCTTCTTTGCCCAGATGAGGAGGAGGAGGAGGATAAAAAGTTGGTAGTACTATTTTTTGTGACAAATGGTAGTCCGAGACTACTTTCGGCAAGAACGAAGGTTTAACTTTAAGGACTACCTTATCTTTATAAAAAATAGTATATGGTGGTTTGTATGAGAGTTCGCTAACCCTGCGGGCTGATGATAGGGCCACAAGGAGGACAGTTTTTAGAGTCAAAAGCCTCAATGGACAGGAGTGCAGAGGCTCAAAGGGTATGCAAGTCAAGAATTTTAATACTAAATTTAAGTCCCAAGTTGGTACATGAAAAGGTACTGGAGGCTATACATTAGTAAGGCCCTTTAAGAATTGAATTATTAACGTTATTTTGAAATATGAAACCTCTTCCGAGGAGCGCTTGAAAATGGACAGCACAGCAAGGTATCCTTTGATTGTTCCTATCTGGAGCCCCAGATTGGCTAGATGTAGTAGAAAAGAGAGTACCATTGGGGTGCCACACTGAAAAGGGTCCACATCCTTGTCTTTGCACCAGTTACTAAATCTGTTCCAGTGACATCGGTACAAAGACTTTGTTGCTGGTCTTCTGGCCGAAAGCAAGATTTCCATTACGTCATCTGGAAGATCCCAATCCTTGTATCTCAACCTCTCAGAAACCATGCATGAAGGTTGAGTGTCTTGACCTCTGGATGGAGAACCCGACCTTCCCCTTGCAAGAGAAGATCCTCTTTGCGGAAGACGTATTGGAGGGCAGATGGACATGTCTAGAAGGTCCGGGTACCACGTTCTCCTGGCCCAATCCGGGGCAATTAGGATCATGGTTTTCCTGAACTTTCTCAACCTCCTGATTACTTGAGGAATCACAGGGACTGGGGGAAACGCGTACAGCAGTGGAAACTTCCACTCCACTACGAATGCGTCTCCCAGAGCTCCTCTTTGAGGAAATTACTTGAGCAGTACTGATCGCACTTCCGGTTGATCGCGGTGGCAAACAGATCCACTTGAGGGGTTCCCCAAAGGGCGAAGATCTCCAGAAGGACTTCCTGAGCCAGCTCCCACTCGTGAGAGACCGTGCTCTGCCTGCTCAGAGCGTCTGCCGCCGTGTTCTTCTCTCCGGCTAGGTGAATTGCCGACAGATTCCTTCTCGTATTGCCCAGAACCAGAGCTGCATTGCTTCTCTGCACAGTGGCAGTGACCCTACACCACCTCTCTTGTTGAGATAGTACATGGCCACTGTATTGTCCGTCATTATCAGGACATTCTTTCCCTGTGCAGAGGGCAGAAAGGCCTTCAGAGCTAGTCTGATTGCCCTCAGCTCCAATAGGTTGATGTGTAGTTTGGACTCTGATGGAGACCAACGACCACTGATTGTCAGATCGTTGGTGTGTGCTCCCCACCCCGTGAGTGAGGCGTCCGTCACTACCGTTATCTCTGGCCATGGTTGCCAAAAAGACTCTCCCTTGAGAATGTTGTCGTTGCAAGCCCACCATAGAAGATCCTGAGCAACTGCGCTCGGGATTTGCAGAAGATCCGACATATTTCCTGAGAACTGGGACCACTGGGTTCTGAGTGCCCATTGAAGGGATCTCATTCTCAACCTGGCCTCTGGTACTAGGAAAATGCAGGATGCCATGAGGCCGAGCAACCTGAGAAAATCGAAGGCCGGTAGATGTTGGGCATTCTGGAACTTCGTTACCATCTGCTGGATGTGGAGAGCTCTCACTTCGGGAGGCGAGGCTTTTCCCGATGAAGTGTCCAAGACTGCTCCGATAAACTGGAGTTTCTGGGATGGTATCATGTGGGACTTCTTGAAATTGAGGGAAAAGCCCAGTTTGTGGAGGAAGTGGCAGGTGATCGAAAGATGTTCCTGAGCTTGTTCTGGAGAACTTGCTCTGATCAACCAATCGTCCAGGTAGGGATATATGTGAGTACCTCCTCTCCTGAGACTTGCTGCCACAACCGCCAACAGTTTGGTGAAAAACCTTTGGGGCGCAGGTCAACCCGAATGGCAGAACTCGAAACTGATAATGAGAATTGCCAATCGCGAACCTCAGGTACTTTCTGTGCTTTGGATGGATTGGCACATGAAAGTAAGCATCCTGAAGGTCCAATGATACCAACCAATCTTGAAGTTGGAGAGCCTGAAGGATCTGAGAAAGAGTCACCATCTTGAACTTGTCCTTCCTGAGGAACTTGTTCAAGTTTCTCAAGTCCAAGATGGGTCTCAGTCCTCCGTCCTTTTTTGGGATGAGAAAATATGGGGAGTACCAACCCCTGTCTCTCTCCGCTACAGGTACCAGTTCTATGGCACCTTTCGCTAGCAGGGTTAAAATTTCCTGCAACAGGAGCGGATCCAGAATTTTGGCAGAGTTGGCTCCCGGTGGATGATTGAGGTCTTTTTAGAAAGGGGAGTCAGTAACCTTGGGCCACTGTTTCCAGTGCCCAAGCATCTCAGGGAATGCCCCGCCATTCCTTCAGATGTTGAGAGAACCTGCCTCCCACTGGTGTTTTGTTTTACAAGGTATCAGAGGGATTTGGAGGCGGCTGCAGGAGTGGCTGAGGGTACAGATGCCGCTCCTGAGGCTGATTTTGCACCTCTTCCTCGTGCTCCACGAGGGAAGTTTCTTTTGCCCCTTTAAGAAGCCTGTCCTCTTCCTCTACCAAAAGAGGAGTAGTATCGAAAAGAACGACCCCTCTAGGAAGATGAGCCGGAATCGGGTTTTAGAGGCTGGCGCAAAGAGGCGCTAAGTGATTTAGCTGCCGCTTTCGAGGTCTGAAGTTTTTCTAGGATTTCATCAGCCTTTCTGCCAAAGAGCCTCAAGCCATCAAAGGGCATGTTGAGGAGTCTAGCTTGCACGTCTGGTGCAAATCCCGACTTCCTCAACCACGCAAATTTGCGTAGCACAACGCTTGCAGCCATGGATCTGCTGATACTATCAGCAGTATCCAGTCCAGACTGGAGACATTCCCCCATTGCCTCCTTCCCGTCTGACTATATTCAGGAAGCCTTCCCTTTCCTCGCCTTCTGGAATATGATCAGCCGCCGCCGAAATACAGTCCCACAGGGTATGGGTAAACCTGGCTAGGGTACAGGTGACATTTGCCGACTTAAGTGCCATACTGCCTGACGTGAAAACTTTACGTGCCCAGGCATCAATTTTTTTATCCTCTCTATCTGGAGGGATAGTTGGATAAGCAGTTTGTTTTGAAGTAGATGCTGCCTGAATTACTAAACTCTCTGGAGTCGGATGTTTATTCAAATATTCAGGATCCGTTCCAGCTGGTCTATATTTTCTTGGAAAAGTGCCATCTGCCGCAGCAATAGTTTCTGGTTTCTCCCAGTTTTTCTCCACAGTCCTTTGAAGGGCCCTGTGAAAAGGGAGAACAGGATCTTTCTGAGGTCCCTTGACGATTATATCTGTCATGTCATCTTGTTAAAAAATGGGTGAAGTATTACCCCAACCCATATATTCAACTACCCTGGTCATAAGACCCCTGTACCCAGCATCTGCATGCTCTGCAGGATCAGGTTTGGCAAACTCTAATTCTGGGGATGTGTCAACTCCACTGGCAGAATATAGAGTATCACTCAGGTCTCTCATTCTAGATTCCTGGTCAATAAGTTCCTCAGGAACTTGTCTTGTACCATAAGTAACTCCCAAAGGAGTAACCTCGTCTTCTTCTGAAGCAGACTCTTCATAGATTGCTGACATAGATTTGAAAAAGTCTGACCTGGGCAAAGGAGTGAATCTCCTTTCTTCCTCTTCCATCTGCTTCGAAGGAAATGGCAAATCCCTCGAAGTTTGAGGGTGTCTTCGAAGTTTTCGAAGATGACTTCGATAATGGTGTCGATGACGCATTTGGCTTTGGCGTTGAAATTATCAACGTCGAGGGCGTTGACGAAGTTGTCGAAGTCTTCGACGACTTGTGTTTCTTGCATGGCACTGGAGAGGCGCTCGACTCTTGAAGACTCTTCGACGGTTTTACGTCGACTCGAGGTTTTTTGGATTCCTCGACGCTACCGGTCTTGGCCAGGGTAGCCTTGGACTTCCCTTTGTCGTCCAATGGAGCGACTTTAGGGGTATGGATTTTTCGAGGATCTTTCGAGGGGGTTGGGCCGCATTCTCGAAAACCTCCATCATCTTTTTGCGGAATTCTTCCCACTTACTGGGAGAATCCGATTTAGTCGGACAACGAATTTCTTCGGTCGACTCTGAAGAAGAAGATGATGAGGGAGATCTATGTCTCCTCTTCATTTTTTTCGATGACGACGAAGAGTGTCTCGATCTACTCCTAGATCGAGATCTCTTCGAGTGCCTATGGCGATCCGATTCCTTAGAATCAGTCGCTTTGTGTCTTTTTGATGAAACCTTTTTTGAGGCCTCCCTCCCCACCGACAGTTTACCTCTCCTCTCACGAAGAGCTTTTTCGGTCATAGATTGGCAGGACCCGCAGTCGTCGGTTCGGTGACTGGAACCGAGACACCAGAGACAAATCCGGTGGGGATCGGTGATCGACATCTTAGATCCACAATCTGAACACTTTTTGAACCCAGTTCTGGGTGTCAAAGGTGTCGAAGATGACGACATTTTCTTCACAGAAAATAGAAGCGCGCCGTTCTCGATAGCGAAGCGATTGGAAAAACGGAACTGAAGCAAAGGGCGCGGCTCGAGCCATTTATACCATGGGTGACGTCGACAGAGTACGGAGTACGTCGAGGGACAATCGACGCCACAACCTCGAGCACAGCGCCCTCTGCCGAGAATTTTTTTTCCAAAGCAGCAAAGCTGGAGATAACGATTTATCACAAGATGAGCAATACGTGGGAGGACACAATCCATTCGAAATATGTTTTAAAAAAAAACAAATAAACTAAAACACAAATTATATGGGACGCTCCTGTAAGGTCAAAAAACAATGCAAAGAAATATACATACAGCAACTGCTTTCTGCGAAAACCCTTGTGGAGATGTCAGTAGAAACATGAATTTTAAAACTACCAAGTGAAAGTTGTGCTTGTGCAGGGCACACAGTTGGTCCGAAAGCCTTAGGTCCATGCTGGTAAGGTACATTAGAAGGTAATTAAATTATGCCAGAAGAGATGAATGTGCTGTTGCAGTAATAGAAATAGGTGAGGAAAGTATACATTTTGTGGGTTAAGAATTTAAAAAAAGGAATTCCCTGGCCCGGACAGGTTGTAAAATTTGGTCCTAAAGGGGAACATTGAGTTGTGGGCAGATATACTATCCTCCCTTTTTAAGAACATTCTTGGGACAAGGACCATCCCACAGTCGTGGAGCGTGTCCCGTCTGATCCTGATATTCAAGAAGGGCAATAGCGCCGATCCTAAGATCTACCGGACCATCTCCCTTCTTAATGTCAGGAGCAAGATCTTCTCTATGATTCTGTTAGAGGATCTGATTGGGTGGACCAATAGTACCTTAGGTTGGGATATTGGGCAATCCTGATTTAGGAAGGGCCTGGGGACCCAATTGAATAGCTCTGTGCTCTCACTTCTCTTGAATAAGCAGGTTAATGACAACAGCAATCTCTTCCTTGTGTATGTGGATCTCACTGCAGCTTTTGACAAAGTCGATCGATGAAATCTATGGAGGAAAATCAGATCTAGAGGTATGCCCTAGGCACTTGTCGACATCCTAGTTGCCATGCATACTGACACTATGGTTAGAGTGAGGTTGGATGGCAGTGGACACCTGTTGAACGCTGTGGGTACTCAGTGTGGCGTTTCCATGGGGTGTGTCCTTGCCCCTCCCTTTTTAACTTTTTGTCAGATTTAAATGGCCACCTCAAAAACTGGGGTGCCTGTCCTCCCCGTCTTGGTTTCCTCTTGATCCATTACATGGTTTACGCCGACGATCTAGTCCTTATGGACCAAACGCAGATGGGTCTACAGAAATGTTTGAATGCTGTGGACTGCTATATGAGGGAAAACCACCTGGAAATCAATAGAAATAAGACTAAAATCATGATCTACACCAGTAAAAGGGTCGGGAGAAAATTTGTTTGGAAACTCAGTGAGGCGAGATTACATTGTGTCGATCAATATAAATATTCGGGGTACACAATTTACAACAAATCCCCTAAAGGCAAACATTTGGAAACCTTGATGAGTAAATGTGGGCCCTTTGTAGCTCAGATGAAGAGGCTCAACACCAAATATGATAGATTCTTCCTTATGCCGGTACTTAAATACTAGAAGGTGAAAAATAATACCTGCCTTACTGTACGAGACAGATTCTTACTATCAAGCAGTATAATGGGCACAAATTAGAGGCATGTATTTGGCGCAGTGCGTTGGGTCTCCCTGAGGGGGTTCCTCTAGCTATCATCCGACATGAGTTGTGCTGGTTATCTATGGAGTGTCTGCTGGAATGGAGAGCCTTGTCATTTTATCTGAAGATTCTGCTCCGTCCCAGTCAATCATTATTTGTGTATTTGAACTCGATCGATAATGTGTAATACATCTTGCCCACGTTTATTTTCTTGGATAGAGAATTGTGAGGGTCTTCTGGGCAAGATTGCTAGTAAAAAAGAGAACCTTATGCATAATCCCTAAAAAGTTAACATTGCTTTGTGGGATTACGATTAGTGCATGACTCTAACTACGATCAGTGTTTACTCTTTGTTTAGATTTCAAGCCCTCTGAGTAAAGATACAAAGTTCCTGAACAGTTCATCAAAAAGTTTCCCTGTCCCTGTATGCATCTTAGGTTGAAGTTATACCTCACCTTTGAGGTTTTGGGGGCTAGGGATATTATCCCGAAAACACTACGTTTGTGCAGACAATGTGGTGTAGCCGATGCAATTGAGATCTTGGAGCACCTTATTTTTAAATGTTGTGAAACAATCCATTTGCACTCCAGGTCCTTTCCAAACAGTTCCGAGTTTACAACTCTGGAGCCAGATATTAGGAGGGAGTCAACCACCCCTTACTCTGGCTACTGTACGGTTTGTGGAAGCCATAATGGAGTGCATTAATCGAAAAAAAATGTATAATTACACATGTGATTGGACAATGTATGCACTGAATGTTTTTTAGATTATTGTGCTTTTATGTAATTGTTAATTGAAGTTGTTTTTTGGCTTTGATATGTTTGTGAAAGGTTTTATTAAGCCATATGGTAAGTCATTTATAACGCGCCTGTAGACCAGTGTTTCTAGGCGCGACAAGACAATGGAGGGAAGACAGAGGGCGGTCAAGACAAACAATCTTACTAGGCCATGTGTCATTCAGATCGTGCAAGTGAGCAAACGAGAAGTGCAAGGGCAAAGGGAGGGGCAGAAGTGCAAGGTAGAGGGGAGGAGAAAACAAGGTAGCAATGCTATGCGTAAGTGCAGCCAGGGCAGTGCGGCTCTGGGTAGTGCAAGGAGAACAAGGGACTGTAGGGTTACAGTTGTAACCCCTATGTGCGTGGTAGGCCCGGAGGCAGTGAAAGAGTGACTGATCAAGAAAGAGCCTGCTACAGTGAGACTCTGAGGGTAGCCAAGCAACCATTCGGGACAGCAGACAGGTAGGTCAGCGAGAGAGAGAGAGAGAGAAAGCAGAAGAGAAGAGTAACGTTTTGAGCTGCTTCTGGAACTTCTAGTGGTCCAGCTCATGTTTGAGAGGGGCAGGAGGCCATTCCTGAGGGAGGCAACTGCAGAGGAAAGATATCTAACCCCCACTCTCTGCCTGGCGAAGCATCTAACCCTTAGAGGTATGGAGATAGCTGAGTGAAGGGCTCGAGAAGGAAGGTATTTTGGAAGAGCGTGTTGTATGGAGTGCGGGCCCCGGCCCCAGAAAGCCCTGCGGACAATGCAAAGGGTCTTGAACTTGATCCTTTTCGCCACCGGGAGCCAGCAGAGAGATTGCAGGGCTGTAGAGATACGGTCCCTGGGCTTGAGGCCAAGGATAAGTCTTGCAGTCCTGTTCTGGATTAGTTGCAGATGGCGGAGAGTAGAAGACGGCAGATTGAGAAAGAGGCTGTTGCAGTAGTCCAGCCTAGAGAGAACCAGGGCTCTGGAGACATTGAGCCTCCGGGGGAAAGTGAGAAAGGGAAGTGTTCCTTTGAGGAGGTGCTGCTGGTAGTGGGATTTCTTGGCAACGTTTGAGTTGTTAAGAGAGAAATAGAGAGTGGGGCCGAAGATGCCCCCAAGGTTTTTTGCCCTGCAGGAAGGCAAAGGAAGAAAGCAGGGGCAGGGGTCCCAATGAGAAGGATCTCTGTCTTACTGGCATTAAGGCAGAGATTGTTGGAGGCGCACCAATCATGAATCGCAGATAGACAGGAATGAGCGAGAGAGAAGAGGAGGATGAGGAGAGCCTGAAGGAAAGCTGAGTGTCATCCGCATAACACTGGAAATTAGAGGAGAAGGTAGAGATCAGGTGGGACAAAGGGGACAAGTAGTGTTTGAAAAACCAACGTGAGAGGATAGGGCCCTGGGGAACGCCACATGTAGAGAGAGAGGTGGCAGAGAGAAAGTAACCAAGTTGGACCTAGGAGGGACTGTCCAAGAGGAAGGAGATCAGCCACTCCAGGGCCTGATCCGTGATGCCCAGATTCTCAGAGTCGTTTGATCAGGATGGCGTGGTTGACCGTGTCGAAAGCAGAGGAAAGATCAAGGAGGATGAGGACAGAAGGAATGCTGGAATCAAGATTAGAGAGCAGATCTTCACGGGTATTCAGGAGAGCAGTTTACGTGCCTCTGGCACCTCGGAAGCCATACCGATGGTCCTGTAGACAACCATCACATTCAGTGCAGAGTGTAAGCTGGGAGATGGCCAGCGTTTCCAAGAGTTTGCCCACAAAAGGGGTGATGGTGATTCGGCAAAGGTTTGCCGGGTAGGTAGGATCAGCAGATGGCTTCTTGAGGAGGGGGTGCACAAGTGAGTGCTTAAGGGGAGAAGGGAAAGTTCCAGTGACGAAAGAGTAATTACAGAAATCGGCCAAGGCTGGAGCATGGGTGTCAATATGGTCCTTGATGGTTCTGGAGGAGAAGGTGAGCACCTGTTTGGATGACACTTTCATAGGTCAGACTTGTCTAGAAACATCATTAGGTTTTGTCAGAGTGAAAGAGGAGAAAGGAGGAGAGGGAGAGGCGACCAGAGATGGATAGAGGGAGAGGAAGAGGAGATAGAGGACAGGATAACCTCAGTTTTAGTGGTGAAGTGAGAAGCCAGAGCCGTACAGAGGGCCTGGGAGGGTACAGGAGAGGTGGATACTGAAGAAGGATTGGCCAGCTCCTTGCAGATTTTAAAGAGTTTGGCAGTGTTAGAGGCAGCAGCGGCTTGGATGTGGACTCTCTTCTTGGACAGGAAGAGAGTCTGAATTGCCTTTGGAGCAGGTGGCAGGCCAGTTTGTCAGAGGATGGGAAAGGGAGGGAAAAATAGCAACATCGGAAGTCTGCATTAGAATGGATAAGCAATTCAGACTGATGCAGAGTAAACATCCAACCTCCAAAAGCCCCTTTTAATTAATGATGCCGGGTAGTCCAGGAGAAGGATACATTAGAGAACTGGAAGAGCTGCAGTAGAAGGAGAGGGGAGAGGGAGTGGACAAAGTTTAGTCTGGAAGTTTCAGTGTGCTGAGGGAATCCTGGCATCTGAGTGGCAGAATGGCAGAGTAAAAGAACCCTATAGATGGTTTGTAAGGAATTGATTGCGAGGCAAAACACAGTGTGTGTAAGGACCGGAAGAATATGACGGAGTAGTAGTAGTAGTTTGCCATTTGTAAAGGGCCTTTATCCCATTGGTATGGCCTCAAAGCGCTTGTGGGTGAACGCCCATTGGGGGGCCGAAGTCCAAGGTATAGTAAAATTGTCAGAAAGGATAGAATGCGTGTGTGCATTTGGCCAGAAGGATGTTGGTTTGAATGGCCGGGCCCCAGTTAGCCACCCATGTCGATCAGGCTTGTGGATGGTTGTTGTGAGGTGGTCAGAAAGTGCGCAAGTGCAGGAGATTTGTTATGTGTCCAGCTAGACTGATTTTTGTCGTGGGACTTATCTGCATTCTGATGGCAGAGATGTGCGTTGCTTTTAGATTGGGGTGTGGAAGCGAATGCGTGCGGGTGGGCGCTGCTGCTGTTAGGCAGAATCCTGTGCAGTTCCCTCAGGCAACACTGCAAAAAGATCAAGACTACAGCTGTTGGCAGTAAACCCAATTGGTAGCAGTCCGCACCACCCAGATTTACCTGGTAGCTGTGGCTGAGCAGTCAGACTTCTCTCAAGATGAGTTAGGCAGTATATAGAGCATACACAATAGGTCCCCCAATACAGTAGTACAAGCAAACACTGACCAGAGCTTTGGTATAAAAGTATATACTTATTTATTTAAAAACACACTTGTTAAAAATACACTAGCACTAACATGGCAAGCAAGTTCAAACACAGTCACTATCAGTATATACACATCCCTAGTTACTTATTAGACAAGTCTTAGGTTGAAAACACCACTTATTTGCAGACAGAGGTGAGCGCTTAACCTAAGATGGCACTCCAATAAGTTAGTTAAAAAGGGAGGGAAAAGGCAGAGATTAGAAACGCACGATACCAACACTTCTAGAGAACCACAGCAAGTCAGAAAAGGCAGGGTCTACTGTAGAGCGAAAAGTTCATAGGCCAGGCCCACTCTTGGAGATAGCAGGGCGAAATTTACCAACGGTACCACAGTGGACCAAGGATTGGTCACCTATAGCTAATAGACTAATATCTAGATACATATAGGTTTTGCCGTGATTCTATAAGGACAAGCACCTTTTCTATATGTTTGCGCTTGCACTAGAGAAAAGTGCCCATTAGACATGTTTTTGCCTTACTACAGTCTATCACCATACCTCACTGCACTTAACCTTGGTAAATGAATTTTATGTTTTCTCTTGCATTTAATTGTTTGTCTTTTCTATTTGTATTTATACTCATCAGTCTACAACTAATGTGATGTTTTGATGGAATATAAATATATGTGAACGACCTACACTTCTGTAAACTTTTCGCTGCAGAAGGCCTTTAGGGCTTTTGTTCCTAGAAAATGCTACTTGATTGTTCTTGAAAGCATCCAGCTTTCATACCTTGATTACACCTTGGTGAATATATTTGTTGTAATAAACTTACACCATGTATAAATTGTGTCTACATGTACGAATGAATGTGCATGAAGCCCCTTTCCCCGTTGGGATCCTTTAGACTTTGACACGAGTTCAGAATAGTGGTGACCTTTGCAAGCACCAATTAATCCCCTTGTGTTTTGAATAATGGCATACAGCATTAAAAGTATGCTTCAACTATCGTCAGGCGGTTACCCCTGTATGTGATATATTGCCACTCTTGGGGAGAGCAGGGCAAAATGTACCAACGGTACCACAGTGGAAATGCACTTTAAAGTCTTTGTAGCAAAAAGGAGTTGGATCAGTTCGGAAAAGCAATCAGTTCAGCAAAGCAAGGTTAGCCAGCCTAGAGTCAACCCATTTGAAAAGGCAAGGATTTAAGGGACACATTACACAGACTGTTGAAAGGGCGGCCAGGCGGACACAGTACCTTAAATGGAGAGGACGTTCCAGCGGGAGCAGTTGTTCCTGGCAGCGGGTGCAAGTCACGGCTTCGTCCAGAGGAAGAGATGATCTCGACTAGGAAGAAAGCTGAAGGTCGTTGCACTGCCAGGGAAGAAACCATACGCGGAGTTCTCCGGTTAAAAGGTACTACCCTTTTATTCAAGGTAGTGGTGAAACGTGGTTATCCGGCAGCCGGGGTGCTTGGCACAGGCGATTCGACCACAAGACTTCAGGAAGGCGAACCAAGGTGAACTGGTTGGTCCCACCAGCTCAAAGGGAAGAACTCTCTCCTGGAAGATCATCTCCTCTGTCGTCGGGGAAGTGGTGAGGTCCTTCAGCAAGGCTCCACCGGTGGTGTCGTTGTAGATGGCTCAGCTTCTCCCCTCTTCGGATTCTTTAGGTCCTGTGGCGACTTCTGAAGTTCCAGTCCCAAAGGCCCTGCTTTTATGCAGATAAACCCCCATTCACCAGCCTAGCTGTCAATCACACATGCTAAGTGGTGAGCCGGGCGGCTCACCACTGGGCCAATCAGAATGGAGTGTGATTTGGATTGCCGAGGCAACGCAGTCCAGGCTGCCTAAACCCCCCTCCACGCCTCCTAAGAAACCCAGACAGAGTGGCACCACTTGGAGGGCTTCTGTGGAGAAGCCCGCCAAAAATGTGGAACAAAGGGCTCGACCTGGTTTGGAGTTACAGAAGCGAACACAGACGCCATTTTGGCACCGAGTTCTGGCAAAAAAATCCCAACCGGTGAATTAATATTAATTTAATAAACCGGCGGTATGTTTGAGGCTATGTTAAAAAGTGGTAGCCTCGAACAATGGGAAAATCCCATAGGAATATATTCGCGGTCGAATATAAAAAGTAGTATCCACTGCCACCAGCCAAAACTAGATCAGGGGGGACTGGACAGTGCCCCCTCGAACAACAGACCCAGGGGCAATCGAATTGCCCCTACCAGTACGTCCACAATATGATGGTTTGTACTGGTTCTGTTCACAATTTAGGACTAGTAAAGCCAATGGTGACTTTACATGCCCTGGGAGACAGTAGTCAGTCCCAGGGCATGGAGTCTATGTTTGGGGGTCACTATGACACCCCTTTGTTACTGCACGGAGGGTGCTGTGTAACACATCAAAAACACATGAGGCCCTATGGAGTAAAAGACCCCATAGCCCAAAAAACTCATGTGAAGTCAAAGGAACACCTCAAATCATGTCTAAGAGTGGGAGTAAAAGAGTCTCACTCTTAGCAGGAAAGAAAGATTAAACCCCAAAAATCCAGCAAAGCTGCTGGGGGACTCACTGGGTTTGGGAAATTAGCCTTTACAGAGAATTCTCCCTAACACCTGCCTGCAGCTAGAGTCCAACGAAGTGGTGTGTAATATGTACCCTTGAGCCCCAGTTGGTTCTTTGCTTTCGATGTGGCCCTGGAATCTGTTTGTCAGGTTTGCTCAGAATTATACTTTACCTTGCTCTTGAAATATCCTGGAGAGGACAATAGTGTCATGGCCTAGGTGTTATGCGGGCAATCGTAAAGTGGGGATGGGTTTGTCAGACTGCAGGAGGGAAGAGCCAGGTTTTGAGGGCCTTCCTGAAGGAGAGATGGTCCTTTACACGGCGGAGGCTGAGTGGAATGGAGTTTGAGTGTGGGAGCTTGGTCGGAGAAAGAGGATCCTATTTTAGTGGAAATGAAAGAGGGGATCACAAGGAGGAGTGTAGAGACAGATCTAAGGTTTCTGTTGGGTTGGTAGTGTGTACCTTTATGTTGGAGGAATTCAGGGCCTGTCTTGTGGACGGCAAGGTGCATAATGCACATGGCATTCAAGGTGGCCCTTCAGCCGATAGGACACCAGTGGAGCACAAGGAGGGCAGGAGTAATGTGTTGTCTAAAGGAGACGGCAAGGAGGAGCCTTGCTGTGGAATTTTTGATCCGTTGGAGCTTTCTGAGCGGATAGGCAGGAGCGCTAAGATAAAGGGAATTGGCGTAATATAGGCGGCAGAGGATGATAGCCAAGATTGCTGTGACTGAGGTTAGGAGAGATAGGGGGAAGTATCGTCTGAGGGTGCAAAGGTTAAAGTGAACTGATCTACATAGAGCGTTGATGTGGTGAGAGCGTGTTAAATCCATATCCAAGGTGCATCCCAGGTTCTTTACTTAGCTGGATGCTGCAGGTATGGGTTTAGGGAGGACGGCCAGGGGGTGGGTTGGGGAAAGAGGGCTTTCTTACCACAGATCAGGATTTTGGTTTTACCAGAATTAAGAAGGAGGTGGTTAGCTGTCATCTAATGGTCTATTTCTGTAAGGTCAGGATGGGGAATTTGGGAGTCTTGAAAATGATCTGGGTGTCATTGGCGTAGTTGTAGCAGGTTAGGTCATGTGAGTGGATGAGTGCGGAGAGGGGGCTTAGGTAGATGTTGAAGAGGAGAGGGGAAAGGGAGACCCCCTGTGGAACCCTGTTGGCGACAGGGCAGGGGGGTGGAGTGGAAAGGGTGGGAGGAGGGTAATTTGTGCCGGGGAAAGAGAAGACCCATCTCCAAGCAGAGTCTGTGATGCCTAGAGAGTGGAGTCTGTCCATGAGGATGTTGTGGTTGATGGTGTCAAAGGCTGCCGATAGGTCAAGAAGGATAAGTGCAGCGCAGCCTTCTGAGTCTGCCATTCTTTTCATGTCATCCCAGATGGAGACGAGGGAAGTTTCAGTTTCTCTGAGGGGTCTGAATCCGGACTAGGCAGGGTCGAGTGGGCAATTGTATTCTGTGAAGAGGCCGAGCTGGAAGTATACTGTATGGTATACTCTCCTGCCAGGACTTTCAATTCAAACCCTTGGGTGCGAGTTCCAATCCCATTGGGCACTATAGTCTCTTGTCAGGACTTCTCACATGGAGTCTCTACACAGTATGTGCTGTGAAGGCATCATGAAGCAAGACACAGATAACAGATTCAAAGTTCAAAATAAAATGGTTTATTAACTCAAATGTCATGATGGTTTAAAGCCTTACTTGCACTATGCTAAGGTGGGATTTCCCTACCTGAACAAAACTATGGAATGTCTGAGTCAGAAAGAATCAACTTAAAAGTCTGTCTGTGTCCAGAACCTATACTTGTCCTCACAACTAAAGCTATCCAATGTGTAGGGATGTCAATATTAAAGGAAATGATGATCGAAACAAAGTTCTGAGCTTCTTTCAGCTTCCTTTTCAGCTTCCCTTCCCCAAGTTTTAGAAAGTTCCACAAAAGAATCGAGATTACCTTTGTCAAGTTCAAAACAGTTCCACAAATCAAGGCAACACAGTTCCAAAGAAAGTGTGTCTTGAGGGCTCTGTCCTCAAGACAACATTGCAGTTCATCAAGTCTCAGGGTTCCCTTTCCCAAGACTTGAACTTGCCAACTTATACTTGGTTTCAGTCTTTCAATGGTCAACACAACTCCGGATCAACTTGACACTCCTTCTGGATTGAATGAACAGTTCACTTAAATTACTCCTTCTTGGTTCAATTCAACAATGTCTTTGGCTGTCACAATTGCGGTTTCCCTGGTCTAGGCACAGTTGTCAGACCACACGGCCCACCCATTACACATTGCGCAACCAGGAACCCTAAGCTCTTCAGCCCATACAGGTTCGTCTGTATTGGCCCCTGTGTACAGATTCACACTCACTTAGCTTCTCCTTGTTGGCCTCTTGGCTTTATGTGAAGGTTCACACTCGCTTACTTTTCCTGGTTAGCCTCTTGGCTTTGACACAATGTATTGCATATCCCCTGCCAGTCGTTGTCTTTGCTGCACTGTATTGATGCATAAAGTTCACTGAGTGGTGTTTTTATTTCTTCCCCACCTTTCTGTCATACTCTTTCACCAATTTCCACACTTGCTCTTTTATTTTGTATGTTGCTTTCAAATGGGCCCGTCACATTTATCTTTCATGAGATCGTAGCTTTGCCCATAAAGTTTTCATTCAATTCCATATTCATTGTTCATGACTATTTACGTTGCCTCTTAATTTTCATTTAACCCGTGGCCTCAGGTTTGTTTCAATCTGCACATGTCATTTGGTTAAATTGGCAATTGGCTCACTTTCAAGCAGCCCCTAGGAGTGCCCCGGCTTTGAGTGGCGTTCCCCTTCACTCATCAGTCTTCGGTATTCCACTTCTGCTACACCTGCTTGCTTACCGGTACCCACGAGCCCCGCTCGTACTTCAGATGCTTCTCTGTGTTCGCCGGCTGCTCAGCTTCCCTTCTGCGGACGCTGATGGCGACTTTGTTTCTTTTGCTTTTGTCCGCAGCTCCAGCTGTGGCTTTACGACCACAGAGGCGCCTGCACCTGTGGAATTCTAACAGCCCAACTTTCCCTTAGCTCCACAGGTCCTCAGGATCATCTGCCGGCGTCCTGGCTCCGCTGCAGGACCCACTACGGCTGCCTCCTTACACACAGGATCCCCAGCTGGTCTTTCCTACACATGCCTCCATGTTCGTCCTCATGTTGATGGTTTCCTCCCTTATACACCTGCAACCAGTTGACAGGTTGCAGGTGTGAGTTTCCAATTAGCCTTGCCTGACTACAATTATATGGACATGCCTGACATTTGTAGTACTCTGCAGGCATCTTCCTCGTCTCAGTACTAGAGTGCAGAAATGATCTACTTGTGTTCACTACTCCTAGTTGCCTCTTCATTGTCCCAGTACTGTAGCAGGTTGAATAAGAAAAATTGAGGGGAGCTGTTTTACAATAGCCCATAAGGGCCGGGGCGGAGAGGGTTAGGTTGGTTCTCAGAAGGAAAGGGGATACCATGTCTCGCCTGTCTCACCCTTAAACCTTCTCTTTTTTACCCTCTTCCTGGTGCTTCTATATTGTAATATCTCCTGCTGTTCTTTTGGTCAGTGGGACATGGGTAGCAATACCCCATACCTGCGTCTGGGATAGAGGGTTCCTCCTGAAATGGAAATGCAGGATACTGCATCTTACCCAAGGACATCTCATCCCCAATCCCGAAGGACCCTCCACCCAGGCGATCCTCCTTGCTTC
The DNA here is from genome assembly GCF_040938575.1 of Ambystoma mexicanum. Taxonomy (NCBI): domain Eukaryota; kingdom Metazoa; phylum Chordata; class Amphibia; order Caudata; family Ambystomatidae; genus Ambystoma; species Ambystoma mexicanum. Next base: position 700,230,430 of record NC_090934.1, on the reverse strand, counting down.
TCCACCCCCCAGGGTCTGAATCCAAAAGCAATGGCCTTTCCCTGGCCACCTGAGAAGAGCACTAAATGGGGGTATATGTGAGGATGACCTCAGGTTTCTCACAGTGCCCAGTTCTCTTAATTTGTTCATTCACTTTTTTTTTTAAACAATTTTTATTTTTTGTTAACACCACACATTACACACAATGAGGACATTTGCATATAAATTCTGCTTCATTATGTTCACTCGTCATACCTCACCATCCTCCCCCTCCCTCCCCCTTAACTTGAGCCCCCGTTTCCATGCCGCCCGCCTGCATGTCGTATCTTACTCACTCGTACCCCTCGTATCATCTTCACTAGGACCAGCTTGGGGGGGGGGGGTCCCGCCATTATGGCCACCAGTTGCCTCCACGCCATCAGGGGTCCCGCTTCTTCCTCCCCCTCTACTGATTGCTTCATACCAAGCTGCCGTTTCTGTGTCTGCCCATTTCAGAAGGTCCGCCCACCACATCTCTATTCTGGGGTGCTGGGCAGCCTTCCAGCTCATTGCGATTCTCCATTTGGCCAGGATGTAGGCCAACTCTTTCATTTTACTAATATGCTTCAGGTTGCGTGGTCTGGTAAACACCCCCAGCATGCATGCCCATACTGACTCCACCTCCAGTACGATCCCCTTTTCCGCTAGACATAGCTTAACCTCTGTCCAGAATCGACCCACCTCTGGGCAAGCCAAAAACATGTGCATCAACCCAGCTTCCACCTCCCCGCACCATGGGCATTTTTGTACTGTTGAATTTCCAAACCTGGCGATCCTACTGGGGGTCATATAAGCCCTATGGGTGACGTATAGCTGTTTCTGCTGTAGCCTTGCGTTACGGGACACCTTCTTGTGGTACCTTTGAACTCTGTCCCATTGTCCATCCAGCATAGGTTCTCCCACCTCCTCCCAGTCTCGCCTTAGTTAGAGCGCCTCCTTACCCAGCCTGGTCATCAGTATTTCGTATATGCGGGAAATTTCGTGCCCACCCTCCGAAATAGCATACATCGTCTCGATAACCATATCTGGTTGCTTGGTTAGCACTACCGCAGACCACCTTTCCCGCACCCGTTTGATGACTCTTGTGTAGGTAATATGTTGGCCTATGTGCACCCCGGTATCTTCCATTAGCCTCCTGAAGTCTGATGCCTCCCCCTCTTGCCATACATCCCAGAGGGTCACAAGGCCCGTCGGTTCCCAATATTTACGGATCCCTATTGTCATTTGCGGGTCCTCCCCGCATAACGCTACCAACGGCACCTGCGGGGAGCATGGGGTCGGGTTTCCCACCACCTGCCACGTTTTGTTCCATATTTCCCAATCCAGTGTCAGGAGTCTCGCCCCTTCCCTGCAACATGGATTTGGGCAGCCATACCACCTCTCTCAGAAAGTAGGGGGCGGTGCCCTTGTACAAAAGCCTGATTTCAGCTGTCTCCACTTCAGACAACCATCTAGCCACATAATGAAGCTGCCCCACCAGGTAGTACAGCTAAAAATTCGGTAGGTTAATACCCCCTTTGTCACACGGGTTTTGTAGCTTCCATAGGGCCACCCTATTTCTGGAGTTGTGCCAGATAAAGCCCCTGCATAAACTGTGAAGTTTCACAAAAAACCGTTTGGGGAGCATGTATGGAATGTTCGTAAAAAAGTGCAGCAGTCTCGGCAGGACCACCATCTTGATCAGCGCTGCCCTACCCAACATGGCCAGAGGTAGCCTAGACCAGAACCCCATGCTATTCTTAATGCCTGCCACAGCCCGCTCTGTGTTGTGCTTGTGTTCATCCTCGGCCGAGTGGTATATGTCGATACCCAAGTATCGAAATGTCCTAATCTGCCAGGGTATCGGCAGGACCGGTAGGTGCTTCAGCGGGGCCCTCCTGTATCTCTCTAAAGGGAACATACTTGATTTCCTGGGGTTCACCGCTATGCCCGAGAGGGTGGCGTATCATTCCATCACCTCCAAGATGTATTGCAAGTTTTCCTCTGGGAAGCACAGGTATAGCAGGATATCATCCGCATACAGTGATATAAGGTGCGTTCCTCCCTTCGTCGGGATACTGATCTCCCCATACTGTTGTCTGAGGCAGATTGCCAGTGGCTCCAGAGCAAGGATGTACAACATGAGCGACCAGGGGCAGCCCTGTCTCATGCCCCTACTGAGTTCCCATTTGTCTGAAATTATTGCGCCGGTTTTAACCCTGGCGATTGGGGAGCTGTATATCATTTTCACCCTCAGGTACCCCGGCCCTATTCCATATTCCCTCAGCGCCGCTAGCAACCATGGCCACTTCACCGAGTCAAATGCCTTAATGGCATCCAACGAGACTATCGCCATTTCACCTGGGTCCCCTTCTGTCTGCTCAATTATGTGGTGGAGTCTTCTGTGATTGTCTGTTATATTCCTGCCTGGGACATACCCTGTTTGATCGGGGTGTACCAGTTTGCCGATAACACGTTTGAGCCTGTTTGCCAGCGTGGCCGTAAGGATCTTGCTGTCTTGGTTGAGCATTGACAAGGGTCGGTATGATCCACAGTCCGTACTCGGTTTACCTGGTTTTAAAAGCGGGATTATCACCGCCTCCCTGAGAGACTCCGGCAGTCTGCCTCGTTCGAACACCTCGTTTAGAATAGCGAGCAGCGGTGGGAGCACCTCCTGCTTATATGTTTTGTAAAATTTGCTTGGGAGCTCATCTGACCCCAGAGCCTTACACGTGGGTAGGTGCTGTATCACCGTCTATAATTCATCAAGTGTGATTGGGGCATCTAGTTCCTCCCGCTCCAGGTCATCCAGCTTAGGCAATCCTATGTACTGCAGAGTCTCCTGCCCCATCTCCTCCCCCGTGTCCTCATATGCGTCGGCAGAATCTGAGAAACCCCTCATTGACTCCCTCTTGGGTATCCCAGGGCTGTCCCACTTCGTCCTTTAACTCCCTGATCACTGGGCGGGGCGTTTCATTCTTATATTGCCAGGCCAGCAGCCTGCCCGGTTTATCTCCCCCTGCATGTTGCCTCACAATTTATTTTTTATAGTTTAACTTACAGAGTCTGTCCCAGTGGTCCCTGCTAGTTTGCTGGAGTAGCTTCGCCCTCGCGGTATCCTCCTGTGAGGTGCTCCCCTTCTGTATTATTTCTTCCTGCTCCTTCTCTGTCTACTGTAGCTCCCGCTCTATGCCCCCTTGGAGCCCTCTAGACTTGGATATGGCTGCGCCCCGTACTACCACTTTTAACGCCTCCCCTAGGGTTCCCTCCGACCGCACACTACCGGTGTTAATGTCAAAGTACTCAATAATCGCCTCCCTTAAATCCTCTCGGAATCCCGAGTCCTGTAGGGCTTCAGCTCTGAGTTTCCACATCGGGATTCTCGCCCTAGGCGGCTGATGCCTCCACTCCACCAAGGGGGAGTGGTCCGAGAGTACTCTGGCTTTATATTCCGAACCTATCATTTCCCCTGCTATCTCTGAGGCCATGAACATATAGTCCAGTCTCGTGTGCAGATTGTGAGGGGCCGAATAATGCGAGTACTGTCTGTCTCCCGGGTGCAGAAATCTCCAAACATCTTCTAGCCCAAAGTCCCGCAGGAGGGCCACTAATGCCCTCGCGGCTGGGGTGGGTCTATCTAGTTTATTGTCGGACCTGTCCAATTTAGGGTTTAATGTGCAATTGAAGTCCCCTCCCCAGATGGTAGCGCTGCCCACTAGGCGGCTAATTTTGCCATATAGGGCCCTGAAATACGCCGCTGTGTCTTGATTGGGGACGTATGTGTTTATGATGCTCACTTCCCTATTTCCAGCATCCCCCGCACCACAAGCATTCTTCCGTCTGGGTCTGGCGTAGACAGAAGCTACCGAAATGGTACGTGAGGTGCCACCCATGTGACCACCCCCCTAGCGTAAGCTGAGTATGTGGCTCTTGTGGTGGTCCCCCTTCACTTTCTCATGACTAACTCCAGTTTATCCCTAGTGAGGTGGGTCTCCTGTAGTAATGCTATGTCCACTTTCATCCTTCTCAGGTACATCATCACTTTATTCCTTTTCAAGTAGCTATTGAGGCCTCTCACGTTCCAGGTTACAATTCTGAGACTACCCATAGCCATGCGAGATGTGTACCGCCTCCCCTCTCCCCGAGTTACCGTTCCAGTCCCGTTCAGCATGAAATTGGGCTTGTACCCCTCCCACTCCCAACTTAAACTCCCCAACTAACTCCCCCGCTCCCCCTAACTCAACTATTAAACACTGCACACCTCCCCTTCCCTCCCACCCCCCAACTGGTGCCCAGCTCCATCCCTGGATCTCAGGCTCCCCCGCGTTTGGTCCCACCTCGGAATGTCGAGATCGGGAACCCGGCAGGGTGTCACCAATATGTTGACAACCTAACTAGTCTCCCTATTGGGGTTTAAGAGTGCTTCCTTCGTGTCTCCTGTTTATTGCCATATTCCGTAGTGCACCTTCTATGTCACATCCTTAATCTGCCGCTCCTTAGATTCAGCACATCTCTGCTCTATCTTATAATCATGTCCCAGAGTCACAATATATACAGCACCTCGGTCCCAGGGTCAGGCTTCACTTGTCCGTTTCATTCTCCTTCCGACTGTCCGCTCCCTCCGGGCAATTTTGGGTGTCCAGCCATTCCGTTGCATCCTCCGGACTCTCAAAAAACAGAGCTTTGGTTTTGTGGAACACTTTCAACTTTGCTGGGTACATCAGCATATATCGCAACCCTGCATCTCGCAATCTCCTCTTCACTGTCCCATAGTTCAGCCTCCGTCCCTGCACTTGAAGTGTGTAGTCTGGATATGCCGAGATGTTTGCAGAAGCTCTTTGTATGGTGCCCCCTTTCAGGAAATATTCCAGTATCTTCACTCTATCCCGGTAGTTCAATATCTTGGCAATGATTTGCCTCAGGGGGATTCCGGGGGGGGGGGGCGTCTCCTTGTGAGCACTCAGTGTGCTCTCTCCACCGCAAATCCTTGCGTGAGGACCCCTCCTATTTCCTGCAACAGCATATTTTCAACATAGTCCGTTGGGTTAGGGCCTTCTTCCCCCTCAGGGAGGCCTACTATGCGCACGTTGTTCCTCCGGGCGCGTCCTTCAGCTTCCTACGCTCTGTTCTCCAGGTTGCTCACCAGCTGCTTCAGGATGTGGATCTCGGAGGCGTGAGAAGCTTGGGCCGTCGTATTTGTGGTCACTTCTTTTTCCAGCCCGTCTGTGCGTTCCGCCATTTTCTGTACGTCCAATCTGAGCAAGTTGACCTCCTCCTGTACTGCACCAATTTTGAGCTCCAGCGCTGCTTTAAGTTCGGCTGTGGCTGCCTCTAGCTTGCTTTCCCACGTGGCCTTTAGGTCTGCGATTGCTTCTAGGATCTGCCGGTCAACGCGCGTCAGGGTGGTGTCCTCTGGTGGGTTTTTTCCTTTGGTCTCGCTCCCTTCGTCTGTTGCAGGGTTTCGGTGAAGTCTTCCATTGTGGGCTGTTTCCCCCTGGATTTGGGAAGTTTGGATGTCATCCGGTTGCCTGGTATCATGCGGGTTCAAGACACCTGGAGCTCTCCGACTTTCAACTGCCCAGCCGAGGTTTGCTGGCCCCTCGTGCCATTGTCGCGGACCGGGAAGGCACTGGGGTTCTGTCACTCTGGTGTAATGTCTCGGCTTGGTGTCTCTAGCCTAGAGCTGTGATGCTACTGGGTCTTTGCCGCAGGGGGTTGCAGGGGGCCGGGGAATCGCTAGTTTTGGCCCATTTAGGAAGTTGTGCCTGTCAGACTCCTGGCTTTGTACTTCCGCGACCTCCCAGTACAGCCTCCAGGCCGGGTGTCCAGATCATGCACTGGGGGTCATCCGTTGGCACCAGCTGTCTCCTCGGGCTGGGTGCCGCGGCCTTATTTGCGGTTGCTTTCGGGGTTTGTGTCCCTTCCACCACTTTTTGGCCTCCAGAGCGGTCCCCTGCTGGTTGTGCTGTCAGTCCCTTCTTCGTTGGTGCCGTTCCGGCTGCCTGTGTGTTGGGCAGCTCCAGCCGAACCTGCCTCCTCTGCCTGTGCGGAGGAGGGTTTGTGCTCGCTGTTGCTTGGACGTTATGGCCCCGTAGTGTGGGGGCTCACGTCTTTCGTGCGGCCCGCCTCCTCTGTCAGGCTGTTGTATGCACAGGGGGGGGCTCCGTTCCCCCCCGTGAGTGTCCCGTGTGCACTGCGTACCTCTTCTGCTCCGGCGGGTCTGTGGAGAGTGTGTGCGCTCCCGATCTCGCAGCCCGTCTGCTTCCCACACACCAGGGCACACCGCGATGGAGGGCAGGACGCACCCCTTCTGTTTATATGATTCCCGTTCGGAGCCTCAGCTGATGTGACCGCTACTCCGCGCTCCACAGCAGCGTGTCCCAGGCATGCGTGCGCTTCATGTTGCCGCTCGTGCTGTGTTCTCGGCTGGCAGCAGATGCTTCCTTCAGGACGCACAGCGAGCTCTCCTTCACATCAGCCGTCTCACTCTTTTGTTCCGCGGACTTGCCCGGCCATCTGTTTTTGGGAGCGCTGTTCTTCCCCGCCGGCACAATTTCTGCAGTAGCCGCTCCGATGCTTGATGGAAATTCAGCGGGATGCTTTCATTCTGTGCAGCTGGCAATCACACAGACTTTGGTATCGCTCAGGTTGCGGCTGATCAGGTTTAAGGTGTCATTACACTGCAGGATCGTCACGGATCGGCAGGAGACGGTCGGAGACACGTCTTACGCCATGGCTGCTTGACCACGCCCCCTGTTCATTCACTTTGATACACAAAAATACCTAGAATACTCTCCTGCCAGGTCTTAATATAAAATCTCTTTCTGGTTTTCCCTTCTTGGTCTTCCCCAAGTTCATACTGTGGGTCCGAAATGCCAGTCCCGCTGTCTAGGGCTTCTGTTACGTTGCCTGACAATGCTTCAGTGTCCCAACCATTTCCCTGGGCTCACTGGTTCTTTTCCTGCAGTCTCTCAGCGTTCCCGACTCCGAACCGGGTGATTCTCTGGCTCTCGTGGCTCTTTGACCCTGAAGGCACCTCTGGCAGGCGTTCTGTCCTCGGTCGGTGTCCCAGCTACCTTGGCTGTCAGGAAGCACGACTTACTTCCTCCTGCTTTGCCACAGCCTCCGCAGAGCTTCTCTGAGTGTTGCTCACCGGGCTGCCTTCTCGCTTTGTCTTGCCCCCTGTCTTCTGCACTGCTGCCAGTCGGCGCACTCAAGGTTTCTCTGCTCACCTTTCAATGTGACCGCTTGCATTGCCCAGCCGCACCTAGCTGGTTGGATCTCCCGTTCTCGCGGTGTCCTCGAACTGTACCAGGATGAAGAAGAGGAACTCCATACTTCTCTTCCCGGCATGGTTTTAAACCATGTTGGTCCAAACAGGTTCTTCCAGCCACTCGACTGCTGGTGTTGGTGCTCATTGGGACTAATCATCATTGTTCCTTGCCTCTTCCTAGTCTCAGTTTTTGTAACTTTGTTATATGATATTGAAGAGTACTGTCAGTAGACTTGGCCAGTTGTCGGAGGGGATTATGGCAATATGTCATCAATGCATGAGGAATGGAGAAAATATCCCTAAAAGGGAAAGGGGATAGCATGTCTCACCTGATGATGTCATGGCATCCCCCTCGAGGGTCCCCCCCATGTGGTCCTCCCTCAAATAGCCACCCCTAGGGTTAGGATCAGGTAGCGGCTGACATCCCCTGGCCACACGAGGAGAGGCTAACTTAGGGAAAGGAGTGATGACAACATCAGATTCATCACACACTCCAATATCAGACAACATCTTTTTGGTCAGATTACAGAAAGGGTCTGACGAAGAAGCCACATTTTTGATAAAACATCTGAAATATGTTGCAATACCCAACACGTTGCACAGTTCTGATGGTTTGGCATTAGCTGCTGCCAGGTGTATGTCTTTTGAACTTGGCCAGGTCAGTCAACAGGACAGAGGTTTGAAAGGCATAGCCAAAGAAGTTGGTTTTCATTCGCAGAAATTCACCTCTGTTGTCCGGCATTGTTACTGTAACTTAGAGAAAACATTTTCTGGGCGTTCTAAATGTTGGCACCATTGGAGGTGCAGAACAGCATGTAGAAATTGAGCACACCATGCAGGCTGGCTAGTACACTCCGTATGGTGTGCTGAAACATTTTAGCCACCGCAAAGAACCCAAAATTGAGCCTTTTGTATTTGGTATAGGCCCTAGAGTGAGCAGAGAATGCAGTGATATAGTGTGACGGTGGGTGCAGCATTACCTTTTGATAACCCACATTCAGGTCTAATTTGGAAACACAATCACCCCTGTTTCAGTTCCGCCACATTAATCATTAATGGAGGGTGGCGTTCTCTTTTTGTGAACGCATAAGCCAACACAGATGCGTACCTACTCAGGAAATCTTGGTTTTCTCACTGCCAGATCCCGCAACTCAAAGTTGAGCACTTCTAGTGCCTGAAGGGTGTAAAATCCCATAAAGGTGCTTTCACTTACCTTTGTCACATTGAAGCGCAAGAGTATCTTTTTCTGCTCATGACATATTTCCACTTTGAAAGCTCCTTCCAGAAGAATAGGTTTGGAACCTCCAAACGCAGATAAAGGAACCTTGATCAGTGACACTGGCTCGGTTGTTATAAATGAGCGTGCCATCATATTAACAGATGCATCCGTTTTTAATGATGACATGCTTGTCCTTTCCTGGGATCTTGACAGCGCACCTTAGTTGGAGACACCATTTTCTCCCTGCTTTCAGGAGAGCTGAAGTGAATCCTCTTCCTGTTTTTCAGTACGAGTTGCTATTTGTGTCACTTTCACCCTTATTCTGGACGCATTGGATTTTCCTTTGGACTGCTGTTGGGGAGTCTGTGGCCTACCGACTGATGCAAAGCGGTTCGGCTTTCCTCATCTTTCACATGCCAGTCCCTTTGCAGAGCATGGGCCGTTGTGTGGCAGCACGCCTTTGCAGTAATGGCAGGAATCTTGGGAATGATTAGAGATATCAGTCTGAGGTAGATAATTGGTTGTCCTAGGTTTGGGTTTAGATGGTGCTCTTACTTCTCCCTTTTTAATTGTTTTTAAAGTCTTGTCCATCAGCGATGCATTTTCTGAAGACAGCTCGTGGGAACTCCGATTTTTATTTTTGGATCTGTTCGAGTGTTTGTATGAATTAACTGAATAGGATCCGTCTATCATTTGTACCCAAACTTCGGCTTCCTCACTTTAAAAGATGCAAGTGACTACCAGCTGGCACAAATGAGTGCCGACGGCATCCAACGGATCATGTTATTTCTGCCTATCCTCTCTCAACAATGTAGCTGTCCTAGTCAGCATTAATCAAAGGTCTGCAGTGTGTAGTCGGTGCATCTTTTGCAGTCTTGTATGAATTGTTGCTTGGAATTAGTGTTGTAAGCATCTTGGAACTATTTGGCCTGCAGGGTAAAGCATTGCTTGGCTGTGTCCGTGACCTTCCCACCAGGCCGTGAGAGAGACATCGCTAGTCTTTCAACCCACCTAGACCATCGTGGATCTTATAGACAGAGCACCAGCCATGCCAAACATATGTAGAAACTGCTGGGCCAGTCGCCCATCCTGGTTCGTCTTCTCATCATCCATCATGGAATACTTCCTTCTGCACAAGTAGTTCCATGAGTGATGTCAGTAGACAGTCTGGCTCTCTTTATGGTGACAACAGGAACAGTGTTGGTGGTGTCTCTTTAATATTGTCTTCTTAATGGAACGGGTGTCGAGTTCTTCTATTCACGTTAACATTTTTAATGTACTAGAATTCCTCATGGCACAAGAGCTCATGGGCCAAGCAACTACACTGTGAAATTACGAGTGATGAGTGTGGCGCACACACATACATCAGGACCTTGCAGCTTTGCACGCCAAAACACAAGGATGTAGGAGCAGTCAGCACGTCGATGTATCGTGATGTTACAACGCTGCATGGTGCACACCCCTCCCCCCCCCCCCGCCGGCCATCTGGCTGTATGAAAAGTGTTTTGCCGTGCACCTTCACTAGAACTGTGAATATTAGCCCGCGCCAGATTCAAGCAGAACTGTGAATATTAGCCTATGTCACACTGAGATAGAACTGTGAATATTAGCCTGTGCCACACTGAGATAGAGCTGTGAATATTAGCCCGTGCCAGATTCAAGCAGAACTGTGAATATTAGCCTATGTCACACTGAGATAGAACTGAATATTAGCCTATGCCACACTGAGATAGAACTGTGAATATTAGCCTATGCCACACTGTTGATAGTAGCTTGTGTCAAATCTAGACAGGATTGTGAATAGTAGCCTATGCCACATTTGGATATAATTGTGAATATTAGCTTGTGTCACTTCTAGACAGGATTGTGAATATTGCCAGTGCCACATTTAGATATGATTGTGAATATTAGCTTTTGTCACATCTAGACATGATTGTGAATATTAGCCAGTGCCGCATCTAGATAGAAATGTGGAGATATTCATGCACCACATCTAGAAAAAATTTGGAAAGTAGCATGTATCATATCTAGCTAGCAAGGCCACTAACCAACCCACTAACCATCTCACCCTTCTGCATACACCCCTCAAACTCTAACCTTACAAAACCACACCCCTAAAGCACAGTAAACCGCACAAACTGGACTACACCGCAACAACAAAACAAATCACACAGCTTTGCACAACAGAACATGACGGCTACCAACCGAAAAGCACACCTAAGCTCAGCGAACAGTGCTAACCGAACTGTAGCTGCCAACAGCACATCACTGCTCTCTTGCACTTTTCCTACTCGGTCCCACTAACTCACCCCACGCCCTTTCCTTTTCAGATCCGCCAGGGGACCACTCCGGTGGTGATAGTGCGCGTTACTAATGTCCTTGAACATCAACATTAACCGGTGCAGGGATAAAGTGGCCCACAGGGGAGCACCGAGCAGTGACTACGAATGGCGCAGTTCGGGTGCTTTCCTCCCCACCAGTCACCATTTGGTGGGGGCTGTCAAGAGTGGAAGGAGTTCTGCCCCGCAGACAATTAATATGGCTGTGCGGTCGATAAAGGAGACATTTACATGGCTGTTCAGTGTTCGCTAGGGACTGTCTCTGCCGCACGTGTTCAGCCCTTTTTTAGTTTGGGCTAATATGTCACAGAGCCGAAACGATTGCTTAAGAGTACAGATAGGGAGAAATAGCATATGGGAAGGGACACACAGCTTGAAGATGTTTAGTTATTTGCCCTCCAGGTGCCTGCCCATGGCCATGCTATTACCTATGGCCATTCCCACCCAGTTCCTGCCCCTCCCCGTCCAAAACACCTCCTCATAGGAACTCTTAGCTTGTTTTAATCAAGACCATCAAACTTGCACTCAAAAGCCTGCCAGTATTTTTTCAAAGCAGTCTTCTGAGTTAATTACGTAATTGAACCTGTAAAAATGCTACTGGTGTGCTAAAAATGTCTACACCAGGTCTGCCTTCAGCCATCGATTTATAAGCACTATGTGTGTCCTTCACTGAAGTCCTGTTAAAAACGAGCATTGGCAAAGCCAACATTAGGCATATTCCAGGTACTGCTATTAGATGCAAAGGTACTCCCACCATTTTGCACCTGCTACCACCAATAGCCAGTTAATACCACTATGGCAGTGTCTTTCCCATGTCTACACAAAAGCCAAAACTGTTGGCATTGCCAATGCTTGTTTAAAGGGTTCCATGTCTTAAAATCTCTGCAAAAATTGCCGTGAATACAAAATATCGTGGCAAAAATGCTGTGGTTTTGCCGCCACAATCATGTAAAGGATGCGGGGTGACACCCCCACAACCCCTGGACCCATTATACCATTTAAGGGAACCGGGGGACACCCCCGCAACCCCCGCTCCCCTTAAATGGTATAATGGGGTACACCTTTACCGGGTCAAACCACAGCATTTTTGCCAGGATTTTTTTTGCTGCTGACATTTTTGCCGCGATTTTATTACCTGATACCGTTTAAAGTTCACTCCGCGAGTTCACGGAAAAGGTGTTGGTGTTGTATCTAGAGGCATCCAAAGATGCTATGTGCCTCTACCCGCTTCCCTTATCAAGAAGACCCATGCTGATTTAAACTGGATTGGACAGTTGCCTGGGGCCTTGCTTTCCTCCAGGCTCAGATGAGATATAAAGTGTTGAGTGGTTAAAGCAAAAGATTTCAGCGGGGAGTCCCGCTGGAGCGTTGATGTGAGTGTGGCTGTGGGGAACCCTGACCGGCAGAGCTGTTTTAGGGGCCCACTGACAGGCGCAACACCAGCAGGCCTGAGCGTGGGCTTTTGTAAAGGCTGCTGGATTGCATTGAGCCTGCTGTGAAAGTATGTGCTGCTGAAAAGGCCAGAGCAGACATCCACTCTATGTATCCACCACTATTTAGCAGTAGGCAAAGGATACGCTTTGTGGTCCTAACGTTTTCCCCAGCACAGCACAGGCTCACCTTGCTAACACTTATTGTGACTATTGTAGGCATGTCTAATAACTACCGTACCAGGCAGCCTAGATAGGTAATCCTTGTTATCTAGCAAAGGCGACACCAATCCTGACATACGGAACAGAGGCAATGCCTTTATTACCAGCAACTCTATGGCTGAAACTAGAGAGTTATTTTTGGAGAAGAGTCTTAGGTCTATCTGGCACGACACCAATGAGCCTTATTATTAGGCAAGAATTATGTACTTCATCACTGGCAGCAATAGCTACAAGAAACAACTTGATGCTTTATAGAAAGCTGATCACAGAACCTAGACCCACGATCCTGGCCATTGTTAATACCGAATTGGAAAGTGGCGTGAATTTCATCATGACAAAATGGGCCCTAACCAACAACAACCTACTGGCGGACCTGGATACCACTGAGGCAGAACTTTTACAAAACCCAAACAAATTGGCTAAACGATTAATAGAAAGAGATTGGATCACGACACTCGAAACGGCTAATAACTATAAATTAACAGAGGGCTTTCCAACAACGCCAATGAAAGTGAATACAGTTTGGAGCTACTTAGAGAAATTTCCGGATAAACTCCTAGCGAGGCTATTTCTAAGATTCAGATTGAACCAGATTAAGACCAACTAAGTACTGGCGGCAAGAAAACAATCTATATCAAACAAATGCCGATACTGCGAGGAAAAAGACAGGATAGAAACTAGTCGTCACCTCTTACTATCCTGCACAGGAACTCAACTTGTCAGAGGAAGATAGCGAAGTAAAACTTTAGCAACTGTTAAAACTTTTGACAAAGAGTGTTGGTGGATCGCCCTAAATAGCGGTACAAACACGCAGTGGGTGATTGGCGTGACCCTATTCTCTAAAGAGTTTGACTTGGACCAACGTGAAGATCCTTCACTAACAAACTAGGATTGATGCCCCCCCCCCAATTTTCGAAATTTCTGAAAGTAGTATGGAGCATGTTGGACTTCTTCGTTCTACACCGCTTTCACCTCTCGTCTTTTGTAAAAATTGTACTACAATTAAATTTCAAATTTAAAAAAATCCTTATCTTTGCTCTACCTGCAGCTGCTGTGGACACTAATGTCTGTTTGAATGATCATACATCCCACTTGTGTTGACTTTTTTTTCCCCCCACATGTATGATCAAGCAAGCTAAGCAAACGAAGATAAGGCCTAAGACAAGTATCAACATAAACCAGAATGTTGACTGCAATGGATGGGGCTAAATTACCCAAGAAGCTGGCACAAGATGTCCAGTCCGTACAGGAAAAGCTCAACATTTGGAGGGTAGATCGCGGCACAGCAACGCCTGCATTTTGAACCTTGGTGAGGGGGCTGTTACTGGGAAAATGGAAACATTTCTAGGAAATATAGTATCCCAGCTACTTCGTAAGGGCGATCTCTCAACACGTTTTATAGATGGTAGAGTGCACTTTGTCTGCATTTTAACCTTGGTGTATCGACTCGCCTGATTATAGTCGGACTATTGAATTACTAGGACAGTTATGAGATTCTTTAAGCAGCTATACACAGGCGTGACACAGTTTGAGAACAAAGACATGCAATTCTTTCCTGACTTTAAACCAGGGGTGCAAAGGGCTTGTACGCAATATGAAACAGTAAAAAAAACTTTCAAACAGTGGTTCTCAGAAATAAGACAAACTCAGCATCCCCCCTTTCTGTCCCTTCTAAGCCCAAAGTTTCCTCGACCTATATTGGGATACAAATTTTGCAAATCAACTGAGCAAAGGCATCTCCTTTCTGAATCGGAGTCTGCTGTGAGAGGATGCACTGTGTAAAAGGTCAGTACAGACATCCGCTCTATGTATCCACAACTGTTTAGCACTAGGCAAAGGATATGATTTGTGATTGAACGTTTCCCCCAGCAAATATCAAGCACTGAGCCTATATATGCACTATACGACAGATAAGACCCACAGGCAGACTGTCGAGCATAAAATGCATTCTTGGGTGAACTAACCTACATATACTATCAAAAAATGTGTCATGGGCGCCCCTCTATGAGAACGAACACGGCAAGAATGGCATGCTCTATGGGATGGTACCCACTCTAGAGTCTGCAGCCACCTTTTAGCTCACTGTACCTTTCACAGATGGGAAATATCCATTTGCATATCAGTCTTTGTCCCGCCCACATGGGCAGTCCAGCACCGAAATGCTATGGCAATTCCCTTCTGAACAGGAGTACCAACAGCAACACCATACACGTGTTTCAGCCTTGTTGGGCATCATCAGTGAGGTGGAGCTGTGCCTCTCTGAGCACAGTGAGCAAGGGGTCCACGTCTGGATGACCCTAAGACACTTAGAGTGACTAAACCTAAAGCCCTTGAAAAAATTAAAAAATTGTGTCGTGTGCGCCCTCTATGAGATTGAACACAGCAAAAATGGCCTGTCCTATGGGATGGCTTGGTATGCTGGAATGGGGCGGGACAAAGACTGATATGCAAATGGATATTTCCCTTCTGTGAAAGGTACAGTGAGCTAAAGTGTGGCTGCAGACTCTCAAGTGGGTACCTTCCCAAAGAACAGGTAATTTAGCAGTGTTCGTTCTCGCAGAGGGGCACCTATGGACTATTTTTCCATTGTTGAAGGGACTTTGGATGACCCTAGGAAACTTAGCGTGACTAAACCTGACGTGGACCCCTTGCTCACTGTGCTCAGAGAGGCACAGCTCCACCTCACTCATGAGGCCCAACAAGGCTGAAACATGTGTATGGGGTTGCTGTTGGTACTCTTGTTCAAAAGAGAATTGCCATAGCATTTCGGTGCTGGACTGCCCACATGGGCGGGACAAAGACCGATATGCAAATGGTAATTTCCCTTCTGTCAAAGGCACAGTGAGCTTAAGTGTGGCTGCGGACTCTCGAGTGGGTACATTCCCAAAGAACAGGTCATTTAGCCGTGTTCGTTCTCACAGAGGGGCACCTATTGACTATTATTTCATTGTTGAAAGGACTTAGGTTTAGCCACCCTAAGCTTCCTAGGGTCACTGTGCTCAGAGGCACAGCTCCACCTCACTGATGAGGCCCAACAAGGCTGAAACATGTGTATGGGGTTGCTGTTGGTACTCTTGTTCAGAAGAGAATTGCCATAGCATTTCGGTGCTGGACTGCCCACATGGGCAGGACAAAGACTGATATGCAAATGGTAATTTCCCTTCTGTGAAAGGTACAGTGAGCTAAAGTGTGGCTGCAGACTCTCGAGTGGGTACCTTCCCAAAGAACAGGTAATTTAGCCGTGTTCGTTCTCGCAGAGGGGCGCCTATGGACTATTTTTTCATTTTTACATATATTACTAATCGTAAAAACTTGGTTTCATGGTGAAATAACCAGACTTTCCCTATACCTCAGTTGTCTTGGTCAACACAGTTGTTTCGATCAATCACATCAATCACAAACAACAATGGTAAGCTTGATCTGGGGGCTTTATGACCTTAATCACCGTAGTCACCATTCCCTCTGGTGACTTGACTTTCAGACCAGTGGATAACAGGTCTCAACATTTTGGGGCATCACTAGCTGGTTACTACTTTATAGGTCTAGTCCTCCTGACCCAGGTGTTGCTCTAGTGGGTGCAAGGGGCCATTGCTGTATCACAGACCACTTGAAGACATGGGTAGGCCACCAGAAAAGCCTTTGTGCATCCCACTTCTGACACCATTTTCATGGGCAGCATGAGAGGAGAGTGCAAATAGGCTGGCACAAGGAAGTTCCAGATAATTTAATTTATTTACATAGCAAACAAATCAACAAGGAAACATGAGCAAAGAAAAGGTCTCTTACAAAGTTCTTAGTTTGGGCTTCTTCTGGCCCCACTTCAATATACGATAGAATAGACTGGTCTTTGTGTTTGAGTTGTGGGTTTTCTGGGTTTGTGGGATTCTGTTGATCTGTTCCAGCACAGGAACACTCTGGCAGGGTTTTATAGATAAGCTAAGGGGATCCCCATTATCTGACCACCTACATGTAGAAGGGTCCTGGTCCCCGGACTTGCCCTTCCTGGCTGCTCCTGATGTACCCTTCCTGGCACTCAGTGAAGTTGCAACATCTAGCACCTCCTCCCGCCTCTGCAGGCTGCCCTAGACCGAGCTGGTCTAATGGAACTCCCCTGCTCGGACTAGTATTGGGAACTACCCATCTCTTCCAGTTATATCCTTCTTCTAGCATTTCTCCATCCTCCTTCCCAGATGGTAAGATTCTCTCCCTCTCCAACCTCCTCCATTCTTCCTCTCTAGATAACTCTCTCCCTCCACCCTCCTCAGTCAAATTCTCTACAGATGGTAACGCTCTCCTTCCAACGTCCTTTGCATAACTCTCTCCAGATGGTAACTATACTCCTACACTACAACGTATTACCTCCACCAATCGTCACCCAGCACTCTTAAATAGACATAATTTACCATTCTCCTCCAAACACCTTCATCCAGCTTTTTCTTGAAAACCCCCACACTCTGAAAGTAAGAAAAGCCTTTTGTAAGCAGGAACATGTTTGGTGTAAATATAATCTTTCCTTTTGAGAGAAATGGTAATTTTGTAATCTCTTTGCCACTAGTGGGAGCAGGAGAATAGTTTGTTTTGTCCCTCATCTGCACATTTGAATTCATTCTGCTTGCTGGTTGACTGCAACGTTGTATCATGGGGCTCTCACGGTCTGCGCTAGTCTGACTCATGGTCTCAATTGTTTCCATTGGCAATAGTACCAAGGAAAGAAACTTATTTCCCAATGCTCGTAAATTCAGCATGTTGCGAGACTGTTGCCTTAAAGGAAACAGCATTAATTAATATGCTGGATGTTTTTATTTTATTTTGTTTTATATGGTTTTATTACACGCCGAAAACCTGACAGACATCAGGGCGTGGGAAACATAGAACACACAGAACAAAACAAATTACAAATTGTCCCTCATCTGCACATTTTAATTCATTCTGCTTGCTGGTTGACTGCAACTTTGTATCATGGGGCTCTCACGGTCTGCGCTAGTCTGACTCAAGGTCTCAATTGTTTCCATTGGCAATAGTACCAAGGAAAGAAACTTATTTCCCAATGCTCGTAAATTCAGCATGTTGCGAGACTGTTGCCTTAAAGGAAACAGCATTAATTAATATGCTGGATGTTTTTATTTTATTTTGTTTTATATGGTTTTATTACACGCCGAAAACCTGACAGACATCAGGGCGTGGGAAACATAGAACACACAGAACAAAACAAATTACAAATTGTCCCTCATCTGCACATTTTAATTCATTCTGCTTGCTGGTTGACTGCAACTTTGTATCATGGGGCTCTCACGGTCTGCGCTAGTCTGACTCAAGGTCTCAATTGTTTCCATTGGCAATAGTACCAAGGAAAGAAACTTATTTCCCAATGCTCGTAAATTCAGCATGTTGCGAGACTGTTGCCTTAAAGGAAACAGCATTAATTAATATGCTGGATGTTTTTATTTTATTTTGTTTTATATGGTTTTATTACACGCCGAAAACCTGACAGACATCAGGGCGTGGGAAACATAGAACACACAGAACAAAACAAATTACACAGAGCCTAGAGTGGTATAGCATAATAAGGACAGGTTGAAACCTTTCAAACAGATGTGTTTCAATCCCTTTCAAAAAGAAGCCAGATTACAGTCCAAGCATAAATTCAACAGAAACGTGTTCCAAAGGGAGGATGCAATATACAGGAATGATTTCCCGTATGCTTTCATCCGTTTGGGTCGTGGACAGTTTAGCAGCATAGCGTTGCTTGAAAGTAAAGTTTTAACTGGTTGGTAGGTAGTGATTCTATTCTTTGGATATTCAGGGGTGGTGCCGTATACGGCTATGTGTGAGGACCGCTAATTTGAATTGGATATTAGCTTTAACAGGGAGCCTATGATATATGGCATTTATAACACGCCTATACACAAGTGTTTCAAGGCGCAACGAGGCAAGGGGGGGGGAACAGGGGGAAGACAGACAACGATCCTACTAGGCCAGGTGTCATTCAGATCGCGCAAGTGAATGGGAAGGAGGAGAAGAAGTGCGGGGGGAGGTGGAGGGGGAGACGACAGTGCAGTACATGGGATAAGACAATATACAATAAGTAAAAGTACAGCCAGCAGGTGGCAAGTGAAAGGGTAAGTGCAGACGTCTGGTGTCAAGTGCTGGAAGTGGGACCGTAGGGATACAGAAAACAGTCACCAAGTGCAGGGGTTGCCAGGAAGGCAGTGCAGGAGTGCGACTGTCGGGGGAGTGGACCTGGGCCCGAGATCAGAGGATGGCCAGGTAACCAGTGCAGTTTCAGTGTCAGCCAGGAAATCAGCAAGGGAGAGGAGGAGAAAAAGCAGACACGAAGAGAAAGGTGTTGAGGTGCTTACGGAACCCAAGATGATTCTCCTCAAGATTCAGGGAGGCAGGGAGGCTGTTCCAGAGGGAGGCTCCAGCCGAAGCGAGAGATCTACCACCAACTCGTTGCTTGGAGAAGCGACTGACCCTGAGGGAATTAGAGGCAGATGAGCAAAGAGCTCAAGAAGGAAGGTATTTAGGAAGAGAGAGTTGAAGGTATTGAGGCCCCAGGCCCCGGAAGGCCTTGCGGATGATGCAGAGGGTTTTGAACTTAATCCTCGCATCCACTGGGAGCCAGTGCAGAGATTTTAGTCCTGGAGAGATACAATCCCTGGGCTTGAGGCCGAGGACAAGTCTCGCAGTCCTGTTCTGGATAAGTTGCATAGGGCGAAGAGTAGAAGCAGGCAGATTTAGAAAGATGCTGTTGCAATAGTCCAGCCTGGAGAGAACCAAAGCTCTGGAGACTGTGAGCTTCTGGGGGAAGGAGAGGAAAGGAATAATACCTCTGAGGATGTGCAGCAGGTAGTGTGACTTCTTAGAGACGTCAGAGATGTGAGGAGAGAAGGAGAGTGTAGAGTTGAAGATGACCAAGATTTTTAGCCGTGCAGGTGGGAGCAGGAAGGGGGCCAAGAGAGGCCGGCCAGAGAGCTACAGGAAAGGAGGGAGCGGGTGTGCCGATGAGGAGAATCTCAGTCTTATAGGTATTAAGGAAGAGGTCATTGGTGGCACACCACTCCTGGATAGCAGACAGTCAGAGATGAGGGAAGTAGAGGAGGAGGCCGAGGGTAGCCTGAAGATGAGCTGAGTGTCATCCGCGTAGCACTGAAAGTTGGGCTAGAGAGCAGCTATGCGGTGGGCCAGGAGTACCAAGTATTGGTTGAACAGTCATGGAGAGAGGTTAGACCCCTGGGGGACACCACAGGTAGAGAAAAAGATAGCAGAGAGGAAGGACCCAAGTTGAACCTGGGAGGGTCGGTCGGAGAGGAAAGAAGTCAGCCACGCCAGAGCTTGACCAGTGATACCCAGGTTAACACGGAGAAGGTTGAGCAGGATGGCATGGTTGACAGTATCAAAGGCAAAAGAGAGATCAAGCAGGATGAGGATGCAAGGGGTGTTAGAGTCAAGGTTGGAGAGCAGGTCTTCACGGATGTTCAGGAGAGCAGTTTCCGTGCTTATGGCAGCTCTGAAGCCAGACTGATGGTCATGAAGACAGCTAACAGATTCAGGGTGGATATTAAGCCGGGAGATGGCCAGTTTCTCCAGGAGCTTGCCCAGGAAGGAAGTGTTGGAGATGGGGCGATAGTTAGCTGGGCAGGATGGGTCGGCAGAGGGTTTCTTAAGAAGGGGGTGCACAAGGGAGTGCTTCGGGGCGGATAGGAAGACTCCAGTGGCGAAGGAGTGATTGCAGAAATCAGCCAGGGAAGGAGCCAGGGAGTCAATGTGGTCCTGTATGGTTTTGGAGGAACAGGGGTGAACCTGTTTTGATGAGACTTTCATAGATCGGACTTGTCTAGAAACCTTGTCAGCGGTGAACAGGGGAAAGGCAGAGAAGGAGGGAGGAGAGGAGGCTGGATTAAGGCCAGAGGAAGAGCAGGGGGTAGGGGAGGGAGGGGATAGGAGGAGAGAGAGGACAAGTTGTCCTGAGATTTAGAGAT
Organism: Ambystoma mexicanum; assembly: GCF_040938575.1. Lineage (NCBI taxonomy): Eukaryota > Metazoa > Chordata > Amphibia > Caudata > Ambystomatidae > Ambystoma > Ambystoma mexicanum. Next base: position 700,209,968 of record NC_090934.1, on the reverse strand, counting down.
GAAATGAGAAGCCAGTGCCGTACAGAGGGCCTGGGAGGGGACAGGAGAGGTAGAGATTGCGGCAGGATTGGCCAGTTCCTTGCAGATTTTAAAGAGTTCAGCCGAGTTGTTAGATGCCGCAGAGACGCAGGCTTGGATATGCGCTCTCTTCTTGGTTAGGACAGAGAGCCGGTATTGCCTTTGCAGCAGGCTGCAGGCCAGCTTGTCCGAGGATGTACATGAAACACGCCATTTCCTCTCAGCCACCCTACACTTGCGTTTAAGGTCAGAGTCGAACCAGGAGTTGCTCTTGGCTTTGGGCTCAAGCAGATTCTCATGACAGGGGCAAGGATATCAAGAGTATCAGATATAGCAAAATGGAGCCTGGAGAGGGCTGTGTCAGGATGAGTCAGCCCGAAGGGGGGGGGGGGGGTTTGAGAAGGTGGAAGCGAAAGTCTCAGCTGACACGCGCTTCATGGGTCGGATGACCGAGAAGGTGGGTGGCAATGATGGAAGTGGCTTGGCCTGAGGGGTAGGGAGGGAGAGGTGGGAGGAGAGGAGAAAGTGATCACTTCAGGAGAGGAGTGGTGAGAGGGACAGATAGGGGAAGGTCTGAAGAGATCAGAACATCCAGAGTGTGCCCTGCAGAGTGAGTTGGGCCAGAGGGGAGAATGGAGAGAGAGAGAGAGAGTCGCAGAGGTCTCGAAAGACTCCAGAGGGAGGACAGGAGGCATCCAGGTGGATGTTGAAGTCTCCAAGAAGGAGGAGTTGAGTAGTGGAGGCCAGGAGTGAGGCGGAGAGGTCAGCCCACTCGGAGAGGAAGGATGTAATCTGACCAGGTGGGCGATAGATAGTAGCCACAGTGAGTAAATGGATAGGGGAGAGAGAGAGCCTGAAGACAAAGCAGTCAAAAGAGGAGTAGGCCTGCGTAGGAGTGACAGAGGCAGGAATCCACTCGGGGAAGATCAGGGCTACACCCCCACCAGAGCGGTTGGCCCTCGGTGCGGAGAGGATCTTGTAGCCGTCAGGTAGGAGCGTATCAAAGCTTGTGACAGAGCTGGCCGTGAACCATGTCTCGGTGAGACCGAGGACATCAAGGTCAAGTTCTTCCAGAAGGCGGCAGATATCAGAGGAGTGTTTGACAGCAGAGCGAGAGTTTAGAGTGGCAATATGGAGAAGGTTGCCATCCTTGAAGGACTTCCGGGGAGAGGTACAGATCAGAGGTATGCCCTGCAGAGGTATAGAAGGAGCCCGAGATGGGGCAAAGAGGGAAGGGGAAGGCAAGGTAGCCAAGGAGGAGGCAGAAGGGGGAGGCAATGAAGGTTACTCTGATGTAAGGTAATGTGCTCACTGCAAGGTACTCTTTTTATAATGCACACAGCATTAGTTTGAACCACTTGTAGGGTATGCAGATTCTTTTTAGACGCTCCTCCTAAAAGAGCATTACAATAATCCATCCTCGAGAGAATGGTGGCCCGAGCCAGAGTTTCACAATTTTCCTCAGAGATCAGAGGTCTGGTTTTTCTAAGAAGTTTCAAATTATATTGTGTACTTTGGGTAATATTATTCACTTGTGCATCAGTACCAGCATTACAGTCAAAAACTGTGCCCGGTATTTTAACTTTAGACTCAGTTTTAATAACACATCCATCAAGCATAAATTCAGTATACCTTTAGTCTAGTTTGGCTCTGTGTGGGGGTGAACCGAAAAGCAACAATTCTGATTTAGCATCATTCAAACACATAGAGTGTTCCACCATCCACTGTTTTACAGTTTTGAAAACATCATTCAATTTTGCAGAATCCTGATCATAGTTTCCGTCTATACTCAGCAAAGGCTGAGTATCATCAGCGTAATTGGAAAAACGGATATTCAACTCCTCTAATTGATCGCACAGGGGCTTGACATAAAGATTAAAAAGGGCGGGAGACAAACATGCCCTGGTTAGGATTAGAGGTATCCACAAAGAGTTTGGCCAAGACCCTTTTTCCAGGGTGGTCATTGATATTGGAGGGTGTGCTCCTTAGTGCTGGTACCCAATGAGGTTGGTCTGAGGATCCTCCAAATTCCTCCTCTGGGTCCAGCATCCACTAACGTAGGGTGTCCCCTTTGACCAGCCTGCTGTCAGTCCCAAAGGTAAGGCAGAGGATTTTGTCAAAGACTAACAACATAACTTATTCAAAGATTTATCCACTCAAGCTACGAATATTCATCACCAGACTGTGCTTATCATACTTGATGTGTCCTCTATGGTGTACTTTTGAAGGAATGGTTCATGTTTCAACACTGATCAACCTCTGCTTAAGATCAAATAGGCCTACTTTCGATTTTTCCAGTGTTTAAATGGCTCTGAGTTATTAGTAAGATGCAAAGGTTTTCTATTTGTTCAACATGGATGTTTCTTCATGTTTGCATATATGCTGTAGTAGAGTGGTAACAGGAGTTGAGCCGGCCCATAACCCATGAAGAACGGGCACTCATAGTTTCAATTTGGTTGTTAGTTGTAATTATTGGACGGGTGGGAGGAGTGCACTGACAGTTGGAGTGGGGAGGAGGACACAATGACACCATCATGGATCGAGCTGTAGAACGTTATGGGCAATTTGTTTATACAGCTCTATGTCTCTTGACTTACATAAGTAGGTGCTCTCTTTAGAAGGAGCAACATTCTTGTCTATGTATGCTGTGAATGAGCCAATGTAATGTCCTAAACTTAATGTAGTAACCTAGAATATTAGACTGCTGAATAATTAAAAAAATGAAATGGACAAAAGTCTGTCTTCTCTCGACATGGGATGTTGTGACTCATAGGATTAAATCTATCAATGTTTACATGCCGAATGTGGACACACCTGTTTTTTGTTTTACAAGATCAGACACATGCTAAGTGCCCAGTTAGAGGCAATTAGAATTTGGGTTGCAGATAACGATATTGTTAGGGACACTGGTAGAAATAGCTCTCAGGAGTCCAACCGAACAGTAGCAAGAACGGCCCAAACTTTGCTGTCCATTATAAACTTACACAGCCTTATAGACATGCAGTGATTTTTAAACCCTTATTCTAGGCAGTATACTCATTAGTCGATGATTCCTCTGCATACATTGAGTATACTCTATGTTCTGACAGGGTTGTGACCTGAGTGGATGACTGTGTATTGCCAGGTCGCAGTACTACCAGCCTATCTCTACTGTTCCCTACCAGGCAGAACAGTAAGACATGGACATTGAAACCCCAGGTCCAATCGGAACCGATTTTTCGACATGTTGACCGCTATTGAAGAATATTTCAGCTTTAATGAGGAAACAGTGTCGATTATAGCTACATTGTAGGAGGCCTTTAAAATACATAAACGTGGGGTCAGCGTCTCGAAAGTGGCGTGTACTCCTAAAGACATTAAAAATAGGCTGACTCATCTGGAGGACGATATTAAGAATATATAGAAAGACTAATATAACCGAAAACCAGGAATTGCAGATACATGTTAATGTTAAAGGACATTTGTACCGCGCACTATCACCACCGTAGTGGTCCCTTGGCGCTCTGACGAACGGTCAGAGTTCAACAAAACCGCAGAGTTTGAGATCAAATATATGAACAGGCCAGTGGCTGCCAAAAGGCTATAGTGAAAATGAAAAGGGCTGGCCGAGCCTTTGCCTGGCTTGCCAACACGGAAAGGGGAGATCCCAGCATACACTCTATATTGAATGAAGTGGGCACAAGGGTCCTTTATCCCATTAAAATAAATGAAGTATTTGTATGTTACCATAAGGGTCTTTAGTCTACCGAAATCTCCTGTGGGATACAGATTCATCCCCTTTTTTCAGACAGAGTGACTATACCCTCTTAGGATGGTGTAGTGTCTTCTGAATTAGATGCACCTTTATCTCTGGATGACATTCATAGGGCTAGTACTCACTTGGCCAGTAGCAAATCACCAGTTCCAGAAGGCTTACTGGCCAAATTCTATAAGGCACACAGTGATGCGCTGACACTATTCTACCAGCGATTGTATAATGAGGGTTTCGAGCTTGCCAGACTACCTCCTACAATTAGCAAAGCTTGAAATTATAGAATCACTAAAGCCAATACATATCCAGATGGCTGCATCCCATTACTCTAATAATCCATGTTAAACACAGATAAAATATTGGCCAAACTTATTGCTAATCGTCTCTGATCCTTTATTCCATGCTTTGGACATCCGGACCAGTCATCTTTTGTCCAGGGGCGTTTCCGCTTATAAGGCAAAGGTTTAATACAATCTCACTTTTGAAACCTGACCAAATAGAGGGCAGCATGAAAACAATGGCCATTCCTTTGATTGTACCTGTTGGGGCCCCCAACTGATCCTTCAGCCTTACTTTGCAACACCTCATGTGACTTCCATCTTAAATCATATGGCCTCCATAGCACTTATCCTGCTTATCTTCCTGAGTACCCAAATGGAATCATAAAAAACTGGTCAAGCTCTGCCCTCGAGCAGCCATTTCATGGATTAATGTCATGTCACTGCAGCCTTTATAGTGCTGAGAAAGCATTAGATTAATTTGAGTGAAACTATCTGAGCAAGGTTTTACAGTGGTTTGACCTAGCTCCAAATATTATACAATGAATTAGAATCGTATACACAACACCCATAGCTAAAATAATTACCAGCACTATTGTATCATCACAGTTGGCAGCTGCAAGGGCCACACATGAAGGTTTTCCCTGGGGGGGCGTGGCTACGAGGGCCATGTAGGAGGACGTGATCTGGAGGAGCTCCCGAGATCCTGTAATGATCCGGGCAAAAAAGCGTGTGATGATGGGCCGACGACCGCTGAAAATACACATACCGGTGTGTGAATGATTGGACCACGCGTGGTGAACTTCTGGATGGTGCAGGAGGAACGGCGGCAAAGATCGGTGCGGAAGAGATGAGGAGCGCCGGAGCCGAAAGACGATACAAAATGGCCGACCAATGTCTGTAACAAAGGAAGAAGCAGGCCGCACGGTGACCTAGCGAAAGGGGCGTACTGAGTGCACATTTGTCACTTGTGCAAAATACAGGTCCTCTGGGTCATGTCGAATAGAACGATGAGGCCGAAGGCGAAACAGCCCACCTTAAACGACTTCGCTAAGACGTCCCCGGGTCAAGACATTACCAAGAGCAGGGACAAGCTGCCTGCAAGCGGCATGACGACTTCGGGCGCTAACCAAAAAGTCTCAGCTGCGATTGCGGTCCTAAGGGCGGCCTGGGAATCTAAACTCGAACTAGCCGTCACTGAACTGAAAACGGCACTGGACCTCGAGGTTGGAGAGGTGCAGGAGGACGTTAACCTACTCCGACAAGATGTCAGGGCCTTGGCGGAGCGCACGGAGTCCCTTGAGAAGGAAGTTAGCCCGAATACTGCGGATTGCGTCTCCCATAAAGCTGAATTGCATGCCCTGATACAAAGAGTGGGCAACTTGGAGAGCAGAGCGGAGGAGGCGGAAGGACGAGCCCGACGAAACATCCGCATCGTGGGCCTGCCGGAGGGATTGGAGGGCCACGATCCCACGGAATTCATTGAATCCATGCTACTGCAAGAAATACCCGGAGGAGCCCTCTCCCAAGGATTTGCGGTGGAAAGGGCACAGAGCTCTAACAAGGAGGCCGCCGCTGGGGAACCCGCCTAGGCCGGCGATAGCCAAAATTCTTAATTACCGAGATCGGGAGAGGATATTGGAACACTTTCGTAAGGGAGGAACGATCACACGAGGAGCGGCAAACATCACTGCCTACCCGGACTACACCCTGTCTGTGCAGCGTAGCCGCATGAACTTTGGGACGGTAAAGCAGAGATTGAGAGAGGCGGGCCACAAATATATGTTACTGTATCCGGCAAAATTGAAAGTCATTCATAAACACAAAACTTTGTTTTTTGAGACCCCGGAGGATGCCATGGGATGGCTTGATGCGCAAGGATGTCCCTAGGAGTCAGAAGTTCGGACGGAGAAAGAGCACGGAAGAGATAAGTGATACACGAAGAAAGTGCTGCAAGATGGCGCGGCATGTGGGACTTGAATATAGTCGCTTGCGCAGCCTTCAGTAGAAGGTCAGACTATTGCACTATATGCTATAAGCACTGCGGTTAATGTTGAATTAACGGGAGCTTTACAGAGCGGTTCTCTCTACCCCACAACAGTTTTAGTTAAGTGGCCATTAGGGCGACTTCACCCTACTGAGCTCTGTGCATCGTTTGGTGCTTGCAGGGCTAGATGTGGGGGTGCCCGAGTTCCGAGAATGGAGCTGGGCAGCAGTTGGGGTGTGTGATGTTGGGGAAGGGACGGGTGGGGGGAGGGGAGGGAAGTTGGGGATTTACCGTGTACATAGTTATGGGGAGTTTGAGCTGGTACGAGAAGTTACAAGCAAAGATGGAGGGCTGTGTCCGTATCACGTGGGCAAAGGGGAGTCGCTACATGGGAGGCAAGAAGACACTCATGAGCCATGGGAGACCTTAGAATCGTAACATGGAATGTCAGGGGACTTAACAGCTACCTAAAAAGAAACAAAGTCATGATGTACTTAAAAAGACAGAAGATTGATATTGCGTTGCTGCAGGAAACACATCTGACCCAGCAAAAATTGGAACTGGTGGGGAAGAAGTGGAGAGGTACTGTAGTGGGCTCTCCGTACTCTGCCTATGCTAGGGGAGTGCTGGTCTGGGTGGCACCGCACGTTCCGCTCCAACTTACACAAGAGGTGGTGGACACGGAGGGGAGGTTGGTCATATTAAAGGCTTTGGTAGAGAATAAAGAGGTGTGCATTATAAATACATATGCCACCAACCAAAACACTGCGACGTATTTTAGAACCCTATGTACTCATCTGGGCGCGTGTATGGGAGGAGTGGTTATCTGGGGAGGGGATTTCAACTGTGTCCTCAACCCAAAGGCAGACAGATCTGATGGGAAGATTGATAGGCCCACCCCAGCGGCCAGGGTATTGCAGACATTACTAGATGACTTTGGGCTGGCGGATGTTTGGAGACTGAAACACCCTAAGGAAACAGTACTCGCACTACTCAGCTCCGCAGCACCTTCATACGAGGCTGGATTATTTTTTTGCCACGCCGGATGTGATGATAGAGACCACCCAAATAGAATATAGAGCAAGGGTCCTGTCGGACCACTCGCCTCTGGTGCTGACCTCGCAGCACTGCCGCCCCAGGGCGCGGATACCGACATGGCGCCTCAGGGCGGAGGCGCTCTGAGACCCAGCCTTCAGGGAAGATATCAGGGATGCGATCTCACAGTACTTTGAGGTAAACACAGGCAGCGTAGATTCAGCGTGCACACTCTGGGAAGCCTTTAAGGTGGTGTTGCGGGGTGCTGCTATTGCTAAGTCAAAAGGCCTACAGGGTGGGGTCCTAACGGAACTAGAGGAAGCGGAAGAGAAACTGGAGCGCGAAAGCAACAGGGCAGGAGGGGACGCGGAACTTGTACTCGAGTTGCAGCAGAGGTGCGCGGAGCTTTGGGAAAGGCTCTGCAACCTTAACTACAAGAAGTATGTCGAGAGGCAACATGCAGGTGGGGATAAAACTGGCCGCTTGCTGGCGTGGTTATATAAGAGCGAAACCCCCAGTCCCTCGATCAGGGCAATAACTAGAGAAGACGGGGAGGTGGTTGACACCCAGGAAGGAGTCAACGAGGCATTCTTGGACTATTATAGAACATTATATGAGGACAGAGGAGGGGACAATCGGGAGGCGATTAGAGAAACACTAAAAGACATGGAATTACCTAAGATTAGTGATGAGGAAAGGGAGGGGCTGGACGCACCGATTACCTTGGAGGAATTAGAAGAGGTGGTGAAACAGCTGCCCACCTGCAAGACCCCGGGCACGGACGGATTCCCTGGTGAGTTTTACAAAATATATAAAGTAGAAGTGCTCCCCCCTATGCTAGAGATGCTCAATGAGTCTTTTGAGAAGGGTCGGCTACCGGAATCGCTCAGAGAAGCACTAATCGTGCCGCTCCCTAAGCCCAACAAGCCAGGGCATAGCTGCGGCTCCTATAGGCCGTTGTCAGTGTTGAACCAGGACAGCAAGATCTTGACGGCGGTCCTGGCCAATAGGCTGCGAAGGGTTATCAGCAAACTGATACACCCGGATCAGACAGGTTATGTCCCCAAAAGAAATATAACCCACAACCACAGGCGACTCCACCGGGTGATTGAAGAGGGAAACAAGAGCGATAGGGAAATGGCGGTGGTGTCCCTAGATGCAGTCAAAGCTTTTGATTCAGTGAGGTGGCCATGGTTGCTGGCGGCCATGGAAGAATACGGATGGGGCCGGGTTATGTTAGGTGGGCAAAATGATTGTACAGTGAACCACTGGCCAGAGTACGCACAGGATCGGTGATATCTGAGAGGTGGCAACTCAGCAGAGGCACCAGACAAGGGTGCCCCTGGTCCCCGATGTTATACATTCTAGCCCTAGAGCCCCTGGCAGTGTACCTCAGACAACAATATGACATGGTCGGTATTGAAGCAGGGGGAGAGGAACACCTAATATCCTTGTATGCTGACGATTTGCTACTGTATTTGAAATATCCGGAAGAAAATCTTCAGTATATTCTAGAGGTCATGGAAAAGTATGCAGAACTGTCCGGCATAGCGGTGAACCCCCAAAAATCGAGCATGTTCCCATTGGGGAGCTACATAGGAGCCCCTCTGGAACGGTTGCCAGTGCTGTCCGTACCTTGGGCGGCTGATTCCTTCCGCTACCTCGGAATAGATGTATATCATACTGTGGAGGGGGAACACTTGCATAACACCGAGGTGGCTGTGAAAAAAATCCGTACAAACATGAAGTTTTGGGAGAAGCTGCCGCTGGCGATTATGGGACGGGGGGCGATGCTCAAAATGGTGGTCCTGCCTAGGCTGTTACATTTCTTCAGTAATATACCATACTTGATACCCAAAAAGTTTTTTGTCAAACTGAACAGCATGTGTAGGGACTTCCTATGGCACAGCACTCGCAATAGAGTGGCGCTATGGAAGCTACAGAACTTCCATGATAGAGGGGGCATTAAGCTGCCGAACTCTGAGGCCTATTATGTAGCTAGTCAGTTGCAATATGTAACCAAATGGCTCTCTGATGAAGAAACTCCTGAATCTAGGCTGTTTGGGCAGGACTGCACCCCGTTTTACCTAAAGGAGATTATCTGGGTGCCTAGATTTGAAATGAAAGAACGCTCGGGTATGCTGCTGCTTGGGTGGAAGATGTGGCACAGAGTATGCCAATTGATGGAGAACCCGTGCCCCTGTTCCCCACAGGTGCCACTAGTCGCCTTAGCTAGGGGAGACAACCAGCTCAGGATGATAATCAGGACCTATTGGGAATCGGTTGGGCTGGTCACATTGGGAGACATATGGCAAGAAGGGATTATTAAAGATTTCGAAGAATTGGGAGAAGAGACAGGTTTGCATGGAGGCCAATATGTCACGTATCTTAGGCTAGTGCAGACTATTCGCAAAACCTGGCCAGAGATTGTACTGGCGGAGGAGCCAGACGTCCTAATGGGAACAATATATGACATATCAGAAGGAGGGCACAAGATCTCTAGACTGTATGAGATGGTGATGACCCGGGTGGGGAAGGATTTTACTCATTTGAGGCTGGACTGGGAAGCGGAGGTGGGGGCACAGATGACCGATGGAATTTGGGAACGTGCTATGGGATACCACAAGAAAGTGTCCAGAAATGCTAGATTGCAGCAGATACAGTTATGCATAACACATAGAGCCTATATGACCCCGAAGAGAATATCTAAGTTTGCAAACGTAGGAAGACAAGCATGCCCAAAATGCGATGAGGAAGATGCTGATATGACACACATGTTCTGGTCTTGCCCAGTGATTGAAGCTTTTTGGGGGGAAAGTGGCACGGAAAGTAGCGGATAAAGGGGTCACGCTCAACATAGATACAGCCTGGGCCTGCCTGTTGGGAGGGTTTCCCAGACCACGGAATACTAAACACCTTGGGAAACTGAGGGACCTGGCATATGTGCTTGCTAAAAGAAGGATTGCCATGGGCTGGAAGCAATGCCACAAGCCACGGGTAGAGGTATGGTGGCGGGACTTGCAAAAATGGGCGGAGGCTGAAACGGTGGTGTGGCAGGAGGCATGCAGCAAGTGCGGGGAAGAAGATGTGGGTAACCTGATGGCTTGGAGAATGTTAATAAAAGGACTGTTTGGCACAGTAGTGGATTTTGCAGCTTCGAAAGGAAGCGACACCCAGCCACAAGCAGCAGACACAGAACGAGAAATGCAAATAAGCTCTTGAGGGGGGGGGGTGATTTGGGGAGCAGTAATGAGCGTCAATTGATGTTCACGAGTCTATTGTAAATAATGCTGCAAGTTTGGTTTGTATTGTTTATTTGTTTTCAAAATAAACATTTTCTTAAAAAAAAATAAAAAAATGAAGGTTTCCCCTGGTCTCCGATATTGTTTACCTTTGCAGTTGAGCTGCTGCGCCTGATACTGCACAAAATCATTGACACTAACGAGTCTACATGCTGCATTTTACCTTCTTAAATTCCCTTTTCACAGATGACATTGTTCTTTTACTTAAATGACCTAGAGCAACTTTTGGCTCCCTTAATGGGTAAGATTCCACTCTTTCAGTCTTATGCTGGACTTGCAGTGAACTGGAATAAATCATTTAATGGCACTGACAACTAGGGTATTACACTTTCCAATACATACAGATTATAGGTGGTGCACGTGCGCAGTTAAATATCTGAGCACTGATGCTAAAAATCGAAGTTGTTTACGCTGCCCCTGTGGTTAAAGGGTAGATGATCGGCAGTTGATAAATTGATTATCATGCCTAAATGTTTATATTTATTTCAAGCTACAGCAGTACATCTATCGCACACATTAGTTTTAATGAAAACAATGTCTATATGCCATGATTACATATGTGGAAATCACATGTTTTTGTGGTCACGTTTGCTTCAGTCAAGCGTAAGCATTAGCAACTTCATGGAATTTATACGTGGTCACATGTACTCTCAGATGGGAAACTCGCTCCTAACTGAAATGTCTAGGTCACCACAAGTTGCATTACAATATTACATGCTATGAACTTTGCTGAAGAGGCACTGGGCTGTGACGAATCCAGGGAATGTGTTCCTTCTCCTCAAGCAGGAGTCACCCCCTTTGGGACTAGAGGTAAGCCCACTACGTGAAATACTCCCTAGGGGACAGAACAAGCTGGAATTTACTGGGGCTGATCACTGCCCCACCTTAGGGGACAAGGAAGCCCCCAAGTCAGGGTATGACCACACCTTCCTGTGAGACCGAATCCCAATTGTTTATGGGTTACATCACATGCACTATTTTAGATGTTAGAGGAGACTTTAAATAGGAATGGCTTGGCTAGTGACCCCACCCAGTTTATCTCTGTTCAGGAGACACGAACCACTCCTGTTTCCTCTCTTGTTTCACCCGATAACCCAAAAGGACAGACAATTGTATCCAAGAGGAGGAGTGAGCTTAAGCCACCCCGCTGACAGTGGAAGCCTGCACTGCTACGCTGGGCGGGTTGACCCTTGAGGCTGGACCACGTCAGATGTATGGTGGGCAGAGGAATCCCAGAGCCTGCAGAACAATGCCAAGCCCAGCAGGGCAGAACGCCTGATGACCCGAGATCCCCTGAAGCAGGAGACCGAACTGCCAGAGGCGTGAGGCACCGACACACCTGATCTAAGACAGCAAGACGAGGGCTCGCTGTAAGAGAGCCAACAACAGGTACGTGGCCGGTACGGAGAAAGAGGAGGAGGGTGGTGGAATTCTGAAGCACTCCACATGGGGGTGAGAACATTGCATCAACCACACAGCCAACAAGGCCGAATAGCCCATGCAAGGCTGAGAGACCCAGGACCGCTAAGGGGGGGGAGAACATTGCATCAAACGGCAGAACCAATGAGGCTGAATAGCCTGCGAGAGGCTGAAGGACCCAGGACCCTTGGAGGGGTGACAACATTGCATCAAACTCACGGCCAACAAGGCAGAATAGCCCACGAGAGGCTGAGAGACGCATAAACCCTGCAGGGGGTGAAAACATTGCATCAAACACACGGCCAATGAGGCTGAATAGCCCACAGGTGGCTGAGAGACCCATGAACCCTGGAGAGGGTGAGAACATTGTATCAAACACACCGCCAACAAGGTCTACAGCTCACAAGAGGCTGCACGACCCGGAACCCCTTGTGGCAATAACACCAGAGCAGCAGACACGTGGCTAAAAAGGCCAAATAACCCAGGAGAAAGTTAGGGGGAGAGACCTAGAACCCCTATTGGTGGTAAGAACATTGCATCAGGCATGCAGCCAACAAGACCAAGTGGTTGAGAATCTTGCATAATATACACAGCCAACGAGGCCGAGTAGCCCACGAGGGGCTGAGAGAGCCAGGACCCCTGAAGGGGGTGAGGACATTGTATCACCCCTACCAACGATTAGGCCGGATAGCCCACACAGGACTAATAGAGAGACAAGACAGTGAGATACCCTGGTGGGAGGAGCAAGAAAGACCACAGAGGTGAGGTGTAGGCGGCGAGCGGGGTAAGATGGCAAAGCAGGTGCAAAAAGCTGCTAGCTTGCTTGGAACGCGCCTTGAATTGTGGGATTAATCCTTAATCAAAGCAACCTGATTGGCTGCGAGGCATGCTCCAGGCGCTAATACACGATAATGCACGTCCACGACCACCAGAGCCTGTAGGAGCTTTTCAAACACGCAGATGAAAAGCACTGCGATGAACTGCACTTTCGGAATCCAAAGAATATGTTTTTCTTTACTTTCAATGGCCAGCTGACGCATAATGGATGGAACTGAGAGAAAAGGAGGAGTTCATGCTGGTTCTGAAGTTGAAATTGCAGTAGTAATGCGGACTAAACTGTCGCCCTGATGAAGAGGAACTTCTGAGTTAGTGTCACAAGCCACTGATCTGTGAAGAGAAGATCACTCAATGTCTGACCTGGATTTTGTGGGAAGCAGCGAGGACCAAAAAACAAAGGCGGTACCATACTGCAAGGCTGGAGTCTTTGTGGGCAGCCCAGAGACCAGATGCAGAGAAAAGAAAAGACTTCCAGAATACAGCTGCAATGAAAGTCCCAAGTGAAACTATCACATAGTGTCAATGGAACATCAATTGGGGCACGAGCTCACAGTAGTAGAATAGACTGGAGAGAAGAGCCAAGCTTAGAGAAACGGAGTTAGAGACTGAAGATGTGAGTCTGATGCCCACAGGGGTATCAAGTTTTCCATGGAAATTTGAGTTTCCCCCCCTTCGATTCTGGGAATTGTGGTTTTTCCCTTTCCCATTTGGAATTTAGAACTACAAGTCGCAGAATTCAGAGCAAAAACAGGACTGGATGGCCTTCTCAAGAATGGAAAAGGGAAACTTGTTTGCTCTGTTCCTGAATGCTGAAAATGGTGAGAAGCAGGTAAAAGGATGCCATGAAGAGAGAAGGAATGAAAGAAGACTGGGCTAGGGACGAGGTGAGAAGTCCGATGTCACACAGCGTTGCTTGAAGAGAAAAGAGAAAAGTGCTGCGTTGAAAGTTGGAGGCGCTTCTTTGTAACATACCACAAATGGGAGCTTGGAGAGAAAGTTCCCTAAATGTAATAAATGAGATGAGAAAAGAGCTGCTGCGCTGGAACAGGAGAGAAAGTTCCTCAGGCGCTTACTAATGATTGACTCCAAGTGATAGCCTGGAGGGAAAGCTCCCTAATAGAATTAATGTATTGAGGAAAACCTGGCTACTATCGCACATTGGACCCCACTACAAGGTTGTCGGTATCCACCAGGAACACTGTTACCGGCACTTGGTCTGGAGGAATTACAGCCAGATTACAAATGCCGACAAGGGCCGTAAATCCCAACTCCATGGAGTCCAATAGGACTCCATGGCGGGATTTGCCGGTATTACAGGCACCGATATTACCGGTGCCGGCAATACCAGCTATTTTTGCTGGTGGGTTGGAGGAATTACCTCCAGCTCTTGGCAATCCCACCGGCAAACTTGGACTTTGCCGGTGCAGTAATGTGCCGGTAAATGGAACTGGTGGCACGTTATTACCGCACCGCCAAACTCCTAATGACCCCCATTGCCTTAGTCACTTTTCCAGACCCAGTTTGACTGGAAACAGTAGAATTAGAAAAACCATCAGCGATTGTTTTTGCTCTACTTCCGTCTGGTTCATCATCAAGGCGTTTACAGGAATTTCCCAGGCCATTTTGCTTTTCCACAAATACGAATTACTTGCGATCTAGGGGCAGATGAGGTTCGTACAGTGTAGTGTCCCTGCTCGAATCAGATGAGAGTGGATCTAATTGGGCCTGGCTGCCAGGTTTGTGGAGTAAAGGGGTTTCTAGCAGGGGAGTCACTAGACCAGGTTTCTAGTAGGCCCTCAACTGAGAAAGTCGTCTGCTGGAATTCCTGCCGTTTCAAACATTTGACACGTAATGTTGATGTATGTGATATGTTCAGGGATTATGAAGTTATATGTTTACAGGAGACCTTTTCCACAGATAATTTGATGTTGATGTTTTTTTTAATGCCAACTCAAAAGGCCATTAATAGAGGGTCCATAGGTAGACCTCAGGGGGGTTTGCTGGGAGCGGTAAATACCTCGTGGGCCCAAAGGCCTCCATTTTTTTCAGACACGATTATGGGCATTCTAGCCATTAATATTATCACGAAAGATGCAGGAACAGTTTAATCATACATTTCTATTGGAACGAAGTGAAGCTTTCCCTGGGGAATTTTTAACAAACAGGTTGACTTGGTCCTTTTTAAATGGAGGCAAGCCTTCGCTTTTGATGATGTACTTCCAAGATGGCCGCCGTTCCTTGAACCCGCACAATCCCCGCTCTCCGCCCGGGCGGCAAACAAAAGGAGAAAAAAAAAGCAGAATCGCGCCCACCAGAAGATCAATCGATCCCCGCAAAAAGGATCAGAAGACAGCAGCGGGTCCGACGGAGGCAGCTCCGATCCAGCTGAGGTGACGGAGCGGTAAGGAGCGCCCGGCCCGGATTCCCCCAGACGCAGAGCAACCCGGAGGCGGAAAGCTCCCTCTCCACCCACGCGACGTGGGAACGGAGGAGCCGCCGAGTGAAGCTCTCCGAGCCGCCCACTAACTACAACCCACCCCAGCTCGCTCACGGGCAGGCGGACACTGCTGGGCCCCCAAAATCACCAACGGAGGCCCGGTGGCCCCCAGCCCCCTGAACTGCCGTGATCCCCGCCCGAGAGTCATTATTATTTATTTATCTGACTTAAACTGGGGGAACATCCAACTTGGGCCAAAGCCGTCCCTACAGAGAGGGGGGGGGGGGGGGGGGGGGGACCAGACCCTGCCTCCCGTAAGACACCGCAAACAGGAGCCACACTAACAACCGGAAGGAACACCCAACACCAGCGGGAGCCACGTACCAATGCAGCCCCCAGGAGGGGGGGACCCAAACAGTAGACCCAGGCCCCCGCAAGACACCACGAGTAGGTGCCACGCCAGCCTACAGAGCCCCCAGACGAGCTTGGGCGTCCCCCCCACCCCGCCTATAAGTGGTGTTGCGGCACCCTGCTAGCCAAGACACAGTGAAACCTGCCACGAGAGGAGGTGACAATCACACCTGAGGGCTCTCCGGGCTCGAACTCGGCCTGACCCGCCCTACCGAGAGACAGATGCAAGGCACCAGACAACGGAATACCCCAGCAGGAGTCAGAACAACGGCAAAAACAAGGGGTAAACAGCTGGAACAATACTGGGGGCACCTACAAGACGCAAACCAACACGAGGACACAGAGCAATCAAGTACTGAACCGGCAACAACCACAGCACCCATCAAAATATCAGTTGCAACAGAATAACAGGGGAAAACGTTGGTCCCATGTATCGCCTTAATGGTAATATTGAAGGGGAGTTAGAAGGGAAACCCACTTGGCAGCGGGCAAAACAGAATTCCTGTTTTGATTTTATATTCACTACTGGGAAATTATTTAATTCTTGTACTTATTTTGAAATAGTTATTGGTGACCTAAGCACCATTATGATGTTGAGTGCAACTTTTGAGGAGTGGGGGTTAACTATTACTAACATTGGGATTACGGGATTGCGTGTCTCAAAGCAGAAAAATATAATGACTTGGTACCCTGAGCTTATCAAAAGGTTCAACAGGAATATAAAGGCTTGCATGGAAGCTCTTTCCCCATATCGTAAAGATAAAATTCTGACCCCATAATTTCCCCAGTTTTTATTCAATGTTGCCTAGAGGCTATCTGGCCGATTCATAGAATTAATGTGCACTGAAATTTTCAGCGCAAGCGTGCGAAAGTGTGCAAATCGCAGTGCCAGTGCGAAAATCGCAGCGAAACCCGCGTACAGCGATTCATGGAAGTCCATGCGCGTGTAAATCCATGGATGTGTGCTGAAATCCTGTTCGGCGCACGCTGGCGCACACGCCTTCATACAGCGTGCGCTAAGAGCACAGCGAAAGCACACAGCGCGGCGCACACAACAAAAGTAGGCGTAACACGGGGCGTGACACGCGGAATGGGGAACAACGCGTGAAAATGTGGGCATCATGGGGGAAGTACAGGAGGCAAGTGTGCGGAAGGAACAAGTTACTTACCTGTAACTGTTGTTCTCCAGCATGGGTCTGGCATGGATTCACATGCTCATGAATATTCCCCGTCGTCAGGCTGGGAATCCTCGGTAAAGAAAAAACCAGTATCAGTTTCATTTCTGATCTGTCTTTCGTAGTAATAACCAATCACTGGTCTCTGCGTCATACTGACCACAGCCAATGACTGCCCTCTACCCAAGCACCACCTCTGGCAGCCATCTTCAGATTTGGAAGCACGTGAAGTGGCAGTATGACCAAGTGAAGAGCCGCAGAGGGGTAGGCGGGAGGGTTCGCATGTGAATCCATGCCAGACCCATGCTGGAGAACAACAGTTACAGGTAAGTAACTTGTTCCTTCTCCAGCATGGGGTCTGGCATGGATTCACATGCTCATGAATAAAGAATACATAGCAGTACACACATGCACAACCACGGGAGGTGGCAAAGGCTCAACATTAAGCAGTACATCAAACTCAACATTAAGCATCTTACCTCCTCACCAGGCTCACCTCAGGCGAACAGGTTGCGCAGCACTGCTTGGCCGACCCTGGACTCCTCCCTGGAATCCCGATAGACGCAGTAGAATTTCGTGAAGGTGTGCGTCGACCTCCACGTAGCAACCCTGCATATGTCCAGCAGGGGCACACCAGAAAGGAACGCCGTGGTAGCTGCGATCGCTCTGGTGGAATGGGCTCTCGGACGGCCAGGCAGCGGTCGGTTTGCCAACCGATGACAGTACATGATACAGCCGGAGAGCCATCTGGAAATGGAAGCCTTCGAGAGAGCCTTCCCCTGATTGACAGGTCCAAAGTTCACAAAGAGTTGTGACGTCTTCCGAAAACACTTCGTGCGGTCCACGTAGAACTTCAGCGCTCTAGCCACATCCAGCGAGTGCAAAGTCCTCTCAGCCGGCGACGAAGGCGACGGGAAGAACACAGGCAACACCAAGGGTTCGTTGAGATGGAAGTCCGACGGTACCTTGGGCATGAAGGAGGGGTGCGTCAAGTACGGGGCTTTGCAGGAAAGGGCCTGGATCTCTCCCACCCGTCGTGCGGAGGTGATGGCCACAAGAAATGCTGTTTTCCACGACAGAAACTTCAACGGGGCCGAGTGCAGAGGCTCGAACGGAGGTCCCATGAGCTTGGTCAGCACCACGTTGAGCTCCCACGCCGGGGCCGGAGCCTTCACCGGCGGGAACGATCTGAACAGTCCCTTCATGAACTCTTTCACCAGACGATGAGACCACAAGGACGTCCGGCCCGTGGTTCTGGTGTATCGGGAGATCGCAGCAAGATGAATCTTGATGGACGCGTGTGCCAGTCCAGCTTTGGCCAGCGTCAGCAGGTACGGCAGTACCTGGGGAGCCGTAATCCGTAGAGGGTTAATCTTCTGTGCGTGGCACCAGACAGAGAACCTCTTCCATTTGTGTCCGTAGCATTTAAGAGTCGAGGACGCCCTGGCCTTTGCAAGAACCTCTCTGCAGTCGGCCGGTATGTCGTATCCTCCAAACTCTAGCGCTGCAGGAGCCAGGCCTGCAAGTTCAGCGATTTCGGGTCGTAGTGGAGGATGGCGCCTCCTTCCCTGGAGAGTAGATCCGCGTCCACCGGCAGCTTGATTGGCGGGGACGCTGACAAGTCCAGAAGGTCCGGGAACCATATCTGCCTCGGCCACGCAGGTGCGACGAGGATCATCCTGCACCGTGACCTCTTGAGCTGGTTGACGAGCCGGATTAGCAGTGGCAAAGGAGGGAACGCGTAGAGGAACAGGCCCTCCCAGGGGAACGAGAAAGCATCGCCCATGCTCCTCGCCTGGGGAAACCTGCTGGCGAACCTCCGGCACTTGGAGTTCGTCGCCGTCGCGAACAGGTCGATCTGGGGTGTGCCCCACCGTCGGAAGAGGCGATCCACTAGATCCTGCCGTAGTTCCCACTCGTGGCACGAGCGCAGCTCCCTCCTGAGTGAGTCGGCGATGGTGTTTTTTATCCCTGCCAGATGAAACGGCACCAGAAACATCCTTTGGGCGACGGCCCAATGCCACAGGTCCTGCGCCTCCTTGGACAGCGCTGGGGACCTGGTTCCGCCCTGTTTCCTGATGTAAAACATGGTGGTGGTGTTGTCGGTGAAGATCCTCACCACCTTGCCCTTGAGGGACGGAAGGAAGGACCTGAGGGCCCAGAACACTGCACGGAGCTCCAGGACGTTGATATGGAGGGACTTCTCCGTCGGGAGCCAAAGGCCTCTCGCGTGCAGATTTTCGGTGTGCGCTCCCCACCCTTCCAGGGAGGCATCCGTGGTCACTGTCTCCTGGTGGTCTGGGGTCTGGAAGTCCATGCCCGCCGTCAGATGCGCGCGGTTGCCCCACCACCGGACCGCTCGGCGGAAACTCTTGTCGAGTGTGATCCTCTCCTCGAAGCCGCCCGTCGTTTGGATCCAGCGCGTGTCCAGGAACTCCTGCAACGGGCGCATCCGGAGCCTGCACATGGGAATGAGGTAGATGCAAGAAGACATCATTCCGAGGAGGGACTTGATGGACCTCACCTTGGCCGCGTCGGAAACCAACATCCGCTGTACCTTGCCCAGGATGGACCTGGTCCTTTCCTCCGACGGGGAGGCCAGAAGGGACACTGTGTCGAGCTTCGCTCCCAGAAACAGTGCGTTTTGCGCGGGTACCAGGTGGGACTTGGCGTAGTTCACGGAGAATCCCAGGTCCGTGAGAAGTTGGACGGTCCTTGCCGTGTGCTCCACGGCGAGCTCCCTCGTCTTGGCTCGGATGAGCCAGTCGTCCAGGTAGGGGTAGACGTGGATCCCCTCGCGGCGCAGCTGCGCCGCCACCGGTGCAAGGCACTTGGTGAATACCCTGGGTGCCGACCGTAGTCCGAAGGGGAGGGCTTTGAACTGGTAGTGACGCCCTTGGACCACAAACCTGAGGAATTTTCGGTGCCCCTTTAGGATGGGAATATGGAAGTAGGCATCCTCCAAATCCAACGACGACAGGAAGTCTCCTTCCTCCAGCTGCCCCAGGACGTGCTGGAGGGTGACCATCCGGAACTTCTGCGCCTTGAACTTGTTCAGACGTCGCAGGTCTAGGATGGGGCGCCATCCTCCCGTCTTCTTCTTCACGAGGAAGTATCTCGAGTAAACTCCGGAGCCCCGAAGCCTCTTTGGGACGAGTTCAATGGCGCCCTTCCTGAGCATCGCCTTTACCTCCAGGAGAAGCTGAGGGACGTGAAGCTCTTTCCCGGCCACGGGGGGGACGCGCGGGCACCTTCTTTGAAACTCGAGCGCGTGGCCCCGGGCTAAGGCGTCCAGCACCCAACGGTCGGTGGAGATGGACTCCCACACGCTGACGAAGCTCGCCAGCCGGCCTCCCACCGGGGTGCTTCGGTGGGGGCCCGACCCCACGGCCGGTTCAATCCTGTTTCGACGAGGCTTTGCCGCCTTGACCTCCTTGGCGACGACGGCGGGGTCCGCCAGACTTGCCTCGTCCTCTGTAGGCCTCCTGAGACGACGAGCGGGCCGCTTGACGGTAGGTGGAGAAACCGCCGCCGGAACCTTTGGAGGCGCCCTTGCCTCTGCTGCTCCGAAAGGGCGTCCGTCGTTGCTGCAGAACCCCAAGGGCCCGGGCCGTCTCAGTGTCCGCTTTAATGGCCTGAAAGGAATCGTCCACTGTTTTCCCAAACAGGTTGTTCCCATCGAATGGCATGTCCAGGACTCTGGTCTGTACGTCTTGACGGAAGTCCGTAGCCTTGAGCCATCCACGCCGCCTAAGGCACATGCCGTTGCCCAACTGGCGAAACCCAGTGTCGGCGATGTCCGTCGCAATAGTGATGGCGTGGTCCGACGCCACCTCACCTTCCTGTAGGATCTCCAGGGCATCCACCCTCTTGTCGTCCGGTAGGAAGTCCAGCAGGGGAGCCAGTTTGTACCATAGCTCCCTGTCGTAGCGGGCCACGATAGCCAAGGCGTTGGCCGCTTTAATCGTCGTCGCTGCAGACGAGATGACCCTGCGTCCCATAGCGTCCAATTTCTTTCCCTCGCCGTCCGGTGGGGAAGTCGATGTGGAGGCCGCACCCCCCCCTGCTTTCTTCGCCGCCGCGGAGACGACGGAGTCCGGATTAGGCTGCGCCCGGAGGCACAGGGGGGCCGCGTACGGGACCCGGTACTTCTTCTCGTACCGGTCTCTTCTAGCTGGCGTCGTGGAAGGGTTCTTGAGGAGGGCGAGGCCCTCATCCCAAATGTCATCCAGTAGAGGCACCGCGAGGACCGTCTTCCTCTTGGCCTCGCGCCGTTGATAAAGGAATCCTTCCTTTTTCTTCTCCTCAGGGCAGAGTTGGAAAAGCTTGGATGCCCTGGCGATCATGGAGTGGAACGATCCAATCTCGTCGGGCGGAGAAGCCCTGGTGGGAGGTGACGACGGTAGATCCTCGTCGTATACCTCGTCGTCCGTACCCGTCGCTGCCGTGTCAGTCCCCGTATCATCCCCTCGGGTGGACGGGGAGGAGGGCTGGACGGGGCGCGACGGCTGAAAAGGAGGTGGAGGGTGAATCCTTCTTTTCTTGGGCGGGGGAACACCAGAAGGTCCCGGTTCAGGATCCCCCGACGGGAGAGGTTCCTCCGTCGGCAACGGTAGTCTCGTCCTTATCTCTGAGCATAAGGACTGTATAGCCAACAAAATGGCCGCCGAGTTCTCTTGCGGCGCTGGCAGAGGGGAATCCGACGGGCGATCAGGGGCCCCGTCGGCACCCTCGACGATGTCGTCGTCACCTGCGTCGGGATCCATCCCGACGGGCCGGTCTTCTTCCACGCCAAGGCCGTGGCTTAAGACCTCGATCAGCTCTTCCTCCGAGGTTGAGGCCGAATCTACGACGACGCCCTGCCCCCCCTTTTTCTTCCCCGCCGGGGATTTCACGGGGGTCCTATCGATGGGCACAAAAGAGGACTCCCTCCGAGGTGGCAGGGAGACTCTGAGCCCCGAGGTCGCCACCACTGGTGTAGCCTCCACAGGCTGAGCCAGGGCCGCCGCGACAGTATCGATAGAGGGCTTGGCCGGATGGATTAAGGCCTTCACCACCTTAGGTGCGCTCACCGCCTTATCCTTTAGGGGGGGGACACTGCCTCGCTCCCCCTCCGATGGGGCCTTCGAGCTCGACCGGGGCATCTCCAGGAGCTTCGCCGGGTGCTCGCCTTTCCTCTTACCCGACCCAGAGCGTTGGCTCGTGGCTGATGGTGCCGGGGAGGGTGCGCCCTGCCTGGCGCCCGTAGAGCCCGACCGTTCGGCGCTCCCGGTGCCAGCGGACTCGCGGTGCTTGGCCTTGTGTTGGACCCCCGTCGCCGGGGCGTCCTCAAAGGTCTTAGAAGACCGCTCGGATTTCTTCCTCTTCTTCTCGCCTGACGGGCTCTTCCCTTCCAGCCAGTTGGCGAGACGTTGATGGCGGTCCTTCATGGTCCGCTCCGACATATTGCCGCAAAACGCACAGTCCTTCTCCACGTGCGTCTTGTCCTCATGTAAGCAGTAGAGACAAAAGGAGTGTTCGTCCTCCTTAAAGACGTTCTGCAGCTGGCATCCAGGGCAGATCCTGAACAGCTTTCCGGGCGTCGAGCTTCCCTTCTCCTGGGCCATGTCCGGGCCTGAGAAGCTTCTGGAGTCCTCCAAAAGCGCAGCTCGACGAAATCTTCACCCTTGAGGGGCGCAGACGAATCCGACACGGGTCCCCGTTGATCGGATGGAGAGTCGGTGGAGCTTGAGGCTCTTTTGACCGAAAAAACGAAGTTTTTGAGAAAAAACGTGAAAAAATAGCACTAACGCTCGAGAGCAATAGCACGAGGATCCCAACACATGAACGTGCGGTAAAAATCTGAAGATGGCTGCCAGAGGCGCTGCTTAGGTAGAGGGCAGTCATTGGCTGTGGTCAGTATGACGCAGAGACCAGTGATTGGTTATTACTATGAAAGACAGATCAGAAACGAAACTGATACTGGTTTTTTCTTTACCGAGGATTCCCAGCCTGACGACGGGGAATATTCATGAGCATGTGAATCCATGCCAGACCCCATGCTGGAGAACGCCCACACGATCGCCTACAAAACGTATTCATGTGATCGAATAGGGCAAACCAGCGCACAGGCAAAGACGCGCACAGACCTAAACACGTCCGCCACACGAAGGCAGGCGGTAGCATCCCTGCGCATGAAAAAAATGTGCGCTAACAAAAAGCACGTACATTCAGCTATGATGAAAGTCCCATACTGTGTCCCTCTAGGACAAATGACGTGCAAAGGGGTACACGACAAACACGGACACCCGCTGTGTGAAAAATAGCGTGTGCGTGTATTTCGGGGGTGCGTGGGAAGTTTCACACGCGATCAGCCCTCTGCGTGTGGGGTACGTGTATAACCGGGGTTCACCTGGAGTTACATACGCGATTGGCCCTGTGCGAGTGGGGTACGTGTATTCCTGGGGTTCGCGGGAAGTCTCACACGCGATTTCAGCAGGGTACATGTATTTCGGGGGTGCCGGGGAGTCCTACACGTGAATTGGCAGTGTGGGTCCTCCCAGGTGTTCCCTCTACCCCCTCCACGACGCCTGTAGGCAACCCACACCACAGGGGACTACCCTGCACCCCTGGTCATGTCCCGCAGGCAGCCCATCCACCATGGGCATGCCCCCAGCCAAGCCACATGTCAGCTTGCACTACTGATCACCAACGCATGACCCCCTGCACCCCCACCCCCCAGTAGTGCAGGGCACCTGTCAGCAGGCCCCCACTCATGTCCCCCTACACCCCCACCCCCCAGCAGTGCAGGGCACCTGCCAGCAGGCCCCCACTCATGTCCCCCAGCACCCCCACCCCCCAGCAGTGCAGGGCACCTGCCAGCAGGCCCCCACCCATGTCCCCCTGCACCCCCAACCCCCAGCAGTGCAGGGCAACTGCCAGCAGGCCCCCACTCATGTCCCACACATGTCCCCTTGCACCCCCCAACACCCCAGCAGTACAGGGCACCTGCCAGCAGGCCCCCACTCATGTCCCGCAGCACCCCCACACCCCAGCATTGACAAGCACCCGCCAGCAGGCCCCGACACATGTCCCCCAGCACCCCCAGCAGTGCAGGGCACCTGCCAGCAGGCCCCCACTCATGTCCCACACATGTCCCCTTGCACCCCCAACAGTGCAGGGCACCTGCCAGCAGGCCCCCACTCATGTCCCACTCATGTCCCCCAGCACCCTCACCCCCCCAGCAGTGCAGGGCACCTGCCAGCAGGCCCCTACACGTCCCCCAGCACCCCCACCCCCCAGCAGTGCAGGGCACCTGCCAGCAGGCCCCCACACATGTCCCCCAGCACCCCCACCAGTACAGGGCACCTGCCAGCAGGCCCCCACTCATGTCCCTCTGCACCCCCACTCCCCAGCAGTGCAGGGCACCTGCCAGCCGGCCCCCACTCATGTCCCCCAGCACTCCCACCCCCCAGCAGTGCAGGGCACCTGCCAGCAGACCCCCACTCATGTCCCCTTGCACCCCCACCCCCCAGCAGTGCAGGGCACTTGCCAGCAGGCCCCCACTCATGTCCCACACATGTCCCCTTGCACCCCCAGCAGTGCAGGGCACCTGCCAGCAGGCACCCCCACACCCCAGCAGTGCAGGGCACCTGCCAGCAGGCCCCCACACATATCCCCCTGTACCCCCAGCAGTGCAGGGCACCTGCCAGCAGGCCCAAACAGTGCAGGGCACCTGCCAGCAGGCCCCCACTCATGTCCCCCAGCCCCCCAGCAGTGCAGGGCACCTGCCAGCAGGCCCCCACAGTGCAGGGCACCTGCCAGCAGGCCCCCACTCATGTCCCCCAGCTCCCCAGCAGTGCAGGGCACCTGCCGGCAGGCCCCCACTCATGTCCCCCTGCACCCCCACCCCCCAGTAGTGCAGGGCACCTGCCAGCAGGCCCCCACTCATGTCCCCCAGCATCCCCACCCCCCAGCAGTGCAGGGCACTTGCCAGCAGACCCCCACTCATGTCCCCTTGCACCCCCACGCCCCCAGCAGTGCAGGGCACCTGCCAGCAGGCCCCCACACATGTCCCCCTGTACCCCTGGCAGTGCAGGGCACCTGCCAGCAGGCCCCCAGAGTGCAGGGCAGCTGCCAGCAGGCCCCCACTCATGTCCCCCAGCCCCCCAGCAGTGCAGGGCACCTGCCGGCAGGCCCCCACTCATGTCCCCCTGCACCCCCAGCAGTGCAGGGCACCTGCCAGCAGGCCCCCACTCATGTCCCACACATGTCCCCTTGCACCCCCAGCAGTGCAGGGCACCTGCCAGCAGGCCCCCACTCATGTCCCACTCATGTCCCCCAGCACCCCCACCCCCCAGCAGTGCAGGGCACCTGCCAGCAGGCCCCCACGCATGTCCCCCAGCACCCCCACCCCCCAGCAGTGCAGGGCACCTGCCAGCAGGCCCCCACTCATGTCCCCCAGCACCCCCACCCCCCAGCAGTGCAGGGCACCTGCCAGCAGGCCCCCACCCATGTCCCCCTGCACCCCCAACCCCCAGCAGTGCAGGGCAACTGCCAGCAGGCCCCCACTCATGTCCCACACATGTCCCCTTGCACCCCCCCACACCCCAGCAGTACAGGGCACCTGCCAGCAGGCCCCCACTCATGTCCCGCAGCACCCCCACACCCCAGCATTGACAAGCACCCGCCAGCAGGCCCCGACACATGTCCCCCAGCACCCCCAGCAGTGCAGGGCACCTGCCAGCAGGCCCCCACTCATGTCCCACACATGTCCCCTTGCACCCCCAACAGTGCAGGGCACCTGCCAGCAGGCCCCCACTCATGTCCCACTCATGTCCCCCAGCACCCTCACCCCCCAGCAGTGCAGGGCACCTGCCAGCAGGCCCCTACACGTCCCCCAGCACCCCCACCCCCCAGCAGTGCAGGGCACCTGCCAGCAGGCCCCCACACATGTCCCCCAGCACCCCCAACAGTACAGGGCACCTGCCAGCAGGCCCCCACTCATGTCCCTCTGCACCCCCACTCCCCAGCAGTGCAGGGCACCTGCCAGCCGGCCCCCACTCATGTCCCCCAGCACCCCCACCCCCCAGCAGTGCAGGGCACCTGCCAGCAGACCCCCACTCATGTCCCCTTGCACCCCCACCCCCCAGCAGTGCAGGGCACTTGCCAGCAGGCCCCCACTCATGTCCCACACATGTCCCCTTGCACCCCCAGCAGTGCAGGGCACCTGCCAGCAGGCACCCCCACACCCCAGCAGTGCAGGGCACCTGCCAGCAGGCCCCCACACATATCCCCCCTGTACCCCCAGCAGTGCAGGGCACCTGCCAGCAGGCCCAAACAGTGCAGGGCACCTGCCAGCAGGCCCCCACTCATGTCCCCCAGCAGTGCAGGGCACCTGCCAGCAGGCCCCCACAGTGCAGGGCACCTGCCAGCAGGCCCCCACTCATGTCCCCCAGCTCCCCAGCAGTGCAGGGCACCTGCCGGCAGGCCCCCACTCATGTCCCCCTGCACCCCCACCCCCCAGTAGTGCAGGGCACCTGCCAGCAGGCCCCCACTCATGTCCCCCAGCATCCCCACCCCCCAGCAGTGCAGGGCACTTGCCAGCAGACCCCCACTCATGTCCCCTTGCACCCCCACGCCCCCAGCAGTGCAGGGCACCTGCCAGCAGGCCCCCACACATGTCCCCCTGTACCCCTGGCAGTGCAGGGCACCTGCCAGCAGGCCCCCAGAGTGCAGGGCAGCTGCCAGCAGGCCCCCACTCATGTCCCCCAGCCCCCCAGCAGTGCAGGGCACCTGCCGGCAGGCCCCCACTCATGTCCCCCTGCACCCCCAGCAGTGCAGGGCACCTGCCAGCAGGCCCCCACTCATGTCCCACACATGTCCCCTTGCACCCCCAGCAGTGCAGGGCACCTGCCAGCAGGCCCCCACTCATGTCCCACTCATGTCCCCCAGCACCCCCACCCCCCAGCAGTGCAGGGCACCTGCCAGCAGGCCCCCACACATGTCCCCCAGCACCCCCACCCCCCAGCAGTGCAGGGCACCTGCCAGCAGGCCCCACACATGTCCCCCAGCACCCCCACCAGTACAGGGCACCTGCCAGCAGGCCCCCACTCATGTCCCCCTGCACCCCCACTCCCCAGCAGTCCAGGGCACCTGCCAGCAGGCCCCCACTCATGTCCCACACATGTCCCCTTGCACCCCCACCCCCCAGCAGTGCAGGGCACCTGCCAGCAGGCCCCCACTCATGTCCCCCAGCACCCCACCCCCCAGCAGTGCAGGGCACCTGCCAGCAGACCCCCACTCATGTCCCCTTGCACCCCCACCCCCCAGCAGTGCAGGGCACTTGCCAGCAGGCCCCCACTCATGTCCCACACATGTCCCCTTGCACCCCCAACCCCCAGCAGTGCAGGGCACCTGCCAGCAGGCACCCCCACCCCCCAGCAGTGCAGGGCACCTGCCAGCAGGCCCCCACACATGTCCCCCTGTACCCCCAGCAGTGCAGGGCTCCTGCCAGCAGGTCCCCACAGTGCAGGGCACCTGCCAGCAGGCCCCCACTCATGTCCCCCAGCAGTGCAGGGCACCTGCCAGCAGGCCCCCACAGTGCAGGGCACCTGCCAGCAGGCCCACACTCATGTCCCCCAGCCCCCCAGCAGTGCAGGACACCTGCCGGCAGGCCCCCACTCATGTCCCCCTGCACCCCCACCCCCCAGTAGTGCAGGGCACCTGCCAGCAGGCCCCCACTCATGTCCCACACATGCCCCCTTGCACCCCCACCCCCCAGCAGTGCAGCGCACCTGCCAGCAGGCCCCCACTCATGTCCCACTCATGTCCCCCAGCACCCCCACCCCCCAGCAGTGCAGGGCACCTGCCAGCAGGCCCCTACATGTCCCCCAGCACCCCCACCCCCAGCAGTGCAGGGCACCTGCCAGCAGGCCCCACTCATGTCCCCCAACCCCCCCACCCCCCCAGCATTGACAGGCACCCGCCAGCAGGCCCCGACACATGTCCCCCAGCACCCCAGCAGTGCAGGGCACCTGCCAGCAGGCCCCCACTCATGTCCCACACATGTCCCCTTGTACCCCCAGCAGTGCAGGGCACCTGCCAGCAGGCCCCCAATCATGTCCCACTCATGTCCCCCAGCACCCCCACCCCCCAGCAGTGCAGGGCACCTGCTGCAGGCCCCCACACATGTCCCCCAGCACCCCCACCCCCCCAGCAGTGCAGGGCACCTGCCAGCAGGCCCCCACAGAAGTCCCCCAGCACCCCCACCAGTACAGGGCACCTGCCAGCAGGCCCCCACTCATGTCCCACCCATGTCCCCCTGCACCCCCACTCCCCAGCAGTGCAGGGCACCTGCCAGCAGGCCCCCACTCATGTCCCACACTTGTCCCCTTGCACCCCCACCCCCCAGCAGTGCAGGGCACCTGCCAGCAGGCCCCCACTCATGTCCCCCAGCACCCCCAGCACCCCCACCCCCCAGCAGTGCAGGGCACCTGCCAGCAGACCCCCACTCATGTCCCCTTGCACCCCCACCCCCCAGCAGTGCAGGGCACTTGCCAGCAGGCCCCCACTCATGTCCCACACATGTCCCCTTGCACCCCCACCCCCAGCAGTGCAGGGCACCTGCCAGCAGGCATCCCCACCCCCCAGCAGTGCAGGGCACCTGCCAGCAGGCCCCCACACATGTCCCCTTGTACCCCCAGCAGTGCAGGGCACCTG
The DNA here is from genome assembly GCF_040938575.1 of Ambystoma mexicanum. Lineage (NCBI taxonomy): Eukaryota > Metazoa > Chordata > Amphibia > Caudata > Ambystomatidae > Ambystoma > Ambystoma mexicanum. Next base: position 700,181,618 of record NC_090934.1, on the reverse strand, counting down.
CCAGCAGGCCCCCACAGTGCAGGGCACCTGCCAGCAGGCCCCCACTCATGTCCCCCGGCCCCCACAGTGCAGGGCACCTGCCAGCAGGCCCCCACTCATGTCCCCCAGCCCCCCAGCAGTGCAGGGCACCTGCCGGGAGGCCCCCACTCATGTCCCCCTGCACCCCCACCCCCCAGTAGTGCAGGGCACCTGACAGCAGGCCCCCACTCATGTCCCCCAGCACCTCCACCCCCCAGCAGTGCAGGGCACTTGCCAGCAGACCCCCACTCATGTCCCACACATGCCCCCTTGCACCCCCACCCCCCAGCAGTGCAGGGCACCTGCCAGCAGGCCCCCACTCATGTCCCACTCATGTCCCCCAGCACCCCCACCCCCACCCCCCAGCAGTGCAGGGCACCTCCCAGCAGGCCCCTACACGTCCCCCAGCACCCCCACCCCCCAGCAGTGCAGGGCACCTGCCAGCAGGCCCCACTCATGTCCCCCAGCCCCCCCACCCCCTCCCCCCCAGCATTGACAGGCACCCGCCAGCAGGCCCCGACACATGTCCCCCAGCACCCCCAGCAGTGCAGGGCACCTGCCAGCAGGACCCCACTCATGTCCCACACATGTCCCCTTGCACCCCCAGGAGTGCAGGGCACCTGCCAGCAGGCCCCCACTCATGTCCCACTCATGTCCCCCAGCACCCCCACCCCCCCCAGCAGTGCAGGGCACCTGCCAGCAGGCCCCCACACATGTCCCCCAGCACCCGCACCCCCCAGCAGTGCAGGGCACCTGCCAGCAGGCCCCCACACATGTCCCCCAGCACCCCCACCAGTACAGGGCACCTGCCAGCAGGCCCCCACTCATGTCCCACTCATGTCCCCTTGCACCCCCACCCCCCAGCAGTGCAGGGCACCTGCCAGCAGGCCCCCACTCATGTCCCCCAGCACCCCCACCCCCCAGCAGTGCAGGGCACCTGCCAGCAGACCCCCACTCATGTCCCCTTGCACCCCCACCGCCCAGCAGTGCAGGGCACCTGCCAGCAGACCCCCACACATGTCCCCTTGCACCCCCACCCCCCAGCAGTGCAGGGCACCTGCCAGCAGGCACCCCCACCCCCCAGCAGTGCAGGGCACCTGCCAGCAGGCCCCCACACATGTCCCCTGTACCCCCAGCAGTGCAGGGCACCTGCCAGCAGGCCCCCACAGTGCAGGGCACCTGCCAGCAGGCCCCCACTCATGTCCCCCAGCCCCCCTGCAGTGCAGGGCACCTGCCAGCAGGCCCCCACTCATGTCCCCCAGCCCCCCAGCAGTGCAGGGCACCTGCCGGCAGGCCCCCACTCATGTCCCCCTGCACCCCCACCCCCCAGTAGTGCAGGGCACCTGCCAGCAGGCCCCCACTCATGTCCCCCAGCACCCCCACCCCCCAGCAGTGCAGGGCACTTGCCAGCAGACCCCCACTCATGTCCCACACATGTCCCCTTGCACCCCCACCCCCCAGCAGTGCAGGGCACCTGACAGCAGGCACCCCCACCCCCCAGCAGTGCAGGGTACCTGCCAGCAGGCCCCCACACATGTCCCCCTGTACCCCCAGCAGTGCAGGGCACCTGCCAGCAGGCCCCCACAGTGCAGGGCACCTGCCAGCAGGCCCCCACTGATGTCCCCCAGCCCCCCAGCAGTGCAGGGCACCTGCCAGCAGGCCCCCACTCATGTCCCCCAGCCCCCCAGCAGTGCAGGGCACCTGCCGGCAGGCCCCCACGCATGTCCCACTCATGTCCCCCAGCACCCCCACCCCCCCAGCAGTGCAGGGCACCTGCCAGCAGGCCCCCACACGTCCCCCAGCACCCCCACCCCCCAGCAGTGCAGGGCACCTGCCAGCAGGCCCCCACGCATGTCCCACTCATGCCCCCCAGCACCCCCACCCCCCCAGCAGTGCAGGGCACCTGCCAGCAGGCCCCCACACGTCCCCCAGCACCCCCACACCCCAGCAGTGCAGGGCACCTGCCAGCAGGCCCCCACGCATGTCCCACTCATGTCCCCCAGCACCCCCACCCCCCAGCAGTGCAGGGCACCTGTCAGCAGGCCCACACACGTCCCCCAGCACCCCCACCCCCCAGCAGTGCAGGGCACCTGCCAGCAGGCCCCCCCACATGTCCCCCAGCACCCCCACCAGTACAGGGCACCTGCCAGCAGGCCCCCACTCATGTCCCACTCATGTCCCCCTGCACCCCCACTCCCCAGCAGTGCAGGGCACCTGCCAGCAGGCCCCCACTCATGTCCCACACTTGTCCCCTGGCACCCCCAGCAGTGTAGGGCACCTGCCAGCAGACCCCCACTCATGTCCCCTTGCACCCCCACCCCCCAGCAGTGCAGGGCACTTGCCAGCAGGCCCCCACTCATGTCCCACACATGTCCCCTTGCACCCCCACCCCCCAGCAGTGCAGGGCACCTGCCAGCAGGCACCCCCACCCCCCAGCAGTGCAGGGCACCTGCCAGCAGGCCCCCACACATGTCCCCCTGTACCCCCAGCAGTGCAGGGCACCTGCCAGCAGGCCCCCACAGTGCAGGGCACCTGCCAGCAGGCCCCCACTCATGTCCCCCAGCCCCCCAGCAGTGCAGGGCACCTGCCAGCAGGCCCCCACAGTGCAGGGCACCTGCCAGCAGGCCCCCACTCATGTCCCCCAGCCCCCCAGCAGTGCAGGGCACCTGCCGGCAGGCCCCCACTCATGTCCCACACATGCCCCCTTGCACCCCCACCCCCCAGCAGTGCAGGGCACCTGCCAGCAGGCCCCCACACATGTCCCCCAGCACCCCCACCCCCTGCAGTGCAGGGCACCTGCCAGCAGGCCCCCACACATGTCCCCCAGCCCCCCCAACCCGCCAGCATTGACAGGCACCTGCCAGCAGGCCCTGACACATGTCCCCCAGCACCCCCACCCCCCAGCAGTGCAGGGCACCTGCCAGCAGGCCCCCACACATGTCCCCCAGCACCCCCACCCCCCAGCAGTGCAGGGCACCTGCCAGCAGGCCCCCACACATGTCCCCCTGCACCCCCACCCACCAGCAGTGCAGGGCACCTGCGTGCAGGGCACCTGCCAGCAGGCCCCCACACATGTCCCCCAGCACCCCCACCCCCCAGCAGTGCAGGGCACCTGCGTGCAGGGCACCTGCCAGCAGGCCCCGACACATGTCCCCCACCACCCCCCCACCAGTGAAATGTCGATCTCATGACACAAACCAAAAGTCAACTATGTACATCAAAATGTCCGTCACACACATACACTGGTTGGCATTGCTTGTGTAAACCCACATTTTCACATGCATCAACCCAATGAGCAAACTCCACACATGGAACTAAAACATTAAAATGTATTATGTACATAAAATCAAAAATGAAATGAAAGCATACCAAAATATGAAACATGAACTGAAAAGCATGTGAAAAAGATGATTGAATGAAAATGATAACCAATCCAAAAACATTAGCAAGAAAAACAGTCCAAAGTCACCCTCCAACAACGCAAATACAAAGGAAATGAAAAAAAAAAATCTCCATTGCTTCATGTTCATAATAAAAAAAAGAGAGAAATCATTCCATAGTCCAACTATTTACAATCCATTGTCCGGAAAAAATAAATCCATTGCTCCATGTCCATAATGCAAAAAAAATGAAAAATTAATACATGATGAAACTATATACAATCCATTGTCCAAGGATGTAAAGGGTCCATGATCCCAACCAAACAAATGAAACCTACCTAACAAACTACCTAAAAATATTACTATATACAAATTTGTGTGGCATTGTCCATTGACCACAAATAAAAGGAAAACGAAAAGGAAACCTAACTCTAAAAACTATTTACAAGGGCAGCGGGCTAGTCCGACGGCTCACTTTTTGATGTCCCGGGCCAGGGCATCATCGAACTCCTGCTCAGTGTCCTGGAGGCGGTCCTCTTCCATGGCCCAGAGGGTTCGCAGGGACGACGACATGTTCTCCTCCAACTCCCTGCGAATTGCCTCGAGGCACTCGGCCCGCCTCGAGGCATGGAGTTCTCCGCCCTAACCATCGTGAGCCGTGCCTCTTCTGCCCGCTGCCGCTCCGCATCTATAGCATGGCCTAACCGCTGCCACATGGAAGACACTTCCAGTCCTGGGTCCTCCTGCCCTCTGGCCGATGCCTGCCCCTCCGATGTCGAAGGCCCCGAGCCATGATGGCTCCCACCTTGTTGCTGCTGTGCCTCTGCCTGTGCCCTGGCTCTTGCTGCCTGCACATCCTCCTCCGGCTGGGGTGCAGTTGTTGAGGTGGCCACCCCTGCCTGACGTCCGACTCCCGACTGTGGCAGGGATGTGTCCACCACCAGCCTGGCCGCAGGGTCAGAGGCAGCTCCAGAGGGTACCCAGGTGATACATGGGTGGGAAGATGCATGGAGGACGACTGGGGCATAGGGGGTTCAGTTGAGGAGGGGGTCGGAACAAGGTCCAGAAAACTGAGGAATCCAGCCAGGGTGAGCTGTCCCAGTAGGTCAACGAGCCAATCGAGAAGATGTGCAGTCTCCTCATGAAAAGACTGCAGGTCACCTTGCATGGCCCGTTGACACGCCACCCCACCCAGGACAGGCTCAACCCGGTCCCGGATAGCCACGTCTGCAGGGAGAGGAAGGCCAGTTGTTGTAAGCGGATCCCCTCCCTGAAAACGGGTCTGGACGTAGGCATCCCTGCTGTTGCGGGATGATGCAGTCACAGGATCGGGGACAGGATTACACACAGGCACCTCCGCGGTGGCCTGTGCTGCCTCCTGTCCCTGCAATGCACCACTAGCACCAGTGGAATCCCCACCTCCAGACCCCGTGTCTGTCCCTTGCACGGCCTCCTCCTCCACCAAACCCCCCCACCAACCTGGATGACACTGTGCCATCTTCCTCCGTCGCACCCTGTGGGGTCTCAGCTGCCCCTTCTGCTGCCGAGGAGTCCAACTCCGACCTCCGCCTCTTGGACCTTCCATCAGCAGCTGCGGCCTGGGACGCGGCACCGGACTCCTCACTGCCCGACAAGATGACAACCTGGGAGGGGAGCCGGGCCTTGCGTCTCCAGCTGGCGGGACGATCCCTGCCGCTGTGCTCCACAGCACCCTCTCCGTCCTCTTCTTCAGTTGATGCTGCAGACAGGGAGAGATAAAACACAGGCATCAGGGCACTGTACAATGGACTGATACACACATGACAGTTGCACATGAGTGGCATTGTTTAACTACAGACACGGCATCACACTCCACGACACACGTCATTTTAACTCACACACATGAACATTTCAACAGTAATATTGTACCAGGCAGCACCATCCATACACATACACCTGCATGAACAGTCAAAGGTCAGCCTGACATCACATGAAACACAAGGCGTGCACTAGACATGCACACACCCCACCACACTCACATGCATGTCTACATTTCCTCCAATTGTTGCAGTGATGAGATCGCCATACATGTCACATCTGCCATTCATCCTTCTACATGTCAGTGTCACGTGCATCCATGTTGCATCACAGTTGCACACTTGTCAGATACCCATACATGCACATGTACACAGTGCAGATACATGCAGCTGGAACCAACATCCATGTGTGACACCACAACCTTGACAACTTACATACACAGTCATTCAAACATGTGTGCTCACACATCTGCATTTGGCCTGCATGCTTACCCACACATACTCCATCCATGTGTCTCACACATGAGAGGACTCGCACGTGTCAGCCTCACGGCCCTGTACATACACATCCATACATGGCCCTACAAAACCACATGTGCAACCTGCACACTACTGGCACACCACCACACGCACAGCTTACAATCAGTATGCATGTACACTCACCGCTCGACTCCAGAGGGGTCTGCCTCTGAAGGATCTGGGCGTGGAGCGCTGGGCCTACGCGTTCCAGGACCCTCATCTGGATGGTACTCATGCTGCCCCGACCCTCCTCCACGAGGTGCCGGGCCTTTATGAGGGTCCTGGACCTCCAGTCCTCCCAGCGCTTCTTGACTTGCTTGCTGTTGCGGGTTGCCACCCCCTCCGCGTTGATGGCAACCACAAAGTCGTCCCAGATCCTATCCCGTCCTTCCTTGTTGGCGCGTGATGTTCCGAAGAGGGCATCATAATGCCCCAGGACATGCTTCACCAGGACACCAACTTCTTTCTGACTGAAGCTGGTGGCCCTCTGCCCCTCTGGCTGGGGGTCACCAGTGGTCTCAGATGGTGTTTGCTCCGACATGGCGACCCCCGAGGCAGGCGTGGATGGGCAACTGTGTCCTGGGGCTGGGCTGTGGAGAGATTGTATCCCAGTCAGGAGTCTTCTGTTCCAGCAGGGGTGGACACAGCAACTGGACCCCTGCAGATGGCTGATGGGCAGCACAGGTCGCCGTGGAGGGGCCTGTGCATGTCACTGTCCCTGACACTGTGACTGCACCACCATGCACCAGCAGGGATGCCCCATCCCAGGCCTGTCTGCAGATAGGGGGGGATGTCCATGTCATCTGACACTCTTCTACCTGCGGACGAGGGGACCCTGACCGTATGGAGAAGGTCCTGATTGGTGTCGCGTTGCGCACGCGTGACATTCGTGATGACGTGCGTGCTTCCCGGGGGGAGCACGCACGTCATCACGAAGAGTAGTGTGCCAACGTGGCCCAGTTGAGAGTGTCCATGGTCGGGGGTTTTGTACATGTGTCGGCCACTCTGGCGGCCCTCTACTCTGTGGAGACTATGCGCCAGTCGTTCTCCATGCCGTCCTCCGGCCCAGATGCCACCAGGGCCCCCTGTGGACCTGCCCTGACCAACGCAGCCAGCTTGGTGGGGATCCCAACCCTGCCACAGTCGGGAGTCAGAGGTCCAGCAGGGGTGGACACCCCAGCAACTGGAACCCAGCAGATGGAGGATGTGCAGGCATCATCGGGCAGGGCACGTGCACGACGGCGTCGGTGGATTCCATCAGCCTGGATGCCGTCATGCTGGCAGAGGCAGTTGCGTCGGCGGCAGGCTCAACGTGGGAGGCATCATGGATCAGGGCCATCTACATCAGAGGGGCAGGCATCGGCCGGAGGGCAGGAGGACCCTGGAATGGGAGTGTCTTCCGTGTGGCAGTGGTTGGGCCAGCGGATAGGTGCGGAGCGGCGGCGGGCGGAGGAGGCACGGCTCACAATGGTCAGGGCGGAGAGCTCCATGCGCAGGGCGCCGAGGCGGGCTGAGTGCCTCGAGGGAATTCGCAAGGAGTTGGAGGTTGACATGGCGTTATCCCTGCGAGACCTCAGGGCCAGTGAACAGGCCCGCCTCCAAGACATTGAACAGGAGTTCGATTATGCCCTGGCTCATGACATCAACAAGTCGTTGGACTTGCCCGCCGCCATTGTATATAGTTCATTAGTGTTAAGTTTCATTTCTTTTTTCTTTCATTTGGGGCGCATGGACTATGCCCCACATTTTTGTATATAGTTAGTAATTAGGTAGGTTTCATTTATGTCGTTGGGCTCATGGACCCTGGATTTGCTATTTGTACATAGTTTTACAGTGGATTTTTCTCCTTAATCTTATTTATCTTTTTCACCATGGAGCTTTTCTTTCCCTTTGGATTTGCTTTGTTGGACGGTGACTTTGGACACATTTTCATTTGGATTAATTTGGATTCTCATTTTATTTATTCATCATTTTTTGGGACATGCTGCATTTTGATTATTATTGGCATTAATGTGTTTTGATTTCATTCCCTTCATTTTGAATTGAATAATTTTGTTTCTTCAATGTGTGGTCTTCTCTCATTGGTTTCATGCATGTCACAATGTGGGTTTTCTCAGTCATGTGTTGCCATTGTGTGGGTCTGACAGACTTGTACTCATGCGCATACTGCTTATTTGTGATCTATCATGTAATGGAGATTTCAATTTGGAGTGGATGTAAAGCTTGGTTGGGTGTTTGGACTGGGGTGGGATTTGGGTGGCCATAAGAGCCAGGGATCTGGATTGTGATGACGTGTTGGCTGGGGGACATGCGTCAGGGCCTGCTGCCAGGTGCCCCTCACTGCTGGGGGGTGGGGGTGCTGGGGGACATGTGTCAGGGCCTGCTGGCAGGTGCCTGTCAATGCTGGGGGGGTGGGGGGGACATGAGTGGGGGCCTGCTGGCAGGTGCCCCTCACTGCTGGGGGGTGGGGGTGCTGGGGGACATGAGTGGGGGCCTGCTGGCAGGTGCCTGTCAATGCTGGGGGGTGGCTGGGGGACATGAGTGGGGGCCTGCTGGCAGGTGCCCCTCACCTCTTGGGGGTGGGGGTGCTGGGGGACATGAGTGGGGGCCTGCTGGCAGGTGCTCCTCACTGCTGGGGGTGGGGGTGCTGGGGGACATGTGTCGGGGCCTGCTGGCAGGTGCCTGTCAATGCTGGGGGGGGGCTGGGGAACATGAGTTGGGGCCTGCTGGCAGGTGCCCCTCACTGCTGGGGGGTGGGGGTGCTGGGGGACATGTGTCGGGGCCTGCTGGCAGGTGCCTGTCAATGCTGGGGGGACATGAGTGGGGGCCTGCTGGCAGGTGCCCCTCACTGCTGGGGGTGGGGGTGCTGGGGGACATGTGTGGGGGCCTGCTGGCAGGTGCCCCTCACTGCTGGGGGTGGGGGTGCTGGGGGACAAATGTCTCGGGGCCTGCTGGCAGGTGCTTGTCTTTGATGGGGGGGTGGGGGACATGAGTGGGGGCCTGCTGGCAGCTGCCCCTCACTGCTGGGGGGTGGGGGTGCAGGGGGACACGAGTGAGGGCCTGCTGGCATGTGCCCCTCACTGGTGGGGGGTGGGGGTGCTGGGGGACATGAGTGGGGGCCTGCTGGCAGGTGCCCCTCACTGCTGGGGGGTGGGGGTGCTGGGGGACATGTGTGGGGGCCTGCTGGCAGGTGCCTGTCAATGCTGGAAATGGGTGGAGGGGCTGGGGGACATGAGTGGGGGCCTGCTGGCAGGTGCCCCTCACTGCTGGGGGGTGGGGGTGCAGGGGGACATGAGTGGGGGCCTGCTGGCAAGTGCCCCTCACTGCTGGGGGGGTAGGGGTGCTGGGGGACATGTGTCGGGGCCTGCTGGCAGGTGCCTGTCAATGATGAGGGACTGGGGGGGCATGAGTGGGGGCCTGCTGGCAGGTGCCCCTCACTGCTGGGGGGTGGGGGTGCTGGGGGACATGTGTCGGGGCCTGCTGGCAGGTGCCTGTCAATGCTGGAAATGGGTGGAGGGGCTGGGGGACATGAGTGGGGGCCTGCTGGCAGGTACCCCTCGCTGCTGGGGGGTGGGGGTGCAGGGGGACATGAGTGGGGGCCTGCTGGCAGGTGCCCCTCACTGCTGGGGGGTGGGGGTGCTGGGAGACATGAGTTGGTGATCATATTGCAACGTGACATGTGGCTTGGCTGGGGGCATGCCCATGGTGGATTGGCTGCCTGCGGGACATGACCAGGGGTGCAGGGTAGTCCCCTGTGGTGTGGGCTGCCTGCAAGGGCCGTGGAGGGGGTAGAGGGGACACCTGGGAGGACCCACACTGCCAATTCACGTGTAGGACTCCCCGCGCACCCCCGAAATATGCATTCCCCGCTCTGACAGCAAAATCGCATGTGAAACTTCATGCGCAGCCCAGTAATAGACGTACCCTGCTCCAATCGCGTGAGAAACTTCCCGCGCACCCCTGAAATACACGTACCCAGGCCAATCGCATGTGAAACTTCCCGCGCACCCCTGAAATACACGTACCCAGCCCAATCGTGTGTGAAACTTCCCGGGCACCCCTGAAATACACGTACCCAGGCCAATCACGTGTGAAACTTCCCGCGCACCCCTGAAATACACGTACCCAGGCCAATCACGTGTGAAACTTCCCGCGCACCCCTGAAATAGACGTACCCAGGCCAATCGCGTGTGAAACTTCCCGCGCACCCCAGTAATACACGTTCCAACTGGTCCAGGGTTAGCGCAGCCCTTTGCACTGAATTGGGAATTTTGATGGCTTTCTTGCGCGAGGGCGTTCTTTGGGGCGTAACTTGCGCTGCTGCAGGGTCGCTGCGCCACGGCTGGTTTTGGAGGCTAAAATCCATGAATACGCTGTGCGTGGAAATCTATTTTAGCGCAGACATTCGCACGCGCAACTGTGCGCCAGCCGCGTGCGCCACTTTTGTGTGAAATTCTATGAATCACCCTGCAAGTCTCGGCCGTTCCAGTACTTTTCTGAGAGATATGTTTGCTTTAACTCTGACATACAGCAATGCAAAAAATAAACGAAAATGCAGTTTAGGCAGTTATGGCGGCCTGGAGGGGCAGTGTGTAATAGCAAAGAGAATCTAAAAAAGGCACAACAGCGGTACAAAAATAAAGTAAAACAAATAAAATACAATATTTACCAACAATAACAAGTGCTAGCTTGTGTTGTGAATAAGTCAAACATGAATTATTTGAAACTAGTCAATAGGCAAGAGAATTTCCAACTTCATAGTCAAGAAAATCCGATCCTGGAGCCGATCTGGGTAGAGCATTTCACTTCCATATTTGAACTGCTGACATCCGGGCTGGCCAAAGAACTAGGACAAGGTCCTTGGGAACTCTCCTTTGATAGGGATGATTTAATCATCATTATCACGAAAAGTAAACATTCTCGGCCTCCTGGCCCAAATGGTCTTCGTAATTGGGTTTTGAAAGACAATCCGGAATTGTGGGCTTCCTATCTATGTGTTATATTTAATAGAATTAGGACTTCAGAGAATTGCTATAAATGGCACAAACTAGACACCTGACATTTTTCTAAACTAAAACTGGGGTATTCAAACAATCCAAATGCCTTGTTGGGTTTTGCATTGATGGAGGCTGTCCCGGGTTCACACACATTTTTAATGGTATAAGAGGGAGCAGCCTCTGGGACTTAATTATAGCTGAAAAAGGAGTGGAGAATTGCGTGTCCAACCTGGTTCAAGTGAAAACAGCAATTAAATGCTGGTCTAGAGAAAGAGCGTTAGTGGTGGATGCAGATAGTGTCCAATCACTGCCTTCACGCACTGTGTACCTTGAGACCAAATGGAGTCTCATAGCCACTGGTCTGATTGCTGGCCTCAATTCACCTATGCAGAGAAGGTTACTGATTATGACCAGGTTAAATCTGCTTCTGCTTGCCAAAAGAACCGGCTGGCACTAGGCTTCTTCAAAATGCCAATGTGATATGGGGTTGGATGAAGATTTGGTATATTTTCTCTTGATCTACCCATTTTAAAAAGTTGAGAGGATGGCATTGTTAAAAACAGATTTCGAAGGGATTGTGTCCTCCGACGTATTCCTTATCTTTGATAATACGTTTCCAGCTTGCTGGCCTCGGAAATATTTTCTGTAGAGGGCGCTGCGCGTCGACGTCCGCCGAGTCGATGTCCCTCGACGGCCACCGTATCGGCGCCGTCGTCATCATGCCCATAAATAGCCACGCGCTGCGTCCGTTGCTCAGTTCCATTTTTCCGCGCTTCGTGGGGCCTCGGAACGTCGTTGCTCAGTTCAGTCAGGATAACTACTATATCTACTCGAATATACCTTCTCGTTCTCGATGGCATCTTCATCGGAACCGACGACACCGCGATCCGCTTCAAGAAATGTCGAGACTGCGGTAAAAAAATGACGATAACGGATCCACACAGGATCTGCTTGTGGTGCTTGGGAACCGACCACCATTGTTCGGAGTGTGAGGACTGCATGTCCATGCCGGCAAAAGCCTTGAAGGAGCGCAAGGGGAAGCTCGAGAGAGGTAAGTCAGCCAAAACCTCTTTGGCTGACTCGAGGCATTCGTCTCCTCGCCATCGAAAACATTCCCATTCTAGATCTTGAAGTAGCTCCCACCATTCGTCGAGATCAAGACACTCAAAAAAGAGACGAAGATCCCCTTCCTCGTCTTCTGTGTCCCCAGAAAGGGTCTCCTGTCCCACTAAACACAGCTCTTCAAGCTGAGTGGGAGGAATTCAGAAAGAAAATGTTAAGTGTCTTCGAGAACGCGGCCTCGACCCCCTCGAAGACAGCTGAGGGTGATACCCCGGGTGAAAAACCCAAAAAATCAAAACGCCGCGAGTCGCAGCACCCGGCGAAACATTCCACCCAAGAGCGCCACGAGCCATCGGGTAAGAAGGCACCGTCTTCGACACCGTCGTCGAAGATTCCTTCGACGCAATCGACGCCGTTGTCAAAGGGTACCTCGACGCATCGGTCGATCGACTCGACATCGACGCCGATGAAAGAGAAGACTAAGGCCACTCCACAGCCAACGGTGATTCCAAGGGCTTCCGGCAGGACGCCGAGACCGTCGTCGATGTCCTCGACTATGATCCCGATCCTCGAGTTCTTCGAGACCCCTTCCAGTTTTTTCGACGCCGTTCTCGGCGCCTTCGAAGCCTGTCACATCGGCGTCGACATCGACGTTTTCCCGCCCAATAATGACGAGTTTGGCTCCTTCTGCCTTAGAGATGGGTTTTTACACCATTTCAGAGGTCAGAGTACCCTGGACTATCTTCAATTTATGAAGAGGGGGAAGATTCTGACCAGGAAACATTTGGTTTGCAGAGGACCACAGTGCCCATTTCAGAGGATTTCACCTCTGAGGAAAGAAGGCTGACGGACCTACAGGAGTCACTACATGAGGCAAGTGGGCTGGACACTTCCCCAGAAGTGGAATTTGTTAAACCAGACCCAGGAGAACATGCCGAAACACCCTATAGAACCCTTATGGCAAGAATTATTGAATTTATGGGTTGGTCTGCGCCTTCCCCTGTTTTTCAACAGGATGACCTAACAGACATATTAGACAAAGGTCCACAGGAGGACCCTGTGATCCCCTCCCATGCAGCCTTACAAAGGAAAATTACATCTAATTGGGAAACTCCTGAAGTTATCCCTGCGGTCAATAAAAGATTGTCAGCCAAGTATAGGGTAGCGTCTGCTGACCCTGAATACTTATCAAAACACCCGACGCCAGAGAGCCTGGTGGTTCAAGCGGCAACTTCATCTAGCAGTAGGACCGCTTACTCTACTGTCCCACAGGATAGAGATGACAAGAGGTACGATTCTATGGCGAAGAAAGTCTTCTCTGCTTGTAGTATGGCGTTGAAATCCATCAACGCCACCTGTACGCTCGCCAGGTTCAGTCACACACTATGGGAGTGTGCTTCATCAGCGGCTGACTGCATACCCGAAGGAGAGCAAAAGGAAGCCTTGCTTAAAATTATTAAAGATGGCAAAGATGCCATGTGCGAATCACTTCAAACTGGCATTGATTCCGCTGACAGTATCAGCAGGGCCATGGTGGCAAGTACAACAATCCGCAGGCATGCGTGATTGCGAAAGTCTGGCTTTGCTCCAGATGTACAGGCCAGACTTTTGAATATGCCCTTTGACGGCTCTTCACTATTCGGGAAAAAGGCCGATGACAGTCTGGAAAAGTTGCAGACTTCTAAAGCAGCAGCAAAATCTTTAGGAGCTGCTATCCGCCAAACTCCTTTTCGCCCCTCAGGAACCTCTGGGAGAGGAAAGTCCTTTCGCTATTATTCCGCATTCGGGAAAGGCAGAGGACAGCCGGCTCAAAGAGGCCAAAGGAGATCCACCCGAGGTGGACGGGTCAAAGGTACTAAGGCCGCAGCAGCAGCAGGTGCCTCTTTACCCTCGGCATCTGCATCAGCCGCCCCCAAACCACTCTGAGGCCTTTCCACAAATACACCTGTAGGGGGCAGGTTAACTCACCATCTGACGGAACGGCAGGCTATAACGTCAGATGCTTGGGCATTGGAGACAGTTGCCCAGGGTTACTGCCTACCCTTTCTACACATTCCTCAGAGTCATCCACCGGGGAACAACTCTTTGAGGATTCCAGATCCGCTCCTTTTGCAGGAGATTCTAGACCTGCTAGAGAAAGGTGCCATAGAACCGGTACCTGTAGCGGACAGGAACAAGGGCTGGTACTCCCCCTACTTTCTCATACCAAAGAAGGACGGAGGACTGAGACCCATCCTGGACTTACGAGAATTGAACAAGTTCCTCAGGAAGGACAAGTTCAAGATGGTAACTCTCTCTCAGATCCTTCAGGCCCTCCAGCTCCAGGACTGGCTGGTATCTCTGGACCTTCAGGATGCTTATTTCCATTTGCCAATCCATCTCAAACACAGGAAATACCTGAGGTTCGCAATTGGCGACTCATTATCAATTTCGAGTTCTGCCTTTGGGCTGACCTCTGCCCCGAGGGTCTTCACCAAGCTGTTGCCGGTAGTGGCGGCGAGTCTAAGGAGGGAAGGAATCCACGTCTACCCCTACCTGGACGATTGGCTGGTCAGGGCTGTATCTTCGAAACAGGCCCAGGCCCAGCTAGATTATGTCTGCCACTTCCTTCACAAACTGGGCCTCTCCCTCAATTTATAGAAGTCACAGATGATACCATCACAGAGACTCCAATTCATTGGAGCGGTCCTGGACACTTCCCTGGGAAAAGCCTCGCCACCAGAGGTGAGGGCTCAAGATATTCAACAGATGGTCACAAAATTTCAAAATGCCCAACGTCTCCCAGCCTTCGACTTTTTGAGGTTGCTAGGCCTCATGGCATCCTGCATCTTCCTTGTGCCAGAGGCTCACCTGAGAATGAGATCTCTTCAGTCGGCCCTGAGAAGTCAGTGGTCGCAATTCTCAGGGAGAATGACAGATCTCCTCCAGATTCCGGACAAGGTAGCCCGCGACCTTCAATGGTGGGCCTATACAGAGAACATCTTGAAAGGAGAACTGTTTTGGCAACCATGGCCGGAGATAACAGTAGTCACAGACGCCTCACTCACGGGGTGGGGAGCCCATGCCAACGATTTCACCATCAGCGGTCGTTGGTCTCCATCGGAGTCCAGACTACACATCAACCTTTTGGAGCTGAGAGCGATCAGACTAGCGCTGAAAGCTTTCCTGCCATCAGTACAGGGGAGAAATGTCCTGATAATGACGGACAACACAGTGGCCATGCACTACCTCAACAAAAGAGGAGGCGTAGGATCACTGCCACTGTGCAGAGAGGCGATGCAGCTCTGGTTTTGGGCAATCCAAGAAGGAATCTCGGCAGTCCACCTAGCCGGAGAGAAGAACTTGACAGCGGACGCTCTGAGCAGGCAGAGCACAGTCTCCCACGAGTGGGAGCTAGCTCAGGAAGTCCTTCAAGAGATCTTTGATCTTTGGGGAACCCCTCGGGTGGATCTGTTTGCCACAAGCACCAACAGGAAGTGCGATCTGTTCTGTTCAAGGGAATTTCCCCCGAGAGGAGCTCTAGGAGACGCGTTCGTAGTGGACTGGGAGTTTCTACTCCTTTACGCGTTCCCACCAGTCCCTGTTATTCCTCAAATGATCAGGAGGTTGAGAAGATTCCGGAAAACCATGATCCTAATTGCCCCGGATTGGGCCAGGAGAACGTGGTACCCGGACCTTCTAGATATGTCCATCTGTCCTCCAATCCGTCTTCCACTCAAGGAGAATCTTCTCTCGCAGAAGGGAGGTCAGGTTCTCCATCCAGACACCAGAACCCTCAACCTTCACGCGTGGCTTCTGAAAGGGTGAGGTACAAGGATTGGGATCTCCCTGATGACGTCATGGAGGTGTTGCTTTCGGCCAGAAGGCCAGCAACAAAGTCTTTATACCGCTGCCGTTGGAACAAATTTTACAGCTGGTGTAGGGAAGAGAATATCGACCCTTTTTCATGTGGTACACCAACGGTGTTATCGTTTCTACTCTACTTGGCAAACTCAGGCCTTCAAGTTGGCACTGTAAAAGGCTATCTCGCAGCGCTTTCTATCTTCAAGCGCACTGCGGAGGAACCATCGTATTTCAAACTTCCTCTAGTGGTACAATTTCTCAAGGGATTAACTATTCTTTATCCTCCAAAACAATTCCAGGTTCCCTTATGGGACTTAAATTTAGTCTTAAACTTCCTAATGGGCACTCCATTCGAACCACTTCACTCTTGTGCGCTGAGATTTCTCACACTTAAAACTGTCCTATTGGTAGCACTGACATCTGCTAGGAGAGTGAGCGAGCTACAAGCTCTCTCCTGTAAACCCCCACATACAATCTTCCATAAGGACTAAGTTGTCCTACAGGTGAAGCCCAATTTCCTCCCAAAGGTGGTTTCTGAATTTCATATTACTCAGAAAATTACCTTACCTTCGTTCTACCCTCCTCCCCATCCGGGGAAAGAGGAGGAAAGGCTACATAGGCTGGACCCAAGGCGAGCTCTCAGCTTTTACATCAACAGAATGGCTAGGATCAGGCAAGCAGACCAACTGTTTGTAGGATACTCAGGTCACAAGTTGGGACTACCCATAACAAAACAAACCATCTCCAGGTGGATTATTTTGGCCATTCTGGAATGTTACAAACTGGCAGGGAAAGAGCCACCCCAAAATCTCAGGGCTCATTCAACCAGGGGTATCGCAGCCTCTTCGGCTCTCCAAAGAGGGGTACCGGTCCGAGACATATGTGCGGCTGCCACATGGTCGTCCGCACATACATTCACAAAATTTTACAACCTGGATTCCTCCACTACTCAAGAGACCAGATTTGGCAAGGCCGTATTACATTCGGTCCATCCCTAAAGGGATGCATAACATTCTCACTCCCACCTCCAATTACATGCCACTGCTATGGGAGTCTATCAAAGATAAGGAATACGTCGGAGGACACAATCCCTTCGAAGAACAAGTTACTTCTTACCTTGTAACGTTCTTTCGACGGGATGTTCCTCCGACGCATTCCTTATCGCCCCTCCCATCCATCCCCGCAGTGATACTTCCCTTGTGGTTGCAGCTTGCGCTCCTTCAAGGTCAATAACCAATTCAGGCATGACTTTTCTACAAAACGGAACTGAGCAACGGACGCAGCGCGTGGCTATTTATGGGCATGATGACGTTGGCGCCGATACGGTGGCCGTCGAGGGACATCGACTCGGCGGACGTCGACGCACAGCGCCCTCTACAGAAAAAATTTCCGAGGCCAGCAAGCTGGAAACGTATTACCAAAGATAAGGAATACGTCGGAGGAACTTACCGTCGAAAGAACGTTACAAGGTAAGAAGTAACTTGTTCTTCTGGCTCACAATATTAGCTCTTGTAAGGAAGCTTTGGCCTTACATTTTTTTTTATTTTATTGCAATTTTTATTGAGTTTTATAAAATCACATTACACATATGCAACACCAGATCCATATAAGTATAACATAGAACTAAGAAACCAAACTATGCAGGTGCGTCCTACACCCCCCTCCAACCAATTACCCCCTCATTCCCAAACCACTTAACAGATGGCTCATTCATGTACACCAATGCTTCATTACACCCCCGGGGCAATCCTTAGTCTTCTGATCAAACGACAGTCCCATTTCGTGCATGTTAACCTCTAAGATGGGAAATTCAAGGCTTCATAACTTCCCCTCCATGTCCTGATGGGCAGGTAACTCCCTTGTTATTGGATGTATTGTGCGTAGAATGGCCTTCATTTTTAATTGTACTGAGCCCCAGTTTCTTTTCAACTTGATTACATTTCTAGATATGGCCTTAAAGGTAAGATTGCTTAAAACACAATTTGCGCCCAGGGATTAATGCCAAACCTCTAAAAGTTGATTGTGGTTTATGGGCAAAATTTGTATGAATGTTGGTTTATATGGAGTTCTTTTTTATTATGGTTTTAATTGTTTGATTTTAAATAAGTTGTTATCAATTTGGTCCGTAGATAACTGATTCTAACGTGGACAGTTTTTTTTATCATGTATGTATTGTTAATATAGTCATCTGAATAAACCTTTTCAAATGGAAATGGTAATAGAATTTTGGAGCGACAACGATATCCCGAAACCTAGAACCTTCCAGACATAGTTCCAATATTTAAAAAGGGGTATAAACTTGACCCACTAAAATACCGGCCAATAGCTTCATTGGATGCTGATGCAAACATGTTCTCTTGTCTGGTTTTAAGGGAACTTACTTATTGGGCTGAACAGAAAGGAATCCTAAAAAGAAACAAAATGGGCTTCAGGAAAGGCGTGGGGACCACCCTTCCAGGGGCTATCATGGATTTATTTCAACATGCAGTACTTAAAAAGGTTTTGTCTCAAATTTATGTGGGAAGCATTGATCTATCACTTGCCTTTGACACTGTTAACTGTAGTATCCTGTGGGAAAAATATAGATCATGGCACACCCCCCCCCTCTTTTAAACATATTTATTCGTCTCCACATAAATGCAATATTAAGAATAAGAACACATTTATACTTTTGCAATCAGTAAAAACGTTTAGAGGGCTTAGACAACGGTGCATCTTGGTCCCCCTTCTTTTTAATTTGTATTTCTCAGATTTAGGGAGACTGGAATGCATGCAACCCTTATATCCCCTAACATTTTTGATTTAAATGTCTTTTGGCTCTCTTTTGGCTCTCTTATGCTTTTGTTCTTTTGGTTTGCCCGAAAGTAGGGCTTCAAAGAATGATACATTTATTTACCACATACGCACTCCAAAAATGAAAAAAACACAAAGATCTTGCAATTCACTATGAGTAAGAGGAATCAGCCCAGGAGTTGGTGGTTATTAAACTAAAAACTAGAGAAAGTGGATGAACTCCCTTATTTAGGCTTCAATATTATGTCTCGGCCTGATTAAAAAATGATGATGGCTTTGATTAGGATGAAAGCGAGACGCCTGGGCTATCAAATGAGACATTTCTTTATTAGATATGGGAAATGTACAATTTTTTAAACATTTTTTTATTACTATAATGGGTTTTAAGGGGTTAAAAAAAACCAGGGGTTGGGGGACCCCCCCATTAATTTTTTTTTAAAATGCATTTTTCGATGCATTTTTTTCGATGCAATCACTAGGAACCGCCAGTCACTCGTTGCTTCTGAAAGTGGGGGTTAGGGATACAGGGTGTAGAAGAAAGGAGTGATTGGGGTTGCAGGGGTATAACCTGCATACTTCATATATAAACAAGTCGGCATTGTCAGTATGTAAAGGACGGCCTCTTAACAGACAGAGGTACGCTTCACACCGTTTTTTCTTCAGCAATGCCGTAATCTTGCGAGATTTCATCCAATTCATACAAGCACGGAAATCACATTCATTTTCAGTTTCACATCGAAAAGGCTACACACAATGGTAAGGGGACTATGAAAACCCCTTTTCTGCCGAAAAATCATTGCGCAGCATTTAAAGCATATATATATATATATATTTTCTTTTTCGGCATAAAAGGGGTTTTCATACATTACTCACTGTAATCGTATTTCTGATGCTTGTATCTGCTTAGATTCACAGGATCTCTGCTCAAAGCGTCCGCCAGAGAATTGAGATCCCCTGGAAAATGTTGCGATGACAGATGTTCCGTCTGAGTGCCCATATCCACATTTTTTGGGCAAGCTTGGACAGATTTGTCGCACGAGTCCCTCCTTGTTTGTTCAGGTAAAACATGACTGTTGTGCTGTCTGTCAGGATCTGCACTGACAGGTTCAACAGGTAGGGCTCGAACGCTTGAAGCGCTCTGAATACTGCCAGAAGTTCTAACAGATTGATATGATTCTTGGCCACTGAGTGAGACCAGAGACCCTGAGCTGTGTGGTGGAGATGGTGTGCTCCCCACCCTGACAGGCATGTGTCCGTTGTGACTACCGCCTGTATCTCCGGATCATAAAAGGGTTTCCCCTTGGACAGATTTTCTTTTTCCACCAGTGAATGCTTTGTACAAGTGTTGGTGAAACGACCACTAGATCGTCCCACTGACCACTTGCCTGAGACCACTGTTTCGCCAACCATTCTTGCATGGGACGCATGCGCAGGCGCGTGTGGGGGACCAGGTAAATACATGACGCCATCATGCCCAGCAAACGCATTGCTTTGCGTACTGTTATCTGGCGACCGGCCTGATATTGCAGAATTTGCAGCAGTATATTCCGAATTCTTTCCTCTGATGGAAAGGCCAACCCCTCGTGTGTTTAGGACAGCTCCTAGGAACTGTTTGGAGGTGCTTGGCACCAGACTTGACTTTTTCTCGTTAATGGAGAAACCTAATTCGAAGAGGAGGTCGATCGTTCTTTGAATGTTTGTTCTGCAAATTACTAGGGTCTCCCCCGTGATGAGTCAGTCGTCCAGGTAAGGGTACACTGGGATTGCCTCCCTGCGTAGGTGTGCCGCCGCCACCGCCAGTACCTTGGTGAATACCCTTGGAGCCGAGGCTATACCGAAGGGCAGTACCTTGAACTGGTAGTACTGACTGTCCACCTTGAAGCGCAAGTACTTTCTGTGTGCTGGGAACATGGAAATATGAAAATAGGCATCTTTCATGTCCAATGTTGCCATGTAATCCCCTTTTTTAGGAGGGGGATTACCTCTTGGAGAGTAGCCATGCGAAATTTTTGGGGCTTGACATACTTGTTTGCAGGCCGCAAGTCCAATACTGGGCGCATTGTCAAATCTTTTTTTGGCACAAGGAAGTACGTTTAATAAATACCCTTGTTTACCTGGTGTCCCGGGACGAGTTCTATCGTGTCCTTTGCTAGAAGATTGACGATCTCTTCGAGGAGGATCTTCTGGTGGTCTAATGAATGTACTTTTTGTTGTGGAGGGTGGTTTCGGGAACGTTCTAACAGTTCTATGCAGTATCCTGCGGACACTGTGGACAGCACCCATCTGTCTGATGTGATCCCTTCCCAAGCTTGGGTGAAGTTGGAAATGCGTCCCCCTACTGGGGATGTGTGAGAAGGGACCCTGAACGGAACGTCACTGTTTTGGGGGAGGCGTGCCGCCGCCTCTATTGGGGCTGCCTCTAACCTTACCACATCCTCTCTTGTTACCCCTGCCATAACCCTGGGTAGACTGCTGGTTGCTGTTATTCCATGATGTACCCTGCCCCTGGGAATAGTTGGAGCCTCTTTGGGAATTTTGTCCGCGTGGGTGATGAAAATTGCCATTCCCTCTTTGATTCAGGGGTTTGTTGGTTAATTGGCCCAGGGATTTTAGAGTCTCGTACTCATCCTTGGCATTTTTTAGCGTGTCCTCTACCGCCCTACCAAACAGTAGATCAGGCTCCACCGGTTTGTCAATTAAAGATGCTTGGGTCTCGGGTTTGAACGCAGATTGCCGTAACCAAGCATGTCTTTTGATAACAGTGCTTTCTGCTATCAATCTGCCGGCGTTATCCGCGGCATCAAAGTTTGCTTTTAAGATGCAACTGGACACGGCTCTTCCCTCCGACGCAACCCGTGCCAACTGGCCCTTTAAGGTTTCTGGGGCGAAGTCGATGAGTGCCGCGACCTCTTCCCACTGGTGGCAGTTGTAACTCGCCAGTAGGGTGGTGGAGTTGGCAATCCTTGCCTGGTAGGCGGAAGTGGAGGCTACTTTCCTCCCCAAACCATAAATCCTTTTGCTCTCCTAGTCGGGAGGAGCTTCAGACGCTGATAGGGGCGTTCCCGCCCTCTTTCGGGTGTTTATCACTACCAGGGAGTCCGATTTCAGATGCCTCCTTATGTACAGCGGATCTGACTGGGCTGCCCTAAAGTTTCTCGATCCTGGGGTTTACTGCCCTGGTGAGGTTTGGATTTACAAGGGAAGGGTCTATTCTTCTTTGAATAGATTTGAGGATAGGGATGGCCTGGGCAACAGGTCTTTATCCCACTAGTTATTCGGCAAAATCCCTCTCTTCCCGTGCCCCCTGGGTATCAATCTGGAAGTGTTCTGTCGCTCTAGACAGAACCTCATTCAGGAGTGGTTGGTTGTCGACAGGGGAGTCGGTAACCGGGGGTTCTTTGCCTACTGGGGAATCTACTCTGTAGGTTTCTGGGTCATCCTCGTCCTCTTGGTCCTCGTCATCCCCATAGTAGTCCGTCCCAGCTTGGTCTCCCAAATCTGGATCCTAAATAAAAAGTGGATCCTCATTATATTGAGAGTAAGGCTGTATATAGAAAGGGTCTGAAGACGGACCTTGTGTTGGTGCTTCAACCTGGGATTTCTTACTTGGGGGTTGCGGGTCCCTAGAGCCTGAGGGTGTAGCCTGGTCGGGGGTATAGGAGAGGAAGTGCTCAGGATTCTTGGCATAGAAGTCTGCCAGGGATGACATCTAGACATAACTGTCTATGGGCCTCATTACGACCCAGGCGTTAAGGGTTAACGCCGTTGTTAACCCTTAACGCCTATTCTGATTTTAACGGCTGCTCTTAGCAGCCGTTAAAATCCATGGCGCTAACCTGCCATGATGCTAATTACGCCACCGTAATTTACGGTGGCGTAATTAGCGCCTTCCCCACTCCCATTATGCCCTATGGGGCAAAAATGGGAATGGGGAAGGGAAAATGGGAAATGGGGATTTACCGCCCCACTCACCTTGGAATGGGGCGGTAAATCCGCCATCCACCATGGTGTAAACGTAGTTTACACCATGGTGGTAAAGTTGGCGCAATTAGCGCCTGGGTCGTAATGACCCCCTATATCTTCACTAGACCATTCCTTGGAGCTGGGGATTACCCTTTCCTGCGAGGGTTTCCCTGTTTTATCCTGACTGGGCCTTTGGCCTTGTGCAGGTGTTTTAGGTAAGTTAACAGAAGACTGAGACTTGTCTGTCTGTTTATGTGGCGTAGAAGACTTATGTGGCGTAGAAGAAGGTTGAGAATGCTTCTTTTGTTGTTTAGCCGCCTCCCCGTGTGTGGAAAAGTGTTTACCCAGTGTTTTCAGTACTTGGAGCTCTTCGACGTCTGGCATCGAGATTCAGGGTTAGTGTCCCTATCTCTAGAGTGTGGAGGTTGGGACTCGGAGGCAGCCGTCACACGGTCTGCTGACGCCGACTCCTGGAGTGCAGCCTGGGGATGGAGGTCGTCTTCGTCTTCCGACGATCGAACCTCCGTAACCTTAGTGAGCGAGGCACCCTTGGCAACAGTGGATGGTTGCCTGGTGTCATGCAGTGATCTTGATCGAGAACGCCCAGAGGACACCGATTCGGTGGGCCATTCTCTGTGTGCCTCTTTCTGAGAACTCAACGTGCGCGTTGAGTCTCGGTTGGACTTCGCGTGTTTGATGGAAGTGCTGTGGGTAGCGCTCGTGTCGCCGGGGATTTCCCCCCCATAGCTGCCCTGCCGGACAACCTTCCGAGGTCTGGGACTTGCGCTTGGCTGTCTCGACGCCATGTTGCCCTCGCCGTCCGAAAGCACGGCGTCACTGCCATCACTGAAGGCGCCCTCCGCTGCCATTGCCTTTTGTCGCCTGGTGTGGTGGGCCCAACGTTTTGTCGAACGGTCCTGTAGGGTGTTCGGTTTAAACCGACTACACGGGTGGTCCCTCAGCAAGCAGAGGTTACACGTGGCGTGTCTGTCAACCCAAGGGTACTTGCGGTTGCACTTGGGGCAGAATTGGAAAGGGGTACCCTCCATAGGCACCTTGTGGCAGAGGGCTAGTGAGTGCGGGAATATATAAGAATATGTACCTATATATTTAAGAGTGTAGAGTAGGTGCCACCCCTCTCCCCACTCTCCCTACTCTCCCTACTTGCAGGGCCGAGGCCAGAGGCCTTCTGAGGCCCAAGTCCATTGTGCAGCTCTCGACGGTTGTTTCCTTCTCCGGGCCGGCATCGAGTGTCGAAGATCGATGACTCGACGTTGGGATGGAGAAATGGGGAAATATTAAGATATTTTAGCAAAATGATGTCTAAGGCCAGAGAACTCCGCGGGATGCTTCTGACCAGTATGGCAGAAAAAAACAATCTGAGGGTCCTAGACGCGTGAGGGATCATGGGTACAGTGGACGTCACACTAGGGATAATATTACTGGCACGCCCTGTGTCAACGCCCATTTTCGAGTTTCGAAAAACAAACTGTAATACTCCGCAGCTTCCACTAGATGTCAGCCTATGCACAGCATGTGATCTAAGCAGATTCCACAAGCCTCAGAAATGTCTATATGTGTGCGTATAGCAGCAATATGTGTAATTTGTTTTGCTATTGTTTGTTTAGCGGTTAAATGCACTGCAATGATTTTGTACGTGACAAAATCACATAGAACTGAAGCTGACTGAGCGAGAACACGCTGCAGGAACATCAGAAGCAGACTGATGGCTTCTGGGCGTTTGCAGGTGGTGCAATGCAGCCTCCACCTTGCTGAAGGCCGGAACAACGCAGAAAAGCCCACCGGGAACCGAGAGAAGCAGAAAAGCAGAGAAGCAGTGTCGGCGAGAAAGAAGGTAATGCTGATTGACCGCCACCAGCTTGTCGCAGGAGAAATGGAATATGCCACCAAGAGCCGGTGAGTCCACCCAAGGCAAGCAGGGACACCGGGACGTATTGGCGGCCATGCTAAACCCCAATAATTATTAATGAAGCACATGAAAGAGAACAAGCAAGTTAGCATTGCTGTAAAAGGAAGAACAGGGGGGTTGAAGATGGCCGCCGACACCAGATAGCCGTGTCGGCAACTGCTCTGTGAGCCCAAGGCAATCTTATGGCTTTCCCACCACCCCATAGCCCCACAAAGGCAAATTGCAGCGTTTCAGGTTGGAGAGGAGCTCGCTCCGTTTCGGCAAAGCACCAAACTGCAAAGACGCGGGAGTCTGCGCTGCCCACTTGAGGTGTGTAGGTTGGGTTGCTCCAGCCCAGCACTGCACTGAACAAGGGGAGTGATCTGCTGGGAGAGCATGGCTACTGCAGGTCTGAGATGGGGGACTCCCCGGTCGAGAGACTGTGGTCCCCGGCAGGTGGTTTGCAGCGAGGATTACACCATAGCCCGGGTCATGGGCTGCGAGACAAGAGACGCTGGCCCCAACGCAGGGTAGCTGTACGCGCCTCGCCTGGTGCCAATTGAGTGTGTATGGCCGGAGCAGAGTGCAGACCCTCATCGAGCAGAGGGGCTCCCGGAGCACTACCGGGCAGAGACTGGAAAACAGGGAGGAGGGACACCTTTCCATATTGCAGCAACTCGTTGCATAGGAGAAAGAGGCACTGCGGCGGACAGTAACCGACCCCTTTCAGATGAGCGCCAGAGGCACAGAGCACATCCCGGCAGCCCCGGCCTGAAAGTGAGCAGGGGATGTATGCTCTTGGCGAGGGCAATGCCGAAACCACGTGGGCCAACTAGTGATCTGCAGGACCAAAGGCAGCAGAGGGCAAGAGAGGCATTGCCAACCCTACACCCGGGCCACTGGTGTCTTTCTTTTGCCAGCAAGCCGTGTGAGCGTGGGCGAGGTGCTCCTGCACAAAGAAGATAAATACATTAGGGGGGTTTGTAGGGGCCTGAGGCCATCCTGGGGGTGCCTATGGGGTCCTCCACTTAGAGGGGAAGTGGTGGGACCCACAGCCTTTGTTCGACATTGGTCCTATTCTTTGGAGTCCCGCTCACCCCAGCAGCGCCCCAGTGGGTCATGTGTTGACACCAGAGCGTTTGAGGAGGGCCCAGGGACAGAGAAAAGGAGTGGTCCTCAAAGGGTGCAAAGGGGCTGGCCTGAACACAGGGCACTACGTGATGCTGAAAGAGTCCCAGGGGGCAGTGGGTAAAAATAAGCAAGATCACCTTTCATCTCAGGACCTTGGTGGTGGCCCTGGGCCGTAGAGGAGAGAATTGGATGTCGAAGCCCCAAGCAAAAGTAGCGCAGAAGCATCCCTCCACCAGAGGGGAACCATTAGGCACCCATTCCACTATATGGGGCCCAGGAGAAGCAAGAGTGATGCCTAAAACGACTACCAGGTTGGCAGAGTTGGAGGAGCCGGATGCGATGGGGGAACCCCTGTCAAGACAAGACCTGCACAACGACCTGATGAGTTTACAAACCACCCTGACCAAAGCCTTCCAAGAGCAATTTCAATTTATGAGGTCGGACCTCAACAAAGTGTGGTCTGAGATGAGGCAAGAAATGAGGCAAGAAATGGGCCAGCTGGGAAAACTAACTGACCTAACTGAGGTGGAATCAGATGCAAGGGAACATGGCGAGGCCATTGAAAGATTGATTACGGCCATGCAAAACCTTGAGCTACAGATGGAAGACCTAGAGAACAGGTCTAGGAGGATTAACATTCGAATTAAGGACCGTATCAGACAAAGAGCTCAAGGGTCAGGTCCAGCAGATCTTAGAGGGCATTATGGGCGATACGAGCCACGAGAAGGTGGGCCTAGACCGCGTCCACCGAACGGGCAAGATAATGGGAGGACCCAGAGGCAAGCCAAGGGATGTTTTGGCAGCATTCACACAATATGGGCAGAAAGTGGCAGTGCTCCGAGCAGCTAAAGCATAAGAACTGTTGTCCTACCAGGGCCCCCACATCCACCTATACCAAGACCTGGCGGGGAGCACTCTACTCAAACTGAGGCGGATGGGACCAATGGTCCGAGAGCTGGCCCAACGAGGCATTAGTTACCAATGGACCTTTACCTTCGGGCTGGTGTTTGACTGAGAGGGCACCCAGAAGTGCATTATGTCCCACCTCCCCCAAGACTGGGTCGTCCTGCTTCAAATGGATCTGCAACAGGATTTGCAGAAGGACAATCGTTCGGCAGCAGACAGTCGCACAAGGCCTCGGTCGTGGGAGTGGGCAACAGCGGGGGACCATCACAGAAGAAGGGCCCCACTACAAGGCCCTCAGCCCAAGACATCGGGGGACTCGGAAGCTGGGGGAACCCCAAAGAAGACTGAAGGGGAGAAAGCACGTTCTCATTAAAAGGGGTGGTGGGAACTAGATGCATGAAAAAGGGCTATGGCAGCCAGGAAGGGGGGGGGGAGCAACAATGGTCACTGGAGGCTCTGTGGTGACAGGGGGCAGGGGGGGAGAGAGGCAGTGGGACAGGGAGTGGTCAGGAGAACAGCACCCAGCCAGAGACCGGTGGAAGGGGGCGCAAAGGCATAACCTACAATACTGGCTACCTTCAAGTGGGCGACCCATAATGTGAGGGGGCTGAATTCCCCTCTTAAGAGGAAGAAGTTGGAACAATTCACTAGTCGAACCGGGCCGGATGTAATGGCCATTCAAGAGGCCCATCTTCTGGGAAGGGACCCGGCAAGGCTCCGTCTCGAGGGGCTTCTCCCGGATCTTCCATGCCTCCTGCCCAATTAAAATGAGCAGTGTGGCCCTGCCACTTAGAGATAAGTGGATATACACATAATGGACTCCAAGGCAGACAAACGGGACAGGTATATTATGATAACGGGTAGATTGAAGGGCGTGTTACACAATAGCCTCAGTTTATGCCGCTAATGTGGCCCAGGAAGCTTTCCTACGAGACATCTTGGTGATGCTACAAGGTTTGCGGGAGGGCATATTGTAATGATGAGACCTTGACATAGCATGGTCAAAGGACTTGGGCAAAAGCAGGGGATAATCTCAGAATAAGAGCTGGGTGGCCTCCGCATCTCTAAGGGGTAGATTTGACATTTTGGGCCTGCGGGATGCATGCAGAGGAGTGCAATGAGACGAGGAAGGATTCACATTCTTTTCCAATTTGCATGGCTCCCATGGTCAGGCTCTGGCGTGGCTGTCTTCTTTCCTCTCCGACTGACCCTCCCAGGTTCAACTTCGGTCCTTCCTCTCTGCTATCTTTTTCTCTACCTGTGGTGTCCCCCAGGGGTCTAACCTCTCTCCCTGGCTGTTCAACCAATACCTGGCACGCTTGGCCCACCGCATAGCTGCTCTCTGCCCCAACTTTCAGTGCTAGGCGGATGACGCACGGCTCATCTTCAGGCTACCCTCTGCCTCCTCCTTTACTTCCCTCATCTCTGACTGTCTGCTATCCAGGAGTGGTGTGCCGCCAATGACCTCTGCCTTAATGCCAGTAAGACTGAGATTCTCCTCATCGGCACACTGGCTCCCTCCTTTCCTGTAGCTCTCTGGCCGGCCGCTCTTGACCCCCATCCTGCTCCCACCTGCAAGGCAAAACCTCTTGGGGTCATCTTCGACTCTACACTCTCCTTCTCTCCTCACATCTCTGACGTCTCTAACAAGTCACACTACCAGCTACACCTCCTCAGAGGTATTTTTCCTTTCCTGTCTGTCCCCCAGAAGCTCACTGTTTCTAGACTCTGGTTCTCTCCAGGCTGGACTATTGCACAGCCTCTTTCTAAATCTGCCTGCTTCTACTCTCCGCCCTCTGCAACTTATCCAGAACAGGACTGCAAGACTTGTCCTTGGCCTCAAGCCCAGTGATCGCATCTCTCCAGGACTGAAATCTCTGCACTGGCTCCCAGTGGCTGCGAGGATAAAGTTCAAAACCCTCTGCATCGTACACAAGGCCTTCTGGGCCCTGGGGTCTCAATACCTTCAACTCTCCCTTCCCAAATACCTTCCTTCTCGAGCTCTTCGCTCATCTGCCTCCAATTCCCTCAAGGTCAGTCGCTTCTCCAAGCAACGAGTTGGTGATAGATCTCTTTCTTCGGCTGGGGCCTACCCCTGGAACAGCCTCCCTAAAACTTGAGGAGAATCATCTTCGGCTCCGGACGCATCTCAAAACCTTTCTCTTTGCGTCCGCTTTTTCTCCTCTCCCTTGCCGATTTCCCGGCTGACACTGAAACTGCACTGGTTACCTGGCCACCCCCTGATCTCGGGCCCAGGTCCACTCCCCCGCCAGTCGCACTCCTGCACTGCCTTCCTGGCAACCCCCGCACTTGGTGACTGTTTTCTGTATCCCTACGGTCCCACTTCCAGCACTTGACACCGGACGTCTGCACTTACTCTTTCACTTGCCACCTGCTGGCCGTACTTTTACTTGTTTATTATTGTCTTATCCCATGTACTGCACTGTCCTCTCCCCCTTTCCACCGCACTTCTCCTCCTTCCCCTGCACTTGCGCGATCTGAATGACACCTGGCCTAGTAGGATCGGTGTCTGTCTTCCCTCTGTTCCCCCTCCCTTGCCTCGTCACGCCTCGAAACAGTTGGGTATAGGCGCGTTATAAATGCCATATCATATCCCAAACCAGAATTGATTATGTGTGCGTCTTGGCTCCCTTGCTGGGGGATATTAGAGGTATTGAGGTGAGCCATTGGGAATAGCCGACCACACAGTGGTCACCGTAGACCTCCTATTACTCCGATGCAGTCCAGGAGTGTGGGGGTGGAGGGCTCCAGGGGAACTGCTTCGGGGGTTCCGTCATCAGGGAGGACTTGGAGGCTAAAATGACCCGGTACTTTGAACTGAACAGAGCAGAGGATACAGGAGAGAGTATACGTTGCCAAGGCAGCAAGATATAGGCAACTGAATCTCCTGGAATCCCAGATGGAAGCTGAAATAGAAGATCTCAGAAGGAGATCTATAATAGCTCCTACTAGGAAGGCACAACTGGATTACAGCAGGCGTTGGGACAGCTAAACGTCCTTAGGACAAAGAAGGCCGATAGGTCCCTTTTGTTTGTCCGGCAGCGTTACTATGCACAAGCCAATAAAGTGGACATGCTCTAAGGGAGGCGGCCAGCTCCCAAATTATTACTAGTGTCATGGACTCCCAGGCAAATGGCCACACCCGCACTGTAGACATACAAGAATGTTTTGTACAATACTATGCAGATCTGTACTCCTCCCAAGGTCCCAGCAGCAGCTTATTGGGGGTATTCTTGAACAAGATCAGCCTGCCCGCGCTGGAGCCCAGGCCTACGGAAGCATTGGGGCAAGAGCTATCATAGGACGAGGTTCGAGAGGTGATAAAAAAACAGTTTCATAACAGATCTCCTGGGCCAGATGGTTTCACCACAACATTTTACCAAACATTTGCAAGAACCCTTACACCACACCTTACTGCACTCGTCAACCACTTTTGGGAAATGGGTCATATCTCAGCGTTGATGGAAGAGGCCAAAACCACACTTATCCCTAAGCCCAACAAGTACCACACGCAATGTAGCTCCTACAGGCCCATGGCTTTAATCAATGTGGATGCGAAAATCTACACCAAAATCCTTGCAAACAGATTAGAGGGGCTTCTCCCTGCTTTGATTCAACCCG
Organism: Ambystoma mexicanum; assembly: GCF_040938575.1. Classification (NCBI taxonomy): domain Eukaryota; kingdom Metazoa; phylum Chordata; class Amphibia; order Caudata; family Ambystomatidae; genus Ambystoma; species Ambystoma mexicanum. Next base: position 700,151,659 of record NC_090934.1, on the reverse strand, counting down.
ATCAGTCAGGCTTTGATTCAACCCGATCAGTCAGGGTTTATACAGAGTCGACAGACGTTTGATAATATTAGGCGCATAGCCCACCTACTAGAAAAAGTACACAAAACCTCGACCCCAGTGGACCTACTTTCCCTCTACGCTGAGAAGTGGTCTTTTTTTATTCAAGGTGATGGATAAAATAGGTCTGGCCAGTGTATTCATTCACGTGGTCAGTGCCAATTACAAATCTTCCACAAAATGCCTTCTCATGAACGACTCCCTCTCAGGGGCATTCTCGCAGAGTAGGTGCACAAAGCGGGGGTGCCCTACCCCCCCATTGTATGCAATCTCCAGACCCTCTGGGAATCAAATGAAACCCAGGGTATCCCATTCAGAGGAAGCAGCACGATATGCTGCTTACGCTAGCAAATCCAGGGCCGTCCCTGGTGGGAGCGTGAGGGTTCTGGCAGAGTTCGGACAGTTGTGAGCCTGAAAATTAGCGCAGCCAAATCGGAAACTGCTTAAGCTCACGGTGGGGGGAGGGACGCGGCAGCCCTGAAGGCGTCTTCGCCTTTTAATTGGAGTCCGAAAGGAATTAGATACTTGGGGGTGTTTATAGCCCCGACATTAGCGGATTGGTACGTGGGCAACTTAACTTCCCTCCGATGTTGGTGGCTGTTAGGACTGACCTCGTAAATGGAGCGCACTTAGGTTTCTTGGTTGAGCAAGCAAGCCGCGGTCAAATTGTTATCCGTCCACGACTCCTCCATCTGTGCCAGGCTCTCCCGGTTCTGGTCCCACAGTGCTTTTTCAAATAACTGCGCAAAGTTATAGGCCACTTTCTTTGTGCTGGCAAGAAACCCAGGATTAGCCACTCTCATTTAACAGCACTGCGAGGGGAAGGAGGACTGGGGTTCCCTAACATGCAATTGTACTACGAGGTGGCGCAGATTCGGATAATCAGCGAATGGTTTTGGGTGGTGGAGGGGGGGGACTGTGGGTGAGCATGGACTGGGCAATGGTGGAACATGACTTGAAAGGTGTTATGGCTGCCATGCTCAGCTAGGTCACAGCACATGTATCTGAGTGCTATAACAAAACTAACAGCAGACACGTTGGACAAACTCTCTGGGAAATATGGCATTACCTCTTTCCCTTCTCCCTTCGCACCCATTTTTAACAATCCAGAGTTCTCTCCGTGAACAGAGCGAGGGGCTTTCCACAAATGGCGCTCAAGTGTGTGCCATAGGATTAGGGATATGTTTCAAGGGGCCGAAATTCGTTCATTTTTAGATTTTAAACAAGCCTCCGGGGTAGATAAAAACGAAAGGTTGAGGTACTTTCAACTCAGACATTGGCTCTTAAGCCCGGAGGTCAAAGCGGCGGCTGTACGCCAACTAACCCCCTTTGAAAAATTCCTCACAACAAAGGATTGGTCCAGAGGCCTCATCTCGGGCTTGAACAGCACACTGAATGAATCAATTACCCAGAGACCGTGGCCTTATATGAGACAATGGGAGGACACTCTCGGGAAGGAGATACCCAAGGAAGAGTGGGAGAGGCTTTGGAGACGAATTCCCAAGACAGTCAAGTCCTCGCAAATGCATTAGATTTGGTACAAAATATTACTCAGTTGGCACTACACTCCATGCAAGCTCTGCAGGATCTACCCGGGAGCTTCAGAGATATGCTCGAGGGGGTGCAGAGAAGCGGGTTCCTGGTCCCACAAATGTAGTCTTTCTAGAGGGAGGTGCAAGAGGCACAGGTCCAGGTATTTGGGGAAGAGGCAAGTGCACCACCAGAAGGGAGAGTCTGTTGGGGCTGGACCCAGTGCCCCCCGGGAGGGATGTCAACACCGCGCAGGAAAGCCTGTATGATCCTGACACTCTGCTTTGTTGCTCATTGCTCAACGATGGAAGGGGGCAGAGATACCATCCCTCCAAGACTGGCTCAGAAAGATCTGGGAATTTGACGCTCTAGAATGGGCATCATACGGTACGATTAATGACATACCTAGATTTGCTACTGACTGGAGGGAGGTTCTCGATTTTTTTCTGCAAGGAGGATTACAGAGTACAGTGGTGCCCCCAACGTCAAGCTTCTAGAGCCGGTGTAAAAGGGGATGCTAGGGATTTATGGACCCATGTACCTGCACTGATTACGGACCATGCTGGCGGAGCGTAGAGGGGGTGTGCAGTTGGGGGGGGGGCTGTCAGTTGTTGGTTCCAACTATTGGTCCTCTATGGTTTCTTGAAAATCAATAAACAGATTCTAAAAATTAAAAAAGGGAGAACAGAACCAGTATCAAGTTTGTGAGAGTATGCAATACACATAAGTGAATTCCTGGCAGGATAGTATACCAGGAAGATACAATACAAGATAAAGCAAATATATGAGGCTATCGAGTTTGTAAATGTGTGCAAAGCCCACATGAGGAAAGCCCTGGCAGGAGAGTATACCGGGCAAATTGAAGGTGCAAGAAAATACAGATGTGAGAAAGCCATGGCTGGAGTATATATGTATGAAAAGCCTTGGCAGGAGAATACACCAGGCAGATGCAGGTTGCAAGTGTGTTCATAAAAGAAAGTTCCTGGCAGGAGCATATATGTCATGATGCCTACCCCCCGGTATCCGGATCAAGCCCATCAGCTCCGGGAGCAGGCATCCGGATATTTAATAAAACCTCAGCAGCCCCGGCTGGGGACTGTCTGCGTTCAGTCCTGGCGCCTTAGGCGCCAGGCTCATAGACTTTACTTACCTCATGCAGACCATGCTGCAAATGAATCCAAGCCAACGTGAGGCCTGGATGGGACTATTTTACTACAGGGACTATTTTTTACTTGGGTGTGGTTTTAGGGACTGCTTACCTGGAACTACTTTGGAGGCTATTTAAACCACGCCTGAACAGCAGCACATGCTTCACATTATTCTGCATCCAGCAGCGTAACGCTCACCGTGCCTTCAGTCAGCTTCCAGTCTTCAGCCATGCCCGTCTCGAATCCAGAGCTCCTAGCAATAGAAGAAAGAAGAAGGAAAGGTTAGAAAACAGATATTTCAATCCTTACCTGAATTCCGGATCCATCACGTCTTCGAACTTGAAAAGGACATTATTCTACACGCGTCGCATTGCCAGCTGCAGCGCCGCGCCATACTCACCAGTCCTCACAGTATTTTTTGATCCGGCGCAGTCTCCATTTTCTCTGCCGAATTCCACCATCTAGGGGACAAAAGAAACATAAGGTGAGCCGAGAGAGCCAACAAATACAACCTCTCCACCATAGACTTACCGGATTAACAACCGGAGGCATTATTCCGTAACAAACCGCAACTTCTTACGCTGCACCTGTAAGGAGAGTGAAACCAGCAATTTAAACACACGCATCTTTTGCCAGACAGTGTTGGGTAATACAGACTCTTACCTGAACACCATCAGCTGCCACAAGACAATCTTCCCTTGGACCCAGCTGCAACACAAGAAAGGAATGTACAAGAGTGAACATCGGACATATTGAATTCTTTGAACTTTATACTTACGGGTTCTCGCCTGGAACCTCGGAGTCAATATTCACCCGGAACACTTCCAACGCCTTCAAACCAGTGAAGTAACTGGTATCTACGCCCCCCTGCATTCCACGCAGGATGGAGAGCTCATCATTTACAAACATAAGGTCAGCTTACTGAAAGTGAATATCGGTGGTGATTAGTGGGGAGACAGTGGGGTGCCATTACAAAAATCCACGGGTGGCTAAATCCCTTTCTCCACTTGCAGGAGAATCCTTCTACGGGTCAAGCAGACGAGATTAGGCGGTCCAGTCCAGTCTGCCATCTCTGCACTACGCTTCACGTTGGAGGAGGTCGCAGCTGTCCGGGTCCGATCGACGCCCCTGTGGTAGCCAGGTGAGCGTAACAGTATACCAGACAGATGCAAGTTATGAGCAAGTTCATATGAGAAAGTGCTGGCAGAAAGGAATACCCCTTTTGGGGTGGGACCAAGCCTGATTTGCATATGGTCTTTCCCCTTTTGTAATGGCTTGGCAGGCGAAGAATGATGGTCTGGAGGGTTGCCCAGAGCAATGTCTGAGGTTATGATATGATATTTTATTTGTATCGCGCTCGTACACAAGTGTTTCAGAGCGCGACAAGGCAAGGGAGGGGAGGGGAGCAGGGAGAACAAAACTATCTTACTAGGCCCAGTGACATTGAGATTGTGCAAGTGCATGGGAAAGGGAAAAGGGGAAAAGCGCATGGAAGGGGGAGAGTGGAAAGTGCAGAGCAGAGGATAAACAGAAAAATAATAATAAATACAAATAAAATATATAATGGAGCAATAAACAGGGGTAGTGCAGCCAGCAAGTGGCAAGTGCTGTGTTTACGGCAGCAGAACTGGCTAAGTCTGATAAGTGCATAACAAGAAGAAAATGGGGGGGATGGGGGTCTGTATAGGTACAGATACAGTCCCCAGTGCAAGGGGTGGCTGGGAGGCAGTGCAGAAGGGTGGCAGGGTGAGCAGGTAACTGGGTCAAGGGTATGGAGGGTGGCCAGATGCACAGTGCCAAGAGAGCAGATCAGCAAGGGAGAGGGGGAGCAAAGGCAGATGCAAAGAGGAAGGTCTTGAGGTGCTTCCAGAACCTGAGATGGTTCTCCTCAAGTTTTAGAGTGGTTAAGATTTATTCTAAACCTTCCAGCCATCACCTCTTTTGTTTTGCTATAGTCACCCTGAGTGGGACGGGTATGCCAGATGTGGGTCCCGTGCCTGCTGGGCCTAGAGACCCAAGCTACTCCTCACTGATGAGGCACAACAAGGCCAAAACATGTTTGGGGATGCTTGTGGTCTCGTGCAGAAGGGATGTGACCAAGCAGTTTGCGCTGGTCTGCCCCTTTTGGGGTGGGGCCAAGCCTGATTTGCATATGGTCTTTGGCAGGCCCAGAGCAATGCCAGCGGTTAAGATATATTCTAAACCTTCCAGCCATCACCTCTTTTGTTTTGCTATGGAAAAGAATACCAGGCATGGTCAAGCTGAACAGTGTATAAAAAATACTGCGCCAAGAAGTCCTGATAAGGGCACATCAGGACCAGCAAAAGGCTGTGGAAATATATTAAATAAGAGAGAAAACCTGGCGGGAGAGTACACCAGGTATCCTAACAAGGTCAAGACTGTGTGTACTGGTTGTGTTGTTCAAGAGAAACTCAGGGAACTGATATTTAATAACAAACATTGTGAAGAGAAGTCCAAGGGAAGGGAACCACCTTCTGGAATAAGGAACTCTTTCCTTCTGGAACTTATGTTGGAGTTACGCATTTGACTTTTTGAACATTTATACACTAGTAAAGGCCAAAGATATTTTCCCTTTCCACCTTATAGTTGATTTTTAGAATCTGAGGGCCAGAACAGTACTTTGGACACAGGACGTTTTGCTTTGGAAATTCTGACCGTTGACAGACCCTTAGTTTTGGTTTTAGGTATCATAACACCTCCTAGAGCAGGGGCAGAGAGGCATATCCCAAACCACTTTTATTTTGATAAAGGTCTTTGACCAAAACCATGAACCCCGTGTCCGAGTTTCATTCCTGACTCATCCGAATGTGCTGCTATCTATTGGGGGGAACGCCAACTTCCTTTCTGTGTCATAACCCCCCCCCATTAAAAGTGAAACTGAAGAATTATCTGGCATGTCTGTTGCATGTCAGTATGTATCCCCAGGTCCAGAAGCCATGAGTAAAGCACACTCCCCTGCTGCCCTCTTGGGACAGCTAGGCCGATGTCTGGGATGGTCAGAAATTCCACTGCCCCAGCAGTTGCTAGGGAGTCTGGAAACGGCTAAGGTCCTTCATCTTATCTTTTGGAAAGCAATGCCATTTTATGTTTAGGTCCAAACCCCAAAGGGCATATCCAGATCTACAGTGGACCTGTGGGAAGAAGAATTTTGACTTGATCTACCTGTCACTTTTGTTTACTTTATGGGCGACCTACAAGTCAGCCACTTTAGCTAGTTGCCTGGAACCTAACACCTTAGAATAAGCTATGTGCTGATGCAACTCTGGGGCACAAGCATCTATGATGTGCTCCAGCATGACTAAATCTCATGCCTTCAAATGAGTCCACTTTGCGGCCATTCAAGTTTTTCAGGGAGTCCTTCACCCAAGAAACCCACTGAACATCCTACTTTTTGAGCTCTTTCAAGTTCTAGAGATACTGAGTGGGGAAGTGACCAAATCTTTACACGAGAGCTGCTTTCATGCCCTCATACTTCACTCTATCCAACTCCCTCAACTCCAGCATAGCACTACAAGCATTTGCAATTAGATGGGACATAAGGAATGAAGAAGGTTTTTGAAAGAATCAGGAGTGAGACAAATTACAATTGCCAGGGTATTAGAAATTGCTTTTAAAACACGCATTTGAGAAATACATGAATAAATCAAGAGGGAATTTGGTATAAGTAGCTCAGCGATCAGCAGCTAAACAAGAACATTTTTCAGCACCACTTTTGGTTCAGCTTAAAGAAAAGTTGTTGAATTTATAAAAATACATCTGCCCATTCTACAGACTGAACAATCTAAAGATAATCTGAGAGACTTTCCTAAAAGTAGTGTGAGGGGTCAGAAATGAGAGATGGACACATGGTTGTGGTATTCTGAATAAAACAATGTTTATTAAGCAAAAATGGGTTGGAAAAACACCTCGAGGAACCTCCCTACCTACAAACAAAAACTAAGGATCTGTCTGTGCCATGATGTCAGTAACAATAAAACGGTCCATGTGTCCAAAACAACCTATCCTGACCCTCACATATATAAACAAACAACAAAAGGTGCAAGGACATTTCTTTAACTTTTTTTTTTTTTTTAAAACATTTTTTTATTTCAACCAACAAACAATACAGACCAAATATACAATACAATATACCTTAATACAGTTTGGATGTGTACAGTATGCAATTTGATCTCCAATCCCCAAACCCACCCCCCCTACAAGCCCATCAAGTCTGTTTACTGTGTTTGCGCTGCGCGGTGTAGTACATTCTTCATTGGAATCCGCCAAATTTGGCTTCGTTCCAAACAATTCCGATATCAATGATTTCCAAGCCAACAGGGTTCCCACCTCTTCTCCCCTTCCCATCATATTGGACTCCTGCCATACCACAGTCTCTGCTTCCGCCCACTTTTGCAATTCCTTCCACCATATCTCCACCTGCGGTTTATGACAAGCCTTCCACCCCATGGCAATCCTCCTCTTAGCCAGCACGTATGCCAAGTCCTTCAGTTTGTTAACGTGCTTCAGTTTTTGCGATCTAGGGAATCCCCCAATAAGCAGGCCCATGCTGACTCTACCACCAGTGTAACTCCTTTGTCTGCCATTTTCGCCGCTATCTCGCCCCAGAAGCGCCCAACCACAGGGCAGGACCAAAACATGTGTATCATGTCTGCCTGCTCTTCATTGCACTTGGGACATGCTTGTCTGCCTGCATTTTTAAACCTTGATATCCTCAGGGGCGTCATGTATGCCCTATGCGTAATATATAATTGTATTTGTTTCAACCTGGCATTTCTCGACACCTTCTGATGATACCACAAAGCCCGCTCCCACATCCTATCTTCCATCGGGGCCCCCACCTCAGTTTCCCAATCTGATCGAAGTTGTACTGGTTCTTTACCAATCTTAAGCATCAACATTTCGTACAATCTTGAAATCTCGTGCCCTCCCTCTGTTATATCATATATAGTGTCCACGGTACCATCCGGCTCTGCTTCGAGTGTAGTTTCGGGCCAAGCCCTCTTAATTTCCCACACTAATCTACGATATGTAATATATTGACCTACGTGTAGACCTGTTTCCTCGCCCAACTGTTCCCAACTTATGATGGCTCCCTCCCGCCAAACATCTCCCATCGTTGCCAACCCCACTGATTCCCAGTGGGTTCTAATCCCCCTCCGCAGTTGCTCATCTCTTCTCGCCAGCGCCACCAGCGGTATCTGCGGGGAGCACGGAGCCGGGATTTCCATCATCCTGCACGCGCGGCGCCAGATCCTCCACCCAAGCAACATCATTTTGGGGCGCCCCTTCATGTCTGTTTCGGATAACCAGATCATTTCCTTTAAGTAAAACGGGGCACAGTCTGCACTAAACAATCTGGATTCGGGGGTACTTTCATCCGATAGCCATTTAGCCACGTACTGCAGTTGGCTCGCTATATAATAGGCCTCATAGTTGGGGAGCCGTATCCCCCCTTTTTCATAAACGTTTTGCAATTTCCACAGTGCCATCCTGCGCCTGGTTCCTTGCCATAAAAAGTCCCTACATATACTATTGAGCTTGGCAAAAAACTTCCCAGGTATGAGGTGTGGAATATTTCCAAAAAAATGCAGGAGCCTAGGCAAGACCACCATCTTAAGCATTGCACTACGCCCCATCATGGCCAGCGGTAGCTTCCCCCAAAATTGCATACTTTTCTCAATTTTCCCCACAGCTATCTCCGTGTTGTGTCTATGTTCTTGTTCAGTCGTATGATACACATCTATCCCAAGGTACCGAAAGGTAGCAACAGTCCAAGGAACTTGCAACACCGGCAGCTGGTCTACGGGAAGTCCCCTATAGTTACCCAACGGGAAAATTACAGACTTCTGAGGATTCACAGCTATCCCAGACAACCCCGCATACCGATCCATGACCTCCAGGATATGCTGGAGATTCTCCTCCGGATACTTCAGATACAACAACATATCGTCTGCATATAGAGAGATCAAGTGTCGCTCCCCGCCCACCTCGATGCCTATGGTGTCATACTGCTGTCTAAGGTATATGGCCAAAGGCTCCAATGCCAATATGTATAACATAGGGGACCATGGGCATCCCTGTCTGGTGCCTCTGCCCAGCCTCCATCTCTCTGAAATAACTGATCCCGTCTTAACTCTGGCGAGCGGCTCACTATATAACATCCTTGCCCATTTTACATATCCGGGCCCCATCCCATATTCCGTCAAAGCCGACAGTAGCCATGGCCACTTGACGGAATCAAAGGCCTTTACCGCATCCAGGGACACTACTGCCATGTCACCCTCTTTATCCCCCGCCCATTCAACGACTCGATGTAATCGCCTGTGATTGTGAGTTACGTTCCTGTTGGGAACATAACCCGTCTGATCCGGGTGTATGAGTTTGTCTATGACTTTTCGCAGTCTACCCGCCAAAACAGCCGTTAGTATCTTGCTGTCTTGATTCAGCATTGATAGCGGTCTATAGGAGCCACAGCTGTTCCCAGGCTTATTCGGTTTAGGAGCGGTATTATGACTGCTTCCCTTAGCGACTCTGGCAGCTGTCCCACCTCAAACGCTTCGTTTAGCATATTCAGCATCGGAGGGTGTAACGCTCACCTGATTCCCGTAGAGGCGCCGGTCTTGACTGGGCGTATACCGTATCTTCAAAGGTGATGTGTAACACACGGCTGGCTCTTTGGGCTGGACCTCTGTGCACTGTATGTCTGACTTGAAGGGTAAGATGTCTGCAGATAGAAAATATGGGATTAAGGAACTGGGTTATTGAATGTCTCTCTCTTCTTCCCTTTCTCTTGTCCTGTAGAACCCCAAAGGTTAACGCCCTCACCTTAGGTAAGTGAACGCCGTGCTCTCCATCTGCCTCGGGGCAGGGTGCTGTAACCAGTTTCTTCACTGGATAAGGGGAGCAGGCCTCTTGACTTCAGAGGACTGCTGTCCGTCGTTTACTGCACGAACGGTAAGTTTCGAGTAATTCTAATGTCTTTAAAGTCTTTAGTAATGATGTTTCTTGTTTTGCAGGGTTCCGGCGATGGCGGATGACGGGCTGAAGTGAGTTGAAGATGGAGCCCGTGTGATGAATAGAAGCGCCTGGAAGCACGTAAGTAAGCCCTTGTGGCCTGCTTCACGATGCGCTCTAACTGTCTTTTTATTTTGCAGGTACAAGTTCGGAGCGGCTGCAGGGTGCCAGAATACCCACTGGGTTAGATGTGGAAAGGAGTAATGGCACGTGAGTATTAAAGTTCCCCAATGTCTTTAAACACACCTTGTTTTGTCTTTCAGATGCGGGATGCAGCGCCGAAGGCCTCCGGAGCATGCAAAGAGTTGGTAAGCTTTTGTCTTTCAGATGCCGGAATGCAGTGTGAAGACCTCCGGAGCGCACGAAGAGTAGGTAAGCCTTTGTCTTTCAGATGCCGGAATGCAGCGCGAGGCGTTGGTGACAGCCGATGGACCAGGTAAGTGAAGAGCTGTCACTGAAGACCGTAATGCTAACCTGTTCTTTCTTGTCTTTATAGGTGTTGCTGAAGACTGGATTCAGGATGGTAAGCCTTTTTCCTTAGGCCCAGGATCAGATGCAGAAGACACGATGAGCGTTCTGCTGCAGAGGATGCAGAATAACGCAAAGCAAGATTCATCCATCGGGTGTGGTTTAAATAGCCTCCTGTAGTGCTTAGGTGTCTCCTTCCACAGCCACGCCTAGGTAAGAAAAGAGTTCCTGCTTTCCAGAAGAGTTCCAGTGTTCTGAATCTAGGGAGTGGCTCCTGCCCCACCCAACAGGAAAAGTAGTTCCAAACAGAAGAGGATCAGAGGCTCAACTGGCAGGCAAGTAAGCAGCATGGTCTGCTGCAGGTAAGTCCACCCAAGCATTATGAGCCCGGCGCTTCCAGCACTGGGACTGGGCATATTTATGAGCCTGGTGCCACTGGCGCCAGGACTGGGTCCAAAAGGTCCCAATTGGGACTGATTGGCACTCGGAACCTGGGTTATAGATCTGCTTCCAAGGGAGTTGGGAAAACCCTGACATTTTGGAAGCAGAGATCATGACAGTACCCCCCCCAAGGCCCCTCCCAAACCAGGCTTCTCCGGGGGTTTTGGCTTGTCAGGAAATGTTCGGTGAAATCTTTTGATTAGGCGAGGAGCGTGGACATATTCAGCAGGTTCCCAGGATCTCTCTTGGGGGCCGTAGCCTTTCCAGTCAATTAGGTAAAATAGTTTAGATTTGGAGATCTTGGAGTCCAGAATGCTTTTGACTTCAAACTCGAGTTCTCCATCAACTAGGATAGGTTTTGGAGATTTAGTTAGTCGGGTTTGAGATTGCACGGGTTTTAATAGAGAGACGTGGAAGACCGGATGTATCTTCATGTGCGGGGGCAAGTCCAACTTGACCGCTACTGGGTTTACTATGGTAGTGATGGAATAGGGACCAAGGTATCTTGGGTTGAATGTGCGTGGCCCTTTTAGAGGTAGATATTTGGTGGATAACCAGACTTGATCCCCTACTTGATATTGAGGGGCTTCCTTCCGATGTTGATCTGCTCCTTTCTTGTATTGTTCTTTAGCCCTTTGAAGGTGAGAAACAGCTTCCTTAAAGGCTTGGGTGATTGTAGAATGCAGGTAGTCTACTGCTGGTGTTTCAAGATCTTGGAGGGGATCCAACTCCGAGGTTCGAGGGTGACTGCCGTACAAAAGAAAAAACGGGGTTTTACCAGTTCCCGAATGGACAGAGTTATTGTAGGCATATTCGGCTATCCAAAGGATGTCTTTCCAAGTTTTTTCAGTTTGTTGCAGCATGCAGCGTAAATACTGTTCCAGAGTTTGATTGGTCCTCTCGGTTTGTCCGTCGGTCTGAGGGTGGTGACTGGTCGATAGTCTCACATCAATTTGAGCCGACCGACAGCAACTTCGCCAAAAATGAGAAATAAATTGACTACCTCGATCCGAAATTAGAACCGAAGGAAAACCGTGCAGTCGGACGATGTTTTCGAGAAATTCTCGGGCCAGAGTTGCTGCTGTTGGCAAGCCTTTGAGCGGAATGAAATGCGCCATCTTGGAGAATAAGTCCACGATTACTAGAATCGTATTGTATCCGGAGCATGGAGGTAGATCGGTGATGAAGTCCATAGAAAGCGTATGCCAAGGGCGAGGTGGGATGTCAATAGGGCGTAAGAGGCCTGCTGGTCTTTCCTTTTGACTCTTGTTTTGGGCGCATACTCCACAGGACATTATAAAGTCTCTGATATCTTTTTTCCAAGACGGCCACCAGAAGTAGCGCTTGATCTTTTCTGAGGTCTTGGCCATACCGGGATGTCCTTCCATTAAAGAATCGTGATAACAAGAGATTACTTTTTTCTGTAAATCTGTGCTGGGTAGGTATAATCGTTCTTGGAAATACAATAAGTTGTCCTTTACTGCAAAGTCCTTTCCCTGCAGATGCCAATTCTGTATGTCTGCTGGAGTTACAAGTTGCCTGGCTTTATCCTTAACTTCCTCTATGGATTCTGTGGCGATTACACCCAGAATTCTTTGTTCGGGAATGATTGGTACAGGTTTAGGGTTGATCAAGTGTTCTTCCACTCCCATCCGAGAAAGGGCATCAGCTTTACCGTTCTTTGTACCAGGTCGATAGGTAATTATGAAGTCAAACTCGGCAAAGAATAATGCCCAACGGAGTTGTCTAGAGGATTGGGCTTTTGCGGTTTTCAAATATTGCAGGTTTCGGTGATCCGTAATCACAGTAACGGTGTGTCGGGCCCCCAGCAGATAATGCCGCCAAGCCTTAAAGGCAGACTTGATAGCCAGAAGTTCCTTGTCAGTAATCGTGTAATTGATTTCAGGAGGCGAGAATTTGCGGGACCAAAATGCCACGGGATGCAACTGATTGGTTACCGGGTCCTTTTGTGATAGAACTGCCCCCATGGCAAGGCTTGAAGCATCAGTTTCCACGATGTAGGGGAGTTCGGGGCGAGGGTGTTTTAAGATTGGTGCAGAGATAAATTTAGTCTTCAAATCCTGGAAAGCTTGTTCCGCCTCGGTAGACCATTCAAAACGTTTGTTTTTCTTTAACAAGGCAGTGATGGGCTGGACTATTCGAGAGAATTCGGGGATAAACCTGCGGTAAAAGTTAGCGAAGCCTAACATGCTTTGCACACCTTTTACGGAGGATGGTGATGGCCATTTGAGAACTGCATCGACCTTCTTTGAATCCATACGCACTCCGCCAGGTGATAATATGAATCCCAAGAATTCAACTTCAGTCACGTTGAAAACACATTTTTCCAACTTAGCGAAAAGTTTGTGTTGACGCAATCTTTCGAGGACCATTTTCACGTGTTTCCGATGTTCAGATTCCGATGAAGAATAAACGAGGATGTCGTCAATGTAAACAACAACACACACATCTATGAGCTCTCTGAGGACATCGTTCATAAAATATTGAAAGGCGGCCGGGGCATTGCAAAGTCCGAAGGGCATGACCTGATATTCGAATAGCCCATACTTGGTGCGGAAGGCCGTCTTCCATTCATCGCCCTCTTTTACTCGTACCAAGTGGTAAGCTCCTCTAAGATCCAGCTTTGTATATATGCATGCTTTTCTGACTTGGTCCAGGAGTTCAGGGATCAAAGGTAACGGATATCTATTCTTAACAGTGATCTGGTTCAGGGAGCGATAATCTATACAAGTTCTAAGGTCTCCTTCCTTTTTTGGAACGAAGAACAAAGCTGAAGAAGCAGGGGACTTGGAAGGACGAATAAACCCATTTGCCAGGTATTGATCCAGGTATTGTCGAAGGTGAAGGTTCTCAGGCTCGGTGAGGGCATAAATTCTACTACAAGGAGGAGTAGATCCAGGTATCAGGTCTATCTGGCAGTCATAAGACCTATGAGGAGGTAGAGAGTTAGCCTGATCCTTCCGGAAAACATCTTGGTATTCTAGGTATTCGGGAGGTAACTGGGGAGTCTCTGAAGAAATTGCTGCCAGTGCAACACCAGGTGGAGGGTGACAAGTAGAGACACATTCTGGAAACTGGACCGTTCTTGCTCGCCAATCGATCAGAGGATTGTGTTTCTCTAACCAAGGTATTCCTAGAATAATCTGAAACTGAGGGGCCTTGATCACATCGAACACGATCTTCTCATGGTGTCCATCTTGACTTACTAGCGTCACCTCTTGAGTGGTATGCGTTACTGGCCCGGAGGCTATCTCCGTACCATCCACCGTAGTAATGACGTCCTTTACAGCCTTGGGACAAAGAGTTAGATTCATCCTCAAAACCATTTCATGATCCACATAATTGCCGATGGCACCGCTGTCGACGTAAGCTTCAATTGCATGTAATCGATCCGGATTATCAGGGCTAATGAGGACCATAGGTATCACGAAATGCGAGGTCACGGAACTGGTTTTCACGCTCGGCAAGAGGACCTCTATTCTTGTCGGGCGAGGTCGTTTCCCTGCTCAGAGTTTGTAACTTTGGTAACTGCAGCTCCTACTGCCTTCTTGGCAGGTTTCACCGGACAGTCTCGAAGAAAGTGCCCTGAGTTTCCGCAATAGAGGCATAATTGCAACCGTTTTCTCCTTTCCCGCTCTTTTTGTGTTAGAGGACCTTTCAGACCCCCTATTTGCATGGGTTCCCCGGAGTCTACTCCTTTGGAAGGAGTTGGCGGTTTGGAAAATACTCGAGCATCAAACTTGGAACGATCGGCCTTCCTGTTCTGCAGTCTGTGATCTATTTGAACGACTAAGTCTATATAGTCCGAACAATCTTGTGGGGGATTCACTACTTGGGCTAACACATCTTTGAGCTCTCCACGTAGACCTCTATAAAACAGCGTAATCCTTTTGTCCTCAGGCCATTGAGTTTCCACTATCAGTCTGTTGAAAGACGCAATATAAGCCAAAAGGTCTTGATTACCTTGTCGCAACGAAAGAAGCTCATTGTCCAAGGCCTGCCCCTGTGAATGTCTTGCGAACAGTTTTTCCATACTGAGCTGAAAAGCTTGAAAATCATGGAGGACCGGATCATCTTGATTTACTAGAGGGATCGACCAGTCTGCCGCATTGCCACTAAGGTACGAAAGCACGAAAGCTACTTTAGCTTGATCAGTTGGAAACGCTGCTGGCCGGCATAAGAAATGCAACCGGCACTGATTGATAAATACTGCAAACCTCTTTGGGTCACCAGAAAATCGTTCGGGCGGAGCCAGAGGTACATTCCCAGGTAGGTTGATCTGCACTGGATTCATAGAGGATGTAGAAGGAAGATTTCCCCCAGATGCGGGTAACGGGGTCTGTCCGGCTTGTGACTGTAGCAATTGTCTAGCGAGATCATCTGTTCGCTCCTTGGAAATAATCAGTTCCCTTCTTAGAGCGTTCGTTTCCTGACGGGCTGCATGCACTTCTGCCCTTAGTTCCCCAAGTAACTGGGCTAGCTGGTCGGTATCCGAGGTTTCCATAGCGCCTGGACGGGAGTTTTGTGGTAGGCTTTGCGTTCTGTAACGCTCACCTGATTCCCGTAGAGGCGCCGGTCTTGACTGGGCGTATACCGTATCTTCAAAGGTGATGTGTAACACACGGCTGGCTCTTTGGGCTGGACCTCTGTGCACTGTATGTCTGACTTGAAGGGTAAGATGTCTGCAGATAGAAAATATGGGATTAAGGAACTGGGTTATTGAATGTCTCTCTCTTCTTCCCTTTCTCTTGTCCTGTAGAACCCCAAAGGTTAACGCCCTCACCTTAGGTAAGTGAACGCCGTGCTCTCCATCTGCCTCGGGGCAGGGTGCTGTAACCAGTTTCTTCACTGGATAAGGGGAGCAGGCCTCTTGACTTCAGAGGACTGCTGTCCGTCGTTTACTGCACGAACGGTAAGTTTCGAGTAATTCTAATGTCTTTAAAGTCTTTAGTAATGATGTTTCTTGTTTTGCAGGGTTCCGGCGATGGCGGATGACGGGCTGAAGTGAGTTGAAGATGGAGCCCGTGTGATGAATAGAAGCGCCTGGAAGCACGTAAGTAAGCCCTTGTTGCCTGCTTCACGATGCGCTCTAACTGTCTTTTTATTTTGCAGGTACAGGTTCGGAGCGGCTGCAGGGTGCCAGAATACCCACTGGGTTAGATGTGGAAAGGAGTAATGGCACGTGAGTATTAAAGTTCCCCAATGTCTTTAAACGCACCTTGTTTTGTCTTTCAGATGCGGGATGCAGCGCCGAAGGCCTCCGGAGCGTGCGAAGAGTTGGTAAGCTTTTGTCTTTCAGATGCCGGAATGCAGTGTGAAGACCTCCGGAGCGCACGAAGAGTAGGTAAGCCTTTGTCTTTCAGATGCCGGAATGCAGCGCGAGGCGTTGGTGACAGCCGATGGACCAGGTAAGTGAAGAGCTGTCACTGAAGACCGTAATGCTAACCTGTTCTTTCTTGTCTTTATAGGTGTTGCTGAAGACTGGATTCAGGATGGTAAGCCTTTTTCCTTAGGCCCAGGATCCGATGCAGAAGACACGATGAGCGTTCTGCTGCAGAGGATGCAGAATAACGCAAAGCAAGATTCATCCATCGGGTGTGGTTTAAATAGCCTCCTGTAGTGCTTAGGTGTCTCCTTCCACAGCCACGCCTAGGTAAGAAAAGAGTTCCTGCTTTCCAGAAGAGTTCCAGTGTTCTGAATCTAGGGAGTGGCTCCTGCCCCACCCAACAGGAAAAGTAGTTCCAAACAGAAGAGGATCAGAGGCTCAACTGGCAAGCAAGTAAGCAGCATGGTCTGCTGCAGGTAAGTCCACCCAAGCATTATGAGCCCGGCGCTTCCAGCACTGGGACTGGGCATATTTATGAGCCTGGTGCCACTGGCGCCAGGACTGGGTCCAAAAGGTCCCAATTGGGACTGATTGGCACTCGGAACCTGGTTTATAGATCTGCTTCCAAGGGAGTTGGGAAAACCCTGACCTTTTGGAAGCAGAGATCATGACAGAGGGAGCACCTCCGCCATGTATGCTTTATAAAACTCGCTCGGAAACCCATCCGCCCCTGGGGTTTTACTAGTTGGCAATTGTCTCACCACCGCTTCTAGTTCCTCCAAAGTGATTGGAGCATCCAGCTCTTCCCTCTCTTCAGCACTTATCTTGGGCAGACCTATGTCTTCCAGCGTTTCCTTTATTCTCTCTTGAATATCCTCAACATCCCCATACAGTTTCCCGTAATACGTGGCAAATTCCTGATTGACTCCCTCCTGGGTATCCGCTACACTCCCGTCCTCCCTCGTTATTGCCCTGATGGTGGGTCCGGGGGTTTTTTCGCTCTTATACAGCCATGCCAGGAGCCGTCCTGTTTTATCCCCACCCGCGTGCTGCCGCTCTATGTATTTCTTATAGTTCAGTTTACACAACCTATCCCAATGCTCTCCACACGTCTGCTGAAGTTGAAGTACCCGCTCCGCATTCGAACCAGTATCACCACCCTCCTTTTGCGCTTTCTCCAAATCCCTCTCAACCTCTTGTAAATCAACCAGGACACCTCCCTGCAGTCTTCGGGACTTCGCTATGGCCACGCCTCTCAACACCACTTTAAAGGCCTCCAACGTGCACGCCGAATCTACACTGCCCGTGTTCTCCTCAAAGTAATTTATGATCTCCTCCCTCACCTCTTCTTTAAACACAGGATCTTTGAGCGCCTCCGCTCGGAGCCGCCACGTCGGGATCCTTGCCCTTGGAGGGCGATATTGCCAGCTAACAACCAAGGGAGAGTGGTCCGACAAGACTCTCGCTTTATATTCCACCCGCACCATCTCCGTTATTAAGCCTGACGTAGCAAAGACATAATCTAGTCTAGTGGACAGCTGTTGCGGGGCCGAATAGTGAGAATACTGTCGTTCTCGGGGGTGCTTCATTCTCCATACATCAGTCAAGTCAAAATCATTGAGCAACGCTTGTAACACCCGTGCCGCCGGGGCAGGTTTTTCCCATTTCTGATCTGATCTATCCACCCTTGGATCTAACACACAATTAAAGTCCCCCCCCCCAAAGTACTGCACTTCCCATGCACATACCAAGGTGAACACTCAAGGTTCTGAAATACATTGCCGTACTCTGATTGGGCGCGTATGTATTAATTACACTTATCTCTCTGTTCTCTACCATGCCCCTGAGTATGACCATTCTCCCGTCCGCCTCAGCAGTTTCCTGTAGCACATGAAAGGGGACATGCGGGGCCACCCAAATAAGAACCCCTCTAGCATAAGCCGAGTATGTTGAACCCACCACCACTCCTTTCCATTTCCTCCTAATCATTCCCAGTCTCTCTTTCGTCAAATGGGTCTCTTGCAACAGTGCAATATCTATCTTTTGTCGCCGCAAGTATAACATGACCTTATTTCTCTTCAAATAACTGTTTAGACCCCTAACATTCCTCGTAATTATTTTAAGGTCCCCCATGGCTTGTTATGCTTCCCGCCCCCATCCCACCCGCGCAATCCACTACTCGTATCCGGTCTCGTATATTTAGGCTCGTATCCCCATTCAAACTTCCCTTAACTACACACACCCCAAACACCCCTCCCTTCCTTTTATCCCACCCAACCACACCCAACTCCCCACACCACCCTCCCCCCATTCTCCCACCTAACCCCCTTACCCCTTTCCTTAACTGTTGCCCAGCTCCATCCCTGGATCTCAGGCTCCCCCGCATCTAGCACCTTTCTGGCAGACGCCTGTACTCGTTGCTCCGCGGGGTGAGGCCGCCCTACTGGCTAGCCTACTAGTACTAATACTAATATGGGGGGTAGAGTGCCCGCATCCTGTCGCTCCTGATTGCTATAAACTCTGACCCTTAACTGTACAATTGACACTTATATATGCACTTTACTATATTCAAGTCCTTGCGTGCGCCCAAGTCCATGGGATCTGCTCCCAGTGGCACACGTACCCAGTACTACCCCTTAGCCATAGCCATCCCCCACAGTTCTACTGGACACCCATTGCACATCCTGTCACACTACATGAAATGTCCCCAGCCACTTATCGTGTCACTCTCGCGCTTGGTCCGCCTCCTGCTCCGGACAACCCTGCAGGTCCAGCCAGGTCGTCGCTTCTTCGGGCGTGTGGAAAAAAAACGTCTTGCTCTTATGTATCACTTTCAGTTTCGCAGGATATAGCAGCATATATTTGATCCCCGCCGCACGCAGCCTTCTTTTGATCGCCACATAGTTGAATCGCTGCCTTTGGACCAGCATTGTGTAGTCTGGATATGCCGTGATGGCGCACGACGCCCTCTCAATGGTTCCTCCTTTGCGGAAGTATTCCAAAATCTTCTCACGATCCTTATAATTCAGTATTTTCGCTATTATAGGCCGGGGGGGAGCCCCCGGTTGTGGCTTCCTCATGAGGGCTCTGTGCGCACGTTCTACTGCAAACCCCTGCGAGAGTTCTGCAGCCCCTATTTCTTGTAAGAGCAGATTCTCGATGTAGTCCGTCGGGTCCCGTCCTTCCTCTCCTTCCGGCAGACCCACCACACGAATGTTGTTCCTCCTCGCTCTCCCTTCAGCCTCCTCCGCCCGAGTCTCCAGATTGGCTACCTGTTGTTTGAGCACGTGGATCTCTTGTACATTGCTAGTGCTAGTGTCCGTGTTGATTTTCACGGCACTCTCCAGGCTGCTTGTTCTCTCCGCCAGCCCCCTGACGTCTTGCCTCAGCAGGGTAACCTCTATGCCCACTGCATCTATTTTGGCCTCCAGGGAAGTGCGCAGGTCCGACATCGCTGTCCCCCATGAGTCTCGCAGCTCCGTTATAGCCGCTAATATCTGATGTTTGTCAGTAGCTGTAGCGCTCTCCCCTGGTGCCTCTGCTTCTTTAGACGCTATGACCGCCGGAGATTGCTGTATTTTGGAGAATGCTTCCATTGTGGATTGCTTAATCTTGGTCTTACTCCCAGCCCCTCGCCCCGACATCTTGCAGCTTTCGTTATGCACCCGGGTTAACTGGCCTCCAGTGCGTAACCTCGCTTTCACATGTAAGCTCGCCCCCGGTGCACCTCCCCCGGCATAAGCAGCCTCCGTATGCTGAGCTCCAAGTTCTGAGTGGGCTGTGTCCTCCCCCGTATCCGACGCGCCACTGCGTCCAAGAGACCGCACACCATTCACAGCTATTATGCCCAGCTTAGGTTCAATGCTCCCGTGTCTTTTCTCTGGACACCACTGTCACTGTTGCAATGGCTTATCTTCCGGGGCCAGCGAACACTCACAGCATCCCCTACAACAGTAGCTTCGCACCTGGTGCTAGGATGCCAGGCCGCACAAATGCCCATATCCTCACACTGCAGGCCCTAGACCCCTCCGGAGCCTACTGCATCTCCTCAGTTCACCGTGGTATGTACTTCCGTGCTTGGCGTATGCTCATCCAAACCCCCAAGTTTCCCTTGGCGCTCCACACCAGCAGTGTCCCAGTGGTGCTGCCTACCAGCCCATGTTTCACTGAGCAGGGGGAAGCTGCTACTGTGTATTGTACATCCGCCTGCTTACTACCAACTTTAAAGATCACAAAGTATCCACTGCTTCCCGGCAGCCCGTTATGCCGTGCACTCCAGGCATTCACACACTGCTTGGCCACGCCCCCTCTTCATACAGCGTTGCTCAGTAAGTTAGATGCACTCACACCAGTGCACTGGATCTGCTCTGCGTTGGTCGGTCCAGTAACTGACTGCGGTCCGTATGCTACCGGCTTTGCTCTTGTGTTTTGCCAGGTTCCACTCTGCTGCGCGACTCAATGTAGCGCTGGATCCTTTGTTCTCAGTATGTTACCGGCGCCATCTTGCATCCGATGCGCATCTTCGATCGGCTATCTTCTGACCCCCGCACAATGCCGTGGCAGCCTGTCCATTCCTTTGTAGCCGCGGCAGATATATCTTGTGCCTTACGAGCCCCGCTCATGTCACTGCCCGAGCTCTCGTCAACATGTTCCTCCGCTACCATCTGCTAGCCGCTCGATACAGTAGCCGCGTGTCACTGTTCACAGCGGCTCACTGTTACAATGTTGCAAGCCGCCTCGGTGTGGGCGGCCACAGTCGTACGCTCTTAGGCGTGTGGAATCCCGTGCTGCAGTCTTTCATCAGGTCCGATCGCCGTCTTTTGTTGCCTCCGTCACCGCAGCAGCGCCATTTTCGCTGTGCGGTTGTGCTGACTTGTCCGGTTCCGAACTCTTTACACTTTCGCCTGGGGGCCCGTGTCTCTTCACGCACTGCTCGTTCCACGCCGTAAATCTTCTCGCACCGGCAGCTCCAAGGCAAAGTAGTTTTTTTTTAATTTCGCGCCAGTTTCTGTCCAGGATCGATGTCGGATCACAGGAGCTCAAGTGTCCTGCGACCTACTCCATGGCTCTGCTAGCCACGCCCCCTTTCTTTAACTTGATGTTAGAAAAAGTGTTCCAAACCAAAAAGTGGAAGAATGACTCCAACCAAAATGTTCTCCAAGGTAGAGACACTTGGATCCAGAGGATGGTCTCCTTCCTCTGGATTCTTAAACAGGATGGCAAAATGCCTCTTTAGTCAACAGTTCCTTGGTGTCCTTACTGTTCTTGTTTAACCAAAAATGTCTGTTCAAGCAAAAAGGTTTCACAAATCTTCCTGTAACAGTTCTTGTATCTTTGAAGATTACCTGGTATGCTCCCCTGCCAGGAATCATTATACAATGTTCGGCTGCCTGGTGTACTAGCCTTCATGGACTTCTCTTTAGGATACTCAGGTCTCCTGATGTACTCTCCTGCCAGGAATCTTTGTACAGTCTCAACTGCCTGGTTTACTTGCCGTTCTATGTGTTTCAGTTCTTAGATTCAACTTCAGATGCCGGGGGTACTCACCTGCGAGGATTTGTATGTACTTCACAGTTCTTTGATATAACACAGTAGCATATACTATGTGCTGCTTGGTATATCTGTTTGTGGTAATATTGTGCTCAAGTGTACTTGCTCAAGCTTCTCCCCCCACATTGGCAGCTCATGCTTCTGTATTTCATTGGGATTTTCCTTTATACTTCGTCTTGTCTGCATTCAAATATTCTTTTCATTGAATCTTGCCTTTGCGCTTTGCCACGGTGGCCTTCTAACAAACTTTGCCTTTGTTTATTTTTTGCATCAAACATTCTTCTTATTGAATGTTGAATTTGTACTTTGCCTTGACTGCATTCAAACAAACGTTGCCTTTGTATATTTCCTGCATTAGCAATCTGGTATCAATCATTCACTGCTTTGGACGGTTGTTGGAACGCCCTGAGGGCCCCAGCTGCTTAGGCAGATTCACTGGTCTTCTCCAGCGTATCCGACGTTGCTCGCGCTTCTGTGTTATGGCTTCTTCCGCTGCCTTCAAGTTGGAGTGTGCAGACGCTTTTCCAGCACCAGGCGCGGATCCGCAGTCACACGCCAGCTCTCCTTCTCGGTACAGGGTGAAGTCTGCTGCCTCGCTGAGCGACCGAACCTCCAGGAGCTTCTGCACTGCTCCTGGCGTCTCCACTGCCCTTCTTGCTTGTACAGAGCGTTCCTCTTCCTTTCCCAGCAGCCTCCTCTGCTTTGCCGGCTCCGACGGTGTGCTTCGCATTCAGAAGCCCCAGCGTGAACGGCAACGCTCCTCCTGTACAGCTAGCTGTACCTGCACCACTCTCCTCCTTAGCCCTGTTGCCATTTTTAAATGTCCCGCTCATTTCAGGTTTATAAAAACAACTAGTCTGCATGTTGCACTACAAGCTCCTGTCAACTCTGCACAAACCTTGTTGTCCTCCTCCTCGTCTCAGGACCTGAGTGGTTATGGGAGTTGAAGTCCATAACTTTCTTTGGGCTTTCAACTCCTGAATGGTTTTCCTTACGGTTTTCACAAAAAGGCACATCCAGATTAGAGGTCATGGTTACCTTTGGACTCTTAACCCTCAAATGGTTTTTCTCCTGGACTTTACATGAAGTTACATCAAGAACAAAAGTTGTTGTGTGAGTGTTTGGGTGGAAAGTGGGGGGCTGATTAGAATGACGTAGAGAAAAGGTTTCTTGAATTCTTCTTCAGTGGAGAATCAATATATGAAAATAGGACATTAAGGTCTTGGAATTTTGGCAGTCTTTCTCATGGGAAAGAGGGGGGAACACTGACTCCTCCAATGAAATCAAAACATCTCCCCGGTAGTTGTCTCCTCCCATGTGATCAACCGCCCCCAAGGTCAGGATCAGGTAGCGGCTGCCGTCCCCTGGCCAGGGGAATCCATGACGACTCCATTGGATTCATCACAGTAGCCTATAGAAGAATGAAAAATATATGGGATTTTTTGGTCAAAGTTAACAAGACAACCAATTTTATTTACAGACTCCTAAATTTACATAGCCTTATTTAAATTGCATACATTGCAAGAATGTAATTCCTACTAACATTTTATACCATCTGTTAACAGGTCCAAAAAAAAAATCACAGTGAAATAGTTTACAACTTGTGTTATGAAATACACCATGTATTGTGTAAAATACCCTTGTGTTAAAGCTTTTGCATACACCTCTCAAACTCTAACCAAACACAACCCTAAAGCACAACAAACCGCACAAACTTCACTACACCGCAACAACAAAACAAACCACACATAGCTTTGCACAACAGCACACAACGGCTACCGACCGGAAAGCATCCCCCAGGCTCAGCGAACGATGTTAACCGAACTGAATCTGCTAACAGCACATCACTGCTCTCTTGCACTTATCCGGCTCGTTGCCACTAACTCAATTTCCAGCGACCGGGAAGCCTGCTGTGTAACCGGAGCATGATGTTACCCTTCCTTCCAAGTGACCTGGGGACTCTGAAAACAACAACCCCGACCCAGAGCCTGATGAGATCCACTAGACTCAAGAAGACCTGTCTTGCTGCGACCTTGCGGGACTGCAATACTCCAATACATGCATGGTCTTCCGAAATCCGAATCGAGCTGACACTTTGGTGTTATCCTACTGGACCTCCAGAGACATGATTCCAGTCCTTGAAGTCCCCTGATGATAGAATCCTGCAGAATATCTATCTGTAGCCACTCAATCTTATAAACTATGGTGAAAGCAGAGGCACCTTATCTCTGTGGGATCTAAATTACAATAGTGATTCCAAGGCTCCAAATCTCACGTATCTCTACAACCCTTTGAGGATCATGGACCCATGTGGGGTAAACCTGCTTCCTCTATTCGGTTGCAGTAGACAGCACCAGTCTAAAAATACAAATATAAAACAGAGTTTCAACAGTAACTCCTTCATAGTGTGAGTCAAAGTGAGCCTGATTAAAATGCGCAAATGACTTGGTAGAGCCGTCTTAGCATATGTAATGACCAGCCACGCTCATCCTTTCCTCCCGGACAGCCACGCAGCAAAAGCAAAAACAAAATGGCCACAAGAATATATTAGGCAGCCATTTTGCCTTGGAATAACTATTGTAATCTAGATCCCACAGATGTAGGGTGACTCTGCTTTCACCATAGTTTAGAGGATTGAGTGGCTACAGACAGATATTCTGCAGGATTCTATCTTCACAGGTTTTCCACGTTTAAGGACTCCATCCCAGTGTATCCAAATTGAAGAAGGTTAACACACACAGCTTGGACTGCTATTTCCAGACATACACCAGGTGAATGATCACAGACTAAACAATGACAGAACTTAAATAATGTATTTCCTAATGATTTGTAATTAAAATGTATAGAGTATCATCACACGTTACTAAAATTGATTTATATGTTTAGATTTTAGCTACTTATGAGGAGACCTAGAAAAATCATAAGGAAAATGCAAGGTTGACTGCTCCTGACGAAGGGGACTGCCCCGAAACGTGCAGAGCTGACAAAAAATGATCTTGCGTTGTTGTGCATATGTGACACAAGTTTTTCTGTGTTTTGGTCTTTACTTGGCAACCAAAAAGAATAAGAATTAAAAAATATATATATTTTCCTATAATGAAACAGTGTGGAAGTGATTTCTTAAATTTAACAGAAACTGTTTGGGCACAATGAGGTCTATACTGAGGACCTTTTCTTTAAACTCATTACTACACTTCAAGTATTGACTGGTACCAAGTGGTAATAGGTGTGCGGGGAATGCAAATGTTCCACAGATTTTTGACACTTTGTTTGTCCCACTAACACCCTACGCACATGCCCTCGGCAACTCACTTAGAATCTTAACAGCACGGCTTGCTTTCGATTTCTGCACACCAAGATGTTTCGCATTTGACCTCTACTCAAAACCTTCCCCTCTTTCTTACAGTCCTCCCAAATGGCAGACATGGTGCTGTACAGTAACCGGTTACATTACCAATCTCATGCAATGTTTCAACCTCTCCACACATACCATCAGCTTTTGGATGCCTTCAACAACAGAATGTTGGGACTTCAGGCAAAATGCAAACAATATTTCTTTATATCAGTGGTCGGAATATATCAAGAGATTTTAGAGCTCTGCAATGTATTTTATTCACAGAAATACTGCACTTGTATTTCCGACTGTTTAAATTCATGTCAAAGCTAAGCAATTATTATCTCGGCAAAATAATAGTGTGAAATTGATGCTATGACAGCAAGGTAGTGACTCGTGTATTTTATGTACACATGCATTCGCTGCTGACAAATGCTTCCATGCTGTGTGATTAAATGCATATTAGGGTTTGCCCCAGGCATTTGATTATTATCATCTCCACTTCATTACATTTCCACACTATATGCCCGTGTAATTTATAAGAGAATACAGACATTACTTGTTGTTAAGAGTTATTCTGTTTTATGGATGGTGTCCTTTAATTTTGCCTTTCATGGATTATAAAATTGGTTAATATCTGCTGAAGTGAATCGCGAGAAGCAAATAAAGAGGGTGACCTCAAGTCACGGTGTCATTTGTGATACGGGCAAAACCTAACAGGCTCATTTATCCCTACACAGGATTTATAACACCTTGAGTTAAATGGAGAAAGCTGTGCCTCCATTAAAGGATCATCATAAATGGAGTCCTCCCACTTAAAAGTCAGCCGTGATGAGAAGAGACCAGGTCACATTTAATAACAAATAGTTTTAGTGAAATGAGTGTATTTTGTCTGTTTTGTGTTATTGCTGTGATCCGTATAATCCTTACAGGTAAGTTAGCTCGATAGGTTAACTACGTTTCCAATGTTAAGTATTTAAGATGGAAAATAAATGACATTCCTGTCATAAGCAATGTACATTCCACCGTCATAGCCGCGCAAATCATGGTAAAAATAAGTGATTTGCGGAGTCATTTGAAAGCACATATTCAATATGTGATTTTTTTTTAGCTGTAATCTAAAAAAAAAAAGAAAAAATATAATTGAAGCTCGGTCTAGACTTAACACTTTAGGCATAAATGTGTGCACATTTTTATCAATTCTAGAGGAGCAACAGACCTTTAGAGGTCTAGTCGTTTTTGCGGCGTGCACGTACGAGAACCTTTCGCTGGCCCCAAGGGAAACTGCAGGCTTCTTTTGCATGCTGCGACAGCCTGCTATTCGGAGTGCAGACGAGAGCAGAAGGGTTCCTTGTCTACTGCACTCAAACAGCTATGTATGTGAACGCTTTATTCTCATCATCAGTGAATTACATCGTTATGTCCATGCGATAAATCTCAAACAGCAAACTGCGTCGTCAGTTTATTCATGGACTCCACTCAGGACTATGGCGACAGCAGTGGTGGAAAAAAAAACACTCAAATATTGCAGAGAGCTTCCCCACCACCACCATTTCTCCAAATTATATGGGGAAAACACAATTTGAGCAGAGACAATGGAAATCTAGAAGCACTGGTTGCCTAAAGTTCTCATCTGCAAGAAAATGGGACACGTTTCTAAATATGGGAATTGAAGGCCGAAGAATATTTAACAGTTTATCTCAATTTGAACTACAGCAGATGAGCATGACGTCTACGTGGAAGTAATCAAAAGAACCAAGGTAATGTTTGAAACCAAGGCAAACAGCCAACATGGCCAAACGCAGATTGAACTTCAACACAAAAAAACATTTAACATGTATAATTTATACAGCACCTTTATCCCATTAGCAAGGTCTCAACATGCTTGTGGGGGGAATGCCCTCGGGGGACCGAAGTCCAATAGGGAGTTGGGTGGGGGTGGCCAAGCCCCAGTAAGCTACCCATGATGGTCAGGCATGTGGATGGGTGCTGAGTGGTGATCAAGAGAGTGCAGGAGTACAAGAGACTATGTCCAGCTAGACCAAATGTTTTGTCATAGGACGTAGCTGCATTCTGATGGCAGAGATGTTGTGCTTTGTGTTTTAGTCTGGTGTATGGAGGCGAATGCGTGCGGGTGGGCGGCCGTGCCCGAAGCTAGTCTCTACCAAAGTGGTGCATAACTACGTACCTTGAGCCACAGTTGGAGCTTTGCTTTTGATGGAGCTGTGTAATCCGATTGTCCAGTCTGCTCCAAAATTATGCCTTACCTTACTCTGGAGAATATACTGAGGAGGCACTGACAGTGTCAAGGCCTATGTGGCATGAAGGTAAGCATGAAATGGAGAAAGTTTGTCAGGTTGCTGGAGGGAATAACCAGGTTTTCAGGGCCTTCTTGAAGGAGTGGAAGTCCTCATAGCGGATGATGCCGAGTGAAAGGGAGTTCCAGAGTGTGGTAGCTTGGCCGGAGAAAGAGGATCCTCCTCTGGTGGAATTGAAAGGGGGGATCACATGGAGTGCACAGCCAGATCTAAGGTTTCTGATGGGTTGGTAGCATGTTGTGTTGGAGGAATTCAGGGCCTGTCTTGTGGAGGTTGCAGTGTTTGATGCACATGGCCATGAAAGTCGCCCGTCGGCTCATAGGAAGCCAGTGGAGCACTCTAAGGGCAGGAGTGAGGTGTTCTCTGGGTGAGGGGGCAAGGAGGACTCTGGCTGTGGAGTTTTGGATCCACTGGAGCTTTCTGAGTTGATAGGTGGGAGTGCCCAGATAAAGGAGATTTGCATAGTCTAAGGAGAGGATGAAAGCAGAGTTTGCTGAAACTCTGAGGGTAGGAGAGATGAGGGAAGATTTGTCTGAGGATGCAGAGGTGGAAATGACATGTTCTGGATACAGTGTTGATGTGGTGAGAGAGTGTTAGATCAGAGTCCATGGTGCATCCCAGGTTTTTTTACTGAGTTGAATGCTACGGTCCTAGGAGGGTGGCCAGGGGGTGTGTTGGGTGAAGAGTGAGTTTTACCACAGATAAGTATTTCGGTTTTACCAGGATTGAGGAGGAGGTGGTGGTGGTTAGCCGTCACCCAGTAGTCGATTTAAGAGAGACAGGAGACAAGGTCAGCATGGGAGGAGGCCAGCATCTGGAAAATGATTAGAGTGTCATCAGCGTAGTTGTAGCATATAAGGTCATGAGAGCAGATGAGTGTGGGGAGGGGGCTTAGGTAGCGATTGAAGCGGAGGGGGACAGAGGAGGCGCCCCGTTAGACCTCTTAGGAGACAGGGCAGGCACGAGCATCACTTGTGAGCGCTTGGAGAGGAAGGAAGAGATCCATCTTAGAGTGCAATTCCTGATGCCTAGAGAGTTGAGTCTGTCCATGAGGTTCGAGTGGTCGATGGAGTCATAGGTCAAGGAGGGTAAATGCAGCACAGCCTTCTGAGTCTGTCATTCTTTTCATGTCCTCTCAGATGGAGATGAGGGAAGTTTCCGTTCCTCAGAGGGGTCTGAATCCAGACTGGACAGGGTTGAGTAGGTAGTTGGATTCTGTGTAGAGGCAAAACTCGGTGTATGCCGGTCTAAGAGTTTGGCAATGAAGCAGGTGTTTGAGATTGGGTGGTAGTTGGATGGAAGGAGAGGGTCACGTGTGGGATTTTTAAGTAGGGGCTTGATGTAAGAGGTTTTGAAAGCTACAGGGAAGATTTCTTATGTCAGTGAATGGTCAATTACGGATATTACGACGCTGCCTGCACAGGTGGTGGATAGAATGTTCTTTAGGATTGAGGGGGCAGAGGTATCCAGGGGATCCGTAGGGGTGGCTTTGGGATAGTTTCAGGAATTCAGTGTGGTAAATGGGAGTGAAGGAGAAGAGGACAGGGTGTGCCGGATGAGGTGGGGAGGAGTCAGGAGAAAGAGGAGACGAGGGGGGATGAATTTTGAAAATTTGGTGTTGACGGAGCAATGTCTTTCGATAGCGATGCTGTAAAAGTGGTCGGACAGCGCACCGCAGAGTGCTTGGGAGGGGGCGTGGTTGGAACAGCTTGGAGACTTGAATTTTGCGATGGTCTTGTGTAGTTCCCTTGTAGGGTTAGGGGTGTTGGCTATTCGGTTTCCATAGAAGGATATTTTGGCTTTCCTAATTTCTATCCTATAGGTCCTGATCTGTCTGGCATAAGTGGCTCGTTCTGGGGCGTAGGGTTGGCCCGCCAGGCAGTGTTCATGTGTTTTGAAGGATTTGAATGAGGAAGTGAAACACTTGGGATTAGGGCCTGATCTCTGGGAAGCAGATCTCGTTGGGATGAGAGTGATGAGTGCATTAGAGAGCCATCGGCTGAAAAAGGTTGACAGGGGGTGGTCCTTCTTGAAGAGGGAGGATTGGGAGGGAGCATAGAAGGGAATCGCCAGGTCAGGGTTTATAATGACCTTGTTCCAAAGAGGTACAGAGGAGGAAAGGATGGGGCTAGTGAGATGGGAGGGGAAGGGGTGGAGGTCATGAGAGAGAAGATGGGGCTGTTGAAGGCAGTGTGTTTGCTAAGGCGGCCTGAGCTACGCTTAGGGATGGGAAATGTGAGTGAAGAAGGGGAGGAGGGTGTAAGGTGGAGGGAGGGGGAGTGCTGGGTAAGGTAAGTTGGAGAGAGGTGGGGCTGTGCTTGTTGGGGGGCTGGTGTGATAGGAGAAGAGGGGGGTGCGATGAGATGGGCAGACAGGGGCATGGGGCTGGTTTCTGGAATACCACCCATAATCTGGGTGCTGCTAGGCATGGTAGAAAGATGCTGCCTGAGGACTTCAGATAGATGAGTAGATGCCTAGTGGCTGGGGTTCTGTATGTGTACCTAGGCCTGGAGAGGGGCCACAAGAGAAACAGGTGCAATGTATGGAGCAGGGGGGAAGTGGAAGAGTTCAGAGACGAATGTGGGGGTGGTGTGCGTATGTGTGGTGTTGTAGCCACAAAAGATTCAGGGCAGTTGTAATACTCAAATACAGCTAGAATTAAGGAATAATACCCTTATCGTATACTACAATCATAGTTTCACTGCGCCTAATGCAAATAGAGTTGAAAAATCACTGGTCCTAGTGCAGAGGCTTCAGACCCTTTGGCTGTACCTAAAATTCAGCCAGATTCAGAACATGTGCAGTACCTACCATGAGCCAGATTCAGAACATGTGCAGTACCTACTATGAGCCAGATTCAGAACATGTGCAGTACCTAAAATGCAGAAGGATTGAAAAACATATGCAGTACCTAAGCTGTACCAGGATTCAAAACATTTGTAGTACCTAAATGTAGCCAGATTCAAAACTAGTGCAGTACCTAAATAAAAAGAGTTTGGGATGACTATCACTTTGGTGTATGCTACGGGGGAGGCTAAGTGTATGCAAGATTATGCTTAAGTGCCTGGGAGAGGTACAAATGGTGTACTAGTGTTGTGGTATTGTGTCTGAATGAGGGGGCTGAGGTCTGGAGTGATAGAGTATGTTAGTAACAGGCGTTGTTGCTAGAGCAAGTTGGCTGACAGGGATGTTCAAAGTGGAGAAGAGGAATCATTGGACAAAGGGCTCACAAGAGAGGATAATACTTTGGTAGGCTGATTAAGGCAGATTAGCAAATGCAAACATTCTATTAACAAAGTTTAGACAATGGAAGTCATCTCTTACCTTAGTGTTGCAGAAGCTTGTTTGATTCGGCTTAGGCACCCGGGCAAACAGGGGATGGAAGTTGCTCTAGAGAGCTGCCCTTTGCCTCTGGCCCTTAGCCAGCTGCCCGGACAACGCTGCCCTCAGAGGCCTCTGAAGTGCAGCTGTGCCGGTCATGTGGCGGGGAGACACAGACCAATGAGAACCGAATGGGCGGGCAGGGGGCAGTGGGGAGGGAGGGTTAGGGAATAGATGAAGGTGGATGGAAGAAGGCGGAGAGAATCAGTTAGAGAAGGCTCCCAAGACAAAAGGAATAGGACGTCTGACTGACTTAGCCAATTGCTAAGGGGTTGACTGGGGAAAGGAAGAAAGCCACAAACAAGGGACTAGAACACAAACACAGGGCACTCTACCTGCAGACCGGCTCAAAAAACAGATTGGACATCAAAGTAAAAACAAAGACGAATCCCTCCAAAAAGCATCATCCAGGCCCTATAACTCCTAACCAAGTAGCTGTTCTGCAGGATGTCTACACATTGCAATTAGGGAAGCAGTTAGAGAAGGCTCCCAGGACAAAAGGAATGGGACCCCTGACTGCCTTAGCCAATTGCTAAGGGGTTGGGTGGGGAAAGGGAGAAAGCCAGAAACAAAGGAATAGAGCACAAAGACCGGGCATTCTACCTGCAAACCAGCTAAAAAAACAGATTGGAAATCAAAGTAAAAACACAGAAAATCCCTCGTGAATTAGTCATGACTGCGCGGTAGTGAAGTAATTGGCCCACAGTAGCTTGGAACTTAAAAGACATGAAGGATGTCATTAATAGAGATATGATCATTGAGACCACAACATGAAAAGTCCTGAGAAAAACACATGCAAGACTAAGACGCTAATTTAAAAGAGGTCATCACAATACTGAGAACAGCAAAAGAAACAGCAGTAGGTTACGGAGGTGCTGAAAAACAGGTGTCACACTGATGTGAATGAGCTGTGTTTAAAAGGCAAGACTGCTGTGGCCCTTCCGAACATGACTGAGCGGAAATGCACCAACAGACTTTAAAGCATGTTTCCGCAATGAACAAAAATGTCCACCTAAACACAGGATTTGCTTGAAGTGCAACACGAAAGGACATATTGTAAAGGTCTGCAGAACCACATTTGACAAGCAAGTTGCACAACTGACGATACGCCACAATACAAAGACTCATGCAATGAAGAGGAAGGAGTGGTGTTAACCATCCATTTCAAACAGAAAAACAAAAAGGAACACACATTGTAATGACTTCATTGATGGTAAAGTGTTCTTACATTATAATAGCGTTTGAAGACTACAAACAGTTCATGGATGAAGCTCCAAAAAAGCTGAAGAGACCTCAAATTTGTCTGGCACATAAGGCGATGTGAAAGTAGAGCTAGTAGGTTTAAAAACAGGATACTTTCCTTTAAAACAGATTAGCGAAAAATGATGTCTACGGGCCTGATTCACAGAAGCGTTTAATAATGGTGCAATCCCATAGAAAAGTGCACTGTGAGTCAGGCGCTTCATCTCAACCAATCGCATATGAACCCAGGCGAGGACGATGAAGCTCATCTCCAAATAAAATTAGCACAAAAGAGCAGATAAAGACAATCTCGGAAAACTCATGGAAAGATAAAGTGAACAAGTTTTTTTTTTATGACTGCCTGGAGTGTGTAAAGGGATACTCACATAAAATTGAGGGAAGGCGCTATCACTGTGAAACATAGTGTGACCAGCACCAGCCACTGCTTTTCATGCATTAAAAAAACCTTATATTTGCAGGAAGCGGGCACCATTGAACCGCTTGAGGCCACCGAGTGATTGATATCTGTAGTCTTAATTCAAAAGAAAGAGACAAACCAGTTGAGGTTATGTACTGGCCTCTGGAGACTTAACACGAAAAAATAACGGACAATTACACTCTACCCAGTATTTCAGAGCTAATAATTTATCTAAACAATGCAGTGCATTTCTCTAAAATGGATATGAAAAATGCGTACCACCAAATATGCCTGCAAGGAGGCGCCTAGCCATTAACCACTTTCATTCCGTCTTTTGGAATATTTCAATAAAGCAAAATGCTGCTTCGGTTATCCTCAGTTGCCTTGGTCTTCCAGAGGATGGACCATAAAGATAAATGAAAATGCAAACTCCTTCAATTTCAAGTGGAATACCACAGGTAGAATGAATCTGCAGAAGTAATAAAGCCCAAGACAAATCTATTGTAAGCAGTCATAAAAGCGCATCATCCTACGAACAGAGAGCAACTTAAATCCATTCTATGTCAAGACCAGAGGCGAGCATTGTGCTTTAACTTTCTTTATTGCCACTCTCCAGCAGCTTTAGAATTACCCTCCTTTCTTTCATTTTTTTTATTTTTTTGTTTGTTTTTCTTAAAACTCTTCAAAAAAACAAAGAAACACTCGGGTGACTACAAACCGCCATAAATCCACTGTCTTTTGAAGTCCAGAACCACTCTGCCA
Source organism: Ambystoma mexicanum (assembly GCF_040938575.1). Classification (NCBI taxonomy): domain Eukaryota; kingdom Metazoa; phylum Chordata; class Amphibia; order Caudata; family Ambystomatidae; genus Ambystoma; species Ambystoma mexicanum. Next base: position 700,118,628 of record NC_090934.1, on the reverse strand, counting down.
TCCACCAATCCTGACCCAGCTGTCCCCATGAACCACATCCTGCCTGGGTACCTTCCTCTTTTGCTGCTCTCACAGCAGATGTTATGTTATTTGGCATTTATACAGCGCCTTATATATATCATTGGTATGACCTCAAAGCGCTGGTAGGTTGAACGCTCGCTGGAACCGCAGTTCAGGTCAGTAGAGCGAGATAGTGCCGTATGGTGCGTGGGTGCACCGGATATGTATGCAGCTGGTGTAGTTGTCAGATGATAGCTGCTTCCTAGCGATAGGTGTGGTGCTGAGGATATCAGTTGGATGTGTGCAGTCTGGTGGGCGGACACCCAGACTGGGTTCTGGCTGCGTCAGGCCTGGGGAACGCCTATGTGAGCAGCTAGGCCGGAATGTGCTTGGCTAGCTGCGTTTTATTAGGGTGATGGGTATTCATGGGGTCGTATTCGTATGTGAACAGCTGGGCCAAATTATCAGGGGTATAGCTGTGTTCTAGTTGAGTGGTGGTGTATAGTAGAGAGTAAGCGTAGTGGTGTGATATGGTGGTTATCTGTAAGGCGCCTGAGACCAGGCATAGGATATATAGGGACAGGGGTCGATACAGGTATAGTATATATATATATATATATATATATATATATATATATATATATATATATATATATATATATATATATATATATATATATTCTAGGATACAGATATATAGCGGAATGCGGAACTGTGCGGCGTGCAGCCTACAGTGATTGGCAGAGGTTCTTTAATAACCCTTAGCACGCATTACTTAACTCAGAAAGGCCAGGGTGAGACAGAACTGGGGCAGGGCTTGGCTTTACAGAGCTGAGAGGTCACTGCAAGGTGAACATGGGATTGGAGCGGTGGGGAGAAAACTTGGTGAGGTGGGTGCAGGGAGCAGGCTCTGTAAATTAACATGCACACATGTGGACAGGGGGCCAGCTGCGCTGGAAAAGGTGCCATTCTCACAGTAGACATACATGCATGCCAACATTATACATTACATGTGGGAGACAGTTAACCAGGCCCGGTTTCAACCCTGCGCTCCGGAACCTGCAATCCCGGATCTCCTCCATTATAAACCCAGGACTACAAATCCCAGAACGCAAAGCCGAAACAGGACCGAATCCGTGTCTCGAATGTTTGAGAGGTGTATGTAGAGGGGGTGAATTGTTAGTGGGTTGGTTATTGGCATCGCTGTTTAGAAGTGATGTGCTAAATGTCTACGTTCTTTCTAGATGTGGTGCGTGAATATCTTTGCATTTCTATCTAGATTCGATACTGGCTAACATTCACAAATTTCATCTAAGACTGGCGCATGCCAACGTTCACAATTCCATCTAAGTGTGGCACATGGTGCTAGGCCCTGAAGACCCTCGCGTATGGAAACAAGGCACAATCACCATACACTAAGTGATACGACAGACACGAGATTCGATTCCCAAAAACTATTTATTGCAAAGCAAATATTCTCAGTCGGCCGACTGGATCTCACGTCTCGCAACGTGGGTCACCCAGACCTCGTGAGACGCAAGAGAGCAAACATTTTACAACAGTATCATATATACAAAAAGGACAATCGTACAATCTTTCTGTGACGCATCAAAACCGCCCATAATGTATCTTGAGCTAGGGTTCGGTAATTGACAATTGTGACAAATTATGACACGTTTCTTACTCAATCTATATTACTCGTTTTAGCAACAGTTGCAATTTGCATTAGGCCGATATGGTTCTTTGTTATTAAGAACACAAAGCACTTGTTTTGCGAGCAGACCGTGTTCGTAGGAGACACACATTCCAAAGCATGCTATCTTCTAGTTTCTATTCGTGAACTAGGGGTCAGCCTGATCTAAAGTAGGCCCCGTAAGGGGGGCCGCTAGGAAAGTATAATTCATGTCTTAACGGCCTGTTTCTACAGTTTCAGCGAGACCGGCCGGCACCTGGCCGCTGATTAAATGCCTCTCTGCTCGCCTTCAAGGACTTGTGAGGGAGGAACACAATGTATTTCTGTACTGCTTGGCATTTGTGTCTGGACCGTTCTCTTCAACATGTAACTGTGGCCTTGCTTCGGCCTTGCTTCGTGCATGAGCAGAATAAAATGAAGTTTTGTTGCAAAGCTTTTGAACAGAAAGGCAAAGAAAGCAAATGGCGGATCTAGGGCACAAAATTGACGCTCTATGGTTGTGCTGACGATTCTGTATTGGCGATAGGGCACATGATGCGATTGGTTTTCAGCCAACATAATATACCATCTACGCTTTGGTAGGGCTTTTTTCTCTAAACTCACAATGTCATCATTCACATTTCTATTTAGATGCGACGCACGCTAATGTTTATTATTCCATCTAAGTGAGGCACGTGCTAACATTCACAATTCTATCGAGATGTGACGCAGGCTAGTGTTCACGATTCCATCCAACTATGGCACAGGCTAAAGTTCACAATTTCATCTAGGTGGGGCACATGGTATCATTCACAATTTCATCTAACTGTGGCGCAGGTTAAAGTTCGCAATTCCATCTAAGTGTGGCACATGCCAATATTCAACTTTTCTATCTAGATGCGACGCAGGGTAAAGTTCACAATTTCATCTAACTGTGGCGCAGGCTAAAATTCCCCGAGCTTAGATTTATGTGGTTATATGTTAATGCGGTCAATGAGTGAATTCTATAGAACAGTCGCGCATTGTTACTGACCTGATTCTAGCTTAAGTTACAGGCTGGCATTGTGCGCGTAGGGGCGTGTCATTGTAGGCGGCCCAGGTAGCGCGCGACTCAAGCGTAGTGTGTATCCGGAGTGAGGTGGCACCAGAGTCATGAGGGGAACGCACCCACCTTGGGCTGCCGGCGCTGTGCTCGTAATTAAGTGCATGTGCTTTGTTCCGCAGACCATTGCGGTCACTAAGGCCTGTAGACCTCCGGTGGGAGGTTGAAGCGCCCTCTGCTGCGGCGAGTGCCGGTTCACGCATGCGACAGCCGGTGCTCGCCACAGCACGTTACAGTGACGGTTAAAGTCAAAAAATGAGGATTAAGCTACAGCTCTGCACTTCAGTGCTAATCTCGAAATGTAATCTAGCGGTTGCAACGTTAACCACTGCAGGCTCGCACAGGGGACCTGATAAGAAAAAAAAAAGAAAGGCAAACGGAGAAGATAAAGGATCCAAGGCAGGTATCTCCGTTTGACCAGTGCACACGGTTGATAGCAGCTTGCACCATTCAAGCATTTCTGACACACAGAGGTGGTGAGTCAGTACTGATAAGAGGCACTCATAATAGCAGCTTGGTGTGTTCAAGCACACGTCAGTGGTGGAGCCTGGTTTTGATGCCAGGGCAGGGCGAAGTGCTCCTCAGGGTGCACCGCACCTGTCGAGTCAGAGAGGGGTAGGGTCACTACCATTTCCTTACTTTTTGTGGGTATAACTAGAAACTGTTGATAGGGAGGCATACATTTTGTGCATTACGTCTGTATGCTGCTGCCTGCCTCATGCTGGATTTTAAGGCTTACGTGTTTATTGACCCCATCCCACCCCAACCCTATAACGTGAAAAACTCATCATCTATTCCCTGCTACTCCTGTCAGTGTGTGCCATGTATGACATGGAGCCCTTTGGTGGCTTTGTGTGCTACCATTTCCAAAAATACACCACCTGGAAATCTATGACTTTGTAAGGATTCGTAAAACAGTTGTTTGTAAATAACCCCACACTGCTTTAGTGGACGTGTGTCTTGCTCCTCATTTTCCAGCATCCTCTCTTCTTTTCTACCTTTTCCTATTTCTCGTACATCTTTTAAATGGAACATAATTCATGTAACATGATTATTGCTATGTGGATCCTTCAGGTTTATGCTATGTGAACTTATAAAAGTGGAGAGTGTCGATGGTGCTTTCTTGTAAGGCAGTAGGACCTGCCACCACCATACTAGTGTAGGAGAGTCCACTGGACCACTGTATTTAAATCCTGTTGAAGTCCATCGGCCGATACTGTCCTAGTGTGGTAGTCATATAGACACTCCTGGCAGCACAGGAATCATTTTCTAGTGCAATAGAGACCCGCAGACAATAGGGCTGAGACTCTTGATGCAGTGTATGCATCAGTCATGCGGTCCATCATAAGATGATTTCCCTTGCTCTGATTCTACACGTTTACTGTCACATTCCTGGATTTCCATATGAGATTCCCGCAGTGTAAGAACCCTTGCGTTATGCACATATCTGAAACATGTTTTTGTTGTAATATGTGAGGAGGGACTTGTGACGTGTGTGACATGCTGGGTGGGCGTGAGCGAAGACGCTGATCACTGCTGGTGGGGCATGTGCAGCAGCTAGAGAAGACACTGCAGGGGGATTGGACACCACATAGTGAGACGCTACTGTGTGACCGCTGCATAAGAAGAGGGCCTTGTATGAATGGGCGCTGTGTGGCGAAAGGGCACTGACAAAAGCGGGCAGTGGGCAAGGAGGTGCACTGCAGGAGGACAGGACATGCGAAAGGCTCATCGAAAATCGGACGTGCCCGCAGCATCTCTGCTGACGGCCGGGGTAGGGCTAGCGTGCTGTGCCGGTCAGGAGGCGGAACAGTTATAGGAGGAAGCCACAGGTCTTTGCTGTGGCTAGGGCTCTACCTGGTGGAGGGCCGTGGCGCACATGGAATAAAGCACTGACACAGAGCTTCATGAACTACATCCTTTATTAAACTTCCACTTAGCTCTGCCTTTTGTCCCCACCCTCCAAACCGTCACTTACCGTCCCACCCACCAGTGTCCATGGGAACATCAACGTGACATCTCCCCCAATTTTGAACAGTTACCAGACTTTCACAACGGGTGGCCGTCTTGTGGGTTGCTGCTACCCCATCTCCTCGATCCACCGGCGAGGCCTGTTCTGAGCTCTCTGCGGCCGAGAACTGATGGGCACAGGGGAACATGTGCCAATCTCTTCCTCCACGTGAATGTCCAGATCGGAATCTTCCTCGTCATCATGGTCTCCTTGATATGGATCATTGGACGCCTAGTCAATAGGGGCAATCACGCGCCCACTTAGCCGCCTTGATCCTAGCAGTGGAATGCCCTTGAAGTGGGACGTATTTCGAGTGATGGACCCTTCGGAGCCTTGCGCGGTGACCATGGAACCCTTCTTTTGGGTGGACAGCAGCGGTTCCTCTTGGAATGCAGACGTGTGCTTGTGGGTCTGCTGTGGCTTCACAGCCACTACATCGGCCGCCTCAAGCTGGGGCATCTTGGTTCCTCGACGGGTATCCGCATACGCCTTCATGCGTGCCTTGGCGGCATCTTGTTCACGCATCTCCTTGCCAATTTCCAGAGGGTCGCCAACGCCAGAGACTTGTGGGATGCGGGTTTGGATGTTTCTCCCGAACATCACTTCTGCAGCAGTCCGGCCGGTGGTGCTATGAGGTGTACCCGTGTAGTCTCATCAACTGATTTAACACCTGCTCATAGGGCTGTCCGGTGAGCTTGGCTATCTGAAGCTCTCTTTTGAGGTTGCCCATGTTTCGTTCTATCATGCCATTCGCTTGAGGCCAGAGAGGGGTTATCTTGTGGTGTCAGAACCCCAAATAGTTCGCGAACTGGGCGAACTGGTGCCCACTGAACGGAGGCCCATTGTCAGTTTTGAGCACCTTGGGAATCCCATATGCGGAGAAGATGCGATCTAGGGCAGGTATGACATGATGAGCTGCTGTCGATGAGATTAGATGGGCCTCGGGATATCGCGAATATTCATCCATCAATGCAAGTACATATTTGCCCCCTTCAATGGGGCCGAAGAAGTCAGCCGCTACGGCTTCCCATATCCCTTGTGGGAGTTCGGACATGTTCAAGGGTTCTGGGTACCGATTCGGGGTGATGAGGCTGCACATGGGACAGGCCTTCAGGACCTCCATATTAGGGAACCAGACCTTTTGGCGGAGCATGCGCTTGGTTGACACCATTCCCCGGTGATTTTCATGGGCCAATTCAATGATCTTTTACCTCAGGGACCGTGGGATCACCAGCTTGCAGTCCTTCAGAAGGAGGTGATCGTCAGACAGCGCTAGTTCGTCTTTCACTTGTGTGAGGCGCTCTACTTCCCAATGTGTTTGTTCTCTGGCTGCTCTCCCTCTTTCCTTGGCCCTCCTCCACAATCCGGAGGCGAGTCCTTCACAAATAATTTGACAGGCGGGGTCATTTTCGGTTTCTCGAGATATCTCTTCCACTGTAGATCGGTGGTTTGATGGATCAAGTATCGGAGGTACCTATCTGCCACCGATGGTTCTGGTGCACACCCCAACCCCACCCCGGGGCCTTCTGGATAAAAAGTCTGCAGGGTTTTCACCCTTTCCTGGCTGATGAACAATTTTGAAAGCATAGTCCTGTAATCGTAATCCCTACCTAGCTATTCGGGGTGGCATTTTCGCCTGGGGATTCCCATACAGGAATAGGAGAGCTTGATGATCTGTGACGACCCGAAATGGCTTGCCATACAAGAAGAGGTGAAAATGTTCACACGCCCATACCACTGCAAGGCCCTCCTTTTCGGCTTGCGAGTAGGCCTGCTCGGCGGCGGACAAGCTCCTGCTTGCGTAGGCGATGTACTTCTGGGACAAGTCCCTCGGGGCTACCTGAGCCAGAATGGCCCCCAGTCCCACGGGACTGGCATCCACAGTTAATTCTGTTTGGCGGCCTGTGTCGTAGTACAACATTTTTTCTGCCTTGGTAACTCGTTCTCTGATGACTTCAAAGGCTTTCTGGCAGTCATCTGACCATGAGAATGTGTTATCCTGACGAGTCAAGAGTCTTAATGGCTCACTTACGGAGGAAAAGTCCTTGGTGTATCTAGGACAGTAGCTGGCCAAGCCTAGGAAAGAGCGCAGATCTGAAACATTAGCCGGGGGGGGTAAGGTCTCATTTAGCGCTGCCACTTTCTCAGGATCTGGTGCCATCCCTGTTTCCGAAAAGATATGCCCGAAAAACCTCAGAGTGCTCTTCCGGAACTCGCACTTCTCGGTTTAGCGTAAGGTTTGCGGCTTCTAGTGCTTTGCACACCTTCATCAGTGCCTCGTCGTGCTTGTTGACATCCGTGCCGAAGATCAAGATATCTTCACTGTAGTTGAGGCAGTTCGGTATGTGTTTGATCACATTGTGCATCTCGGCTTGAAATATTTCCGCAGCCGAGGACACGCCAAAACTTAGCCTCTTGTAACGGAATAGACCCAGGTGCGTGACGAAGGTGGTAATGTTCCTTCTTTCGGGACTTAGTACAAGTTGGTGGTATCCCTTTTGCAGATCCAGCTCGGAGAACACCTTGGCTCCATTTAACAGGTGGATCATGTCGGTGATGCGCGGAGCCAGGTGTCTCTCCCTGCCTGTATGGCTTGGTTGCGGTGCCATGTCCACACATAGCCGGATGGCTTCCGACCCCTTCTTGGGAACGGGCACTATGGGAGACAACCAGTTGGTGGGGCTGGTGGCGTGTTCAAAAATGTCCTGTTCGAGCAGCTTGCGTAACTCGTCCTCCAGGTTCTTTTGGATGTTGACAGGGATCCCCCCTATAGTGTTGTGCCACGGGGCGCACTGATTCTTCAGCTTGATGTGGCATTTCCAAAACTCTCAAAGGCTGGTTGCAGATCACCGCTGCGGCCTGGGCACGTGTGGAGAGGCCTTTGATTCTCTCTCTCCTGTCGTGTGTGGCCGCCTCTCACCGGTGCGGCCCAGGATGGTCGCGTAGTATCCCTGCTGCAGCTCCTCTCACCGTTGTGGCCCAGGGTGTGGGCGTGGCTTTTCCTGCCACATCACTCCTGCTGCGCAGCCTCCTGGCAGCCCTTGTTGCTTTCATCTGCTGCGTAGCTCCGGTGTAGAGATGTCACCGACCGCGTTGACAGGGATTTGCTCTCCGCCCCCCCGCTACACCGGATGTGGCTGCTGCAGTGCTCTGGCACCTGCAGGTGACTGCTCCCAAGTCTGCTCTGTCCCGTAACAGCCCCCCATGCTGCCCACCTCATCGCCAGTGTTGTGGCTAGGGTTCTACCTGGTGGAGGGTTGTGGCGCACCTGGAATAAAGCACGGACACAGAGCTTCATGAACTACGTCCTTTATTACACTTCCACTTAACTCTGCCTTTTGTCCCCGCCCCCCCAACCCGTCACTTCCCTTCCCGCCCACCCATGTCCATGGGAACGTCAACGTGACAGTCTTTGGTTTATAGTGGTCCGCTACACCATGGGACCCGGCTGGCTCCGGAGTCTGGTGTCCAGCTCCCAGCACAGAGACAACTATCCACCCCTGAATACTCCCATGTCATAATGGACATAACCCCATGCACGCCTTCATCTCCATGCCGCAGAGCACATCAACAAAACAAGCAAACACTGCAGAGGAATTGACATACAGTACATTAAGGCATTTTACATACACTTATCGGCCCAACAGATGTTGGTGCTCATTTATCGGCCCCAGAAGGATGAAAAGCAGAGTTTTTTTCTTGCAGGAGTTTGGACTTGCCAACTACAGATGGAGGCAGTGAGCGCTCAACCCACTGATCTATCTTACCGGCATACTAAACCTGACACTGGATTGAGTCTTCCACAGCCGTGCATGGCTCCCAGCAGAGCTCTTGGAGCAAGCTATTTCTCTGGCAGGCGCTGCTTGACATGACACTGGCTACAAGCTACCTCTCTGCCAGAAGTTGTGGTGCTGTGTGAAGGCATCATGAAGCAAGACACAGACAACAGATTTGAGGGACGGGTGCCGTGGATATGGCTGAGACAGAAACGCTGCTGGGGGCCCCGCAGAGCCATAAGCCGGAACACTGATCCTGCGAGATACAGAGAATATAGATCCTGCGCATACGGCGGCCACAGTTCCTCTAGACTGGCGAAACAGTACTCAGAGGAGCCCCCGACCTGTTCACCGCCCTACTGCAACACGGCCCGGCTCCCGCGCGACACTGCCCACTCCTGATCGGGTCTTGGCCCCTCTCACTGGGCAAGACTTATCTCTGGCAATACCGTGCAAGTGGGGAGGACGCACATGTGACAAGACTAGCTGTATTAGCCCAAACAAATACACCAGGCTGCCGGGTGCGCTCCCGTTGGAGCTATAAAACTTGTAACACAGGGTGGCACGCTGCTTTAACGGTCCACACAGCGGTCGGGTGAGGAGTGGCACCCTACGATCATTATCCCCGAAGGCCTAAGTGAGTGGGGTCAAACCCAACCCAGTTAGGATACAAGCCCACTCTGAATTGACCACATTAATCGACTACAGACCCAGAACTCGGTCGAGGAAACTGGGGAGGCCAGCGCACGCAAGGAGGTGGTAACTGAACTACATCACCATTGCCGGTGTAGCAGTATAAGGGGCAATAACAGGCCTATTCTTGATATATCCTGTTGTAGCTGTATAGGGGGCAATAACAGGCCTATTCTTGATATATCCTGTTGTGAAGGCAAGAACTGAGCAGAATCCATCGCAATCCTATCGGAGAAGGAACAAGTTACTTACCTGTAACTGTTGTTCTCCAGCATGGGTCTGGCATGGATTCACATGCTCATGAATATTCCCCGTCGTCAGGCTGGGAATCCTCGGTAAAGAAAAAATCAGTATCAGTTTTGTTTCTGATCTGTCTTTCGAAGTAGTAACCAATCACTGATCTCTGCGTCATACTGACCACAGCCAATGACTGCCCTCTCCCTAAGCCCAGCCTCTGGCAGCCATCTTCAGATTTGGTAGCACGTGAAGTGGCAGTATGACCAAGTGAAGAGCCGCAGAGGGGTAGGCGGGAGGGTTCGATGTGAATCCATGCCAGACCCATGCTGGAGAACAGTTACAGGTAAGTAACTTGTTCCTTCTCCAGCATGGGGTCTGGCATGGATTCACATGCTCATGAATAAAGAATACATAGCAGTACACACATGCACAACCACGGGAGGTGGCAAAGGCTCAACATTAAGCATTACATCAAACTCAACATTAAGCAATTCTTACCTCCTCACCAGGCTCACCTTAGGCAAACAGGTTGCGCAGCACTGCTTGGCCGACCCTGGACTCCTCCCTGGAATCCCGATCGACGCAATAGAATTTCGTGAAGGTGTGCGTCGACCTCCACGTAGCAGCCCTGCAGATGTCCAGCAAGGGCACACCAGATAGGAACGCCGTGGTAGCTGCGATCGCTCTGGTGGAATGGGCTCTCGGACGGCCAGGCAGCGGTCGGTTTGCCAACCGATGACGGTACATAATACAGCCGGAGAGCCATCTGGAAATGGAGGCCTTCGAGAGAGCCTTCCCCTGGTTGACAGGTCCAAAGTTCACAAAAAGTTGTGACGTCTTCCGAAAACACTTCGTGCGGTCCACGTAGAACTTCAGCGCTCTAGCCACATCCAGCGAGTGCAAAGTCCTTTCGGCCGGCGACGAAGGCGACGGGAAGAAAACGGGCAACACCAAGGGTTCGTTGAGGTGGAAGTCCGACGGCACCTTGAGCATGAAGGAGGGGTGCGTCCTGAGCACTACCCTCGTGTCGTGACAAGTCAAGTACGGGGGCTTGCAGGAAAGGGCCTGGATCTCTCCCACTCTTCGTGCGGAGGTTATGGCCACAAGAAACGCTGTTTTCCACAACAAGAACTTCAACGGAGCCGAGTGCAGAGGCTCGAACGGAGGTCCCATGAGCTTGGTCAGCACCACGTTGAGCTCCCACGCCGGGGCCGGAGCCTTCACCGGCAGGAACGATCTGAACAGTCCCTTCATGAATTCTTTCACCAGACGATGAGACCACAAAGACGTCCGCCCCGTGGTTCTGGTGTATCGGGAGATCGCAGCAAGATGAATCTTGATGGACGCGTGCGCCAGTCCAGCCTTGGCCAGCGTCAGAAGGTACAGCAGTACCTGGGGAGCCGTAATCCGTAGAGGGTTAATCTTCTGTGCGTGGCACCAGACAGAGAACCTCTTCCATTTGTGTCCATAGCATTTAAGAGTTGAGGACGCCCTGGCCTTTGCAAGAACCTCTCTGCAGTCGGCCGGTATGTCGTAGCCTCCAAACTCTAACGCTGCAAGAGCCAGGCCTGCAAGTTCAGCGACTTCGGGTCGTGATGGAGGATGGCGCCTCCTTCCCTGGAGAGAAGATCCGCGTCCACTGGCAGCTTGATTGACAGGGACGCTGACAAGTCCAGAAGGTCCGGGAACCATATCTGCCTCGGCCACGCAGGTGCGACGAGGATCATCCTGCACCGTGACCTCTTGAGCTGGTTGATGAGCCGGATCAGCAACGGCAATGGAGGGAACGCGTATAGAAACAGGCCCTCCCAGGGGAACGAGAAAGCATCGCCCATGCTCCTCGGCTGGGGAAACCTGCTGGCGAACCTCCGGCACTTGGAGTTCGTCGCCGTCGCGAACAGATCGATCTGGGGTGTGCCCCACCGTCGGAAGATGCGGTCCACTAGATCCTGTCGTAGTTCCCACTCGTGGCACAAGCGCAGCTCTCTGCTGAGCGAGTCGGCGATGGTGTTTCTTATCCCTGCCAGATGAAACGGCACCAGAAACATCCCTTGGGCGACGGCCCAATGCCACAGATCCTGCGCCTCCTTGGGCAGGGCTGGGGATCTGGTACCGCCCTGCTTCCTGATGTAGAACATGGTGGTGGTGTTGTCGGTGAAGATCCTCACCACCTTGCCCTTGAGGGACGGAAGAAAGGACCTGAGGGCCCAAAACACTGCACGGAGCTCCAGGACGTTGATATGGAGGGACTTCTCCGTCGGAAGCCAAAGGCTTCTCGCGTGCAGATTTTCGGTGTGCGCTCCCCACCCTTCCAGGGAGGCATCCGTGGTCACTGTCTCCTGGTGGCCGGGGGTCTGGAAGTCCATGCCCGCTGTCAGATGCGCGCGGGTGCCCCACCACCGGATCGCTCATCGGAAACTCTCGTCGAGTGTGATCCTCTCCTCGAAGCTGCCCGTCGTCTGGATCCAGCGCCCGTCCAGGAACTCCTGCAACAGGCGCATCCGGAGCCTGCACAGGCGGATGAGATAAATGCAAGACGACATCATTCCGAGGAGGGACTTGATGGACCTCACCCTGGCCGCGTCCGCAACCAGCATCCGCTGCACCTTGCCCAAGATGGCCCTCGTCCTTTCCTCCGACGGAGAGGCCAGAAGCGACACTGTCGAGCTTCGCTCCCAGAAACAGTGCGTCTTGCGCGGGCACCAGGTGGGACTTGACGTAGTTTATGGCGAATAGTTGGATGGTCCTTGCTGTGTGCTCCACGGTGAGCTCCTTCGTCTTTGCTCGGATGAGCCAGTCGTCCAGGTAGGGGTAGACGTGGATCCCCTCTCGGCGCAGCTGCGCCGCCACCGGTGCGAGGCACTTGGTGAACACCCTGGGTGCCGACCTCAAACCGAAGGGAAGGGCTCTGAACTGGTAGTTACGCTCTTGGACCACGAACCTGAGAAACTTTCGGTGTCCCTTTAGGATGGGAATATGGAATTGGCATCCTCCAAATCCAACGACGACAGGAAATCGCCCTCCTCCAGTTGACCCAGGACGTGTTGGAGGGTGACCATCTGGAACTTCTGTGCCTTGATGAATTTGTTCAGTCGTCGTAGGTCCAGGATGCGACGCCATCCTCCCGTCTTCTTCTTCATGAGGAAGTATCTTGAGTAAACTCCGGAGCCCCGAAGCCTCTTTGGGACGAGCTCGATGGCACCCTTCTTGAGCATCGCCTTTACCTCCAAGAGAAGTTGAGGGACGTGATGTTCTTTCCTGGCCACAGGGGGGACGCGTGGGCACCTCTTTAGAAACTCGAGCGCGTGACCCTGAGCTAGGGCGTCCAGCACCCAACGGTCGGTGGAGATGGACTCCCACGCGCTGACGAAGCTCGCCAGATGGCCTCCCACCGGGGTGCTTCGGTGGGGGCCCGACCCCACGGCCGGTTCAGTCCTGCTTCGACAAGGCTTTGACGCCTTGTCCTCCTTGGAGACGACGGCGGGGTCCGCCTGACTTGCCTCGTCCCCTGTAAGCTTCCTGTGACGACGAACGGGCTGCTTGACGGTAGGTGGAAAATCCGCCGCTGGAACCTTTGGAGGCACCCTGTTTGCCTCCGCCGCTCCGAAAGGGTGGCCGCCGTTGCTGGAGAACCCCAAGAGCCCGGGCCGTCTCCGTGTCCGCCTTGATGGCTTGAAGGGAATCGTCCACTGTTTTCCCAAACAGGTTGTTTCCGTCGAACGGCATGTCCAAGACTCTGGTCTGCACGTCCTGACGGAAGTCAGTAGCCTTGAGCCATCCACGCCGCCTAAGGCACACGCCGTTGCCCAACTGGCGAAATCCAGTGTCAGCGATGTCCGTCGCAATCGTAATGGCGTGGGCCGACGCCACCTCTCCTTCCTGCAAGATCTCTAGGGCTTCCGCCCTCTTGTCGTCTGGTAGGAAGTCCAGCAGGGGGGCCAGTTTGTACCACAACTCCATGTCGTAGCGGGCTACGATAGCCAAGGCGTTGGCCGCCTTAATCGTCGTCGCTGCCGACGAGATGACTCTGCGTCCCATCGTGTCTAATTTCTTCCCTTCGCCGTCCGGCGGGGAGGTTGACGTAGAGGCCGCGCCCCCCCGTTTTCTTCCTGGCCGCCGCGGAGACGACCAAGTCCGGGGTCGGCTGTGCCCGAAGGCACAAGGGGGCCGCGTCCGGGACCCGGTACTTCTTCTCGTACCGATCCCTTCTAGCCGGCGTCGTGGATGGGTTCTTGGGGAGGACGAGGCCCTCATCCCAAATATCGTCTAGTAGAGGTACAGCGAGGACCGTCTTCCTCTTGGTCTCGCGCCGTTGATAAAGGAAACCTGCCTTCTTCTTCTCCTCCGGGCAGAGCTGGAAAAGCTCGGATGCCCTGGCGATCATGGAGTGAAACGATCCAATCTCGTCGGGCGGGGAAGCCCGGGTGGGAGGTGACGACGGGAGATCCGTCGCGGCCGTGTCAGTCCCTGTATCATCCCCACGTGTCGTGGACGGGGAGGAGGGCTGAGCAGGGCGCGATGGCTGAAAAGGAGGTGGAGGATGAATCCTTCTTCTCTTAGGGGGACGGCTCCCAGAAGGGCCTGGCTCCGGGTCCCCCGTCGGGAGCGGTTCCTCCGTTGGTGGTAACGGCAGTCTCGTCCTTATCTCTGAGCATCAGAGGTTGAGGCCGAGTCCACGACGACCTCCTGCCCCCCCTTTTTCTTCTCCGTCGGAGGTTTCACGGGGGTCCTGTCGATGGGCATGAAAGAGGACTCCCTCCGCGGTGGCAGGGATATTCTGGGCCCCGGGGTCGCCACCACTGGTGTAGCCTCCACAGGCTGAGCCAGGGCCGCCGCGACTGTCTAGATAGAGGCCTTGGCCGGATGGATCAAGGCTTTCACCACCTTAGGTGCGCTCACCGCCTTCTCCTTGGGGGGAGGGTCACCACCTCGCTCCCCCTCCGATGGGGCCTTAGGGCACGACCGCGGTCTCTCCAGGAGTTTCGCCGGGTGCTCGGCCTTCCTCTTACCCGAGCCAGAGCATTGGCTCGTGGTTGATGGCGCCGGGGAGGATGCACCCTGCCTGGCGCCCGTAGAGCCCGACCGTTCGGCGCTCCCGGTGCCAGCGGTCTCGCGGTACTTGGCCTTCTGTTGGACCCCCGTCGCCGGGGGGCCCTCAAAGGTCTTAGAAGACCGCTCGGACTTCTTCTTCTTCTTCTCGCCTGACGGGCTCTTTCCTTCCAGCCAGTTGGCGAGACGTTGATGGCGGTCCTTCATGGTCCGCTCCTACATATTGCCGCAAAACGCACAGTCCTTCTCCACGTGCGTCTTGTCCTCATGTAGGCAGTAAAGGCAAAGGGAGTGTTCGTCCTCAAAGACATTCTGAAGCTGGCATCCAGGGCAGACCCTGAACAGCTTTCCGGGCGTCGAGCTTCCCTTCTCCTGGGCCATGTCCGAGATGGGCCTGAGAAACTTCTTGAGTCCTCCAAAAGCGTGGCTCGACGAAATCTTCACCCTTGAGGGGCGTAGACGAATCCGACACGGGTCCCCGTTGATCGGATAAAGCAACGGTGGAGCTTGAGGCTCTTTTGACCGAAAAAAGAAATTTTTCTGAGAAAAAACACGAAAAAAAAAGCACTAACGCTCGAGAGCAACAGCACGAGGATCCCAACACTTGAACGTGCGGTAAAAATCTGAAGATGGCTGCCAGAGGCGGGGCTTAGGGAAAGGGCAGTCATTGGCTGTGGTCAGTATGACGCAGAGATCAGTGATTGGTTACTACTACGAAAGACAGATCAGAAACGAAACTGATACTGATTTTTTCTTTACCGAGGATTCCCAGCCTGACGATGGGGAATATTCATGAGCATGTGAATCCATGCCAGACCCCATGCTGGAGAAATGGTGAAACGCCTACACACAGATAAGAATCAATAATAGTCCCAAGCTGGGATAGAGGTCGGGATATAACCCCACAGTGGGAAGACCCTGAAAGATTCCAGTTCACTCCGACAGCATCTGAAATTTAAGAAAAAGCTGGAAACAATTCAACTGGGGCACCTCCAACATTCGTCACAGACACTGGAACAAAGCACTGTATATTACAACAGGCCTGCTGTAGTGCAATACAGGAGGCACTAGTCGCACTTCACTAACATACAGAAACATTGCGGCTGAAGATGGGGTGGATAAAGCTGATTTATACAACATACCCTTTCAGCTACACCGCTTGTAGATAAATCCAAGAGTTACGGATCATTGTAAATCCAGAACTGACGTCGGGAGCTGGTGGCAGACCTGCACAGCTGACCTGCGTCTCAACACACTCCGAAACATGACGAAAGGAGCCAATAATAGAAAGGGTCTCATGGATTCATTTGCCGGCCCCCTCAGCCCTCGCCCCCGGAAACAACCATCCTTCCCAGCACAAGTCTGGTGGAAGGCAGCTCTTGTGAGGATCATATTCTGCAAACAGTGCAAAGCGGATTTATGTCAATTAATGTTAAGCTGGATGATATTGTCACTACAATGGGATCCCTGAAAGCAAAACTCAAAGAGCGGTTAAAAAAAATAAAAACAAAATAAAAAAAAAAGAAAGAGCGGTTGTATTAATGAGATGGAAACAAGTGTCGGTACGACGGAGGACACTCAACCGCCACAACCGAGATATAGCTTTCATCAAAACAGAACTTAACAGGATGAAGAATAAATGTGATGACCTAGACTCAAGGTCCAGATGTAACAATATCTGGGTGGTAGGGGGACCCGAAGCGGTGTGTAAGGGCCCAATGGAGCCTTTTGTAGAGAACCTTCTTAAAACACAGTTTAAAGTTTTCCTCCCAATTCCATGTGGAAAGAGCGCATCAGACACTTGCCCCCCACGCCACGCCCGGGCACGCCTGCACATACAATTGCAAGATTGCCGAACTATAGAGACCGAGACACAATCCTGAACCTTTCTAGAGAATTGGGGACACTGCGCTTTGAATCAAGCAATATACACATTTACCTGGAGTGCAGGCGCAAAGGAAAACATACGACTCAGTGAAATGTGTCCTCAGAGCACGTCGAGTACCATACTCTTTGATTTTCCCTGCTAAACTTAGGATTCAATATGGGGGGTTAGGGCTCACTTTTATGAAAGCCCAGCTGAAGCGCTAACCTACGTGGAGGCCTCTATACCAGCCTCATCAGAATAGAGAACCGAATGGTCCACCGGGAGACGAGGTGGACCGGGGCAACGAGAACGACTGAACAAGCGCAATGACTCAGATGATCATCCAGTGGGACAGCGCATAAACTAGGCATACAGGCAAGAAATAATAGAAGTCCCAGTACTGTCCCAGATCACACAAAGGATAGATCTACCACTAGAAACCATGAGAACACGAGAGCAGCCCAGACAATATGCCAGATCATGGCACAGTACACGTTGATCAGCGCTTGGAGGGAAGAACATCCAGACAAAGCAGAATTTACATACTACTCCACGGTACATTACACACTGTCTAGAATTGACTTTTGGTTGATAACGGACACGTGGCTAGATAAAACCTACAGTTCCGCCATACTACCGCAAACCTGGTTGAATCACTTGTCCGTGGTGCTCCAGGTGAAGCGGGTACCTGAAACAAAGTCCCAAACATTGTGGAGAATGGCCCCGTCTGCGCTCACAGACACCACGTTGGCAGAGACACTGAATAGACATTGAAGCCTTCTTCGAGAATAACGAGGGATCTGTGGTGAGATACACCAATATACGGGAAACATTTAAAGTGTGGTTCCGTGGTATGATGATAGCCTCTACGGCAGGCATACTTAAAAACATGTGCAGGAAGCTGGGCGAGATAGAGGAAGATCTAAAAAGATTAGAGAATTAATATGGCAAGACAGGGGATAAGGCACGCCTGGGACTAAGGGAAACCTTCTCAAATTCCAAGACATGGCAGAACGCGAAGTACAATTTATAGTTAGGAATACACAGGTTCGAAGATATGGTGAGGTGGAGTGATCGGGCTGCCTGCTGGCAGGAATAATTAAAGCAGAGAGGGAAAAACATCACATTACTGGCTGGCATCAGGAAACCAGATGGGGGTCACACCATGAAAACAGAGGAAATGGATAAGATGTTTATGAAGTATTATCAAAATCTGTATGCCAGAGACAGATAGAAATTTCTTTGCCCAGTCTGGACTGGGAGGCAAGAGAGAAATTAAATAGTCCCGTAATACTTGAAGATAACAGATGCCATTTTATCCTTTGCATCCAGTAAAGCTCCCGGCCCAGACGGACTAGGGATCGATCTATATAAAACAAAGATATCCTTTCCCCCCTATTACTAAAAGTATGAGAAGAATCGTGTAACATAGGCAAGCTTCCACCCTCACTCACGGAAGTAATAAAGGTTCTCTTAAAATCTGGTAGACCTCCGAACGAGATATCCTCATATCGCCCACTACCGTTGATAAACGTAGACACAAAAATATTCGCAGAAATCTTGGCGGAATAGACTTCTTCCATACATGTATGATCTTGTGCATACGGACCAATCAGCCTTAATTCCTGGAAGATCGACAGCCCTCAACTTGCGTCGGCTGTTTGGAACGATGGCTCAGTTGAACCCAGGAGTGTCCGCTGCGGCAGTTATATTAGATGCCGAAAAAGCTTTCGATTCGGTCTCTTGGAGCTTCCTGTTCGGAGCGTTGCAACGCTTTGGCCTTGAAGACAGATTCATAAAATATGTACAACTTTTATACAACGACCCAAAGGCCAGGGTGCACACTAACCGGAACTACTCTAACTCAATTACGCTCGAGAGAGGCACACGACAATGGTGTCCCTTCTCCTGCCTATTGTTCACACGGACTATAGAGCCGTTAGCAAGTCGGATCAGAGAGTTCCACGGCGATAGGGGAATAAATATTGCGGGCCCCCGCAGGTGATATTGTATGCTGATGACACCCTTCTGTATCTTAGAAACCCAAAGGATAATATAGAGCCTTTTCTAGATGAAGTAATTAAATTCACACAACACTCTGGCTAGAGGGTTAACACAGTGAAGTCAGAACTATTCCTCTTAACAGAAAAGACCATAAAGCCGGCGGAGTAAACGGATTGCAATGGACAGACAGCACGGTTAAATACTTGGGGGTAATTGTGGTACGCACACGCAAACTACTGTTTGAAAAAAATCATGAAGAATATTTAAATGCACTAGAATATAAATTAAATCGTGGACAAAACATCCTATTTCACAGTACGGCAGAATTGCAAACCTGAAAATGGTGGCAGTACCTAAATTATTGTACTTTTTTAACACTATTCTAATATGGCCTAATATCTTTACTAAACTACGAACATTAGCAGTGGGATTCATGGGAGGGGGCTGGAACAGCCCATATTAAATGGGAATCCCTTATCAAACCGTATGTCAGGGGCCTGGCGTCCCCTGATTTTGAGCTATACTATTTGGCAGCCCAAGCGCATTACGCAGCCTATTGGTATGGGCAAGACATTGAAGCGTCACGCAAGAAATTGGAGGCATATGTGGCATCCCTGATCGATCTGAAATCAGTCATATTGAGCAACCAGTATGTAGATTCATGCCCGTATGATCCAGTACACACTACAGTGGATGCATAGAGGCGAATAAATGATAGACTGGGGACTAAAAACCCATAACAGTGTTCCATTGTGGAATTGCCCAGATCTCCCCCCCCCCCCCACACTCGATGCAGATATCCAAGCGTCATGCGACTCTGGCAGAGAAATGAAACTTTGCGACCTCTACCCAGGGTGCAGATTTGTTACAATAGAAGAATTTAAAGTTAGAATGGGGGACAACCCAATACGATTACTCCAATACTATCGCATGAGGGCTGCTGTCAAAAAGAAATGGCCATCATTCCCATTGGAACCTGAACCAAATTAATGCATTGAAATGGTAGTGCAGGGAGATGGTAGAAAGGGCCTACTAGCAAGGATATATGCTAAGGTACAGACCGGGGCAGACCAACACAGCACAGTGAGATTAAAGTAGGAAAGAGATACCAAAAATTTAATAGACGCTATATGGCAGAGGTTTTGTACCTCACTGAATGCACAACTTCGTTTAATACAATTTAAGGTGTTGAACAGACTCCATTATACACTGGCACAGACCTCACGATTTTATCCCGATAACATAACCAAATGCCGAAATGTGGGAACGAAGAAGCAGGTTCTATCCATATGTTTTGGAACTGCCCTCCGATCAAGGGCTTTTGGCAACAAATAGCAGAGATGTTGGACAAAATTACTGATATACCCCCAACATTTCTTCCTCTAAAGTACCTATTTGGGGATATAGGAAAATCAAAAATAACAATACACAGACTCTTTAATATGGGATGTATAATAGCCAAAACATTTATTTTACTCAAATGGAAGTCAAAAGCTGCACCAATAATCCACCACTGGCTTAAGGAAATGACATTTATTAACGACAAGGAGGGATACATGAACAGTTGTAACATCTAGCAGACCCAAGGACATATGGGGTCCGTACCAAGTATACATGAATAATCTACAAAACTAGGTATTTAGACATGTCAATAAATATTGGATTGTAAATGTATGTGTATGTAAAAACCAGCATGAGCCATGTAACGCAAATGTTACGGAAAATAGAGATGATAAGAATGTATTATAGAGCTTCAGGAAAGGGATAGATTTACGTACTGCCAACTCCGTCACTGGTGCTCACACCCCCAGACCCTCCGGGCGGCAGTCCGCCCCCTCACCGCTCTGGAACTAACATTGAAGGACCTGCCATCCCGGAGCAGGATCTCAACCCTGTACGGGCGCTTCTCGGGGGACTTCTTAAGCGCAAGAACACGGAGCATGGCCCAATGGGAGGCCGACCTGGGGCACCCGATCGAGGACCAATCCTGGGTGGACATCTGGACCCACACCCATTCCTCATCTACCTGTGTGACCAACAAGAAATGCGCCTATAAGATGCTGCTCCGATGGTACTACCCCTCCCATAGATTACACCACATGAACCCCCGGGTGGACCATTCTTGCTGGAGGGGGTGCTCCCAGCCTGGTTCCTTTTTCCATATGTGGTGGACTTGCCCAAAGATCCAACGATTCTGGGTCCAGTACCTGGGGACGATCGAACAAATTAAAGGGATGTCACGCCCCCTTGAGCCCGAGACGGTCCTGCTGGGGGTCCCGACCCCGGGGGTCTACCCCCGCTCCGGAAACAGAGCGAAACTAGTGACGCAATGCCTTTTGGCTGGCAAAACCATCTTGGCCTGCTTCTGGAAGTCCCCGGAAGGCCTGTGCATGGCCCACTGGTGGGGTAAACTTTGGGACATCCTGATCGCGGAGAAAGTGACTGCGGCAAGGGCGGGGTCTTGCATCGCTTCCAGAACCTATGGGCCCCAGTGCTGGAGTACGACCAACGTTTCCCGCCTTAACATTTAAACCCCTCAGCACTCGATGGACTCTGGGAGATCAAGAACCCACCTGAGGGTCGGGGGCAGCGGTCGGCCCTGCGGAGTGCGGGGGCAGAAGGGGGGGGGGGTCGATGGGCTCCGAGAGGGGGGGGGGGGGAGAACGCGAGCTAAAGAGAATCGTTATTGGTGTGAAATCTGTACGCAATGTGATATGTAAATTGTCCTGCCTTGGTTTAAAATAAACATATTTTAAAAAAAAGAATGTATTATAGAACACATGTACATAAACATGAACCCATGAGTGAAGAGATGATCTGTCTGTAACCCACTGCAAACAAGGTAAATAAAGTTTGGAAAATTCAAAGTAAAATACTTTATCAAATCAAATGTCTGGATGGTAGAAGGCCCGATTTTCTCTTACTAAGGTGGGATTTCCCTACCTGAATGAAACTAAGCAAAGTCTGAGTCAAAGAGTTCAGCTTAAAAGTCTGCCTGTGTCCAAAGCCTATACTTGCCCTCACAACTAAAAGCTAACCAACGTGTAGGGATATCAACATTAAAAGAAATAGCGTTCAACTCAAAGTTCTGAGCTTCTTCCAGCTCGCAGCTTTCCTTCAGCCCCCCTTCCTCAAGTGTAAGAATTTCCACGAAAAAGTCTCAAGATTACCTTTCTCCAGTTCAAGGTAATACAGTTCCAAAACTACTTTGCGGTGTTCCCTTCCCCAAGGTCCAAGCAACACAGTTCACAGAAAACAAAAAGGCCTTAAGGCTTCTTTCTCAAGGCCACATAATGTAGCTCCTCAAGTCTCAGGGTTCCCTTCCCCAAGACCCCATCAATGTCTTTGAGTTTTCAACATTCAGGGCTCACTGGTCTAGGCGCAGTTGTCAGAACAAAGGTTCCACCCATGGTTAGAATTGGAGGCCACCAGGGGGTGCATGACGAACAGCTAACTGCTCCGTCAGCTCCTGAGAACGGAACAGCAGAAGCCCTACTTTGCCCCACCCCCCCCAGGGGCAGAGACGACGAAGGCCTCCAAGAGAGGGGAGCTTTGGGCACCCCTGCCCCAAATATGGAGTTGATCTGAACCGTAACAGCGGAGTTAGCCGTGTCAGGGGCTGCAGCGAAGGAGGAGGCAGCACAGCGTTGACAGGTGGAGCGGGAGGCCTGTGCAGGCCCTGCTGGGGGAGGACCCGGACCCGAGTTAAAGACTCAGTGGCCGAGGGATCCTCCTGGGCCACGACACTAAGGAGCTGTGCCCACCCCCCCAACCTCCCAAGGAAGAGTACAGAGGGATGCGACCCTGCAAGGCAGGCAGTGCGGGAGGCAATGGTGCCCCGGAGTGGTGCATGGAGCAGGAGGACACGGCCCTCTGCAGGAAGAACCAAAAGGTGAGGCTGAGATTGCGACATGCCTGGAGGAACCTTGCATCCCGAGTGGTGGGGGAGCGCCAGTCAAGAGAAGTGCAGTGGCTGAGAGCAGAGAAGGGGAGCGCTGGTGAACCCCCCCTCCACCCTTTGGTGACCCTTGTGTCCCTGGCAGGGTGGACCCAAGGAGGGACAGTGGGACCACGCAGCGGAGCCAGTGGGGCCCCATCTGGGAACGCAGCCAGGAGGAGAGAGTGCCCGGGTACGGGCCCTAGGAGGGGGTGAAATTTGCCTCGGCAAGTGGTCATAGTGAGAGCCCAGGGCACCAGCGGTGAAGCATGGGCCCCCCGAGCTGGGACAGGGGCGTGTGCCCACCATACCTAGACACACGTAGATCTGCTATAAGCGTGTGCTATGAGGAGGAAGTGTTCCTGCACACCTGGAGGTGGTGTATTTGTATTTCATTATTTGTAGTGCGCACCTTGCCCCGGGGCATCTGGGCGCATGTTTTGCAAGGCAGTTACAGGTTACAGCAACAGATCTATTTTACACTTTTTACATTTTGCACATATATACAAGCAATTAAGAGCATTACATAGAAAAAAAGCCGAGCGGACCTAAGTATACATAGTGAACAGATTGTAAGCAGTACACAGCCAGTTCGCAGGCAAAAGGATTGACAACTGTAAAGGCTTATAGAGAGGTGGCCAGGGCATCCAGATCGTGTAGCCACTATTTGGTTTTCAATTTGAAGGATTGAAGGAGTGGATGTATGGAACATTTCGGAGAGCATTGGGTAAGGTGTTCCAGAGCTTAGCCGCAAGGACTGGGAAGCTTGAGCCTCCGGCGGTCTGCAGTTTGAAGCTGGGAATAGTCAGTGTGTGAGCCTGAGCAGATCTCAAGGGTCTGATTGCTATATGTTGAGTAACGCACGTGGATAAGTAGGCAGGGGCTGCATTGTTCTGAGCCTTGTGAGTTAGGACGAGTGCTATGCGATGAGTGACGGCTAGCCAATGCAAATTGCGTCTAGTGTTGGAGATGTGAGAACGCCTGGGGACGTTGAGGGCTGCCCTTATGGCATTGTTCTGAGTGACCTGGAGTTTATCAAGGTTTCTTTGGCTGGTCCCTAGGTAGAGGGCATTGCAGTAGTCGATTTTGGAGATGAGGGTTCTGGCGAGGATCAGGCAGTTGTCCGAAGTCAAGAAGGGGCAGCACGCTGTGATCAGTTTACAGGTATAAGATGACGCTGAGACTACTGCATTAGTTTGTCTATTGAGGGACAGAGTAGAGTCTAAGTAGATTCCAAGTGTTTTAGTGACATTGGAGACTTTGATATCATTCCCGTCAATGATAAACGATTTGTATTTGGGGTCAAGTTTAGTGAGTTTGGGTTGAGAGCCTAGGATGAGTAACTGTTTTTTCATCATTAAGGCAGAGCCCATGATGTGCTATCCATGCCTGGATGACAGTGTAGACTGCATTGAGTGCTTTGGCAACGGTTACATACTTCCCGTGATAGGGATGAGTATCTGGGTGTCATCCGCAAAATTAGTGTAAGAGACACCCAGATAGTCAAATATATCAAAGAGCGGTTTAGTAAACACATTGTAAAGTGTGGGGGATACAGAAGATCCTGTGCATACACAGAACCCAGAGGAAACGTTAGTAGCCTCCGGACACGACTGGAGGCATCCGGAGAAAGCGAAGGGTGGGATCCTGGATTGACAACCTAGGTCCCAGCACACCTGCCCAAACTGAAGGGGCAGGAGCCCACTGGAGAAGTCTAGGAGTGGACTGCACCCAGGGGACTCCTCCGAGTACGGGCAGGAGGGAGAGACAGCTGAGTCATGGTGGGGTGTGAGCGGAAGCACTGAGGCAAGGCCAGCTCCCCACCGGGGAGACTCCAGTGGTGACGGAGTGGTGATCCGGGACCTGACACTAGGAGCATTGGGATAGCCTGGCAGAGGTAATTGGGGGCCATCCCCTGGGAGCCCCGACCACACCCCCCCAACTGGCCCATGAGCTGGAGAGACTCACTACAGAGTCTCAGGAGGATAGCTCAGCGGCAACATGCCCGCCTTGGAAGCAAGACACGAAGCAACACAGGTTCGACCCCGGGTCTGCGCTTCGAAACCTCTGTGTATTAAGGGTGTTATAAAAAACCTATCATATCATATCAGGCAGAGGTTTCAATTCTCAGGCGGGAATAAGGTGGAAGCCGGGCCTGCCCCCGAGGCGGCCAGCATGGAAGGGGATCCGGCAGCCACGAAATCCAACGTTGCGTCCCTAATGGAGGAGATCAGGGGCATCAGAGCAGCCCTGGGCAAGAGATTAGATAAAATGGATCAAAGACTTCTCTCAGTGGAGGACAAGATTCAAGGGCTGAAAGCCAACCCGGCCTCGGTGGACACCTTGGAGCTCAAAACGGGATTGAGGCTGGCAGAGCTGGAGAGGAGAGAAGCAGAGACCACAACAACCGGCGCTTCTTTGGCTTCCCGGAAAAGGAGGGGGAGACGGAGGGCGACATCAGAGGGCCATCAAGGCGGTCGTATGCACACTCTTCTGTGATAATGCCATGGACGAACTAACCATTGACCGGGCGCTTCGAGCGGAAGGAAGCTCAAGAGGGCCGCGCTCAGTTCTGGCACACTTCCACTATTATGAACAAAGAACAAGGATCTTGGAGCGAGCCCAGAGGGAGGGCCCAATCAATTACGGGGAAGCTCTGGTGACCATCTTCCAGGACCTCTCGGCTCTCACACTCACAAGGAGGAGGATGTGCAACCCTCTCACCAAGTGGCTGACGAAAAAAGGAGTGCGCTACCGCTGGGGATTCTCATTTTCTCTGAACTTTCAATATAACAGGCTTGAGTACTGGCTGGCGATGGAGGATGAACTCAAGGAGGACTCACAGCTCTGGGCCTCGGGAGAGACCATTGGATCAGGGTCCTTGCCCACAGGCACTAGAAGTAGATGCAAGATGGCAGGGGCCCACAAGTATAAAAGGCTCAATACCCCACGAGGGGCCCCTTGGGCCTGTGACTTGGCCATAAGAGGGGGACAGGGCTGGTAAATGTTGCTGTTGAAATCGGGGGCCAACGGTGGGGTGGTTTTGAGGGGGATTGCGAGGGGGGCCTTGAGTGTGGATTAAGATGGGTTAAATGCGTGCCCTGTGGACTCAGAGGCGATGATGGTGTTGTAAGACTACTAGGGGGAGTGGGCGGAGAGGGGCTCAGTACCAATAAGGGGTGTTTTGAGAGAGTCCTGTTGACTCGGGACCTTCTGGTGATCCTATCCTGACTGGTGGTTGTTAGGAAGAATTCTCATAAAAGGTTGATTTCCCTTACCTAATGAGTCCCTCACCAGCTTTGCTGGATTTCTAGGATTTATTCTTTCACCTGGTAAGAGAGTGAGCCTTTTTTCCCACTCTTACATGTGTTTTGCTATGTGTGTTTCTACTCTGTGTGATCTTGGGCACTGGAGCCTCACCTATTCCATGTGCACCACTTTTTGTGTGCGTTACACAGCACCTTCAGTGCAGTGACACAGGGTTGTCTTTGAGACTTACCACTGACATTTTTCTGGGGCTGACCACTGTCCCCCAGAAACAGGTAAAGTTGCCATTGACTTTATATAGTCACTTTAAACCACAGACCCAGTACACCCCATCTTACATGGAGTTTTGGAAAGGGTTAATTTATCCCTTTTTGTCTGTGCCTCTTGGAGCCTTGTTTCGCTCCCTTAACATTAGGA
Source organism: Ambystoma mexicanum (assembly GCF_040938575.1). NCBI lineage: Eukaryota > Metazoa > Chordata > Amphibia > Caudata > Ambystomatidae > Ambystoma > Ambystoma mexicanum. The sequence continues at coordinate 700,092,596 of NC_090934.1, read as the reverse complement.
CTTGGCTGGTGACACTGGTATCTACCCTAACTTTTCTACCACGCTTATCTTATATAAATGTGGTAATGTTTTAGGCTATTACATTCGCCTCAAACATAAACCCTGCTTGACCCAATACATTTTATTTTGGTTCCGGCTGGGTTTATTCGCCATTTCTTTTTGTTATTTCTCGTGTTTCTCTCTGCGCGTCAAACCGGGGAGGACTCCTTTGTTCGCTGTCTTTTCGCGGGCTTCTGCACAGAAGCCCTCCTTAAGGCGCCTGATAGTCTAGGTAGGCAGGATGTGAGGGAGGGATCTTCGGACCCCTGCCATGGGTTCCCTTGGTAACCAAAGTCGCACTCTTGTCTGATTGGCTAAGGGGACTGGCCTTGCCAGGCCAGCCACCCTGCTGTGTGATTGACAGCCAGGCTGTATGAATGGGGGAAAACTGCATAAAAAGCAGGTCTCTGGGACTGGAAGAGCAGAGTCGCCACTGGAACTAAAGAACCAACGAGGAACTGGAAGAAGAGGACCCCCTACCATGACTGAACCGCCCGGTGAAGCCCTGCTGCAGGTCCGAATCGCCAGAATCTGACAACAGAGAAGATCCTCCAGGAAACTTCTTCCCTTGAGCTAGTGGGACCAACCAGTTTGCCCAAACTACAAGCCAGGACCCCTCCTGTGGTCGAATTCACTGTACAGAGCTAAGGTGGCCCGGATAGCCAGGAAGGTTGGACCCTGCTTGGGTTTTAAGGAGCGCACCTTTTATTTGTTGTTTTGCTCTGCTGCTGGTTTCTTCCCTGGGTGGCGCAGGACCCTCCAGTCTTCCTACTTCGTGCAAGTCCGACAGTCGCTTCAGGAACCGTGAGCCTGCAAGAACCACCAGGAACGTCCGCCTCAGCTACAGCTCCCTCTCAGTTTCAAGGTACTGTGCAAATCCGGTTGTCCGTTTCGTTCAACCACGGTGAAAGTGTTTGAAATCTTTCTCCAAACCGAGGGCTTGTCCTTCTCTTCGAACTTTTCTACCAACCAACCTCATCTGGAATCTGTGCCACGAACTTTACCGCGAACTACCCTGAACTGTGCGATCTTGAGCAAAAGACTTTTGACCCATTGACTTTGAACCCAAGCCTTTTCTAGCTGATCCTCACTGTAGTCTCTCTTGTTCAATTGCCCCGAGTACTTACCTGTTGGTTTTGCCTAGTTTCTAATAACTTTGTCTTTCCCTCCCTTTTAAATTGCTGGAGTGCCATTTTGCTCCCACTTCATTTTGTGAGCTTAACTTGTCTGGAATTTAAGGGAAGTGGTGTGGTGTATTCATGATTGTGATTTTTAACTTGCTTAGAATAGTGAAAGGTTATACAACTGTTGAGTAAATAAATATATATTCTTTTACTTAGAAACCTTGAGTCAGTGTTTGCCTGAATCATAGTAACTGCTGTCCTTTACTATTTGTACTGCTCACTTACTCTTGAGATAAGTCTGGCTGCTCCGCTACTGCTACCACTATAACAGTAGTACAGGCTTGTACCAAAGGTGAAATTGTACTGTCACTTGTAGTCTTAATTGTGTGTAGTGTTCCCAAAGGGTAGTGCATATAATTCTGCCTAACAGTGGTGCAGGAGTTGGTGTTGGATGTCCAGGGGTGGGAGGAGGGAGAGGGGGAATGGGCAGGTTAGGGTGCGCCCAGAGGGAGTTTACGTGGTTTGATGTTTTTTCAGTGGTTCAGGGGACAGCCCCCGTTGGGGCTCGGGGTCTCAAAGTGGTATGATTTCTCAAGGGGAGGGACGGCTCAAATGGAAGGAATGGATATGGAGATATGTCTGTAGATGATGAGCTGGTAATTGGCTCCCTCAATGTTAGAGAGCTAAACTTGCCTGGCAAGCGATCATTGACCCTACAGGAATTTAGACGGGCCCAACTGGACATCCTCATGGGTCAGGAGACACTGGCAGAGGGGCAAGGAACCAAGATTTGGGGTGAACCGAGTGGGGGAGGTGCTCACGGCCTCAGGTATGGAAAAAAAAAAGGTTGGTTGGTGATTATTGTGTCGGCTCACCTGGGGCTGGTGGTGGACGGTACACAAAGGGACCCGGGCAGGGCCCTCCTGTTCATCAAGGGCAGCCTGAAAGGTGAAAGTATTATCCTGTGCTCGATATTTGAACCCAACACGGGGCAGGCCGACTTTTGGGAAGGAGTCAAGGTTGAACTGATGTCGTTTGTAGAAGGCCGCCTGGTGGTGGGGGGAGATTTGAATATGGTCTTAGACGCAATGAGGGACCGCAAGAGATGGGAGTGGGTGCGGGGATACCATGGGCAGGGCCGCCACCAGGAGATTCGGGAACATCAACCGGGGGGCTGGGCCTGGTGGACTCACTGCGAGAGGGGGAGGAAGGAGATCGCCCCTTCACATTTTTCTCAGCGGTCCACAGCTCCTATTCACGTATCAACCTAATACTTGTGGATGAGGAGCTGAAGGCACAGGTAAAGGACTCTTTGGTGCTTCCAGTCCTGTGGTCGGACCACAACATGGTGGTGTGCACGATGGGGGACCGCCAAAGGCCAAAGACCCTAGGAGGGTGCCGTTGTAATGATTTTCTGTTAAAAGATAGTACGGTTTGGGAGACCACTCTAACTGGGATCACGGACTACTTTGACTTTAATGATGATGGGGAGGTGGGGGTGCAAACTCTTTGGGAGGGTTTTAAGGCCACGATTTGGGGGTGCTTATTAGAATAGGCTCCCAAAAAAAGAAAGAGGGAGAAAGAAAGGGAGCTGAGGAGTAAGATCCGAGACCTACAGCCAGGTGGACCTGAGGGGACGTGTCTCACGCCGTCTAGCACGGCGGAGCCGAGTTTCCATAGGGCTAAGCTCAAGGCGATCCTAGTTCAAGACACTGAAAAGAAACTACTGTTCCTAATGCAATAATGCCATGAGTGAGGGGAGAGGGTGGATAAAATATTTGCGTGGAGATTGCAGGAGGAGAGGAAAAAGAAGGTGATTGGGACTTTAGGGGGCAAGGACGGGGTGGCAGTGCATGCCCCTGAGGGGATGGGGAAGGAATTTGCCAGGTTCTATGAAGGGCTCTATACATCAGAATATGAAGGTGATGAGGGGCAAATAGCTATGTTCTTGGACACTGGCTATACCGGGGGTACAACAGGGGGAAGAAACCCACCTGGGAGAGCCCATCTCAGAGGAGGAAGTCGTCCAGGCTATTAAAGGGCTGAAGTCGGGTACAGCCCCAGGGAGTGACAGGTTCTCAGTTCAATTCTATAAGCGGTTTAGATCCACGTTGGTCCCCTATATGGCACGGGTATGTAACGCAGTGTTGGTGGGGGATACCTTGCCGAGCTCAATGCTGGAAGCAGTAATTGTGACGATACACAAAGAGGGGCGAGACCCGGAAAAGTGTGCCTCATACCACCCGATATCCCTATTAAATAGCGATGTGAAGATCTTGGCCAAAATCCTTGGGGCTAGCTGGAGAGACTTATGACGTTCCTGATTCATGGGGATCAAGTGGGTTTTATAAAGGGTAGACAGGGTGCCGATAACATTCGGAAAACAATTAATCTGCTGTACCAGGGCCAGGAGAGCGATGTGTGCCTAGCCTCGGTGGACTCTGAAAAGGCGTTTGACAGGGTGGAATGGCCCTTTATGAAATCCGTACTGAAGTGAATGGGCCTTGGGCAGGGATTTTTGAAGTGTGTGGAGGCGATGTACAAACAGCCAATGGCATGAGTGAGAGTGAATGGAATCTTGTCTGAGGCATTCTGCCTGATGCGACAGGGGTGTCCCCCATCGCTGCTGCTATACGCCCTCACGATGGAGCCACTGGCGATCGTGATCTGAGCCAATCAGGGGATCAAGGGCATCAGGTGTGGGGAGGTGGAGTTTAAATTATCCATTTTTGCAGACAATATCTTGGCTTATCTCACAGAGGTGAGCTCCTCGCTCCCGAAGTTCCTGGAACAAATACAGAACTAAGGGTGCCTCTCGGGCCTGAAACTCAATGTAGATAAATCCACCATTATGCCCGTGGTTCCAGGATGCCATACCTGATAATCAGGGATGAGGGTCGAACAAGCCTGAACCAAAGTACATGGGGGTAATATTGAAGAGGGATCTCTCGGGCCTCGCTTTGACCCAATATTACTTAAGGTTAAAGAGGACCTCCAGAGATGGAGGCCCCCGACCCTATTGTGGTATGGGCGGATGGTGGTTGTGAAAATGTACGTCCTCCCCAGGTTACTCTATCTGTTTACCGCCCTTCCGTTGAGACTCCCAGAAAGCTTCTTTGTGGAACTGAAGGGGGTGGTATCTCGATTCATCTGGCAAGATAAGAGACCGCGAGTGAAGTGGGTCACCCCGACGCTCCCATGGGATCAGGGAAGCTTTGGCTTCCCAGACCTCTACCAATACCATAAGGCAGCCCAGCTGAGAGTCCTGCTGGAATACTCGAGGGAGAGTTTTGGGACTTTCTGGTCTTACCTGGAGGACTTGGAAATGCACCAGCTGAAGGTGAGGGACTATCTATGGGCTCTGTTGAGGGATATTCCGAGAGAAGCGAGAGAACATCCCACACTGGGCGTCTTATGGGTCTTGTGGAAGAACAATAGTGCAAACAGATCTCTTTCGTCCTGGCCCTCCCCCATGGCGTCAGTCTGGGGCCCCCCGTTCCACCTGACGAAGCAGGGGATGAGGTGCGCCCAGCAGTGGTCAGATGGGGGCTGGAGAGGGTGGGACAGTTATTTGGTGAGGGTTGCTTTAGGGGCTATGAGAAAATCCAAGAGGGCCTAGGCCGGGATAGGATTTCGATTTTTGAATACTTGAGGCTGAAGGGAATGTTTACTGACCCAAAGTGGGATACCCGCCTCTCCAGAGACCTAACCCAGTTTGAGAAATGACTAGACGGAACCATCACCCAGAAAAGTGCCCTTTCTAGCATATACAAGATGCTGATGTCAACTCCAGAGGTGGGGAGATACACATTTAAGAGCTATTGGGTGGGAATGGCAGGGGTGAAATTACGGATGAGGACTGGGCTAGAATCTTCCGGATGACATTCCATGGCAATCTATTCATCTACACCATCAAACATAACTTTAAGATGCTGCAAGGGTGGCATAGGGATCCATTGAAAATGTCAAGAATGTTTACGGGCGCATCACCCATGTGCCCCGGGGGTTGTGGTTTGCTGGGGTCCCTCGCGCCCATGTGGTGGGAATGTCAAGTTCACATCTTCTGGCAGGAGCTCCTTAGCTGGATCAAGGACCTTGTCGGGGTCCCAGGTGAGCCTTAACCTGCTCCACATACTACTAGGAATCTCGATTGGGGACCAAGGGGAGTACCGATTGCCCAGGGTGGGTGAGGCAATGTTACGGGCCCGGGCTACTGGCAGTGGCCCAACATTGGAAGGCGAAGGATTGCCCACAAGACGAGAACGGGAATGCAAATTGTGTAACATGATCGAAATGGAGAGGTTGACGGCCATTGTGAATGACTACAGGGAGTCCTTCATGAAGGAATGGGGCTGCTGCGATCCAGGATGGAGGGTAATAGACACTGACGGAGAAGCTGGTAAAGTGCTGATGAGGTTCGCTAGATTGACCCGATAGAGGGTAGCCAATCCAATACACGCTAGACCACTCAATGTAACAATTATCATTGTGTATCCCTCCCCGAGAGGTTTTATTGTTGATCAAACCTTTGTTCCCTGAACGCTCAAATAGAGAGATGGGGGAAGAGGGAGGTGAGGAGGCGAGGGGACCAACTTTGTCAGATAATGTTAGAAAAACTGTTATTGAGTGTTAAAATGCAAATAAAAAAGGTTTTAAAAAAATGGGTCAACCCATCACAGGTCACGGAACCAGGATCCCTGTCTCTTGGCCTCTTGGCTTTGATGTGCAGATTTACAATCTTCTGGCTTTTCCTTCTAAGTCTCTTGGCTCTGCCATCACTAATGACACATCCCTTCCAGTCTTTGGCCTTGTCCCACTGCATTTATTCATAGAAGTTCAGTTCAAGGGAGTTTTGCTCACACCCACATTCGTGTGACTGTCACACTTGTGCCCCTTTTCTGTCATTCGTTTTCACATGGGCATTTGAATTATTCACTTTCTTTGCTTGAAGTTTTTTATTCTATTCAACACTTAGGATGCTTAAATTCAGGGTTTCATTCAATTCAGTATTCGATAAGCATTCATGCCTGCCGCTTAATTGTTCAATTTAGTTCGGTATTCAATATGCATTGGTTTGGCTGAATTTTAACGCTCCATTCGGTTCAGTATTCAATAAACATTGATTTCTCTTAATTTTAAAGTTCCATTCAATTCTGTCAATAAGCATTGGTTTCTCTTAATTTTAAAGTTCCATGTAATTTGTGATTCAGTAAGTATTAATTTGGTTTAAATTTAAAGTTCCATTCACTTTGGTATTCAATATGTAAATGTAGGAGCACCCTGGTGATAGTGTGTCCTCCCAGACACTCACCGGCTTGTGGTGTCTTCTTCCGGCGCTTCCCTCTGCTAAAGCTGGGAAACTCACCGCTCACCTCCCGCGTGTCCCTCTCTGCACACCGGCAACCCAAGTGCTTCTTTGACGATGCAGACAGCATCCTTTCTTCTTGGTGCTCTCTCGCAGTTCCTGCTGCTGATCCTCTGTCACAGAGGCTCCCAGACTTGCAATAATTACACAACCCACTGGCTAGGGCTGTGCAAATCTGCTGGGGAATTTGCCTGCTTCCAGGCTCATCGTCTGGTCCCACCAGGGCTACCTCTTCTGAAGCAAGACCCTGCTGGTCTCTCCCATACAGGCCTCGCAGTTGCTCCCAGTTCTGCTCCATCAGTCTCTCTTAATACACCTGCAGCTTGTCAAGGGGCTGCAGGTGTGGATCTCTTATGAGACTTGCCTGACCATAATTAAGGGGACATGCCCGACCCTCGTAGCTCCTTGTAGGCATCTTCCTCGTCCCAGTACTAAAGTGGTGAAAGGGTGTAGTGCTCATTACTCTTAGTTGCCCCTTCTTCGTCCCAGTAATGTCAAGTGTCATACATGGGGAAACAAAGGGAACAGCTTTACAATAACCCATAAAGGTTGAGGGAAAGGCCTGGCTGATTCTCAACAGGATAAGGGGGTACCATGCCTCTCCTAAGGTTACCCACCGCACAGTTCCCAAGGATGCTCCACCCAGGTGGTCCTCCCTCACTTCTCCACCACCAGGGTAGGGATCCAAATGAGATTGCCTTTCCCTGGCCACCAGAGAAGAGGAGCCAGGGGATCTAGGAGTGAGAATACCCTAAGGTTTCTCACATACCATTTCCCAATGCAGGTGGGACTGGGGTGCTTCACAGGGAACTCATGGGCATGCTGGAGCCCGGCACTGAACTCGCCTCACGAGACACGACGAGTTAACTTCTCTGAATCTGATGCAGGGCAGCTGAGCAGACCGGCAGGCACGGACGGTGACGGCACGCGCAGGTTTCACTGTGACAAACGCAGGTAAGGAGGGCACAGTCAGCAGTGCACAGGCACACATGGCCAGGCAGGCAGTCTAGCTGTGGGAACATCACAAAAGGTACAGTTGTCAAAGGACATGTACAGACTTTCTTTGCATTCCTAGTACTTCTCCATTGTTCAGCACTAATCCCTCCCAGAGAGACTAATTTCAAAAACTAATGAAAAAGATTTTTGATTCAATTTATTCTTATTTTATTAATATTTTCTTTATTCTCTTGTGAACATAATCATCTTCATATATATAGAAAAACAGTGTACAAAAGGTGACAATCATTGGTAAAGAATCTTTAAAAAAACCTTACTACAAAGTTCAATAAAAGAATCGACTACTATAATTCCATTATATCATCATAACACACCATACTATAAATCACACATACCTATTCATCCACCTCATTCACATTCATCCTCATTCAAAACAACACAATCATACTGTGCAAAAACGCTATTGTAAACCTTTGTTTCAAAAACACATAAGGACCATCTATTGGATCTTAGATGCAAATTCATATTTATCATCTAACATTGCATCAATAGTTTAATATCATGTTGGTTGTTCGGGAGAATTCTCTGTTAAGGCTAATTTCCTAAACCTAGTGAGTCCCCCCAGCAGCTTTGCTGGATTTTTGGGGTTTATTTTTTTCGCCTGCTAAGAGTGAGACTCTTTTTCTCCCACTATAGGCATGATTTGAGAGTGTCCTTTGACTATGTATGTGTTTTATGGACTATGGGGTCTTTTACTCCATAGGGTTTCATGTGTTTTTGGTATGTATGTTACACAGCACCCTCAGTGCAGTAACACAGGGGTGTCATAGTGACCCCGAAACAGACTCCATACCCTGGGACTGACTACTGTCTCCCAGGGCATGTAAAGTCACCATTGGCTTTACTAGTCCAAAATTGTGAACAGAACCAGTACAAACCATCATATTGTGGAAGTACTGGTAAGGGGTAATTCGATTGCCCCTGGGTCTGTTTTCGAGGGGGCACTGTCCAGTCCCCCCTTGTCGAGTTTCTGGCTGGTGGCAGTGGTTACCACGCGAAATATTCCTTCGGAATATGTCCAATGGGCTTTTCCCATTGATTTTAAACGCACCACTTTTTGGTGCAATGTTAAAGATACCGCTGGTTTATTTATTTAATATTAATTCCCCGGTTGGGTCTTTTTGCCAGAACTCAGTTTTAAAATGGTGTTTGTGTTCGCCTCTGTAACTCTGACCAAGGTCGAGCCCTTTGTTCCACTTTTGGCGGGCTTCTGCACAGAAGCCCTCCAAAGTGGTGCCACTCTGTCTGGGTTCCATAGGAGGGTTGGAGGGGGGAATAGGCACCCTGGACTGTGTTGCCTCGGCAACCCAAGTCACACTCTACTCTGATTGGCCCAGTGGTGAACCGCCCGGCTCACCACTTAGCATGTGTGATTGACAGCTAGGCTGATGAATGGGGGCGGTTTCTGCATAAAAGCAGGGCCTTTGGGACTGGAACTTCAGAAGTCGCCATAGGACCTTAGAATCCGACGAGGAAGAAGCTGAGTCACCTGCAACCCGACGACACCACCAGTGAAGCCCTGCTGCAACAAACTCACCACTTTCCAACGACAGGGAAGATCTTCAGTGGAAGAGTCTGTCCCCCTTTGAGCTGGTAGGACCAACCAGTTCGCCTTCTTTCGCTCCCAGAATCGTTACTTGGTCGAATCGCCCGTGCCAAGCACCCTGCTGGCCGGATAGCCAAGTTCACCACTTTTGACCGCGAATAAAAGGACCGCACCTTTTAATCGGAAACTCCGCGGCTGGTTTCATCCCTGGGCAGTGCAACGACTCCAAACTTCCTCTACGATGAGATCCTCTCTTCCTCTGACTGGAACACCGAGCTGCAACCACTGCCAGGAACAACTGCCACCGCTGGAGCTTCCTTCCCATTTAAGGTACTTTGTCCTGCCTGGCCTCCCTTTCTACAGAGTGCTCAAGGTGTCCCCTAAATCCTTGTCCTCTATAGTGGGTTGGCCCCAGACGTGCTAAACTTTGCCTTCTGAACTATCCTGCTTTTTTTTGACTTTCCTGCAAAGACTTTAAGTGCATTTCCACTGTGTGATCTTGGGCACATTCCGCCTTGCTCTCTCCAAGAGTGGGCCTGGCCTATGAACTTTTTGCTCTACAGTAGACCCTGCCTTTCTTGACTTGCTGCGGTTTCTTAAAAGTGTTGGAATTGTGTCATTTCCTTACTCTGCCTTTTCTCTCCATTTTTTAACTGAATTATTGGAGTGCCATCTTACGTTACGCGCCTCTCTGTTTTGCAAATAAGTGGTGTCTTAACTTTAGACTTGTCGAATAATTTAATTAGGGAGGTGTATATACTTCTAGTGACTGTGTTTTAACTTGCTTGACATATTAGTGCCAGTGTATTTTACAAGTGTGTTTTTAAATAAATAATTATATACCAAAGCTCTGGTCAGTGTTTGCTTGTGCTACAGTATTTTCGTACCTATTGTGTATGCTCTATATACTGCCTAACTCATCTTGAGAGAAGTCTGACTGCTCAGCCACAGCTACCAGGTAAATCTGTGTGGTGCGGACTGCTACCAAGTGGGTTTACTGCCAACACCTGTAGTCTTAATCTTTTTGCAGTGCTCCCTAAGGGAACTGCACAGGATTCTGCCTAACATTGGCACATATTACTAATTATTCCAATATGTACAATTCACCTTAAACATTGATATAGACCAAAAAACCAAACAGTTGAAATCCTAAAAAGGAACTAGAACGATATTTGTGTCGACTCGAGTTTCGGGGCTAGTTGATAGTGAAGTATTCCAACCAACACCCTCATCAGGACATAAGAGCAGTCTTCATTTTTGATCACATAGGTGTGTGTTCAATTTGATAGAGCCAAAGGATTGTCTATGCATTTGACACGTCCGTGTACAACTTGGAAAACGTTCATCACCAAAAAGTGGACCGTGGACTCACAGTTCTCAACAGTGAGGGGACCCAGCACTATACTGTGATGTACGAGCTACTGCTTTGCATGCTTACTTGCTCACATGAATGTCTCTTTACAATGAAGGTCTAAGCCGTAGGGTACGAAACACTGCCATATTTAACCAATTTGGTAGAAAATAACCGCAGTGTTCTTAGCTCCTTGGTTATTGGCAAATTAGCCAAAACACCACCCCATAAGATCTTTATGTAAGGACGCCCATCGTTCATCGATGCTGGTCCCTCGTGCACAACATGCTACTTAGGCATACATTGCAGTGCGGAACTAGCTGCTCTACAAAACAGCTCGAACTTACCCGTTTCGTGCCCCGGTTTGTTTATATAACAGGCAGACCAGGCAGCAGGAAAGGGGTTGTGGGCCAGTAGGCGTGCTGTCTGTGGAGGTATGCTGAAGTGGCTCTCACTCAGGCTTTCTGAGTACAGGGTGACTGGACTATGACTGAAATTAGTGTGTGCGCATGCACGCACTACAAGACAGCTATCATCATGGCCAAAGAAGAGACCTATGACAACAGAATTTCCAATGCCAAATCGAGAACAAAAGAGCTCTTCAACATCCTCAGGGAACTGGAGTCTCCCTCTACACCTACAGAAACCTGTGTGAAAGATGCAGACTGGTGTGAGAGAATACAAAAAGCTCTGGCAGACAAAATTGCCATGCTCCAATCTAGTATCAGACAGGCCCAATCCTTCCTAGCCAACCTAACTACCCGGGTCTTCTCACCGGGCGCTTCAGCCCACCCTATCCCTATCCACTGTGGCGTCCCCCAAGGTTCGTGCATATCGCCACCCTTATACAATATCTTCACAAAGCTATTGTTCGACCGCCTCGATAACCTGGGTGCCACATACACAAACTATGTTGACGATACCCAGGTTCTCATCACTATCAGGATGCTACGAAGAGGATTCCAAACGGATTAACAACCTCTACCTGGAGATCCAGGCGTGGATGGCTGAACAAGGTTTATGACTTAACGACAAGAAAACAGAGCTTCTTCTCGTCGGTTCCCAACCACGTCTAAACAAACTTGACCCCTGTTGCGGCTCTATCAACATAGATGGTCATAGATGGTAACTTAATCACAGTGGCCAAAGAAATCAAAACTCTCGGGGTTTATCTGGATTCCACGCTCGCTCTCAAAAAATAAGTCAACGCCATAGCCTCCTCCACGGCCTACACAAATAAGCTCATCAATGCCTGCAAGGTATTCCTCTCGCCCATTAGTTGCATTACCCTAGCTAGGGCGCTAATGCTTTCAAAAATCGACTACTGCAACACCCTCTTCCTTGGTACCTCGGAGCGCAACCTGAACAAACTTCAGGTGCTGCATAATAATGCCCTTAGAGCGGCTCCGAGTATCCTGCGGCACTCCCACATCTCCGGTTTTAGACAAGACGCCCAATGGCTTCCAGTACGAGACAGAATCACCCTCAGATCACTCGTCATCATTCACAAATGCCTCTCGAATGACGCCCCCAAGTACTTGGCGGGTACATTTTACAAACACATCGGCCAGACCAACCAGAACGATGTATTCTCACTGCCTCTCTATTCCCCAAATTCACCCAAAAAAAAAAAAAAGCAGGTGGTTCTAGCTGCCTGGTCCTAGCAGCCAAACAATGGAATGCTCTACCCGTGAACCTTAGATCGGAATCATACTTCTGGACCTTTAGAGCCAAAACTAAGTCCTGGCTTGCTAACAAGAATTGCTCAAGTGCCTGACTAACCACTGTCTCACTACTGTACTGCATTTTTTTCCTGTGTCTGTCCTACGACCATCATGTAACCCGGTCACCTGCACATATTATTGTCATCTATTGCTCTTAAAATGCCTATAACTTGTTGTAGCTTGCTTTAAGTCTCTGGCGCCCAGTTACCCTAGGGTTCGGCGCACAGTATAAATAAACTAACTAAACACAGCCTGCACAAATTGGTTCAGGTTGCTACATTATAGCAAATGTGCCCGGCTGGCTGGTGGCGTCTGCCTGCCCGTGTGTGTCGCGGCTCCAGATAGTCTTGTCCAGGCCCGGGGAAAGAGGAAATCGAAACTGCAGCAAGTAGTAAGAACACTGTCATGCCATGTTGTAGTTCGCTCGCACCATTGTGCAATTTTCATTCAGCATCTGACCTAGGCCGGCATCCAAACGTTAGAGTCTAGAGACTAGAGGAGCCTGGATTATGCCGTCCGTTTCATCATCTGAGGCAGGCTGGCTGAGACTGAGGAAAGCCAATGTCGCATGGTCACACACAGCAAACAGTGGTTGTCTGTGTGCGCCGTGCGGCCGTCAATAATGCATTGATTGAAATAAATGGCACAGCATGGACCCACCGGGAGCCAAGGAGGGGCGCACCGTGCACCAGGATGGAGCTTGGGGGGGGGGGGCGATCCATTTACCCCCCCCCCCCCCGGCTCCGCCACTGGCACACGTTTGTAGTGAAAGACAGCTTCCATGGAGTCCGAGTTCCTCTCCCGAGTGGAGTGAGGAGGAGATCCCTGAACTTCAAGAAAGTCCTGGGGGACTCCTTTGTTTGGCAGTTTCACAAGGGGTTTAACCCATCCAAGACTGCTTCAAAGTGTTGGAATCGTTCTTGACTAGTAAAGGAGCAGAAGTGTGCAGAAAGGAGGGCGAGTAGCCCTGGGGAGGGGACATCTGCCGACACCCTAAAAAGGGGTTGATGACAAGGGGAGTAAGAAGGCCCGGAAAGGTCAACCTCTTCTACTCCCCCAGGCCATTTGGACAAGGGGAAGGCTAGTCCCCTGAAGGTTACCTACGCGTTCAGTAAACTCAAGATTGCTTTCCTTACGCAGTCGGCTGCGCCAAACCTCTTACCCCCTACCTGAGGGGTGAAAAATATAGGGGAAGATGACGGCGGATACATGCCTGACGATGATGAGGAAGATGAAGAGTTCGAGAAAGACCCCACTGAGAACCCCAGCGAGCCGGCTCCACGCAGGGAACCAATGACTGCGACCCTAAATAAGGGAGACGAAGGGGAGAACATGTAGGTTATATTTGACCCAGAGGTCGATTAGGCACCGCAAGTCTACGGACTGGTTGCCCTTCCCAAAAGTGGGCTTATACATGGCACAGCAGATGAGGAAGCCGCTAAAGGAGGAAGTAAGGTTTTGCATGATGGCAGAATGCCAAGGCCAGATTTGCCCAGCAAGGTCATGGATACGCCGGAACTGAATGCGAAGATGGTGACTTTTGTCACAAAAGCAACAAGAGACATCAGGAAAGGAGTAGACCTTGCCTGGAAGGGCTGACGGGACAGGTTGCTGGACCTCGCCGGGCCCATTGCTAAAATAATGGACCTAGCCAAGAGGTCAAAGGACATGGGAGAACCCGTCGATGCAGACACTGGCTAGCTGGGCACAATGAGCCATATGCCTTCTTGGGAATGCCAACTGTGTACTTTCCTCAGAGAGGAGGAGAGGCCTTTGCTAAAGATAGATTATAAGCTTGACCATCTTGCCACCTATGAAGCAGGTGAAGGAGCGCAAGGCATGCTCTTCAGAGATGCCTTTTGCGAAGGAAATGACCAGATTTGTTGGCACATATACAGCGTTGGAGAAGGCTCAAGTCTCAATTCGAAAAATCTTCCCGGGGCAAGTTTTTGCCATGACCGATCGGCTCAGAGGCCATTCGACCGGTCGCTTCTACATGCAACAAAGGCCTCTAGGACCAAGGACCCAATACTGGGAGTCAAGGCAAAACAAAGCTTTCTTCCCCACCAGACCACGGCATTCCAGAGGGCGTCGAGGACGAGGCTCCTTCAGGTAGCAGTGTGCCTCCGGCGGTAAGTGCGCAAGGACGTCAAAGTCCTGCGGTGGGGGGAAGACCAGCATTGTATTTAAAGAGGTGGCATGAATTGTCAAGTGACTCTTGAGTTTTGCAAGCTGCGACAGGTTTGAAGTTGGAGTTTGTAGGGGTCCCCAGACAGGGAGCAGGACGACGACCCAACCAGATGGCGCAAGGCGAAGCAGAATTATTACAAGCAGAGCTCAGCAGTCTGCTGAAAGGAGGACGCTATAGAGCGCAGTACAGCAGACGTCCACAGCTTCTTCAGCAATATGTTTCTGGTACACAGAAAAGAGACGTCAAGACTGGTGATCAACCTGAAGGAGCTTTGGTCGAAAAGGGTGGTTTGTCTACCATAATTTCAAAATGGAGAGTATTCACTGCCTCCGGGACCTACTCCAAAAAGAAGACTGGTTAGCGAGACTAGATTTAAAAGACGCCTACCTTACCATCCCGAAAGCAGTGGAACATCGGAGGTTCCTATGTTTCTGCTGGAACTGGGAGAGGTTTCAGTTCAGATGCCTTCCCTTTGGCCTAGCATCAGCACCATGAGCGTTCACCAGAGTGATGAGGCCCGTAGCAGCGTTGATCAGGGACAGGTGGATAAGAATCATTGTGTATCTGGACAACATTCTCATTCTGGCGCAGGACAAGGTAGCACTGCAGGAACAGGTGCAATGGGTATGCGTATGCCTCACTTCACTGCATTTCTTGATCAATCAGGAACCAGTCAGAGTTGAAGCCCAGCCAGAGACTAGAGTTTTCTGTAATTCGAAAGCTACTCTAGAATTGCCTCCTCCGAAGAGGAGGGCAATCAGGAAGGAGTTGAGGTCAGTGATCAGAGAGATTAATATTTCGCTTTGGAATCTAGCCAGAGTAGTGGGGCTATTGGCTTCTTTCATCCAAGCGATTTTCCCCTGGCCCCTGCATTACAGGGCTTTGCAAAGATTGAAGATCAGGCATTTCAGGGGTGGTGTAGGATATCATCAACTGGTACCGCTAGACGAGGATGAAAGGGCAGAATTGACCTGGTGGTTACAGAATATGGAGTCGTGGAACGGACACGCCATCTTCAGAGATGTTCTGGGCCTGATAAGAGTCTGGCGCAGGGCCAGTTGGGGCGCCAGCTGCGGGGAACTAGGAACAGGAGGCAAATGGTCCGAAGAAGAGTTGAAGCTCCACATACATTGTCTGGAGCGATTTATAGTGAATATGTTGAATTTTTTTTTTTTTTCTTTTTTTTTTAATGGGGGTGGTCCCCCCCAACGCCCTGTTTTTTTAATGTACACTTTATTTTTACCAGCTAAACCAAAAAAAAAAAAAAACATTCTAAAAAAAAAATGGACAATTTTTTTCGACGAAATGGCATTCGAAAAAACGGTTTCGACATTTTAACTGGATACCGTCTGGAGCTGTTGACAGGCTCATTTGCGGTAAGGAGATTTGCCAGAGACAGGGCCAACTGTTATGTGCTGCTGAAGGAGGACAATATCTCTGCAGTGCGGTATATCAATCGACTAGGAGGTACAAAGTCCAAGATGCTCGCCGAATTGTAGAAGGACTTTTGGCATCACTGTCTAGAGAGGAAGATAGTGGTAGCTGTACAGTATCTTCCGAGGGAGCAGAACGAGGTGGCAGATTGGAACTTGCGCTACCTACTAGACTCCAGCAACTGGAAGTTGCATGCAGTAGTATTCGTGAAATTGCAGGAGATCTGGGATCCGCTGGACATCGATCTTTTTCACGTCCAGGTTGAACACTCTGACACCCGGGTATTTCAGATGGAGATTGGACACCGAAGCCCTAGGGACGGACGTGTTTCTCCACAGTTGGGCAGGAGCAGTCCATTACACCCTTTCTACGTTCATTATGTTGATGAGAATGTTAGCAAAGGTGCACAGGGAGAAGGCATAATTAGTGGTGGTAGCGCCATTATGGAAGTCCCAAGCTTGGTCTCCAGTGATGATGGGACTTCCCTCAGATTTCGGCAGGATGATTCCGAGTCGGCTAGATCTGTTGAGCAGCCCATCCGATCAGGAACACCAACTAGTCAGTGCGGGGAATCTTCAACTGCTGGCATGCAGGGATTCAGGCAAAGATGGGATTTGCTGGGACTTTTGCAGCTTGCTACTGAGTTCATTAAAGAATCATGGGCACCCTCCACTCTTAGAGGCTATGGCGCTGCATGGAACATTTGGGAGGCCTAGTGCGGTCACCAGGCCGTTCATCCCGTTTCTGCACCTGTAGTGCAGGCGCACATTTTTTTTCTTTTTTTTACAGATCAGCTGGCCATGAGAAAGTGGACAGCTTGCCAATCGGGGGAGTACCCAGCGGTAGTGCGTCTGCTTCACAAGAAAAACAGCTACTGTTGTCAACGCCGCCCATGCTCGTCCTTGGTAAGGGGTCCTCGGACCGCCCCCAACTGCATGGGCTCCGGTGAAAACTTGCCACTGCAGTGCAAGGGGGATTCTTTGGGGCGCACAGACAGGGCATGGGTCGGTCGCAGCCGGTGCAGTCTGTTTTCCTTTCGAATAGGTGGTGGTCCAATTGTACTACTAGGTCGATGAACTCCGGACAATGCTCCGGTGGATTTACCACTTGAACAAACACATCCTTCAAGTCCTCCCTCAACCCACGATGGAAAAGTGTAGTACGTTTCTCCTTTGGCCAATTGTTCTCTGCTACCAGGTGGTTGAATGTGGCAATGGAGGTGAGATGATCCTGGGACCTTTGTTTGAAGGCAAAGCAACACATTTGTTAGGGTATGGGCTTGGGTTTTACACGCAAACAACTTTTTCAGTTCCCCTTGGAGGCCCCGGAAGTCTCATAGTATAGGGTTCTTTTTTTTCCACCAGGGGTGTGGACCAATTGGCTGCATGCCCACCCAGGTATGAAAGAACAAAGGCTACCTTAGTGTGGTCATTGGGGAAGGCCATTGGATTGCACAGGAAATGCAGGTTCCACAGGTTTATGAATATGGCGTATTTACGGGGCTCGCCTAGAAAGCATTCTGGTGACGCTAGGGGAGCTGGGGTTAGTGTAAAAACATGGATGGGGGCTGGGAGTAGGTTGCCCGCGGCTACAGGAAACCCCCAGTAGGTGTAGCATAGTCCCCAGGCAAAGAGGCCTGCCCTGCTTGAACCAGGTTGAAGCAGGCAGCTAAATACTCGGTCCTTTCCCTGTTCACCACCAACACTCTGCGTAACACATTGGTTTCTTACCTAGCTGCGTGCACCTCTGCCCTTAATTCCTCCAATAACCTAACCAGGGCATTCACATCCGAGGTCTCCATGACACCCAGGCAAGATGATTTTGTGGGCTTAGCATTCTGTAACACTTACCTGGGTTCCGCATCTTCCAGGGACACTATGGAGATCTCGTAGAAGTCCCCACCACACCAATCCCAAATGGCTTTACAGGGCACCTGTGGGAACAGCACAGGATTGTGTTGTCCTCCTCCCAGTATTTGTTTGAACATTCATAAAGCGCACGTAGCCCAGAGGCATCTAGGC
The DNA here is from genome assembly GCF_040938575.1 of Ambystoma mexicanum. NCBI lineage: Eukaryota > Metazoa > Chordata > Amphibia > Caudata > Ambystomatidae > Ambystoma > Ambystoma mexicanum. Next base: position 700,074,784 of record NC_090934.1, on the reverse strand, counting down.
GCTATTTCTTCAGATTTGTTAGTTTTGCATATATGTTCACACGTATACATTGCACATTCATACATAAGAGGTTGGTTACACATTTACATATAAATTCACAGAGATGCATAACACGATCATGATTCTATGCTAGCTTAGGGACAGGTGTTGATAGTAGATAACAAGACTAGATGCTGTCTATGCATAGTGTTAGTTTTAGCAGTAGTAACAGTGTTTACCAGGGGGCTGAATGCTAGGTGGTACAGGGTCTATTGTGAAAAGTCTAGCTTAAATAGTAAGGTTTTGAGGATTTTTCTAAATGACCATTGGGATGTATCATTTCTTAGTTGTGTTGGGAGTGAGTTCCACAATCTCGCTGCTATTAACTGAAAGCTTGAGCCTCCCGCTTTCTGTCTTCTATATCTTGGTGTGACGATCAGGTTAGTGTATGGAGACCGTGTGGGTCTGTTAGACTGGGTTTTATTGAGAATGTTGCCGAGATAGGCTGGGGCCTTGTTAGTAAGACATTTATGAGTGAGCGTGAGTATTTTAAATTTGATCCTGTCATGGACTGGGAGCCAGTGGATGTTCCTCCTAGTAGTCGAGATATGTTCGTTATTGGGAATATTCAAGGCAGCTCTAATGGCGTTGTTTTGTTCTACTTGTAGTTTTCAAATATTTCTGGTACTAGTTCCAGCAAATAGTGAATTACAGTAGACAATCCAGGAGAGTATCAGAGCTCTGGCCACAGTGATGGAGTTGTCTGTAGAGAGGAAAGGTCTGCTGGCTCTTATCAGTTTAGACTATAGGCTGAGGAGGAGACTATGGCGTTTACCTGTCTAAGGTGAGAGAAGAATCAATGTAGACCCTGAGAGTTTTTATTTCATTGGCTACCGTGATAGTGTTACCATTGATGATAAATGATTTGTACTCTTGTGGAAGATTGTTTAGCTTGGATTTGTTTCCAATTAAGATTAGCTGTGTCTTGTCGTCGTTGAGACAATTCGATAAGAGCCATCCATGCTTGGATCTCGAGATAGATTGTTTATATTTTTGGTGTCAGTGTCATAACATCCAGTGATTGGTATAAGTATTTGCGTACCGTCCGCATAGTTAGTATACGAGATACCCATTTTATCAAGCTTATCGAATAGGAGCTTGGTGAATGCATTGTAGGGGGTGGGTGACACACGAGCTTTGTGGCACACCCACACCACAGTTCACAAGGGCTGGGGGCGCTGCTGCAGTGTCGGAGAAGACTCTCATAGTCCGGTTAGAGAGAAAGGATTGGATCCATTTAATGGCTTCAGGGGAAAAGTGGACCGCTGTTTCGAGGTGTTGGCATAAGATATCATGATTGACCAAATCGAAGGCTGCAGAGAGGTCTAGTAAGAGGAGGATGCACAGGTCGCCCTAATCCTTGTATTGGTCCATTTGTGATTTATAGTCTAGAAGAGCTGTTTCTGTTCCGTGACCGGGTCTGAAGCCTGAAGTATGCCTGGCTGTGTTGTGTGGCTCCACGTAAGACAAGTGAGAGCATAAATGGTCTGGTCTGTGTCCTCCCCGCCTTGTTTTGTCCCCAGGTGTAGGTGTACTTACCATGGTGCGAGGTGTAGGCTGCCTGGAAGCGACTTGGTTCAGTTACGTCACTGGAACCAATGAAGCAGTTCTGCTGGCATCGGCTTCATTGTAAAGGGGCTTCACCAAAGTCATGTTTCCACGTTTCTTGCAATATTAGTCTACAGGACCCATGTTGTGGGTGACCCGACACGAACATCCAGCGGGCCCCCATAGTGCTGTGAGCACCAGCACTCAATAGGCCCAGTGCCTGTGGGGGTTGGGGGCCTGCCCTGTGCATCCGGGAGGCCCCATGGTGCTATGGGACTCCAGCACCAGTGAAGGCACAGCCAGCCATGCCCCTGACCGTGCAGACCTCTGCCACCGTGCTGGCACGAGGGTCCCACAGCATCAGGGCATGCAGGCCTGTGCCTCCACTGGTAGGCCTGCAGGCCTAAATGAAATGAGACACGGACTCAGTCATTCCTCTTGGGAATCTGCAGCTGCTCTGTCTCACATGTCTGCAGAGTCTCCTTTTATTAGCTTGGGCCATGACGCAGTCATGGCCGTGTTAAAAGGGCAACACACAGCACAGGGACAGACTCAGGTGGGTCACACACCAAACTTCTTCTTTTCCATAACAAACAAATATTAATTAAATGTAACAAACCGCTCCCCCAATTGCAAACGACATTACGTTGTGGGATATATTGACCCACTCAACAGTATTTCCCACATCGCCAAGCTGCATTTGCGCAGAAACAGCAAAATAGCTGCGCTGGCTCCTGTCAGCGCTTTCGCCTCAAAACTGCATTTTTGCAGCAACAAAAAGAAGGCTGCACCTTCTTGCCAAGCACACAGGGGAGGATGGAACAATTGGACACACTAAGGGAGCGTGCCAGTGTGTTCTTACCTGTACAAAAGAAATGGAGGGAAAAGGCAGCACTGCTTTGCTGGAAGCCCAAGATCTCCATTATAAACAAAACTTTTCACCTTTAAAATAATGGTGACGCTATTTCCATCTGTTCTTCCTTAAATCACTGTGATTAATAAGGCCCTGCCGTGCCCAGTATCTCACTGTGCCTCAGCAAAACCAGGCATTATTTCTGAATGACAGGCCCTGTCAAACCAACTTTGAGAAAAATGAACAAGGAGCTTCACTTTTACTCGCATGGGAAAACACGTTCATTTCTTTACAAATATATCAAAGCTCAGTAGTTCAAAAGAGACTCTAGCTATCTGAACCATGTCAGTTTCAATGCATCTGTGATTCAAATAAACTACTGCCTAGAAGAAAATAACTATGGCTGCAAGGCAATATTGGGAAGTCAGATGGGAAAATCGAATTTGAAAGGAAATGCTAGGAGTTTAACACGTGTAAAAATGGGCTTTTGCAAAACTAAAGGAGAAAAATGCCTGTTTAAAAAGTAAACTGTTGAAGGAAAGCCTGCCATTACCCAGCAATATGAAGGGGTTTGTGGCTGGTAAAAATACATACATGGGCTATTTTATTCCACAGGTTTGTTTTAATTCAGGACCAAATATCAGAAAATAAAGGTTTTAAATGGCCTTGGCTACATTTGCAAGCTGACAAAAACAGGTTATTCCGGTTGGCAGAGTCAAAGCTTCCCCCTAGGAAGGGAGCCACACCATAAACTTCCAGGACACAAAAGTGATAATTGCTAGCTTGAAAAAACTTTGAATGGATCAAGACAAAGAAAGTTCACACGCTCGTCAGACATTCGTCTGTGCTCCACGCTGGGACAATAGAAGTCCTGGGACACTAACCTGTGAAGTGGAGGGGGCCATAAACCTTCAATCAAACTGGGAACCCCCACCCCACACAGGGCTGAAGTGACAGTTGGTGGCAGCTGAAGAAAGCGAAAAAAATGGTCCTGTGACAGACAAAGGACTGCCATTTGCTTCCAAAGCAAATTTTATAAATAAACTTTAAAGACTTTTTATCCCTGCAGCAAGAATTTGTAAAAATGTGAAAATGTTACAGTTTAAATATGATTTTATGGGCTTTCATTGAAAACATGGTAGAATTCACTGACACTTTAGGGCCAGAAATGGCAAAGTATTGCGGATTACAAGAAAAGCATCTATGTTGCAAACGTGAAGTTTTGTAAATACATCCCTTATGATCATCCACACCCATGTATATAGTTATGGAATTTTAGGCCGAATATTTTGCACTGAAAATGACCAAAAAATTATAAAAGGACAAAACAATGTCTCACAGATTGCAGGATCAATGACATTTGTGATGTCATCTTTGATGTCCTGGGTGTTAGTCTTAGCAGTGCACGGTGGTGGCGCGAGTTATGGTTGCTTAGCTTACCATAACTGTCGAATTTCAAGGGTTTTTTGGTTTTACTTGGAACCATAACGTCCCTTTAACAAAGTTTTTTCAATGAATTTCATTGGTTTTTAGTAGCACAACTTAACAATAATATCTCTGACTTTATGCACATGTAACATAGAACATACTGAACCCACTCTACTTATTTTGATGTCCGCAAACTCTTCCAATGTCCGCGGACATATGTGGACAACAGCACCACTATCCAAAAAGTCTGGGGGGCGAGGGGGTATGTTTAATTGTTATATCTTAACATATGAACATTTTACAAATTCACAAAACACACTTACACAGTAATAAATAAGAAGTGTAACCCATATATATATATATATATATATATATATATATATATATATATATATATATATATATATAACACATTAACCATTCATTTAAATACAATATGTTCTAAAATGGAATATACCAAAACAAGAAAGATAAGCTTCCAACATGATCACCTCACAGAAACTCCAAACCAAGAACAAAAGCAGATCTACAGACCACTCAGAACACACCTTACCTGAAATAGTAAGTATATTGCATTTAACTCATATTTGTAAACTTTCTGTATGAGATGTAAAAAAAAAAAAAAATGATGTTTTTTTCCTCACAGAAATGTCTAGTACTCTGGAATGGCTAGAGGAGCATTTCCCACATGAGGAAATGTCAGAAGATAGTGAATCTAAAGGTAGACACTTTATAATATAAACCATTTAATTAATATTATTTTATATACATTTAAAATATTTTTTTTGTACAGAGCATACCAAAATAGAAAGTACTACAGAAAAAGCTGTTATGCAGAACACTCTTCACAGCATAGAAGAAAAAATTGATCTACTGTTGACAAATTTTAATAATTTAAAAAACTTTGTGGAAGATCATTTTAAACATAAAACCATGTACCATTGTCCCACATGTACCTGTCCCCCCTCCATATCCCAATCAATTATCCCCAAACCCTCTCCATGAACCAAAACGTTTTGATGAGACTTCTATCCCTTCCTCACCTCATAAATCCTGTTGAAACCCCCAATTCTCCTATTTTTGTTTCAGTTTCTGCCTCACCTTATCTGTCATAAATTTAACATCCATATAAAATAAAGTAAAATTATTATATTGTGTCGTAATTCATTTCTTGTTTTTTAAAAAAAAATCGTTTTAGGTGTTCGCGGACAGTGCAGGTGTCCGGAATGTCTGTAAAGAAACGAAAATGAGAGCGTACTAAGGACACCATCTGCCCGTAATGTTGGCATGCATGTTGAAACTATTTTATGAACACACACGGTGTCCTAAAATGTCCGTAAATAAATAAAATGGGGGTGTTCTGAGGACACTATACTTGTCCGTAGGCAAGTTGAAACTGTTCTTAGAACACAGGCTGTGTCCTGAAATGTTCGTACATAAACGAAATAGGGGTCTCCTGAGGACACTATACCTGTCCGTACTGTTTGCATGCAAGTTCAAACTGTTCTAAGAACAAACGCCTGTCCGTAACCGTTTGTTTCACTTGTGACGCACTTTTAATTACTTCAGGACCCATTGTCCGTAGAACACCAACGCGCATGCGCAAAACAGCTTCAGTGCATTTGGTGTCCTGCGGACAGCCGCTTCCTTCGCGGACATGTTCGCGAAGCTATCATGTGACCGCGCCCACGCTCAGCGTGTGTTCTGATTGCGAACACTGTTTGTGTCCCCGAACATTTTAAAACTACATTTTCCAACAATCCACAATATTTTTCAATAAAAACTCACCATAGCACAAGTCCCACATAGTAATCCTGAGTTTCTACAAACTTTTTGAACCTTTTTTGGTGTTCGTTCTGTCCGCAAACATCGCGGCAGTCCGCGGACCGCGCACAAGCACCCCTATAAAAGACCACGCCCTAGAGCTCATTCTCATTGTGTTTCTTGCTATCCTACAGGACACAGCGATTTTTGGAAATTTGGTGCCAATTCTGCAGATTTTTATCTGGAACCCGATGGCTGCCATGGCTCCACTTCTGCCACCTGGTGCTGTATCTGCCTCTGCACCACCACCACCAACACCACCAACACCACCACCACCTCCCCAAGGGCCTGAAGAGGGGAACAGGAGTGAGGATGCACAGGAGGATGATGAGGTAGTAGAACTCCCTACTACCAGCACCAGGCGTGAGTCTTGGGTGTGGCGGTTGTTTACCATTCATGGTAAGGGTCCTAAGGCTGGTGCGAACCGAGTCACCTGCAACCAGTGCAAAATGGTACTGAGTCGCGGGAGGCCCGGTTCATACAGCTTTGGGACCGCTACCATGAAGCGACACCTAAAGTCATTTCACACTGGGGCCATTCGCAAGGTTGTACCTTGCGAAGAGCGTAGCAGGTTGACTTCTACCTCATCCTCCGTTTCTGATCCTGTCACCACAAGGAACACTCCTGTGGGACAGCGTATTCCTCAAGCTGCCTCACAGGCCATACGCAACGCTGATGACTGTTACCTTTCAAGGGTCTCAGTTGTGTGTTTGTACTGTGACGCAGCACTGTGCAGGGGGGGAGAGGCTTCGAAGTGCTTTGAGACTATCGTCTCAAGAGCTACCCAAATAAACCCACTCTACATCTTCCTCTCTCAGCTTGCCCTTTATCCCCGTGGTTGGTGTCCCCCCTTACCCTCCTTTCCCTTCCTCTCCTAGTGTGTCTTGTATAAAAAACAAAAAAAAATATAAAACAAAAATCCCCCAAAAAAAGACCATTTGCAGAGCCGCCTTTCACAGTTAAAAAATAGAAGTGAAAATAAATGAAGCAGGGCCCTGTGTATTTTTAGATGTCCGCGGACAGTCCGCGAACATCTAAAATTTTGGGGTGTTGCCCTATCATAACCATTGCATTTTGTCTGGGAGGAAGTGGTGGTTCTGAAAAGCAACATTTACAATACAGAGAATTAACAGAAAACATGCGCCAATCTGCAGGTCTTACTTATGCCAACATTTTAAAAAGTGTTAGAGTTGGTATACTATCTCAAGAAGCACAAGCAATATTGAAAACCCAGCACATTCATGCACTTTATGGCGATAATGCATTTTTCTTACGGATGTTATGGAACATTTAGCCCACAAAAATGTCAATTGTATGGCCGTAATGCCAACTCTTGCAAGCTGTTCCCAATTCAATGAAACAATGTTGAAAATAGAAATGCAACCAATAATTGCTAAACCAAACAGTAAGTATATTATAATAAGTACAACCACCGCAGCATATCACACCAACAGTGACTTATAACTTCATTGCTTATGAAATAGTTATTGGATCCCAAAGTTATAAGCCACTATGAATGTGATATGCTGCGGTGGTTGTGGCCAAGGCATAGAGTCCTGGGTGCATGGCCATATGGCCATTCTGCCAAGACTATGCCCTGGCCACAACCACCGCAGCATATCACACCCATACAGTCAAACATTTTAACTATGCCATATAGACACTCAACTTGCCTGCAAACAGTACAGAGAGCCATAGCGTCCTCAGGACACCCCCATTTTGTATATTGGCGAACATCCCAGGACACATGATGTATTCTTACAACACTTTCATCTAGCCAGCAAACAAATCGGACACCGTCCTCAGGACACTCCCATTGCGGTTATTTTCGAACACCCCAGGACACTTCACGTATTCTTAGAACAATTTGAACTTGCTTGCAAACAATACGGACAGGCATAGCATCCTCAGGACACCCCCATTTTGTTTATTTACGAACATTTCAGGGTACTGTGTGTTCTTAGAACAGTTTCAACTTGCCCACAAACAATACGGACATGCATAGCGTCCTCAGGACACCCCCATTTAATTTATTATCGAATATTTCAGGACACCGCGCGTGTTCTCAGAACAGTTACAACTTGCTTCCTAACAGTACGGACAGGCATAGCGTCCTAAGAACACACCCATTTCGTTTATTTATAACATTTCAGGACATCCCCGATGTCCACGGACAAATCGAACACAACAGGGGGGTCTATCACCTAAATAAACACAACATTTCACCCATCTCTTACTCCCACCCTCCCGAAACAGTTTTACACACCAACACACTCTGCTAAATGCTATAAATAATATTTTTCTGGCAAGTTTTTCTGCGCTGTCCGCGGACGTTCGCGAATCCAATATGGCGGGCGTTCTTGAAAATCTGACGCGCTTCACGCTCTTCACCGGCCAATCAGCGAGCACGTTGCTTGTCCGGGGACATGATGCGCACCGCTCAGCCAATCAGGACCCTGTCCGCGGAGCGAACAGGCAAGTCCGTCCGCGGACCGAACACAGATATCACTAATTTTTTTTTACCTACTTTTTGGTCATTTTAAAAAAAAACTACTGGACGGATTTTCACCAAATTTGCAAAAGCATGCTTGCGGGACAAAGCCGCTGCTCCTGGTCCAAATTTGGTGAAAATCCATCCAGCGGTTTGGGCTGTAGGCGTGAGCAAAGTTTTTTCCCCATTGGGGAAAAAAAGTTTTGGGACCCCCCCTTATAACTTTGCCCCCCCCTGGACGAATCCTCACCAAACTTTGCAAAATAAATTCAGAGTGGGCACCCCAAGTCAGGAGAGAGATGCCCTAGGCCAGGAAGTAAGCAAATTAAAAATAGAGTTACAGGGAAGTGAGTTAGCCCTCCAGAAACTAAATGAACTCAAAACAGAGTATGGGAATCTACTGGAGCACGGCAGACGAGTAGAAGGTGCTCTGGAAGAGAACACCCAGACCAAAGATGCCAAAACTCAGGAGGCGACTCTCCTGCAACAGAAATTGTCTCATTATTCCCAAACCATCAGGAATCCCAGAGAGACAATGAGGCCCTCTGTGAAAAGAATGATGGGCTCCACAAACAAGTGACAGCGCAAGAGCGGGTCATAGAGGCAGGTAAAGCCTTGATAGCGGAGCAAAAGGCTAAGATCTTTGCTCAATATAAAGAAGTAGGGGCTGAGAAGGAGAAACTAGCAAGGTTGGAGAAAGAGGGTGCTAGATTTAATCCTAACTGGAGGGACCCTGAACAGGTAGAGAGGGACAGGGCAACCCCTGATTATAGTACAAGGACCTAAGGGACTGCTGACTTCATGGCTGCCGGTTCACATGAGCCGGAAGCGATAAGGCCATCAGAATTTAATAGGCCAAGCATGATGGAACTGACAGGTCAGCGCCCCCCAGAAAGTGATGGACAGGCGTCCCTGTATAGATACCCAAACATTAAAGCTGATGTCTCTGACAAGGAAGTCTCCTATGAGGGGAGAGTCAGGGAATTAGATCCACAGAAATACTACTTTCCAAGGGACCAGTTGGATCAATTTGATGAAATACCAAATTAAATGAGGCCCAGAAAAAGCATCCTGAAGACCTCTACCCAATTAGGGCAGGGGGGGGGAGATACTGTGCCAACCCTGGTAGAAGGGAGGAGTCAGAAGATTACTCTCCTGTGCCCGACAGGAGTGGAGAAACTAGGCCCCACCATTCTGTGAGCCCCTCTTAAGCTCACAGAATCAGGGAAAGCCTAGATGATCATGAGGGGACCTCAAGTAGTAGCGCCTCTGAGTTTGAGGGCGAGTGGACTCGGGTGACTAGGCAAAAGAAGGCAAAGATGGTTATGACAAAATACCCCATTAGGCAGATTAAGGCCATTAGGAGTTTCATAACCCCGTACCATAACAATGCTAAATATTCTGTTTGGGAACACTTGGAGCTCTTTGAGCAGATGGACACTTCATCTGAAAGACAACCAGAACTGCATAGAGTAAGTAAAATGGACGTTCTCCCCCGAGTACTCCAGCTTCTTTGCTGGACTGGTGGACCAGAACCATTCAAGATGGTCCACCTACCGGGCGGCCATCTTGAAACACTTTTCCACCCACAGAAACCCCCAAGAGGCTTGCAAAGCAGCCTACAATCTGCAGTGCGGGGAAGATCAGGCCCAACGAGAATTTGTGCAGGAGCTCAAATGCGCCTTTGCACAAACCAATAGGAGGGTGTGCACAGATAGCAGGGAGTTCATAACCACCTTCTTTCATGCACTCCCCAAGTATATCATGACCCAGCTGGTGAGGGATTTCCATGACAAAAGATCTTTGGACTGGGTCATAGAGCAGGCGACCGGCATTTATGAATTCCAAAAACCTGCCGAAAATAAAAATCTGGCCAAAAACCCCAAACCAGCCAACACCCCTGCGGCTGCTAAGGTGGCAGAGGTGAAGGTTGCCCCCATTTTAGACTTGGAGATGAGGGAGCCTAAAAAATACACATACACAAAATCAGCAAAATCAGAGACCCAGGAGGCCTTCAGGCCAATCACAAACAGGTGGCAGTCAGGGAGTTAATCCCATCAATGCCGGGTTAAGTTCCTTTCCCCGGTACCCACAAAACCCCAACCTGCAGCACAACCCTCCTTTCATTTCCCGATTTCAGGAACCCAGACAACCCACTCCAGGAGAGGGGAGGCCAAGGGTGGAGGGTTACCAAAATTCACACTATCCAGGGTACTACAGGAGAAGGGATAGTTACCATTCCCGTGATCCACCTAGAGTTGACGAGAGACCCCCGTACCAGCTGGAACGGGTGTCCCAACTGGAGCTCCAGGTCCAAAACCTTCCCCAGGATCTGGCTCGCATGTTGAGGGCTCAACAGAACCCTCAGATGAACAGGACGGCTCAGAACCCCACAAACCAAGGGTCTGGTACTCCAGAACAATGACGGGGCGAGAACCCTGACAACTCAACGGTTCCAGAGGAGGAGGCACAGGGGAAGGGGGTGTAAAGCCCTAGAGGAAGCTTTCTTCCTTACTCGTGAAAAGCCCCTCGACAGCCAGGAACCGGAAACCAAAATCTCAAGCCCCCGAAAATCTGCAACTCAAGGAACAGAGGGTGGGTAGGAGAAATAAAGAACTCAAAAAGGCCCATTTTGTGGAGGAAGTTAGTGTCCTCCAATTTGAAGGGGAAGAATCCTTAGAGGATTCTGGGAAAAAGATCTTCTCCTTCAGGGACGGGGGGACTCCTCACAAAGAAAAATGGGTTCCAGGAGATCTAAATAAAGACTGGGTGGGTGTGGTGACTGAGTCGGAATTACCCATCCTTGAACCCCAGAATGAGCATCCAGGAAACCCAATAGTAACAGAGGGATCCCAAACCTCACAAACCAATTCTGGTGACTGCCTCCAAAAAGAAAAAGGGGAGTCCAAAACTCCCCAAGTATCCGAATGTCACATTTTTCTTTCAGATCCCCAAACTCCCACACAGAATTATGCCCAAACTACCCCTGTGTCAGAGTCAAAAATAAGGAAATGGACCACCCAGCTTGCCCAAAATGCACATTACCTTTGCCCATTGGAGGAGAAAGAGGGTAGATTGTATGCCCGGGTCCAGGTGCCGGGGCAGTGTACATTGTCGGCACTGGTGGACACTGGATCCCAAACCACTCTTCTGTCAAAAAGGGCCTTTGAGCAGCTAAATTCAGGAAAGGGGCTGGGGGGGGAGAGATACCAGGTCCTTCTCACCTCTCTTCCTGGACAACTCCAGAACTTCAATGGGAATGAAATTCCTGTTGAGGGGACTGTGGATTTGGAAATAAGAATTGGGCGACATAAGGTGAAACACCGGTCATAGTCGTGACTCCAGAGGGCACACCCGGTACACTGGGGAATGACATCCTGCGCAGGCTGACCCCCTAATAGACTGTGTGAACAAGGTCCTCTGGACTCAGACTAACAGGCCAATAAAATTGAAACGGAGTGTCAGTTTAAACGGCACATGCCACATGGTTGAACAAAAACCGGATCATAATGAGTTTAATTTTCAGAATAATCAAATACCTGACGTGACAGTAATTGCTGTAGGACAATGGGAACTCCTCCATTGCTGAAAATCAACCTTCCAATCTTAAGTGGCATTCCACACTGGAAGGAAATACTTTGAAATTTTATAACAATTCACAATCTGAACATTCCAATTCTATAGCCAAAAGTGATGAGAAACTAGCTCAGAGTTTAGCTGACATTCAGAAAATTAGAGAACAGTTGTTCATCCCTATTCAGTTAAATGAGGGAAGGAGTCTGTTCTCGCCCAAGTGTGCGTGAACAATGGTAAGAGCTCCAACAGCGAAGTCACGTTCAGGCAGCTCCCAAAAGATCTAGCCATTCCTGCATTTAAATTGATCGATAAATGGGAAAAGGGCCTGGAAACTCCCAATTCCAAACATCTCCTGCCTATCAGGTGTATGCTCAAAATTTCTATCGGAAACAAAAACATAGTAGATAATTGTTGGGTTGTGCGAGATGTCCTTGCTGCATTCTATTTAGGCAGCGACATTCTCAATCGTTTTGCCATTAATTTGGACCATATAAATTATAAAGCCTGGTTCCGACTAGAGGGTAATCCCATGGACTTTGAGGATTCAGAAAAGCATTTCGGTCAGCCCAATTGCTGCCGTATGTAGTTGAAGTTCAAATTGGAGAGGAGGTCACCATTCCAGGGCGGACCCGACTATTTACACTTGAGTTAAAAATTGAAAAGGAGGACAGAAACTGCAAAATCCTGACGCATATGTACACCTCAATGCCCATCTCCAACAGCAGGGGTTGGGGTTATACCCAACACCATTAGTCAGTGTAGAACACACCATTCCAATATTGATAGATAACAGCGACCCTAGGAGTATCACTCTGGGCGCAGGCACCATTATTGGAATGGCGGTTGATGACCGACATTTTTCCATGGATCTAGGTAATGAACTGATAGGACCCATCCCCAATGACTGTTTTGACAGTGATAGTAACAATGACTTACCACCAGACAGCATCTTCACCCAGCAGGGGGGGGGGAATTTCCTGGTGTACTCTTCATGCCCTTACAGTGAGGAGGAGGTGACCTGTGACATCAGGCAGGATGAGGTGATCTTCCATGTCAACAAGGACTGCCTCTCATACCTGAAATCCTCTGTCCAGGTCAATATCCTAACCAGGGACCTCTCCACCCAGCTGGAGGAGGCCGCTGAGATAGCAAAACCGGAAGCCTTTTTCAGGCTTCAGGCAAATGGCTGAAGAGCGAGTCAACCTAGCTGGTGCCTGTGAGACTCAGGAGCAAAAGCAAAAGTTGAGGCAGGTTTTCTTAGATTTTCAAGATCTCTTTGCGGTGGACTCGTATGACTGTGGTCGTACCGAAATCCATACAACAACAATTCCCACGGGCCCTGGAATGACTCCAGTGTTTGTGAAACAATACCGCTTGCCTCTCGCATCCATGGAGTCACTGACGGAAATTATCAAAAACCTTGAGTCCCGTGGGATAATTCGTCCAGTCCACAGCACCTTTATTAATCCGGTGCTGGGGATTTTGAAATCAAACAGGCAGTGGAGACTATTCAGCTCCCTAAGGTACACACAAACGGGTCCACGTGTTCCGATGGCCTCTCCCCTACATTGACCAGGGGCTGGCCCAGATCCAGGGGTCAAAGGTATACGCTGCCATTGACATGACCAATGGATATTGGACCGTGCCTGTCAGTAGGGAGGACCAATACAAGCTGGCCTTTACCTTCGGGGGTAGCAGTACACATGGACTTCGGATACATCAACTCCGGCAACAAATTCAACATCTTCCTACATAAGGCCATGCCCGACTTGGGTGAAAGGGGTAACCTGGCCTATGTGGATGATGTCCTGATAAAAAGCTCAACTGTGGAGGAACACATAGCGAAAATATGTTATGTTCTGACACAGTTGAGGGTTGCCAGAGCAAAACTATCCTTCCAAAAGGCGCAGTGGTGCAGAACCTGTGTCAACCTCTTGGGGCATGACAACTAAAAGACCCCACAACTCTGCGGGAGCTAAGAAGCCTCCTTGGACTGACTAATTACAGTAGGAAGTTCATTGAGGATTACGCAGAGATCACAAGACCCCTGATCCATCTGTTGAAGGGGGGGGGATCAAGTGGGAGTGGGGTCCAGAACAAGCCGAAGCAGTAAAGCAACTCAAAAGAAGCCTCTCACAAGTGCCTTGTCTAGCTTACCCTGTCAAAAAAATGAGTTCTTCTTGGATACAGGGTTCTCGAATACATGCTTGACGTCAGTATTATATCAAAAGCAGGGCCAGGTCAATAAAGTCATCTCCTATGCAAGTAAGACTTTATCCTCTGTGGTGGAAAAATTCAACGATTGTGAGAAGGCACTCCTGCAACGGTGTGGGCTTTGAAAAATTACTGCCCGTTCATCCAGGGGGAACACATCATAGTGGAGATTCCCCACCAGCCTTTGCAATACCTCTAAAGTGACAGAATCCAGGCCGGAAATGTGAGTAATTCCAGAATTTCTTCCTGGATTCTGTCAAAGCAAGGCTTTCCTGTGGAGGTCAGATATGGCCAAAACAAGAAGAGTCCCCTCGCGCAAGACCTGGCTGACTTGCATGATTGTTCCAGAGAAAACTGTCTCGAGGACGAAAGTCTTAAAACCCAGGACAACATGGAGGCGTACCTGAATACCCTGCACAAGGTCTATGAAGAAGACAAGTGCAAGGGAATGCCCACAGTTTATGTGGATGGGTGCTCCTACCATGTTGACAACGAGGAGAAGGAACTGGTGGCCGGCGTTGGGAATGCCTGGGTGAATGATGCCTTGGAAACCTCCGCTGGGTACATAATCGGTCCCCATAGTAGTCAGGTGGCAGAGTTGATGGCAGTTCATCAGGACATCCTCACTGCAGTCCAACACCAACTCCACAAACTGATCATAATCACTGACCAGATAATGTCCAGAGCGGGTTTGTGGGGCACCTGTTAATTGGAAAACCAGAGGCATGCTATGTGCTAATAAACCGCTTAAACATGGCAAGCTCATCCAAAATATTGATGATTTGGTCACCTCTAGTGGGATGACCATCTATTGGAAGAAGATCAAGGGTCATTCCAGAATAGAGGGACCAGATAAAATTGGAAATGACCTAGCTGATCAGCTGGCCAAAACCAGAGCCATCCAGGGGGATCTCCTTGAGATCGAGTCCCTATTGGGGGAAATCCAGGTCACTGCTATCACTAGGTCCCAGACAAATGCTCACAATGAACTCTCAACTGCCCAGTGGAGTAAGGAGACCCCAGATGCTTACAAAAAGGGGATCTAATTATTGGTACATTTTATCAATACATTGAGTACCCTGAGAACTTTCCTCCGACGGATACCGATTACATTGGGAAAGAGGACCTCAAAGTGTTGATGAAATGTCCAAAAATGTTCCGAATCCAAGACAGTTTGTTGGTAAGGAGATCCATATCTGGCTGTGACCAGTGGGTGGTCCCTACCTCATTCCGAAGCCTGATGTTAAGTCACGCCCATGACGTTGCCACAGCAGGTCATCGGGGGTTTCACACTACTTTAGAAATCTTGCGAGAGGTTGCATACTGGCCACACATAGGGCAGCACCTCAACCAATACTTGAAGGGGTGTCTTGTGTGTGCACAATTTCAGCCAACATCACTCACACACTGAGCGCCCCTCCAGAAGAGGGGGATGACACTGCCTTGGTCAGATTTACAAGTAGATTTGATCGGGCCAGTGATTCGCTCCTCTAGGGGAGAACAAGTACATGTTAAACATAACATGCTTGTTTACCAAATGGGTGGAATGTCTCCCGGCCCCAAATTGCAAGGCAGAAACAGTAGCTGCCCTGATGATCAACCACAACTTCTCGCGTTTTGGCCTACCCCAAAGGATTGAGTCAGACTGAGGTAGTCACTTCACCAGCAAAGCTATGACAAAGATGTGGGAGATACTAGGGGTAAAAAGTAAACTTCATATTGCATACCAATGTCCTCTAGTGGTGGAGTTGAGAGGTACAATAAAACCATTGTGAGCATTCTAAAAAAAGTTTGTGGCAGATTCTGGGCCAAGTTGGGACATCCGATAACCGCTTGTCCTGATGGCCATCAGATCTACACCTTCTTCTACAACTAAGATGTCTCCATTTGAGCTGATGACTGGACGAAGGATGGTGTTACCTCAGCATCTGCTCTATAGAACACAAGCGCAGAAACTGATAAACGCCTCCACAACTCATGAGTATGTTGAGAATCTAAGA
Source organism: Ambystoma mexicanum (assembly GCF_040938575.1). Lineage (NCBI taxonomy): Eukaryota > Metazoa > Chordata > Amphibia > Caudata > Ambystomatidae > Ambystoma > Ambystoma mexicanum. Next base: position 700,058,811 of record NC_090934.1, on the reverse strand, counting down.
AAACACCTTCAACATGTTTTTGCGTACGCTCAGCTGAATCTGGAAAGATCTGCAGAGGGTATGAAGACTCAATAGGATCTAAAAACAACCAAAAAGGAATACCAAGTAGGAGACAGGGTCTCCTTGTACAATTTCCAAAGAAACCAGACCCAAGAGTGCAAACGTTTGTCCAGTTGGCGCAGTCTGTTGAAATTGTAGATAATATTTCACCTGTCGCCTACAGAATCTGCATCCCCAAAGGCGAATTGACAGAAGAGAAATGGGTCCATATTAATCACCTAAAGCGTTGTCACCCTAGGCACACTTTGCAACAAATTGAGGAGCCCAGAGAGAATCAAATAGAGGAGACATCTGAAACATGAGAATAAGAACCAGAAGGGAACAGATAAGAGTTTTCGGTATAATTATTTAACTGAGTATTTTTCTTCATTATCAATTGTCATTGAATGCCTGCGTATCCCATTGCTGTCAACCCTATTGGAGGGCAGTTAGTGGGAAATTGTAGTAAACGGTTTGTGTTTCTTTCATAGATTTGTACTGGTTGCGTTTTCACTACCAAGGAGGACCTCCCAGGGGACCGGGAAAGCAGGAACCAAAGGAAATCCGGGGTGTCACTCATAACCATAAAGGAAGACCTCAGAGAAAGCTGTGGGTGTCGTTCCACGTTCCAACGAGAGACAGCAAGAGGAGCGTGACGCACCGCTATCTGATGGAAGGACTCATACCGGACTGATCCTGCTTTGCCCCATTGAGGAATCCCACTTGCCCGATTCTCCCTCGACTTGGAATCTCAGATAAGTGGGGGAGAGGGGATATGTGGGATATATTGACCCACTCAACAGTATTTCCCCCACATCGCCAAGCTGCATTTGCGCAGAAACAGCAAAATAGCTGTGCTGGCTCCTGTGAGTGCTATGGCCTCAAAACTGCGATTTTGCAGCAACAAAAAGATGGCTGCACATTCTTGCCAAGCATACAAGGGCAGGATGGAACAAGGGGACACACTAAGGGAGCGTGCCAGTGTGTTCTTACCTGTACAAAAGAAATGGAGGGAAAAGGCAGCACTGCTTTGCTGAAAGCCCAAGATCTCCATTATAAACGAAACTTTTCACCTTTAAAATAATGCTGCTGACGCTATTTCCAACTGTTCTTCCTTAAATCACTGATTAATAAGGCCCTGCCATGCCCAGTATCTCATTGTGCCTGAGCAAAACCAGGCATGATTTCTGAATGACAGGCCCTGTCAAACCAACTTTGAGAAAAATCAACAAGGAGATTCACTTTTACTCGCACGGGAAAACGCGTTAATTTCTTTACAAATGTATCAAAGCTCATTAGTTCAAAAGAGACTCCAGCTATACAAGCCATGTCAGTTTCAATGCATCTGTGATTCAAATAAACTACTGCCTAGAAGAAAATAACTATGGCTGCAAGGCAATATTGGGAAGGCAGATAGCATTTCCTTTTCAAATTTCGATTTTGCCATCAGTTTTCAACACATGTGTAAAAATGGGCTTTTGCAAAACTAAAGGAGAAAAATGCCCATTTAAAAAGTAATCTGTTGAAGGAAAGCCTGCCATTACCTAGCAATATGAAGGGGTTTGTGGCTGGTGAAAATACATGCATGGGCTATTTTATTCCACAGGTTTGTTTTAATTCAGGACCAAATATCAGAAAAAAGGTTTTAAACCGCCTTGGCTGGATTTGCAAGCTGTCAAAAACAGGTTATTCCAGTTGGCAGAGTCAAAGTTTACCCCTAGGAAGGGAGCCACACCATAAACTTCCAGGACACGAAAGTGACGATTGCTAGCTTGAAAAAAACTTTTGAATGGATCAAGACAAAGAAAGTTCACACGCTCGTCAGACATTCGTCTGTGCTCCAGGCTGTGACAATAGAAGTCCTGGGACCTGTGAAGTGCAGGGGGCCATAAAACCTTCAATCAAACTGGGAACCCCCACCCCACACAGGCAGGGCTGAAGTGACAGTTGGTGGCAGCTGAAGAAAGAGAAAAAAAATGGTCCAGTGACAGACAAAGGACTGCCATTTGCATCCAAAGACTATTTAATAAATAAACTTTAAAGACTTAAAGAGGGACAGAAATGGCAAAGTATTGCGGATTACAGGAAAAGCATCTAAGTTGCAAATGCAAAGTTTTGTACATACATCCCTTGTGATCATCCACACCCATGTATAAAGTTATGGAATTTTAGGCAGAATATTTCACACTGAAAATGACCAAAAAAGTATAAAAAGGACAAAACAATGTCTCACAGATGCAGGATTGGACGACTGTGCTCTACATAAAATATGTAACCTGATTATGTCATTTATTACGGTGCCACAACTGTACAAATGTGTCATTTCTGGTATGACAGACTTTTGTCAAATAGGTTTCTGGGAAGTCTTTTTACAATCATAAAATGCAACCTTCTGAACTGAGTCACATCCCAGGGGAGGCAACCAACAATGATTGTCCAATCCAGTTTAGAGGCATGCTTAGCTAAACCGGCCCAGCAATATAGTCTATGATGTATAGTCTATGATGTCACTATACATTATAAATAAGAGTCCCTGACAAGACTCTAGACACTCTTCCTGACGTTCCTGCACTGCGTTCCTGTTCTATCCATCCAGATTCCAACTACAAGGCCAAAGCATTGCTGACCCTACTCCAGGGCCCACTGCAAACCCCAAGCAGTGCTGATCCTATCCCAGCAAGGCCTCAATTCTGAAAACACACTAATCTCCCATTAAAAAGGAGACAGCTGTGGCGTTTTTGGGAAGCATCCTGATAACACCAACGGCATGGCCGCTGCAATCCTGCTATCCAGCTGATCTTTAGTATCCAGTGACCAGAATTGCCAGTCCAGAAGTGCCATCCCGTGACCAGCACTGCCCAGCTGTTTGCCAGGCACGCTGCCGTGTAGTGACCAGAACCATTGACGGTCCAAAAATCCCAAAACTAAAAAAGTGGACTGTGTATAATCGCCACCCCATAGAAATCCCTAGCATATTTTGCCTTTGTCCTGATGTCACACTTTAACACAACTTGAAAAAGGATACAGACTTATAAGGATGCAGAATCAGCATCCACCTTGGGAGCCCCTCTGCTCTGGGATATCTTGAACGCGATGTTAACAAGACTTTCCCCCCAAGAGCGCAGCCTGTAGAAATAAAATATAACTAATAGGCCAGGGGCTTGAGTAAAAAGGCATGTGCAGCGACAACAGAGCTAAGGGAACAAAGCAAGAACGATGGTTCAAGATAGCAGCCAGAGTTACCAAAAGTGCAGCAATCACCCGCCCGCAATTACCCTCTCTTACCTGCTGAGCCAAAAGGAAGTCCCACAACCTATGTGAGTTCAGCAAAGTGATGACAAGGTGAAGAAGGAAGGAAGTCTCAGTTGAAGGAAGTCTGTGCAATAATCCACCTAACCCGAACGGCACGAGGGCGCAACTAGAGTCCAAAAATAATCCCCAAAGAATTCAGCAAAGCGTCCCCAAAGTGAAAATATCCAATCCAAGTAGTGACCACCAAATCAGGAGAGCGTTCAATCGGTCACTTCGATGTGTAGAGCACTGTTCGGTGATGAGAGCAGCGTTGATGGTAGATCCAGAAAAAAGGTGTTTTGTGGGCTTGTGACACAAGTGAGGTTGAAGGGTTCAGAAAGCCAGTGGAGTTAGCAGCCAGAAGAGGGAAAAGAAACTTGAAGAGGTTTCATTCAGAATTTCCTAGTGTTCTGTATCGCGTTAAACTTGAGGTTAACAGGTTCCAAGGCGTCACAACAATCAAGGGCAAGAGGGAAACAGTCTGTTAAGAAAAGCCGTGAGTTGGTTTACCAAGGGAAAACAGCCGAGGGAAATGGCGCCAGAAATCGTAGGGACAAAACGTTCAAGAGAAATCCTTAAAGCATAAGCCGGGTCCAGGAAACACAGGAATCAGAAAGTCAATAATTCTGGCACTCGAACTAATTACTTAGTTTAGGAGCACTCATTGCAGGGATACGCCGTACTAAATACCGGTCCTATCCTCGGGACCATAACCTTTCCAATCAATCAGGTAGGAACGTACTCTGTGATGTAGACGGGTGTCTAGTATAGCACGCACTTCATATTCGTCTTCTCCCTGTACAGTGATTGGAGCAGGAGCAACAGAAAGCCAGGTGCCAGGCACAAAAGGACGGAGCAGGGAAACGTGAAAAACAGGGTGAATCCGCCAATGGGACGGGATGTCTAAACGGACAGCAACAGGATTGAGACAATGAAGTACCTTGTAGGGGCCTACATAGCGAGGCAAGAGCTTCCGTTTACCCCGAATATTGAGGTACTTGGTCGCAAGCCAGGCACGATCACCTGGTGCATAGGAGGGGGCTGGTGAACGATGTTTATCTGCTTGCGTCTTTGCCCGGGACTGTGCTGCCTGTAGATGAGAAACAACCGAATCGCGTATAGCAACCAGAGTGTCCCTCGTGGTTTTTGCCGCAGGAATTTGGTCCAATGAAGGTAGGACGGGAGGAAGGATTCTTGGGTGTAACCCGTACAAGGCGTAAAACGGGGAACAACCTATTGAAGTGTGTCGGGAGTTATTATATGCAAACTCTGCGGTTCCCAAAATGGATAACCAGTTAGTTTGATGTTGCAAACAGACAACGAAGGTACTGTTCCATGGTGCCATTGGTACGTTCGGTTTGTCCGTCCGTTTGGGGGTGGTAGGACGACGAAAGTCGTGCGTCTATGCCAAGGGAATGGGAAAGGGCTCTCCAAAACCGACAGGTAAATTGGGTGCCCCGATCGGAAATCATGATTGTAGGTAGACCGAAGAAACGCACCACATGATCAAAGAACAAGCTGGCCAGTAATGGAGCATTAGGTATACCCGAACATGGTATGAATCGTGCCATTTTTGTGAAAACGTCCACCACGAGCACAGTTGACATGCCCCTGACCAAGGGGAGTTCTACCACAAAATCGAGAGTAACCGTATGCCACGGATGTGGTGGCAGGGGCATGTTCATCAAAAGACCGAAGGGTTTCCCCAGTTGTCTCTTACATTGTATACATATCGCACATTTAGATACATATGATTCGGTATCCTTCTTCATACCAGGCCACCAGCACCATCGATGTAGCAGGTCATAGGTTTTAAGTTGACCCGGGTGGGCAGCTAACGGGGTATCATGTGCCCATTCCAAGGCCTTCCGTCTGGTTTGGTTATCAGGTAAGTACAAAAGTCCATGAACATAAGGAAGACCTCTAACAATCTGGGCACCCAATGTGTCGAGAAAAGAGACATGGTCCTTGGCCCACTGCCGCACTCGATCAAGGAGTGAGGTGGAAACCGAACAGACACAAACAACTGAACCCGAGGGCAGTATAGGTGATACCGATCTTTGGGTGTCAAAATCGGCACCAACACGGGACAAGGCGTCCCCTTTCCCATGTAGAGGGCCAGGGCGGTATGTGACTATGAAGTCAAATAGCGTGAAAAATAAATGCCAACGTATTTGTCGAGCATTGGTACATTTTGCATGTGAGAGAGCCTGGAGGTTCCGGTGGTCAGTGTACACTGTTACTGGATGTCGAGCACCCAGAAGATGGTGTCTCCACTCCTTAAAAGCCGCTCGAATTGCTAAGAGTTCCCTCTCCATGATGGTGTAATTGCGTTCAGCCGAAGATAGTTTTCGGGAGAAATAAGCCACCGGATGTAACTGCTGTGTAGCGGGGCAGATCTGTGACAGGATGGCCCCCACCGCTATAGCGGAGGCATCGGCTTCCACTATAAAAGGGAGCGAAGGGTTTGGGTGTTGCAGAACGGGAGCAGAGGTAAAGGCCTCTTTTAATGCCTCAAAGGCCGCCTGGGCTTTGTAGTCCCACAAGAACGGAACCCTGGGACTGGTGAGTCGGGTAAGGGGTGCCACTATTTCCGAAAATGAGGCAATAAAGCGCCTATAGAAATTCGAAAAACCCAGAAAAGATTGAAGCGCCTTTACAGAGTCCGGAACCGGCCAGTCCATTACTGCTTTAACCTTACAAGTGCACATGAGCACCCCTTTTGTGAATATTTGAAACCCCAAGCACTCAACTGAGGATGCGTGGAACACACATTTTTCTAACTTAGCATAGAGAGAGTGTTCACCCAAAAGCTGCAGTACGGAGTGAACATGTTGGACGTGTTGAGTGAGTGAATACGAGAATATCAGAATATCATCTAGGTAGATCACTACATAACAGTCCAGCATGTCTCCAAAGATGTCATTAACGAAGTGCTGGAATGTGGCTGGAGCGTTACAGAGCCCAAAGGGCATAACGCAGTATTCGTAAAGCCCAAACTTCGTTTTGAAAGCGGTTTTCCATTCGTCCCCGCTTCGCATCCTCACCAAATTGTATGCCCCTCTGAGATCTAATTTAGTGAAAATGGTAGAGGATGTCATTTTATCGAGTAGTTCCGTTATGAGGGGCAACGGGTATTGGTTCTTAACCGTTATTTTATTCAAGGCTCTATAATCTACACAAGGACGTAGCTCCCCCTCCTTTTTCGGTACGGAAAATATGGGAGAGGCTGCAGGGGACCGGGAAGGTCGAATGTGTCCCAAACGCGATGCCTTATCCACATACTCTTTTAGATGTTTCTCTTCATTAATGGTCAGGGAGTAAACACGACCATGAGGTATCACTGCCCCAGGTACCAAATTAATGGGGCAGTCATAGCAACGATGTGGAGGAAGTTTCTCTGATAGTCCTTTGTCGAATATGTCAGAGAAGTCCTTGTACACTGCTGGTAGTTCGGAGGTAGGATCACTCAACGTGGCACTAATGGAGGAGACATTAGCCACCAAGGCTAAACAAGGAGACAAAGACGGCACATCCGGGTTTTGAAAACAATGTTGGGTACAAAACACAGAAGAAAAATGTACCGTTTGTTTGATACAGTCAATTACAGGGTTACGAGTCCAGAGCCAGGATAGACCACGAATGAACCCAAACTGGGGAGTGTTGACCTTTTGTCAAACGCTATTTGTTCAGTGTGACCTTCTGTGGTAGACATGCAAAGCGGGACCGTTTGTTCTGTTACCCACCCGGATACCAGACGAGAACCGTCTACAGCATGTACCTCCTCAGGTCTACCCTTAGGAACTACCATTAAACCATGGCGTTTAGCCAATTGTATGTCCATATAGTTCCCGCTAGCCCCTGAATCAATCATAACTGGATTGGTGAAGGGCTCAACACCAGGGATCGAAAAATACATGGCAAGGTAGATGTGTGAGAAGGGAGGACATTGGTCCGAGCCGTCCATTTGATGACTCATCCTTAGGGCTCGGCTTAAGGACGAGTCTTGACGTTTCCCGCAGTCTTAACAGGTCTCCTAGGGCATACACGAATGTAATGGCCAGAGTGGCCACAGTAGAAGCACAGGTTGTTAACCATACGCCGTTCTCGTTCGGCTTTGGTTAGCGGACCTCTGATTGCCCCTATTTGCATTGGTTCGGCTTCTCCTGCAAGGGCAGGAGAGGCCGTTTCTGACTTGGCTGAGAAGCAAAGGTCAGGGATACGCCGTTCGCCACGTCTTTGTCGCAGCCGAGCGTCAACCTGCAGGACCAAGTCCAATCGTTCCGGAAAACCAGACGGTAGAACAGGTACCACTGACAGAGCATCCTTTGGTTAATCTGAAAGTCCCTTATAGAAGACGGCTGCCTTCTTCTGTTCGGGCCAGGTGGTTTCCGCTGCTAACTGATTAAAGCGGGCAAGATAGGACAAAAGGTCTGTTTTGCCCTGGCTGATAGCAAGGAATTCAAGATCTGAAGTTTGCGCCTTGTAACGCATGTCAAATACGCTATTCATAGACTGAATAAGGGCATCAAAATCATACAGGGCTGGGTCGTTGGCTTAGAGTAATGGGTTAGCCCAAGCCGCTGCTGTTCCTCCCAAATGGGAAAGAAGAAACGCTGCTTTAGTAGTAGCGTCCGGAAATGCCAATGGTCGACAAAGGAAATGCAGACGGCATTGATTTACGAAGATCCGATAGGTTTTCGGATCTCCAAAAAAGCGTTCCGGAAGGGCCAAGGGAAAGGGTCCAGGAAGCACAATGGGTGCCGAAGCAGGTGGTGGCGCCTGGGGTACAGGAGGGGCTGCTGCAGCAGCAACATCACCAAACTCCTCATCGGGAGGTAACGGCTGCACAAAACTCTGTAGCACATCCATGCGTTGATGGAGTCGCATGTGCGGATGCCATGTCGGTGCGTAAAGCCGTAAAGGCTTGCATCACGGCAGCCATTGGATCGGCTCCGGTTTCCATGGCCGACAGGCAAAAATAGGCTCCTAAATCTGTCACACTTTAACACAACTTGAAAAATGATACAGACTTATAAAGGATACAGAATCAGCATCCACCTTGGGAGCCCCTCTGCTCTGGGATATCATTAACGCGATGTTAACAAGACTTTTCCCCCCAAGAGTGCAGCCTGTAGAAATAAAATATAACTAACAGGCCAGGGGCTTGAGTGAAAAGGCAGGTGCAGCGACAACAGAGCTAAGGGAACAAAGCAAGAACGATGGTTCAAGATAGCAGCCAGAGTTACCAAAAGTGCAGCAATCACCCGCCCTCAATTACCCTCTCTTACCTGCTGAGCCAAAAGGAAGTCCCACAACCTATGTGAGTTCAGCAAAGTGATGACAAGGTGAAGAAGGAAGGAAGTCTCAGTTGAAGGAAGTCTGTGCAATAATCCACCTAACCCGAACGGCACGAGGGCGCAACTAGAGTCCAAAAATAATCCCCAAAGAATTCAGCAAAGCGTCCCCAAAGTGAAAATATCCAATCCAAGTAGTGACCACCAAATCAGGAGAGCGTTCAATCGGTCACTTCGATGTGTAGAGCACTGTTCGGTGATGAGAGCAGCGTTGATGGTAGATCCAGAAAAAGGGTGTTTTGTGGGCTTGTGACACACGTGAGGTTGAAGGGTTCAGACAGCCAGTGGAGTTAGCAGCCAGAAGAGGGAAAAGAAACTTGAAGAGGTTTCGTTCAGAATTTCCTAGTGTTCTGTATCGCGTTAAACTTGAGGTTAACAGGTTCCAAGGCGTCACAACAATCAAGGGCAAGAGGGAAACAGTCCGTTAAGAAAAGCGGTGAGTTTGTTTACCAAGGGAAAACAGCCGAGGGAAATGGCGCCAGAAATCGTAGGGACAAAACGTTCAAGAGAAATCCTTAAAGCATAAGCCGGGTCCAGGAAACACAGGAATCAGAAAGTCAATAATTCGGGCACTCGAACTAATTACTTAATTTAGGAGCACTCGTTGCAGGGATACGCCGTACTAAATACCAGTATCATTTTCAGGACGCAAGGCATGTTGTGTGCGCTTCAGGTGACCGCGGGAAGAAGGAATGCTGGATAATGTAGTGCGGCGTATTCCGCGAACTGAAAACAGTCGCCAGGTCAGCTTCCACCTGGAAATAGATGCCCCCGGACGACTGTAAGCAGGAATGCAGGGCATGACACCTGATCCCACTCTCCAAGTCATCCTATCCTTATAACTTGTTAAAACTGTCAGAATTATCCCTGCAACCTTGCCCTTGATTTCTAGTGCCAGCACCATCTCTTTAGTAATTGTGTCGTGTGCAATCCTAAACCATTAGTCCTATTTCGAGTGATTGGACTGGTTTCCGCCAGGGTTGGGCGCTGGGGTGACAGGGTTGAAGTCGCAAATCAACCCTGGCACTAACTCCCTCTTTGGTGGGTTAGCCTGAATATTCTAGTTTAAAGTAAAACTGTTCTTGTCACAGCTGATTTCCTTTCCTATTTCACAGCTCCATTTTACTCAAAGCGCACCTTTTTATGTATTGCATAACTCACCCCATTTACCAGCTAGAGACCTAGTTTCACTTCTAGAATACCCCTGGGATATACCTCTACACCCCAACCAAAAAACCGCACTCCAAGTCAGTGTATTTCACCCGTTTTTATTAAAAAACCGTTTGGGTAATTTCAGGCGGGAATTGAAAAATTGCAAAGTTTCCAACGTGTCATTTTGCTGCAATCTGTTTTAAACTTTCCACTCATTTTTTAACTGCATGCTTTTGGTAATCCATTCTTTGTGATTGTTAGTGTCTTTGCATTGTTGCTTTAGTGAGGAATTATATTTGGTTCAAGGTTTTCAACACATATTCATTATTTGTCCATTTCCGAGTGTCATTTCATAACATTGCAAGGGGTTTAAAATCCGTTTTTCTCTCTTATTTGGGGAGGTCAGATTTGGATTCAGTTTCCTGTTTCTCATTCCTGATTACCTGCTGCTTCTGTTTATCCACTCGGTGGGTTGAGGGAACATTGCAGGGGGAAATTCTAACTTGGGTGCTATCTTTCCTAAATCAAAAAGTGCTCCTATTCCGCTGTGCTGTGTATATGTTCCACTAGAAGGTTTAACCCAGTGCATTGCTCACATTCTCCTTATAATGATCACCCCATTGGTGATTGCTGCCCCATATTAAAAGTGTAGGATTTCTATTGAATTTTAAAATAAATATTGCACATTTTACCAACCGGCCTGGTTGATGGTCCATTGTGACCCGGGGTATTTGAAAAGGGTGTGTGATATGAGTGGTGTACCATCTCAATATTGTGTATATATATATATATATATATATATATATATATATATATATATATATATGGAAAAAAGGGAGGAAAGAGCGAATCGCACTCCCGCAGGCACAAACATGAATGCCAGGTTCAAAAGGGTTCGGAAAAAAACAAACAGACACAGTATAGGAATTACTGATGTCTTTAATGTTTTGATAAGTTAAAAACCAAACGCATCGTGCAAAAAGCAAATACACGATACATAGCAGCACATAGAAGACAGAACAAATATATAAAGAGAAGCATTTCAGTTGTGCGCTGCATACTAGGTCGAGACCAAGGTGTGTGTCGCCTGATTGAAATCCTTAACAAATTGGGCTACTTCAAAGTCATACAATCAACAACCCATAAAATATACTACACATCTTAGCAACATTTATTAACACACTCTCCACACAACCCGTAGATGACAGTCAAGGCTGGCGAACCACTGGGGAAATGCTGGCAGTTCGACCACATGCTTCAATCCTTTATTAACCTGGGGTGTGGAACTGCAACCACTGAATAACGCCATGGTCAGTCGCTGGCACCATGCCGCGCCTACCTACAACTCGATGGATCACAGCTTCACTTAACTGGTTACTACCAAACCCACTTTCAACATAACCCTCCCATGTAGGCTCACAGAATCAACCACATGTCCACCAAGTCCTCTTTCTCAACTGCAGAGCTCCAGGACACCAGTCAGTGTCCATTGAGGTCACTGTTCGATAACCAGTAAAGCTGCACCTGGGGGCACCAGGGGCCATATCGGCTTAGTTCCTTGCGGTTGGGGTATGCCTCGAGATGAGGGCAGCAGGGTGTCCATGCGGCGCTAGGGTCAGGTCCACCCAGTCCCTTGACGTTCGGCAGCCAGACGCGGGCATCTGGGCGTCCAAGCTGCATCACATGATTGTCGACAGGCCCCCGGGGTGACAGGATATCACTCACCCCTCCTTTCTTGCAACCAATACAGCCACCATGGGACCGGTTGACAGGCGGGTGCACAAGCACTCATGAAGAGCTGCAACCCTCTCCTGCTCCTATCTCTTCTTCTAGGTGACTGGCTTGCCCAACACAGATGCTTGGGTGTCTGAGCCACTTCTCCTCCCAGGCCAGGGTTCACTTCTGCTGACACTACACAAGTTGTCCCAGTTCGGGTTAGTCAAAATCCCACCCAGGGCCACATCGGCCTGGTCTATGGATGGTGGGCCCTGCAGAGCGCACACCAGTGGCAGAGCGACAAGGCCACTTGCTAGTCAGGCTGTGTGACACCGGTGGCAACCGTCTTCTCAGCTTGTCTCCCCCCAGGCAGGACACTGCCCACAGCTCTGTTGAATGGCCAGACTCGTTGGTAAGGGCATCCAGACACCTGGTATAGGGACGACCAGGGGTGTCAGCCTGTTGGGCCGCATTTCCCTAATTGGACGTTCCCTGGGCCTGGAGCATCAGTTGCCCGACATTTGCCTGGGGGGCTCTCCTTGTTCATTTCAGTGATGTGGGGCTTTCTCTTGCCCGCCCCTCCACCATCGGAGCATCATGCCTTTAGAGATGCTGCAGAATCATCAGCGTGCTGCCTGCCGTACCAATCACGGGCAGCCCACCAGAGAACAACTTCTTTCACTGGCAGAGCCCCGACGCTCTCAGCGGAACACTTGCCTGTAACTGTGCTGGGCTAGCAGCCATCTTTACTAAACACCCCTGGCAGGCCGCTCCCATTGATTTTCCAGTCCGACCTTGTTACCAGCATCCGCTGTCTGACCTTGCAGCACGCTGTCATGTTGCCTCGGGACCGTGAACGGTGGTGCACCTCTTTCAGCCATGCGACTCTGTCCATTTTCAAACCTCTGAGGACCGGAGGACTTGTTATCCACTTTCACAAGCTCCATTGTGGTGCACATGCAACAGGCACCAGCCTTTCTGTACCAGAGTGAGAGATCCTCAACTTCATTGGTTTCCCCCAGTGGCGGGTACCTCACCACATAGGCTCCCTTTGTCCGGATCTTCACCTTCCTGCTGCTGCACAGGCCGCCTCTCTTTCCCCTGGCAGGATGCATCTCCTCTGATGTCAGTCAAGGCCCCCCCCCATCCCTGACTTCCTTCGGGCAGGAGATTGCCCACATTACCGTGGTGGCGAGCGCCACACATTTCCGGCACAATGTTGCCACCACTGCCTGTGTCGCCCAAGTACACACTGAGCTTGGGCAGCCAGGGCAACTACAATGTCGCCTCTCGTTTGTTTGGGGTGGGCCAGCCACACCCTGTCCCTCTTCGCCCGGGATTTTGTTCGGACATCTGCTCCGACATGGAGCTGCAGGTTTCACCGCCAGTCGGCCCGGTCTTCCCAATGGGGCTTGGCCTTCTGATGCTGCTGCTCGTGATGCTGGTGGTCGGCTTACATGCCGCGTCCTCATTTCCAATTTCCTCACTCGAGATCGGTGCACCCCTTTTACTTGAGCTCCGCAATGGAACCTGTCAGCCTCTGACATCACCGCCCAGATGACAAGAGCACCTTCTGAGCCTTGCGCAATCTTGGAGTATTACATTTTGTTTTCATTGCCCCCAACTTGGGACACTCTGTACTTCATCGCCGGCGTCCAGGTGTCGTAAAGGGCCCTGTACACAGCCAGACACTGCATCGACCCCTTGACCCGGGGTCTACGCTGGGGCCTTCCCTTTCTTCTGTGCTCCGGGCCGGAGCACTGCATTTTCACACACCGCCAGAGGCCCGTCCACCATACCATGAGCCTCTGCTCCTCACTAGGAGCACCTTGGACGTTCCTATTCTTTGTCCATGTTTCATTGCAGTTCACCTACCAATTCCCCGGGATTACTATGGGGCGTGCCGGCACGGCGGGTGCACATGGATGTGCTCGCGCCGGGTTCCACAACATTGCATTCCGAAATTGAGCACCCACTTGTATTTGCTGCACATGCGGCCCTGGTCTGTGAGGGCACTCTGCAAATCCTTGCTCCGACACAGAGCTCTTTGTTCTTGACTCTCGACCGGAGCACTTCACCATCTTTCATCCCCGGGAACATGATCTGCAACATTTTCTTTTGGACAGCTCTAATCCCGGAGCTGTCATTTCACTTCACCGCTGCGGCCGGGACCTCAGTGGGGATCCAGCGGCGGCGCAGCACCATGCAGGATGGTGCCGCCGCCTGCAGGAGCACTCCCCCTCCGTATTGCGGCTGCAGCCGTCTTACTCTTTTATTCCGGGAGGGTGATCGGGCCCTCCCCCATGCCGGCGGGCCTCTCCTTCTTGCGGGGTTTGGCAGGGGACAGGCACTCCTGGACCAGCACTGCTGCCTCGGCAGGCGCTCCACTTCATTTAGCTGAACACCGGAGCATTCCCGGCATCGATGCCACAGAGGGGCTGTAGGCGACTCCCACCCTGCCGCACGAGCACCCTCCTCAGAGGGCCGTGGCCAGGGAAAGATCGCCAGCAGGGCTCCTCCTTCCTTCCCCTTGAGAAGCAACATACCTCCCCCTTCCCAGGCTGGAGGTATTACATTTCCTGCAGCTGCCGCCGCACTACTTCTGGCGGCGGACGCCACAGGGGCCAGATGGTTGGTGCTCCCTCAATGACGTGGCAGAAGTCCACATGAGCCGCGGATGTCGTAGGGGGTGCCACCACGCTCCGATCCTTGCCACATGAGCACCCTCATAAATGAGGGCCGCTGCTGGGGAGAAGCGTGCCAGGGCTCCCCTGCACATCTGCACGCCACGGCAATGGACTGCTGCTCCTCCTCCTTCGTACCTCCTCCTCCTTTCCCTTTTGCTGAAGGACAAAGAAAAACAGCAGGGGAACAGCCCCTTTCTGTGGGTTCACTCCTCGTCGCCAATGTTGTGGGTGGCCCGCCACAGACATCCAGCGCGCCCCCATAGTGCTCTGAGCACCAGCACTCGATAGGCCCAGTGCCTGTGGGGGTTGGGGGCCTGCCCTGGGCATCCGGCAGGCCCCATGGTGCTATGGGACTCCAGCACTAGTGGGGGTGGGGGCACAGCCAGCCATGCCCCTGACCGTGCGGACACGAGGGTCCCACGGCATCAGGGCATGCAGGCCTGTGCCTCCACTGGTAGACCTGCAGGTCTACATGAAATGAGACACGGACTCAGTCAATCCTCTTGGAAGTCTACAGGCGCTCTGTCTCACATGTCTGCAGAGACTCCTTTTATTAGCTTGGCAGTCATGGCCCATGTTAAGAGGGCAACACACAGGGGGGACACACTCCCTTACAAGGGCATCACACTTAGGTGGGTCACACACCACAGCCGAGTGCCTTTATGTCCTCCTTTGCTGTTGGGTCCTGGTAGGGTCAATGTCTAATATTCTCTCCTTGCTTCTACAGATGTTACCTGGCCGGGTTTTCAGTCAGAGCAGAGTGGTGAGGCAATCAGAGCAACAGGTAAGTCTTAATGGATGACTCTAGTCTGGGTGGAGTGGTTAAATACCCGTGTTGATGGTACTCTTCCTTGTGTTGCAGAGGCACAGTGTTGGCAGAGGCGTGGCGTGAAGAACAGGATCCAGAAGGTCACAGAGGTGGAGCAAGCAGTTAAGTGGGGTAATATTATTGTGCTGGCTGGGCTTCATCCAAATAAAGCAGGAGAGGGTCAGATCCAGGGATAAATCCTGAAAAGTAAAGTAGGGGGGGCTTATCAACAAACGCAATGGGATGCGACGTTGCCAGAAATTAGCATATCAAGGTGAAATATGCACATTTCACTAAATTGGCTTTGCATAACCACCCGAATTGCACAGGACAAATGGCATTTGCTTTTCATAAAATCAACACGCACACACAAACAAGAGAGGATATTTTCTTCTAATAATGTTTTTGAAACTTTAAAAGGTGTGCATGTTTTAAACTCCAAGAACCAATAGAAATGTTTTCCCTGGGACGTGCAGTACCGAAATGGGACATTTTACTTTTAGTTGTTTGATATTTTTCATCAGGTTATATAGTGCAGTGGTGCCGACAGCGGTTTGATCCCTGAGGTCGGCTTTAATTCATAAATTCAAAGAGGACATTAAAGTGGGTGAACTCCGTCCCCCCGCTTGTACCCTCGACTTGAGCCCTGGTCAGATCCCCAAGCAGTGTAGTGTTGTCGAAGAGAATGCTAAGCACGTGCTTGTGGATGGGTGGGGCTTATATAGCCTGCCCATCCAAAATGGAGCCTGTGGTTTCCGGATCCCACGAGATTTCAAAATATAGCGGGATTTCAGGAGAATCGTGTCCCGTGGCACCAGCTCTTGCCCATCGGGCCCACCTCCACCTTTGCACCAGGCAAGACCACCCGGGGGTCTTGGTGCGGCCTTGCATGTGTCTGTGGGGGGATTTTCGTGAGTGTAGGTATTTGTGTGGGGTCTTAATGCCTTGAGGAAAAGAGAAAGTCCACTATTTTGCTTGCACCTTGTAGTTTAAAATAGAATGTTGCAATGAGTAACACAAAACGTTTTTTGATATTTTCAAAATATTATTTTCAATTAAAATTCTCTTCATTTAAATTGTTTGGTCCTAAGGCCCCAGTCAGGACACGTTCCCGTCAACTGTGTGTTTGTGCTTCTGACAACTTCACGACACCACAACGGTAATGGTAATTCCCCTGAATTACTGCCACACCCATAACGAGGCCCTAAGTGCTCTATGAATGAAAGAAAGCCAATGTTGGTTCAAGTAACAGTGGTAACATGGTATTAGATATTCAGTAGTTTTACTTTTGTTAGGTATTCTTGATCATTATTTTGGGGGATGAATGTTATGTTTTCAAACTTGTGCATGCGTGGTAACGGAGGAGGAATTTAATAAAAGGGCTGCACGTGTGCATGGTGGGGTGATCCTAGTTACTACCACCACTGGGAGTGTACCTCTTCATTCTGCTTTCAGATTGTTTATATGGGGGTTAAGGCGCTCCCCACCAACCCCCTGTTTAACTTCATTATATACTGGGTACAGCCAGGCGGTTTCTAGGGGCGGGCGAAACAGACAACGGCCAGGGGCACAGTTGAGGGTGTATGGGAGGACAGGTCAAAAGAGACCCCCCCCTTCCCCTACAGTCCCCTCCTTGTGAAGTCCATGACTTGTCAGGGGACCCCCTGCCACCAGGGCCCAGGTGGTGGGTGGACCACTGGCCGACACATTGACCACACATACTGTATTAAGCTAGGTCCTGGAAACCATTTTGAAAAGCAGCACGCCATCTTAAGACACGATTCCTCTTGCACTGCAGCACGGCCCCCACCTTCAGAGAGTCCTCCCCTACCCCTGTTGCCTCCACTCCCTGGCAGATCCGCTGAAAGCCCGTTCCCACGAACAATCGGACATGAGCTAGTGTTAGAGCAAACACTGTATCATTCACCTTCCGTAGTGCATCATTATCCTCAGCGTGACCCGGGTAGCGGGGCTGGCTTGGAAAATAACTGTAAATCGTCCTTTATGAAACAAAAGCCTCAATCCTATACCAAGAAATGAATATATATATATATATATATATTTTTGAACCCCCTCAGTTATGTGCAAACACTCAGTGCCCCTGGCCTCCTACTATGTGCTTCTCTAGGAGTAATGTAAAGAGTGATACCAAGTCCTTAAGCCATGATTACCCTGATGCTGTTAGAGTGCAAAGAAACACAAGCGTGACAGTATTGTAAGCTCATGTAAATTGTTTAAAGAGATACATGGAATGCCATCAAATGTGAATGTACGAGTTTAATGTGTAATACTGCTGTCAACCATATTGGTCTGTTGCTCCTGCGTGCTCCACCAACCGTAATGCTACCTCACGTATCGTGTTTACTATATAATGCAAGAGCTGCTATTTTTTGCAAATACTCACCCTGTAGTGATTAATAGAAATGTTGGTATAGTTAACTTATTTGAAATGACTATGTAACAATGCAAAGAATAGACGTGTAACCCTTTAAAATATCAATAAGCATTATACAATTAAACAAATCCCTTTGTTTTCAATATAATTTGCAGCATACGGGAAGAGTATCATCGTGGGCATATCCAAGGTCACTTCCCCTCCCTTCCCATTGAAGCCTGCCAGAGAAAGCAAAGGCCCGAGCTACACCGCCTCACCTCCCCCAATTCGGCCTGAGCCGCTTTAAGCATTCATGTTCCCCCGCAGCTCACATAGCCACGGCCAGCCACCTGAATTATTTACAGCCCAGCAGTGAAACCTGACCACAACCAAAGGCCAAGAGGTGCCCCCTCATAGGTCTCACGACCCACCAGTTCACCCCAGATTAATGACGCTTGCAAAATAAGACACCTAATATTGCACCAACATTGTGTAAAAGCATCTGTCATTACTTCTAATGAGACCTAAAGCTCGGACAGCTGACCTCGTGCCCTAAGACCTGACCCCATGGCCCATGAAACCTAGTCAACAGGAGAACAGTAACCATGTATTGATGTATCGTCAAAGTATTCCACCTAATGTGCATTCCTCCTGTGTTGTATTAACCTGTAGAATAACCTATTGTAGGATTTACAGGACAACTGACATTGCAGCATTGAATGAATGGGGTGTGCATGGCCATTAGGGCAGAAAGCCAAGAAAGACGTTCATCAATGACACTGACCACGCCTGGCCCGACAGCACCTCCCGGATGAGCCCAGCTGACCTGCCCACCCCACGTTGGCACCCGGCGGTGTCCACCAACCACGAAGCGACGCATCACAGCTGCACATATAGTTAGTCGACGCCACCCAATCCCCATGTACATGTGCCCCCTATAGTGTGTAGGTGCCTATGACACTTTTTGTAAATATAAACGCCGATTGTCAGACAGAGCGCTCTCTGAGTTTGCAGAGTTCTTTGCATGCCCTATTTGACTTAGATAAAACTTCCCTTAAGCTCACCCGCACTTGGTCCTAGCCTTATTCCCATTTTTGGGAGAGTCCATTATTGCCTCTCATTGCGGGGAGGGTCGTGCTATTTGGGGGACGCTTGCATTCAAGGGCAAGTGGCGCAGCAGGGACAGCCTGTGAAATCCCTCACCAAAGGCGAGCAGCAAGCCTTTCCGTTTTAACGTCATTAAAAGGCAGCAGCACTATGCAAATGCAGAGAACAGAAGCCTAACCTGCCCATATCCATCTACCCACCAATATGCAGCCAATTTGTAATACTCTACCCAGAGTTATTTTTAAGAAGGCTCCCACCTCCCAAATTAGCACCTGCTTATGAAAGTAAACATCCATAAACTTTCCTACAACCTTGGACAGTGTGATAATTGCTACATAGCACTGGCATGCCATAATGGTGGATTGCGGGCTCATGGTGGACTACAATTTCTTTTTTTGCTGTCTTAATTAAAAGGGCAAGAAACTGCCTGTAAAAGTAAGAGGCTGTGGTTGCAGGGGTAGAAGACCTAAGTAAATGGTGAAAGGAAGGAAGGCATACTATATGAGGACGGGAGGAAAGGATAGTCATGTATGCTCTTGTAACAGGTGACTTGGCTCATTCTGCTGATTGTTGGATTTTATTGGGGCGTTCAAATGAGTGCCTCTAATTCTTCTGTTGAAATACAACTACAACTCCTAGAATGCATTAGTCAGTTTCACGAAAGCCCAGAAACAGAGAACACATGCGCCGGGGACAAGGAGGCACCTTGACAAACTATGCTGTTTACTGTGAGGCAAGAAAAAGTTTAAGTAAGCAAAAAAGCAAAATTGTTACCCATTATGTTGGTTGCTGCCCTTTAAGTTTTAGCAAATGGACCAAGAGTTGAGCGAGAGAGTGAGTGAGAGAGAGTGAGAGAGAGAGTGTGTGTGTGTGTGTGTGTGTGTGTGTGTGTGTGTGTGTGTCTAAAATAGTAGGTGCAAAAGGAAAAAATAAGCATACAAAGCCACCAGTTTTGACAAATGTAATGTAAAAGGTTTCTGTGATTCGACTGTAGCTTCCGAAATCACTTGCCCATGGACTGTCATTATTTGCGTAGTTTTACAATTTCATGCCCAAGTTTACAATGTTCAGTTGTCTAATCGAAGGTGTAATTCACTTCAATGCATTTAATTTGTGCGGAGGCCATTTATATATGTATATTTTGGGGTAAGGGGTATAAGAGTGGGGTAGGAGGTGTGAAAAGGGTTATGGGCAAACCCGTTATTACAAAAATGCATGAAAAGCAATTTGAAATAAATGCTCGAAGTGAATTACAACGAAGTAATTTACTTCGATGAAACAAAATAGACCTCAATTCATTATGCCATTTAATATGTTGGCATGGTACTTCATCATATAATTTGTATAGAGCTCCATGTAGATGCACAAATGATATGCCTAGTGTTCAGTATTATTATTACCTACTGACGGTACTCGCTTCATCACCCTCAGAATGATGCAGGGCAAAACCCACCCAACCAGGGTTTCAAACGTGTTACATGGCATTGTCCTATTCCCAAAACAAGCATATCGCACATGAGTATTCAGCCTGCATGCAACTATTTGCCAGAGGTTAACATTATAGGCCCAAGTACTCACACCATTAGGCAGCTGTTGCCATCATATGCCTAAGTACTCATGTCATTTTCTAGATGTTGCCATCCTGTACTTGGGTACTCCCACCATATACTAGGTAAGTGTTCATGCACTAACACCATTTGGCAGGTATTGTTAGAATGTGTGTATGTACTGACTAACCAGCTCATCTATTTTTCTTGTTTTCTCCTGTAGCCCATTCAACTAGCACTCTTTGTAACCTAATCTTACTTAATATATTGCTCGGTACTACCTCCTTTTTCACCACCGCCAAACTTGTTGCATTTATTTCACAACCTTGTTCCGTTCTTCTCTTTGGCAGGGCCACGGAATGCTGTGTTCACCAATTGAACATAGCCATGGCTCTCAATCTTTTGTGTCCCCAGGATGGGTGAAAAGAGATTTGTTTTTTGCGTGTGAGAGCCCATTGGCATCTATGGATCTGCAAAGGGCTTGGCGGGTGAGTGACCTGGCTCAAGGTGGGTGTCACCCATCAAAAGCATGTTAGTGGATGTCACGTTGACGTCTCCATGACAACGGGGGCGGGAGCGGGAGGAATGGGAAGTGACGCGGGAGGGGGCGGGGGAAGGGCAGTTTAAGTTGGAAGTTAATAAAGACGCACGTGAATTGTAGAGCTCCGCGTCCGCCTGGTCATTGCTGCACCATGCCCCCCGCGTTGTGTCAGACCATAACAATGGCGACGAGGGCGGTTGCACCAGCGGAGCGACTCATGGTGAGAGCACCGCGGTCCGCCTACACCGAACACGCGACGAGAGGCAGAGCGCTCGGAGGCGTGGGCCTACCCAGCTGGGCCCCAACATGCAGCCCAGGCCGCGGCGGCGAACGCATGCAGAGGAGCCGGGAGCACCGCCCGCAAGTAATAAGGCAAGCGCAGTGATACGCGCACAGTACAAAGGAACGCCCCACAGCATGAGGCACAGATTACACTCGGCGCACGGTCCTCATGGAAGCAAGCACCCTCGCAGCTCCAGGCCCGCAGGGAGGGGGAAGAGTCGTGCACACAGAACACGTGGACCCACAGGAAGGAAAGTCCCTCGTGGCACTCCAAGCCCGCACAAAATCAGTGGAGGCTGCACAGCACGTGTGCACACCCAAGGAAGGGACATGCACAGGTGCCCAGAAGCAAGGGCTGCAGTGTGTGGTGCTGTAGATACCCCAAAGGGGTGGAGGACAATTGGATGGTGCTTGTGCCACACCAGGCGGCCATCCAACATCAGTGAGAGGTGGAGCCACATCCTACACAGGAGACCCGCACCCAGACCCCTACATCCCCGACGGATGGTGCTCGTGCCCCAGCGGCGGCCATCAAGAAAACTACTAACAACACAGATCAAGTAAGTGGACACACGTTCAAACAGAATGTCGGGTCAAGATGATGGACAAGGAGCACAAGCTCAAGGGAATGGGCCCCCAGCGCCAGCAACACCAGATCACGTGCCATAACAGCTACCGGACACACTGGCAGCCCAGATGCCAGGAGCATTTGACGTGACAGACACAAGTAACATGGGTCCCAGATGGAAAAAATGGATCAGGGACTTTGATCTGTACATGGGAGCCACAGGTCCAGTCGCAGACGCAAGGCAAGTGTACCTCCTAAAACTAGCCGTAGGCTCCGCCACACGCGACATCATAGACGAAATGCCCTAAGATTCCATAGGTTCAATCCAAGACCTCAAAGACGCGCCGGCAGCCTATTTCGCGCCGCACACCTATGTTGACTATGAAAGACACTGGTTTCACAGCACCAAACAGGCGAAAGGGGAGACCATGGACGCATATGTGATGCGATTACACACCAAGCTAAAACACTGCGACTTTGCAAACTACTCAAATACCGAGGCCCTGAGGTCACAAATCATATCAGGGTGTGAATCACAAGCCTTCCGAAGGAAGCTATTCCAGAAATCCCGCACATTAGAGGAAATCCTAGAGCTAGCAAGGGTTGAAAGGGCCATTGACTCCCAAGTAGAAAGCTTCGGGAACACCAATGCCGGAGAGAATCTCAGACTGCAGCTGGAGAAGAAGTCAGAAGAACTTTTATGTTACAAGTGCGGGTTTGATTACCCACACAGGGAACATGCCTGCAGTCGGACAACGCCTCTTCCTGTGGCGAAGGACATTTCAAGGCAGTGTGTAGGCTGTTCCGAGACCGAAGGAGAGACCGACCCAAAGACAATACTTCTCGCCCGAGAAGTCGGTACGGGGGGGTCGTCTAATACCAACCCAACCCCAAGCACTCCCAACACCCAGAATCAACCCACTGGCGACCAGAAAGACAGACTCTGGAGAAGACCAACAGAAAAGGAGAGAAAGAAGGAGATTCATAATGCGCGCACGACCTGAGCGTAGGTCGAGACGACACATACGATACTTGGTGGAACAATCTCCTACCGATTCTGACCCCAGCTCATCTGGGAGCGACCAGAAGAAGAAGGCATAGGTCTACGCCCTGGGCAACCCCACAGCGACAGCCCACAGTCCGACACTCATCAAACTACATGAGAGACCAACTGAGTTCCCTATAGACACCGGAGCCACCGTCAACGTGGTAAGTGAAAAGATCTACGCTGAACTTCCCCAGAGACCCAAGCTCCATCCAGTCACAGTTGACATATATGCCTACGGAGCCAAGACACCCTTGAGGTGCCTAGGACAATTCAGTGGACTCTGCCGCTACAAAGGGCAGGAAATGAGAGTTCCGATCCATGTTCTGGCCACAGAGAGTTTCAAGGCTGCCGCTGATATGGGCTTGATACACATACTCTACAACATAATGGTCCACAAATACATAGACCCGGTGGAAATGATAAACAATCTATACCCGTAAATATTCAAAGGAATTGGCAAACTCAAAAACAGGCAAATCAAACTCCATGTGGACAGCTCCATACGCCCCATAGCCCAACCGTACCGCGGTGATCCCGGTCAACATTCAAAAGAAAGTTGAGGACGAACTCCAGAAACTGCTGGAGCAAGACATTATCGAAAAGGCCACTGGACCCACCACAGGGGTATCTCCGATAGTCCCAGTCCCCAAGAAAGGATCCAAGGCCATAAGGCTATGTGTAGACATGCGACTGTTAAGTCCAACTAAGGGCTTAGTAAAACCATTCTACTGAGGCAGTACAAGACTCCGCTCTTAGTATAAGGCTGTACCACCTGAGTTCGGGGTAGCGTAGACAGAGCAGCCAGGCTTATCTTAGGAGGGAGAGAGGGCAGTAGATACAGTACAAGTGAAATTTTAATACAAATGATCCAAAGAAACACTGAAACACTATGTATTGTAAAAATAAAGGATTTATTTAAATACAGGTAGGCCCAGATAAATCTAGGGGTTAAGTAAGTACTAACACATTATATGAAATCACAATATAAAACACAACACTATACTTGAAAGCACACAGACCCATGTATAGACCTTATTTGGAACACCTAACAGTAGTTCTAGGGAAGTCAAAACCTTGTTATACACATTTAGTACAGGTCCAACCTATTCTTTGGGAGTAAAAGACCAATGGTTACTTTTAGATTACTTTTGGTAATACAAGGACAGTAGGCCCTTCCAGTTGTACAGTGACTCTTGGAACAAATCACATAAACAGTCAACTGGACAATATACTGTTGGTGAATAGTGAAACACTTATTCTAGGTGCAGTAAAAACCTTTAACTACTTTTGTCATAACACACAGTTATACCAGGTGAGTAAAACCTAAGGATGTAATATACAATTACATATGCTTTGGAAATCAGAGAACCCCAGATTGAGGTAAGCAATTACTCTGGTAACTTGTTTTGGATGTCACACAGATAACACAAGGTAAGTAAAACCCACATACTTTAACTTCACAATGAAGGGGAAAGTAAAACCCAATGTCACACTTTACTGAATACTTATTCTAGGTAGGCAACAACCTAATGTAGGACAGGCTAGCAGCAAGTCAGGGGAACCAAGACCCAGTTGGGGGACACTCATACAGTTATCCTAACAGGACTAACCTGGTGATACCAACAGTTGGAGGACACTCGTACAATTACCCTACAGGAATAATCTGGTGAAACCAACACATTACTTTTGGAAAGAGGCACAACCTAATCACAGGAGAGAAAAATACCTTCACATCTGCTTTCTATTAGACTGGCAAAACAGTGGCTAAGGAAGAAAAGATGTTAACCATACTTTTAAGAATAGTGCATCACACATTTAAGATCAGTAAGAACTTTTGTAACTGTTCACTCTTTTACAGTTACCAACCAACCAACCCTTTACAAGTAAGTAAAAGGAACAAGTTACTTACCTGTAACTGTTGTTCTCCAGCATGGGTCTGGCATCGATTCACATGCTCATGAATATTCCCTGTCGTCAGGCTGGGAATCCTCGGTAAAGAAAAAATCAGTATCAGTTTCGTTTCTGATCTGTCTTTCGTAGTAGTAACCAATCACTGATCTCTGCGTCATACTGACCACAGCCAATGACTGCCCTCTCCCTAAGCCCCGCCTCTGGCAGCCATCTTCAGATTTGGTAGCACATGAAGTGGTAGTATGACCAAGTGAGAGGGTAGGCGGGAGGGTTCGCATGTGAATCCATGCCAGACCCATGCTGGAGAACAACAGTTACAGGTAAGTAACTTGTTCCTTCTCCAGCATGGGGTCTGGCATGGATTCACATGCTCATGAATAAAGAATACATAGCAGTACACACATGCACAACCACGGGAGGTGGCAAAGGCTCAACATTAAGCATTACATCAAACTCAACATTAAGCAATTCTTACCTCCTCACCAGGCTCACCTTAGGCGAACAGGTTGCGCAGCACTGCTTGGCCGGCCCTGGACTCCTCCCTGGAATCCCGATCGACGCAGTAGAATTTCGTGAAGGTGTGCGTCGACCTCCACGTAGCAGCCCTGCAGATGTCCAGCAAGGGCACACCAGATAGGAACGCCGTGGTAGCTGCGATCGCTCTGGTGGAATGGGCTCTCGGACGGCCAGGCAGCGGTCGGTTTGCCAACCGATGACAGTATATGATACAGCCAGAGAGCCATCTGGAAATGGAGGCCTTCGAGAGAGCCTTCCCCTGATTGACAGGTCCAAAGTTCACAAAAAGTTGTGACGTCTTCCGAAAACACTTCGTGCGGTCCACGTAGAACTTCAGCGCTCTAGCCACATCCAGCGAGTGCAAAGTCCTTTCGGCCGGCGACGAAGGCGACGGGAAGAAAACAGGCAACACCAAGGGTTCGTTGAGGTGGAAGTCCGACGGCACCTTGAGCATGAAGGAGGGGTGCGTCCTGAGCACTACCCTCGTGTCGTGACAAGTCAAGTACGGGGGCTTGCAGGAAAGGGCCTGGATCTCTCCCACTCTTCGTGCGGAGGTGATGGCCACAAGAAACGCTGTTTTCCACGACAAGAACTTCAACGGAGCCGAGTGCAGAGGCTCGAGCGGAGGTCCCATGAGCTTGGTCAGCACCACGTTGAGCTCCCACGCCGGGGCCGGAGCCTTCACCGGCAGGAACGATCTGAACAGTCCCTTCATGAATTCTTTCACCAGACGATGAGACCACAAAGACGTCCGCCCCGTGGTTCTGGTGTATTGGGAGATAGCAGCAAGATGAATCTTGATGGACGTGTGCGCCAGTCCAGCCTTGGCCAGCGTCAGAAGGTACGGCAGTACCTGGGGAGCCGTAATCCGTAGAGGGTTAATCTTCTGTGCGTGGCACCAGACAGAGAACCTCTTCCATTTGTGTCCATAGCATTTAAGAGTTGAGGACGCCCTGGCCTTTGCAAGAACCTCTCTGCAGTCGGCCGGTATGTCGTAGCCTCCAAACTCTAACGCTGCAGGAGCCAGGCCTGCAAGTTCAGTGGCTTCGGGTCGTGATGGAGGATGGCGCCTCCTTCCCTGGAGAGAAGATCCGCGTCCACTGGCAGCTTGATTGACGGGGACACTGACAAGTCCAGAAGGTCCGGGAACCATATCTGCCTCGGCCACGCAGGTGCGACGAGGATCATCCTGCACCGTGACCTCTTGAGCTGGTTGATGAGCCGGATCAGCAACGGGAATGGAGGGAACGCGTATAGAAACAGGCCCTCCCAGGGGAACGAGAAAGCATCGCCCATGCTCCTCGGCTGGGGAAACCTCCGGCACTTGGAGTTCGTCGCCGTCGCGAACAGATCGATCTGGGGTGTGCCCCACCGTCGGAAGAGGCGGTCCACTAGATCCTGTCGTAGTTCCCACTCGTGGCACGAGCGCAGCTCTCTGCTGAGCGAGTCGGCGATGGTGTTTTTTATCCCTGCCAGATGAAACGGCACCAGAAACATCCCTTGTGCGACGGCCACCTTGCCCTTGAGGGACGGAAGAAAGGACCTGAGGGCCCAAAACACTGCACGGAGCTCCAGGACGTTGATATGGAGGGACTTCTCCGTCGGAAGCCAAAGGCCTCTCATGTGCAGATTTTCGGTGTGCGCTCCCCACCCTTCCAGGGAGGCATCCGTGGTCACTGTCTCCTGGTGGCCAGGGGTCTGGAAGTCCATGCCCGCCGTCAGATGCGCGCGGGTGCCCCACCACCGGATCACTCGTCGGAAACTCTCGTCGAGTGTGATCCTCTCCTCGAAGTTGCCCGTCGTCTGGATCCAGCGCGCGTCCAGGAACTCCTGCAACGGGCGCATCCGGAGCATGCACAGGCAGATGAGATAAATGCAAGAAGACATCATTCCAATGAGGGACTTGATGGACCTCACCCTGGCCGCGTCCGCAACCAGCATCCGCTGCACCTTGCCTAAGATGGCCCTCGTCCTTTCCTCCGACGGAGAGGCCAGAAGCGACACTGTGTTGAGCTTCGCTCCCAGAAACAGTGCGTCTTGCGCGGGCACCAGGTGGGACTTGGCGTAGTTTATGGAGAATCCCAGGTCCGTGAGTAGATGGACGGTCCATGCATTGTGCTCCACGGCGAGCTCCTTCGTCTTTGCTCGGATGAGCCAGTCGTCCAGGTAGGGGTAGACGTGGATCCCCTCTCGGCGCAGCTGCGCCGCCACCGGTGCGAGGCACTTGGTGAATACCCTGGGTGCCGACCTCAATCCGAAGGGAAGGGCTCTGAACTGGTAGTGACGCCCTTGGACCACGAACCTGAGAAACTTTGTGTCCCTTTAGGATGGGAATATGGAAGTAGGCATCCTCCAAATCCAACGACGACAGGAAATCGCCCTCCTCCAGTTGACCCAGGACGTGTTGGAGGGTGACCATCCGGAACTTCTGTGCCTTGATGAATTTGTTCAGTCGTCGTAGGTCCAGGATGGAACGCCATCCTCCCGTCGTCTTCTTCACGAGGAAGTAACTTGAGTAAACTCCAGAGCCCCGAAGCCTCTTTGGGACGAGCTCGATGGCGCCCTTCTTGAGCATCGCCTTTACCTCCAAGAGAAGTTGAGGGACGTGATGTTCTTTCCTGGCCACAGGGGGGGACGCGCTGGCACCTCTTTAGAAACTCGAGCGCGTGACCCTGAGCTAGGGCGTCCAGCACCCAACGGTCGGTGGAGATGGACTCCCACGCGCTGACGAAGCTCGCCAGCCGGCCTCCCACCGGGGTGCTTCGGTGGGGGCCCGACCCCACGGCCGGTTCAGTCCTGCTTCGACGAGGCTTTGCCGCCTTGTCCTCCTTGGCGACGACGGCGGGGTCCGCCTGACTTGCCTCGTCCCCTGTAAGCTTCCTGTGACGACGAACGGGCCGCTTGACGGTAGGTGGAAAATCCGCTGCTGGAACCTTTGGAGGCACCCTGTTTGCCTCCGCCGCTCCGAAAGGGCGGCCGCCGTTGCTGGAGAACCCCAAGGGCCCGGGCCGTCTCCGTGTCCGCCTTGATGGCTTGAAGGGAATCGTCCACTGTTTTCCCAAACAGGTTGTTTCCGTTGAACGGCATGTCCAAGACTCTGGTCTGCACGTCCTGACGGAAGTCAGTAGCCTTGAGCGGTGTCCAGTCATAATATCGAATACAATATTTTCGAAAGTCAAAATGTCGAAAATATTTATTCGAAAATAAAAATGTCGAATTACAAAAATGTCGAATTTTTTTCGATTTTTTTTCGAATTAATGTTTAAATAAATAATTAATTAATAATAGTTTATTAAACATAATTGTTTTAAATAAAGGTATATACATGGTGGGTGGGGGGGATGGGGAGGAGGGGGGGGTTGGGCTAGGGGTTTGGGATGGGTTTTTTAATAATTATTTAATTAATGTTTTATTAAATATATTTTTTTAAAAATTAAAGGTATATCCATGGGGGGTGTTGGGAGGGGATGGGGAGGAGGGGGGGGGGTTGGGTTAGGGGTTTGGGATGGGGGTTCGGGGGAGACCCCCCCCATAAAAAACATTAGTATTTGTGACATTTTACATAGTTATTTTAACATTGGTTTTTCGATTTTTTTTTCGACATTTTATTTTCGAATTAATGACTTTTTCTATTATATGTGTGTTTTCGACATTTTTGAATTCGAAATTATGTTTTCGATATTATGACTATAAACCGCCTTGAGCCATCCACGCCGCCTAAGGCACACGCCGTTGCCCAACTGGCGAAATCCAGTGTCAGCGATGTCCGTCGCAATCGTAATGGCATGGTCTGACGCCACCTCTCCTTCCTGCAAGATCTCTAGGGCTTCCACCCTCTTGTCGTCTGGTAGGAAGTCCAGCAGGGGGGCCAGTTTGTACCACAACTCCCTGTCGTAGCGGGCTACGATAGCCAAGGCGTTGGCCGCCTTAATCGTCGTCGCTGCCAACGAGATGACTCTGCGTCCCATCGTGTCTAATTTCTTTCCCTCGCCGTCCGGCGGGGAGGTTGACGTAGAGGCTGCGCACCCCCCGCTTTCTTCCTGGCCGCCGCGGAGACGACCGAGTCCGGGGTCGGCTGTGCCCGAAGGCACAAGGGGGCCGCGTCCGGCACCCGGTACTTCTTCTCGTACCGATCCCTTCTAGCCGGCGTCGTGGATGGGTTCTTGAGGAGGGCGAGGCCCTCATCCCAAATATCGTCTAGTAGAGGTACAGCGAGGACCTTCTTCCTCTTGGTCTCGCGCCGTTGATAAAGGAAACCTTCCTTCTTCTCTTCCGGGCAGAGCTGGAAAAGCTCGGATGCCCTGGCGATCATGGAGTGAAACGATCCAATCTCGTCGGGCGGGGAAGCCCGGGTGGGAGGTGACGACGGAAGATCCTTGTCGTAAACCTCGTCGTCTGTACCCGTCGCGGCCGTGTCAGTCCCCGTATCATCCCCACGTGTGGTGGACGGGGAGGAGGGCTGAGCAGGGTGCGATGGCTGAAAAGGAGGTGGAGGATGAATCCTTCTTCTTAGGGGGAGGGCTCCCAGAAGGGCCTGGCTCCGGGTCCCCCGTCGGGAGCGGTTCCTCCGTTGGTGGTAACGGCAGTCTCGTCCTTATCTCTGAGCATAAGGACTGTATAGCCAACAAAATGGACGCCAAGTTGTCTTGCGGCACTGGTTGAGAGAGTTCCGACGGGCGATCAGGAGCCCCGTCGGCACCCTCGACGCCCTCGTCGTCTTCCACGTCGGGGTCCCTCCCGACAGGATGGCCTTCTTCCACGCCAGAGCCGTGGCCTAAGACTTCAATCAGCTCCTCCTCAGAGGTTTAGGCCGAGTCCACGACGACCTCCTGCCCCCCCTTTTTCTTCTCCGTCGGAGGTTTCACGGGGGTCCTGTCGATGGGCATGAAAGAGGACTCCCTCCGCGGTGGCAGGGAGATTCTGGGCCCCGGGGTCGCCACCACTGGTGTAGCCTCCACAGGCTGAGCCAGGGCCGCCGCAACTGTCTCGATAGAGGCCTTGGCCGGACCGGGGTCTCTCCAGGAGTTTCGCCGGGTGCTTGGCCTTCCTCTTACCCGAGCCAGAGCGTTGGCTCGTGGTTGATGGCGCCGGGGAGGATGCGCCCTGCCTGGCGCCCGTAGAGCCCGACCGTTCGGCGCTCCCGGTGCCAGCGGACTCGCGGTGCTTGGCCTTCTGTTGGACCCCCGTCGCCGGGGCGCCCTCAAAGGTCTTAGAAGACCGCTTGGACTTCTTCTCGCCTGACGGGCTCTTTCCTTCCAGCCAGTTGGCGAGACGTTGATGGCGGTTCTTCATGGTCCGCTCCGACATATTGCCGCAAAACGCACAGTCCTTCTCCACGTGAGTCTTGTCCTCATGTAGGCAGTAAAGGCAAAGGGAGTGTTCGTCCTCCTTAAAGACATTCTGAAGCTGGCAT
Source organism: Ambystoma mexicanum (assembly GCF_040938575.1). NCBI lineage: Eukaryota > Metazoa > Chordata > Amphibia > Caudata > Ambystomatidae > Ambystoma > Ambystoma mexicanum. The sequence continues at coordinate 700,028,454 of NC_090934.1, read as the reverse complement.
CCAGGGCAGACCCTGAACAGCTTTCCGGGCGTCGAGCTTCCCTTCTCCTGGGCCATGTCCAAGATGGGCCTGAGAAACTTCTGGAGTCCTCCAAAAGCGTGGCTCGACGAAATCTTCACCCTTGAGGGGCGTAGACGAATCCGACACGGGTCCCCGTTGATCGGATGAAGAAACGGTGGAGCTTGAGACTCTTTTGACCGAAAAAAGAGAAATTTTTCTGAGAAAAAACGCGAAAAAAAACACTAACGCTCAAGAGCAATAGCACGAGGATCCCAACACTTGAACGTGCGGTAAAAATCTGAAGATGGCTGCCAGAGGCGGGGCTTAGGGAGAGGGCAGTTATTGGCTGTGGTCAGTATGACGCAGAGATCAGTGATTGGTTACTACTACGAAAGACAGATCAGAAACTAAACTGATACTGATTTTTTCTTTACCGAGGATTCCCAGCCTGACGACGGGGAATATTCATGAGCATGTGAATCCATGCCAGACCCCATGCTGGAGAACACTTGATTTATTTTCTAGGCAGAAGTCCCAATCCCTTCAAAGTCTTTCCCTTAGAGCATGAGTGTTCTCAATGGCAGAAGGGGGGTCACTAGGACTAGTGACCAACAGGCAGTGTTAGAATAAGTTCTTTAGTAACAAAAGTCAGAGTTCCTTAGGAAAACTGGGCAAACAGGTGAGTACTTTACTTCTAGGGTTAGACACCCCAGCAGGATTCTAGCAGTGGGACTGGGTGTACTGGACGAGTGACCTCCCAATCACAGAAAACACCCCAGGACTACACAGAAATCCCAACAGGCTTAAGGTAAGTATATACCCAAGCCAACACAGTACCTCAGCAATGAAGAAGAGATTGCAGCAGGAGAACTTCAGCCAAATACCCGGTCAGTGGATTCCTTGTCCTGGAGACTGAACACAAGACCTCAGAAGGGACTTTGCAGCAGGGATCGATGAAGAAGGCTCTAGGCAAGATTTCTCTCGCGGCTGAATGCGGTTCTGATGGTTTGGCGCCTTTTCAAGGAGCACAGAAGACGACAGAAAATCGCGGTTGAATTCTCGTCGTTTAAAAGGTTCAGCACTCTTGTGAGGGGACTTTTTGGACTCGATTCGTGTCTCTGGAGATAGACCAGTTTCAGCGAGATTTCGGAAGACCGTGCACCGCACAGTGGCTGGAGGTCCCAGGATATTGGGGTATTGCAAGAACGCAAGTTCGCAGCAACCCGTGGGATGGCTCAAAATGCAGGTCGTCTTGTGTGTAGTGGGTCTCACCAGGCTCTGGGTTTGGGTCGTCGTTTTGGGAGACCCTAGGTCGATCGGAAGGAAGGGCTGCAGCAGGCTCTGGTTACACAGCAGGCTCTCCGGTCGCTGGAAATCATTCCCGCCGCTTTTCCTTCGTCATCCTCTTTGGTTTTCTGTTCCAGTGGTCGACATGACTTCAGCTTTCCAGTATTTATCAGGAACTGCAACACAACCTCTGCATTCTCTCCCTGCATTTTACAAGAAAGGGGCATTTGGCTGTCCAATCAGGACAGCCAACCCCCCACTGGGATTTGTCCCAGTTGAAGGAAGGCATAAGACAAAGGAGGGGGAAGTTTTGGACTCCTCACCCACTTCCTGTGCTTGCAGACTGACTGGAGCTTGGGTGGGGTGTCCAGGGGACTCCCGCCAAAGACAAAACTCAAACTAAGGAATTTCCCGCCCTGGATGTCAGGGGAAGGAACAAGAAATGACAAGAAACACTAAAATGGCAGAAAAAGAAGACAGGGGCCATTTTGATAAAATGAGCACCTTTAGGTGCCTTTACTGCAGCTGTGATCACAGCCTGCGGTAAAGGTGCACCAAATTAGTAAAAGGCATCACTGCCACCAGCCATTAAATGTAAGGCTGTCACTGTAACAGAATTGTTACAGTTTTAATGTTAAAGGGGATACATTGTATCTCCCCAGCACTCCACATAAGGTGGGGTGTGCTGGTTTCACAGAATAAAATATAAAAGGGATCCAAAGTACCTTTCTACCCTTGGGAACTGTAGTTCACTCAAGGTTAGCACAAGGAAGTTAAATGGGGATCCCCTGTGGCAACCCAGCAACAACAGGCACTTATTGCCAATAAGTTTTTAGACATGATAACCTTAAAAAGACACTATGGAGAGTATTAAAAATGACACCCATAAAAAGAGTTAAAGATTAGGTGAGTGTGGAAAAAGGTTCCCACTCACTGAGGTATTAATGAAAAATATCCCACTAGAAAAGCAAAAAGTTCTGGAGTTGAACCAGGAAAGGAAGATTTACCAGCTCTGTGGAAATCTTACCCAACACCGACGCCCAAATCAAGCCATCAAAAGGGAGAGATACCCTGCGCCCCGGATCACAGACATGATTCACCTATTGAACAGGGCGAAAGACTGCTCCAAACTTGACCTGCAAAAGGGGTACCACCAGTTGGTACTACACCCCGAGAGCCGCAACATAACTTTTGTCACTCACGTCGGCCTCTTCGGGTACAAAAGACTAAGTTTCGGGGTGTCCTCGGCGGCAGAAACATTCCAGGCAGAGGTCCACAACATCATTAAGCACATCCCAAACTGTCTTAACTATTCGGACGACATCTTGGTATTTGGAACTGACGTGAACTAACACGATGAGAGACTAATGAAGGTATGCAATGCCCTACACAATGCCAACCTCACTTTAAACAGGGACAAGTGTGAGTTCCGCAAAAAAACACTAAAATTCTTCGGTCATGTCTTCTCAGAAATCGGGGATGACCCCAGACCCAGACAAGGTTGCGGCCCTGAATGACACCTCTGCCCCAACCAACGTGTCTGAACTTCGATCCTTTCTGGGCCTGGCCAGCTATTGTAATCGATATATTCGGGACTTTGCGTCGGTCAGCGAACCGCTAAGGAGGTTAACTCATCAGGACGAAAAGTTTGAGTGGACCGGCGACTGTCAAAAGGCCTTCGAACTGATAAGGGAGAGTCGCAAAAGCGGAAAACGTGTCATATTACGACCCCAACAGAAAGACGGAACTGACGGTCGACGCCAGCCCAGTGGGCTTGGGAGCCATCCTAGCGCAACTCGATCCAGTGGACCCCTCAAAGAAACACATAGTGGCCTACGCCAGCCGCAGCCTGTCCAACAGGCATACTCAAGCAGAGAAAGAGGGGCTCGCTGTCGTATGGGCGTGCAAGCATTTCCACCTGTTTCTCTACGGGAAGCCGTTCGAAGTCATCACGGAACACTAAGCCCTACTATTCCTGTACGGCAATCCCCAAGCCAAAATGCCTCCGCGAATCGCCAGGTGGGGGCAAAGACTACAGGATTATGCGTTCGATATCATCCACAGGCCAGGAAAAGGCGAGAACCCAGCCGACTTCCTGTCGAGACGACCACGGGGGGAGAGTATACCAGAACCATCAGTGGCTGACAGGTACCCAAGATACCTCGTCCACCAGACCACACCAGAGGGAGTCAATATGGAAGAACTTGCCAGAGAGACAGAGTGACCCAGCCTGTCGCATCATCTGCGAAGGACTAGAATCTGGACAGTGGCGAAGAGCCAAAGAAAGGGGGCAAGCCGCGGGAAGCCAAGTAAGAGGACGTGGAACGGCTGTTACTAGTAAAAGACGAGCTGGCAGTGTCGGAAAACCACCTGCTTTTCAAGGACAGCAAGTTAGTGATCCCCGAAGCCATGAGAGCAAAGGTCATAGATCTAGCTCACGAGACCCACAGGGGCATGGTCTCCACCAAACGCATGCTCCGCCAAAAGGTATGGTTCCCCCACATGGACACCCTAGTAGAGGCCGCCCTAAAGGCGTGTCCCACATGCTGCCTCATCACACCCAATCGGCACCAAGAACAACTGCTCATGTCAGAGCTACCGCTGAAAATATGGGAGGCAGTCGCGGCCGACTTCTTTGGGCCCATCGAAGTGGGCGTGGAGGGAGTATGTCTTGGCCGTGATGGACGAGTACTCACGATATCCGGACGTGCGGCTAATATCATCCACGGCTGCCCATCACGTCATCCCAGCTCTAGACCACATGTTCTCGGTTTATGGAGTACCCAAGGTGCTCAAGGCAGACAACGGAGCACCATTCTGCAGGCTTCAGTTCACCCAATTCACAGAATACCTCGGATTCCATCACAGGAAGATCACTCCCCTGTGGCCCCAAGCCAATGGGATGATTGAGCGATTTATGGCAAATCTCAAGCGAGCCCTACAAGTCCTCATAGCACGACAGGAAAGACCCCTGCTGAGCTAATGTTCAGACGAAACACGCAAACACGCATCCCCCAGGCTGAAGTAATCAGCCCACATCCCGCCCTAGACCCGGAAGTCAGAGTACACCGACACCCTCAGGCGGGCGAAGACATCTCAAATAGAGATAGGAGACGTAGTGGCCATACGTCAACCGCCAACCCACAAGCACACGGCTGCTTTCCGCGAGGAGCCCCTTCTCGTCACGCAAAAGAAAGGGTTCATGATCACCACCCAAGGGTCAGGAGAACCTGTCACGAGAAACTCTACCCACTTCAAGGAACTTCCACAGACAGGAACCAGATGTCCGAGTGGGAGAGTGCAGGCTCACCTGGACTATGAATCTGATGACCCTTACCTAGGGGACCAGTGGGACTCGGGCGAACCAGAGCCAGATGAAGGACAAGGAAACGCTGAAAGTGGAACGCTGCCGAGGCCAAGTCCGGTACGGCCGCAAAGAGCCTGGAACAGACCTCGTCCATGTATCGAGGAAATGGACTAGAGGCCCATCAGACCGCCGCCTGTTGCGAAGAGTCTGGTATCTGTTTAAAAAGGGGGGAGAGGTCACGTTGATGTCTCCATGGCAACAGGGCGGGAGGGACAGGAAGAGCGGGAGGAACGGGCAGTGATGCGGGAGCGGGCGGGGGAAGGGCAGTTGAAGTTGGAAGTTAATAAAGACGCACGTGAATTGCAGAGCTCCGCGTCCGCCTGGGCTTTACTGCGCCATGCGCCCCACGTTGTGTCAGACCCTAACAGTGGAGAGGTATGAATTTTTTTTGGGTGGGTGAGAGCCCATTTACAAATTCGGGTGTTTAAGCCAATTGCACAGTGGGCCATGCCCGCTAAAAGCGTGTGAGTTGAGCGGTACAGATGGGCTCATGCTACACTTTCAAATGCGAGCTCCATTGTTGAAAAATATTGGCGCTTTTGTGGCAGACACATGTAGAAGAGTGTGCTTCATTTAGACAAACATAAAACATGGGATAATGAAAATGTACCAGTCAATAAAACTTTATTGTAATTGCACACATGTCAACCCTCCAGATGAAGGTGGGGGACTCCCCATTTTTCAATAAAAACAATTGCTATTTTTGTACTTTCTCCCACCTAAAATTATTCAAACCCCAATGCAATCCATTGTGAAAATTCATTTCTCCCTCTTACTGTGATCAACTCGCCATCCAAGCTAGGTGCTCCAGATGTTGGCATGTATTGAATTGCAATGCATTAATGATTTTGCAGTAGAGGAGCAACGTGGTTGGATGAGGTTGCATTGCGGGTATGCTCTTATTACGCCCCGAACGCAATTGTGTGCAGATAGAAAATGTCTTTACATACCTTTAACATCCTCGAGTACTGCTCAGATCTAAGTTCAAAAGTTCCAAAGTGCTGTGCACTCTCGGATCGCCTGCCGTATGACAAGAGTGACAACAGAAACACATGTTCTTGTAATAGAGCTTTGACCCGGATGGAACGGATTGTCTTGTAACCAATTGTCAGCATTGGTGGTTGTTTGAACTCTCTTTACCCTAGAGGAAACGTCATTAAAGTACACGACTTAGGCTATATTGTCAGAAAGCATCAAGGGCGCCGTCTGTAGGTGATGTTTGACGTTTAACGTGCGCCCGCATTTCAAGATGGCCACCCGATATTCATTATCCTGTGTTTTGCTTCCCCAGACTCTAGCATCCAAAAAATAACTTACCTAAGAAGTTTGACAAATCACCTCAAGCCGCCCATAATATTTTTCAAGCAAAATGTATTTTAAAAAACGCTACATTTGCTTTTGCGGTGCGTTTACTCTAGTACAACTTTACAATTCCAATATGACTGCTCTAGATGGGCAGTCCTCTTTTTAGGTCTGCTGTGCGATTCTGAGGAAAACAACAAACACAGGAAAGATCTGATTAAGGCCGAGGCACTGCGAAGCTCGTTGCTTTGTGAGGGTAGATGAGATTTCAGTCTATGAACATTCAAATGATTGTCATGTGAAGTGTGAATGCGGATCCGACTTTAATTGCACTAGGCTGGAGGTGTATTTTCAAAGCCTAAGCATACAAATGTTATTTTTATTCCTGAAAAAGATTGCGAAGTACGCGATTTGATCCTTCAAACAAGGCAGGTCAGATTTGCGAGCTAAGTAACCAGATTCTAAACTCACAGAATTGGTTAAATAATTTGCAGGTTTCAAAGCTTCAAAAATGCATCTGTCCCTCCTATCGAGGGACTGCTGAGAGGCTGAGACAAAGCTTCGTTTTTTTCATTGTGTATATGAATGTACAGGCTGAAGTAGAAATATAGTGAGAACATGCTAAAAGTAAAACCATAGCCACGTGGCCCCTAAAACAAGTTATTTTTGAGCTGACGGGTCACCACCGCCTCTTGCTGTTTGGCACATCGTAATTTTATTACTCTTTCCTCAAATGTTTATCTCAATATTGCTCAGAAAGCAGAACTTTGGTGTCATTTCAGAAGGAAGCATCAGGAGCATCGTACCTCGTTGAATTGTGCCTGCAGCCGCCTGCTTGCTCCCCCCTCCAGCAGCATAGCGAGTGCCGAGCTCTTGCTGCATTGAGGGAGGCGGAGCTGAAGAGGCGCACGCGACTGTATCACGTGACATTCCCAGCATCTCTAAAAGCACCGCACTGTCAGCCTTGCGGCGTATGCCCTGGTGGCAGAAGGGCTGGTGCCGTTAGGCGGCTTTGGCGCAAAGGCAAGGAATATAAAGCTGTTGTACAGCTGACACACCCCTAAGTGAAAGAACTTACACCGATCACCATAAAGTGGAGACTGCGGGCCACAGGCCTTTGATCCACCCAGTACTCTTTGCAATCACCACAAATTACTAGATTCTATCTGAACGAATCCAGAAATACACCTGATAGTATTCGAACCATCAAGAGACAAAATACACCCACAACGGAAGTGGTGCGAAAGTGGTGATGTCGGTATTGCTGGTGGAGCGACGGGGCGGCGGGCGCTGATCTGAACGAAATCTGCTAGCCGAGATAATCTTGCCCTCTTGCACTTAATACCCAGAGAGGAGCTGCCCGACGATGGGCCGCCTCAAAGCGACACCTCGGACCTGGGGGCGGAAGAAAGAGTGAAAACCAGACACCAGGTAAGGCAGCGCATAGCCTCCTACCCGGCTCTTGCCGGGGGCCTGTTACCAGCCTGGGGAGGTCTCAACAAAGGCTTAGTGCCTTTGAAACAAAGCCGCCTTGCCTTCCTATCCAAAGCCCAGGAGAAGGGCTTGCACTGAATATCAATACCAAATACGGAAGAAAGCCCATCCACAGACTCACCAGGCAGGGGGATGAACCTGAAAAAACAATCCCACAGTTCTCATCTGGACCTGTAAAACAATCAGTGGCTGCTATGACTTGGGGGATACAAGCCAGCACACTCCACAGAATGATACGGGGGACAGGTTATACCACTCGAAGTTGACGGAGGGGTGCCCAAACCTGGTTGACCCTACTAGTTTGCAGATGCATGGCTGGGAAGATCTGGTAGGTGAGGCAAGCGAGAGCTGTCCCGTGCTGGAGCTACACTTGGAGAACCCGACTATCGAGTATCCAACTAAGGAGGCCCCAGCTGGCAGGGACATGGAAGGAAAGCCACCAGGGTTGGAATTACAAGAGCAAGTTCCACTCATGGACCCTGAAGTGCCGAGTGATCCAGTAAGGCTAGAAGAACCCCCATACAAGCAAAGGGAATGATGGACAATCTTGATGTAAACACTAACCAGAAGGGGTTGGTAAAAGAAGCATTAACTGCAGTGAAAGATCTGCCCCAGTTGCAATCTGCTTCCCAAGGTAAATCCATCAGCCCGGCAGGACACCTGCATCCCCAAGAGGAGCAGAAGAAGCCGGAGGAAAATCATGCCGGGAGTTAAACACCAGTACTGGGGGCACGACAGTTACTCAGGCACTCCCGATATCTTCAATAATACGGAGCTAAGTGGGGAATACAGCAGGAAGCAGGGAGCGGGTCCCAGCTGGACATTGCCTCTCAAATAGGCCTTAGTGATGAGGCTTATGAAACCCCTAGCGACTCTAGCCTTTCTTCCAAACTAATTCAGGACATCTCAAACCTTACAGGTAAAATAGTAAGGGAAAAAAGGAGAAGCCTCTCTTTTATTAAGGACAAATTGGCTGCGCTTGATGATGTTGAAGACCCAACGGACGGACCTGACTCAATCCCCTCACGATTATGGGGCAAAGTACATAAAAATGTAAGTCTCAGACAGATGGATCATGGAGGCCACCTCCCCCAGGGGGACCCCAACAAGGCCAAGACTGTGGGGATCGATGACATCTCACTAGGGAAAATAAGTGATCTGTGCTGCAAGGGGAGGATGGGCGATCTTGCCCACACTCCGAATGTGGTGATGGCAGCATTGAATATCACGCTTGCCCCATTTCTGAAACTCTATGAATCTATTAATGAAATTCTGCAGTCACTACATACCTTAACCCTGAAAAATGACGAGGGGCTGGGCAATATAGTTTCTTTTACAAAGCATTTGGAAGCAAGACTGCAGAATGAGTCAGACTTGTCACACCAATGGCAAAATCGCCTGTGTGATCTGGCGTGTCAGGAATCAAATGACAAGCAACTCTTGATGGAAGCAATCCTAGAAGATCATAAGTGGTTAAGAAAGCTCAATCAGCAATCCTCTGATAGATCAGAAACAGAATCCTACAAGAAAGCAGGATCAGATAGATCAGAGGACTAAACATCCTGAAACAGACAAATCAAAGCAAAAGGTCGGTGGACCCCTAGTTCTAGGGGAGGATCTAAAAGTACCTAAGCCGATTAACTCAGATTGTCTGTTGATTTTGGATGATGAGGAGATTAAATCGAGCTATGTGATTTTCAAGGAACCCACACAGCCACAGGAAAAAAAGAACACTGGCTTAGAAGACCCAGCACAAAAAGAACCTAAAGGACTAAACCAAAAGAAAACCAAAAAACAGGCTACCAAACGCAAAGCTAACGGGTCAAGAGCCTTCCTAAGAAACATTAAATAGCCTACAGAGGAGGTTGTAGAGCCTTTACCCAAAAAGCCTATGAGAGAAATAAACCGGTTGAGTGGACCGAAGGAGAAAGCTGTAAACAAACACAATATGCCCCAAGCTGGGGAATTGATCACACAGAATGAAAACGATTTGGACACAAGTGACTGTTTGAGTGACCTCATAGAAACAATCGAGGAATTCAAAGACCACGAACAGTGGAATAATATTAGTTTATCTGAGTGGCAAGCAATAGACAAGCAGCTAGATCGTGTCCCGATAGGAAAAAAAAACAAAATAAAAATAAAGGAAGAACTACATTAAAAAAAATCTAAAGAAAAAACAACGAAAAATGAAGGGGCTAAACAGGGTCAGGATCGGTCCCAGCACCCGAAAGAGGAACGTTGGAATACCAAAAGGAGTCCAAAGGATAGGTACCAAGATAAAAGACTCCATTGGAGAGCACAATCTCGGGACCACCTGCCAAAAGATTTTAAAGAAAAAATGAAAGACGTCAAGAACCAAGAAACAAGAACAACTTCTTCGGATCGCAGAAGAAGCACTCACAGTGCAACAAAGAGTCTAGATCTATTAAAACAGCTGGAAGCCAGATGGAGACTCCAGATGAGTGTAGACACCCATTCGAGCTCGCAAGGGCTTAAGCACTCAAGACACAGGAACTCGGAAAAGCCTACGACAAAACATCAGCAAGGGGAGAGCTGGGGTGTAATGGGGTCGCCCGGAGGCCTCCATACACTAAAAATGGAACGAATCTGGAGAGACAAAAAAGAATAGTGCTGAACAGGACTAGACTGATGGCGATACTTAACGATCTACAACGAACCTTAAGAATCTACAGTGACGATGTGGTAATCGTTTTCATCGACAAACAAAAGCCGGACGTGATCTTGTTACATCTGAGGACAAGCGAGCTTAAAGAAAGATTGTGGGGCGCAAGGAGCAGGTTGGAGGCCTGGGGTTATAGACATGCGGATCCCGAGCGCAAAAGAGATCGGCGCAAGGCCAAGGCCCCCAGACCCGTAGAAGGGAGGGTTGAAAAAAATCATGAAAAGATTTGAAAGGAAATCTATTAAGGCCCGACAGGGCGAGAGGCCAAACGAAAATTCAAGAACCATACAATACCAGGACGACACAGTAGACCCCAGCGCAGGCCAACCGAACAAAGCAAATGGGTATCGAAAATCTACGGATAACCTGCTAGCAAAGCTGAGATTTACGATTGATAATTCTAGCCAGAAGGTCAAAGGGGCAGGCGACATCGATGTGACAGAAGAAAGATGAAATGCGACCAGGTACCCCAAATATTAGAATGGAGAAAAAGAGACAATAGGCCATTTACAGTGGAGAGGGGAATAAACCTCTCTTGGCCTCATGGAATACACAGGGATTTGGCCACCTATACTCGAGAGAAAGTAACTTTCTAGGAAAATATGAACTAATCGGCCTACAAGAGAGCTGGATTAGAACAACTCCTGTGTGCGAAGGCTATCAGGTCTATATAAATCCGGCGCAGAAAGGACCCTTAGGGAGACCCCGTGCAGGGCTCATAACCCTAGTGAAAGATGACTGCCAACTCCAAGTCTTAGAACACCTGACTCTGAACCCTCTTCTACAGGTTATTAGAATCGTGAAAAAAGAGAGGACGGCATGAAAAGAGACTACTCCTATTAAATACATACTGGAGTACCCCAGAATCAGAAACAAGTAAATATCTAGCAGATATTTTGGCGGCTACTGATGCATCAATGCTAGAGGATGATGACCAACTAATCATCATATGTGGTGATTTGAACATCAAACTGCTGGATAAAAAGGGCCTGCTGAAAAGAAGAAATACTCTGGCATCTAATGAAAAACGTTGGCCAGTTGAAATGGACATTAGAGAGCTGTCAATGTTAAATGGCCAAACAGGTGATATCCCAGGGACCGACACGTGGTCTGCGAACTCAACAAGTGCTTGCCTGGATTACTGTTTTGTTGCTAGAAACACCCTGCCATGGATCAATCCCTTCAAAGTAATCCCTCAGAAAGCAAGCAATCATGCTTTACTAGAAATAGAACTCCTTTGGAAGACAAATGAGCAGAAATATCGTACTGTCCCCGAAATGGAAGTAGCATGGGGAAGAAATAGGCTAAAAATAAAAGCACAGGCAATTCCAGAACTGGCAAAGCGGCTTTCTCACAACTTAAAAGAGAATCATGAAACAGTAGAATATGGCTGGTTACTGAAGGAGTTCGAAACCAAGCGAGGAACAAACAAAAATAACTTCCTTGGAAGGAAACATGCATATAGCAAAGCCCTGGTGGAAAAGCGAAGGGAATATCGTTTAGCACTGAAACGCCTTCAGAAAAGCACCCGCCCTAATAAAGAGGCATCCATAAAACAGCGTAAGCAGACCTACAAAAACTGGTTAAAATCCTCTAGGGTGTGGAGAATACAAGCAGATGCCGAAAAAAATGATGGCAGCAATAAGTACATCTAATTCAAGGTCCCTATGGGAAATAATTAACAAAGGTGACGACTTCCAGACAACCCTAACATCTAGTAATGTGTCAAAGACACAATGGGTAACATTTTACACGGACCTCTTCCAGGAGAAGGAGGCAATTGACATTGACAAGGAAGACATTATTAAGGATACAAAAGCTGAGCTCATCAAGAGCTGCCGGCCCGGACGGTATCTCGAACTGCATGTTAAAGGAAAATAAGGAAGAATGGGCATACTTTATTTTAGTATTATTCCATCAGATACTAAAAACCAGAACAATTCCACAGTCCTGAAAGAGGCTCTAATCGTGCCGATATACAAAAAAGGGGACCGTAATAACCCAAGGAATTATAGGCCAATTGCCCTCCTAGATTCCATAGGAAAACTGTTCTGTTCCATCTTGCTGAGAGACTTAAAGAGCTGGGCAATAAAGTCTGGAATCCTAAATAAGCGGCAAACAGCATTCATGAGTGGTGTCGGAACATCTTTGAATTTATTCATCCTGAATATGCTAAAACTACGGGCGTTAAAGCAGAAAAAGAACATATACCTGGGATTCATAGACCTCGAACAGGCCTTTGATGGGATCTGTAGGGAACTACTCCTGGGCTTAATTAAGAAAATGGGACTGTCCGGAGGATTTGCTTGAGGCTATCCAAGAACTCTATACCTCAGTTCAAATACTGGTCTCCAAAGGCGGTAGCCTGACAGAAAAGATCCTGACATCCTAAGGCATAAAGCAAGGGTGTGCCTTGGCACCGTTTCTGTTCGTTCTGTATTTAGCAGACATGAAGGAATCCCAGGAACAAATCCAAGCATTTCCCCCAGTATTTCAGGATGAGGAGCTCTCATGGATCTTATATGCGGATGACGTCGTATTCATAGACCAAACCCCAATAGGTCTACAAAGACGAATGATGGAATTCAAGAGCTATTAGTAAAAATCACTTGAAAGTCAACATGAAAAAATCTATGGTCCTAATGATGCAGTCAGCTCGTGGATCCAAAACTACAAAAAAAAAAAAGGATTCACCCGGTCACTGGACAAGCAACCTCTTGAAATAGTTGACTCAACTTTTTACCTCGGAGTCCAAATTAACAAAAATATCAATGAGCAGGCTCAACTGAATTGTATCAAAGAAAAACTCACTAAACTATCTAACCAAGCTAGTGTTCTCCATCGACGCTACGGAACCTTTTCAATGATGCCGCCAATTCTATTCTATAAACATAAGGTCGTGGCAATACTGACTTACGGAGCGGAATCCTTGCTAAATCTACATTGGAAGACGTGGGGGGTCCTCGAGGCATTTTTCTGGAGGAAGGTACTTAGGCTTCCAAACTGTCTCTCCATATCCATAATAAGACATGAACTACGACTGCAATCGATGGAATCAATTGTGCTGTGGAAGACACTCTCGTTGTTTCGAAAGTTTATCCTAGACAAACCCCCTATCACGTTTGAAGTGTTGGCAAATAAAGAGGTAAGAAATGCAGATCCCAATCTCAACACTTGGAAACAGAATTGCCTTGAAATTCTAGAGCACTACAACATCAAAACTGACACGCTTAAAGATAACCCGGATACGGGAAAAAGACTGGGAAGTAACAGACAATCTAAAGAGGCAAAATACCAACTGTCATAACATCATCTGGGAACGAAAGGCCTTGAATGACCCCCCCGCCGTACTTGCGAAGGTTTCCCTCACCGAAATACAGGGACCTTCTGATGAGATGTAGGCTAAACATCTTGCCAACCAGGGAGGTTCAAAATCCCAGTGGAAGAGGCTACTTGTCGATTTTGCAAGGACCCAGAGACGATGGAATCAATTAAACATTGGATGTTTTCTTGTCCTGTATTAAACACCCAAAGGAGCCGATATTTAGGAGGGTGGGTGGTAAATATAAATACGTCAGCGGACGAGGAATACTGGGAAAGAATTCTGACGGTTCAAAAAATTGGACCCACCCTGGAAGCTCTAAGATTCATAGAATCGATTCGACAACAACGAATCCTTAGAGCAGGGCGTGGTCCCGAAAAAAGGGTGGGGAATGGGAAAGGTCATTGACTGATTTGTTAAAGGTTGAAAATTTGTATTTTATCCAAAAAAAATAAAAATATTGCTCAGTTGCCTTTCACAGCTGCCCAAGTCAAAAAGGAAGATCTTCCTGGAATCATTCTTGAGTCATCAGGTGAATCCATCCTAGAGCCATCCATGGCTAGTTCAGGGAGATCATCCGAAACCATCCTTAAGTATGTGTATAGGCTGAAATATTTAAATGAGATGACTCTAGAGTTATCACAGAAACTACTCCAAGAGGAGTTCTGATTACTTCCAGTGATGATCTTGTATTACTCCAGGATGACCCCCATGACAACTTCAGGGATGGGTGGGGACTACTCCAGGATGACCCCATGACAACTTCAGGATAGGTGGGGGATTACTCCAGGATGACCCTGTGACAACTTTAGGATGGGTTTGAAATTGTGAACGATTATTGCAGACAACTTCATGAGGATGTTGCTTTCAAACGATTTAGGAAAAGGGTTTTGATTCCTTGAGTGTAAGATGGGTGGTATTACTATAGGGTTAGACTTATGGATAGTGTACTCGAAAACATGGAATTTGCAGCCGTTACTTGCCATCTTTGCTAGAGCACTCAAATGTCATTAACCAAGGTTTGCTGATTTAGTATACAAAACTACAAATCCACCCGTCACAAACCAACCTCTAAACTCCCTCATTTCATATCTCTCCTCTAGCTAACATGGCATCACACCCAATAAACTCCCACAGTTACAAATCACTGCACTAAAATAAACACTTTCAGTGACCTAAACAGAAGGTCTACCTGCATGACAAGACTGTCGATCACTTCACCCAATATCACTATGAGCAGCTAGCAATTTGTTCGACCATTCACCACACCCAAGAAAACATTAGCTGACCCCCAACAGAAATCCAACAGCACAAAAACATGTACCGTTTAAAAGTTGGCACCAACCTACAAATTCACCAGATCAACTATAATAGTTCTACACACAAGATCACTTGCATCTTCAGTTTCACAGAGCAGCATGTGAGCTACAACTACATTGTAGATTAGTAGCAGTGGCCGACGTAGCAACCAAACTCGGTTGTGGGGATGTTCCAATTCTATTGTTTTTTTTAAAAAAAACGTAATCTGAAAGATTGCACAGGTGTGTGGTAACGTGTAGGTGTCACTTCATGGTCCAAACAGGCATGACCGTCATACTGTAACAATAACACCCTTAAGAAGACGTGGTGATAGAGTTGAGCTTGTCAAATTAGATCTGTCCGACAAAACATTTGTAGCAGACAATTGACGGGTTACTTTATAGTACAATATTTTGCAGTTGTTGCACAGCTACATCTCTGGGAACTGCAACATTACACAGACATCTGCTGATTTAATGCTTGTCTATCAATTGTCCATGTGAAGTAATAGGCAGGTTCTGAGGAAGGAATGAAGAACACTAGCCATCCCTGCCAAAAAGGTTTTCCAGCTTTTGTGAACAGCCATTAATACATTTTGGAATAGTCAGTTTTCACCTATCAGCTTTTACAATATAATTCTCTTCTTTTTTTTCACTGCATCTTCTTTTTCCAGATTACACCAGTAGCTGCTTTTTCTCCTCTACCTTTCTTTTTAATGCCTCAATTATAGATTTACGTTATTTCAGCAAATGTTTCCTGTGTCTTAATATTGTTTCTTGGCATCGGGTATGAAAAAGGCAAGTTGAAACTTCATAATGGGACTACCAATACAACAAACATTTTGCCTGAGCTGTACACTGGGGTGACTCCCCTTAAGCGTGACCCTATCCGCCCCCTTGGAGTTTTGCTTATTCTTGCTCTCTTTTGCGCTTTCCCTCCCTCCCCATGCAGCTACCCACAACTCAGTGTAGCTGCACACATAACAATGTGTATGGGTACATACCGTTGAGTGCGCCGTGACCACTACAATTTATAAACAGTGGCGAGCTGCATCACAAATTCCACAAGGTCTACGCATAAAGACCTTGAATGAATAGGACAGAAAACGGATTGTATTTGCGAATCGCGCTCAATCTTGGACATTCTAGATTAGTTCCCCAACCCGTGGACTACATTTTCAGAATTGCATCTAAGGTGTAAAAAAAAAAATAATAATAATAAAAAAATCAAAAAGGATAGTTTAGGAATTTCGATTGGGGGAACCAATCCAGGATGTCCAAGCACTACTAAAGACTTTTAGCACAACGCGGCAGCCATTGACCGTCTCTAGGGACTCAACCCTTTAATCATCAAGTACTATCAGAAAATAGTTTCGAGATATTTTCACAATCAACTTCCAAAACTGGTCACCATACCAAGTGTTCAATTTCAAGGCCTTGAAGACGGCTACGGTCAAAACATGTGTCGGCTGACTTTATGGCAATAAATTCACCTACAGATGAATACCCTGATATTGTTTTACTTTCATTCTATAAGACTGTATACCTAACTTTAAGGAGGTAGAGTGCGATTCGCCAATAGCAATCCATTCTCTGTCCTAGCTGCTCACATACTCTGACCTGGACTACGGTCCCCGAGGGCGTTCAACCCATAACGCTTCGCCAATAACATAAGAGAAATCGGTAGACCATCTATAGTTACACTCTAGAGGAAAGAGATGCTGTAAATGAGGTGGGGATTGTTTAGCATTCATCTGTTTGTGTGAAAAAGGGGTACGACTCCACATAGGGACGTCCGATGTAACCTCCTCCACCAAACATCAAAATAGATGAACAAAAAAGAAAAAAAAAACACATTGCTTACCTAACTAGAAAGCATGACTCCTTGAAATCCTTTTCTTCACGCATTTCTCTTCTACTTTCATCGATACCCTCTATCAGCAATTTCCAATTAACTTCACCAGGAATTGCAAATGCTCAAATTCCCCATCCTTTCAAATGCACAGAGAATTGTCTGAATCAAAGAGTGCCATGATGATTTGAGTTATTGTCTAAAAGAAGAAATAAAATATGTAAATTTAGTATATGCCAAGTATTTGTGAACAAGGTCTGTACCCAAAAGCATTAATTTATAGTGGGCTTGCTGTGGATGTTCCTGCCTGATGTGTCCCGATTTATGAGCGAAGCGTCTCTTGGTGCTTGGTTAACTTCCTCCAAGACTTCCACCCATTGTGGCTTTAACTAGTTGCATCTGTTCGCAAATTTAGAGGTGTGTTCTGAGAGGCTGTACGGTCTTAACTGCAGAGCTCTTGTACCTAAAATGCTGCAGTCATTCTGTGTGTGTCCTTTAAAAGACAAACACATGTTTCAGTTTCTTAAATGTAAATATCAACCATAGAGAGCCCCACCTTGCAGACAGCAACATGTACAGGAAATAGGAGGGTATGCAGTGACAGAACTCATGACCAAAGTGATCTTTACTGGGGGAACAAAAAGTAGATATTGCAATTTAGCAGAAGGCTTTTTCTAATATGAGCGAGGCACTATCCTCCAGAAGGGTCACAAGTCCCCCCCCCCATAAGCATTGCTCATGTGCAATAAATTATGCACTACAGCTGAACTAGTGCAGCACTCATAGCAGTGGAATAATCCTGCAAAAAGTAAACCAAGCCATGGGTAACTTTGCAGAGGCAGAGGCATGGTTTCTCACACATGCACCACGGCTGGATACATGTAGATAACCTATTACGTAGAGGGTTGGGTGCACAAGGCCTTTTTTTGGTGATTTTGGTATTTCGCCATTTCGCCATTCAATGCCTTCTAACGTTTTCTGTTTCATTAACCCCTTAGGTGCCATGGACGAGGTATCTCGTCCTTGGAAACAGGGAGGTAATCCCAAGGACAAGATACCTCACCCTTGGTACTTAAGGGGTTAAAGGAATAAAGTGACCTCCCACTTTCAAATAGCAAAGCAATTCACAGCACTCCTTTCACGCCCAGGTCAGAAAATTCCCGCTACGACGCCAGTTCTGATACACAAGGCTGCTGAAAAATCCAGACAAGCAAGAAAATAGCTCAACATCATGAACTGGTCCCATCATTAGATAAAAAGAAAAACCATAAAAAGCATTCACCCCAGATCATCATAAACAATGATCAAAAAAGATATTTTCAAAATAATGACAAAGATCACTATATCTAGCAAGCATTCAATAAAGTTTACAGGCAAACTATCTTCAATTAACTGCTGAGGTCAAGCAAACAACATTGATGGGGCAATACAATCCCTCCGGGAACCTCATCAACCTATATAGAGAATGTGACATAAGTATAACTAGAACATGCAGTAATCCAGAGTCCCTGAAACTTACATTTGTATATATTAAATCATGTAGCGATTTCCCCAAAGTGTTGAACAAACTAAACGTAGATGAGTAGAGCATGAGTCATGAGGGGATTTAGAACAGGGTCCCTTGCGCATAATGGCTGGCACAACTAGGCCTACTGTGAACCAACAAAGGCAATGGAAAACGGGGGTGAACAAGCCATCTATGTGCCCTTTAAAATAAATGGCGTAAAAAGCTCTGCCTCGCGGGTATAGCATCCGTAACCTCTAGCAGTGGAAAAAGAGTCTTTGAATGCCAGACAGTTCGCTTGAAACTCTCCTTTAATGCAAATTCAGTTGCTGGACAACTAATGGATGCCACCTTTTTTTTTTAGTTGGCTGGTGTTCAATGGCTTGAGTGAAAGCAATGATCAGGTTGCAAGCATTGCTAAGAGAAATAAATAGATGGGGGGCATCTGTCCACTGTTGGTTAGGTTAGAGGAGTCTTTTTCTCTCCCTTCTTCATTAGAGCTTGGATGGCCAATATCTGCAACCATTCTCTGTGCACCGAATCACAACAGCAAATCTAAGCCGTTTAAGCCCACACGTGCACTGTCCCCTAGGGACCAAGGAGGGTAAGTGCTCATCCAAACTAGCAATCAAAATATATGTTAACATATAGCGGTGCCAGCAAGATAGCAATTAGGTTTTTTGCCTTTTTTTAAAAAAAAAAAACATTTTCATGATAACAAGATAGTCACTCTACGGGCAGTGGTCTTGTGGTCTTCAAACTTGTTTGACCCCCAAGCACTCCCTAAGAAAAAGGTACCTGGCTTAGGCCCCACTATCCACATGGACTCCAAAATGTTTATCTGGTGTAGAATGGTGCCAAATGGAAGTGTGGGTGCCAAACAACATTCTTTCAAAATCATTGCTTGCAATAACTCAAATTAGAGGGCAAATATTTGTAAACGCAGCATTCTGAATTTTTTGCTACAGGGGACGTGAAAGTAGCATTGGATATTTATTTCAAAGAGTAATGTAGGACTTACTTAAGTACAAAAACTTGATTACTATCAATGCAGTCACTGGCAAGTTGGACAGTGGCATACTGGAGAGCTAGTGTGAAGTGTGGGCCTGCCTTTCAGCAGCCAGCCATCACTATTGGGTTCAAATTTTGCAATAACCTCTGGTTGGTTTCTTCCAGCTTTGACCAATATTTAGTCTTTAGGGATGCAAAAGTTGAAAATCCAATCTTGCAAAGGTATGAGGTGCTGAAAGGTAACAGTACATTGACTGTATTTGGATAAATGGAGGAAACTGCATTTTGCCAAAATCCACCCAAGGACACATTTTTAAATGGACTCTCCAGTAAGCGGTCACTTTGACATTAGTTCCTCCTGGAGGTGTATTGGGAGGTGGGCGGGCCCCTACGTCCGATAGGAAAGGCTGAACCACTCAGTCATTGATGCTACAATTGTCCTCTGGAAAGTACTTTTGAGAATGGTTCTGAGATGGTTTCCCATTAGTTCAGCAACACATGAAAAGATCATACTCCACCTCCTCAAGAGCATCTACTAATAATGAAACGCGTCGGAATGCAGACATTAACCCTCCTCCAAAGCTCCAACTTCTTAAATGCTGCCATTTTTGCGTTCATAGCCAATGATGTGGTTTCTTTTCTGTGCCTTGCAGGGAGAGGTTTAGAAAATGTAGCTTTTCAAAGAGGTCACCATAGTAAGCTAACAGTACAAGCCAGTGTGAATCACACAGAGGCTCTTCTTTCGTCTGGTCTAAATCCAGGAGAAAGCATCTTACTTTCCTAAACACAATATAAAACCTTTCCCCCTGGAGAGCAACCTGACCTCCGTGTGAAACAAAGCATCATGTTCAGCTTCCATTTCTGCACATAATGTGGCAAACAGATGGGCTCTTGTGCGGTGCATCTTAATAAAATGCACAATCTTTACAAAAAAAAGTCAGCACCTCGGAGAGTCCATTCCCCATAATGCGCACAGGCAAAGCTACCTGGGGATCACGGAGTGTGTGTCCACAATATATGTGGAGCTACTATCAAGACTTGCTTTTAACCCACTTCTAGCACCAGATATTAAAGGAGCACCATCCAAGCAAATACCAACACACACCTCCCACTTTAGTGGGAACTTAGGAAGTCGTTAACAATATCAATGACTACAGATGCAATTGCTCTGCCCTGAATTGGTTTACAAAATATTTCTCCAATATTTCAAGCACGATACAAATTCTGTACTGATAGAAGAGGACAGGTCAGTGATGCGGCGGAAAATTGTGGTGTCAAAGAGCATTTCTCTGCTGCACAGTCACTAAGCATTACCCGGTTGACAGTGAGAATTGTTGGCAGAATTACTCTCAGCATCTGTAAAGGGCTTCCCCCCCCCCAGATAATGTGGATAATGTGGTAAGAAGCTTCCAAAGCATTTGCAGGTACTGAGGCCACGTTTTAACAGTGTCTTTTGCTTGTGTATGCATTGTAGCTGCTGTACAAACAAAGCCATTGTCTTTTGTAAATGTGAAGACAGTCGTACCACATTTGAAAGTCACCAGATGTACTAACCCACACTGCATAAACTGTATGCCGATCTCAATTGTGTTAGGTTAAGATGACATGCCTTGAACAGTGTATTATTACCCAGTAATTACGGGCAAACAAAAGGTTTCGGATGATAGCTCTGTAATGCTATTTTTATTACTCACATGAATAAAATTGTTATTGTATGAAAAGCAACCTAGGTGTTCTCTGATACACAGATCATCCACAGGGATCTGTATAAAGTGTGTTGAATCCATACCCGGCCAGAGCCATACAGGTGGGGTAGCCCAAGTCCCTGTTACTATTATATTAGACTCCCTCATGACTTAGGCCCCCCTTACCAAAAAAAGAGGGCCACACTGCCCACTTATATTATAAAACGTCACCAGCAGGAAGCAACAACGCAGCGTGGACACGCGATCCAAATTCAGTAAAAGAGCACTTCCAGGCTGCATTTATTTCCCGCCCTCATCACGTTGCACTGACTGAGCATGTATTTTCTCTTTTCTCGCTGTCCTGGATCACACGCCCCACAGATTGAAGACCTCTGCCTACAGTATGGCTATTTTTTAGGGCTAAATACTCATGGTTATCTTGCTGGCAAGACTACATAGGACTTTGCATTGTCACTGTATACTAGCGAAGCAACATGCAGGCACCTAGTCAGTGAGACAACGCAGGTAAATCAAGGAAGTCGCAGGGAAATGAAGGAAGTCGATCCTATACAGAAAGAAAGAAATATGGGGGTGGGGGTCAAGAGACATCTTGTGGTAGAGACTCTGGCCAGTACAGCTCAATGCACTGCCTGGCAGCACTGAGCGGTAAAGTCAGGCACATCTCCCTGCAATGTTCATAACCCCTCACCTCGTAAAGGCAGTCAAGTTACAGAAATCATACCAAGGGAACTGCATGCCGTCTTAGTGAGCGCGTTGCTGTTATATATCAGTGAAAGCTGTGTTGCGCAGATAACGCCAGCACTGGTCATTGGGTCGGCTCTCGTCGGATCAGAGATCCGGCACCAGATGTGTAGCCGGATTGCGGGATCCGGCCAGAGTCAGCCACTGCAAACCACAAACCCATGCTCTGCGCTGGGTTACTTTGGGAAAAAAAGAAAGCGCCCGCGGCGGCACAGAGTAGGGGGGGCGGAGCAGCTCATTGCCGCCATGAGCGCTCTGAGGTCTCCGCCCCCCTATGTGTACACAGCAGGACTTTGATACAGGTCACAGCTGCAGGAAAAGCAAACTAACTTACTCTGGTGACCCCGTGCAGGGTGCACAGGGTCACCAGAAGAAGTTAGTCCTCAGCCACGACCCAGTTTATTTATGCAATGTTTGTCGGATACATGGACCCGGATTATTCATTTATTTATGCAATATTTGTCAGATACATGGACCCGGATTATTCATTTATTTATGCAATGTTTGTCGGATACTTGTATCCAACAAACATTGCATAAAAAATAAATATACAGGTAGCCGTCAAACATTGCATGAATAAATAAATACCCCCATCATTATTGAAACTATCCCACACGACGCAGCCACCCAACTGCTTTCAGAGGGGAGCTGCAGGAGCTGTGCCGGGTGTGGGTCAAGTAAAAGAAAACGTTGCTTATGGCGAACAGAAATCAGCAGGTTTTAAGAATGAGGTTGCAGGACAATCCCTCGGTTTAAACCAGGACTTCCCCACAGATTATCTGCTCATTCACCACTACGCAGACGATACACAAATAATCTTCAAAAATACAAGACAACCCGGAAAGAAACTCAACGCTAGAAAACTGCCTCCGCGATGTATACTGCCTCCGCGATGTATTCTTCTGGATGAACTCAACTCCCTCAAAATCAACACAGGCAAAACTGAAATAATGATGGTCACAAAAAACGCAGGAGAAAACCAATTCATCCCTTGGCCAAGGGAACTCTGGACAAACCCAGCACCCGCACCGATTGTAAAAAACCTAGGGGTTCTGATGGACAACAATCTCACGCTAGAGCCACAAGTAAACGCTCTCCTCAAGAAATGCTTCTTCCTCCTGTGAGCGGCAAAAAGAATCTTACCGTTCCTATCGTTCGCCAACAAAACAACCA
This sequence comes from Ambystoma mexicanum, assembly GCF_040938575.1. NCBI lineage: Eukaryota > Metazoa > Chordata > Amphibia > Caudata > Ambystomatidae > Ambystoma > Ambystoma mexicanum. The sequence continues at coordinate 700,005,711 of NC_090934.1, read as the reverse complement.
CCATCATCGCCCTCGTCATGTCCAAAGTAGACTACGCCAATCGCCTATACCTAGGCATGCCTGAACGACTTCTAAAAAAACTACAACGCATTCAAAAGGCGGCTTCTGAAACTACCCCGAAGAGAACACACTGCACCAGCGCTGAAAACACTACATTGGCTACCAATAAAACAACGAATAAAATTCAAAACAATGTGCATTACGCACAGAGCAGTACACAACAAAGGCGCTGAGTTCCTAAGAGACAAACTGCGCCTACATCAACCAACAAGAACGCTCAGATCAAGCATGGACATCCACCTGGAACCGAAGTCCTACAAAAAAAGAAAACTTGGAGGAAGCCCCGAAAACCTGGAACGACCTCCCAAAGTACATACGGAACACAAGAAACCACCTGTTATTCAGGAAATTACTCAAAACCTGGCTCTTCGCGTTATAACTGAAAATACCGGTCACAGGGGCACTGACAAACAACGAACGTAGAGCGTCCGCAATACACACAGTTCAATCAATGGGGAAAAGCCAAGGTAAATATCCCAAGACATACTAAACGACCAAATGGGAGACAGCCGCAATACGATCAAAGACAGTTAACATAGCAAACTAATAAAAAACAAAACACTAGGACGAATCATCAAGAGGACCATGACCATAACCATTACATTCCCCAACAGCCCTAAGGACAAAATATAGAGAGGGAAAGGAAGCACGGCACCACAAGCCCCAATCCAGTGGGTGAGAAACAGAATGTTTCATCACTACACACTGTCCACGACACAGCAGGAAACAATGCCCCACCACACAAAAACTACAACTAAACAATAGTACCAAGGAAGTTCACCCCACGGAAACCAATGAACCAGTCAGGACAGAAGGATACGAACGACTGAATACACAGGCTCACCAAGACGGATCCACTAGGACAACACATCAACACGACTCCGACCCTGAATCATTCAAGCCTTAACCGACCAGGATCTCACTAGATAACCTGAGAATAGATATTACCTACCCAGCCCCACAACCGAAGATTAGGTTCAGACGCACCGACTAATCTAAACTATACTCAATAGGATACAGTTGGATCAGTGCAACACCACCAAAGCGAGTCGGCCCACGAAGAACCAGCAACAACCCAACCCACAGGTATACAACTCTAACGGAACCATAAGTACATGAATCAGGATACAGACCCCAGTAACCCAACCCTCAATCTTCTGCATACTTAAACCCACACAAAACCACACAACCATCTCTCTCCCAGCAATCCGCACGCACTTTAGCACACAAACTTCACCCACAGCACTCGAGGCCTCACCCGATCCGATGCTAGCACCAAAGCCCAGCACTCGGTGTATACCGAACTGAAGCTGCCAACAGCACACCACTTCTCCCACTCCTTCTCCCCTCTTTCCAACTAACCCTACCCGCCCTTCCTGTTTACAGATCCGCCAGAGCGCCTGGGGACCAATTCCGTTGGTGACGGTGCACTATACAAGTACCTTTAACATAACATTAGCTAGAGTAATTGCTCCTTTTAATGATTCTTTAACAGTCTGCCTAGAATAATCCTCTGTATGAGCTCAGATCATAGTGTAGACTAACATTGCTGTTGGTAGTTTAGGTGCACAGATGGATGGTACGGTTTGCTCCCTTGTACAAGTGCGGGTCGGACTGGGCCATAAAATTGTCTCGGGCACCAATGAAAAAGTGGCCCATAGTTGTAAACGGCAATTCATTCCTTTTCTGACCATGTTTGAATAGCACCCATGGGGGGAGTTTTTTTTTCTCCATAAAATGGGATGCAAATTGTGCATTTTAAAGAATATTTACTCAGCAACACTGGTCAAAACTATTATTCGCATAATGAAGTAACTCATCGCCAGTGCCATGGAAGTGGTTTAAAGTGGAATTGATATATAGTTTGGAAAAGAAGCAGCATTAAAGAAATTGCTCCGTTTTAAAATATTATTTTGTGCATTTCCTGTGATCGGAGGTCAACTTCCAGCTCCACCCCCACCAAACCCCGCCTCTTTGGGTACCGCCCCTTCAATTCCGCCCCCACCCCGGCCCTTTTGGGACCCCCCCACCAATTTTTTTCAATTTCCACCACTGGATAAGGGTGAAGATGGCGGAGGCCGAATCTGCCCGCGGCCCATCACTGCAAAGACCCTGTGAAACCAGCCCTACTGTGACAAGACCAGACAGACCAAGAAGAATACAAACCCACGACTACATAATCAACCCGAGAAGATGGAGTAATGAGGCTCAAGCCTCGGTATCCAAAATCACAGCTGATGGATAAAAATCTATCAGTAAGAATAACAAGCGCCGAATCTGCCTTGAAATTCCCTCGGCGTGTGCGGCACGGCCATAAACCACTTCTGTTTGGGGGTGGGTGGAGCCGAGGATGGGGATAGCAGCCAAGAAGACACAAAAAGATCCGCTATTGGTGCAACTAAGATCAAAATAGGAAAAACAGACCTATCAGTGTTTTGTTCCCCCCCGTTCCCCTCCCTTGCCCGCTGTGAAACACCCATGTATGAGCTTGATGTAAATAAAAATATCATCATTAAATATACCTGGCACTTCTCCGAGATAAATAAGCGCAGTATAAATGCGCAATAAAAATAAATACCTGCCGGTGCATGGCGTGGAGCGCTCCTGCCTCCCGATCCTCTTCCTAAGGAAGTAGACGTCCCACATGAAAACGTCACGACGCCGTAACAGATACACGTCATTAAGCCGTACAGGCATTTCAGAAAGGTAGCGACTAGTTTCCATCCGAGAAAAGAACTATAGCAACGGCCCGCCCCCTTGTCGTCACGTGATGTCTGATGTCATCCGTGTGCTTTCCAGAGCAGAGACGCGGTTCCGGAGCACGTTCAGTGAGCGGGCTGAGGCCGAGCGGGAATTTTGAACGCTCTGGCTGCCGCCGGTTCAAGTGCAACCGGACCCTGCCAGCCTTTGGCTTGCAGCGTTTGGGGTGGGCATTTCAACACGGGAACGTTTCTAGGTGGCCCTGGAGCGTCCTGAGCGGCAAGGCTTTGACTGCCAGGCTGCAGGAACTGCAGCAACCTGTGTGCTTTTGGCTGGCTGTAAATACAATTGGAATTTTCTTCCGGATACCGTGAACGTTCCTGCAAGACACCCGATTTAGACGGGGGAGCAGGAAATTACATTTACTTTAAAAATCATGCTCAGCTATTCAACGTGGTATGGAGGGCTAAGAAAAGGAACAGGGAGACAGTGTATGGTTGTGTTTAACTGATCAACGGGGCCAATAGAGTGATTTCATGTTTTATGAGGGTGGGATTAAAACCACGCATCCTAATAGAGGGGGTTGGCTGAGGCTAACTGCGTGTGATTCGGGATGGCACACAGGCATCTGTTGCAAGGGGGAAGGGGCATCTTGCCATTTGGAAGAAGGATCAGGCATTATGGTATTGGACTAGAGGGAGGGATTGGGCATCTTGCTGGGGTCTGAATGGTTGGATAGGGGCATGCTGGTGTAGGTCTGGTGGGATGGAGCAATTTGTGTGGCTCTGGAGAAAGGGGGCACATTGGTGCGGGTCTGGAGGGATGGATAGGACATAGTGGTGTGGGTCTAGGTGAGGGATAGGGACAGTGGTGTGGGTTGGGGTACATTGGTGTGGGTCTGGGGAGGGATGGAGGACATGGGTGTGTTTCTGGAGGGAGAGATGGGGCACAGTGGGTCTGGAGGGTGGCATGGGTCATCTAGGTGTGGGTTGGGAAGTGGAACGGGGCATCTTGGTGTGGCTCTGGAGGGAGGTGGTGGGGGCACATTTGTGTGGCTCTGGAGGGAGGTGGTGGGGCATCTTGGTGTGGCTCTGGAGGGAGGTGGTGGGGGCACATTTGTGTGGCTCTGGAGGGAGGTGGTGGGGCACATTGGTGTGGCTCTGGAGGGAGGTGGTGAGGCATATTGGTGTGGCTCTGGAGGGAGGTGGATGGGGCACCTGGGCGTGTTTCTGGAGGGAGAGATGGGGCACAGTGGGTGTGGAGGGTGGCATGGGTCATCTAGGTGTGGGTTGGGAAGTTGGATGGGGCATCTTGGTGGGGCTCTGGAGGGAGGTGGTGGGGGCACATTGGTGTGGATCTGGGTGGAGGGATGGTGCACATGGGTGTGTTTCTGGAGGGAGAGATGGGGCACAGTGGGTCTGGTGGGTAGCATGGGTCATCTAGGTGTGGGTTGGGAAGTTGGACGGGCATCTTGGTGTGGCTCTGGAGGGAGGTGTTGAGGGCACATTGGTGTGGGTTTGATGTGAGGGATGGGGACATTGGTCTGGGGAGGGATGGCCGAATATTGGTGTGGGTCTGGAAGGAGGGGATGGGGCACATTGGTGTGGGTCTGGGCGGATGGGGGCATACTAGGATGGGTGGTTTTAGAGGGGGTTGGCTGGGGCTATCTGCATGTGATTCAGGATCGGCACATGGGCATCTGATGGAAGGGGCATCTTGCCATGTGGAGGGAGGATGGGGCATTATGGTATTGGTCTAGAGGGAGGGATGGGGCATCTTGGTGTGGTTCTGAGAGGAAGGGATGGTGCACATGGGTGTGGGTCTGTAGGGAGGGATGGGGACATTGCTGTGGGTATGAAGGGAGGCATAGGACACATTGGTGTGCATCTGGAGGGAAGGATTGGGGCTCATTGGTCGGAGGACGGATAGGGGCATCTTTCTGTGTGGAGGGAGCATGGGCCATCATGGTATGGGTCTTGAGGAAGGGATTGGGCATCTTGGGAGTTTGGATCGGAGGGGGCATTGTTCATCTGGAATGGAGGGACAGGGCTTATGATGGGGGCATGTCAGGGAATGATGGAGCATGTGGGTCAGGGCTGGAGCGCTCTGGTGGGAAGGAAGGGGGCATCTGGGTGTGAATGGAGGGATGGGGTATGTTTGTCTGGAGAGAAGGATGTTGGTTTATTGGAGTGGTGGGAGCATGTGTGTGTCGAAGGGATGGGTAATCAGGTGTGGGTATAGAGAGGGCGAATGGCGCCATCTGAGTGTGGAGGTAGAGATGAAGCATATGGGTGTGCCTCTGAGGGGTGGAGCATCTTGGTGTAGGTATGGAGGGACGGATGTTGGTGTCTGTGTGGGTTCGGATGGAGGAATGGTGGCATGTAGGTCAGAAGGGAGGTGGCATTTGAATCTGGAACGTGTTTGGAAGGAGAAATGGGGCATTTGAGTGTGAATGTGGTGAGCCCGACCTCGGTTGCATCCCAGACGTGCACACCCACAGCCCGGGGCACCTCTCGCAGAGCGGTCCGGTGCGCGTGGTCAACCAGCCCCCTCTCCTCACTGAGCCCGCATCTGCGCTGGCCGGGGGCGCACACTCCTCTCTCTGACCTGCCAGCGGCTGGGCATTGGTGGGCACACCCTGGTCAGCAGGGAAGCCCCAAGTGGGGGCGGCCGGGAGCCGAGGGAAACCCCAGGCAGACAGGGGTCCGGCACGCCAGGCATGAGCCCTGAGCCATGGTGCAGCTGGCTCACTTGACGGTGGGCGCCAAGGTTCTAGCCGCCCACATCTGTGGGTGAGCAATGGCCAGGCCCGCTGGCACAGTGGGTGACCTTCCCTCTTGCCCAGGTACCTGGAGCTGGGCCCTATACGGCCGGGCTGGGGTTTGAAGACTCTAGTGGTCCCACCTGACCCCCTGTCTGTGCTGTCTCTGGCCTTCCTCGTTGTCCATCTCCCAGACAGCCCCCCCTCCCAAAAGGGAAGCGGAAGGGGTCGGGGAAGGATGAGTGGATCGGGCCGTGTGGGCAGGTGGCGGAGCGGCCTACCTCCATCCCCCTGGGAAGCGCTGTGCTGCTGCAGCTGGCTGTCAGGCTGAGCACCTGGATTATTATTATTTATTTTATTTGAAACCACAATGGTTTCGGCCGAGCTAGACAGGGAGCTGGGCTGTCCTGCCACAGCCAGTGCTGCCTCCCCAGACCTCTCCTGCACCGGCAGGGTCAGGCCGACGTCTAGAACAAAAAAAGTTGCCTGTGGCTCTTGGCGGTGGATCACTCTACTCGTGCATCGATGAAAAACGCAGCTAGCTGCGAGAATTAGTGTGAATTGCAGGACACATTGATCAACACATCGATCGCACCATGTGGCCCTTGGTTTTTCCTGGGACTACGCCTGTCTGAGGGTCGCTTGTACATCAATCGCCCCAGGGGTTACTCCCAGGGGCGTGGCTGGGGCTGTCGCAGGGACCCCATTCCATTCATCCCCCCAAGGTCAGACCCCGATCAGCACAGTCGCTGGATCCTTGGATCTGGCACGCAAGCTCATTGCCAACGCATCCTGGGTTCCCCAGTTTCCCCACCTCATGCTGGTTTCGGGAGGGCTGGGTGGCCGACGCGCCCCATATGTGGTGGCGGCGGCAGCAGGCTTTAAAAAAGCCTGGCGCACCTTCACCCTACCCCGGGGCACCTGGCCATGCTGTGTGTGGCTGTCTTTGGTCCCACGGCTGCCAGCGCAGGATGACCATGGAGCGCGGACCTCGTGACCATGTGGGCTTCAGTCACAGATTGGGACAGAATTCACTCGCCTGCGCCAAGGGCTGGGGCAACCCCCCCCTTACGGGCCCGAGGCCAGCTGCCCTGAGCTTTGTGCTCCCCGACCACGGCCGAGCATCGGTTATCTTAGGATAGCCGGCCTCAGGGCCGGTGTGTAGAGCCGCTTGCCTCAGGACTTGAGTGTGGACAGAAGGGGGCCACCTCACTCACCCGTAGTGCACCGCATGTTTGTGGGGAATCTGGTGCTAAATCATTCATAGGCAACCTGATTTTGGTTCAGGGTTTCATAAGTAGCAGAGCAGCTACCTCGCTGCGATCTATTGGAAGTCATCCTCTGAGCCAAGCTTTTGTTGCAAGGGGGCAGCCCCGCCAAGGTTCTCCATCCTTCCTCCTGGGGCCTGCGGGGCGCACAGGAAAATACCAACCACCCTAGGGGCACACCCGCAGGGGTGTGCGGGCTGGGAGGGGAGCACTCTTCTCACCTTTCCTGGTCAGCCTGGCAGACCAGATGGCCTTAGGCCCAGGCCTTCGAGGTGGTGCCTTAAGCCCCTGGACAGGGCAGGGGAAGAGAGGGTGCAGCCACCCCAGGGCGCGGGGGTTGTACATAAAGCATGTGCCCCTGGACAGTGGGGGTGGGGCAGGCCCGGCTGGCCATCTGGCCTGGTAGTAAGTAGGCCCAGATGGCCCAAGTTGTAGCTGGTGGACCAGATGGCCCGAGTTGCGGCTGACTCCTGCATTTGTCTCAGGTCGGGTTCCGTAAGCTTAACAGTCGGCGTGGAAGTGTCTCCCCGGCCCGAGTGCGCTGAGGTGGTGCCTTAAACCCAGGGCAGGGAAGAGAGGCAGCAGCTTAAGCACCCACCCCAGAGCACGGGGGGGGGGGGGTGGTACCTTAAGCCTGTGCCCCTGGGCGGTGGGGGCGGGGGGGAGGTACGGCCGCCGGGCCATCTGGCCTGGGGAGTAGGCCCAGATGGTCCGAGTTGTGGTTGCCGCGGCTGACTCCTGCATTTGTCTACGGTTGGCATGGAAGTGCCACCTTGCGGCCTTCAGGGCGGCCGTGGCGCAATTACCGGCTTTAGTTCAATGGCGTTCGTGGGTTGCTCCCGGTCCTCTGGCAAGTATCAACCACGTGTGGTCAGATCCAAGACGAGGTGCGTGTGTCAAGGGGCGCCCTGAGCGGGTCCCTTTTCTCCGCGTGGGGGTAAATTCGCTCGCAGTGGCCGGCCCCGAGTTCCACAGTGTTTGTGGGTTAGTCCTGGAGGGAAAAGCTCTAATGTTGTGGGAGCAGCTCAGGCCAGAGCTCCAGGGCGAAAGCCCCCCGACCCAGTGGTAGTCGCATCGCTCCCCATAGGGAAAAGCTCTAAAGGGGCCCTGCTAAAGCTCCGGGGTGGCTGGCGGCGGGGGTGTCCTGGCCTTGGTTGCCTGTCTCACATCTGGGTTGACTGTCCCCAAGCCCGGTGGTGATCGTGGGGAGCCCTTTCCCTTTCTGGAGGGTAAAGCTCTAATGTGGCGGGAGAAGCTCTAAGGCGGCCCGGGCCAGAGCTCCAGGGTGTCTGGGGCTGCTGCCCCCACTGGCCTTGGGTGCCAGCCTTGTGCGTGTGGGTGGAGCCCCCAAGCCTTGCGGTAGTTGCGGGGAGCCCTAGAAGGAGAAGCTCTAAATGGGCCCTGCTAAAGCTCCAGGATGGCTCGGGGGCGGGGGGGGATTGCTGGTCCCCCCAAGCACCCAGCCTTGGGTACCTGTCTCCCATGTGGGGCGACTGTCCCTCCCCAGAGGGATAAGCTTCAGGGTGGATCAAAAACCTCTTACGTGCAGGGGAGGGGGAGAAAAACTCTAAGGTGGCCTTGCCAGAGCTCAAGGATGACGATTGGTGCTGGCCCATGTCTTTGGGCACCTGCCGGTGCCCTGTCCTTTGTCAGGTGGGGGAGCCAAAGGCCCTTCCCATCCAGAACCAATGGAATGCTTTGACCTACCAGATGACCGCTCTCCGAGCCCGGCCATCTGGTTATTGGCCAGAGGAATGTCTGCAAGGACCAGGCGGCTTGGCTGCTCTGGAAGTTCTGATGGGCGTCAGTTTAAAATGTTTCTCCAGTTGGGTCTATAAGGAGCCCGACTCTTTTGCCGAGAGATCCCACTCTGTCACTCTGGGTACACAGATGACAAAACGTAGTGTCCTTCCTCCGGATTACTATAGACTGGGTGAGAGGGACCTGTCTGCGCTCCTCTTGGTTCTCGCTGCCCAACCCGGGCTCTATGGTGAAAACCCAGGCCAGCCGGGGGGTGTGCCCCACGCAATGCCCCAGCAGAGACTGGCCTGCTGGGGGTGCTCTTCCGAGCACTCCATGGGATCGATTTGGTGCACTTGGCCTGTCTAGGGTTGGACTGCTTGGCCAGCCTCAGCTGTTTCAAACAATTTGCTTCCACCCGCCTTGGGACCGTGTCAAGGGTGTGCTTCCCTCGGGGAGGGCCCCCTCATTTGGGCAGCTCTACAGCGAAAGCTGAGCAGCCCGGCAACTCCCCAGTGGTCAGATCAGACGGGATCCCCTCGCAAGCCACGACGCGGCCCCTCCTCCACTAAGCACGTTTCTCCAGCAGTTCGGAACACACGTTGTCTGCTGACCCCCTCTGTCGCCTTACCAGTGGCAGCGTGCTGGCAAACCCCCCTACCGGTTCAAGTTGTGCCTGGCCTCTCCCTCCCACCCTGTGCATGGCTGAGCAGGCCCGGCCGCCGGCATCCGCGTGACCAACCTGTCCACCCGACCCGCACAAGTCTAGGGATGCTCTTTGGCACTCGGGTCCTGCAGACAGCCCCAGAGGGTGCGAAGGTTGGCTCTGAGGCAGTCGCGCGGCTCCCCCCGTTGCCACCCTCCAGCAGGTGCGGCTACCTCATTGATCCTGCCAGTAGCATATGTGTGTCTCAAAGATTAAGCCATGCATGTGTAAGTACAAACAACTGGTACAGTGAAACTGCAAATGGCTCATTAAATCAGTTATGGTTCCATTGATCGCGCCATCTGTTACTTGGATAACTGGTAATTCTAGAGCTAATACATGCTGACGAGCGCAGACCTCCCGGGATGCATGCATTTATCAGACCAAGACCAATCCGGGCTCGCCCGGCCGCTTTGGTGACTCTAAATAACCTCAGGCCGATCGCACATCCATGTGACCGCGACTATGTATTCAGATCAACTTTCGATGGTACTCTGTGCCTACCATGGTGACCACGGGCAATGGGGAATCAGGGTTTGATTCTGGAGATGGAGCCTAAGAAACGGCCATCACATCAAGGAATGCAGCAGGCGCCCAAATTACCCAATCCCGACTCCGGGAGTGAGTGACGAAAAATAACAGTAGAGGATTCTTTCGAGGCACTGTAATTGGAATGAGTACAATTTTAAAATCATTTAACGAGTACCCATTGGAGGGCAAGTCTGGTGCCAGCAGCCGTGGTAATTCCAGCTCCAATAGCATATATTAAAGTTGCTGCAGTTAAAAAGCTTGTAGTTGGATCTTGGGATTGAGCTGGAGGTCCGCCGTGAGGTGAGCTACCACTGCCTGTCCCAGCCCCTGCCCGAGTGTCCTGGGGGTCTGAAGAGATAACTTTGAAAAAAGTACATTGTTCAAAGCAGGCTTGTCACCTAAATACTTAAAGGATACTTCCGGGACTTTTTTTTTATTGTCCCTACGGTTCGGCCATGTGTTTTTAAGCATAAATCGGTAGATCGTAGAAAACTTTCCTATGGACCTTACCCGACTTTTCGTCCATTAACACACTCGAAATCAGCCGCCATTTTGTGATAATCCTATCATTTCCCCCCATCGACCTGGCTCACCTGCGTTTGCGGCACTAAATCATATCCCCCGCCCCTGAAACAGACTTTATCAAAACAATTCATATTCCCCGCCTCTATCCGTGACGTGACTGTGCTGCGTAGGCAAACGCGCCCAGGCGTCTTCTACGCGACTCCACACAGAACCCGGAAACCAACACAGATCAGCTCACAACACAGCGCGCCACAATTCGGAATATGAAACTGTACTTTTAAATCAAACCGCAAGATTGTAAATTTGGTAAAGTACATTTATTTGACATCAAATGTTTAGAGAATATTCAGCGATTTGCATTTTTATTTGCTCTCGATCCAAAATAGTTCGTCTTGAGGCAAGCGATGTTCGTGTGCAGTACACAGGGTGTTGGTTTACGATAAAATAAGCTCTTCGGTCGCACTGATAATCGCATGGCTGTTCCAACAACGAGGCACTAGGCCACCACAACGGTATGTATGTTGCATCTAGCCATTAGTACCGCGTAAGGGCATACTTGTACTTGGCGATCGTCCCATAAAATGGTCAGGGTGGTAACGTTGTTCACGCGGAGAAGCAACTGGCGGTTGTAAAAGCCATCCGCCGGTGTCTGGTACTCGTGACACAGACAATAATGAAGGATGTACCTGTTTTAAAAACATAAAAAATGAAATTAGTCTCACCATCAGATCTTTATTAAAATTATTCATTTTATATATTAGGTCGGGAAATTATTTCATAGCTAGGACAGTGCAACTGGGTATTATACGTCATTTCCAGTAACCCACCCCCTCTCCTCCGCCTTTTTCAGAGCCGCATGAGCGCCAGTGGACCACTTCGTCACTGATATGATATAATATGGCATTTGCAACGCGCCTATACACAAGTGTTTCAAGGCGTGGCGAGGCAGGGAGGGGGGGGAACAAGGAGAAGACAGACAACGATCCTACTAGGCCAGGTGTCATTCAGATCGCGCAAGTGCAGGGGTAGGGGGAAGGTAAAAGTGCAAGGGGAAGGGGAGGGGGGAAGTGGAATACAAGGTAAGTAGCATAAAATAATAAATACATAGGGCCAGCTGGTGGCGAGTGCAAGGTAAGTGCAGAACAAGTGCTGGGAAGGGGGGGCTGTAGGATACTGAGACAGTCCCCCAGTGCAGGGGTTGACAGGGAGGCAGTGCAGGTGGAGAGTGGAAGGGCCCAGGACCGTGGTCGCAGACAGTGGACCAGTTGTAGCAGGGGAGAGGGAGAGAGAAAGTAGAAGCAAAGAGGAAGGTTTTGAGGTGCTTCCGTAAAAGGAGATGGTTCTCCTCAAGATAGTGCGCGGTACAAAACAATATGCCACATAGAACGAACAAGTACAACTTAACCCGTCTTTAAAGCTACTGTATAGTAATTAAATTGCGGTATAAACTCATCTAAAGAGTTACTTACATTATATTTGCATTTTCCATTGTGTCTGTGCGTAGGGCAGCCCCGAAATACCACTCCTTCTATGCCGACGTTATTTCTTCTAATGAACGAACATTAAATGGCTATCGTTTCTGAAATTTTATTCATTATCGTTTCTTACGTTATTGCACCACACCCCAAAGAAAAGAAGTCTTTCGGGATGGTCCCGGCCTGTCAAGGTCAAATAACAATAGAACCTTATACTGAGTTGTGGGCCATTCCGGCACCCGAGCAAATAATCAAAGCAGCTGACCTTCACTTTGAACGAGCACACATTCCTAGTTAGCTACATTCAGTGTAAGGCCATCTCACAGGACTTGAAATTTACACTCCATCTTTGCATTTTGTCTGCGTGCTTTGCAGCCCCAGAGAACCATAAATACGGAGACATTCTATATTTTTTGAAAAATGATTTATATTACTGTTTGGTTTAATTTAATGCGCAAATGAACAAGGTTGGATAGACACATTGCATGTACACTGAGCAATCACTTTTATTTACACAATACATAGCTACACATATTCAATGGGCCTGCGACATGAGGAGACTCGAGAGCAAAGTCACAGGTGACACCCGGGTGGTTCGCACTACTGCACGGTGAAGGGAGGGGCAAGGGTGGAGAGACACATTGCATGTACACTGAGCAATCACTTTTATTTACACATTACATAGATACACATATTCAATGGGCCTGCAACATGAGGAGACTCGAGAGAACAGACAATCAAATTACAATCATTTAAACCGTGATGTGTATTTCTCAATGAGCTCTGCTTTAGGTGGACATGGAACAGAGGCAATGTTGGGTGGCAATGCAGTTGTCCCCTGCACAGGTTCGTTCACAACTCCATGTATGTGCCTATCTAGGACATCAACAATAAGTCTCTCAATAAACTCATATTGCATATCCTCAAACACTGGTTTGATCACCCATTGTTTACTTCTTTTAGTGAAGGCCTTATTGTAGCGAAGCGTCCCTAAAGTTCCGGTCGTCCTACTTTGTTGACGGCCAACATTATGGTTATGTGCCAAGACCGATAGAAGAGTCCGATTTATCATGCCCTCCATGCCAAAATGCAATCGTTTTGGCCTGTACTTTAGGCACATATTGTGGAACACCTCCAAATCTCCTATGTGGCAGAATTCTGTGAGTCCCCTCAAATCTCTTGTTATAGTTTTATCAAATACAATCTTTTCAATGGCTTTGTGAGTGGGTGATGAAGGAATCAACCACTTCTTCTTCCGTGCCTCCTCTGTGGACAAATGGCCATGTTCACAATTGTGGAAATGTTGGTTTGTGGTCCAGCGGTGAACGTTGCTACAGTGTAGCATTACTGACCGCCATTTTTCCAGTAGAATTTCCAACGACCCTTCACATGTTTTTGAGCTCCACCAAAGATGGTTGCTGATTGACTTGGACCACTGTGAAATACCTTGCATATCTTTTTTTTTACCTGCAGCCGACATTTTTTTATTGATTGTTTTTGCAAGATGCCATACGTCAAATTGGTGATTTATATTTTTGTACTCTTCTCTCATTGTCTTGGCAATTGAAACGTGTCTGTCCGTGGCTATCAGGTCGATCACCATTCCCCGCGATTGTAGTTCTTGCAATGATGCTACAAAGCCAACTTTCTCCATGGCCACTGAGGATGTACTTTGTGACACCTGCACGACCACCGAACTCACAATTTTCTTACTTTCCATGTCCTGAAAGTGGTAGGTGCAGTACTTGGCTGAAAATCCTGGGCTTTCGCACTGTCCATCACCGGCTAGCCTGAACCGTTTGCCCGCGAATGTACTTTCAACAGACATTTTTTCCATTCTCCAAGCTTCGCTAATGGCTGGAAATAGATAATCGGTTTGGTATTTGTAGAACTGAGTTTTCGCAATGAAATGGATTCCCACAAACTGAAAGAAATACTCTAACTTTTTAAAACTTGAACCACTAAAAAGTGCGGCCGCTGCACAAAGTAGATTGCCTGCTGGCAGTTGCCCCAGCATGGGTTGTGCAGACCGTGAGAACGGATGATATTGTGTACAGGTGGCATGTATTTTAAGGTTAGTGCCTCGAATTGCACGAGTCACATTAATCAATGGCTCCCCACATACTTCCCCACCAACCTAATGCCCACATTTCATCTTAATAATAATATCAATCAAACAACTATCGAATACAATGAATTTGGCCTCTTTCCTTATACTGTCACTCTGCATCCCAGCTGGTTCGCCCTGTAACCTTGAGGACATGTCACTCACATTAAAGGTACAATCTCTGATATCGTCTTCCGCTATGTTCAGTGATATTGATGGTGTTTCATTGTCGTCCATTTCATTCTCTTCCATTGCAACATCTGTTCCTTCTCCGGCGATGGGAGAATAAAACAATTTCTTCAACTTTCTCGCGGTCTTAGTTTTTGCGGGTGTGGATTCTGTGAATTGATCTCCGACTGCATCCGAACTACTAGGAGGACATTCACTATCAATGGCTGGTGGTGGTATAGCTCCGTTGTCAATCACTTCATATTCTTCCCATTGGCACGATGCATCTCCAGTCTCAAGTCCCTGGCAAAAGGTTTGACAAGCAACATCTCTCGTTCGCTTCACTGTCTGTGTAGATCTAGTTCGTACACCCACTCGCAACTAGAGGACAGATTGGAAAAGGGATGTTCAGTTTAAACGCAATTTACAGTATTGAACTATTAACAGTGAAAAACAACATAATATAGTGACCAGGACACTAACCTTCTTTTGCTTTCTTTTCTTTGAAACTTTCTTGCCTCGAACTTCAACATCTGGACGCTGTTGCTCCAACTCGTGTGTGCATGTCTCCACTTCCTCTTGCGCTGCAACGACTATATTTTCATAAGCACATCCATCACGCACTGACGCTCCATCGACTCCCTGAAACATCGAACTTTCATTAGTATGTATAATATTATTGAAAACACAAAATGTACTTGGGGACCAATACCCACGTACATCTCAATAGCAAAACACGTATGAACGCATTGTGTAGAACATTCAAACGACAATTATTCACGCATTGTTGATCTAGTTAGATGGAACTGTCAAGATCCATACCTCGGGCTCCGCATAGACTTCCATTGATGATATTATTGAAGATGACGCTTCAGCAACTCCCTGAAACACAGTAATTGCATTAGTATGGTTTTCTATTTTGTTAAAAAGAACATAAACTTTGTGCAGGCGTCAACGGCTCATCTAAATAGACCTGCACAAATGATCAGTTGTCTAAAATAAATAATGGATATCTAAATATGATTCGATTTGCTCGATCGTTGGAAGTGTCACCACCCAGAGATCTGCATCAACTACTAGGGGTGATGTTCTTGTAGAAGAAGCTCTGTCATCTCCCTGAAACATAGTACTTGCGTTAATAAAGAAGGAAGTATAGCGGATGTAATCACGTCATATGATCTCGCTTGATCGAACTGTCAGTATCCATACCTCGAAATGCATAAGAACATCAAGGGACGCTGTAACTGCGGTGCACACTTCTGCAAGCTGTTGCGCCGATCCGTAACTGCATGCTCCCCCTTCTTCTTGGACTAATGCTCCATCGACTCCCTGAAACATAGGACTTTCATTAGTAATGAACACAATATTGAAAAAAGAAGACACATAGGAGGGCGACGACAGAAGGACATATCAATGGCTAAAAACGAAAGAAACATTGTGTGTAACAATCACGCTACAAGAATGCAAGATCTGATGATCTCCATCGATGGAACTGTCCGGAAACGTACCTCGAGCATCTGAGTGACATCAACGGTTGTCGTCAATGCGTTGGACTCCTCAGCATCTCCCTGAAAGACAGTACTTGCATTATTTTGGATAACAATAATTATAACTGAAAACAAAGACTAGAGGACGAGTACTAGGGTGTACCATTAGGTAAAATAATTACACGATAAATTAAAACTATTGATTTACATGCCTAAAACAAGTCAGTGGCAGAATAGCTAAGTAAGATTACCCGATAGGCGCTTGAAGTGGCTGATGACTGCAATAACGACACGGATGGAGAATCTTCCGCCTTCATATTGAGTGGATACATAAATGGGGAAATTATTGTTAGCTAATGCTACACACTACCGCAAGGCCGAGAGCTAAATCCGTAAACTTGACTCACCAGTGGAGGGATGTGGACGAATAGAGTGGGAATAGCGGTTGAGAGCAATTTTCGCGTCGCTCGCGGTGTTTTCTTCTTTATTAGCAATGATGTGGAGTACATGTCTGAGCTAAAGTGCCTGCTGCAGATGCGGTATCGATCACCCCTCTTGTCCGCAAAGACTTCTAGGACTCTACTTTCAAGCTCAGACGGTGGATATCCGCAATATCGGACCCATTCTCTTATCTGATCTATTGTCTTAGGGAAAACATGCATTATAGTACCTTCAGATTTATTATGGGTCTTCGAAGGGCAACCGCCAATGGAACAGGCAGGCATTGTGGAAAGTTCTGAAAAGTAAAGATCAACAATTCTCTATGAATACCAATGTGTTAAAAAATTAAATGACACATAAAAGGTTCAATGCAAGGTTTGTTTTGGTTCTTGGAACTATACACGTTATTCACATGCGGATATGTATTTGAATAACTTTAAAAAAAATAGAAAAATAATTTGACTAAACTCAGAACATGTGACTAGTTCCTTGCATGTACTGTCTTGAACGAAAAGAAAACATGGTTGCAATTTGATGACTACTAGCAAATAGATATAAATTAAAAAATTGGACGCAAAATGATTATGGTACATGGCCTTACCTTGACGAACAAACAGTTAGATGCAGGGATCAGAGTAGTTTCTTGTCGTAGAACAGGGAGCAGTTCACAGGTTGCAAACTGACGAGTTTGCTCGAAGTGGTCACGGAAATTCACAGAGACGAAGAGCAGATAACCAGCACCTTCACGGGTTGACTAGCAAAGCGCAAAGAAGTTCTCATTAGAAATATGAAGTGGGTTATAAAGAATTCGAAACAGGGGTGTGTTTGTGAATGAATGACGTGTATATGTCGTGGCATTATGCGGTTTGCAGGGGGGCGTCCAGCGTGAGGGGGGATGCTTGGCAGGAGACACGGGGTCTGGAGGTAGACATGGGAACAACAACCCATGCTCTATAGACCACTTTGAAGTGTACATGGTCTTTGGCACCTCTTGGCCTTTATTGCTCCCTGACAGCTCCACTTGCCAGCGCAAGTACCCCGGTGCGAACTGCCTTTGATAGGGCGGGGGGTGGATTGGGGCGGTGGTCGTGCAGACAAGACTCGTTTGCCGCAGGGCCTCACCAAGGAGAGGCCATCTAACTGCATGCAAGAGGCAGGCTGCAGGATCTAGTACATGGAAGGCAGGGGGGTGAGTTTATAAATACCTCACCCTCCCAGGAGAATATATGGGTGCAGTTCACCCTGGAGACCCTGGATGCCTAGGCAGTTAGTCAGCAGCAGGCTGGCCTGTGGTGGCAAGGCGGCACGGGCCAGAGGGGGTCATCTCTGTACCCGGTGCCCAAAAGGATGATTTATTATGATCAACCATATTGATTATTTACCTATAACCATGTTTTGTATCAATAAAATCCAACGGCCTTTTATTGCCAACGCTTGAACAAAGTGGTGTGGTAAGTATTTTTGGGGGAGGAGGCAAGGCCGGGATGGAGACACACTAGATTCATTTAAAAAATCAAAACAACCATTGTTAAAATATATGTTGGGTTTTATTTTAGATCTTAATTTCAATTGAACATAAATAATAAACATTACACATTGTAAAGTTCCGGTTGCAGCACATCCAGGGAAAATCCGCGGTATTGTCCACGGTCGCTGGGGAAATGTTGTCTAATGGCAAGTACCGCACAGGCAGGTATTACTCTCCGAACGCGGTGTCCGAGCCTCCCGTGAAGCCACCAAGTGAAGCAATGATAGGCCACCAGCCTGTACCACCTGTGAAAAAGAAAGATGCAAACTGTATTAAAATGACAAAACTTTCTTATCAATGTCGATTCAGGTAAAAAATGTCATTCTGCTTTGAAAAAAATTCTATCTAGAAAATGCACAATATGGAACCAATTTACATGCGTTCGAATGATATGTAGATGTAATTTTATATGTGGGAGACGACCATGAAATAGTAGTGGCATCACTGACATCACAACCAGAGTATACTTACTCGTTACTCGGATTACGCGGACGAACAGTGCCGCGAAGTTCGTGCATAAGCACCATCATCATCCTCAACACGGTCCGTGAGAGGCAGGCTTCCCTGAACTCTGGCAGCTCGGTGATGCATTGCGGACTTGGCTCGCCTTCCGAAATGTAGGCCAAGCACCCGGAATTTTCACGGCAGCAGCAGTTCTCCTCCTCAGTTGGCATTAGCTCGCACCGATTGCACGTGCACCAGGTGGAGACGCCGTCCATGCGACATGGTCCAGGCTCTTCATCCGTTGACTGGTCCTCCCAACTGCCGTCCGAATCCCCATCGTTTTCGCGTGCTTGCCTTTCCAGTAGTTCCTCCTCGGTGTACTCGGGCTCGTACATATACGGCATTATTGTAGCCATTGTGTGGTAAAGAAAGTAAAATAATTTACAGAGATGGTACAGGTGTTCACAAGGCCTAGAAGCGGCAAAGGTAGCTGACCAGAGCACAGAAACGAGTCACAGAATAATCAAAGTAACACAGAGAGAGTAATGGAATCGAAAATCTGCTGCTGTGTGTTGTGAAACGGTGTGTTTATACTTATTGAGGAAAGAGGCGTCCTGCCATTTCCATGGCGACACTTCATTAGCTGAGGCGCAGCGATTGTTGACACGAAACGTGCTTTGGCGTTGGGAAATGGGCGGTACGCGTCTGCTGATGTCAGGCTCAGGGGCTGTATTGTGAGATAATCTAAGACCCTGTGTACAGCAAAGGAACATCGCGTGCCTCAAAACGAACTTTTTGGAACGTGAGCAAATAAAAATGCAAATCGCTGAATATTCTCTAAACATTTGATGTCAAATAAATGTACTTTACCAAATTTACAATCTTGCGGTTTGATTTAAAAGTACAGTTTCATATTCCGAATTGTGGCACGCTGTGTTGTGAGCTGATCTGTGTTGGTTTCCGGGTTCTGTGTGGAGTCGCGTAGAAGACGCCTGGGCGCGTTTGCCTACGCAGCACAGTCACGTCACGGATAGAGGCGGGGAATATGAATGTTTTGATAAGCTCTGTTTCATGGGCGGGGGATATGATTTAGTGCCGCAAACGCAGGTGAGCCAGGTCGATGGGGGGAAATGATAGGATTATCACAAAATGGCGGCTGATTTCGAGTGCGTTAATGGACAAAAAGTCGGGTAAGGTCCATAGGAAAGTTTTCTACGATCTACCGATTTATGCTTAAAAACACATGGCCGAACCGTAGGGACAATAAAAAAAAAGTCCCGGAACTATCCTTTAAGCTAGGAATAATGGAATAGGACCATGGTTCTATTTTGTCGTTTTTCGGAACTGGGGCCGTGATTAAGAGGGACGGCCGGTGGCATTCGTATTGTGCCGCTAGAGGTGACATTCCTGGACCAGCGCAAGACGAACCAAAGTGAAAGCATTAGCCAATGTTTTCATTAATCAACTGGTTTTGGTTGTTGGTCTTCAGGTCTGCCACTCTGCCAAATTCCTCTTAGGAGTGCTGTTAACCTCCCGAGGGAAGTGTCCATGTCTGTTAGCACGACTAGGAGGTCGTCGGCAAAGGCCATTGCCTTATGGTCTGCCCCACCGAATGTAATCCCTTTTATTCCCCTCTCCTGTCTAATTCTAGCTAGGAAGAGTTCGGGAAAGTTTGCGTACAGGAATGGGGACATGGGCAGCCCTGCTTAGTACCACTAGTGATCCTTATCGCCTGGGAGACATGCCTATTGATAGCCAGCCTGATAAGTGGTGCTCCATAGTTGACTTTGACCAGGTGGACAAGGCCCGGGCCAAACCCCATAACCATCATGGTAGCAAACAAGAATGACCATTTGACTCGGTCAAATGCCTTCTCTGCATCTAGTGCTAACACTGCCTGCCCTCAGGACTGCCCTGTTTGACTTCGCTATCAGGTGGGATATTCACCTAATGTTGTCAAATGTTTGTCGCCCCTTGACAAAGCCTACTTGATCTGGGTGGATCAGGTCAGTGATTACTATATCCATTCTAGATGTTAGAATTTTTTGTAAAGATTTTGGCATCAAGATTTATTAGGGCAGTAAGGCGGTAGGAGCTACAGAGGGTTTGTTTCTTGTTTGGCTTAAGGAAGAGATTACCTTGGCCTCCTCCATGGACTGGGAGATGCGGCCCGTATCGGAGAAGGAGTAGAACAGGGATGTCATTAACGGGACTAATGTGGTATGGAATGCTTTATAGAATGTGGCGGGGTACCCGTCCGGGCCTGGGGCTTTATTTGGTTGTAGTGATTGGATCGCTGCACGCACCTCGTCTTAGGTAATCGTCCCTTCTAAAGCATCACGCTGGCTCTGTTCTAATCTTTTTAGCCAGCAAGATTTTAAGAAGGCCTTTTGGAGGTCACTCTCCGGTGCCTCTGCAGAGTAGAGGCTTGTATAGAATTCTGAACGCCTGAAGGATCTCTTCTGTACTTGTGGTTTCCTGTCCCTCCACCATCTGAATGTGGCGTATTGTACCTGCCGCCTCCTTCTGCTTAACCTACCTGGCTAAGAGCCGGCCTGTCTTGTTTGCCTGGAGGTAATACTTCTGCCTCAAGAATCAGAGCGATTTTACAGCTTGTTTAGCTAGAAGGATATTGATTTGCCCTTTGATATGCCTATACTCCCTCCTGATCATTACCCCCACTATCGGTCTCTATTACCCCTGTTCTAGGTCCACCTGAAGGGCCTTCTCGTGTTTGGCTCGAGATGCCTACTTTGCTATGAGCATCCCCCACATGGTTGCCTTAAAGGTGTCCCATACTACATGTTTCTGCACCTCTGGGGTCTTATTTTCCCCATCGAAGTTGCGGATGGACTTGTGTATCTCGTCGCAAATTACTGCATCTCTCAGCAGATGTCAGGGGAACCGCCACTTCCAGAGGTCTGCCCCCTCCCATTGGATTTGTAACTGCAGGGGAGTGTGGTCGGGCAGGGCTATGGTTTCCCTTTCTATGATCCGTACTTGGCAAAGCATTGTCTCCGAAACCAATATGTAATCAATTCTTGAGAATGTTCGGTGCACATGTGAGTAGTAAGTATACCCCTTGGAGTCCCCTTTTAGTTCATGCCATTTATCTGCTAATGCCATTCTGTTATGCTAGCCTGTAGTTTACTAGATGGGCCTTTAGATGTGGGTGTCCTGTCTGCGCTTCTGTCCGTGGATGGCCGCCACGCCAAGTTAAAATCCTGTCAGTCAGAGACGGCTACCAGGGGGCGCACATATGAAGTTGTGCTCCGTCTGAGCTCGCCCTGCAACGGTCCTTAAGGAGGTCTGAGCCCCCACTTTATGGACCCCCCCACGGCTGAGAATTCACACGGAGCTGTGTGACTACGTTCCCCGATGGCAGCAAAAAACCCGAAGGAAAACTGAAGTTTTGACCTCGAGGGACCCCTCTGAAGTTTACACACCTGAAAACGAAAGCGCAGCTCCCGGCTCGAGTCCTTCCCAGCCGATGCTTTACAGAGGCCCCGCACCGGGACAGAAGTGGCCCCCCACGGCTGGAGAACACTGCGGAGCGGTGCACGTCTTGTGCCCCCCCCCTTTTTCTTACTCGGCTGCTCATTCTGGGCTTGTGGATCGGCAGAGGGGACCCCCCCCAAGGAACCAGCAGTCGGCGATGCGCGGAGGCCCGTGACCAGCCGGCGGAGGGGCCCTGTGTCTGAGCGGACTGCGAGGAAATCAACCCGCCCGTGCCGAGACAACTCTCGCGCCCGAAGGCCGTCCCGCGGCTATGTCTGGGACCTCCGGGAGCCCACTGGTCTGGAGCCACTCCCTGCGGGTCAGAGTGCCGGGCACCATTACGTTGCACAACATGAGTGCTCCGCCGGGCCTCGCATTCCCCCAAGAGCACACCGCGAATCAAGGCGGCCACTTCCCTTTGCTCACGCAGATCGCACCCGCTTTACCGCCGTATCCCACAAGCAACGACGCATTAAACTCCCGCAAAGAGTCTTGAACTAGGCGGACACCTGTTCCTCCTCGAGCTACGCAACAGGACACACGGTGAGTGGACAGGGATAAGGATTTGTGGCAGAGAACTCTGACAGAAATGAGTGTTTGGATACCCTGCACCCTGTATTTCATCACAGAAAGGTGGCCCTGACCCATGGGTTGGACCCCCCTCATCTGGCATCGTCCCACGGTGGTCCCCGCCCTTTGAGCATATCAAACACTTGGTAGCCCAAGGGCTGGGCCCTCAGGTCTTGAGGCGCGTGCCCTCCTCGGTCGGTCAGAACGGGCGTCCCGTCTCACCCAGCAACCACAGCTCGGACCTTCCACATGTTAGTGAGCGGGCCACCTACGCACCCCTTGTGGTCCCTCCACTTCTGTGGCACTCCCGCCTAAACCGAACGACCTACCACACCCCGTGCATGGAGTCTAGGACACAAGGACCCGATAGCCTCGTACCCAAAAAGCCCTTATTGTGCTACGAAACCTCTCCTACCCTTCCTCTGACCTGCCACGGGACCACTGGAGTTCCACCTGTTAGATCAGTGGTGCGCCCCAGACTTATGGACGTTGGGAGGAAATTGGCACAGTTTAAGTTTTCCCAGGTCTCTGAGGCACCGCTGCTGCTTGATCCCGCGACTATGGCGTCCGAAGTGCCGAGGCAGCATTGACCAGAGCTGATATTGCCGACCTCCTCTCTGAAATGAAAGGGATGAGAGCAGACATAGGGAACAAGATTGATAAGATCACGAGCAGAATTGATAAGATGGAGGATACGCTCGAGGAAGTCGAGCACAATCAAACCTCATCGAGCACATTGGAAATGCAAATAGACCATCGTCTTGCAGAAGTGGAAAACAAGGAAGAGGAACTCCGACTAAAGGTCGACGATTTGGAAAATAGGGAACGTCGAAACAACATACGTGTCTTTGGTATTCCGGAGACGGAAGGAGAATCCGAAACGCACCTTAAAAAAGCACTCCATGATATCCTGAAACTGCTATTCAAAGATGATGCGGTAGATGAGCCCAAAATCGACAGAATACACAGAGCTGGAGGCAAACCAAGTGGCCCGAGGTCTGTTTTAGCTCGGTTCCACAATTACGCCGACAGGGCTCGGATTCTAGAAAGGGCCAGACTCACACCGCAGATCTCATTGGGAGACTCGACCATTGCCATTTTCCAAGATTTATCCTCCTTTACACTGGCGCTAAGGAAATGCCTCCCGATCACCAAACTGCTCAAGGACAAAGGCATCAGATACCGATGGGGCTACCCATTCTCACTAACATTCGAATGGGAAGGCACAAGGATGAAACTGACCTCTGAAAGAGACATTTCCAACACCATTGCTGACCTATTTGGTCCCCAACCAGACGGAAATCCCGCGCCTGCGCAGAACAACGCTGAAGGCCAATGGCAAACTAAAGGCCCTCAAAGAAGGAGAATGCAAGGGTCCAGAAAATTCAGGAGGATGAATGCCTCCTCGGACATGGAGCACCGATCCTTTTACTACTTCGTCCACTCACCATGTGGTGACAATTCGATTGACGGTGCTACGGTGGACGACACGACTGCCGACGAGACCCTCAGGTTGGACCCAGGAACGAGGTGTGATGGCTGAATCAGGAGATCCGAGGTACAAATGCGGGTCGGGGGGGGGAAATGTTTTTGAACTCGATTATGCCTGGACTAAAGACTACTGCCAAGATTATAAGGGTTAAAAGGCACGGGAGGTCTTCTACCCCCGGTTTCAAGTAATGAGAATGGGGGGCTCACAAGTTCAAGTTACGTTGTGTTTATGAATAAAGGACCGAAGGTTGTGAGGTTCATACTGGTGGTTCAAAAACGGCTAAATGATGTTGACTCAGCTGAATCGGGCGCCGCAAAGGGGGCTGGCTGTGAGTGACCCTACAATGGGCCGCTCTGTTGTTGGAGGTTGGGGGGGGAGATAGGAGGGAAATGGTTGGACTTTTACAGGTTCTTTTTGCGGAACAAGTGGCTGTGGGATGTATTTACCCATGCATCCGAGCCCTACCTCAAAACTGTGCAGTATTGACATGGAAAACATCATGATGGCCAGAGCTTCCCAGAAAATGCACAGGGAAATACATGAAGAATAGGCTGCCACTCATTTTTGCCGATGTTATGGGCACAGAAGGACACTGCCTAAAACCACCAGTGGACTACCCACACAGTAGTCTGAAACCATTGGGAATGGCAATGCTGATTGCCAAAAGCAAACCCATAACTGTTGGGAATTCATTTTCTTAAATCCCAAAAAGGGGTGCAGTACCAGTACTCACCACTATCAAAAAGCCGGCATTTTAAAACAACACCAGATTTTACTTGTTTGTAGAAAACTGAATAAATGAACCCAAAGCAAGCCAAAGAAAGACTTACTGAGAGGTGGATCCAATGTAAAGTTATATTCTGAAGTGACTTGAAGGTTTATAACAAGACTGGCTGAGCTGTGGATTTCAGCAGTTTAAGTAAATTTGGACTGAAAGACACTAAAAATCTAAATGTTTAAATTGACTGAGTGACCTACTTTTGAGTGTCACATAGGTTTCAATTGTTTAAATGTCATAGTTTTAAACTTAGAATCAGCATTCTAGCTGCATATGTAAAAATGTTTAGTTTTATTTGAATGCAGAAAACTGGGGAACAGAAATGACATGTAGCTAAAAACTGGCTTAAAGAGATTCCAATTTTGCCTGGCAACTACCCCCCATCAGGAGTGAAACTTGAGTCACAGCTGTGTTCCCAGGCCTATCTGCCTTTTGCTGGCCACACTAAGGATATGCCATCTCTCTGATAATTGAATTAAGGGGAGCCCCCACAGAATACAGGAGCTCTGAACAATGCAACCCCCTTCACCCAGGCAGATGGTTTATTGCAGATGTCGTAAAACAGCTTCCTCTTGGCAGAAGCTGGGAGGGGCAGGGTCTCTGAGCTTGGCAGAAACTGGAAAGACTGGTTTCTGTACCATGTGACCTGAAAAGACACACCCCTGCCAGCCAGAATATGGTTTTAGAAAAAGATGAATAACTCATAGTACGGACTTGTGAAAATTATTTAAATGATACCATAATTCTTGTGATTTTTCTGCCCACATTTTAAGACGTGTTAGGACCCGGTGGTATGTTCAGGGGGGTTTTAGCGGAAAAGAGGATATTACTCAAAATGTGTGCATGTGAAAAATCTGACACTTCATCAACTAATGTCCATACCTCTGGGTTAATGTCCGAAATTGCAAAATCAGTTAAAAAGTGCAAATGTTGCTATTTCTGAATGCAAGCCCCCAGGAAGAGCAGATTTGGACAGGGTATACCTCCTGTGATATGTGATGGGTGCGTGTAATTTTAAACGAATGTGTACCTGTGCAAATATGTTTTTTTTTATCAAATATAGATTGTGTGCAATTTGACAGGGGAGGATCCTCTGACCCATAAAACCTACAGCATCACTCTGACTCACAGTTCCTTCCCCAATCATGGGAGAGGGGAGAATTGGGCCAATGGCAAGTGTAGAGGAGTAGAGCCTAGTGATGCTGCACACACACCCATTTTCAAAACACATAAAAGCAGACAGACAGGACAGATAGGGACATTCATTTCCATCTGCTGCGGGACGCTCTGCGGGAAAATCCATACTTTACCTCCATCAATCTCTAGAGAAAGCTGTGCAGAAAGATCCAGACTTCAAATCCATCAATTTCCAGAACCAGAGAGAGAGCAGAGCTGACCCAGATCACTGTTAGCAGAACCAGAGACCCAGACCAGACCAGCAGAGTAGAGCTGACCCGGACGCTGTGCGCAGAGACCGTCCGTGGCGAGTGAAGAAAACCTGACCAGATCCGTGGCGAGGCCCATTTAATTCAAGAATATAGTGTGAGTACCTAGCAGACTTTGCAGAACCAATCTCTTAGTTAAAATAATATAATTCAATCTATTTTAATCTAAGTAGAACTGCCTCCTAACTGTCACCTGTCATTTTCTAGTTGCAAGCTGCACTTGTCACTTTGAATTTTAACATTCCAAATCCGAAAAACTACCTTTATTTAATCGCTCATATCTCCGTAACCGTTTGTGCTAGAGACTTGAATCGTGGCTTTCCTACGAACCTAGAACCGCATTCCTACCCCCGATACTTTTGCCGCAATCGCGAAAGACGCACTCGCGAATTTGCCGCGATTTGCAAAATTTCTCAACGTGTGAAAACAGCAGTTTTCTTGCTTTCAGTTGCCAAAAATTTGTTTAACCTGCTAGTTACTCCTAGATCCTTGCTAAAGTGAGCCTTGACTAATATTAACTTGATACCACTCACCCTGAACCTCTTGAGGGAATTAAAAGCATTTTAGCGTATTTTTCACTTCATTGCCAGCACATATAAAAGCATTTTGGGTCTGTGTTTCCAACTTTTGTAGTGTAAGCTTGCTGGGGTGAACTGAATTACATTTGATTGCATTTCTGAGAACTGTGTGCTTTCCTTCCATTTCCTTGCCTTGCTTTCCTTGCCTTGCATAAAGGGGGGGAGGGAATTGCCAGAGAAAAGGGATTACATTGTTTTGTTGAAATCATATTGAGTATTTTCTGTACTGCATTTTCATTCCACCTTGCATCCATTTGAAACCATAAAGTATTGTTGCTATCTTATCCATCCTATAACCACTCATCATTGATTATAAAGAAGTGTGCTAGTGCCAGACTATCCATTATTGATTACATATCAGATTAAGTGTGATATCCAATTATTAATTTATTATAAAGTGTGATATATATCTATATTGTTTAAATTCTCAAATAAACCTTTTAACTTGCAAAACAGAACTACTTCTTGGCTCAGTGGGGTCAGGGGGATTCCAATAGAGGGGTGTTATATAGGGGTAGTCATCCAGAACGCATGAACTGGACATAAAGATATATCAATAAGGGTTTCCATTCAGTATCCCAGACTAGGCATTGACTTAGCTGTAGTGTTGAATTGAATCCTCTTACATGGCACACTTCAAAACAACTACTGTATTGACTCTGCTTCTTCCTAAAGGCAAGATTCACACAGCGGTCAAACGGCAACATGAGCTTATAGAAGCTATACAACAGGTACAGAGATCAGTAATATCCCCATTGAAAATTCCTGATGGCAACCATACTAAACAATGACAAACTACGCATATGCAGACTCAATGTGAAGGGCCTAAACTCCCCCACGAAGCGCTCCCTGGTAGCCAGAGAATTCAAACGCTCCAACATTGACATCCTATTCCTCCAACACACTAACTAAGGGGAAATGAAACAACAATCCCGGGGGGGAACTATTGGACACTCACTATGGAGTTCCGGAATCTCAAAAAAAGCGGGAGTCGGGATACTGGTACGCAAGAGCCTCCGTATGTCACCCCAAAGCACCTGGGTAGACACAGAGGGAAGAGTTGCGATAATAACTGGACTCATACAGGAGATGCCTGTCACCCTAGCCACGGTCTATGCGCCTAACCATGGACAAAAAAAAGATTCCTCCATAAAGCGATTTAAAAAGTGTTCTGCATGGCACAAGTGCAAACAGTCCTTGGAGGCGACTTCAACATGTGGATGGACAGCTGACTAGACAGGCAAAGTAAAACAGACGCACTCCAGCCCCCACAACCAAGTGTGCAATCTGATATGAAAGCAACCCTCTCAACATTAGGCTTAACAGATACCTGGCGTCACCTCCACCCCATAGAAAGTGGCTTCACCTTTCGTTCCATCCCACATGAAACCCTCACAAGGATTAATTATATATTCCTCTCTGAAGGCCTTCTGCGAGAAACCCTGGCGGCAGATGTAGTCCCGATCTCTTGGTCGGACCACGACATGGTCCTGGCAGAGGTGCGATGGGTAAGGCAAATTCCCCAGAATACAAAGTGGCGGTGCAATGACTCTTTATGGACGGACACAGCATTCAGAGACGAATTTGAGAACGAAATCAAGCAATTCTTTGTCTCGAATGACACCGGAGAGGTTGGAAGAACCTCAGTGTGGGAAACTGCCAAAGCCACATGGAGAGGTATCCTTATCAGAGAGGGAGCCCGCAAAAATAGAGCGCACCCTGCTGGAAAAAAACAAAGAAAAACTATTCACAGCAGAGCGGCAAGCCCAATCAAACCCCCATGAAAGGTCAAGATACATCAGTGAAGCCAAAGAACTCAGAAGAACTGAAAATACTGGAGGTAGGCAAAATAACCCAAACCCTGCAGTATTTAAAACAAAAATACTACGAAAAAGGTGATAAAGCAGATGCCCTTCTAGCAGCTAGGCTTCATATGCAGAGAGCAGAGAGATGGGTGGATGTAATAGAAAGGACGGATGGCACGCTCCTAAACACTACTGAAACTCCCTGCCCCCCCCCACCAAGGCATTCAGGAGGCTTTTGTTTTCTTCTATGAGGACTTGTATACCTGTGACCCACCCCTCCCCCCAGGTGCCATAGACGAATACCTCAAAGACACTAAATTACCATCATTGAGACACGCTGAAACCGACGCCCTCGACGTTCCGGTCACTGAGGAGGAGGTCGCCGACGCCATCAAGCGGCTTAAACTTGGAAAATCGCCTGGAGACGACGGATTCACCCCTGGCTTCTATAAATCGTTCTCCACGTTTGTTGTGCCCTTTCCCAACGACACTCTTCAACGAAATCTTTGAAACAGGTAAAGCACCTCCGTCCAAGCCCTGCTCACGGTCATACCTAAGGAAGGCAGGAATCCGAAGCTATGCGGATCTTATCGTCCCATATCACTTCTGAATATAGACGCCAAAATATATGCAAGGGTTATAGCCGCACGTCTGGAGGCCCACTTACCACGCTTGGTGAATCCGGATCAGGTTGGTTTCGTGATGGGAAGACAAGGTGCGGACACCATGCGGAAAACACTCCATCTGATACACGAAGCACAGAACATGCGGGTGGGATCCGACCCTCCTGTCTTTGGACGCCGAAAAGGCATTCGACAGGGTGGACTGGGACTTTCTGGAAAAGGTCCTTGTTGAGGTGGGCCTCGGCCCGAAACTCTGCATTGCCATAAAGGCATTATACACATCCCCGCGAACATCAGTGTCCGTCAATGGTGGTTATTCCAGATGGTTCCCCCTGGAATGAGGAACAAGACAGGGATGCCCGCTGTCCGCCATTCTGTTTGTCCTGTCCCTAGAACCATTGGTACAGCAGTTGAGACTAGACGACAGGGTCCGGGGGATCAGGGTAGGGGACAAGGAATACAAGTTGGGCCTCTACGCGGACGACATATTGCTTCACCTTACTGATCCACTCGAGTCCATCCCGGCGGCATTAAACAGCATTGAGGAATATGGGCAGATGGCAGGTTTCAAAGTCAACACTGGAAAATCAATCCTGCTCCCACTTGACAAGAGCAGAGACAACGAAGAGGACAGATTGGCCCCCTGGGGATGAAAGTGAGCCTGTCTACATTGAGATATTTGGGCATCAATGTCAATCTCGACGCCCTGTATCTAGCTAACTTCCCTCCCATGGCCCTCACATTCCGAAACGATATGGAGAAATGGGCCAAACTCACTATTTCATGGCTGGGGCGCTTAAATGCCATTAAAATGGTGATTCTCCCTAAGATCCTCTACTTGTTCCAGATGCTCCCCATAAAATACCTAAAGAATATTTCACAGGGATAACAAAATCCCTGATGGCCTTCCTGTGGCAAGGCAACAAACCAAGAGTCCCCAAATCCCTACTTCATCTCAAGAAAGACGATGCGGGAGTGGGCCTCCCCAATCTAGAGTCATACTACAAAGCGACCCAGCTGCGAATAATAATTCCACACTTGAGACAGCGGGCAGACTTACATTGGATAGCCTTGGACAATTTCCACCTTTGCCCATATACTGTCGGAGAATGGCTGTGGGTCCCCAGACCCCAACTACGGAACAGCATTAAAAATGATCCCATACCAAATAAGGACATTAAAGGGATCACGACCTGGCCCTCCCCGCTAGGACATCTATGGGTCCCAGGAATACGCGATGACATATCCGAACCGCTGAGTTACCAGTCATGGTATGAGGCCGGACTTGAACGAGCTGGCCAATTATGCAGAAACAAGACTTTCATAACTATACAAGAACTCGAGGAAGCACTCAGTATAGGCCCATTATCGGTCTTCCAATACTTAAAACTGAAGGGAGTAATGTCACGGGAGAAATGGAAGGACCAACTACAGAGAGATCTCACGCCCTTCGAAAAATTCTTGGACACATGCACAGGCTCTAAGGGTCTGATCAGCGCTATGTACAATGCCTTGATAACGGTCAACACAGCCCCCTCAATCAAACTGCGGAAAAGATGGGAAACCAACCTGTGTAGACACCTCTCTGAAGAGATGTGGTTGTGCATATGTAGGCAGACGGCCAAATCATCGATATCATGCCAGTACAAACTTCATGCACTCAAGCTTCTCTACAGGTGGCAGTACGACCCCCTCCGACTTGCCAGAATGTAGCAGGGAGCCAGCCCGCAATGCTGGAGAGGTTGTAGCCAAAATGCAGCCTACTGGCATATGTGGTGGGGCTGTAATAAGGTCCAGGCTTACTGGGACGAGGTTCTCAGCTGGATTAAGGACCTAGATGAAGAAGAAAAGGAGAAACACCTCCTGCTGATCCTCTTCGGTCTAATTGAGGAAGAAGAAGTTATCCTAAAAGCCCCCTAGATGATCCTCGGGCTCTTATTGGCCGCAAGAGCCTGTCTTACGATGACCTGGAAGAGGCCGACCCTCCCCACCAAGGCGGAGTGGGCGAGCGTCGCCCGAAATATCTTCAGAATGGAGAATCTGACCCCTGCCCTACATGGGCGTGGTGCTTCCGTTGAAAATGAATGGGCAGAATTCTGTGCCAAATATATCACATGAGAGACTGTGTGCATAATGCTCTAGTATGATCACGTTGAAAACGTATCTGTTCTGATACCTGTACATGAGACAAGCCGTATTTGTTTACCATGTATACTCCGGCCTAATGTTGCCACTCGAACTCTGCAAAGACTATAATATGAAACGAGAGAGTTTATCTTGTTTTCGTTTTGGATACAGAAAGAAGGGGGGGAGGGGGTTTTCACCCTGATTCATAATATGTTCTTATGCGACTTCTTTCTCTTCACATGTTTTGTTTCTTGTTCTGTTTATGCTCTCAAGACAATTGTGTAATTTAAACCTGTAAAATCAATAAAATTGAAATTTCCAAAAAAATAAATCCTGTCAGTATTAGCTGGCTCGTTGTTAACTCGTTAAGCTTCTCCAAAACCCCCTGCAAGTATTCGTCCTGCCCTGAGTTGGGGGCGTACACTGGCGATTGTGAGAGGCCACCCCCCATTGTAGCTGGACGAAGAGGAATCTACCTTCCTTGTCGGCTTTTGTGCCTATTATTTCGACGTCCGGTAGGTGTCTAAACGCTATGAGGACCCCTTAAGCTTTGCTCTGGTCGTTGGCCTGCAGAACCTGGGGTTATCATCAACTTCATTATGTATCTGTCTTGCTTACGGATATCGGTCCCCTGGAGCGTCACAATATCGGGCTTGGTATCCTGGAGGAGGTTCTCCTGTTTCTGTCTCTTTAGTCGGTGTGTTTAGTCCTCTAATATTGAGTTTTAGTATTTGGATCCCTACCCATACCCAGTTACTTCCCGAGTGTAACCATGTCGAAACAATCCTCCTCTGGCTGGACTCGGCTCAACTTCCCCAGGCCGTAACTTCGCCCCCTCCGGCTGGACTCGGCTCAACTTCCCCAAGCCGTAACGTAGTCCTAGGTTGCTGGATCTCGTTCCCATCCCAGAGAATAACTATGCGGGGAGAGCCATTCCTCTGCTCTCCCCCGTGTCCAAGATCCGTCACCCCCACAGCCCCCGTCTCCCGGAACCGACCCTTAGACTAACATTCCCTGTGTAACCCCACTGAGTCTTAACCCTTGTCTCGCGATTCCCCCCCCCCCCCCGCTGCTGTTAAGTGGACAGCCTATTCAGCCTGGGGCTTCGGTTGCTATCCCCACCCCCCCGGACCCTGCAATTGTTTGTGTCTTGTCTCTGACCCTGTTAGGGAGAATTCTCTGTTTAGGCTGAATTTCCCTACCTAGTGAGTCCCCCAGCAGCTTTGCTGGATTTCTGGGGTTTATTTTTTTTCTCCTGCCAAGAGTGAGACTCTTTTACCCTCACTCTTGGGCATGTTGAAGTGTGTTTTCTTGGTTAAACCTTGTGTTGAATGGGCTATGGGGTCTTTTACTCCATAGGGCCTCATGTATTTTTTGTATGTGGGTTACACAGCACCCTCTGTGCCGTAACCCAGGGGTGTCCTAGGGACTCCCCAACATAGACTCCATACCCTGGGACTGACTACTGTCTCCCAGGGCATGTAAAGTCACCAAAGACTTTGCTAGTCTTAAATCCTGAACAGAACCAGTACAAACCATCATATTGTGGACGTACTGGCTGGGGCAATTCGATTGCCCCAGGGTCTGTTAGTCGCGGGGGCACGTCTCCGTCCCCCCTGATCGAGTTTTGGCTGGTGGCAGTGGAAACTACTTTTTATATTCGACCGCGAATATTTTCCTATGGGATTTCCCATTGTTTTAGGCTAACACATTTAATTATTTATTTACGGTAGCCTTAAACATACCGCCGGTTTATATATTTATTATTATAACTCCGGTTGGGATTTTTTGCCAAAGGGCAAGAAAATGGAGCTGATTGAAAGATTGTTAGCTAACCAAAGTCTGGGTGATGGTTCAGAGGAACCTACCACTCCAGCAACTGTAGATGACAGTATTGAAATTAACATGGAGCAAAATGTTGATGATTCTGAGGAAGAGTCAGAAGAGGAGGGTGAGGCTGTTGTGACTGTCCCCCCTAGGCCTCTGCCTGCTCTACCTGCTGTACCTACTGGACCTTTACCAGGTCCCACATTTAGTCCTCAGTACTTTGAACTGGAGAAAATGAAACTAGAATTGGAGTATAAGAAACTTAATGCTCAAACTGACAAAGAACTAAGGCTAAGGGAAATGGAGCTCAAGTATGACTTAGAAATGAAGAAATTATCTGTTGAAAATGCTTCTCTCTCTGGCTCATCTAGAAGTTCCAGTCCTAAAAGACCCCGGATGCCTAAAGAATTGGTTGGTATGTATGAGCCTAAGTTGGATGTGTTGGATTGGTTGTCTCTGTTTGAATATAATCATGGGCTCCAGAACATCACAGGAAATGACTTACTCACCTGGTTGTTCTCTAGGCTTCCCCCTGTTGCAACTGATGTGGTAATGGAGATGGGGGAGGAGGATAGGAAGGATTATGAATGTGTGAAACTAGCTTTGATAGCTAGATTTGGGAAGACCCCTTCCCAGTATCTTAAGAGGTTTAGGAGCCTCAAAAAGCATGATGGTACCCCTTGGGCTACCTGGGTGAGTGAAGGGTTGAAAAACTTAGAGGGATGGATTAAGGGTTACAAGGTGAACACTTATGAAGGTATGAAGAATTTGTTTATGTTGGAGACTATTTATGATGCCTGCTCTCCTGAGCTCAGACAACACTTGGCTGATTCCAAGGAATTAGATTCCCGGAAACTAGCTAGGGCTGCTGACTTGTGGGTTGCCAACCGGGCCACTCACAAGGATTCTGGGGTAACTCAGAAAAAGGATGGGGAGAAACAGCCTAAAAAGGACTCCAAAGAGAATTCTAATACCTCCCATACCAAAGAGGGCCACAAACAACCAAATAACCAGGGTAAGCCCCAGGGTAAACCACAACAGGCTAGTGTACCTTCTGGCCAAAAACCAGAAGGGGGTCAGGACAAGCCACCCTTTCAGAGAGCATTTGGACAATGCTATATCTGTAAGGCTACTGACCATATCAAAGGGGATCCCAGGTGCAAGGGTAAACCTGCAGGGATCAGCACAGTCTCCTTAGCCTTTACTCCAGGGGATGAAGTACAGATGGCTAGTGCCCACTTTGAGCTCTTTGCTGAAGAACCCTTGGGTCTTCAAGCAACTGTAAACTTAGAGCCTAGGGGTCTGGTTAGTCCCCAGAATAGGGTTGTGTATAACTCCCTACCTGTTAACTCTAAGGTGTATTATGTGGACAGTGTTCTTGTCAATGGCCAGGATACTCCTGCCAGGAGAAACACTGGGGCCAGCAGAACCGTAGTGGATGAAAGCTTCTTTCGACCTGAGGATGTGGCTAAAGCACCCAAAGGTCCCACTAAGATGTCTGGAGGCCCTGTCCAAATGGTTCCTATTCTACCAGCCCTCATTCAGTGTAACAACATGACAGTGAGGATCCCTGTCAGTGTTCAGACTGAGGTACCTGGGAAGGTCCTGTTGGGGAATGACCTAAGAACTCTAGGAGTAGTGTCACATACCCCCAGGCCTCCCAGCATGGAGAAGCAGAACTTAACCAAATTGGCTAGGAAGGCTACCTTGAAGGACCCTTCTAAGCCTGTGGGACCCTCTACTGAGAACCCCACTACAAGCCCTGGTTTTAGTAAGTTGACCTCTAACCCAGGCACCTTTCAGGATAGTATGCTAGGAACATGGGAGCCCCAACCAAGCTCCACCCTTGTTCCCCTAGTTTCAGAGTCTCTGACTCCCCCTGCTTCTGAGGAAGAGGTGGATAGACCAACTAGGCCCCTATCTGAACCTGAGAGAACTGGTAATTCTCAGTGCTGGTGGAAAACCAGAAAAGAAAAGTCTAAGGCCCGAAACCTTCAGACTGTTGGATCTTCTACTGAAGACCCCAACTCAAATCCTAATATTAAGGGGGAAACTCCTAAAATAGGTAAGGGTAGATATAAGAGGAAGGGGAAGCAGGTACATTGCCTAACCCCAACCCCTCCAACCAAGAGGCCTAAGACCCAACCTGCTCCCACAAGAGAGGTGGTGAGGAACCTTGGAGGCCCCTCTAGATCTAAGGGAATCCTTTATAAGGACCCCTTGGAAAAGCCTAACATAGGTTCAGAAGTTGTACCAACTTCTGAGGGACTGGTCAACCAGATCCCCTATAATACCAAAAAGACTAATGTTCCTCAAAGGGTTTGTAGGTCCTTTAGCTTGCAAAAGAAAACCTTTGAGTTCTCCCTTAAACACAGGTCAGGGTGTCACCATCAAAATGCTGATGGACTCTCTAGGATGTATATCATCGACTAGAGGTATGAGGTTCATCCAGGAGTGGATTAAATCCTCCTGTCCCTTAGTCTGGGGGGGGCGAGTGTTAGGGAGAATTCTCTGTTTAGGCTGAATTTCCCTACCTAGTGAGTCCCCCAGCAGCTTTGCTGGATTTCTGGGGTTTATTTTTTTTCTCCTGCCAAGAGTGAGACTCTTTTACCCTCACTCTTGGGCATGTTGAAGTGTGTTTTCTTGGTTAAACCTTGTGTTAAATGGGCTATGGGGTCTTTTACTCCATAGGGCCTCATGTATTTTTTGGATGTGGGTTACACAGCACCCTCTGTGCCGTAACCCAGGGGTGTCCTAGGGACTCCCCAACATAGACTCCATACCCTGGGACTGACTACTGTCTCCCAGGGCATGTAAAGTCACCAAAGACTTTACTAGTCTTAAATCCTGAACAGAACCAGTACAAACCATCATATTGTGGACGTACTGGCTGGGGCAATTCGATTGCCCCAGGGTCTGTTAGTCGCGGGGGCACGTCTCCGTCCCCCCTGATCGAGTTTTGGCTGGTGGCAGTGGAAACTACTTTTTATATTCGACCGCGAATATTTTCCTATGGGATTTCCCATTGTTTTAGGCTAACACATTTAATTATTTATTTACGGTAGCCTTAAACATACCGCCGGTTTATATATTTATTATTATAACTCCGGTTGGGATTTTTTGCCAAAACTTGATACTAAAATGGCGTTGGCGTTCGCCTCTGTAACTCTGACCCAAAGTTGAGCCCTTTGTCCCACTTTTGGCGGGCTTCTCCACAGAAGCCCTCCAAAGTGGTGCCACTCTGTCTGGGGTACTTAGGAGGGGTGGAGGGGGATTTAGGCACCCTGGACTGAGTTACCTAGGTAACTCAAGTCGCACTCCGTCCTGATTGGCCCAAGTGGTGAGCCGGCCGGCTCACCACTTAGCATGGTTGAGTGACAGCTAGGCTGGGTGAATGGGGGTTTGCTGCATAAAA
The DNA here is from genome assembly GCF_040938575.1 of Ambystoma mexicanum. Classification (NCBI taxonomy): domain Eukaryota; kingdom Metazoa; phylum Chordata; class Amphibia; order Caudata; family Ambystomatidae; genus Ambystoma; species Ambystoma mexicanum. The sequence continues at coordinate 699,969,612 of NC_090934.1, read as the reverse complement.
GCAGGGCTTTGGGGACTGGAACTTCAGAAGTCGCCACAGGACCTAAGAATCCAACGAGGGACGAGCTGAGCTGATCTGCTACGACGACACCGCCGGTGGAGCCCTGCTGAACCATCTCACCACTTTTCCCGACGACCGAGGAGAACTCTTAACGGAGTGGCTCCTTCCCTTGACTGGTGGGGACAACCAGTTTTCACCTTCTTTCCGTTCTTCGAGGTATCCCGTGGCCGCCTTGCCAGTGCCAAGCACCCCGGCAACCGGAACCCCACCACTTTTACCCCAACCGCGAAAGTCGGTACAACCCTTTAACCGGAGGACTCCGCGGCTGGTTTCTTCCCGGGCAGTGCAACGACCTTCTTCTTCTGCTCTTCAGCGAGATCTTCTTCTCCCCTGACCGACGTCGAGCCTTGCTGCCACTGCCTGGAACAACTGCCCCCGCTGGAGGATCCTTTCCGTTAAGGTACCGTGTTCCGCCTGGCTTCCCTTGCCACCGACTGTACGAGGTAGTTTTAGCCCTCGGCTTTCGATCCTGGGATTGCCTGGGACACTTTGGCTAAACTTTCTGAGCCTCTCTAACTCTTTTTCCGAACTCTTTTGCAAGACTCTGAATCCCTACCAACTGTGTGATCTTGGGCACGTTTTCGCTCTGTCTGCTCTAAGAGTGGGCGGGCCCTGCTTAGTGACTTTTGCTCACCTGTGACTTTGTGCTTCTTTGAGCTTACCAAAAGTGTTCTTGACCTTAGAGTGGTGTGTTTATCCTAACTCTGCTCTTTTTCCCTCCCTTCTTTCACCTACTAGAGTGTCATCTAACGTTAAGCGCTCACCTCTGTTTTAATTATGTGGTGTTAACCTAGAGTTGTCTAGATAGGAATAAGGATTGGGACTGCTTTCCATATAACTGTGTTTGGAGTGTTTTATTATATTTTGCTAGAGTGTTTTCAATTTGTGTGTTCTAAAAAAATAAATAACTATATACTTTTGAAACCAAGCTCTGGTCAGTGTTTGCTTGTGCTATTGTGCCTGAGTACATATTGTGTATACTTTGCATACTGCCTAGCTCTTCTTGAGGGAAGTCTGACTGCTCAGCCACAGCTACCAGGTAAATCTGGGTGGTGCAGACTGCTACCAAGTGGGTTTACTGCTATACCTGTAGTCTTAAATCTTTTGCAGTGTTCCCCAAGGGAACTGCACAGGTTTCTGCCTAACAGACCCCTCTACTCTTCTCCACTCCCATGGCTTCTCTTGGTGGCTTTCATGTTCTGGCCTCCTATTAGGTCTTCCCCCTGCATCCCCTTCTTTTTCAATATTCAGGATCTTGGGTCCCTCATCCATCGTAGTGATGTGGTGTTGGCACCCTTCCCACTTGAAGACCATTCCAAAGGGGAATGTCCACCTGGATCTTATCTAGGCTTTGGTAAGGGCTTTGGTTACCGGGCCCATTTGCCTCCTCATTGTTAGTATGGATTTGGCCAGGTCCTAGAAAAGTTCTGACGGCGCTGTTCACTTTTATCAGGGTTGCTTTCCTCGCCGCTTGGAGGATCCATTTGTTTCGGTCGTATCGCTGTAAAGCCATAGCCACTTCTCTTGGCCTGGCCCGGGTTTTTCTCGCTGCAGACCTTCTATCTGAGAATTTCTCCCCCAGCCATGTCCAGGAAATCTGTGAACACGTGCTGCATTGTTTCCCTGAGGTCGGCATCGCTCACACTTTCTGGCAGCCCCTAGACCCTGATGTTGGACCTTCCAGAGCGGTTCGCCACGTCCTTGGCTTCGAGCTCCAGGTTGTGTCGCTACCGCCTGCTGCTTCGCCAATACATCCATCTTCCGGGTGTTTTAAGTGAGTTTTTGAATGGCGTTTTCATTTGTATCAATTCAACGGTCGCCTTTGATTTCCTGCAGGAATTGTGCAAGTTCTGTGTGTATTAGGCTTAATTGTGTCTGAAGGGTAGCAGTAATTTGGTCACTGAATGCCTTAAAGCACTGTTGCAGCCCCTTGCTCGTGACCTCTTGCCCCTGTGGCAGCGTCAGGGGTTCCTCCAACTGCTGCCTCTCTGTCACCGATGGATCCTCTTCCTCCGGGGCTTACCCCTCATTTCTCCATAGCTTTTGGAGAGTCCCTTCTGTTTTCTTGAGATCTTGGCCCTTGAGGGTCCTTTTTTGGCCTCCTTGGCCTTGTTACGCAACATTGCCTGGTGATGGCAAGTGCCTGCCTGCACCTTACTGTAGGGGGCTTCTTCCCAGGCCTCTGAGGTTCCTCTTGACCCCGGGGTATTGGCCAGTTCTGTAGGGAGGGGATGCTTTTCTCTCCCTCCTGTGTGCAGCGGGGGTCTAGCTCCCCTTTAGAGCCTGGGTTGGTTGCCCCCTGGGGGCCGTGGGGCTAGTACGCTCAAAGGTGAAAGTAGTTATGGTCGCAGTGTCACACTGGCCTGGAGGTCAGGAGCTTCTTGAATTTCTTCCCGGGGGCACCCGTGCTCCCACCACTCCTGAGCCTCTAAGTATGCTCTTGAACCCATGGAGGTTCCTTCTCGGTTAATCATGCACAGCAGGGTTAGTTTTCATAAGGGTTGGTGGTGGAGCGAAGCAGCGCTCTCCTGCAGAGTCAAATGCTGGGGGTTGGGGCCACGCGCCGTCCCCACCCCACGCCCCCGGGTTCCTTCCCTGGCCGTTAGCGGGGGGATGGTGCAGGAGACTTAGTGCTGTCACCCTTCTATTACTGCAGTTTGCCTCCGATGTTGCTGAATGGTATGGGCTTGGGCCTTTGCCGGGGACCGGGTATGCTGCGGGTCTCCTGCCATAGGGGGGTCCCCTTCCAAGTGTAGGTTATGGTGCGCTGGGGCAGATGCTTTCATAAACCTCCATGTACATTGTTTGGGAGGGGAGCGTCTTGGGTGCGCCTGCTTCATGGCTGCCAACTCCCTTAATTATGCCTACTTACCCTGCGCCAGCTGGGGCGCATCACAGCTCATGGGGGCCCTGCGCCGCGTGGTTCGTGGAGGCCCTGCGCTGCGTGGAGCCGGGCTTGCTGTATGGGGCAGAGGCAGGCGCAGGATTTCAGGGGAATACTACCCGCTCCCTCTCATTTGTAGCTGGGTGCTGTATTGCCAGGGGATCTGCAGTGGTCCGCTAACACTCCCCAGTCTCGCCTATTTTGCTTTGGCTGAATGGGCACCCTGCGTCTTCTGCACCACCCGCGTGGGTTCTCTGATCTCCTCCGGCTCGACTGCCAGTCCCCACACAGGCATCGCTGATGGCGGTCTCAGGTCCACTAACTCTGCCCCCAAACGCTCCAGTTGGAGTTTTCTTGGGGACCGCTCGCTTCACGGGTCATCCCCTTTGCTTTTGCTGCCCTGGGGTCTTGTAATGCCGCTTATTGCTCCTTTTTCGGATGGACGGGGCGGAGCGCGCTCCTCACAGTGGGGTGGTCACGGGGGCCCTTTTGGAATCTTCTTATGAAGCTTTTTGAAGCCTTAGTCTGCCCTTTCTTGAGTAATCTTTCTTCCACACTTCTCAATCCATTTTTCGTCCAGGATGTGGCACAGAGGGGGTGGGGTGCTGGTCTCCAACGTTGATGATGCGGCTTGGCTGCACAACTCGGCAGCGTCGGTGCTTATTCCTTGACTTATCTGCCGCCTTTGATACCGTTGACCATGCCGCCTTGCTCGCCTGGGCCTGCCTTTCTGGTGTCGTTCTTTCCTGGTTTTCTTTGTTTCTCTCTAACCGAACAGTCAATTTCCATCCCCCCTTTTCACTCTGTACCGTCTGCCTTGAGATGTGGATTCCCTCAGGTTTCCTCCATTTTCCCGGTTTTGTTTAACATGTACATGTAACCTCTTACCAAGCTTATCTGCTCTCACGGCTTCCACTGTTATTCTTAACAGATCACACAGATCCTGGTCTGTTTAGATCTCTCTCTTGTCGAGACGGCGATCAGATTTAGGTCCTGTCTCGAAGCTGTGGGTGCATGGATGTGTAATAGCTGGTTCAAGGGGAAAAAAATGAGGTGTTGGTGGTGGGCCGTCCTTCCTCTACTGCCTTTTGGATCCCCTCTTTTTTAGGCCATCTTTAGGGGTAAATATGTCATCTGAGATTCCGCAGACAGAAAAGCTAAGTCCAGTATGTCAAAGGGGCCATCTTCAACTGAAAACCTCATAGTAAGGTTCTTTGTTTACTCCTTTCTCAGTTATGTGCCCCTGTAGTGTCCTTACTTGTTATGTCCTCCATGGAATACTGCAACGCCCCATTTCTGGCACAAACTGGCTACTTCTTATGGCACCTTCAGGTCCTGCAGAACTCTGCAGCCAGAGTAGCCACTTACACACCTAGTTGTGCTCACATTACTCCATGTGTGCACCATCTTCATTGGCTACCCATGGCCAAGCCCATTCAGGTCAAGGGCTAATGTCTAGTACATCATGCCTTTTATGGAACTGGGGCAGAATATCTACAGGCCAAATTCTGTTTGTACATTCGCGCTCAGCCACTCCGCTTGGAATGCCTGATATTAAATACTGACAAAACTGCCTTGTACATATAAATCCATTATACATCCATATAACAGTGCTGTGTGCAAATGCGTCATAAAGTCAAAGCAGAACCATATTACTTCAAGGCAAATCGTAACTGTTGGAAATGCCCGATTAAAGTGCAAAGAGTATAACAGATTCAAAAAAGTGCCTGGTGCGCTTGAGAAAAGTGTCAATTGTTTCTGAGTTCCTTCCACTCCAATCGCATTTTTAATTTTAGGCAGTGTGAGTTGCTTTTCATGTTATTTTAGCTCGCTGTCCTATAAATCCATATTTCGAGTGACATTTTTAACTTGGAAATGTCAAGAGACGTTTAGTTGTCTATAGTTTACCTGTACTTGTTCACACTAAAGCACCATTATGAAAAGCAAATAATTTATAGATCGATAATTGCGTTACAAACCTCTGGCACCGTGTATCATCGTGCCCCTGCTGAAGGTGTGAAGTTGTGATATCTGTTCAGCCCTTACAGGAAATATTGTGACAAAAGATTGTGAACATTTGCAATAATAAAAAGTTTACTTTTTCTTTTATCCAATTCTTGCAGCGACTCATGTGCAGTAATGAGAACTGTTTTTCCATAAATGTTTCACTATTCGGCTTATTTTTCCTTCCAATCCCCAAGGTAAAACAGGTTCACTTCATATGGCTCCACCAATTTGATCTTTGGTTTACACATGTATATGTATTATTTGTTGCTTTACAGTGTAAGCACTTGTCATAATAAAAACACTTCAATTACCCAATTGTCTATTTCTTTAAGCTAATGTGTTATTTGTTTTTAACCCCTTAACTGCCAATGCCTCCCACCCCCCCTGCGCACCAAGCCCTTTTTTGGTGGTTTCGGTATGTCGCCATTCAATCCCTTGTAATGCTTGATTTAAATGTGATATCTCGATCAAATTTGGCCTCCTTTCTTCCCACATGAAGGTGATCATAACGCCACTTAGGAATCCTAGTTTGCTGTATGGGGGTGAGAGAAAATAACTGAAAACAGAGCACATTTCGTGTTTTTTCAGAAAATGCCAATAAAATTAAGTACAAAGAAGCCTGTGAAAATAAGGTTACCATCAATTTTGTGAGAGCTATGCGAGTTTACCCCTTCTCCCCCCCCCCACAATAGTCCATGTGTGGACGGAATGGAAGAGGAGGGTAGGATAGCTGAAAGGGAAGACCAAGGCATACATTTCTGAAAAGTAGACAAAATTCCAAGTTTAGGAAAGGGTGATTTGCGCAGATCAGGCAACATCTATGTAGGGAAAATGCCCATAGTTTGGGGGAAGATTTGAAAAGGAAAGATTTGAAAAATGACAGTTAAAAAAGGTATGTGCTGGACATGGTTGGACCTGTGAGGTAATGGCTTCTATGAATATTGAGAAAAGCAGGGCCCCGCTACATTCCCCTGACTCTTCCAGTTAGGAAATCGCATGTACCATAAGCCAAAAACGGAGCCATAGTACACAGGAATTTTATGCTGACGGCCTAAACAGACATACTCAGCATGTGTAAATAAGGAAAATAAATGTGAGGAATGGCAAGCATACAATTTTTGAAAGAGCACAGGCAGCCCTTTTGGAGGGTAGGTGACTTGAGCAGGTTACAAAAGCATACAGTGCTTAAATCGGCATCTACATGTAGTTCACATTTGGGACATTAAAGGGTTGTGTAACAAAGCGCAGTAGCAAATGTATGAAAATGTTAAACCAAGAGAAAACAACAAATGTCCTACCATCCTACATACCCACACATGTCCTGACGAAAACTGTATCTCATGTGTCGGTGCAACTACCTGGGTGCAAATGGAAAAGGCTAAACCACTGGTAACCCAAGTGTTTCAGGAGAGCAGACTCCCGTAGGAACCTACAGAGGTCTGACTTGTGCAAATTGCCCTAGAATTTATTACCCAAAAGCCCGGCAAAGTCTGAAATTTAGGGAAAATAAACACAATTTTCCGACATTTCCAACCAGGAAACTACTGAAACATACCGCCAACACAAGGCCTACCTTCCCAAAGGTGTCTGGATGAAAACAGTACCTCGTGTGGGTGTACCTACCTGGATGAAAAAGTGTTGACCATCCCCAAGTCCAACGGCAGTCCCAAGGAGCACCAGCAGGGTCTCCATCCGTTCCCTGAGGGGAAATTCTGTAATGCTGCCTAGCCAGAGCTCCAGGATGGTCTGGGGTGATGTCCCCGGCCTTCGATGACTCTACCATGTGGGTCCACCATCCCCAAGTGCAGCAGGACTCCCAGGGAGCCCCGGCAGGTGCCCCGACCTTTCCCAGAGGGAGAAGCTGTAACACAGGCCAGCCAGAACTCCAGGATAGTTTGTTCCTGGCCTTGGGCAGCTGTCTTCCATATGGAATGACCATCTCCAAGTGCAGCGGCTGTCCCAGGTAGCCCTGACAGGGTCACCTTCCCTGAGGGAGTGGCACCTTTCTGGGGCTTCCTGGAATCGCTTCTGGGCTGCGGGATGGTCAACCCACACGGGAGACAGCCGCCCAAGGCAGGGCACTTTACATGCAACCATCTTGGAGCTCTGGCTGGCCTATGTTACAGCTTTCCCCCACCAGGGAGCCCCGGCAGTGTGCCAAAACCTCGACGAAGGGAAAAGTTATAATGTAGCCCAACCAAAACTCAAGTACGGCTGGAGGTGATGTCCCCGGCCATTCGGCATCCGTCTCCCATGTGAGTCCACCATCCCCAAGTGCAGTTACAGCGACCTACCCCAAAATCTGACATTTAAAAAAATTGGTACAAAACTTTTGGAAAAAATGCAACTACTTCAGGTTCAATTTCAACACATAGATCCATAATTATGCCAACGGCTAAGATATTTCACACTTTGTTCCAATTAAATGGTTATAATAAGTCTTGAATATGATAAATAGGTAAGAACCATGAACTGATAACTCGAGTAATAAAATAAATGAAAATAAGGCCTACTTTAACAATATAAATACTTTCATGGAATATAAATGACCTAACATATGAAACTGTCAATGAAAAGAATTACATATTGAATACAACAATGAACTGAGTGACAGCATAAAAAAGGAGAGAACTGTGAACATGTTTCTAGGTGGACACATGGGAATGGAGCTACGAGACCCTGGAGGGGCCTGTACTTTCAGAAAGATAATAGCCAGTATATAAGGTATTCCCATGGCATCTACCCCATCCACTTTATCCTTTGCCAGGTACCAGTCTGTAATTCAAGACCTGGTAGAGTTTTGAAGAATGAACAACTCTGCATTAGAAGGCCAAAAGATCTGTGGGTATCGTCTTTGATCCCACTAAAAGTACATTTGAATACACAGTCTGCAGGATGGACTGTGGAAAATACCTACTTGAGCTTGGGTATGCAATGAAGTTGGCATATGAGGAGGTTCAAGGTTGGCAGAGTTATTGTGCAGCTGCCTGCAGGAGGCGCCATGGTGAGGTCAGGCAGCTACCATGACAGCGCTGCTTGACTTCAAGTTGGCAGCTGACAATTTATAACTGGTACGAATCACTAGATCTGAAGATGGTGAGTTACTCAGAAGAGCCAATCACTTTGTCACGTACACACAAGGAGTTGGGCACATTAACACCCTTCCTTTTCAAGTATAAAAAGGGGCATGACTATACAGGGAGGCTTTGGTAGAAGGCCTAGTATGGGAGTTTGGAAACAAGCGTTGCAGTGAAGAGCTGAGTAAAAGAGGAAGAAGAAAGGCGAAGGGAGTTGAAGGAGAGTAAGATTTGAGGGCGATGGGAGAGGGAGAGGAAGGTGAAGATGCGTCAAAAGAACGGAAAGGGGAGAGCAGCGTGAAGAGAGGAAAACTAGCAAGGGGGAAAAGCAGAGATGGAAGGCGAGACAAGAGAAAGGAAGAAATTACTTGGAGAACAGTTTAAAAAAGGTACAGACAAAATCGGTGTAGGAAGATGAGGGCCACCGATGGAGGAACATTTTTGGAAAGGTACTGAGGAAGAAAAGGAAGGTGGAGGAAGGGAGAAGTGCAGAAGGTGGACCCTGAAAATAAGGTAAATGCTGTGGACGAAGGCCTGTGTCCATTAAGTAGTATGCTAGCTGGTGCCTGGTTGTACATCTTAACCTGATACCTAGCCCATCAAAAGTAGAGAGTGGTATTGGAAAGATGAGGAGTGCAGTACCCTGGATAAACCAACTTGACCGTGGTTTAACTCTCAACACCAAGCTGAGTGGGCCTCTCTTCGGTTTCTGGCCCTGCCGATGCATCACATCAGTTTCTGGCCCCTGGAAGGGCCTATCTTTGTCTTCAAGCCCAGGAGTGCCAGCGCATCTTCAAGCCCGGGACAGACAAATGGTCTTTCTGGCCACGAGAGCAAACTAATCTTCATGCCCAATAGGGCCAATGCGTCGTCAATCCGAGGAGGGTCAACCCATGCTCATAAAGAGCACTAGAGGGGGACTAACTGAACCATTCCCACTTGGCAACACAACTCTAGTTGAGTAATATTAGAATACGGAAAGTGGCCATGGGATTAAGGTCCTCTAGAAGAAAGGGGGACTCCTTACAGTGTTAGGAATGTCAGCAGAGAGAATCATATGGGTGTGGAATGTGAACAGAGAACACTAGAAGAGAATGCAAGGCAAGTTGGTGGTTGGTGTAAGGGTGAGGACAGAGAGTTGTTACAGCATAAAGATGAACTTAAAAGAAATGAAGTCACACATACTGGCTGTGTTCTGGTTCACTTCCTTAACTGGTGATGAGTTGAGGCAATGACAAAGAGCCTGCACATGCCATTGAGTGTGGTTGCCCTGGCTGAACAGGTACGGGTTAGTTGCACAGTCAAAATGGTGGCTCAGTGGGACTCTCCAGGCATGTATTGAGGATTATCTGGGCTGTGTGTGAGCCTATGAGAACACAGGAAGCACCCTAGCAGCATAGCCATGCATGCAGACGACAGAACACGTGATCCAAGGACTCATCGTCCGGTGTTGCAAGTTGTTACCTGGCAATTTTAGACATAAGGAGTTGACATGTCTGTTGTTTAGCTATGTAACAAGCTGAAGGCCTTCACTGCGGGCACTGCGCTCCGTGCTGTGCCTGTCCCACATGCACTGTAGCAACTGAAAGAAACACTTGCACACATAAAGAAGGGAGCATGCCGTAGCACAATTGGCTGTTACTCTGAGAGGTTTTTTTTTCATTGCACCTTAAAAGAGAGATTACAGACATTTGTCCCTGGGAACAAGGTGACAAATACCAAGAGCACAAAAATAGGGAAGCAACAGAAACAAATTCAAAGATCATGGAAAATATACCAGGCACTGGGTTATTAAATCGAAAGAAAGATTCCAGAAGTATATGTTAGCAGTATATGGTCCTAATTATTTGAGTAAAAAGAAAGAGGCACTGTTTCTTTGTCGAGGTCGGGCTGGACAACAATTTCTTAAAACTAGCTGAATGCATCAAGATGGGCAACCAGTTTATAGTATGCATAGCCAAGATGGACAAGCATTACGAGGTGAAGGGTAATAACATTTTGGCTTGTTATCAATTTTCCATCAGACAACAGAAATATTGTGAGACCTTTGAGGAGATTGTTACAGCACTATGAGGGTTGGCTATAAAGTGTTGTTTTGAACATTATCAGAAAGAGGACATTCGGGACAAGTTGATGATCAACAGGAGATCAAGTGGTCCCATCGTCTAATGGGAACTATCCCACTCACACTGAAGCAGCTATTTCCCATTAGAGAAACGACCCTCTGACCTGGAGAGGCAGAAAAGTCGGAGGGCCGTTTCTCTAATGGGAAATAGCTGCTTCAGTGTGAGTGGGCTAGTTCCCATTAGACAAGAGGACCTTTCTGCCTTTCCAGGTCAGAGGGCCGTTTCTCTAATGGGAAATAGCTGCTTCAGTCTGAGTGGGCTAGAGGCCATTATTATACAGGACTTGGCCACTAGGGACAAAAAGGGAAATTTCTCTAATGGGAACTAGCCTTGTCAGTGTGAGTGGGCTAGTTCCCATTATTATGCAGGACTTGGTCATTAGGGGCAAAAAGGGTCATTTCTCTAATGGGAACTAGCCTTCTCAGTGTGAGTAGGTTGGTTCCCATTATTATGTAGGACTTGGCCAATAGGGGCAAAAAGGGCCATTTCTCTAATGGGAACTAGCCCTCTCATTGTGGGTGGGCTAGTTCCCATTATTATGCAGGACCTGGCCACTAGGGGAGCAAAAAGGGCCATTTCTCTAATGGGAAATAGCAGGACTTGGCCTCTAGGGGCAAAAAGGGCCATTTCTCTAATGGGAACTAGCCTTCTCAGTGTGAGTGGGCTAGTTCCCATTATTATGCAGGACCTGGCCACTAGGGGAGCAAAAAGGGCCATTTCTCTAATGAGAACTAGCCTTCTCTGTGTGAGTCGGCTAGTTCCCATTATTATGCAGGACTTGGCCACTAGGGGGCAAAAAAGGGCCATTTCTCTAATGGGAACTAGCCCACTCACACTGACGCAGCTATTTCCCATCTGAGAAATGGCCCTAACAACCGATGGTCCATTTCTCGGATGGGAACTAGTATCAACCATTTCAGAAAGTATTGGCAAACTTTAAAACAAACAATGCTAGCGGGTCTCACAGGGACTTTAAACGTGTGATTGATAATGAAAGCAATACAAGGCCTCCGTTCAGCCTTCTCTTCCACACATTGCAAAGGGGTAAATGAACAATCCCCTCCCCGGGGAATGCCAAATCGCCCCTCCCACCCCGCGCAGGAGAAATAAATAACTGAACAGTTATGCTGGAAATTCGTACCCATATGCCTCTGTCTGCATAAGACACATATCCCCCATCTGCTGCACATACCAAATCCTCCAACCCTCTCCCTCCAGCGAGGAAGAGGACTGTTGGCTGTACTGTTCACTGGTACAGTGGAAGTCCCATTGGGACGCGAAGAACGCACTTTGCCCAGCCCCACTCCATAAGACACACGTCGCACATCTGCATGAGAAAACCCCAAAACGAACTGAATCCACCTGTACTTTAAGCATAGCTCTCAACTCACACGCTTTTGGCGGAAGTCACCCGCCTTTTAAAGGGCTGACTCACCCGCCAAGCCTCCTGCACGCCCATGCATTCCAATGGGCGTCTCACCCGCCAAAAACAAAATCGGGTGGTTTCACCCGCCTTTGCAACACAAATGGTTGAGAGCTATTGTAGAGAAGTCGCGAGAGCCCCGCTCTCGCGAGATCTCGCTGAACCGGAAGTCCCGCCCCCGCGCGCTCCGCGCGCATTACGAGCCGGGCCGAGGACGCGGAGAGAAGCGCCCTGCCGGCTCCTCTGAGAACGGGGCCCGCAGCTCAGTTGAGGACGTGAGCTGCACTCAGCAACTCCCAGCCACTTCAGGCCCGTTGGCCTTAATTCATAGAGACACGCAGTTTGCGTGTATTTGGGACCGGCTGGTAATTCATAAATAAAGCCCTTCCAGCAAACCAGCAAGTCTCCTGTCATCTATTACTGCATTATACTACATAAATTGGCGACGAGGATCACCACAACCCACGAAGAAGCATGCAAGGAGCAACGCCACCGCCACCCTTCCTCCAAACTCCAGGTAGGCCTGCCATTCCGTGGCCACAATGGCAGCCCCTATTCATGACCTACGTGGAAGCACTGGGTGGAGCAGGGTTCTCGGCGGCAAGGCGCAGGGCCATGTTACTCAATGCCCTGGGGGTAGAGGGACAAAGAATTTTCGAAAGTCTGACCCCGATCCCGGGTGCTGGCGACAACGACGACGTGTTCAAGGAGGCGGTGAGGAGAATCATTAAGAGGTTTGCCAGCAAAGAAAACACAGTGCTGCACAGAATACGGTTCTACGGTCAGAAGCAGGAAATGTCGGAACCAGTGGATGATTACGTCACTAAGCTGAGGGAACTAGCGGCGTTATGTAACTTTGGCAACAATGCGGAAAACCTCATTTGTGACATGTTGACCGTTCACACGAACAGCAGGAAAGTCCAAGATAAATTTATCATCGAAAAGGAACTGCAGTTGGAGAAAGCAATCGAAATTGCCAGAGCAGTCAAAGAAACGGCGGGAAGACGGAAGGAGCTCACAGGAGCCCAGAGCTCCGCTGAAATACAGGCAGTGGGCTTCCATTCAAAAAAAGAAAAGCCGACATCGGACATGAGAGATGTGAAAGGAAACAGGAAAGAACCCCTCAAGTGCCACAGGTGCACCAGTACGAAGCACTTAGCGTTTGACAGAGAGTGCCCAGCCAGAGATAAGGAGTGCTCCGTATGTAAACGCATTGGTCACTTCTCAATCGTGTGTCGATGGAGAAACAGGAAAGTCACCAGTCTCAACGCAGAGCGCATCATGGAGAGAGATTCATCCTCAGAAGATGAAGGTAGGCCCACAGTTATAATGGTGAACAGCACAAGAGCCAGGAGAGAGAAGCCCCATTGCACGATTAAAATAGACGGCAATGAAACTAGGGTCATGGCAGACTCAGGTTCGGATCTAACCATCATTCCCCTGAGGACTTACAAAGAAATGGTGGGAAAAGAAAAAGTACAAGTGCTGACTACGCGGCACAAGCCCACAGTTTTTGGGGGAGCGTCGATTGAACTCTTGGGGTACATAAAGGGCAAAGTCGAATTCAAAGGGAGAGTGGCAATCACTAGAGTTTACTTCAGCCATGAAGGTCCAGCAGTGTTAGGTTGGGACGACCAAGACAAACTGAAAATTAGACTGGATCCCAGCACAGAGGATCAGGTACTGTCAGTCAGTGCAAAGGACGGACCTGTGGTCAAAAACGATTATCCTACACTATTCTCAGAGGAGCCGGGGCACATTAAGGGTTTTCTCCACAAAATTGTGCTCAATAGAAATGCTGTCCCAGTCAAGCATCGGGTGAGGCCGGTACCTGCCACAGCCAGAGATACCCTCAGAGGACAGTTAGACAAGATGAGGAGGGAGGGGGTCATAGAAGAAATCGAAGCATCCGAGTGGTTGAGCCCGGTGGTTCTCATAAAGAAGCCCCAATCCCAGGAATTGAGGGTCTGCATAGACCTGCGCAGCTTAAACTTGGAAGTCATCACGGACAATTACCCTCTTCCAAGCATCAACGAACTCATTCTACTAATGAAAGAGGCTAAGATATTTTCAAAACTCGACATGAGAAATGCATACCACCAAATACAGCTCCATGAAGAGTCAAAACCCCTCACGGCATTCATCACTCCGTTTGGGACATACCAATTCACCAAAATGCCGTTTGGGTTGTCATCAGCAGCATCGGCTTTCCAAAGGATGATGGATGTCCTGCTACGCAATGTTAAAAACGTAGTGTATTTCCAGGACGACATCCTGGTGTATGCAGGGGATGAGCAGACCCACGACTCCACGTTGAGAAAAGTCCTCAACAAGCTACAAGAAGCAGGCATCCGCTTACGCCATGAAAAATGCATGTTCAAGGTGAAAGAGGTCGAATACTTAGGGTACCTGATCTCGGAAAAAGGCATCAGTCCAAAACGGAACCTCATGCAGGCCATCAGTAGAGCTCCAGAACCCACCTGCAAAGAAGAAGTGAGGTCATTTCTTGGACTCGCTGAGTACTATGCCAAATTCATACCAAAGTTTTCAGAAACCACAGCACCCCTCCGCGACTTACTCAAAAAAGGGTCGGAGTTTACGTGGCAAGAACCGCAAAAGATTGCGATGGGAAGCATAAAACAGCACATCATGGATGCCCCATGTCTGCAACCATTTAATCCAACGTGGGAGACAGTCATCACCACAGACGCCAGTGCGTATGGATTGGGAGCAGTATTAACTCAAAAGAAAGGTGACACGGAACATGTGGTAGCCTTTGCGTCGAAGGCGTTATCGGAAGCGGAACAGAATTACTCCACCATTGAAAAGGAAATGCTGGCGTGTGCATGGGCAGTGGAACATTTCAGAACATACGTGTGGGGCACAAAGTTCAAGCTGCTGACGGACCATAAACCGCTCATCCACATGCTCAGCCCTGGAGGGACCAAAACATCCACACCCAGATTAGCACGCATTGCAGCCAAACTGCAGGAGTACACGTTCGAAGTCCAGCACATTTCAGGTTGGAAAAATACGCAGGCCGACTGCATGTCGCGGCTGCCGGAAGATAAGGATAAAGCAACCACATTCCTACATGGGGAATGCATCGTGGCATCCGTCATGGACTTAAGAGCACCCGACTACCTAGAACTCAGTGAAAGGCACTGGGAGGAAGAGGATGGGAAAGACCCCACCATGACCAGGATTCGAGAATGCATCAAAGAAGGTTGGCCCAGTGAAAAAGTGCTGCCCGAAGGCATGAGACCATATTGGAAAGTGTCGGATGAGCTGTCCGAAATCGAAGGGATCGTCATGAAAAATGATCAAATCATTCCCCCAATAGGTATGAGAAAAACCATTCTCTGCCGGGCTCACGCGGGACACCTCGGAAACACGATGACTCGCCGCAGAGTGAGAGAGGCCTACTGGTGGCCGTCCATGGACCAAGAAATTCGCACCATGATAGAACGGTGTCATGAATGCTTAAACAGCGACAAAAGACTTAAGGTCCGCCAGGCACCCCTGATACCCACAGAAATACCCGAAGCAGTATGGTCCAAAATAGGCATCGACTTCATAGGACCCCTGGAGGCTATGTCGCCGGAACATAGGTATGGCATAGTGCTGGTGGACTACTTATCGAAATGGGTGGAGGCAGAGTTTGTCCCTAATATAACCACCAAGACGGTCATAGAAGTACTCACAGAAATTTTTCAAAGGGAAGGCCTCCCCAAGGAGGTGGTTACGGACAATGGGGTGCAATTGGTCTCTAAAGACATGGAAGATTTTCTAAAAAGAAATCATATCATTCAAAAGAAAGCTGCCCTGTATCACCCTCAGGCCAATGGGCTTGTAGAAAGGGCAAACAGGTTCATAAAGGGCGCCATCCAATTGGCAACAGCTTCGGGAATGGACCCGCTCAAAACCACCAAAGAGGCCATAGCGGCCCACAGACTCACTCCAAATGGCATCACGCAGGTTTCCCCGTTCAAAATGTTGAGAGGGAGGAGTGCGGCGTCCACGCTGAGTCCACCATGGCTATCGAAAGTACGAGAAGATGAGGCTGTGGACATGTCAGAAGTAGTGTGGCGAATCCAAAGCAGTAAGGCACGTATGAAGTCATGGAGTGATGAGAGAAGGAGGACCAAACAAGCGCCAGACATAAGAAAGGGAGACCTGGTCAAGATCAGACTACCAAAGAAAGATCAAATCACAGGGTCCCGATACAGTCGACCCTGCCAAGTAATCCACAAAGGAACAAACTACATTCGCACGGAAGACGGGCGCACATGGAACGTTGAGAGAGTAGCACTGTACCAGAGGAGGCAAGAAAGAGAGAGGTCTCCGGAGAGATCACTAGTAGAGACTGAGAAGAACTATGGGAGAAGCGAGGAACGTGAACATGAAGGAGACGACAGAGAAAGGTTAGAACCTGAGATCGAACCGGAAGAACTCGATGCAGACCCGGAACCAGAGCAGCAAGAAGAGTGCGCTGGAACCAGGGAGCGGCCCAGAAGAGAGCACAGAAGACCGGTGAGATACAATGACTATGTTGTACAGTGACTCTATTATCAGTTGGAAAAAGGGAGGTGTGTAGCCCCACTCCATAAGACACACGTCGCACATCTGCATGAGAAAACCCCAAAACGAACTGAATCCACCTGTACTTTAAGCATAGCTCTCAACTCACACGCTTTTGGCGGAAGTCACCCGCCTTTTAAAGGGCTGACTCACCCGCCAAGCCTCCTGCACGCCCATGCATTCCAATGGGCGTCTCACCCGCCAAAAACAAAATCGGGTGGTTTCACCCGCCTTTGCAACACAAATGGTTGAGAGCTATTGTAGAGAAGTCGCGAGAGCCCCGCTCTCGCGAGATCTCGCTGAACCGGAAGTCCCGCCCCCGCGCGCTCCGCGCGCATTACGAGCCGGGCCGAGGACGCGGAGAGAAGCGCCCTGCCGGCTCCTCTGAGAACGGGGCCCGCAGCTCAGTTGAGGACGTGAGCTGCACTCAGCAACTCCCAGCCACTTCAGGCCCGTTGGCCTTAATTCATAGAGACACGCAGTTTGCGTGTATTTGGGACCGGCTGGTAATTCATAAATAAAGCCCTTCCAGCAAACCAGCAAGTCTCCTGTCATCTATTACTGCATTATACTACATAAATTGGCGACGAGGATCACCACAACCCACGAAGAAGCATGCAAGGAGCAACGCCACCGCCACCCTTCCTCCAAACTCCAGGTAGGCCTGCCATTCCGTGGCCACAATGGCAGCCCCTATTCATGACCTACGTGGAAGCACTGGGTGGAGCAGGGTTCTCGGCGGCAAGGCGCAGGGCCATGTTACTCAATGCCCTGGGGGTAGAGGGACAAAGAATTTTCGAAAGTCTGACCCCGATCCCGGGTGCTGGCGACAACGACGACGTGTTCAAGGAGGCGGTGAGGAGAATCATTAAGAGGTTTGCCAGCAAAGAAAACACAGTGCTGCACAGAATACGGTTCTACGGTCAGAAGCAGGAAATGTCGGAACCAGTGGATGATTACGTCACTAAGCTGAGGGAACTAGCGGCGTTATGTAACTTTGGCAACAATGCGGAAAACCTCATTTGTGACATGTTGACCGTTCACACGAACAGCAGGAAAGTCCAAGATAAATTTATCATCGAAAAGGAACTGCAGTTGGAGAAAGCAATCGAAATTGCCAGAGCAGTCAAAGAAACGGCGGGAAGACGGAAGGAGCTCACAGGAGCCCAGAGCTCCGCTGAAATACAGGCAGTGGGCTTCCATTCAAAAAAAGAAAAGCCGACATCGGACATGAGAGATGTGAAAGGAAACAGGAAAGAACCCCTCAAGTGCCACAGGTGCACCAGTACGAAGCACTTAGCGTTTGACAGAGAGTGCCCAGCCAGAGATAAGGAGTGCTCCGTATGTAAACGCATTGGTCACTTCTCAATCGTGTGTCGATGGAGAAACAGGAAAGTCACCAGTCTCAACGCAGAGCGCATCATGGAGAGAGATTCATCCTCAGAAGATGAAGGTAGGCCCACAGTTATAATGGTGAACAGCACAAGAGCCAGGAGAGAGAAGCCCCATTGCACGATTAAAATAGACGGCAATGAAACTAGGGTCATGGCAGACTCAGGTTCGGATCTAACCATCATTCCCCTGAGGACTTACAAAGAAATGGTGGGAAAAGAAAAAGTACAAGTGCTGACTACGCGGCACAAGCCCACAGTTTTTGGGGGAGCGTCGATTGAACTCTTGGGGTACATAAAGGGCAAAGTCGAATTCAAAGGGAGAGTGGCAATCACTAGAGTTTACTTCAGCCATGAAGGTCCAGCAGTGTTAGGTTGGGACGACCAAGACAAACTGAAAATTAGACTGGATCCCAGCACAGAGGATCAGGTACTGTCAGTCAGTGCAAAGGACGGACCTGTGGTCAAAAACGATTATCCTACACTATTCTCAGAGGAGCCGGGGCACATTAAGGGTTTTCTCCACAAAATTGTGCTCAATAGAAATGCTGTCCCAGTCAAGCATCGGGTGAGGCCGGTACCTGCCACAGCCAGAGATACCCTCAGAGGACAGTTAGACAAGATGAGGAGGGAGGGGGTCATAGAAGAAATCGAAGCATCCGAGTGGTTGAGCCCGGTGGTTCTCATAAAGAAGCCCCAATCCCAGGAATTGAGGGTCTGCATAGACCTGCGCAGCTTAAACTTGGAAGTCATCACGGACAATTACCCTCTTCCAAGCATCAACGAACTCATTCTACTAATGAAAGAGGCTAAGATATTTTCAAAACTCGACATGAGAAATGCATACCACCAAATACAGCTCCATGAAGAGTCAAAACCCCTCACGGCATTCATCACTCCGTTTGGGACATACCAATTCACCAAAATGCCGTTTGGGTTGTCATCAGCAGCATCGGCTTTCCAAAGGATGATGGATGTCCTGCTACGCAATGTTAAAAACGTAGTGTATTTCCAGGACGACATCCTGGTGTATGCAGGGGATGAGCAGACCCACGACTCCACGTTGAGAAAAGTCCTCAACAAGCTACAAGAAGCAGGCATCCGCTTACGCCATGAAAAATGCATGTTCAAGGTGAAAGAGGTCGAATACTTAGGGTACCTGATCTCGGAAAAAGGCATCAGTCCAAAACGGAACCTCATGCAGGCCATCAGTAGAGCTCCAGAACCCACCTGCAAAGAAGAAGTGAGGTCATTTCTTGGACTCGCTGAGTACTATGCCAAATTCATACCAAAGTTTTCAGAAACCACAGCACCCCTCCGCGACTTACTCAAAAAAGGGTCGGAGTTTACGTGGCAAGAACCGCAAAAGATTGCGATGGGAAGCATAAAACAGCACATCATGGATGCCCCATGTCTGCAACCATTTAATCCAACGTGGGAGACAGTCATCACCACAGACGCCAGTGCGTATGGATTGGGAGCAGTATTAACTCAAAAGAAAGGTGACACGGAACATGTGGTAGCCTTTGCGTCGAAGGCGTTATCGGAAGCGGAACAGAATTACTCCACCATTGAAAAGGAAATGCTGGCGTGTGCATGGGCAGTGGAACATTTCAGAACATACGTGTGGGGCACAAAGTTCAAGCTGCTGACGGACCATAAACCGCTCATCCACATGCTCAGCCCTGGAGGGACCAAAACATCCACACCCAGATTAGCACGCATTGCAGCCAAACTGCAGGAGTACACGTTCGAAGTCCAGCACATTTCAGGTTGGAAAAATACGCAGGCCGACTGCATGTCGCGGCTGCCGGAAGATAAGGATAAAGCAACCACATTCCTACATGGGGAATGCATCGTGGCATCCGTCATGGACTTAAGAGCACCCGACTACCTAGAACTCAGTGAAAGGCACTGGGAGGAAGAGGATGGGAAAGACCCCACCATGACCAGGATTCGAGAATGCATCAAAGAAGGTTGGCCCAGTGAAAAAGTGCTGCCCGAAGGCATGAGACCATATTGGAAAGTGTCGGATGAGCTGTCCGAAATCGAAGGGATCGTCATGAAAAATGATCAAATCATTCCCCCAATAGGTATGAGAAAAACCATTCTCTGCCGGGCTCACGCGGGACACCTCGGAAACACGATGACTCGCCGCAGAGTGAGAGAGGCCTACTGGTGGCCGTCCATGGACCAAGAAATTCGCACCATGATAGAACGGTGTCATGAATGCTTAAACAGCGACAAAAGACTTAAGGTCCGCCAGGCACCCCTGATACCCACAGAAATACCCGAAGCAGTATGGTCCAAAATAGGCATCGACTTCATAGGACCCCTGGAGGCTATGTCGCCGGAACATAGGTATGGCATAGTGCTGGTGGACTACTTATCGAAATGGGTGGAGGCAGAGTTTGTCCCTAATATAACCACCAAGACGGTCATAGAAGTACTCACAGAAATTTTTCAAAGGGAAGGCCTCCCCAAGGAGGTGGTTACGGACAATGGGGTGCAATTGGTCTCTAAAGACATGGAAGATTTTCTAAAAAGAAATCATATCATTCAAAAGAAAGCTGCCCTGTATCACCCTCAGGCCAATGGGCTTGTAGAAAGGGCAAACAGGTTCATAAAGGGCGCCATCCAATTGGCAACAGCTTCGGGAATGGACCCGCTCAAAACCACCAAAGAGGCCATAGCGGCCCACAGACTCACTCCAAATGGCATCACGCAGGTTTCCCCGTTCAAAATGTTGAGAGGGAGGAGTGCGGCGTCCACGCTGAGTCCACCATGGCTATCGAAAGTACGAGAAGATGAGGCTGTGGACATGTCAGAAGTAGTGTGGCGAATCCAAAGCAGTAAGGCACGTATGAAGTCATGGAGTGATGAGAGAAGGAGGACCAAACAAGCGCCAGACATAAGAAAGGGAGACCTGGTCAAGATCAGACTACCAAAGAAAGATCAAATCACAGGGTCCCGATACAGTCGACCCTGCCAAGTAATCCACAAAGGAACAAACTACATTCGCACGGAAGACGGGCGCACATGGAACGTTGAGAGAGTAGCACTGTACCAGAGGAGGCAAGAAAGAGAGAGGTCTCCGGAGAGATCACTAGTAGAGACTGAGAAGAACTATGGGAGAAGCGAGGAACGTGAACATGAAGGAGACGACAGAGAAAGGTTAGAACCTGAGATCGAACCGGAAGAACTCGATGCAGACCCGGAACCAGAGCAGCAAGAAGAGTGCGCTGGAACCAGGGAGCGGCCCAGAAGAGAGCACAGAAGACCGGTGAGATACAATGACTATGTTGTACAGTGACTCTATTATCAGTTGGAAAAAGGGAGGTGTGTAGCCCCACTCCATAAGACACACGTCGCACATCTGCATGAGAAAACCCCAAAACGAACTGAATCCACCTGTACTTTAAGCATAGCTCTCAACTCACACGCTTTTGGCGGAAGTCACCCGCCTTTTAAAGGGCTGACTCACCCGCCAAGCCTCCTGCACGCCCATGCATTCCAATGGGCGTCTCACCCGCCAAAAACAAAATCGGGTGGTTTCACCCGCCTTTGCAACACAAATGGTTGAGAGCTATTGTAGAGAAGTCGCGAGAGCCCCGCTCTCGCGAGATCTCGCTGAACCGGAAGTCCCGCCCCCGCGCGCTCCGCGCGCATTACGAGCCGGGCCGAGGACGCGGAGAGAAGCGCCCTGCCGGCTCCTCTGAGAACGGGGCCCGCAGCTCAGTTGAGGACGTGAGCTGCACTCAGCAACTCCCAGCCACTTCAGGCCCGTTGGCCTTAATTCATAGAGACACACAGTTTGCGTGTATTTGGGACCGGCTGGTAATTCATAAATAAAGCCCTTCCAGCAAACCAGCAAGTCTCCTGTCATCTATTACTGCATTATACTACAGCTATGCTTTAAGTAAATCTCAACCCCCAAAATACACAATACCCCCTCCCCAATATTGCCTCACCCCTGTGATGCACGTTTCATATCCCAAAAATACACCGAAATAACGAAAAAAAAAACGGAATCCGCCTGTACTTTATGTAATTCTCACCCCTGATGCACATTATAAACTACCAAAATACACAGAAATACCCCCTCCCCAATATTGACAATCAACATGGGAACATTTTAAGACTTACCAGAAATAAGAATCAACTATACGAAATGTGCTTTACAATGGAGGAATCGCTCTCGCGACGCCTTGCCTTGCCTTTCAGCTCGTGCAAAAATGATAATGACGTGAACGTTGAAACCCACGTGATGCAGAGCAGCCCACTGATGAAGCGGACGTTAAAACCCACGTGATGCAGACCAGCCCACGTGATGAAGTCGACGTTTAAACCCACGTGTCGCAGAGTAGCCCACGTTTTTGAGGTAGAGGCGGAGTGTTGCTATTGTCTGTTTCTTGAACGGGAACTGGAAAACTACCCTTTACGAAACGCTTATATCCCGTTTTCAGGCAGCATCAGGTGAGTGCATTCGATCCAGATCTGGTAGTGAATTTTATATGCATTTCTTTTAGCATCCATGGACTTAGACGTTCTTATCCCTTTGTTATATTGTTAAGAGGAGCCGTTTTGCAACCTCTAGGAATGCACGTTGAAGCTGTATTTCCTTGTGTTGCACTTATCACTTGTTGAAATTAAATATTGTAAATAAACATCTGGTTTTGAAATTACACGGGACAGCCTGTTGTTGGCATAGACACAGTAGCTGCTCCGAAGCTCATTTACAGTATGGTTCAGGCTCTGCAATGCCTGCAGAGGCAGTAACTGCTGTGCAGCTACTACGCAGACTGTGCTCTGGTGTAAGTGACTACATATCTAATAATACCTGCACAGGCTAATGCTTGCAGACTGCCTGCTGTGCACATACCTGCCTACATTTGAAAATCAAAATTCTTGAGATTTATGCCCCGCCCACAGCCACACAAGACTCCACCCCTTTGCACATGGCCCCGCCCACCTGTCAAAAAGGTAAACTCGTTTGTTGTAGCCTTCAGTTTGCTTACTATAGCATTGAAAATAATTCATTCAATGCTATAGTAAGCAAAATGAAGGCAGTGTCGCCGCCGAAATAATAGTGTTTCAATCCATGTCATTGCATTGAAAGCAGCATTATTTCGGCTGCGGCGCCGACTTCATTTTGCTTACTATAGCATTGAATTAATTATTTTCAGTGCTATGGTAAGCAAAATGAACATGGCACCGCCGCCTTAATAATAGTGCTTTCAATCCAATGATATGGATTGAAAGCACTATTATTATAGTGGTACAGGCAGTGGGCACGAACATTTCGCGCCGTTTTCAGTCCCGTCATAATCAGGTGGAGAATAGGACAGGACCCGGAAAGAATCTCAAAATTCCTGAGATTCAAGGAACTTTTCCAGAGACCCGGAGAAATTATTGAAATTCCGGCGTCTCCGGAAAAATTCCGGAGGTTAGGCAGGTATGGCTGTGCAGACCGTGCTCTGGTGTAAGTGACTATATCTAATAATACCTGCACAGGCTAATGTTCGCAGACACAGTGACTGCTGTGCAGCTACTACACAGACCGTGCCCTGGTGTAATACCTGCACAGGCTAATGCTCGCAGACACAGTGACTGCTGTGCAGCTACTACACAGACCGTGCTCTGGTGTAAGTGACTACATATCTAATAATACCTGCACAGGCTAAGGCTCGCAGAGGCAGTGACCGCTGTGTAGCTGCTACACAGACCCTGCTCTGGTGTAAGTGACTACATATCTAATAATACCTGCGCCGGCTAATGCTCGCAGACGCAGTAACTGCTGTGCAGCTAATACACAGACCCTGTACATATATAATAGTACCAGCACAGGCTAATGCTCGCAGACGCAGTAACTGCTGTGCAGCTACTACACAGACCCTGCTCTGGTGTAAGTGACTACATATATAATACCTGCGCAGGCTAAGGCTCGTAGACGCAGTAACTGCTGAAAGTACAGCTACTACACAGACCCTGTACATATATAATAATACCTGCGCAGGCCAATGCTCGCAGACGCAGCAACTGCTGTGCAGCTACTGCACAGACCATGCTCTGGTATAAGTGACTACATATATAATAAAACCTGCGCAGGCTAAGCCTCGCAGACGCAGTAACTGCTATGCAGCTACTACACAGACCCTGTACATATATAATAGTACCAGCGCAGGCTAATGCTCGCAGACGCAGTAACTGCTGTGCAGCTACTACACAGACCCTGCTCTGGTGTAAGTGACTACAAATATAATAAAACCTGCGCAGGCTAATGTTCGCAGACGCGGTAACTGCTGTGCAGCTACTACACAGACCCTGCTCTCGGTGTAAGTTACTATATATATATATATATAATACCTGTGCCAGATAATGCTCGCAGACACGGTAACTATTGTGCAGCTACTACACAGACCACCGTGCTCTGGTGTAAGTGACTACATATCTAATAATACCTGCACAGGCTAAGACTTGCAGAGGCAGTGACTGCTGTGCAGCTGCTACACAGACCCTGCTCTGGTGCAAGTGACTACATATATAATACCTGCGCAGGCTAAGGCTCGCAGACGCAGTAACTCCTGTGCAGCTGCTACACAGACCCTGCTCTGGTGCAAGTGACTACATATATAATACCTGCGCAGGCTAAGGCTCGCAGACGCAGTAACTGCTGTGCAGCTGCTACACAGACCCTGCTCTGGTGCAAGTGACTACATATATAATACCTGCGCAGGCTAAGGCTCGCAGACGCAGTAACTGCTGTGCAGCTGCTACACAGACCCTGCTCTGGTGTAAGTGACTACATATATAATACCTGCGCAGGCTAAGGCTCGCAGACGCAGTAACTGCTGTGCAGCTACTACACACACCCTGCTCTGGTGCAAATGACTACATATATATAATTATACCTGCGCAGGATAATGCCCGCAGAGGCAGTAACTGCTGTGCAGCTACTTCACACATCCTGCTCTGTTGTAAATGACTACATATATAATAATACCTGCGCAGGCTAATTCCCGATAAAAGGAAGTAACTGCTGTGCAGCTACTACACAGACCCTGCTCTGGTGTAAGTGACTTTCACAAAGTGTTTGTGTAGGGGTGATGGAGTTATTTCTATGAATTGTTTGCCGATTCTTGTGGCGTAGTAGTTTTTTTTTTTTTTTTTTTTTGCTTTGAGGACTGTTGCTTTGTACAGTTTGAGTTGTCTTTAGTATTTTATTTAGTCTTGTCTGGTGTATTGTTCTCTCCATTTTGTTTCCATTTTGCGTTTTTTTGGGTGCTTTTTCAGTTCTTCTGTGAACCATTTTGCTGCCAGTTTTTTTGGTGGTGTTGCTTTGAATGTTTTAGCTGGTGCTAATTGGTCAATGGCCTTGGGGATCCAATTGTAGAGTGTGTCTTCTGTTGTATCTATGTTTGTATCGGTGGGATCTCTTTCACCTAGGTTGTCGTGGTGGGTTGATAGCATGGCGGCCTCGTCCGCTAGTTTTGTTGCAAAGTTGAGGTTGGAAGAAGATGGTCTTTAGATCAGTAGGAATACTATGTTGGATTGGTTGTTGAGTTCTATCTTGATTAGGAGGGATTCATAGTCTTCCGCGTTGGTTGTGATGATTCGAGATGCTCAGGTGTGTTTTTTGTGTATAATTGCGATTCCACCTCCTCTTCGGTTTTCTCTGTTGGCGTGTATTAATTTATAATTGTCGGGTATTGCTTCATTCGCGATGGCTTTATAGTTGTCTGATAGCCAGGTTTCTGTAAGGAAGAGCACGTCTGTGCCTCCTTCGCTTTGGAGGTCATTGGTGGTTTCTGTTGAGTGTTTTGCCATGGATCTAATGTTGAGGAGGCTGCAGTGTAGCTTGCTGGATTTCCCTTTTGTGTTGTTGTTAGTATTGCTTGTTCTGACCAGTGTGTTGTTAGTTGGGTTTCCATTCCAGGTGGGTTTTTCCCGGTTGAGTCTTTTGGGTGGGGTGGTTCTTTTTTGGTCAGTCTCTTTGTCTAGTAGACCGATCAGGTCTATGGTGGGGTTGGTTCGTTTCCAGGTGGTAAATAGGGTTGCTACCCCTATTTTGTTCCAGTCTTGGTGATATAGGGGGTGTAGAGTGAGTGTGATGGTTTCCAATTTGTTCCTTGTTCTGGTTAGGGTATTGTCCATGGTGGAGACCGGGTTGGGATAGTTTATTAGTTGTCATCCGTTTGGTATCCTGGTTGGGTCTGTATTTGTGAAGCTTGTTGGCTGTCAGTTCATTGTTGCTATGCTGTTTTTGTTTACCACGTTGTTGTATGTGGACAGGTAGCAAGCATTGTAGTCTGTCTTTGCTCTATTATTTGTATGTCTCCTTGGGCCATATCAGATGTTTGTCGAGTTTTTTGGGGTTGTGGGATCATGCTGGTCCGTGCCTTCCAAAGTGGTTTGGGATTTCTTATTATTTCTATTGTCTTTTATGGCTTCTTTGTCTTTCTTGTGGCGAGGCATGATGCTTGGGTTGTGTTCCTTAGTGGGCGTCCTCTTTTGATTGATGTTTTTCATGGTCTTTTGGGTTTAGTCTTTGCTGTTTGTGGTTTGTTGTTGCTTGTATTTGGTAGTTTGTGGGTAGTTGATGGGATTTTGTGGTTCTGTTTGTTTATTGCTTCTTTCTTTTTTGGATCCTTTTCTTTTGATTTATTTTTGTCACGTCTCCCAGCACACACCCTGCTACACACTCTACGAGTACACGGAGTAGCCCACACCCAGTTAGCCCACATCCAGTAACTATCCACCAGGACACTCAGTACTCACGGTCTCGCACTCAAAAGCGGCAACCTCCCGCCAGACATGGCAGAGCGCTGTTTGGCAGTCTGGGAGTTTTCAGACCTTCCCTCCGTTGGCAGCTGAAATGGAGACTCCCATTGGATTGGCGCAACCGACATCGTACTCGGAGAGCCAAGCATCACGTGATGGGACTTGCACAACAACCTTGTTCAACATGTATCACGTGACAAGTTCTCACGCTTCCCACGCTTCCGTGATTCACATCACGTGACTACATCAGTTTAAATGCATTGGAAGACACGGAAGCAGTGCTTCACATCTGCTTTTGTTAAGGACTGTTTGGCGCTTTGTTTCTGATCAGATTTCTTGATACTACGACCACGGACTGCTGCACGGATTGTTTTTTCTTCGCCCTGCATCACCATTGCTTCGGACATCGTTATTGGCTTCCTCTGGCTCCCGACCTCGGATTCTGCATACCGGACTGTCTAACGGATCATTCTTTGCTTGGAACATTTCGGCTCTTGAACTGGCTTTCGACCTTGTTTGCACACTGGACTACCACAGACTACGTTTTGTGCATTTCCTATAGCTTCAGGTGTTCATCTGTTACCTAAGTCTCGCTGAAAACCTGGCTCACGGACTCTGTCCTTGGCCCCTGCTGTCCCTCACCACATTTAGGCCTGGGATTACATTACATCTAGGTAAGCTGTGCTACGATTGTTTCTTATCTTTGTATATCAGCCACATTGCAATTCTTGAATAATTACTCATTGCCTTACAGTGGTCAGGTGGTCGTTCCGGCAGTACCTGGTTCAAGATTGACGGCTCACTACACCTGTGGCCTCAAAGATTGCTCAGGCAGTGAATATATTCTGCCTGTGCGGTATTTGGGGACGGAGGTATTTTTTAATCTGCACGACCAACAAGATCAGAACAATTTTATCCTGGAGGTACTTTTCGTTATGGTTGTTGATTATTGGATTTTCCACAAAGCAAACATGGATATTGTGTGAAGGAGTGCATGTGAATACTGGCATATATTGGTGCAGTCATGTTAGGGAGAATTCTCACCTCGTTGCTAATTCCCTTCAACCTTAGAGACCCCAAGCTCTTTTGCTGGACTGTAGGACTTTTTAATTTTTTAACCCTGGAGTGAGTGAGACCCTTTTCCCACTGCAGCATGTGTTTTGACCTTTGGATTATGTGTTTTCACTGTTTTGGGAGTCTGACAAACTCCATATGCATCTACTTTTTGTATGGTGACACACATCAACTTCAGTGCAGTGTCACTGAGAATGTCATGACCCATAGAACACACCCCTTCTGGACTTCCTGGTGCTTATCGCGGCGGGGCTTGTATTCATTACTACTCCCAACATGGCAGTGTCACATGCCTCGCACCGGCCTTTACGTTGAACACAGCACGTTCCATAAATATGCCACGCCCCCGCGGGCCCGCGCGTCTCAATGCTATCAACATGTAGTGACTAGACGTGTGTTTGCTGCTCGGCGAATTCTCTATTTCCTAGTTCCTGGTACCTAATTCTTCTCCTTCCACCCTTCCCTTCCAAATTGCTCCTGGAATCCTCGCATATTAGCAACTGTTACTTCCTTCCTGGACATACTGTACCCGCGAGTATCCTGGAACTCTGAACGCACGCGTGAGTCGGACGAGACTCGTGCGAGCCTATACAAGACCCGATCCGCCCGCAAGAAGAATCTTCCCGTGGAACTGAGCAAGAAGCGATCTCAGGTGAGACGGGGGAGATTTACGACAGTTTGAGACGCCAGACGACCTACACTGATACCGTTATGGAGAAAGCAGTCCAGGATCTCATACGTGGCATGCAAGAACTAACAACTGAGATGCAAAACTTAAAAGCAGAGAATGCTGCATTAAAGCAACTTGTCTTATCTCGCGACTCCGCTAACAAGGAGAGTGTTTTACTGGGTGGAGTGGTAGACAAGTATGATGGCTCTGCAAAATCCCTACGTGGATTCCTGGACTCCTTCTTGGTGCATTTTACCTTTAAGCCCTACTATTTTTCAACTTCCAATGGCAAAGGTGGGCTTCATAATCTCGCACCTCGCAGGGAATGCATTGACCTGGGCTACTCCCCTAGACAACTCAGGAGATGCCCTCCTGGATGATTATGATGGATTTATACAGGCACTCAAAACCATGTTCGACCGCCCAGAACAGGTTTATAGTGCCCAGGAACGGTTACTTGATTTCCGGCAAGGATCCCAGGATATGCTAACATATATGTTACTAGATTCAAACAATTGGCCAAGGAAGCAGATTGGTCCTTGGAAGCAAGTTTTACTCTCTTCCGTAGGGGTCTAAACGAGGATATAAAGGATGAATTAGCCAGAGTGGCTCGTCCTAGCTCATTCCAGACTCTTATGGATCTAGCCATGTAAATAGACTTCCGAATCCAGGAAAGAAAGGCTGAAGGAAGAAAGACCAAGATGCCTTTCCAAAGGAGTTCCCTTGAGGCTTCAGTAAAAACTGATCCTGTTCCAAACCCTGGCATTGACCCGGAACCCATGCCAATAGGAGCCTTCCGTGGACCTATTTCCCCACAAGAAAGGATGAGAAGGATCCACACAGGCTTGTGCATGCATTGTGCCTCGGATAAACATCTGGTTAGAGAATGACCTCTAGCCCCTCCACGGCGTTTGGGAAACGCCAGCTCCCGATCCTAGATGGAACGAGGTGTCGGGAGAGAGATGTTTGCTCCACATCTATTCCATCCTTGAACTCTCCTGGACAGAAAAATCTAGTGATTCTCCAAGCCTTCATATCGTTATCAAAGAAGGAGACCTACCCCATTCTGCCCCTGGTGGATTGTGGGGCTATGGGAGTATTCATCGATCAAGATTGGGTCTTTAAGTACCGTATTCCATATGAAGCCCGGAGTATAATGCAACCTGTGGAGGTGATTGATGGTAGACCCCTCAGTTCTGGACCCATATCCTTACAGACCAAGGAAATATAACTTTCAATAAACCATCACCAGGAACTGATCAAGTTTGATATCATCAAATCAGCCCACTACCCCATGGTACTGGGCATGCCCTGGTTGCAGAAGCACAATCCATACATCAATTGGACAGCAGGATCCTTATTTCTGGTTTCAGAGTATTGTCTATCTCATTGTTTGTCCCCGAGTCCTTCCTTGATGTCGTCCAATACTACTCCAACAGATCAACGAGAGACACTCATGGTTTCCAACATCATTCAGGTCCCAAAGGCCTATCAGGATTATGCTGATGTGGTTTCAAACGGCATAGTACAGGCTCTACCCTCTCACAGACCTGAAGACTGCGCCATAGACACAGAGCCTTCAGCAGTGATTCCCTTTGGGAGGATGTTCATCCTATCCGAACCGGGAAAAAAAAACCTCCGAGAATACTTGGATACCAACCTTGAAAACGGCACCATAAGACCATCGAAATCCCCAGCCAGAGCCTCGCTGTTCTTTGTTCCCAAGAAGGACACCAAGGAACTGAGACCTTGTCTCGATTACCGTGGATTAAATCAATGTACCCTCAAGGACCGTTACCCCTTACCCTTGATCTCGGATATCCTGGAAGCAGTAAGAGGAGCTGTAATCTTCACGAAACTGGATCTCAGAGGTGCCTATCATCTGATTCGTATTAAGGAAGGAGACGAATGGAAGACAGCCTTTAGAACACCCTTTGGACATTATGGCCCTTTGGAATT
Source organism: Ambystoma mexicanum (assembly GCF_040938575.1). Classification (NCBI taxonomy): domain Eukaryota; kingdom Metazoa; phylum Chordata; class Amphibia; order Caudata; family Ambystomatidae; genus Ambystoma; species Ambystoma mexicanum. The sequence goes on along the minus strand of NC_090934.1, from coordinate 699,939,579 downwards.
GCTAATACTCCCGCAGTCTTCCAACGCTTCATGGATAGGGTGTTCTCTGACATGTTGTTTCTCTTCGTCATCGTCTACCTGGACGATATCTTAATTTATTCCAAAGACACTTTAAAGCATGAAGAACACGTCAAGGCAGTCTTACAACGACTACGAGAACACAGACTCCTGGCCAAACCTGAGAAATGCCTGTTTCACGTTACTTCTGTTCATTACCTGGGATTTGTCCTTAGTCCAGAAGGAATTGGTATGGATCAGTCGAAGGTAAAGGCCATACTGTCTTGGCCGACTCCCACTTCCGTGAAACAAGTCCAATCCTTCCTGGGGCTTGCCAATTTTTACTGGAAATGTATACCCACCTTTTCTGAGATTGTTCAACCGATCATCGCTCTCTTGAAGAAAGACAGTCCCTTCCTCTGGTCTGCACCTCAAGACAAAGCGTTCCAACGTCTAAAAACAGAATTTACTCAAGCCCCCATCCTAGCTCAGCCCGACATTAATCAGCTGTTCCTAGTAGAGACGGATGCCTCTAACTACGCCATAGGAGCAGTCTTAAAACAAGAATTTGAAGACAAATTGGAACACCCCATCGCATATCTTTCACAAACTCTGACCCCCAGTGAGACACATTATTCCGTCTTGGAAAAGGAACTATTAACCATCCGCCAAGCCTTCATAGAGTGGCGACATCTTCTTCTGGGAGCTAGACATCCGGTCCAGGTTCGTACGGACCATCGAAACCTTCAAGTTCTACAATCCTTGGAGTGTAGGAATAGTCGTCAAGCCCGTTGGACCGCCTTCTTTACCCAGTACCAGTTCCATATCAGTCATGTTCCTGGAACACAAAATATAATCGCTGACGCCTTATCTTGGCGTCCGGACTACGAAACTACTGAAGATCGGGCCTATCCCAAGATGTTTCCCCACAAGATTTTTGTAGCCCAAGCAGTCAGTCTTTTGGAAGAAGTACGGATGCAAACCCAATCCTCGGAGCTCTGGAAGGACATTACCAAGAAAAATCTGTGGAATCTGAAATCCAAGGACGGATATTTGTTCAAGGATAACGCCCTGGTCATCCCCACACAGAAACTACAAAAAAGGATAATAAACCTCTGCCACGATACCTTCCAATCCAGACATCGTGGTATCACCAATACCCTCCGTCTTATACAGAGACAATTTTGGTGGCCTAAAATGAAGACCGACATACGATTGTACGTCCAAGCCTGCTCTATATGCAGTCAAAACAAGCACGATAACAAGAGACCGGCGGGCCTCCTATTGCAACCTCCAGTACCGACAAGACCATGGGAAGTCATCGCTACAGACTTTATTGTGGAATTACCACCTTTCAGGGGCTATACAACGATCATGGTGACCATTGTCTTGTTCACTTACATGGCTCATTTTACACCTCTGTATAAACTACCATCCTCATCAGAACCTGCTGGAATCTTCCTGGAACACATTTTCTGTCTTCATGGACTTCCTTCCAAGATCATATCAGACCGAGGACCTCAATACGTCTCACAGTTCTGGAAACATCTCTGTCGCATTCTGGGGATCCAAAGTGCTCTCTCATCAGGTTATCACCCACAAACCAACGGAGCCACGGAACGTGTAAATCAGACCCTAGAACAGTACCTTCGTTGTTTCGCCACCAATGTTCAGGATGATTGGTCACTCCTTATACCCGTGGCTGAGTTTGCCTACAACAATTCCGATCACTCAGTAGTCAAGACCAGCCCTTTATATTGCAGTCAAGGATTTCACCCGTCCGTTTTACCTTCTATACTTCCACATCCCACACCAGTACCTACTGTTGACTCCTGGATAGAAACGCTCATCAACATACACAAGGAAGCCAAGGAACATTTGGAAAAGGCCCAGACACGCACTAAGCGTTATGCAGACTCCAAAAGAAGACCAGCGTCTTCTTATTCCGTTGGTGATCAAGTCTGGTTGTCCTCGAAACTACTACCACGACATCTACGGCCAAAGAAATTAGCCCCCCAGTACTATGGGCCATTTTCCATAAAGGAAATCATCAATCCAGTCTCATTCCGGCTCAAGCTACCAGACTCCTGGAAGAAAATTCACCCAGTTTTTCACACTTCTCTATTAAAACCCTACAACCGATCCACCCGGAAATCCTGCAGACCCAGTCCCGTGATTGTGGACAATCAACTGGAATATGAAGTATCCAGAATATGCGATTCCAGGTATAAACGGAGTCAACTTCAATACCTGGTTGAGTGGAAAGGATACCCTCCTAGCGAAAGAACCTGGGAACCAGTTTCTAACCTGAATACCCCTCGATTGCTTAGAATATTCCATCTCATACACCCGGGCAAACCTGGTGGAACGGGTTTTCGGAGGAGGAATGCTATCATGACCCATAGAACACACCCCTTCTGGACTTCCTGGTCCTTATCGCGGCAGGGCTTGTATTCATTACTACTCCCAACATGGCCGTGTCACATGACTCGCCTCGCACCGGCTTTTACGTCAAACACAGCACGTTCCATAAATATGCCACGCTCCCGCGGGCCCACGCGTCTCAACGCTATCAACAGGTAGTGACTAGACGTGTGTTTGCTGCTCGATGAATTCTCTATTTCCTAGTTCCTGGTCACTAATTCTTCTCCTTCCACCCTTCCCTTCCAAATTGCTCCTGGAATCCTTGCATATTAGCGACCGTTACTTCCTTCCTGGACATACTGTACCCGCGAGTATCCTGGAACTCTGAACGCACGCTGGAGTAGGACGAGACTCGTGCAAGCCTATACAAGACCCGATCCGCCCGCAAGAACAATCTTCCCGCGGAACTTAGCAAGAAGCGATCTCAGGTGAGACGGGGGGGAGATTTAGATTTCTCATAAGGTTTAAAATACCTTTTCTTGTGTGAACTACTGTTCCCAAGAATAGTAAAGTGAAAATGACTTTACTTACCTTTTTTCTTTGTGGATACAGCACACGCCATTTTATGTGGAGTGCTGGGGGGTTACCTAGTAGCCCCTTATCGTACATTCTCATGTAACATTTGTATGTTTCCCTCCCTACTTTTAAATGACTAGTGGTAGTGGTTTAATTTTTCCTACCATTGTGTTTTTCTACCGCAGGCTGAACCCTCAGCTGCAGTATAGCACCCAGGGGTGACCATTTTATCAAAACAGCCCTTGTCTTCTTTTTTTGCCATTTTCTGTTTGTGAGGTCTTTCTTGGGTTTTACTCTGTGCGTCAAACAGATTGAAGCCCTTTGTTTGTCTTGCCGTTGGCGCACTTCAGCCCTGAGTCCCGCCTCTGGCTCCAGTGTGTCTGGAAGGACAGGATGTGAGGGAGGGTCCCGAAACGTCCCTGTTCTTTGTCTCTAGGATTGCTGTGGGATGTTTCAATCCACAGTCAGGAAGGAAATCAATTTCCAGAATGACGACACTAGTAGACATCAAAATAGCCAGAGAGCACCTCTTACATAAGCTATTTGTGGGAGGCGAATGGACGGAACAGGATCAGACGGTGTGGTTGCAGGCAATCACACCCCAGATCACTGCAACAGGGTCAGATCTATGGAGAGATCAGGGTCCCTTACATGTGGCCCTGAGTGAACTATACATGGTCCCTAAAGCCAAAGATGAGCACAGAAAGATTGCCAGGATAGCGGCATATTTATATTTATATATGGGAGCCGTACAGGACAAATGTGCTGAAGGCCAAGATCTGGCAAATAGGCAACTGATGGCATTAGAGAAGGCCCAATGTGACCTGGACTCTTCTGAGCAGAGGCTGCACAGGAGCCAGGAGTCAGAAAATGATAGTAGACAATATCTCATTAAAATAAAAGAGGATATGGGTATCCTGCAACAGGAAAAGGCAGAACAGGATACCAGATTTCTGGCCTTGCAGAAGGAGTACCAAGAAGGTTTGGACTCCCTACTGCAGAGCCAGAAAAAGCTGGAGCAACAGATAGATTTCAACAGGGCATGCACAAAGCAGGTAGCCACCCTGCAAAGCAAATTGGATAAAGAAAAAGAGGAGAGCAATACATTGATTTTGAAAGACCTGGATACCCAGGCAGAGTTTGATAAAGAGCGCCAGAAAGCTGGTGCCCTTCAAAAGCAGAGGGACGACCTGGCGGCACAGATGCAGGCTCTTACTCAGGAAAGGGATACCTTAGGCCAGGAAGTCTGCCACTTAAAAAAGAAAATGGAAGAAAATCACCTGGCCCTCCAGGGACTGGGTGACCTCCAAAAAGAGCATCAGAACTTCTTAGAGCACACCAGGAGGGTGGAAGATGCTCTGGCAAGAAAGGAGCATGCCAGTAGGGACGGTACTCAAGGGATAACCCTCCTGCAGCAAAGACTGGCCCAGTACTCCAAGACTAACCAGGAAGCACAGAGAGAGAATGAGGCTCTCTGCCAGCACAATGATAGGCTCCAGCAACAGGTAGCCATGCAGGAGAGACTGATAGAGTCTAGTAAGGCCTTGATTGAGGAACTGAAAGCACAGGCTCTGGCATGGCAACAGGGAGCCGGGGCTGACAGAGATGAGGTTCGCTGGGAAAGGGAAACACCTGAGCATAACCTCAGGAGCCCTAGTTCCAGAGGCCTTCATCTCTCCCAGTCCTTGGACTCTGCCACCCCCATGTCCCATGGCGCACATGAGCCCAGGGCCACGGGGATGGCAGATTACTATCCAGCCAAAAGTATGGGGCTCATAGGCCAGTTCCTCCCAGGAATGGATGGGCAGGCATCCGGTTGTGGGCACCCAAGTACAGCGCAATTTAGTGGGGAACACCGGTAGAGTAGGCCCTCTAAGGGCATTCTGAAAACCTCTGCCCAGTTAGGTCAGTGGGGGGGTACCCATCAAGTCCGGGCGGCAAGGAGGAATCTGAAGACTCCTCCGCGCGTCGCAGGACACAAGAGACTAGGTCCCCACATTCTGCCGGCCATTCCCAGGCTCGCAGAATTCAGGAAAACCTGGAAGATCAGACGGGCACCTCTGGGAGCAGTGCTTCTGAGTCAGAGAGTCAGAGGATGAATGGACCGGGGTTACCCGAACCAAGAAGGCCAATAAGGCAAAAAAGGGCCTTGCTTAAGGACCCCTTAAAACAAATTAAGGCAATGAGGAGTATCATCACGCCTTATCACAAGAACGCCAAGTATTCTGTGTGGGAACACTTGGAGCTCTTTGAGCAAATGATGGAGACTTTCCATTTGAAAGACAGCAGTAGCTGCATGCAGTACGTCAAATGGACATTCTCCCCAGAATACTCCAGTTTCTTTACAGGGCTGGAGGACCAAAACCATTCAAGATGGTCCACATATAGGGCGGCCATCTTGAAACATTTTTCTGTTCACCCAAACCCCCAAGAGGCTCGCAAGGCAGCCTACAATTTGCAATGTGGGGAGGATCAGGCCCCACAAGAATTTGTGCAGGAGTTGAAGCGTACCTTTGCGCAGACTACCAAAAGGGTGCGCACGGACAGCAAAGAATTTGTTAACACTTTTTTCCATGCCCTGCCCAAATACATCATGACCCAGCTAGTGAGAGATTTTCATGAGAAAAGGTTGCTAGACTGGGTCATTGAACAGGCCACCCGAATCTATGAGGTGCAGAAGCCCATAGAAAATAAAAGTAATGCACAGAAAAGCCCCAAACCGACCAGCACCCCTGCTGCTGTCAAGGTGGCAGAGGTAAAGGTTGCCCCGTTTTAGATTTGGAGATGGGGGGCCTAAAAACTTGCCTGCACAGAATAATTCCAAGCCAAGAAGGCCCTCGGGCCAGTCACAGAAAGGGAGTCAAGGAGGTAGTCCCACAAATGGGATCCCTCACTCCCCTGATTATGTAAGTCCCCGCTACAAGGGAAACCGACCCATCCTGGATTATGTGTGGACCCCTTCAGCCCAAGGGGGGGATCCAGCCAAGCACCTAACCCAGGGAACTTCCCTCCTAACTTCCCACAGGAGGGCGGAAATTCCCCAAATCCTGGGCAGAACTTTTTCCCCAGGTATCCAACTTCCAGCCCCAAAACCATCCATCCTTCTTTCCCCAATTCCCCGAGCCCAGACAACCTAATCCGGGAGAGGGGAGGCCAAGGGTGGAGGGGTACCCAAATCTTCCCAACCCGGGGTACTACCAGAGAAGGGATAGCTACCCTTCCCGGGATTAGCCCAGGGGAGAAAACAGAACCCCGTATCAGCCTGAGCGGGTTTCACAGTTAGAGCGCCATGTCCAAAATATGGCAATGGATCTGGGTCGCATGCTGAGGGCTCAGCAGAACCCCAAGATGAGCATGCCGGCGCAGAATGCTCCAAACTCTGGGCCTGGTGCTACAGAACAATGACGGGGCAGCACCCCGATAACCCACCGGTTCCCAGGGAGGAGGCACAAGGGGAAGGGGGGTGTAAATCCTTGGAGGAAGCTTCCTTCCCCACTTGTAAACAGCCCCTGGAAACCCAGGAACCGGAAACAAAATCTCCTACTCCTGAAAGTCTGCCACCCAAGGAGCAGAGAGGAGGTAGGAGAAACAAAGGATTCAAACAGACCCAGTTTGTGGAGGAGGTACAGATCTTCCAATTTGAGGGAGAGGGATCCTCAGAGGATCCTGGGAAAAGGATTTTCTCCTTCAGAGATGGGGGAACTCCTCCCAAAGAAAAAGGGGTCCCAAGGGATTCAAATCCAGATTGGGTAGATGTGGGGACTGAGCTAGCGCCGCCCATCATCTCATCCCAGAACCAACAGCATCAAAATCTCCTGGTTCAAACCCATTCTGGTGACTGCCTCCAAAAAGGGGGGCGCGGCCCGGAACCAGGGGAACCCACAACGTCTCCCATTTCCAGTTGCCAACTTTTTCTTGCAGATTCCCATGACTCTCCACAGAATTCTGCCCAAATCTCTTCTCTCGCAATGTCCAAAACAAAATAATTGGCCCACCAGTTGTCCAAAAATGTACATTATCTGTGCCCCCTTGAGGAGAAGGAGGGAAGATACTATGCCCCGGTACAAGTACAGGAGCAGGGTACAATTTTGGCACAGGTGGACACTGGATCCCAAGCTACCCTTCTGTCCAGAAGGGCCTTTGATGAACTAAATGCAGGAAGGGGGGAGAATTACCAAATTCCTCTCACCTCCCTTCCTGGACAACTTCAGAACTTTGACGGAAAGGAAATTCCCGTCGAGGGGACTGCGGATTTGGACATTAAAATTGGGCGACACAAGGTGAAACACCCGGTCATAGTAGTGACTCCAGAGAGCACCCCTTGTTTACTAGGGAATGATCTCCTGAGAAGGTTGTCACCCCTAATAGATTGCGTAAACAAGGTCCTCTGGACCCAGACTAGCCAACCAATAAAATTAAAACAGAGTGTCAACCATGTTAGTTTAAACGGCACATGCCACATGATTGAACAAAAATCTGACCAAGTAGAATTTCACTTCCAGAACAACCAAATTCCAGGCGTGGCAGTAATAGCAGTAGGACAACAGACTGGTGATGGGGGGTCCTCTCTATTTCTGAAAATCAACCTTCCTTCCAGTTTAAGGTGGTATTCCACACTGGAAGGAAACACTCTGAAATTCTTTACCAATCCACAATCAGACTTTCCCACTCCAATAGTCCAGAAATAAGTGAAATCAGCTCCGAGCCTGGCTGATATTCAGCAAATTGGAGAGCAGTTGTTCATCCTTGTTCAGTTAAATGAAGGGAAGGACTCTGTTCTCGCCCGAGTGTGTGTGAACAACGGTAAGAGCTTCATCAGCGAAGCCATGTTCCGCCAACTCCCAACAGATCCTGCCATTCCCACATTCAAACTGATAGACAAATGGGAAATGGACCTGGAAGCACCCAACTCCAAACATCTCCTGCCAAGCAGGTATATGCTCAAAATCTCCATTGGCAACAAGAGCATAGTCCATAATTGTTGGGTTGTGCGAGACATCACTGCCGCCTTTTACTTGGGCAGTGACATTCTCAATCGCTTTGCCATTAGTTTGGACCTAATAAACTTAAAAGCTTGGTCCCGATTAGCAGATAATCCCATGGGCTTTGATGACCCAGAAATAGCATTTAGGTCAGCTCAATTGCTACCGTATGCAGTTGAAATTCAGATTAAAGAGGAAGTCACCATCCCAGAAAGGAACCGACAATTCTCCCTGGAAGTGAAAGTTAAAAGAGGACAAAAATTAAAAAACCCTGATGCTTATATTCATCTAAATGCTTCTCTCCAACAGCAAGGGTTGGGGGTAAACCCAACACCATTAGTCAATATTGAACATGACACCATTCCAATAGAGGTGGATAACAGCGACTTAAAGAGTATCACTCTAGCCGCAAGCACCATTATTGGAATGGCGGTTGATGACCGACATTTCTCCATTGATTTAGGAAATGAACTGTTAGGACCAATCCCCAAGGACTGTTTTGACAGTGACAGTGATGACAACACAACACCAGACAGGATCTTTACCCGGCATGGGGGGAACTTCCTGGTGTACACTTCCTGCCCTTATGGTAAGGAAGATGTGACTTGTTACTTCAGAGGGCATGAGGTGATTTTCCAGGTCCATGAGGGCTGCCTTTCCCACCTGAAGCCTTCCAGTCCAAATCAGCACTCTGACCAGGGACTTCTCCACCCAGCTGGAGGAGGCCGCTGAGATAGCAAAACCAGAAGTCTTTCAGGCTTCAGGCAGATGGTTGAAGAGAGAGTCAACCTAGCTGATGCCTGTGTGACTCTGGAGCAGAAGCAAAAGTTGAAACAAGTTTTCTTGGATTTTCAAGATCTCTTTGCGGTGGACTCGTATGACTGTGGTCGCACCGACATCCACACAACAACAATTCCCACGGACCCTGGCATGACTCCAGTGTTTGTGAAGCAATATCGCTTGCCTCTCGCATCCATCGAGTCCTTTACTGAAATAATTAAGAACCTTGAGTCCCGGGGGATAATCCGTCCAGTACACAGCATCAATAATCCGGTGCTGGAAATATTGAAGCCAAACGGCCAGTGGAGACTCTGCGCGGACCTTAGGGAGCTCAACAAACGGGTCCATACTTCCCGATGGCCTCTTCCCTACATTGACCAAGGGCTGGCCCAGATCCAGGGGTCACAGGTATTCACTGCAATAGACCTGACCAATGGATACTGGACGGTGCCTGTCAGTAGGGAGGACCAATACAAACTGGCTTTTACCTTTGTGGGCCAGCAGTACACAGGGACCCGGACTCCCTTCGGATACCTCAACTCTGGCAATGAATTCAACATTTTCCTACACAAGGCCATGCCCGACCTGGGTGCAAGGGGTAACCTGGCTTATGTAGATGATGTCCTCATCAAAAGTCCATCTGTGGAGGAACACATAGCGGAGATCCGTTATGTTCTGACCCAGTTGAGGGCCGCCAGAGCAAAACTTTCCTTCCAGAAAGCACAGTGTTGTAGAACCTGTGTTAATTTCTTGGGGCATGAGGTTACTCCTCAGGGTCTTTGTCCCCAGGAAAAGAAAGTGGAAGCACTCCAGAAACTGAAAGACCCCACAACTCTGGATTCTGTCAATGCAAGGCTTTCCTGTGGAGGTCCGATATGGCCAAAACAGGAAGAGTCCCCTTGCGCAAGGTCTGCCCGACTTGCATGATTGTGCCAGAGAAAACTGTCTTGAGGACGAAAGTCTAAAAATCAAGGACAACATGGAGGCATACCTTAATTCCCCACACAAAGTCTTTGTCCACTGTCTATGTGGACGGATGCTCTTACTATGTTGACAACAACGGGGAAAAAGAACTTGTGGCCGCCGTAGGGAATGCATGGGTGAATGAGTCCCCAGAACCCTCCGCTGGGTACAAGATTGGTCCCCGAAGTAGTCAGGTGGCAGAGTTGATGGCTGTGCATCAAGCCATCCTCACTGCTGTCCAACATCAACTCCACGAACTTGTCATAATCACAATTTGGATTATGTACGGAACGGGTTCGTGGAGCACCTGGTTAATTGGAAAACCAAAGGCATGTTATGTGCTAATAACAAACCCTTGAAACATGGGAAGTTAATCCAAAACATTGATGATCTGGTCACCTCGAACGGGATGACCATCTACTGGAAAAAGATCAAGGGTCATTCCAAAGTAGAGGGACCAGACAAAACTGGAAATGACTTATCTGATCAGCTGGCCAAAACCGGGGCCATCCAAGGGAATCTAATAGAGATTGAGTCCCTGTTGGGGGAAATCCAGGTCACTGCTATCACTAGGTCCCAGACAAATGCTCACAATGATCTTTCAACTGCACAATGGAGTAAGGAGACCCCAGATGCTGATTTGATTACGGCTCAGAAGGGGATCCAATAATTGGTAAGTTTTACCAACACATTGAGGACCCTTAGAACTTTCCCCTGACGCATACCGATTACATTGGGAAAGAGGACCTCAGAGTGTTGATGAAATGTCCAAAAATGTTCCGAATCCAAGACGGTTTGTTGGTAAGGAAATCCCAAGCTGGCCATGATCAGTGGGTGGTCCCTACCTCATTCCGAAGCCTGATGTTAAGTCACGCCCATGATGCGGCCACCGCCGGTCATAGGGGGTTTCATACAACACTTGAGATCTTAAGAGAGGTTGCATACTGGCCACACATGGGGCAGGACCTCGACCAATACTTGAAGGGGTGTCTTGTGTGTGCACAATTTCAGCCAACATCCCTCACACACTGTGCACCTCTCCAAAAGAGGGGGATGACCCTGCCATGGTCAGATTTGCAAGTCGACTACATAGGCCCTGTGATTCGCTCCTCTAGGGGACATAAATACATGTTGACGGTGACATGCTTATTTACTAAATGGGTGGAATGTCTCTCGGCCCCAAACTGCAAGGCAGAAACAGCAGCTGCCCTAATGATCAACCACATCTTTTCGCGTTTTGGTCTACCACAAAGGATTGAGTCAGACAGAGGTCGCCATTTCACCAGCGAAGTAATGACAAAGATGTGGAGAGATACTTGGGGTTAAAAGGAAGCTACATATTGCTTACCGGCCAGCCTCTTCTGGTGCAGTAGAACGTTACAACCGAACCATTGTGAGCATCTTAAAAAAGTTTGTGGCAGATTCGGGGCCAAGTTAGGATATTCGATTACCTCTTGTTTTAATGGCCATCAGATCTACCCCTTCATCTGCAACTAAAATGTCACCGTTTGAGCTAATGACTGGACGCAGGATGGTGCTTCCCCAGCATTTGCTCTACAGGACCCAAGAGCAGACATTGATCAATGCCTCCACAACTCATGAGTATGTTGAAAATATAAAGAAACACCTTCAACATGCTTTTGCCTATGCTCAGCAAAACCTAGAGAGATCAGCCGATAGCATGAAGACTCACTATGACCTGAAGACCACCAGAAAGGAATACAATGTAGGAGACCGGGTTTATCTGTACAATTTCCAAAGGAACCAAGCCAAACAACGGAAATTTCTGCCTACATGGAAGGGACCCTTTGAAATTGTTCACAAGATCTCACCAGTCGCCTACAAGATCTGCATCCCCAAAGGCAGTTTGGCGGAAGAGGAAGACAAGTGGGTCCATATTAATCAGCTAAAGTGTTGCCATCCCAGGCACACTCTGCAGCAACTGTAGGAGTCCTCTGCGATCCCAGAGGGGGCCACTCCAGATTAATAAATTTCCAAACCTAAAATATCCCACCTATAGTCTATAAAATATATGATAAGAATGCAAATGTCTCCTGATTTATAAAATGTATATGTTCACCCCACTACATTAATAGTGGTGGGGAAATGTCCACGAATATGTTTCTGCCGCTTTTGCTTTGTCATCCTAGGAGAGATAAACCATGGAGATGGACCAAGGAGGACGATCCGGGGACCGGGAGCCAAGATCCGAGGGGCCCTGGGTACTGCCCAATACTCCCATCAGGACCGGCGAGGAGAACCGATTGATACACCCTGATGGAGGAAAAGATGCTGAATTTTGCCATCTGCGGAATCAGAAGAAGATGAGGCGAACATCCCAGTCTTGCGAGTTCCATTGATGGAAAAGAATGGCCATCGCAAGAGGGGGGCTTGTGGGATGTTTCAATCCACGCATCCAAGCCCTACAACATCATTGTGCATTACTGACATGGGAAACCTCATAATGGCCGCCGGAAAGCATGCGGCTGGCCAGAAATCACCAATAATGCGCAGTGAAAACCTGACAGATAGGCCACCATCCACTTTTGCCTCTGTCAGTGTTAATACAGGAGACCATTACCAGCCCCATAATTTGGCTCCCCACAGAGCAAAATCAGTGCAAAGGAATATAGTGATGGTCAAAATCTGTTTAATTGATGTCAAAAATTGCTAAAATCATGGCTCACAGAACCACTAAAAAGGACTCCTTGTTGGGGGGTCAACATCATTCTCACACAAGAATCTACATGAATCTGAGGTCCACAGAAGTGCATCTATATTTGAACAAAGTATAATTTGAGGATTGCTTACTGGTAAGGCAGTTGTCAAAAATGGCTGCAATACCGGTGCTTGACACTAACCGGCGCTAGCGATCTAAATTCTGACAGGAGACCTGTATTTCAGAAGCTAAACAGCATCCTAAGTTAGCTGAGACTTCAAAAGTCTTGCTGGTCAATGAGAATTCTTAACACCTACTCTTCCCAGGCCCTACACCAACAGCACAGCATATCACAGGATCCTGTTGATTAAAAGGGGAGGAGAGTTTCCCTGCAGCCTGGAGGAAAGAGACAATGGATGCCTTCAGCTGAATAGAATATGCTGATTTTGGGTGTGAACTATCAACACTGCTCTGGGGAAGACAAGACACATGATCTCTGAGTCAAGCCAAGTGCCCGGGGGCGGGGGCAAACAAATGGGTGTACTGAATTGAGAGCAAATGTATGTTTTATTGCTTATAAAATATTGTATCAAGCTGACAGAAATGTACAATTTGGGGATTCTTAATATGAAAAATTCACTCGCAGTTGAAGACGAAGTTGGACGTTGTCGGATATTCTGAGGAAAAACCCTGGATTTATTAATATTGTAGACACTGTGTTTATGCTAGGACAATGCAAACTTACAGTAATATACGCAGAGAGGGGGTGTACCTCCGTTGAAGATTTGATGAAAAACCAATATGGCGAAACCCACTAAAAGCGCAAAATGTTGTCATTTCTGAACCCAAGCTCTTAGAAAGATCAGGGTTGAACAGAGACCTGTCTTAATTAATCTATGATGTGTACATGTAATTTCAACAACTTGTGTATCTGGGAAATGTGTGTTTTGGGTAAAATTGATTTTCTATAAGAAACCAAAGGGGAGTGTTCTTTCCTTAAAGCCATAAAAATTATACCTGATGACACCGGATGACTCAGAACTCCGTTCTCCAGTCAGAGGACAGTAAATCCTTTAACCTATCAGAACCCTTAGTGGGTTGGGCATAGAAAGTCAGCCTTCCCACCCACTTTCAAAAGACATAAAAAGAACCACTAAAAGCCAGATAGGGACTGCTCTTTCCACTTTCTTGCGCAGCACTTTGCCGGACCAGACAATATTCAGAAGGACCAGATCCAGAATTTAGACTCCAGATAGACTCCAGAACTTGAAGCAGAGAGGCCTGAACCAAAAGCTGAATCCTTCTCAGCAGGCCTCAGAATACCGCAACCTAACTAAACTATTCAACAGCCGGGCGAGCTGTTTGATTCTGGCTAGAACCATATCCAGACCCAGAAAGCAGAGCTGTATCCAGAACCCTGTGCCAGAACCAGATCAGACCGCTGTGCAGTGCCGACAGCAGACCCAGACCGCTGTGCAGTGCCGATAGCAGACCCAGACCAGCCCGCATTGAGCAGACCCAGTGGCAGAGACTGTCCCGTGGCGAGAGTGCAGTCCAAGGCCCCTTCCGGTCCAAAAACTAGGAGTGAGTATCCAGCCAGATCTGTACCGAACCAATCTCTTAGCTTAAAATAATCTTATCCTATCCATTTCAACCTGTCCCGAACTGCATAGAAATCGTGTGTCCATTCTGTGATTTCCAACCTGTCAAAGCGCAATTGTCATTCTGAAATCCTGACTTCATTCTGAAAATCTACCTCCACAAAAAAGTCTGTATCCTTTTAACCGTATGTCCTAAAGCTAAGAACCTAAGCTTTCCAACGAACCTAATACGACATCCCAAACTGGCTCAATTTCACCACTTGTAAAAATAACTGTTTCTTGCTTTCCACTGCTGAAATCCGTTTTCACTCTGATAATCATTCCTGAATCATTGCTAGTGTTGGCCTGAACTAATTCAAAGTAGCTATCACCTACCCTGAATCTCCTATAGGAAATTAAAATCATTTTTAGCATATTTTTCACTTCAGTGCAAATCACATGTAAAAGTATTTTTGACTGTTTAAAAGCATACCGGTTGCTCTAAGGTTGCTGGGGGGGGGACTGAACTGCTTTTGATTGTATTCCTGAAAACCTGTGTGCCCTCATTTCCATCTCTTCATATTGCATAGGGGGGGAGTGACTTGTCATAAAGAAAAAAGTGATCATCTTATCTATTGTTGAAACCATATCAGTTTATTCTGTGCTGCATTCTTTCCATCATTGCTTTTCATTGAAACTATACAAAGTATTCTCTGCTACCTTATCCTTTCTATACCAACTCCTAAGTAATTAAAGAATTGTGATACCATAATATTATCCATTGTTGATCACTGTCATATTCATAAGAGCGCTATCAAATATTAATTTATTAATAAAAGTGATATATATATATATTGTTTAATTTTTCAAATAAATCTTTTAATTTGCAAAACAAACCTACTTCTTGGCTCAGTGAGGTCAGGGGGATTCAAAGAGGGGGCGTTATATAAGGGTTCATCATCCAGATTTATGAACTTGTCATAAAAATATATAAATAAGGGCTTCCATTGGGCATCCCAGACTAGGCATTGACGTAGTTGGAGTGCTGAATTGAAGTCACTTACAATGCCTAAATGCAACCAGTCCTGAATGGCTGGCTGGCTGGCTGGCTGGCTGTCCTTTTAGGACAGCGACCCTGATGTGTCATTGACAGCCTAGGCTGTGCATGAATGGGAGAAACCTGCTTAAAAGTCGAGGGTTTTGGGACTAGAGGCAGAGTCGACCACTGGGAGAAACACCCGACGAAGAAACCGTGAACGAAGCTTGCTGCATCCTCCTGGACCTTTGAATTGCCCGGTGAAGCCCTGCTGCTGTGCTGAAACTCCCTTTTCAAAAGGAGAAGCTCCGGAATGGACTTCTCCCCTTGGGTTAGTGGGACCAACTAACCCAGAGACGAACTCCACTGGACCATCTTCCCTGTCTAGCTGTACATCTTCATTGCTGCAAGAACCAAGTTCCAGCGGTCGAGTAATCTGTGGTCGAGTGAAACGTCTGAAATCCAGCTAGAAGCTCCAGGAGACTCCTAAGGACCCTCCAGAAGCAGGACGAACAGAGCTAGTGTCCCCTCACCAGACCCAAGGAGTGAAGGAAGCCCAACTGGTACCAGAGATCCGCAACAGTGCTGTTTACTAAGCGCTGAAACCCGCTAAGTGCCGCTGAACCGAAAAGAGCCTGTAGCTGCCAACAACCTCCGAAGTACCACCGCAGGAGCCCTACAGATGTCCTCCGTCTTGTTCCCACGACTAAGGCTCAGGAATACGGGGTCTACAGCGCTGTAGCAGGACAGAAGCCAGCTGGACCACTCTTCTTCAAACCAGAGGTACTGTTTAGACTTGGGGTACTTACCTCACTGTTTTGTAGCCTTGCTTTTCTCAGTTGGGAATTGCAGTGGCTTACTTTTAGAGTTGATTCAAACTCTGTTTTCACAGCTTGCAACCCTACAAGTGATTTTCTAACAAACTCTCTAACTTTGTGCAAGACATTTGATTCTAAGAAGTGCCTCAGCTCCATAGACTGTTTCAAATTGACTTTTGCTGTCCTGGGTCCCTGCAGACTCTTCTAGTCCACTGACTTTGATATGGTTTGTCCCTCATAGGTGGTAACTTGTTTTAGACGGTTACTGCTGGGAAAGGCTTGTCTAGATTTCATTGGCAGATTTATTTGTCCTCACATATACTGAGAACCTTTTTAACCTTTTTCCTTCCTTAAACCTTTCCTTTCTGCAACCTCAGAATCTGCAAGTGTGATATATAAATGCCATTACTGTCCTTGTGATTGAAGTCACTCCATGGTGTAGCAATTGTGTATGAAGCATATCCAAAGATTATCCACTAACTTGCTCTGATTCTGAAAAGTAATTTAAAAGTATATTTACATTGTTACATGAATTGCCTTTCTAAAGAACGCTTATTTAAAAAATTATGTTAATTAAATAAATAACTATAACTGAAACCTTGAGTGTAAGTGTTACTTGGCTACTTGTATTTACAGATTTCATTTGTACAGCTCTACAGCTCAGTTATCCCTCTTGAGATAGCCCTGGCTGCTCAGTCACACTGCCAACCTGTGTAGTTCAGACCTATACCAAAAGGTGGGCTTACCTAATACCAAGCAGATAAGTGTTGTGTAGTCTCACACAGTGGGACAACACCAATTCTTACCTAACAAGTCAGCATGGAAATGTATCGATTGTGAGGGTGCTGGGTTCCTGCTTTTGACTGGGATGGCAAAGGATTCTCACCCAGGGGGTGCATGCTATGTTTAGGCCTCTTTCTTCCAATTTGGCCCAACATATTCTCAGGCTTTATCCATGCCACATTGGGGATTGTGAGGGTGATGGGTGCCTGCTTTTGACTGGGATGGCAAAGGATTCTCACGGGTGCATGCTATGTTTAGGCCTCTGGCTTCTACTTTGGCCCAACATAGTCTCAAGCTTTACACTTGCCACAGTGAGGGATCATTCAGCATAAGTGCAACTAAGCAAAAGCAGAATGACAATCTGTATTGGTCCGCATATCATCCTACAAACTCTGATGTTCTGAAGTAATCAGTAAGTCATCCCCAAATCATCAAGAACAAACATGTTTCATGGCAATGCTCTTGAAGTAATCAGCAGGTCATCCCAGAATCATCCCCAAATCATCAGGGACAAACGTGCAATCTCTTGAAGTGATCAGTAGGTCGTCCTAAAAGCATCAGGAACAAAGAGTTTTCTAAAATGGGGATAATGTTAGCATATTCATTAAGTCATCCTAAGCTCATCCCCAAATCATCATTCACCATTCTGAGATATTTGCTGATGACTTTAGCAGCGTGATGACGTCTGATGATGTGGGAATGACTTCTAGTGTAGTTCGATGATCATCAGATGACCCCAGGATGGTCTCTAAAGTCATCCTTTTAGACCAGGGTGCACCCATTGCACAATCTTCAACAATCTTCAAAACTTTGTTTGAACATTGACTAGGATGTTCCTTGTTGTGGGGTGGCTTCTGGGCACCGAGGCCACCAGACTGTTGCTGCGAGCATGCAGCACACCAATAGTGCCACAATCACGTGGCAGGGACATCTGCAGGGAGCACCCTGGTTGGACCTTCAGGTCCGTGATCACATGGCCGAGGGTCTCGTCTCGGAGCACCCAGACACACCTAGAGGTTCGTGGGCACACGGGCCAAGAACACAGACAGGCCGTGATCACACAGCTGATACACAATAAATGAGCTGGACACCAGTTGCCACACAGCGAGTATGACGCTCTACTGCTGCACGTGCCCGCTCCAACCCATTTTATGACACAACATCTTAAAGGTGATGTAAAGGAGCGGCAGGGGCACTCTTCGCAGCTACCCGATTACTAGCAAGAGGGTACTTGGGCCCCACCAAAATCCCCACCCCAAGAATGGAAGACTCGGACACAGGGCAAAGCTTACGGTCTTTATTATCAATAAAAATGACAGGGATCACACTAGAACAGCATCTCGTTCCAGACATTGTCACTCTCCAAACATGGGTTAGACCATTTTAAAGGGTAGTGACATCACAAAACAAGTTGCATCCCAAAAAACCTATCAGGGATGGGGAGTGGTTAATTGCGGAAAACTATATATGCAATACATAGGGGTTAGTATAACTACTGGATAGCCATCTTTGGTTAGGAGGGAAATGATTGGCCACTGCCACATAGTGTGCTTAACGTAAAAGGTTGCTAAGGATTGAACAAAGCAGGTCTTCCAAGCCTTGGGATCCTGGACAGCTACCAGACAGAGTGAAACATCAAGGCAATGGTAACGATCACAAAGATGCTGTGTGTTCCCAATAAATTGCCATCTCTGATCGCTTAAGCCCTGAGAGTGAGCATCCAACTTTGAGCCTGTGTAGTTATTGTATCTTTCCACCTCTGGTTCGATGGGAACAGCTTTCCTCCATCTGCCTCAAATGAATAGGCACTGTCGTATTCTTCAGAGTCACCGGTGTAGGACCACGAAATGGAGCCTTGGTGAACTGGAAACCTTCCATCTATGCTTGTTCTTGGCCAAGATGTGCACTGTGTCTGTGCTGGAAGGTCTGTCTGCCTGCCTTTAGCTGAATTAAGCTGTCAGCATCTCCATTTATTCAAAGTTCATCTTGCTTTCCCCATTCACTTCAATGCACCTATGGCTTACATCTTTGTTCTTATGTCCGTTCATATTAGTCACAATTAAGCATGAGCAAGCTAATTGTATGTATTCTTGGCAGCTTACTGTTTACGCGTAGCCAAAGATTTGCTGGTGTAAGTCCTCTAACTACTACGAGTCATAAGCATTTGTTTCGTGTCTATCAGCAATAAACTAAAGTGTTTGTGTAGCTTTGTGCATGGATGCCTATATGCTTCATGTCTAAAGCATCTATGTCATGATGTCAGTGATGATTTCATTGGCTTCTCAAAGTTATAGTCAGTCAACTTGCTCGATCGATGAAATCTGCATCTCCTCCATATTGTCAACTCGGTACAACTTGAAGGGCTGTCTGAGTGAATAACGTTTCTCACATCTCCGATACACCAATGATGGCGCTGAAGGGTCTAGGAGTGATTGTCACAGGTTTCCCCCTTTCTCACCTGTTTTCGTTGCTTGATGACTTCCTTAGGAGGAGTCTTCTTTAGTTTAGTTTGGGTCTTATACAAGCCCGCTCGGCCGTCCTCGGCTTCCAGTGTTCGTTCAGCTTCGATGCCCGGAATCAAGGGGAAACTCCAGGGGACTCAAGAAAGGGATAAGAAGCACGCGGAGGCGGTGCAAGGATTCCGGGATGGCTGGATAAGAAGGAGGAAGGTAGGTAGGAAGAAGGGTTTCCTGGAACCAGGGAACAACAGAATAATACAAGGAAGAGTACGGAGCACACGTCTGGTCACAGCTAGCAGCAGCGTTGAGGCGTGCGGGGCTGCGGGGGAGTGGCCTCTTTGTAGAGCATGCTGTATAGAACGCGAAGACTGGTGGCGTTCTGGGCTTGCCTCCATGTTGAAAGTATTATGGAGTGTAGCCCCCGACGTGTCAGGGACCAGGAGGCCCAGAAAGGGCGAGTTTGATGGTTCATGACAGTAATGTACATCTCTCTCTTTTTTTTATTTTTTAAACTTGTTTTTATTAGAGTTTGTTTCAAACAAGGTCACAGCAGTTCACAGGAAATCAACCAACAATTCAACATATATTATTTTCAAGCATATTCAAAGCAATTGTAATCCAAATTTGCATCTTATGAGCATTCCAATCTTAGTTTGTACCCATTTAGAGTGACCATACACATTTGCAGTTCTTCCTTCCTCCCTCCCTCCTCCCCCCAGGACTCTATTTACATCTGCTGAGGGTTGTGTTGCTTATTGGTTAGTGGATCGCTTGATAGGTTTTGGGGGCCACCTTGTTGGGGAGCCTATCGTGGTATGTCTTTTTCTTGAGTTGCGTATTCTGTTAGTACGTGTTCATTTACAGCATAGGGTTGTGGGATTGGTTAGTCACCATTTGTTAGTGTGTTGTCCCAGGCATGTACTTAATAAGGAACTCCATCCATAGAATGTTGCATTGTGTGGATTTCCCATGTAGGGATGATGTAATCTTTTCCATGGTGCATATATTGGATACTACGTTGACCCATTCTTTCTCGGTTGGGACTGTGGTGGATTTCCATTTTGTGGCTAATAGAGCCCTTGCAGCTAGTAGCAGCTGCGCAGCTAGATCTTTGACCCTCCTCCATTCATTCTCAATTTTTTCGAATCCAAACAAAACGAGATAGGGATCTGCTGTCCTCTGAATCCCATCCAGGTCCCTAATCCATCCCAGCACCTCGTCCCAATATACTTTTATTCTGGGGCAACTCCACCACATGTGCCAATAGTCTGCCGTGAATCCACATCCTCGCCAACACATTGGACTAGATGATTGGTACATTTTGGAGAGCCTGTGCAGATCGTATTGCCACCTGTTTAATAGTTTGATCGCGTGTAATTTGTATTGGGATGAGATCGAGGCTCTGGGTGCTGCTCGGCATATCTTTTCCCATGTCTCTGGGTCAATATTTTCCCCTATATCTCTCTCCCATTTTAGTCTGAGGGGTTCTGTTGTACCCTTTCCTGCCTCTATTAGTGTTTTGTACAGGACCGAGATCAGTCCCTTCGTTTCCGTCTTTGAGTTTAGTAGGGTTTCAAACGGAGTGAGTTCTCTTGCCAGTTTGTCTTTCCATTCAGGTTTCGTCAAGACCCCTTTGATCTGCAGGAAGTGGAATGCAGACAGTACGCCTATTCCCAGTGCTTCCTCCAGCTCAGGGAGTCTGATAAATGAGTCCTTTTTCAGGAGTTGTCCTACCCTTTCCAAGCCCGCTTCATACCTGGATTGGAATCTTTCTACATTGGGAATCTGGTCATTGATGCCGGGGGACCATAAATGACTCAGTGGTGATGGCCATGTAGTGATGTTCTTCATTTCCGTGCCTTCTCGCCATATTTCACAAATGGTTTCGAACATCGGGTGTGCTTTTGATCTCCCCATTACCCTCCTCCTAGGGGACCATAGCCACTCAGAGACAGTTGCTGGGGATAGATAGTGGCTGTCCATGGAAATCCACTGGGGTGTTTTTGATTGCGGAGATGAGGAATAAGGACTCGTAATTGGACCGCTTCATAGTATTTTTGGGTGTCTGGGAGCCCTACCCTGCCTTTGTCTTTGGGCAGCGTCAAGTTGGTATATGCAATTCTAGATTTTTCCCCTGCCATAAGAACTTTAGGATCGTCTTCTTGACTTCCATAAAGAATTGCTGTGGCATCTTAATAGGGAGCATTTGAAAGGGGTATAAAAATCTCGGGAGAGAGGTCATTTTTATTGCATTGAGGCGTCCAAGCCAGGAAATGGTAAATTTGTCCCACCGGGCAAGGTCCGCGTGAAATTTTTGGAGGAGCGTTGTGAAATTGGCTTCATTTAGCTCTCCCAATGTTCTTGTGACTTGTATACCTAAATACTTCAATTTATTGTGCTCTATCGTGAGGCCTAAGGGGAGTATCTGTCGTCGTTCATTTCCGCCAATCCCTGTAGGGGCAAGAGTATTGACTTGGATTTATTAACTTTGAACCCTGATATGTGGCCATATTCCTCCAGGAGGTACAGTGCTCTGGGGATAGATGTGTTCGGGTTTGTCACATGGAGGAGCAAGTCATCGGCGTACAGTGCCACCTTGTACTCTGTCTGCCCTAGTCGCATTCCCTCTACTTGGGTGTCTTCTCTCATTTTTTGGGCCAGGGGTTCTACCGAAAGAGCAAAGAGGATAGCTGAAAGGGGGCATCCCTGGCGGGTGCCGCGTTTCAATTCAAACCACCTTGAGTATTCCCAGTTAACAGATGCTGAGGCCTTGGGTGCTGTATAGACTGCTCTTATTCCCCTTCTGAATTTCGGTCCTCTTCCTACCGTGCAGAGGACTGCCGCTAGAAAGCCCCATTCCACTCTGTCGAAAGCTTTTTCAGCGACAATAGAGAGTAGGGCGGGGTCGTCGTTCATAGTTTGGGAGGCTGCAACCAAATGGAGGGTCTTCCTCATGGTGTCTGCCCCTTGTCTCCCAATTATGAATCCGACTTGGTCGGTGTGGATGAGATGGGGCATGTGGGTTTCTAATCTGGCTGCCAGTACCCTTGTGTAGATTTTGGCATCTACATTGAGTAGGGATATGGGGCGATACGACCCGCATTGTTTGGGGTCTCTTCCTTCCTTGGGAATGACCGTTATAAGTGCTCGGACAAAGGAGTGGGGAGCTATTCCTGATTCGAGGATTTCGTTAAATAGTTCCACCAGGAATGGGGTGAGGTGGGCACTGAAGGTTTTATAGAAGCCGGCTGTGTATCCGTCTTCTCCTGGGGATTTGCCCAATGACAGTCTTTTAATTGCCTCCTGTATTTCTTCTTCTTTTATAGGTGACTCCAGGTGAGCTGATTCCATAGCCGCCACCTTCGGGAGGTTGATGCTAGCGAGGTAATTATCTATCTCCCTTGAGTCTGGGTCGATCTCTAAGGTGTATAAAGATTCATAAAAATTAGCAAACGCTTCAGGGATAGAGGGTTTACTTGGTTCTTGGTCAGGGTTGTCATTTGTTATCTCTATTACTCTGCGCTCCGCTCGTTGCATTCTGAGTCTAGCTGCCAGTAGCGCATCTGCTTTATCACCTTTTTCATAACATTTTTGTTTCAGTAGATGCAGCTTACGCACTATCTGGTCATGCTCTAAGTGACGGAGTTCTTCTAGTTTTTTTTTCGCCTCTTGGATCTTATCGGGTCTGTGGCATCTCCCTCCCTGGCTTCTTTGTCTAGTTGACATATTTCTCCCCTGAGCTTGTTTTCAATTAGCATTCTTTCCCTTTTCTTCCAGGCCCCCTCCCGTATGAGGATTCCCCTCCAGGTTGCCTTGGCCGCTTCCCACACCCCCTGCTTGGTGACCTCCCCGGTGTTGTTGACTTTAAAGTATTCTTCGATCTCTGTTTCCAATTCGTTTTTAAAGACGGAGTCTTTCCACAGGGCCTCATTACATCTCCATTTCCCACTTCTAATCGGTAGATGTTCCCACTGTATGTTGGCTAAAACCATGAGTGTGATGTGACGTTGTGTAACTCTTGTGAAAGATAAATATAGTCAATTCGGGTGAAAGTGTTGTGTGGGGCTGAGTGGAACGTGTATCCCCTCACATCCAATATTCCAATATCGGGGGTTGGGTTGCCCGCCTTCCGATCTAGGTCGTGGTCTGCCCATAGGTTAAAGTCCCCGCCCAGAACTATATGGCCAGCCGCCTCCAACATTATTTTGGGGATGGTTCTAGAGAAGAATCTAAGTTGTCCCACGTTAGGGGAGTAGATTGTGGCTATTGTTACCTCGACATTTCCAATGGTTCCTACTACTAGTAGGGCTTGCCCCTGCGCGTTGGATCAAGTTTTAGTGGCATGGAACTCGATTCCCTTTCTAATGAGGATTCCCACTCCACCTCTACGCAATGCTCCAGAGCCCCAGAATTCTACGCCGAAACGTTTTCCCAAGATAGGTCTCTCCTCCCCTTTCATGTATTTGGTTTCTTGTAGAAGGAGGATGTCAATTTTGGCTCTCCGAAACTCCCTCAATACTAACAACCTCTTGGTTGGCGAGTTGAGCCCTTTAACATTAAGCGTCCCCACCTTCAAGGGGCCCCGTGTGCTAACTTCAACGGTGGCCATCTAAATGTAGCATTAGGATATTTAAGACAATAAGCTGCCACCCCCTGTTTTCCATGTCTTCAGCGAGCCTTAATATTTCACCCTCCTCTGCAGTGATTGATAATTCTGTTTTGGACTTTACCCCTACCTTGTCCTGTAACTGTTTTCCCCTCTCCCCATCCCTCCTCGCATGTGGCGGCGTCCGGGCAGATCCAGTTAAATACACTGAACCAGCAGCGAACCACCAGCGGGAACCGTTACCTCACGGTCCTGTTGCTAAAATAACTACCACATGACTTTGAGCCCCCACTTCGTTCCCCCCATTCAAACCTCGTCCTACCACAATGAAACGTGATTATTTTTTTGTATAGGGCCATAAAACAGCCCCCATTTTAGTCACTAATATGGCATGAAGCCGCTGTTGCTAATTCGGTTCACTTGCCCCCCTCCGGGGAAATGTTGCCTCTTTGATATTTTCTCGATCCCTTGACTCTCTGTCTCTTAGGGCCTTGAAGTCGCCATTCTCTCCCTTCGCTCTTTGGTGCGTCTCCATCGTCCCTTCGCTCATGTGTCTCCACAAGCTCAAACATACATGCCTTTATTTCTCTCTCTGATTCCAGTCTGATCTTCATGCCGTTATGTTCAAAAGAAAGGGAGAAGGGGTATCCCCACCTGTATCGGGTGTCTCGTTTTTTCAGCCATTTCATCAGGGGACCACACATCCTCCTTAGAGCTAGCGTCATTGCAGATAGATCCTGGTATATGGTTATTTGTGCTCCATTAAGAGCGATCGGACCCCCTCGCCTTGCTTTTTCAAGAATCTTCGCCTTGCCCTGATATCTATGGAAGCGGGCGAGGACTGATCTTGGGCCTCCTGGTGGGCCTCCTGCTCTGTGGATTTGTTCGGTCCTTGATTCGTCAATTGCGTCATCCGCCGCCAGGAGCTTAATGATGTTGTGAAGTGTTGATTTTAAGCCCTCTTCTGTTTTCCCCTCTTGTTCCGGAATTCCAAAGAAACGCAGGTTGTTGCGTCTCTCCCGATTTTCCAAATCGTCCATTTTTAATCTGTACTCTTCTTCTCTCTGCTCGAGGTTTGTTATTCTGTGTTCTAGCTGCGTTTCCAAAGTGTCTATTGAGGCGTGGTTGTTTTCCACCCCTTCTAGCCTGTCCTCAATCTTGTCAATGCGTTGGGTAATCTTATCGATTTTGCCACCTATATTGGCCCCCATATTCTTTATTTCCGCTAACAGGGCTGCTATGTGGCCTTTTGTGGCCGGCCGTCTCGCCATGCGCTGCTGATTCTGTTGCCATCCTGAGAGTAGCGACGTTGTGAGAAGGGGGAGCGTAGGCGTAAGTGGCTAGCTTTTCTTTTGCCTGCATATATTCGAGAGACTTTTTCGCTGTCGCAGTTGTAGGTTCTGCGCTGATGAGGCGCGGAGACTTGTACACCCGGGCTGCGCCGTGTACTCTCGGCTTCCAGCCCGCTCTATTCCCAGGCTGTCCCCTCTGCTTTCATGGAGCAGGTTTATTGCGTATTTCCAGTCGTGGATGTCCTTTGCAGTCTGAGAGATCCTCAGATCGGAGGGGTGATTGTGGAATATCTGTGTGGTATCGGCTCTAGGATATTGTGGGTCACCTGAGGAGGCACACGCCCCTGTTACGGGGGCCAAACCCTCAGTCCTGGTGGCCCTTTGTCGACTTGATGGGTTCGGGGAGGGGTCCTCTCACTCTCGCTTGGTGGTGGTGCCCTGTGTGGGGCCTTATCTGGTGGGAATTATATCAGCTCCTTAAGGCGATTGTGCACTTCCTCAGCGCCTGACCAGTGGAAGGGAAGGCGGTAGTCCAAAGTGTGGAAGTTGCATCCAGTACACTCGGGTGCCGACTAGGGGAGTTTCGAAAGCTTCGCCAAGAATGCCGATTCTCAGCGACTTCCCTGGGACCCTGTGATGTGCTTGGAGTCGTGGCAGGGCAATTCAAACGCTCATGCTCTTACAGTTGTTAGCCTTGATGCACAGTGGATAAGGATATAAAATATAAAAGCAGGTTTGTGTCTCTGGAAGATGATCTTCAGTTAAGCCAGCACTCAAGGCAATGGTAATCTTCATACAGTCCTCTTCCATAAAAAAGAATGCTGTCACTTCTAGTGACAAACAAGAGAAACCCTTACTTTTCCTCTCTGCCTTCCTTTCCCCTGTCCATTTCTCTTTATCCCCCTATTTTAGTAGGCAGTTTTTGTGTAGTATTTCACTATGTCTTTGGAGGCACGTGGGAGGGGGTAAGAACTCCCTTGAGTGTGTGCGCTCCTCCTCTGTCCCTGCGTGTTCTTGGGGAGGCGCGGGCCGCCGGCTCCGTGTCGGCAGTGTCTGTCTGCGTATCACGCGGCTCCCGGCGGAGGTGGGGGGACAAGGGGGGGAAGGCGCCGGCTCGCTGGTGTGGGATCCGCTGGTCCCCGATGGTCAAGTGACGGCGCGGGGTGGTTGCCTGCTGAGCGCGACCCTGGTGGCGGTGGAAGGGGGGCGGCTGCTTACCTTATGTCCATTGGGAGGCTTGCTCCAGGGCCCCGCCGGCACTTCTCCCAGCACGGAGACAGCACGGATTCCGGCCAGGGGGGTCAGGCGTGCCTGGGCAGGCAAGGTCTCCGGCCACCTCCCACCGCTGGCGATGGTCAGGGGACAGGATCGGGCGTCTCTCCCCAATTCAGGGCCGGTCCGCGTGAAGGCCGCTGGGTCAAACCGGGACTTCTTAGGCCTGGTCCCGCGTCGCAGGCAGTTTCACTTTCGCTCCTCCTGCAGGCACGATGAAGCTGGGCTCACTCAACGTTTCCTTCGTTTTCTTCACGAAAACGGATCCGATTTTCTTCGGATTTTTTCCTGGCTGGGGGGGCCACGTTCACAGTTCTCACATTCCTCTTTCAGTCCTGGGGGGGTCGTGAAGTGGGGCCCACGACCACTATACGGACCTCGGCTTCGAAGCTTACACAGAGAGAAAGCTCATCCGTGTGCCCCTGGTGGCCAGTATTTCTCCTTTTTCATAACAAAGAAAACCACAAACTAGTGAACGAACATTACAACTGTGGATGCATTCCAGTCGGGGCACCCATGTTGTTATAGGGACAAACAGTCCCTTCATTAACTGGTGATCCCAGATCCCTGGATCAAATTCTTCACTCCGTGGAGTCTTGCTCCAGTTCTCCCCCGATCAAAGGTAAAACTCCTGATCATCTTCTTGGGCACAAGATAGGAAAAACACTTCCTCGTCTTCCCATACGGGCCCGCTTTCTTCAGGTGACACCAGCTGAGCCATGGATGTTCTGGGCAGCTGCCTTCCCACTGCTTGTCGGGTACACTCCATTGAGGCTGTGGCTGATAACATGGCTACTGGGGTGGCCGGTGATGGTGCCTGACAGACCCTCACAAAGTGGTCAGCCTTTCTGCACCTCCCACATGTGTGTCCTTTGGCCAGGCACTTGTGTGTGCGGCAAGTCCCATGCACACTGTGGGCATAGTGCTGAATCTCCTAAACCAACATCATTCCGAGTCCACTCCCCTTTCTTGAAGGCCTTGCTTCCCTGCCCTTTTTCTACAGCACATAGTTCCTCCAACTTCACCCTCTTCATGGACATGCCCATGGCAGACGCTCTTACTTCTGCCAGTTCATGGGACTGCCTCATCTCTAAGATCCTTGCCAGTATTATACCAGGTGTTCGGTAAGATTTTCATATTTGTGATACATCTTCCTGACCTGTGTCAACCCCAGAACATTTTGCTTGGACTTGGTAATTTGTTCCCCTTGTCCCTTGGTGAAGGGGAATCTTTTTCCCCTCTCACCTAATCTTTTACTCATTTAGTGGGTGACCTTTGTATGTCTCTCCATAGTGTATGGTTGGAGTTATAGTTTCCTATATCGTTTGGGTTTAGGCTGGGTTGCCTCTTTGGGCTTCCCTGTTAATTTCTCTTTAATGCAATTGGATTTTCATCCTCTTTACATTTTATATTGTGAGCCAGCACACCCCACCTTATGTGGAGTCCTGGGGGGATACAACGTATCCCCTTTTTCACTTTCCTGTAACAGTTTTGTTACAATTGCAAGTTTACTTGAATGGCTGGTGGCAGTGGTTTTACCCCTGTGACTTTTTAGTCTTATTATTCACAAGCTGTTAAATCAGCCTCGGTAATTTACAGAAGGACCATTGTTCTGCTAGAATGGCGGGTTCCTTCTTCTTTGCCATTTTTAAGTATCTTTTGTAGTTTCTGAGTTCTTCCCCTGCCATTCTAGGCAGGAACTACCTCAGTGGAAGTTTTGGTGGGAATCCTTTGTACTGCCCGCCAAGGCTCCAAGTGTCTGAGAAGCCAGGAAGCAAGGAAGGAGTCCAAATCTCTGCAGCCATTTCTATTTTCCCTTGGTTGAAAGGAACCAACTCCCAGTGGTGGGCTGGCTGCCCTGATTGGGCAGCCAGACCGCCCATTTCTGTAAACTGCAGGGAGAGATTGCAGAAGTTGTGTTGTAGTCCCAGATAAATACTCTGAACCTGGAAGCTGTTGACAAGTCGACCACTGGAGCTGAAACTGAAGACGAAGATGAAGAAAGGACGTCTGTAGCGATTTTCAGCAACCGGAGAGCCTGCTGTGTAACCAGAGCCTGATGTAACCCTTCCTTCCAATCGATCTGGGGGTTCCGAATGGGACGACTCCTACCCAGAGACTGGTGAAATCCACTAGTCTCAAAATTACCTGCATTTTGAGCCTTTGCACAACCTTGCTGGGCTGCAAACCGCCAATACCCTGGGACCTCAAGCCTGAGTGCGGTGCATGGTCTTCCAAAGTCCGAATCTGTCTGAAACTTTTGTGAACTACTGCTGGATCTCCAGAGACATAATTTGAATCCTTGAGGCCCCCTTACCAGAGTGCAGGACCAGATTAGTGAAGCGAATCCGACCAGCGATATATTCGTTCTTCATATGGCTGCTGTAAAAATGCGCCAAATCCACAGAGCCGCGCGAATCTGTGAACAAACCTTTGCTAGAAGCATCCTCTGATGACTTCTGCTTTAAGTGCCCATCCAGTGTCCAGTTCTTTTGGCTCCAGACCAACAATCCAGGGACCGGGTCCTGTGCTGCTGCATCCTGAAGGCATCCACTCCGAAGCTCTTCTTTTCTGCTAAGGTACTTTGTGGGCTTGGGTTATACTTACCTTATGTCTGGTGTGCATCCTGTGAGGCTGAGTGGTTGATTTTTGTGAGGAGTTTGCCCATGCCACTTGCCCAGACCTAATACTGGAACTTATATAGGGAGCCTTCTGTGAAGTCCCTGAACACTTTAACTAACTCTGAAAGTGCCTAATTACTTGTTTAAGATCTCATATGGGACTTTGATTTGACTTTCCTGCAACTGAACACTATCTCAATCTGCCTACAGCTGTTAGCTAGTCACTAGGGGCACTATTCTGCCTCTGAGAGAACTCATGCAATAGACCAGGGATGGACTGGATAAGAAAAAGGATTCTGCCTTGAAAGTATAACAAGTGTAAAAGTACTTACTTGCTGAAGAGGTTAGTGTGGTAACTGTATCTTTGTGAAAGAAGAAGTTACAAAGTGTCATTAAGTTTATGCTTACCTTTGGGGTTGCATTCTGCCCCTCTAAAAAGTGTATACATTGCTTTACTAACTTAGAATGGTGTTCTCTCATGTTCTAAAAAGTAATACATGTGGGTACTGTTTTATCGTTGCTTAACTGAATGAGTGTAAAAGCTTACCAATAGGGGTTACCTTCCTTGAATAACATTGTGTCATTCTTAAAGTGTATTATAGAGTTTGCTTTCCCTAGTCTGCTTTATACAGATCTAAAACAGTCTTTTAGTTAATGCTCTTCTTTGAGTTGCTGGTAGCTCCTCTTAAAAGTATATAGGCCTTACTCACCTTGAATAGCTGCTGCTCTTCTCAACTTGTAACCTTGGGTTGTGCTTCCCTGAATTGCTTTGGTGCTGTTCTAAAATAGTTTCATAAAGTTCTTACTTACCATAGAAACTGTATTATACACTTCATAAAAGTATACTGGGTATAACTAGCTATTAGGTAGTTGTTAGTTATGTACCAATAGGTCAATTGCTTACCTTGAAATACATTGTGTCTTTCTTAAAGTGTAATTGGGGTTTGCTTTTCCTACTTTGCTTAGTGCAGTCTAAAATATTGATTAAGTGTTCATACTTACTATTGAGTAGTTTGAGGCTCCTCCAGAAAGTATATGAGTTGTTTTACTAGCTCTGAACTGAGTTCTAAACAGTAATGTTGCAAGGTGTATACTTGTAACTGGGTTGGTTTATCATTTGATTTCTATAGCTGGGTGTCACTGCATGACTGACAGTTTCTACTACCCTTGAAATACTGATGGTATTCTATAAGTATATC
Source organism: Ambystoma mexicanum (assembly GCF_040938575.1). NCBI lineage: Eukaryota > Metazoa > Chordata > Amphibia > Caudata > Ambystomatidae > Ambystoma > Ambystoma mexicanum. The sequence goes on along the minus strand of NC_090934.1, from coordinate 699,909,592 downwards.
TAACATGGTCTTACTCTCCAAGAATAGTATACCAGTATCCTGAATGTATAACCTTAGGTTTGACTCACCTTGAATTGCTTCCTGCTCCTCTAAATAAGGTAATACCTTGGTTTGCATACAATAGATATTGAGTTTTTTATGATTGTGTTTATATGATGTTATAGTACTTACTTTCCCATGAATTATCTTGGTCCACTGGTATTTAAATAAACCCTATATGTTTACAGTACACAGTGTTTCTTTGGACCACATGTATGCTACAATTTCTTTTACCAAGCTACAGCCCTCTCTCCCCACTAAGATAAGCCTGGCTGCTCTGTCCATGCTACCAACATTCTCAGGTGGTACGGCCTTATACTAAGAGTGGAGCTTATGTACTGTCTCAAATGTATGGTTTATGAAGCCCTTAGTTGGACTTTAGAAAAACTGTCCTAACACCAGACTTTCTGAGGACCTGCTTCTTCAATTTGACGGAGCTGCAGGCAAAGATGATTTGTTGCCTAATCTCATCGTCCTCATTGTTGCCCAACGCACAGCATAGTGCAATGTGCCTCAGTCGTCCTGCCTTGCTGACCTTAACCTGAACAGCTCAGTCATGGTTGATCAGTTGATTGTAGGCATAAAATAATCATTCAGCACCTCAATGGTGGCTAAATACGATAGAACCCTAGGCTGCAGTGTCTTAAACAGTTTTTGCCCTGCAAGACCCGCAGAGTATTGGAAAGTCAGACGCTTTGCCCGCTCACTAACCTCAACAGTGTCAGAGTATAGTTCAATCCTTTTGACCAATGCGGTCCACCGAGGCCTAATGCTGGCGGGGCTCCCACTATGTCGAATTTTCTCAGAGGCGCCAGCTATCCTTGTTGACGGTGCGCTCCACCAACCACCTGTGCTTCATCCCCGTCGTCTCCCATGGCAATAACAGGGGTGCGCTTACCGGTGCAATGCAGGTAAGTGCCTCAGACCATGTGGACCTTGTGCGTTTAGTCACCCCTTCAAGAGAAATGCTCTAGCACTGCCTTTCCACCATTTCTCACTTACGACTGAGACCCAAAGCAGCCACCCTCCCCGAGGCGCTCAAGCACTGCAACCTCAGCGAGGGAATCGGTTCCTTTTGGCACAGATCCCAGAGCACACAGCAGGGTAAGTGTTGTAAATGAGCTATTATATTTATGGATTGATTTTTCTCATCCTCTCCCCCAGGAAGGAGCTATCCTTTGAGCGCCTGTGGCGGAGCATGTAGCCACCCTTTCCTCTGCCTCCACCTTCAGCTTTGCAACGGAGCATGAGACCTATGACCTTAAATTCTGTCAGTTGACAGTGTTTGTTTATTTTTCCTCATGCACCGCTCAGGAGCACACTACGGGCACCCGCCCTCTTTCTCTGCTTGGCTCCGACATGAAGTGGTTTTAAGTTTGCTGCCAGAATGGCCTCGGGCTACCCAGGGAGGAGGACTCTTACCCCCCACTTTAGCTCCAACTCCGGAGCGCTTGAACAATGGCCCTCGATGCGGCGTAGGACTCTCCAGGGAGGAGCGTCATCACTGTCCTTCCTTCTTGGTCCCCAACAGAGCTCGGACACCAGAGCGCAAGTCAAACCACTGCCTGTGGCCCGGGTTGACTCCAGTGCCTAGTGCAGCCAATGCTACCTTCTTCCCAGCTGCGGTCACAGAGCTTTCAGGACAGCCGCACCCGTGCAGCGATGGAACAGCTAATGGAGGCGCAGGCAGATGCCTCCAGTCCTGCGTGCGGGTCACTACACCCTCGTCGCCATTATTGTGGGGTGGCCTCAGGGCACCTGAATCCACCAGACTGTTGCTGTGAGCACGCAGCACACCAATAGTGCCACAATCACGTGGGGGAGGCAGCTGCAAGGGGCACCCTTGCTTAGACCCTCAGGTCTGTGATCACATGGGGGTACCCAGACACCGCAAAAGGTCTGTGGGCACATGGACCAGGAACACAGACAGTACATGATCACACGGCTAATGGACAATAAATGAGCCAGACACCAGTTTCCACGCAGGGAGTCTGCTGCCGTACTGCTGCACTTGCCGTTTCCAACCCTTTTTATTCAGAGCGTGTCATGATAAAGTCATGACACAACATCTTAAAGGAGACAACACCACATTCCTCGGATCGCTTGCCCAATTCTGAGGTGCATGCAAAAATAGAAAAGCGTTGTTACGTGAAAGAGCAACACCTTCTTAAAAGCTCAGTATTCTGCTAAAGTAAGAATGTGGTGGGCGGGGGATCGTGGCTAAGGGCCATCTAAAATGACTGCCTGAGTTAGCCACTCCGAAGCCCTCTGGAGACCAACGGGTGAAAATGTGCAGCTTCTGCCCTAAGTTGCACCCATAAATGAGGGGACAGTGACCGGATCGTCACAGGCGACGGCGGTGTGAAATTCACCAGGTATTGTTGCAGAATAACGGCAGTATCAGTGGCCCAAAGTCCAGCCACAGGTCTCTCCAAGGCAGATCTCATCGACTGCCTTCAGAACCTCAAAACTGAGCTGAAGGAGGAGCTCATGCAATCCATGCGGGCGGAGTTAAAAAGCAACACTGAGGAACTTAATAAATCAATTGCTGATATGGCCCAAGATACAAAGCAGCTCAACGCACAAGTAGGAGATACGGTGGCAGCACTGCAGTCAGGATGTTCTCCACCTCCAGGAGGAACTTGTCAGCACCAAGCAAGACATGTCTCTTCTAGCGACAAATATAGAGGACTTGGAAAATAGACACCGGGGGGAGAATGTCCGTGTACGAGGTGCCGCTGAGGGAGTGGAGGGGTCTGACCTCCGCGGCTGAATGCAACAAGTCTTCAGAGCTATAATCGCAGAAGTAGCCGCTTAAGCGATAAACTTGGACCGCATCCATCGAGTGGGTCCACTTAGAAGAACCACAAAGGCCCAACCGAGAGATAGAATGATGAAATTTCACTCATACCACACAAAGGAAGAGATTCTACGTGCGTAAATGAAGATGGGAGCCATAACATTTCATGGTATATCTCTACTAATTTTCCAGGACATAGCAGCAGTCACCTAACAGAAAAGACAGGCCTTCCAGAAGATCACAGGAAAGCTGCAAAAGGAAAAGATTTGCTACAGGTGGACCTTCCCCTTCGGGCTGGTATTTACTTGGAACGGTCGAGAAACAAGATGCACAACCCTAGAAGAGGCGGCACAGATACTGGGCCTACAATTGGGAATCGAGCAAAGTGAACTGAGCGACATATGTTGGTCCAAAATCCCTCAGCGCAGATGACTGTGCGGCCTCTGGATTCCAGAGAGGGTCGAAGTTCACAGCCGTAATACTCGCACTCGCCAGAAGTCTGATGAAAACATTATAGTGAGATGTTTATGTCAGATGAGGCGGTTCTTTTCTCCCGGGGGGATCAAATTGACGGCTTCCGTACTACTTTATAAAAAGGTGCCTATAAGGAGGGGTGGGATAGACTGCCTCAATTTATCGCCTCTAATTTGGTGGTGGGGTTTGGGACGGGGAACTGGGGTAAGGGAGGGACAGGTTGGGGATAATGTCCACAATCACAGCACATAAACGTGTGGGAGGAGATGGGGAAGAACATGCGTGGGAAGCTCATCCGAGTTGTATGCACCATTATGTAAGACAACAACCTTCAAAGTCCTAACACATAATGTAAAGGGCCTTAACAGCACACAAAAGAGAGGCAGGCTATTACTAGAGCTCTCACAACTACAGGTGGATGTAGAGTGCCTGCAAGAAATGCACTTGGTAAGGAAAGACACACACAGACTCTGCACGAAAGATTTCCCACACCAATTCTTTACGTGCGCAAAGAATAAGAGCAAGGGGGGTAGTATCCTAGTAAACAAGCGGGTGCAATTCAATCTGGTAAAGACCAAATCTGATAAGGGAGAAGGTACCTCTTTTCAGATGGGCGGTTAAATGGAGCGCTTCTCACAATAGCCTCTGTTTATGCAGTGCAAACAAACAGTGCAAAAAACAAATTCTGTTGTACAGTGTTAAAAGAGCTAGTTGAGTTCGAATCTGGGGAAATACTGCTGGCAGGCGATCTCAATTTGGCCATTGACCCCAATTGGGATATCTCAATATACACATAAATAGGCACAACTCAGCCATCCAAAGCCTTCATCGGGGGATTAGAGGAGGCGGGGCTGGTAGACTGCTGGAGACACCTGAATCCCACTGTGTGCGACTTATTTTACTTGCATATGCAGATGGTATATTCTAGGTTAGATTACATCATGGTAGGAACGAGCTATGTAGCCAGGGTGAGGGCAGGTATACGTCCGACTCCCCTAAATCTGAATTGATAGATACCTTTCTGAGAAGATGTAGTCTACCAAAGTTGACGACGGGGCAGAGAGAGGGGTTAGAAGGGGATATAACAAAGGAAGAGATCCTATTCAAGTACGCTTCTAGGACCACTTCACACAATATTTAACACAATCTGGAGGGAGAGCTCAATGGAGGAGGCAAGGGTCTCAGTGGTTCTTAAGGATGGCAAAGACCTGGGTCTCTGCTCATCATATCGGCCTATAGCGATACTGAATATTGACAGAAAACTCTATGCCATGATCCTCGCGACCAGGCTTGACCCAATCCTACCCTGGTTGGTGACGACCGATCAGTCGGGATTTGTGGCAGGGAGGCAAGCAGCCGATCACCCCAGATGTATCATAAATCTCATTGATATTGCACATAAGAAAAAGATCTGGGCGATGTTAGTCGCATTGGACCCCGAAAAGGCATTTGACCGGGGAGAATGGGGCTACTTACGGGCAATGCTACATAATTTCGGCCTGGGTGAGCAATTTATAAAGGGGGTGTTCCCACTGTACAACGCCCCAATGGGGAAGGTGGCGGTTAATGGGCAACTCTCTCAAGGCTTTTGGGTAAGCAGGGGTACACGGCAGGAGTGTCTGCTTTCGTCTCTACTTTTCACACTCTCTCTGGAACCACTAGCTGAGCAGATATGGGGCAAGAAGGAAATACAGTGGATCAGCTATGATGGGACACCGCATAAAATAGTGCTGTACGCAGGCAATATACTTTTAGCTTGGTCAAAGCCAGAGTTATCGCTCCAACCAATACTGGACCTATTAGAAGAATACAGAGCGGTTTCTGGGTTTAAAATAAACCTTGATAAATGCAAAGCGCTGAACATCTCCCTGGGGCGAGATGGATTGCAGAGTCTGCTGAGCATTTCTCCATTTAGATGTGCGACTAAGGCCATTCGGTACCTGGGTATTTCCCTCACGGCTCGGGATTTATATGACGCAAACTACCCGCAGGTCATAGGGTGACATCAAGGGCAATCTGCTAAAATGGGGCTCATAGGAGTCATCACTGTTTGGCAGAGTGGCAGTGATAAAAATGACTACCTTGCCAAAACTCCTGTAATTATTTCAGACCCTTCCCATAATGGTCCCAAGGAAGATACTAGAGAATCTTCAGAGGGATATAGGTACATTTGTGTGAAAGAATCGCCTGTTAGGGTTTGTTTGTTTGTTTGTTTATTTATAATGCGCGCCAGATCTCCAAGGGTATCAGGGCGCAGAAGATAAAGAAGGCTTTAAGCTAGTTACAAAGGGCATAGAGTCTACAAGCATAGAGTACAGAGTATACAGACTAAGGTTACAAAAAAGGCATAAGGTTACAAAAGGCATAAGGTGCAAAACGGTATAGAAGCATAATATACAGAATATGCAGGCTAAAATAGAAACATGGAGAGGCGAATAGTAGAATGTAGCACAGTACAGGCAGGAAAGTATTTTACAAGGCAGTTTGATATTATTTACAAGGCGAGATAGCTATAGGCTGGAGTGTTACTTGTCATTATATTTGAACCAGTTAATGATGTTTTGTCTGAATTTGGTAAATGTTTGATCAGCTCTCAGTGGTGGTGGCAGGGAGCTCCAAAGTTGTGCTGCTTTGACCGGGAAACTGGTGCCACCAATTGTAGATAATTTGAATCTTGGCACAAGGAGACAGTTGGTATTAACTGTTCTAGAGGGTCTGTTTGATGATTTTCTGTCAATTCTTTCTGTCAGGTAGTGTGGTGCCCTATTATTTAGGCATTTGTAGGTGAGTGATGCTGTTTTTAGTCGGATTTTGTCATGGGTGGATAGCCAGTTGTATTGTCTCCTAGTCTCCGAAATACGCTCTTTCCTTGCTATGTTTAGTGCAGCCCTGAGGGCGTTGTTCTGGAGTGTCTGTATTCTCTTAATGATGTATTTGTTGGCGCCATTGTAGAGGGCCTTACAGTAGTCCAGTTTGGACAGGATGAGGGCTCTGGCCAATATGATACAGCTGTTAGAAGATAGGAAGTGTTTGCCAGCTCTAATTCATTTACAGGTATATGAAGTGGAGGAAGCCAAAGTGTGTACTTGTTTGGTTAAGGCAAGGGTGGAATCAAGGTAAAAACCTAATGTTTTTACTTCTTTGGCAACTTTAATGGGGTTCCCGTCAATGGTGAAGGATGAATATTCAAGGCCTAGTCTTGTGAGGTGGAGAGTAGTGCCAAGGATGATGAGCTCCGTTTTATCATCATTCAGGCACAGACCATGATATGCCATCCATGCCTGAATGATGCTGTAAATTCTATTCAGGAAGGCCATCTGCATAGTTGGTGTAGGTGATACCCAGATGGTCCAGATCATCAAAAAGGGGCTTGGTAAATACATTGTACAAGGTTGGAGAGACACATGATCCCTTGGGCACCCCACAGGGGATGGGGATAGGGTCTGCGGCTACTGAGGGGGAGAAGACTCTCATAGTCCTGTTGCTGAGGAAGGATTGTATCCAGACTATGGCCTCTGTGGAGAAATGGGCTGCTGAGTCCAAGTGGCTGCATAAGACCTTGTGGTCCACCAAGTCAAATGCAGCCGATTGGTCAAGGAGGAGAAGCAAAGCTGATTTTCCCTTGTCTCTGAACTCATCGATTTGGGCCTTGAGATCAATGAATGCTGTTTCCGTGCCGTGTTGTGGCCGGAAACCAGATTGGCGGGCTCCTAGAAGTTGGTTAAGTCCTAGGAACTTCTGAATTTGGAGGTATGCTACCTTATCTAAACATTTTAGGAGGAATGGCACTGTTATGATAGGCCTGTAGTTGGTCGGTATGGAGGGGTCTAGTGTTTGTTTCTTGAGGAGAGGGAGTACCCAGGACTCTTTAAGGTTACAAGGGACAGTACCTGATGAGAAGGAGGCGTTGATAAGTTTCGAAATGAAAGGTGCTAGATCTCTGGCAGCGTCCTTGATTAGTTGTGCTGGGCATTGGCCACCCTGGCAATTTGTAGGTTTGAGTGGGAGTATGACCTTCTCTGCCTCGATAATAGAGATTTTAGCAAAGCTGAAGCGGGTTAGTTGTTTGGGTGGGGGCAAGGATGTTTTGTTGGGTGGGGATCGAGGATGATAGGGAAGCTTTATTTTGAGCTATCTTATTCTGAAGGTTGGAAACTTTATTGACTAGAGCATGCTGAATATTGGAGCACCAAGTTTTGTCTTTGACGCAGTTATCTTGTACTGGAATTGGAGTTTCTAGTTCTTTTAATATTGTGAATAGTTCTTTCATACTGGAGTTAGCTTGCGAGATTCTGTTATTGTTGGTTTCCTGTTTCGCCAAGAGGATGTCTTTCTTGTATTGTGCTGATATGTTAATTAAGTTTGTTTTGTTTTCAGCAGAGGGAAGTAGTCTCCATGCAGTTTCACATTTTCTCTTATCCAACCTCAGGCTTTTCAAGTGAGGGATGAACCAAGTGTTGAGGTGGCTTTTAGGCTTGCTATTTCTCAATTTTAATGGGACAATATCGTCAAGAGAGGTGGTCATCATTTTGTTAAATTCATCAACTAGTTTATTGGGATCCATATTGTTGGGTAGTGAGTTGAGATTGGGTAAGATGCGGGGAAGAGGTTTATCTATTGTGATATTCTTTTTATTTCTGGTTAGTGTAGGAGAGGAGGGTATGGTCGACTTGGCGGTGGGTCTTTTGGTTGCTAACGTGAATGACAGAAGGTGGTGGTCTGTCCAGATTTGAGGTTGCAGCTGTGGCACTATGTGGGCCAAGCCTGGAGGGGGGTTTAGCTCTCCCGCAACTTCGAAAATATTATCAAGCAGTACAGTTGCAGGTTTTGTGGGACTGGGTTGATTCGAGCTTGACAATGTCTTGGAAATGGGTAGAAGAGCAGGTAGCAGGCAGGCCCCTATGATACATGTTATAGATTCCTCGCCAATATCGTCCCATTTGCTTGCACAAATTCCCCTCCATGGTCACTACATTCAGAGTATGCGATGTGGTCGCAAGGAGGTTGGAGTTGACTACTTTCCCAGGCCCGGCCACCCCGATTCACCACAATGTTAACTTTACCCCAGCGTATGGTAACAATGCATTTCGGGCACGGCGGGTGGGAGGCTGCGAATACATTGCACACATGTCGGAGGGAGACAACATCAGGTCCTTTCCAGAATGCAAAGACACCTTTTGGGGTGTCTGAGGGAGAACGATTCACATAGCTACAACTCCGACACTGGGTTCTTCAGGGGGGCTATAGGAAGAGAGCCACAAGACAACTTGCAACATTTGAAAATCTGTCCTTCACCCCTGGGGGGTCGGCAGGTCTGACATCACAGCTGTATAACTGTCTCAACTTGCAAGTTCTGGCCAAACTACTTCATATGCGAAAGGATGCATTAGGACCTAGGCAAGGAGCTATAACAGGTGCATTGGGCTGAGATTTGGAAGGGGGTTACGAAAATGACAGTCAGCTCACAGTACACTGAAGAAAGCTATATGTTAGTGAGGTGGTACACCTGCCCTGTGAGAGGGTCTCATACGAATCAGGAATGTGTTGGTGGGGGTGCGGAGCGGCAGGCACATACATACTCATAGGGTGGACCTTCCCCAATCTTAGACCCTACTGGGAAGAGATGATGGATACTTTGAAGCAGATAACGGACCTGCCTATTGACTGCTCTCCAGAGCTCTGCCTATTGGGCTGGTGGACTCCGCAGCAACCAATATAGCAAGCTGATGTTACATGTGGTCAGAAACACCATCGCCATGTGGTGGAAGTCTATGCAGTTCCCCTCAATAGATGACTGGTTAAGAGGCATGTGGTGACTTCTTATTTGTGAGAAAAAGACATACTTGCTGCACAATACAATGGCAATCTTTTTTGCGAAGTGGGAAGTCTTTCTACAATACATCGGGGCCACTAAGAATGATTGTTCTCGTCCCCCGCGACTTAGAGCTTTGGGATTACTGAACTTGTCATAAGAGATACTACGTTGTGATGTTAGACAGCTAGAGAAGCACTGTGCACAATCTAGGAGAGAGATGTGCTGTGGATGGGACTGTGGGTAGGGGAGCTGGGGATGGGATGGATGGGGGATGGGATGGATGGAGGAGGGTGGGGGTGGGTGGTGTGGATTGTTGCAAGTTTGAAGTTAATCTGCCGAGCTGTAATGTAAGATCTGTTAAGAGTCCATTGCCAAATGCACACTGTGAGCACCATCTGTGCGATTCTGTTTTTTCTCTGTTCTTTTCTCTCGAAATACTCAATAAAAAAATGTGAACACAAGAATGTGGTGGGTGGTGTGGCCGATGGGACATGTAATGGTAGCCACCTCGATTAGCTCTTGCTGCCCCGAGGGACTCCGCGCCTGTGGTGCCTCCAGGTGGGGTTGTGCAAGACTGCCCAGTGTTACCCATGCACCAGAGAGTCCCGCGACTGGGCTGGCAGGCCACGGCAGGGACTACGATCTGCCTGTATCCCTGAGGGAGAGGACGCTGTGACCCGGGTTGGAATGCAGCCTTGAGGAAAGAGGGACGCTCAGCCTGCGGCGGCCCCATCAGTGCTTTGTTCCCTGCATACCCACTAATCTGCGGTGTTGGCAGCTCTGCGCAAAGGCAGCCAGGGTTCCCCCTAGCACCCTGGGCACTGCGGGCCACTCTGAGGCAGTCTGTGGACCCTGTGGCCGATGCACCAGAGGCCCAGGAGCTGACGCTGCTACCCGCGCACCAGGTACTGTGAGAAACCAGAAGGTATCGCACCTGCTAGTCCCAGGGGATCCGTCATCCAGGTGGCCAGGACACGGCCCTCGCTTTTGGATCCAGTTCCTGTGGGTGGACCAGTGTGGGAGAATCACCTGGGTGAGGGGTCTTCGGGGAGTGGGAGTGAGAGTGGGACACTGGATGGTGAGACGCAGTAGCCCCTTCCCTATAACACCTTTACCCCATTCTACCAAGTAGGATACTTAGAAACTCAACCCCCCCTTTTCACAACACAAACACTTTCTCATAGACAGCCAGCTATGAGAGAAAACACCCGCGCTGTATACCTGTAGTGTCCTAATACAATGGTGCGGCAGGGTCAGGCAATTACTGACCATCACGCTCACCTGACTTCCATTACACTTCCCCACACGGATAAAAAGCGCAGCACGAGAGCACAGTCTGAACGAGGCAAAGCACATGAGGAAACAGCAGTTCCAAGATGGCAGTTTAACGAGAGGAGAAAGACGGCGAAACAGAAGGGGGTCGCAAGGAGGAAAGCTCCCTTGACCTTTTTCGACAAGGAACCGTTACTTTCATGAGACCTCGAGAGAAAGCGCAAGACCAGGAAACAAGACTGAAGAATCCTGCATTATGTGTTGTAGGTAGCCGTGTCCCTTCCGCGTCAGTAATCAAGGTGGGGAGAATCTCCAGCCACTGTGGAGCTGTCCTTGGCTCGAAGAACAAAGCTGCTTCAGTGAAAGCAACATAGCCGGTGAGTTGGGGAGACTGTTACAAGACCGGCCTGTGTTGAAGCCAAGGTTGCAAGCAGCAACATTGTATGGCGAGCGTTGGAACGAACATTGAGTGAAATGCGTGTGATGACCAACGCAAATAAAGTTGAACTGCAGTTGAGTTATTGAACTTTGAAGCCGCAATATATGATACCTTTGACAGAGTGGCCCGGCACCACAATGCTCAATCGAAGGTGTCTGTAAGGTGTCCAGCTGAGAGTTGACAAAAGTGAAAGAGTGGCAAAGGATTGTGAATGAAAGTGGTCCTGCAACGGGTCAAGCAAACGCCTGTGCACAATCGAAAGTCTTTGATATTGATACAGTAAAGAAAGTTGATGCAAAGTAGATACATTGGTCCAAGCCCAGCAGAGAAAGACTGATTTAAGATGTTGTGTTAGAACGGATCTGAGCCCGGCAGAGGGGGATCCGGGGTGAACCGTGAGTCACCTGAGAAACTGGATATGTGGAAATCCTAAGAAAATTGTGTATATGTGAAAAACAAACTTTGTGTTCAAGTAGGTCTGAGCCTGGCAGAGGGGGATCCAAGGTGAACAGTAAATCACCTGAGAAAAGTGTGAGTAGGAGAATCCTGAAAGTAAAGGAACTTTGTTATTTGTGTCTTGCATCAGGCCCTCTCAAAGAAGTGACTTTTGAACAACAAAGATACTTTGGTACAGAAGGCCGTGATGTTGGAGTTTTGAACTGCACCCTTGTGCTAGAGTAGCCAGAGACTGTGCTAAGCTCGAGTGTTCCACCTTATAACGTGTTGAAAACGTGGGGAAGGGAGACCAACAGCTTGAATATCCTGACATATCATTTTTTGAAGACTTTTCTTCAAAAAAAAAGTAAAGGAACTTTGTTATTTGTGTCTTCCATCAGGCCCTCTCAAAGAAGTGACTTTTGAACAACAAAGATACTTTGGTACAGAAGGCCGTGATGTTGGAGTTTTGAACTGCACCCTTGTGCTAGAGTAGCCAGAGACTGTGCTAAGCTCGAGTGTTCCACCTTATAACGTGTTGAAAACGTGGGGAAGGGAGACCAACAGCTTGAATATCCTGACATATCATTTTTTGAAGACTTTTCTTTTTCATGGTTTATTAGTATAGGCCCTTTTATTTTGGCAGGACACCACTAGGACTGCATTATTATTATTTGATGGTCGTAGCTTGCTCCCATCTTTAGATTTAGGATTAGATTGGCATTTTTTCAAACCCAATTAAGGTTCAATAAACACCCTTGAACTGTGATCAATTGTGTCTGTCTTACTGTTGATACCATGCCTTCCTTACAGTACATAGATCCTGCTGCTCTATCCCACATTCCAAGGATGTATCTGGCCGGCAATAACATTAAACCTGGGCACATTCTCCCTTGAGGTGCAGCAGGAAGCCACATTGAAAGGGCACAAAGAAACCTATGTTTCGTGGGTGGGGGATAACTGGTGATGGGAGGGTCCACTTCAGAAAGTGGCTGGGGCAAATATGGATGCTCCGCCCCCACACCCTGTTCTACCCCAAGGGTTGTCTAGTATAAAGTCCAAGTGTCAAATGGTAGCGTCCTAGCATTACCCCTAAGCATGCGAGCGCGCGCACATACACACATACACACACATAATTACACATTCACTCACTCATTTAAACATACCATTCACCATAAACTTGCTCATTTACATGTGCACCCAGGCCCCATACATCATACACTTATTCACACACACTCACTCATTCACACATACATTATATACACACTCCTTGCACACATGCATGCATACATATTGAGCTAACATGCTACTACACCCTTTGGCACTCTAAGTTTCAGAAAAGACTTCCCTTGCATCTCTGCTTAACAAAAAGCAAGTGTGTACTTCGTCCCCCTCCCCTCAGATGCGAAAGAATATATAATGTTGTTATATGTCCGCTCACATTCGTAGGAATGGGGCTGATGTGTGCATTTGATTTTTTGTTTGGCAAGAGGTGAGGGAAGCCTTTCTTTAAATTAGCAGCTTTAAGGTTTTTCTGGGTTTGTGCAAATATATTTTTGTGCACAAACACAGTAAGACTTTAAAGCGGCCAGTTTCAGGAAAGGCTTCTCTCCTCTCTCTGAGTAACAAAAAGCTGTATGCGGAAGCCCCACCCCTCAGTCACATTTCGGTAGGGGGGCTGAAACCTGTTTAGCTCAATGGCATTGCGCGTCTGCCTGAAGGTACTACTTGTGCTACGAGAGGGCAAGGACTGGAAACAACTTGCCACTTTTCACTCTGGGCCGGATTGAAATATACACAGAGAGCGGCCTCCTTGGACCTTTCCTCTGGATGTATGCCCGTGTTACCTCGCAAAGCCTTGGGTAGGGCCAAAACGCTTTCCTCATTCTGGTCCTCGAAATCTGATCTGGGTCGAGCAAAGGCGGTTAGTGCTGGCAAGTACTCCACAATGCCCAATGTTCAGACAGCGGGAAACCTACTGCGCTCACCAAGAATGACCTTATGTAATGTTTGGGGTCGTTAAATGATGAACTCTCACAAACAGTTAAAAAGGAGATTCAGACAGCAACGGAAATGCATTCACAAATCAGTGACAGACCTCACCAGGGATCTGAAGCAGATCAGTTCCAGAGTGGGAAACACAGAAACACTCCAGTCGCTTAAGGAGGACATGATACACCCTCAGGGTGAGCTCACAGGGATGACGCAAGATATGCGCAGTCTAGTCTGCACTATTGTGGACCTAGAAAACAGACATAGAAGGGAGAATCTTAGAATCAGAGGAGTCAGTGATGGCGCGGAGGGCCCGGACCTCAAGCGCTGGGTGCTGACATTTTTCCAGGATAGGTTCTTGGCCATTGCTAGTGAAGGCATCATATTGGACCGAGTGCACAGAGCGGGCCCGCTACGAAAAGGGGTTAGATGCGAGCATCAGGACATGATCATGAAATTTCATTCCTTTACGACAAAGGAACATTTTCTGTGGGCATCCAGAGATCTGGGCATTATCTGTTATCAAAATCTTCTCATTTATCAGGAACTGGCGGCCCTCACCCTGAAAAGATGCAAGCCTTCTGCCATATCACAGAGAAGCTGCAGCTGGCATAGGTGAAATGTAATTGAACCTTCCCATTCAGGCTACTGTTTTTACTGGAAGGGCAAGCAATGGGGGTGCATGGCGCCAGAAGAAGCCGCGAAAGTCCTCAGAGTCAAAATAGCACTGTACCTCAGGCGTCTGGTGAGAGAAGATGGGAGAAGCTCCATGCCATGAGAAAGCAGCGCCCAATGGGTCCTACTGATTAATCACAGTGCCCGTCCACAAAGTCCAGTTGACTCTATGTAGCCTGTGCTTCCCTTGCGCTGTAAGGGAAGTCTTCCTTTGATACACTATTTTAGGGGGAAACAGAGATGGGGCTCATGAGCCGGGAGCTTGGTGATGGGGAAGACTACTTCACACTCCTTGTTGAATTTTTCAAGTTTTGTTTGTCTTGCTAGTTTTACCATCATGGTGAAGTACTCACTCATTATGATATTCGCCCTTTGTTTAAGGGTCCATAGGATAGAGAGCTCCGAGCTCTCCCCTCAAGGATTTACCGTTCAGTGGCGTGGGGAAACTGTACCCAGTAGTGGTGCTGAGTCCCAGATATTCCTTCCATAGATATGACTCTTAAGCTGATATTGCACAATGTTAGGGGGTTGATTGCACCACAGAAGACAGCCCAGCTCCTCCAGAGATTGTGGGAGGTGTACCTATGGCGTGCATCCAGGAAACTCATATGCTGGGATACAATACAGGTAGGCTCTGCTCTAAATTCCTCCCATACCAATTATTATCCTTATGCAGGCAGAAGAAGCGGGGTGGGGATCCTATTAAGAAACAGGGTGCAATTCGAGTTGGAGAACACCAAGGTGGATAGAGAAGGGAGAGCTATCAATCTCCCCCTTGATGGAAACTGTGGTGTATGAAAAGGCTCCTACTGGGGCACTGTACAACCCCCTAAAGACCTTCTGAATCACATTTCAGAATCAGATCTGGTGGATTCTTGGAGGCACGCCTACCCTAATGTAAGGGACTACACTTTCTTCTCCCATGTGCAATGCTTTTATTCTAGGATATGCTATGTGTTTATTGGGAAGGTGGCTCTTTATCTTCTGGCTAGTCTAGGTATTGGGATAATAGGAGTTTATGACCATGCACCTGTTAAGTTAACTCTCAACATATGGCAAATACAAATACAAAATACAAATACAAATGGCCACAAGAGACCAGACCTAAATTGTGGAAACTGAACCCCTCACTATTAAAAGACCCTATTGTCTGCAAGGACATTGAGGCCAATATAAATGACTTTTTTGTTGTTGCGAATAACAGGCCTGGGGAGGTCTCTAGGAACAGCACGTGGGATGCCTTCAACGTGTAAATAAGGGGCATGGTTATCTTTAAAGCAGAAATCCTAACAACATAAGGCAAGAACAGGCCCAATTTCTAGCAGGTGAAATAAGGGAACTTGAAGAGAAGTATACATCCACAGGCTCACTTAAAGCTTACGGAGCCTTACAAATAACTAGGATGAATCTGAATATGCTCAAAGCATCAATGGCAGAGTTTTCCATGATTAAATTGTTTTTTTGAGGGGGAGAATAAAGCGGGCAGGATCCTGGCATGGAGGCTTAAGAAGAAGGCTATGAAGGGTCAGATTGTGGGAATGGGGGCGGCAAGATCATGTAGTCGGAAAAGGACAAAAAACAAATAGAATTTGATTATTATCAGGCCCTCGAAACCCCTGAAAATCCCAGCCCCACGCTAAATGAGGATTTTCTAGATAAATAGGCAATCCCCAAGCTTGATGGTGTGCAACAAGAAACCCTTACTGAAGGTATTACTAAGGAAGAAGTTCTACTGGTTATATTTTCCCTAAAATTGGCAAATGTTCTCCTGCTTGATGGTCTATCACCCCCGTTCTTCAAGCACTTCAGGTAGAAGCTATTCAGTCCTCTCGATAGCCTATTTAAGTATATGTGGGCTTGGGGGAATTCACCCAATGCAATGGGAGAAGCTTAAATCTTGTTAATCCACAAGGTGGGACGTGACCCCACTTTATGTTCTTCTTACTGTCCAATAACGTTTCTAAACATGGATATTAAAATATATGCAAGGTTATTGTCAACCACTTGGAAAAGGTGCTTCCGGCTCTGGTAGGTCCATAACAATCGGGGTTTGGTGCTGGAAGGCAGGGATCCGAAAATGTACAGAAATTAGTAGGTCTTATAGGCATTGCACACAGAATCCCTAAACGAGCCATGTTATTGGACCTCAAAGCAGAAAAGGCCTTATTGAGTGAACCTTCCTTTGCGCAGCAATTAGTGAATACAATTTGGGTGAGAGGTTTATTTGGAGGTGTCTTCTCGCTGTACTCTGCGCCAGTTTGCAAATGTATCGTTCAACTGTCATCTTTCTAAGGTCTTCGGACTCACCAGGCGGACAAGGCAGAGCTGCCCTCCTTCGCCCTTGCTGTTTGCCCTGGTGGTGAAACCCCTGGCTACTAAGAATGGATGAAATGATCAAAGGTATTACCAATATGGACAGTGATCACTCTATTCGTGGATGATATAATCCTCACTTTGACTGAGGCAGAGGCCTCTCCATCGCTACAATACTCCAGTACCTGCAGAACTTCCACATAGCCTCATGCTTCAAAATTAACCTGGACAAAAGTGAAGCTTTGAATATAAGTATGGACGAGGCAGAAGTGGAGCATCTGAGCGAACCTCCACCAACAATGTTGCATTGAACAAGGGATAGGGGAGGTCTGGCACTCCCGAATATTAAAAGATATTACCCGCATCCCAATAAAGACTGGAAACAGCAAGAGGAAGCAGTGGCGGGCAAACCTCTTAGATACATGCCTTGGCTCCAGCAGAACTATAGACCCCAGAGCCTGTATGTACCTACCAAAACAACCCTAGAGGGATGGGATAGTGTTTCCAGCAGGCTGGGACTATCCTCCTTTCCCTCTCCAATAACCCCCATCCACATGAACATCGAATTCTCCCCAGCATACGTTGGAAAAACCTTCTCGAAATGGAGATTAGGCGGTTGCAAATTCCTCTCTCATATTTGACAATGGTCAGATTAGGTCCTTTGACTTTTGCAAATACACATTTCACCTGGACGAACTCAAGTGATTCTGCTTTTGGCAGGTGCAATACTCAGTACAACAAGCACATAACAAGACTGCAGCCAGTAGACCTAACAGCCTTTGAAAAAATCATTTTCTCTGTTGGTGACACCACAGGGCTGATTTCCCAGCTCTACACATGCTTGAATGTCAAAGTGAACGAGAGCTTGCCTTCTTACGCCAATGCTTGGTATAAGGACGTGGGTAGGATATTTCCAGAGAACATCTGGGGTAGCATCTGGAGGAGATTACAGCAATCTATTATTTGGCTGCATTATGCCAAAAGGGGGGTTACATTTCTAGCCATGGGTTATCTCAACCCGAATAGAGCAAAGCATATGGGGGGAGGGAATGGTTTGTGGTGGCGGGCTGTGGGGAAGCAGGCACATATATGCATATCTGGTGGCACTGCCCCAAGCTGACTAGGTACTGAACGGAGGAGGTCCACATACTAAATAAAATGACTGGCTCATCTGTGCTGATTGAACCAGCAAAAATCGCAATAACAGCTTCCTTGATATTAGAATGGATTTCTAAACTCTGCCCTGGTGGACAGATGTTTAGGAGGCCACACTTGTTAGATGAACAGGGGACACAGCCAGACCAATTCACAGTAGCTTGGAGAGCAGTCAAGGCTAAATCTCAGGTGGAGTGAGGGTGATCAGGGGTTTCCAATGAGCACACACAGTTAAACCCCAAGCATAACAATTAGATAGAAATATAAAAAAATACACTATTTATTATAGGCCCATTAACAACACAAATGAATAATGAAAATGCACCCGTAAACTATCACTCAAGCAACACACTATGTAATGTATATGCACTCGCTGGAGTCAGTGTGAGAAAGTTCATAACTTCACCACAATACTTGTAAGGGAAAAGGGTGAATAACTTTTATAGCACTAACAGTCTTCAGAGGTGGTAATCCTAACTTTATAAGTCCAGCCCTAAAATGAATGGAGCCTTGTGTTCAATTGCCAATGTGCGCGTAAAAGCGCCCGGTTGTGCGTAAAGTTCACAAAGAGGTAGCAGGAAGAAGTTAGGGGAAGAATTCTGAAGGGGTGAAACGGGTTCCAAGAGTTAGGAGAGGATCTGCTACGATGAACAAACTTGTTCACAACTTTCAGAGGGCTTTAGGAAGCACATTTTACCCAGGCAAAAGCCAAAGAGAAGGCTTCTATGCGTAAATGCGTTTGGATGAACAAAGGGCCACCAGTAAGTGACTTCGCTACTCACTGCCCTTAACTCGGTTTTGGTCCAGACCTGGCAGGTCTAGAGGTGGTCATCAGATGTTCGATTTCCCACCCTCGGTTCGGCTTCCAGATGCACAGGCGCTGCGGGTGCGGCTACAGGTCTGGTTTGGGACAGGAGCTGTAACTCTTGATTCTGATCAAGAATGAAGAAAACACTGATGCAGCAGACTTCAGGGCATAGGAAGGAACGCAGGAAAACAGCCTTCAGTGACGTCACTGTTGCACAGTGACGCAAGGGCACCCAACTCTTGTGGTATGACGGAGCCTTCTATCTCATCTCGTGACCCAAATGTGCTGGGGTGATGAAATTCAGCAGAAGGATGCTTTGTTGGATAAACTCGTATTGAAACTCCTCATGCACCTGCACAGCAACCTAGGATTGAGCTGGACAGCCCACTGGATGGCCCGAGAACACTTCCAAACAGGCTCACTTTCAGGGTTACCAGGAGACGTCAAGAGTGATTGTTCCCACCACTCCAAAGGTTCGAAGCACCTTTGCAGGTCTTCTGAAATGAAGCCCAAAGCAGGGCTCCACTGGAACAACTGGATTCGGGTGCCAGCGCTCTTGAGTGCGTCTCAGGATCGTCCTTTGTTCTGCTCGGCTCTTCAGGATACTTGGTTCCATCTGCAGGTCGGTTCTGACCTGTTGCTGATCTGCTGGAATGAATGCAGGGCCACTCCTCTTATTCAAAAGTCAACTGAGTGCTCGCACCCAGCCCACCAATGGGAAGATCTGCTCCATGCATGCACACCAGCAGTGATCGAATCAAGTACCACTGGGGTTCTCATGCTCTCATGCACATCAGACATCCTGGCACCAGTAGTGTGGATTTGGCCAAGACAGTCCCAGCCCACTTCCTGGGTGCCTACACATATGAACTGCAGGGACCCGTGAAAGAAGCAGCTTTTGTGGGCAACTGCATGCCCAAATAAGGAAATACCAGCACTGCAAGGGCAGGGGGAAGGCAAAGGGACAAAATGGGAAAAGGCACAGACAAAAGACCTCGTGGCACGGCCATGTTGGACACTAGCCACAGTCAGGAGCTAGGTCTGGTAAACGCAGAAGGGCTCGGTAAAAGTTATACAAATGAAAGAAAAATCTACTGCTGCCGCCAGTCTGTTCCAAGGCACACTGTACAATCACCAAAAATTCCTTTGAGGGTGTCTAGGGCCATAAAACACAATGGCCCTCATTACGACCCTGGCGGAAATCGAAAAACGATGGCGGAAATGCAATACCGCCATCGAATAGCGCTCGGTGCGACTATGACCCGTCACCGCAAAGTACGATGCCATTAGCGACACCGTAGTGAACGCCAACGCTAACTGCACCAAGTACGCGCGCGCGCGCCATGCCAAACCGTAAATACCACCATGGCGCAAGGGTACGCGAATTCCGACCCTAGCGGACATGTACCTAACGCCATCAAGCATGGCGGAAAGTACCATTCCGCCATGGTGAGAAGTACGGCATCGCGAATCAACCGTAAACGGCCCCACTGAGTGCCTGTACACCGCTCCCTGCCCACAAAGTACAACTCCCCGTAGGTGCAATGAAGTCACAATGCAACCAGTGAAATGTACAAGTCACCCATGCATGCCAACGAACAAAAGATTCACAAGAGGGGCCAATGGGAGCTGCAGGGCACAGATGGCACGAATACAGAAGCCATTCCAATGGACATGACCACAGTCCCCCCCCCCAGAAACGCACGCAAACACAGGCACCTGTGACCAGCAATATTCCGAAAATCACATCATTCCACCAGTCCACCTGGCTGACCGGCATCTGTTACACAAAACCCAATCCCCCGCCCCTGAGCATGACAACATTCAAACTGTCATATTGGCAGCCCCCATCCCTGACCTCACTGGGCTTCGTAGGCAAACGCGCCCAGCACAGTACCACGCAACTAAACTCCGAAGCTGGAACCCAATGCAGATCTCCTCACAATACATCGCTCCCCAAATAGGAATATGCCACATCACTCGCAAAGAAGAACGCTACACGGCCCATATCAGAATAGAAATTTAATGCACAACAAAATCACCAAGCCCATACAGCCATTAGGCCATGAACTCCAAAACACATTTCACCATTGTGGGCTGCATCCGCAAGAAATGACCAGCTACTACTTGTGTGACGCCCTGTTCCATCATGGTACACAGAGCCACATTCACGTACGAAAAGGCAACATGGAAGCGCACAGAACCGCAGGGCCGTCCCAATGGGGAGGCACTAGTCCAGCTGAAAGGCCGAAATGTTGCTCCGAGCCACTAGTACTGCGTAAGGGCATGTGGCCCATTGGCGATCGTCCCATAAGATCGTAATGCTGCTCCACTGATTAACACGAAGCAGCAGGTGTCGGGAGTAAAAGCCATCTGCAGGAGTGGCATACAGATGGCAGTGGCAAAAGGGGAGGAGATACCTGTCAACCAAAAGAAAAAGAACAGAATGGCCATCAGAACTACATTCGAACAACTCACTTCAATGATCACACTAAATCCACAGCCATATGCATGCTAGCCCACTCCAAAGGATCATCACCACCCCAAAACCACTTGCGACTCATAACCATCTATATCGAGGTGTAAACACCATCACAAACGAGTGTACCTGTGCATGCGTCTGTCAAAACAGAATCCATCAGATGGGAATGTTAACGTGCATGGACACAAGTGTCTGAAGGCGCGTCGAGAAAGGGAGGGCTCAACAAGGCCAGATAGACGATGGTCCCACTATGGCAGCCCTGCATCACATAGCGCAGGGGAGGCGGATAGATTCCAAGAAGCCCTGTACATGGCAAACTCTGTATCAAATCATCTGCCCATGCATCCATTCATCACTCCCTCATCCCGGTATAAAAACGCCTGAATATTTACTCACATAACATTAGAAATATCCATTGAGCGTTATGCAGCCTGCAAAATCCACAGTGCCCCAGCCCGTAATTCCAGTGTTGTGAAGTAACATGTATTTGGGAACGTCCGGCCTCATCGCCCACGTCGCTATTGCGCATCCCAAACTATTCATATCAATCATTGCATCCTCGCCATGGCCCCTGTCTCAAGGACATTGAACAATAGAACGTTATATTTGCAGTCAGACCTGTGGGCATCTCCTCGCCGCTAGCTGAAAACCGAAAGCGCCGCCCTTCGAATTCCTCATTTGCAACATCACGTCGAAAAGGCATCTGTGGCCGTTTGAAATCACAAATTAATCCATCTAGTGCGGCTGTGTGTGAAAATGGCAACTGCCTTCACCCACAAATGGGACGCCCCGCCCGTCGGTGCAACTCGGTACAGTGATGCATGAGGGCCCACCGTTACTCGAGTACTACGTTCCACTAACCCTTCACAAGTCTGTTCGCGACTGCAAAGATTGTATGTGAAACAATGGGACCATAGCCGAATGTACATATCAACAAATGTTACACGGCCATCGGGTACAAATACATGATTGCAATAGCAAGATGCCATTACTCGAATTGCAGCGTTGTGTGCGGGACGTGCTCGGCCAAAGGGGAGAGCAGCTTGCACAGGTGGAATGAATCACCACAGGTGGAGGCCATACAGCCTGAAAACACATAAATTGCACACCCAGTCTCCTCCCACAACCACACCCACTCCGAAATGCTACAGGCAGGACTCGCGATGTTGGCCCTGGGGGACCTGATAGCACTGCAAGTACTCCAACTCCAAGAAGAAGACGAACACCAACTACAACCGGCCGCACGGAGGGGACGCAGGAGGAGGAGGAGGCCAAGGCAGGGCCAGCAAGGGCCGCCAGCACAGCCACTACCACCACGCAGGCAGCCCGCAATCCCACGCCTCCGAGCACATCCGTTCAACCTCACTGATGAGCAGATCCACACCCTCTACCGTTTGGACCGGGACACCATAGCCGCCATTGTGGACATGACACAGGCTGACCTTGTCAGCATGATAGATAGCCCAACCGCCATCCCACCCCTACTGAAGGTGGTGTCTGTACTACACTTCCTGGCCACAGGCACCTACCAGCACACAGTCGGACAGTTGCATGGCATTTCTCAGCCACTGTTCTCACGGGGGTCAACTTGATGGGTGATTCAGGACCTCCCCCGGTGGCTGTGGCAATGTTGCGGTTGGCAGAAAGTATGCTGCGGACGCGTATCCGCAGGTCGTCCCATCGCTTTCTGCATTGCTGTGGGTTGCGGGGTGCGATCCCCACCGCACTTACACGCTGTGCCACCAGAGCCCATATGGCCTTCTTGTTCGCAAGTGCCGTCCTGGTCATTTGCGTGGAGAAGACGACGGCAGCATTCTCATGGAGGGTCTCTGTTAGCACGGTGAGTTCCTCACGGGAGAAGTGGACCTGCCACTTGCGGTCGCACGCTTTCTTCGCTACTTTTCCCATTTTTCTTGGTTTCGCTAGGGTGGATGACGGGTTGGGGTGTGTCTCAGGGTAGTGTTTTTAGTGGTTGTGTGGATTTTGTGGTTTTATAGGTGTACGGCGGGATGTTTCCCGTTCCGGGCCCATGTTTTTACTTCCGTTTCCGTATATTTACGGTCACCGTACTTTCCGGTTGGCGCTCACTGCGGTGTCCGCTGTGATGGGTGGCGGTATTGCACCTAGGGCGCCGTACGGCGGCGGTGTGGGCCGTTTTGGGGTCATTTCCGCCATCGCGGACTTTGCACTTCCGCCATGGCGTGGTGCTCGTGCCCGATGGGTCGGAATGGGCCGCACTTTGCTCCATCGTGCAATGGCGGAAACGCTATTTACGCTGTGGCGGTCCGGTCAGTCACTTTCCGCCAGGGTCGTAATGAGGGCCAATGACCCCCTTGCGCGGACCTGTAATGTACTTTGCGCAATGATACAAAGTTGCCAACAAGTGGCAACAAAGTCGAAAGACTAAGAGAAACAAAGTTTCTCAATACTGACAGCCTGAAGGACGTGTCAGTTTCCCAATAACAGTGAGCTAAAGCCCAGTGGAGTGCAGCTGAAGGCTGTGCTCCACTGTAAAACGTCAGGTTAGGATACAGAAACAAATGCAAAAAGTGTGGGGGTCCATCTACTATGGAGAAAAAGTTGCATCAAGAGAAATCTTTTCTAACACTGGAAGTCAACGAAAAAATCCTCTCTCAGGGCGACTGGTGAGCCCACATGTGGACTCTACTATTAAGTGACAAGACTACTTATATATAATATGCAGGACAAGTTATCTGTATTTTATGGGAAATGCTATGCTATGCTAAAACCGTCACTAAGGATTACACTTCCCCAAACCCGACTAAGAACTCTGGGTCTCCTGGAATGCGCTTGATGACCACTTCTCTAGTCCTGTCGGCCGGGGAACCATAGCCACTTTTGTACACAATCCCATCCAGTGGAAGGTCCCCTCCACATTGGTTCCCACAATATTAACCCCCTTGTTCAGATGGCTTCAGACAGTAACTGGGTGAAACAGTTGAATTTTACATCCATTCTGATTTATACTTATATGCTTCTTCGACCGGGACTGATTGTGTTGATCTTGTTTTTTTTTCCCTTGTTTTTCATGTATGCATTAATTTCTTCTAAGATATTCACCCATGAGGGTTTCTGCATTGTATTCCTGGAAATGTGTTGGCTCATGAATTATGAAAAAAAATGGAATAACAAGATTTGAATACAAAAAGAATGTGGTGGCCTGGTATCAACGCCTCGATTTTTGCAGGTTCCAATTTTACGGACTGACAACATCCCTAGCAACCGTCAGTAATGTAAGTCAGGCATTGCAAGGGGAATCTTCTTGCTAAGCCTTGGTTTTGCTTGTTAAAAAAAGGAGTAAAAATACAGCAGCTGTGAAGTGTTCTTAACATCTGCTGCACACATTTTTCTATTCTAATCCATTCATTTCCCAGACGGCAGCATGTTATCTGCTTTCTTCCTGCCTTGTCGTCTATGCATGTAAGGTGATGTTATGAGGTTCTGAGAGTGAAATGTGTGAGTGCTGAGTATTCTATGTGTGACAGTTGGCGAGAGGCTGCCTTTGAGAGAGGCTGTGTCAGTGGGTGTTCCGTAAAGAGTTTTGAGCCCTGCAAGCTGTGGGGCTGATCTATCATGTACTGCAATCAATGAAGACTATTTCCTTTTGTAGCTGCATCTCCTGGTCATCTCTGCTTTACTATATTGGCAATGAGGTGAACCTACTGCCATATCTGCTTGCTCAGGTACCTGTACTGTGTTGGGGGTCAGCCTGAGGACATCTGCCACCCCCCAAAACATACCAATAACAAGAGAAGTACCCTCTCCCTGCTTAAGTGTTTATGTGCTGGCCTCCCAAGGAAGTACCATCTTTATAGCAGTGTCTTGTCTGCCGCTGTCTTCCTGCTGCCTAGCCTAGTGTTAAAGTTAACCTTCTTGCTAGCCTCTTGAATGCAGCTGTTGTCATACCACTTCAGCCTGCCTAGGATGGAACTTCCATGCTGAGTATAGCTGCATTCCCCCTCCTTGCAACTTCACCTGGATTTTCCTACTTTGTTGCTGGCGACCTTACCTTTTGCTTATCTGCTGATACCAGTGCCAAAATGATTGCATCCTACAATGAGTACTTAGTATAGGAAGAGGGCACATACCTTACAAGGTTCGGTGCGGTTGTCTCCTCATGCTGACTCCTGCTTCATTTGCTGCTTGTGTGGATCTGGGGACGTCCATTGCATCAATACGCTTCACCACAACTTTTCTTTAGAAGCATTGGAATTTGGTTCCCATCGAACAATAGTATTGATTACATTTGCAAGATCTGGACACTCTTTGAAGATTGTGCCGACCTTCCTCATATTCTATAGCAGGTATTCTCATTTATCGCTTTGCCCAGATCCCTCTACCAGGAGGACATATATTTTTCTGCTTGACTGAGTTTTAGGTACAGCAATACCAGGGGCAGATATTCAAGATGCAAGCTACTAACCAGCCATTTAAAAGTCACTTGCCACCTCAATTCTATGCATACTGTGAGAAACCAAAGGGTGTCTCGCCTGCTAGTCCTCTGGGACTTGTCATCCAGGTGGGCAGGACACGGCCATTGCTTTTGTATCAAGTTCCTGAAGGCGGACCGGTGCGGGAGGATCACTTGGGTGAGGGGTCTTCGGGGAGTGGAGGTGGAACAGCCAATGGCGAGACGCAGTATTCCTCCCTTTCCGTACCCATGATCCCTCCTATTACATAGGATTCTCTGATGTCCCAACCCCCCGTCCCCTTTTCTATACAAACACTGGGTCGAGGAAGAGGGTGACTGAGAGTCACAATGCTAACTCTTACACATCGCAATGGTCATGTCCCGCTAATTGGGTCAGGCAAAGTCAGGCACTTGACTCTAAGTGCATACATCTGATGCCAATTAGCTATCCTGACACCGATAAAAGGCGGCACAAATAGATACACTCTGAGCAAGGTGGAAAACAAGTAAGAGCAGAACTTCCAGGGCGAAGGCGAACCTACTGGAGCAGAGCAACAA
The DNA here is from genome assembly GCF_040938575.1 of Ambystoma mexicanum. NCBI lineage: Eukaryota > Metazoa > Chordata > Amphibia > Caudata > Ambystomatidae > Ambystoma > Ambystoma mexicanum. The sequence continues at coordinate 699,883,903 of NC_090934.1, read as the reverse complement.
AAGGACACCAGCGACTCTACCGGGTGAATGGCAGAGTTGGGGAGGCAAAGCCAAGCCTGTGGTACTAACTTTGACTCGTAAACTGGAAGACACTAAAGACAAGAAAGAAATGCACACAGCCGGTGAGTTGGCAAGGGATCTATGATTTATTGCGACCCTCACAATTGCGACGGCCGAAAAAGCAGACTTTATTTTTTTAAACCCATTTACCCCATATATATATGCAGGGGGAGACCCCCTGCAGCACCCCCCTATTAATATTATATTCTATACCCCCCACATATATAGGTAGTGTAAGGGGGGTCTAAAAAAAAAAGTCTGCATTTTCGTCCATCGTTATTGTGAAGGCGACATTTTGGTACGATTCCGTTGGCAAGCGACATGAGAGACCAGTGTGTGCTAAAGAAAGATTGAAGTGGCAACATTATATCGCACAATTGAAGGCTGCACACGTGTGGATGAGATGCGAAGAAAGGCAGACTTTCAAATTAACTTTGAAGTAACGATAGCTGTAAAGCCACCAATACTGAGTAACTGAGTGGTCCGGCGAAAGGAAGTAGCCCAATCGAAAGTCTCTGTGAAAGGTGAAATGTTTGTAGCCATAAAGTGAATGAACTGTAAAAGCGAGGTGATCAAAATTAACCCAGAGAAGGAGAAAGTAAAAGGTGTACATTGAACTTTGATGCATAAGACAGTGAACTACCCTGACCGGGGAGCACTGGGGTAAATAACGTAAGCATGTGAGTTGAAAGTTGGAAAATCGAACTGGTCCTGTCAAGGTCTGTAGAAGAAAGCCCCACACCTTCGAAAGTCTTTAACATCAGTTAACGGTTTGAGCCCGACTGAGGGAGACCGGACGTGTAACACGTTAGGAGAAGGGAACCCCTATAGGAGATTAATTGAACTTGGGGAAGGGAACCCCTGCAAGTGTTTAGTTTTGCTGTGAAAGGTCTGAGCCCGACAGAGGGGAACAGACTTGAACTTTATGGTGAACTGTGTTTTGGAAATTGGAAAGTAATACTTTAACGTGGAAGGCCAGGTGGGCTCAATCCATGTTTTGAACTGCCTTTGTGTTAAGTATCTGAGCCAGAGTGTGTCATTGCGGCTACAGGGACCGTCTTACTCTGTGCTGTCCAACTTGGGGAGGAGAGCTGACTCAGCCACATTTTTTCTTTATATTTGAACACTGACTTTCCTTTGCATGCATATTCTCCCTTTCACACTTTTTGTACAAGATCTAGGGCAGGCAATAGGTTTTGTTAGTATAGGCCATTTTGATTTGATGGACTCAACTAGAACTTTTTATTTATTATTTGATGGTCGACACTGCTCCTATCCTAGCTATAGGGCAAAATAGGAGTTTCTCCAACCCCATTGAAACTTCAATAACGGTTTTTCAAATTGTACCTGTTGTGTCAGTGTCATACTTGTGATACCATGCCTCCCATACAATAAACACAGGACACCATTTCTTACTCACCAAGAGTCATATCACTAGCCAATAGCTAGAGGCGAGTGCACATTTTGCACCCTGGCAATACTCTATACAGAGAAGAAATCTGACCCTTTCTAGACCTAGTGGACTGCAGAAAACTTTTCCAGCACTAAGATTTGCACCCCCTTTCCTTCACAATTCTGTGCGTCGGACGGTGACTTGATTTAAAAACAAAAAAACTGTGTGAATGATCCTGTTCTGTTAGTCCGTAATATGCCTGGCATAGATACAAACTTTTAATTGTACCCTTCTGGAAGTGGATGCTCAACTTGGTGCACACACCACACAAAAGGAGGTCTGGGAGCCTCTATACCAAGAACGAACACGGACAAATAACCTGTTCTTTGGTCAGGTGCCCATTTGGGAGGGTCTATAGCCACGTTTTAGCTCACTTTACCTTTCACAGATGAGAAATATCCATTTACATATAAGTTCAGTCCCACCCACTTGGGAAGTCCAGCACCAAAAATGCTAGGCAATTCTCCTCTGAACAAGAGTACCAACAGCAACACCAGACACATGTTTCGGCCTAGTTGGGCCTCATCAGTGAGGTGAAGCTGTGCCTCTCTAAGCACAGTGAGCAAGGGGTCCATGTATGGATATAACTGGGTAATTTAGGGTGAAACTCCAAGTTCCTAAACATACAAAAAGAGGTCTGGGGGCCCCTCTACTTAGCACAAGGGTTGTAGACCCTCCTGAGTAGGAACCTACCCATAGAGCAGGTTATTTGGCTCTATTAGGTTTCGGTGGAGGGGCTCCCAGACATTTGTATATATGTTTAGGGACTTGGGATTTCACCCTAAATTACCCTGGCTAATCCAAACGTGGATCCCTTGCTCACTGTGCTTAGAGAGGCACAGCCTCACCTCACTGATGAGGCCCAACAGGCTGAAACACATGCCTGGGGTTGCTGTTGGTACTCTTGTTCGGAGGAGAATTTTCTAGCATTTTGGTGCTGAACTGCCCAGGTGGGTGGGACCATACTGATATGCAAATGGATATTTCTTCTCTGTGAAAGGTACAGTGAGCTAAAGTGTGGTTGTAGACACTCCTCAGTGGGAACCTACCCATAGAACAGGTTATTTGGCCGTATTTGTTCTCGGTAGAGGGGCTCCCAGACCTTTTGTATATATGGTGCATACACCAAACTTCCATCTCTGGAATGCTCTATCCCCCATTGCCAAATGGTGGAATGAAGGGAAGAGGTTGTGAACAATGTTATTCCTGTCTGTCGGGTAATGTTGTTCCATTCTTCCAATGTCCTCTTGTCAATCGAGTATGTGTAGGCTAAACAAGGCCTTCAGACAAGGTTGCTTTCATATATGGAATTCTGCCACTTCTTTTCCCATGAATAACCACTACTTCATGGACTGGACCTGCACCCATTCCTCCAGTGTCCTAATCGGGGCTGCTCAATAATATTCGCAAATATTTGGACAGACAAAGCGCCCCCCTTGTTTTTAAACCTGCGTAGTGCCCTTCAATTGATTATAGGCTTTGTCCCCTATGTATTGGAAAATGGCTTCCTTTGGGATGGGCTGTTTTCAGAACTGAGATGGGGTGGCTTGGAATGTATACAGAAACCTAGGAAGTATGTTAATTTTGACTATTGCATTCCTACATAGACAATTAACATATAGGCTCCTCCACGTGTGTAGTTTGATTACATTAAAAAAATCATGGGAAATTGGATTGTAACAGATTGCAAAGAGAGGAGAGGTGAACTCCCAAATTCTTAATGATCTAATCTAGCCTAATAAAATGGAGTGGTTGACTCCAGGGCAGGGAAATCTTCTTTGCATAAAGTCAGGTTGAGAATCTCTGACAGTTGTGGCGGGTCAGAAGGACAAAGTAGAGTCTGATTTTTCCATCTTGAAAGTTTTATTAACGTAAAGAATAAATGCTTACCATTCCCTATACTGATGGGTTTCCCTACCTAACAAAACGAACTAAGGTGCTTTTCAGTGAGAGTCCAAGTCAGAATCTGCCCAACGTCCAAACTAACCTATTCTAACCCTAACACTATTAGAACCAACAAAAGCAGGAGAATGACTTCTCCTGAAGACTGTTTTTTCACCACAATCAGTTCAGAAAACTGTTCCCAAATAGTTCCTGATGATTGCTTTTATCAGTTTATACAGTTCTTGGAATTGTTCTTCTCTTTGTCAAAGATAGTTTTGCACAACACTTTGAACCTTCTCCTGGGCTTCTCCGGCCCTTATAGTCTCTGGTTTCTCATAGTAACTGGTTTCTCTTTGGCTTTTGCACTTGTTCTCTATTTCCACCTTCTGTTCAGGCTTTCCTTTTCCGATACCTTTGATTTCACTGAATCCAATTTCACATGCTCAGAAATCTTCTAATTTTTTTGTTCTTCGAATTGGTTAGGTAAGTTAAACATAGATGGGGGTGGGTTAAGGGGATAGGATAAGGGGGAAGTGAGTGCGAAGATTTCTCCTTTAGGTAAAGTGTATTTGGTAAAATCACAGACATCCTTCCTTTTCTGTGATATTCCTCTTCTCTGGTTAGACCTTCTTGGTCTGTTTAGATCTCAATATGATCATTCCAAACTTGAGGTTTTTGCCTTCTATTATTTTGTTGTACGTCAAGACTTTGCCCTTGACTGGGATGAGTAGGAACACTTCCGTAATAATCCTCATTCACTTCATTCAATGACCATGCTTTATCTCGACTAGGATCAGTATGAGCGTTCCAGTAATGATTCTCTTTCACTTCACTTAATGTCTATGCTTTATCTCGACTGGGACAAGTATGAGCATTCCAGTAATGATTCTCTTCTGTCCCTCTCCCGGGTCTCCTGTTTTCCCAGTTACCTGCCGTGTTCAGGGATAACGTCAATGGTTTGCTGTTCGGCTGGGACATTCTCTGCAGTTTGTCAGATTGGAGTCTTGTGATTCCTCATTTGTTCCTTCGTGTCGCTGTACAGGCAGATTCCCCGGTTTCTCCTCTGCAGTATGTTCAACGTCAGATATGGTGGAGTGTTATCACGTCATTCAAGGGACCTCTGGTCCACCACGGCACAGTTGTGGTCACGTCACCACTCGACCCTCTCTCAGGATAAGGACGCCTTGTGCCCGCTTTAGCTTCGTTCTTCCTTTCAGATTCTCGATGATGTGCATCTAACACTGCAGGTTGCTTCCTCTCACGCACAGGACGCTGCGCGTCCCGACTCGTCTTTGCATAAGCCGACAAGCAAGTTTGTAACTCGCAGACTTCGTCTCTTCTCTCTCTTCAGTCTCCTCCCCTTTCTTTTATAATGTAGCCGTGGGACTTCCCCGGCGGAATATCATAGTCCTTTCTTTGTTTTTGTTATGTCTTCTTTATTCTTTCTCAGATCTTCTTTGTCTCATTTGGAGAGGATTTTTCTTGTTAATTAGAAATCAGAGTTTCTTGATGGCAATATTACATGTTAGTGTTTTCTTCATACATTTCTTTACTGGAGGTATTTGAAGAGCTATGGTTGGAAGGTTTCTTAGGGAGTTCCTCACAGGAACAGGAGTACTTCTCCGCAAAGTGGGAGTCTCTCCCGGTGAGGTCCCACTTGCCTCGACCCCTAGGGAGAGTGTTGCGGAGCGGGCTCACCTCCATAGCCTCACAAAGGGTGGGCTCCCCCTTAGGGAAAAGGGACGAATTCTTGTGATTCATCAGAGAGTTCACACTAAACCAACATAATGCCCCAAAGGTTACTCGCTCTATTATTACTGCTGGCAGGGATTGGATTGGATCTGCCAGTGAGAGTATGATGTCATCATCATGGGCGAACAGGCAGATCTTGTGGACCTCTCCTTCCCACCTTATCCCCAGTATCTCCTTCTGACACTTAGTGTGGGCCACGAATGGCTGTATGAACAGAGCAAAGAGTAGGGGAGGAATAGAACATTCCTGGTTCATACCCCTCTGCAAGTCAGAAGAGTCTGAGAAGGAGCCGTTCACACCAAACCTAGCTCTCAGTTTTTGACAATTGGCAAATAACACCTTTGCAAATGATTAGCCAAACCCAAATTCTCTCAGGACGACTGCTATAAAGAACCAGTTCACACATGCACACTTGTCTGGATGTCAAGCATCAATAGGACTGCTTGGTTCACAACCTGTGGGTTTTGTCAATGTTTTGTATTTGATTTAATTTTTTTGTAAAGCGCAACCAAGCCCGAAGGCTTCTGGGCGCTAATCTTGCTGGTTACACACATAAGAAGATACAGTAATACATCAGCTGTACATGAATAATATAAAGTCATATCACATAAGTTACATTAAATATTTACAGAGTAATGCCGATAAGCATGAGGCGTAGGCAGGGCCCAAGGTAGGTACAGTAGTAACAAAATCAATGGTCATGAGCTACATCCGCTGTACATGCATAGTATGTAGTCAAAAGACATAAATTACCACATGAATATACAGAGTAATACAGATAAACAGGAGACGCACAGCAGGTGTACTATATATACATCAAGAAGTGATACTGCCATAGTCACTCAAGCTCACAGGAGTTAATGTGATTGAGATTGTGGAGTGGATGAGCTGGAGTCTTGCTCATATAGCCAGTTTTTGGTCTTAGTGCGAAATAGGGAGAAGGAAGGTTCCTCTCTTATCGATACAGGGAGTGCATTCCAACTCTTGGCAGCTAGGACTGGGAAACTGACCCCCACCCCCCCACAGCTTGTTGTTGGGTAAAGCGTGGGATGGTGACAAAGTGTGACTGAGCAGATCTGGTGGGTCGTGAGGAGGAGTGGCGTGAGACAGTGTTCACCAGGTATATGGGTGCTTGGTTATGGAGGCACTTGTGGGTAAGTGAGAGTGATTTTAGCTCTATTCTTTGTTTGATGTTGAGCCATTTTATGGATTGTCTAGTTGCAGTGATATGCTGTTTTCTCGGAATGTTGCAGGCAGCTCGAATAGCTTTATTTTGCATAACTTGCATTTTATTGAGATTTTGTTGAGAAGTGGCCAGGTATAATGCATTGCAATAATCAAGCTTTGATAAGACAAGCGCTCTTTCAACTGAGATGCAATTATTTGTCATCAAGTAAGGGTGGCAGGCCGTGATAAGCTTGCATGTATAAGCCGTGGATGAAGCTAATGCATTAGATTGTCTCGTTAGAGTAAGCGCAGAGTCAGTATATATTCCTAATGTTTTCACATTGCTGGCTACTTTAATAGTATTACCGTCGATATTGAATGATGGGAATGCGGTACCTGATTTGTTCAATTTGGCTGTTGACCCAAGGAGGAGCAGTTCAGTCTTGTTGTCGTTCAGGCATAGTCCGTGCTTTGCCATCCAGGTTTGTATGGTACTGTAGATGTCGTTGAGAGTCTTAGTGTCTACAATGTAATCACCAGTAATTGGGATGAGTATCTGAGTATCATGCGCATACTTGGTATACATGACTCCCAGATAATCAAGTATGTCAAAAAGAGGCTTGGTGAATACATTGTAGAGAGTTGGGGAAACACAGGATCCCTGAGGAACCCTGCAGGTCACTGGCGTCGGTAAGGCTGATGCTGACGGCGCAAAGACCCTCATGGATCTGTTACTGAGGAATGATTCTATCCAAGTGTTAGCTTGCTCCGAGAAGTGTGCGGCAGATGGCAGGTGTTTGCATAAGATTTTATGGTTTACCAAGTCAAATGCCGCTGATAGGTCTAGTAGTAAGAGTAAGGCTAATTTGCCCTTGTCTTTGAGGGTCTACATTTATTTGTGTCTTCAAGTCAATGAGCGCAGTCTCAGTCCCATGTCTAGGTCTGAAGCCTGATTGTCTTCATCCTAGTAAGTTGTTAGATTCTAGGTAACGCTGAATCTGTAGATATGCTGCACGGTCCAGGATTTTTAATAAGAAAGGAACTGTTGTGATAAGTCTGTAGTTTGACGAGTTATTAGGGTCTGAAGGTACCTAGCATTATCAAATTCATTCCTGTTTGATATGAATGCAGATTTATCTGGCTTGATAATATAGGAAAGACACCATTCCAGATGGTCAGCTAGTATTCTCGGATATAGCTTGCAATCTGTGTTAATGAGAGCGGCTGAGTAGTAAGATGCACACTCAGAGGTATCTTTGCCCACTTTGGGAATTAACACTATATGTAATTCTTCCATTGAAGCTGCTATGTGACTCATTTCCTTGAAATTAAGATGCATTGTGCAACGGCACAGTGCCATCTTAATAATTTTTTACAAAAGTTTGCTTTGTCTGCTTTGGGACCCTACCTCTGCAGGATGGCTGCCCTCACATAGGGCCTGGAGCCATCCTCTTGCGTGGGCCTTTTCCCCCATTGATTGGCTGCCTGCTCAACATGTCTGGGCCAGGAGGCGAGAGGCGACCCAGCCCTGGAGGAATCCTAACACTTCCTATACTTCCACAATCAGCTGATTCCTGCTCCGTTTCAAATCCGGCATTCATCGTGCTTTGCAGCACTCCTGCCTTGCTCCTACACCTTCCGGAGGTAAGACCCATTCATTTGGGCAGAAAGCATTGCTGCACACGTCCCCTGTCTGTTTCACTGTTTTATATATAATCTTTGTCAAAACCTACGGCGCGCATGCTGTTGACCCTGAAGAGGGCACATATTGAGGGGAAGGGGCCTTTTCATCTCACCTACCCTGATATGCAGCAGGGCTGCAACGGCACAATGCCATCTTAATAATTTGTTTACGAAAGTTTTCTTTGTCTGCTTTGGGATCCTGCCTCTCCAAGATGGCTGCCCTCACATAGGGCCTGAAGCCCCTCCAGCCTGGGCCTTGTCCCCCATTGATTGGCTGCCTGGTCAACATAGGCCAATCGTCTGGACTGGGAGGCGGGAGCTGGCCCAGCCTATCGAAGGCCTGCATCTAAGGCCCTGTCCGCTGCCTGGTCGGGTCTGGGAGGTCTTCCTGCACCCCTCACTTTTTGCATTGGGGCTGGTGCTCCTACACTCTTTGGAAAAGCTTGAATCTTGGTGACACTTCACTCACAGTGCTCCTACCCCTCTGACTGTCCCACCCTCACTCCGTCTCACCTGGACTCCCACTCTTATTACCTCCATCTTTGCCCACTGGCTGTACTGTGTTTCACCCTGTTGCTAAATTACGAATATAGCTGTGCCCATTGCCTGTACTGTGTTTCACCCTGTTTGCTCATTTTGGCTGTGCCCATTGACTGCATTGCACTACTCTGTCCTGCTTTCCCTGTCTTGTTTCGCCTCTTCTGCTTGCAACCCCCTCCGCTCTTCTCTCACTCCCTACCCACACACCTCCTGTCTCCTCTTCCCCCTCCTCCACATCACCCATGGCGCTCTTGTTTCTCCTATCCTCTCCAACTGTTTCTCCATTGACTAGTCTAGCCTTCTCACTAAGTCTGTCAGGAAGAAGTTCAAAATGGATATCTTGGTCTCTAACCCTGGTCTCCCTATCGCTGACACCTACACCAGTGCTTCCTCCAGACAGACCCTCACTGACATCCTCTTTGTCGCTCCTTCGCCAGACCTATGGACACCTTATATGGTCTCTGTGCTCTCTCCTTTCTCTTCTCCCATTAATGGTGGCACCCGGTGGGAAGCCCTCCTGGCCCCTTCCATTCCTCTAAGTCATCATTAATGTCTACCAGAATTGCACCATCGTGGTTTATGGCCCTCAGGCCAACCATCTCCTGTTTGATAGACACTTCCCATGCCTCATCAACTTCTTTCTGTCTCCTGCTGTGCCTTCTCTCTCTTCTCCAGCATCGTTGCCTCCAATCTCTGCCTCCTCCTTCCTATTCTCCCCCCCCCCGGGCACCTTCTACACCCCCCAGGGTGTACCTCTGATTTGTAACCCTCCCCGGAAGTCTTTCAAGGTTGGCAGCCTTCTCCAAATTGCCACTCTCAACTCTCGCTTGGCCATCAAACACTCCTCTGACATCTGCCGCCTTCTGGATGAACTCGACCTCGATGTCCTCGGTCTCACCAAGACATGGTTCACAGCCAGCTCTGTTACAAGCTTTGACATTCTCCTCCCTGATGACTACAAGATCCTCTCTGCACCCAGATCCAACCGTCCCGGCAGGGGTGTAGTTTTGATCTTCCCGGAGTGGATTCCTGCCTCTGTGATTCCTATGCAGGCCTACTTCTCCTTCGAATGCCTAGTCTGCAGGCTTTCTCTCTCTCCTTGCCATTCTCTCACCATTGCTACTATCTTATCGGCCACCCAGTCAGACTACATCTTTCCCCTCTGAGTGGGCTGAACTGTCCTCCTCCCTCCTGGCCTCAACCACTCAATTCCTCCTCCTTGGAGACCTCAACATCCACCTGGATGTTTCCTGTCCCTCCTCTGGCCTCTTTTGCAACCTCTGTCTCTCTCTCTCTCTCTCTCTCTCTCTCTCTCTCTCTCTTTCTCTCTCTCTCTCTCTCTCTCTCTATATATATATATATATATATATATATATATATATATATATTTCTGAGGCTTGTGGAATCTGCTTAGATCACATGCTGTGCATAGGCCGACATCTAGTGGAAGCTGCGGAGTATTACAGTTTGTTTTTCGAAACTCGAAAATGGGCGTCGACACAGGCGTGCCAGTAATACTATCCCTAGTGTGACGTCCACTGTACCCAAGATCCCTCACGCGTCTAGGATCCTCAGATTGTTTTTTTCCGCCATACTGGTCGGAAGCATCTTGCGGAGTCCCCTGGCCTTAGCCATACTTTTGCTAATTATTGAAGTTTAAAATTATTTATTGACATCCTTCCCCACCCCAACGCCGACCCTCGACACTCGACGACGGCTGGAGAACACATCGACCGTCGGCTGCACATCGACCGTCGGCTGCTGCACGACGGATCTGGGCCTCGGAAGGCCTCTGGCCTCGGCCCGGGCCTAGTAGGCCGCTGGCCTCGGCCCTGCAAGTAGGGAGAGTGGGGGGTGGTACATACTCTTCACTCTTGGTATATAGGTACACCTTATATATTTCCTACACTTACCAGCCCGCTGCCTCAAGGTGCGTATGGAGGGTACCCCTTTCCAATTCTGCCCCAAGTGCAACCGCAAATACCCTTGGGTCGACAGGCACGCCACGTGCAATCTCTGCTTGCCAAGGGACCACCCCGAAGCGAACTGCAGAGCGTGTAGTAGGTTTAAGCCTAAGACACTTAAGGACCGTTCGACAAAGCGTTGGGCCCACCACGCCAGGCAGGCGGCCATGGCAGCGGAGGGCGCCTTCAGCGATGGCAGCGACGCCGTATTTTCGGACGGCGAGGGCATTACGGCGTCGAAAGACTGCCGAGCGCAGGTCCCCGACCTCGGAAGGTTGTCCGGCAGGGCGGCTATGGGGAAGACCCCCGGCGACGCAAGCGCTAAACACCCTACACACACTAAACACACTAAGCCCAACCGAACCTCGACGACGTCGATTTCTCGGAAAGAGGCACAGATAGAACGGTCCGACTCGGTGTCCTCTGGGCGCTCTCGATCGAGATCGCCTCATGACGCAAGGCAATCATCCACTCTTGCCAAGAGTGCCTCGCTCCCTAGATTAACGGAAGTTCGATAGTCGGAAGACGAAGACGACTTCCACCCCCAGGCCGCGCTCCAGGAGACCGAGGCCGCAGTTAACACCAGCGAGGCCCCACGCTCGAAACAAGTTACCTCTCCCGACCCTCGACGCCAGGCGTCGAAAGTCTCTGGGGCCTCCAAGGGGCAGGGAAAACATTTTTCCACGCACGGGGAGGGGGGGAAACAGCGGAAAGCACAGCCTTCCACTCCTGTAAGACCATCCTTCCACCCTAAGCAGACAGACACACATAAATCTACTGGGACATCAACATCCAGCAAGGGTACCCTTGATAAGTCCTCTAAGTTGCCTACTAAAGTCATACCCTGTTCCAAAGTATGGTCCAGTGAAGACATAGACAGGGTCATGTCAAGGATGTCTTCCTTAGCTGATTTTTATGACAAAAACCCAGAACATTTCCTTTCGTATGACCCTCAAGGGGCCACACCCTCAGGCTCCTCTGATCCTATCCCCCTAAGTAAAAAGGCCCGGTTCGAAAGACCTGAACCCTTCGAGGTGCAGCCTTACTCTACTCCATACTCTACTCCACACCCCAGATACCAAGGACAGCCTTTCCCTGAAGGGGACCAGGAGTTTACAATTATGGAGGACCAAACCGGGACTGAATACTATGCGGATGATGAGGACCTGGAGGAGGTAGAAGATGAGCAGGAAATTTACAGAGTAGATTCCCCGGTAGAGAGCGAAGCCCCAGTTACCGACTCGCCAGTTGATAACCAGCCCCTCCTTAATGAAGTTCTCGCTCGCGCAGCAGAACATTTTCACATCGACACCCACGGTGTACAGGAGGAAAGGGACTTCGCAGAAGAGTTGGTGGGAGAGAGGAGGCCGGTCGCTCAGACCATCCCTATCCTTAAATCCATCCAACGTTTAATAGATCCATCCCTGGTGAATCCTAACCTCACCAGAGCCGTCAACCCCAGAGTCGAAAAACTTTTTCGGGCAGCCCAGTCTGACCCTCTGTATATAAGAGGACATCTTAAACCAGACTCCCTAGTGGTTACCAACACTCGGAAGAGGGCTGGGACACCCTTATCGTCGTCAGAAGCTCCTCCCGACAAGGAGAGCAAAAGACTGTACGGGTTTGGCAGGAAGGTAGCCTCAACGTCCGCCTACCAAACAAGGATCGCAAACTCCACCACCCTGTTGGCAAGTTACAACTGCCATCAATGGGAAGAGGTCGCGGCGCTCATAGCCTCTGCTCCTGAACCGTTAAAGGGCCAGTTGGCTCGGATCTCGGCAGAAGGGAGAGCCGTGTCTGGCTGCATATTAAAAGCAACTTTCGACGCCGCGGACAACGCAGGAAGATTGATAGCAGAAGGTACTGTTATCAAGAGACATGCGTGGTTACGGCAGTCAGGGTTCAAAACAGAAACCCAGGCTTCATTAATAGACAAGCCGGTGGAACCCGATCTATTGTTTGGGAAAGCGGTCGAAGACGCACTTAAGAATGCCAAGGACGAGTACGAGACTCTCAAATCCCTTGGCCAGCTTACCAACAAACCCCCTAACCAGAGGGGGAATAGTAATTTTCGTCGCCCACGCGGCCAAAATTCACAAAGAGGCAACTATGCCCAAGGACAGGGTACACAATGGAACAACAACCAGCAGTCTACCCAAAGTTTCGGCAGGGGTAACAAGAGAGGTTGTGGAAGAGGCAGAGGCAGCCCCAACAAGGGAGGGGGCACGCCTCCACCAAAGCAGTGACGCTCAGTTCAGGGTCCCTTCTCACGCAACCCCAGTAGGGGGACGCATTTCCAACTTCACCCAGGCTTGGGAAGGGATCACCTCAGACAGATGGGTGCTGTCAACAGTGTCCACAGGATATTGTATAGAATTACTGCAGCGTCCCCGGAACCACCCTCCACGACAAAGAATACACTCCTTAGAACATCAGAAGATCCTTCTCGAGGAGATCGCCATTCTGCTAGAAAAGGACGCGATAGAACTCGTCCCAGGACACCAGGTAAACAAGGGTATCTATTCAACTTACTTCCTTGTGCCAAAGAAAGATTTGACAATGCGCCCAGTATTGGACTTACGGCCTGCCAACAAGTATGTCAAGCCCCAAAAATTCCGTATGACCACGCTACAAGAGGTAATCCCCCTCCTAAAAAAGGGGGAGTACATGGCAACCTTGGATATGAAAGATGCTTATTTTCATATTTCCATGCTCCCAGCCCACAGAAAATACTTGCGCTTCAAGGTAGACAGTCGCCACTACCAATTCAAGGTACTGCCCTTCGGGATAGCTTCAGCACCAAGGGTATTCACCAAGGTACTGGCGGTGGCAGCTGCACACCTACGCAGGGAGGCAATCCCAGTGTACCCTTATCTGGACGACTGGCTCATAACGGGGGAAACCCCAGGAATTTGCAGGTCAAACATTCAGAGGACTATCGACCTCCTCCACGAATTAGGCTTCTCTATCAACGAGAAGAAGTCAAGTCTGGTGCCAAGCACCTCAAAACAGTTCCTAGGAGCAATCCTAGATACTCAGAAAGGGTTGACCTTCCCTTCGGAAGAGAGAATTCGGAATATACTACTGCAGATTCCACATTATCAGTCAGGTCAACAAATAACGGTACGCAAAGCAATGCGGTTACTGGGCATGATGGCGTCATGCATTTACCTGGTCCCCCACGCGCGTCTGCGCATGCGTCCCATGCAGGAATGGTTGGCGAAACAGTGGTCTCAGGCAAGTGGTCAGTGGGACGATCTAGTGGTCGTTTCGCCAACACTCGTACAGAGCTTACACTGGTGGACAAGAGAGAATCTCGCAAGGGGAAAACCCTTTTACGATCCCGAAGTACAAGCAGTGGTGACTACAGATGCATGCCTGACTGGGTGGGGAGCTCACCATCTCCACCACACAGCTCAGGGTCTCTGGTCTCACTCAGTAGCCAAGAACCACATCAACCTGCTGGAACTTCTGGCAGTATTCCGAGCGCTTCAGGCGTTCGAGCCCCATCTGCTAAACTTGTCGGTGCAGATCCGGACGGACAGCACGACAGCCATGTTCTATCTGAACAAACAAGGAGGGACTCGTTCGCCAAATCTGTCCAAGCTTGCCCAGAAAATCTGGATATGGGCACTCAGACGGAACATCTTCCTGTCATCACAACATGTTCCAGGGGAGCTCAATTCCCTAGCGGATGCCCTAAGCAGAGACTCCCTCCCAGAAGAACACGAATGGGTCCTTCACAGAGATATCGTAGAGGATCTCTTCTCTCAGTGGGGTTTCCCCACTATAGACCTAGACCTATTCGCCACAAGCGAAAACAAACAATGCCCAGGATTTGCATCCAGGTTCCCCCAGCCAGACTCCCAAGGGAACGCCCTGTGGATGAACTGGTCAGGGATGTTTGCGTACGCTTTTCCACCAACTCCTCTCATCAGGAAGGTGGTGTACAAGATGAACAAGGAATCGATGACGCTCATCCTAGTTGCTCCCATGTGGGCGAGACAACCATGGTTTCCACACCTACGCAGGATGGCGGTGTGCGAGCCCATCAAACTCCCAGCCTGGTACAACCTACTGTCCCAGCAACAAGGTCAAACAGTGCACCAGGAACCCAACTCAATGAACCTGGCAGCATGGCTCCTGAAGTCATAGAGTTTGGCCATCTCAATTTACCACAGAGGTGTATGGACATCCTAAAAGAATCCAGGAAACCAAACACAAGGCACTGTTACTTTGACAAGTGGAAGAGATTCGTTATTTGGTGCCAGAATAAACAAATCAACCCAGTTGATTGCACTCCTTCCAACGTTGTAACATACATGCTCCACCTGCTGGACGCAGGTTTGGTTTTTAACTCTCTGAAAGTACACCTGGCAGCCCTCTCGGCTTACACCACATCCCATTACAAGGTATCGTGGTGGAAAGTACCAGTAGTTAAAGCCTTCATGGAAGGAGTAAAGAGACTTCACCCTCCTATTTCGAACCCACCGCCAGGATGGGACCTCAATGTGGTGCTAGCTAAGCTCATGGGCCCCCCTTTCAAACCCATGCATAAAAGTAGTCTCAAACACCTGACTTATAAAACGGCCTTCTTAGTAGCAATTACCTCTATAAGAAGGGTCAGTGAAATTCAGGCTCTGTCAGTGCAGGATCCTTTCTTTACTATCCACAAAGACAAACTGGTTTTACGCACACACCCTAGGTTCTCACCTAAATTTATATCTAAATTCCATGTAAACCAGTCCATCGAGCTTCCGGCTTTCTTCCAGAACCCGCAAAGCTCGGCTGAGGTGAAACTACACACCCTAGATGTGCGTAGGGCGGTCCTCTACTATGTAAACAAAACCAGACCGCTAAGGAAAACAGATCAACTGTTTGTCTCCGTAGCTACAGGCAGAGAGGGAGATCGCGTCTCTAAGGGCGCTATCTCGAAGTGGATTATCAACTGTATACAGCTGTGTTACTCTCTTTCTGAAAAAACTCTGCCTTTTACGCCAAGAGCCCACTCTACTAGAGGCATTGGGGCCACTCTGGCTTTCATTGCAAATGTTCCCCTCGACACCATTTGCAAAGCAGCTACTTGGAGCTCTATTCACACTTTTACTCAGCATTACTGCATTGACACTCATTCCAAGACAGATACACAAGTGGGACAAGCGGTTCTGAGACACCTGTTTGCTCATGACTCTTCTCACATCCCACCTCCTTCTTCTGGTACTGCTCGCTAATCTATGCACAGCATGTGATCTAAGCAGATTCCACAAGCCTCAGAAGGGATACATTACTCACCGTAATCGTATTTCTGATGCTTGTATCTGCTTAGATTCACATGCGACCCACCCTTCCTCCCCTCCGAGAGAAGGCGCATGATTGCTGGTAGTCTTACCTTTCTGTCTATCTGCTTGGATTATCAGTACTCACGCTACTCCTCATGCTTCCTCATGTCAGAAAAAATACAATCTGAGGATCCTAGACGCGTGAGGGATCTTGGGTACAGTGGACGTCACACTAGGGATAGTATTACTGGCACGCCTGTGTCGACGCCCATTTTCGAGTTTCGAAAAACAAACTGTAATACTCCGCAGCTTCCACTAGATGTCGGCCTATGCACAGCATGTGAATCTAAGCAGATACAAGCATCAGAAATACGATTACGGTGAGTAATGTATCCCATATATATATATATATATATATATATATATATATATATATATATATATATATATATATATATATATATATATATATATATATATTTATTCCCTCTGGCCCAACACACTCTGCAGGGAACACTCTGGATGTTCACATCTCCTCAGACCTCCCCCTCTCTAACCCTCTCACCACTCCTCTTTCCTGGAGCGATCACTTCCTTCTTTCCTCCCATCTCTACCCTCTGGCCAAGGCAACTCCAGCACTGCCACCTACCTTCTCGGTCATCCGGCCCATGAAGCGTGTGTCGGTTGAGGCATTCGCTGCCAGTTTCTCTTCACCTCTGGCTGACTCACACCCTGACACAGCACTTTCCAAGCTCCACTCTTCTATCTCTGATACTTTCGATGTTCTTGCCCCTGTCATGAGCATCCATTTGAAGCCCAAAGCCAAATGCAACTCTTGGTACGACTTTGACCTCGTCACCCTTAAACGCAAGTGTAGGGTGGCTGAGAGAAAATGACTGGCATCTTGTGCATCCTCTGACAGACTGGCCTGCCGCCTGCTCCAAAGGCAACACTGGCTCTCTGTACACACTAAGAAGAGAGCCCACATCCAAGCCCTTGTCTCTGCAGCATCTAACAACTCGGTCGAACTCTTTAAAATCTACAAGGAGCTGGCCAATCCTGCTGCAGTCTCTACTTCTCCTGTCCCCTTCCTGGCCCGCTGCATGGCACTGGCTTCTTATTTCATCTCTTAAACCCAGGAAATCCTGTCCACCCTCTCGCCCTCAAGCTTCTCTCTCTGCTACCTCTGTCCCCCCCCCTGCAGCCACCTCTCCTTCCTCTTTCTCTTCCTTTTCTCCATTCTCGCCTGGTGGGATTTCTAGACCGATCTATGAAAGTCTCGTCAAAACGGGTTCTTCCCTGTTCTTCCAAAACCATCAAGGACTATATTGACCCCCCATCGCTCCTGCCCTGGCCGACTTCTGCAATCACTCCTTCACCAGTGCACCCATCCCCTCGCCCGAGAAGCTATCTCCTATGCACCCTCTTCTCAAGAAAGCCTCAGCCGACCCCTCCTGCCCGGCTAACTATCGCCCGATCTCTATCACTCCTTCGCTGGGCAAACTCCTGGAAAAGCTTGCCATCTCCCAGCTTAACCTCTAAACTGACTCTGTTGGTTGTCTCCATGACCAGAAGCACGGAAACTGCTCTCCGAACATCCGCGAAGACCTGCTCTCGAGCCTTGATTCTAATCTCCCCTCTGTCCTCATCTTACTTGATCTCTCTTATGCCTTTGACACTGTCAACCATGCCATCCTGCTAAACTGCCTCTGTGATAACCTGGGTATCATCCATCAGGCCCTGGCCTGGCCAACCTCTTTTCTCTCCAACTGACCCTCCCTGGTCCATCTTGGGTCCTTCCTTTCCTCTATCTCACTCTGTACCTGTGGTGTTCCCCAGGGGTCTAACCTCTCTCCCTGGCTTTTCAACCAATACCTGGCAGCCCTCACCCACCGCATTGCTGCTCTCTGTTCCAACTTTCAGTGCTATGCGGACAAAACTCAGCTCATTTTCAGGCTCCTCTCTGCCACCTTTTCTCCTTCTCTCATCTCTGTCTGCAATCCAGGAGTGGTGTGCCGACAATTACCTCTGCCTTAATGCCAGTAAGACAGAGATCCTCCTCATCGGCACACCTGTACCTTCCTTTCCTGTCACTCTCTGGACGGCCTACCTTGCCCTCTTCCTGCTCCCATCTGTGAGGCTAATAACTCCTGCGTCATCTTCGACTCCACACTTTCCTTTTCTCCTCGCATCTCTGATGTCTCTAAGAATTCTAACTGCCAACTGCACCTCCTCAGAGGTATTCTTCCTTTCCTCTCCTTCTCCCAGAAGCTCACTGTCTCTAGAGCCCTGGCTCTTTCTAGGCTGGACTACTGCAACAGCCTCTTTATAAATCTGCCTGCTTCTACTATCCGCCCTCTGCAACTCATCCAGAACAGGACTGCAAGACTTGTCCTTGGCCTCAAGCCCAGGGATCGTATCTCTCCAACCCTGAAATCTCTTCACTGGCTCCCTGTGGCTGCAAGGATTAAGTTCAAGACCCTCTGCATTGTCCACATTGCTTTCTGGGGCCTGGGTCTGCAATACCTTCAACTCTCCCTTCGGAAATATCTTCCTACTCGAGGTCTTCGCTCCTCCACCTCCAACTCCCTCAGGGTCAGTCGCTGCTCTAAGCTACACGTTGGTGGTAGATATCTTTCTTCGGCTGGGGCCTCCCACTGGAACAGCCTTCCTGCCACTCTGAAACTTGAGGAGGACCATCTTTGGTTCCGGAAGCACCTCAAGAACTTCCTATTTGTTTCTGCCTTCTCTCTTCCTCTCCCCTGCTGATCTGGCAACCCTTGCACTTGGGTCTGTACCTGCAACCCTGCAGTCCCCTTACCTGCACGTGGTCTGCCCTTAACTCTTGCACTACTCGTTGTTCTCTTTATCCCGTGTTCTGCACTTTTCACTCCTCCCCTGCCCCTTGCACTTTCCCCCTTTCTTCTCCCATGCACTTGCGCAATCTCAGTGTCACTGGGCCTAGTAAGAGTGTTGTCTTGTCCTCCCTTGTACCCCTCCCTTGCCTCAGCATGCCTTGAAACCCTTATTTATAGGTGCGCTATAAATAAAATATATCAATGATTAAAGAGGGATGCAATGTGGTGTACCAAGCTGTCTGCAGACCACTTAAAAATGACCTATGCCGTCATCTTGACCTGAGCCTTTATTGGTTTTTAGCTTATTGATTGGTTCAGACCCCTTAGTTAAAATTGGGTTGTCTAGTTCTAACAACTATGCTTCATAAAGGGAAGTAAAATGTTGTTCTTTAAGGTATAACAGTCGGGCCGAATGGGACATAAGATTGTGGGAGTACAGAGAAGCAAACATTTTAACAAACACATGCATCGTCTCCCTTTTCCAACCCACTTCCATCCCATCACACCTTTTGATGATATGTATGAAAGTCTTGTTACGTTTAGATTGAACCTACCTTGCCAATAGTATTGCACATTTGTTACCTTGTTCAAATGATCTTTGTTTAGATTTCAAATGGGGGCTCTCAGTTTTGTTGGACAGTAATGAGTTCAAAATGGGACCAGGTGACTTATGTTTTTTTTAATACAGAGGAACTACCAAAGTCCTTATGAAGAGATTCTAACTTGTGGACCTGAGATCTCAGCTCAGTTTCAGTCCGATTACTTGAAAGAGAAAGAGAGCTCAGGAAGGTTGCCATGCAAATCTGCCTTCATTGCTTTTCTCCATCACCTGTGGAAGTTTCCCTAGCATTATTAGTGCTGAGGAAAAGGTATACGTGTTTCCTCTCTTTTCTGTGGATCGGATCTCTGATCAGATATTCTTCCAACCTCTGTTTTATATCACTTCTGACCTCCCTCCCTCAAATGCCCTTCGCATACACAGGGCGTGATCTTAAAAGGAGATGAGCCCCACACGAGGGTCCGTACCAATTTAGCCAAAGTATGGGACAGATATATGGCATCAATCCTGGCGTGAAATAAAGGGTTCAACATTATTATTCGATGTGCAGGAGATAAAACCAGCTTGTGGGTATCAGCCATCTGCCAGTAGACAGGAGCTACCATTGGGAAACCAGGAGCGAGTTAACAGTGTACCGCAAATCCAACTTCCACTTGGGATACAAACTTTAACTTTTGGCCCATTATGTATGATCCATTGTGTTTAAATGTGTGCTAGAGGTGTCCTAATTCTTATTTATTAACATGCACAAATACTCAAACAAAGTTAATGTCAAATATGCATGTTTGTAAGGCAAAGTTAGGCCTATGCAGCCAAAAGTAGCTCCTGCTACCTCTTGGTTTTAAGCTAACCAGGCTCTCATAAGCTAGAAGCAGGAGCTAAATAACTCCCAGCTATTTTGAACCCTGAGATATAGGCAAATGTGAGAATAAAATATATAATCTGATGTGCTATTCAACAACTGTGTACAAGACCAAGTGCTTTATATCGTGACTTAAGTCTGAAAGACATGGCGCCCATTTCTGAATATGTCACTGTTATGGAGAATTCTCTTACAAGGCTAATTTCCCAAACCTAGTGAGTCCCCCAGCAGCTTTGCTGGATTTTTTTTTCTCCTGCTAAGAGTGAGACTCTTTTCCTCCCACTCTTAGACATGATTTGAGGTGCTTTCTGACTTAGTATGTGTTCATGGGCTATGGGGTAACCTTTCTTTTCCCCATAGGGCATCATGTTTTGTATGTGTGTTACACAGCACCCTCAGTGCAGTAACACAGGGGTGTCATAGTGACTCCCCCATATAGACTCCGGACCCTGGGACTGACTACTGTCTCCCAGGGCGGGTAAAGTCACCATTGGCTTTACTACTTTACTAGTCCTAAATTGTGAACAGAACCAGCGCAAACCACCATATTGTGGAAGTACTGGTAGGGGTAATTCGATTGCCCCTGGGTCTGTTTCCAAGGGGGCACTGTTCAGTCCCCCCTTGTCGAGTTTCTGGCTGGTGGCAGTGGTTACCACACAGAATATTCCTTTGGAATATTTCCTATGGGATTTTCCCATTGATTTTAAACGCACCACTTTTTGGTGCAATGTTAAAGATACCGCCGAGTTATTTATTTAATATTAATTCCACGGTTGGGTCTTTTTGCCAGAACTCTTTTCTAAAATGGCGTTTGTGTCCGTCTCTGTAACTCTGACCAAGGTCGAGCCCTTTGTTCCACTATTTTGGTAGCCTTCCAAATGGTGCCACTCTGTCTGGGTTCCACAGGGGGTGTGGGAGGGGGATTTTGCACCCTGGACTGCGTTGCCTTCGCAACCCAAGTCGCACTCTACTCTGCTCGGCCCAGGGGTGAGCTGCCCGGCTCACCACTTAGCATGTATGAGTGACAGCTAGGCTGTTAAATGGGGGTTTTTCTGCATAAAAGCAGGGCCTTTGGGACTGGAACTTCAGAAGTCGCCACTGGACATAAGAATCCGAAGAGGGAAGAAGCCGAGCCATCTGCAACGATGGCCCCATCGGTGAAGCCCTGCTGCAACAAACTCGCCACTTTCCCAACGACAAGAGAAGATCTTCTGCTGGACGAGTCTTCTTCCTTTGAGCTGGTGGGACCAACCAGTTCACCCCTTTTTCGCCTCCAAAGACGTCTCTTGGTCGAATCGCCCGTGCCAAGCACCCCGGCGGCCGGATAGCCAAGCTTCACCACTTTGACCGCGAATAAAAGGAACACACTTTTAATCAAGAACTCTGCGGCTGGTTTCATCCCTGAGCAGTGCATCGACTCCACGTTTTCTTCCTCGACTAGATCCTCTCTTCCCCCGGTCGGAACAATGAACCACCATCACTGCCAGGAACAACCGCCACCGCTGGAGCTTCCTCTCTCTTTAAGGTACTGTGTTCTGCCTGGTCTCCCATTTCTGCGGATTGCTGAAGGTGACCCTTAAATCCTTGGCTTTCCAACTGGGTTGGCTCCAGACCTCCTAACTTTACCTCTTGAACTACTCCAACCTCTTTTGAACTCCCTGCAAAGACTTTTAGTGCATTTTAAACCGTGTGATCCTGAGCACATTTCGCTACGCTCCATTTAAAGTGGACCTGGCCTATGAACTTTGGCTCTACAGTATTTACTGCCCTTATTCCCTTGCTCTGAACTTCTAAAAGTGTTGGGAACTGTTATTTTATTATGCTCTGCCTTTTTCTCACCCTTTTCACTAACTATTGGTGTGCCATCTTAGTTACGCGCTCACCTCGACCTTGACGAATAGTGGTGTTTTAACTCTGACTTGTCTAATAGTTATTAAGGGAGGTGTGTATATTTTGCCTGACTGTGTTTTAACTTGCTTTTGATTTAGTGCTAGTGTATTGCCTAAAGTGTGTGTTAAATAAATAATTATATACTTTTGATACAAAGCTCTGGTCAGTGTTTATTTGCTCTACTGTGTTTTTAGCCCTATTGTGTATGCTCTGTATACTGCCCTACTCTTCTTGAGAGAAGTCTGACTACTCAGCCACAGATACCAGGTAAATCTGGGTGGTACAGACTGCTACCAATTGGGTTTACTGCTTACTCCTGTAGTCTTAATCTTTTTGCAGTGTTCCCCAAGGGAACTGCACAGGATTCTGCCTAACAGTTACTTTGGTGGAGCACTCCAATCCCGGATCATCCACCAGGTTCAGGTTCCCGCCCGTGATAATCTATCCCTGTCCAATGTTTTCTACTAGAGCACTGGAGCAGAAATATGTGCTCATGTTGGTTTAGTTTGTATATCAAGAGTATAGAGCGGGCTGTTTCAACCAACCTTGCAGATAAATTAAATGGTGTACCTGCCGCTTTGCTCTCTAAAAATAAGGCAATACTCCCAACAAAATATTATATGGAGCTGTGAACGCCAGCGGCCAAATTGGCCATCTAATGCGGTGCTCTGCTCTGATGCAAAACTATCCAAACCTATCCTTTGGTTGGGTACGATTGCTGATGCTGAGGCTTCCATGAGGTGTGGAAGACACCCTGATGTTTGGGGGTCACAGGCTAGAGCGACTGTTGAACCACCATCGATGCTTATGGAAGCCGACTGAGGTGCGCAAAGGCCTAAAACCGACGACCCTCTCAGAAGGGGGCTGGCCATGCCGCTGATCTTTGTTTATGGGCTGGTGGGCAGTGTAACAACCGGAATTGCACCCCCAGTGCTAGATGTATGGCTGATACTGCTCCAAAGCTAGCGGGTGTACGATGTGGGTGGCACAGCCTGTCCCGTTGAGTAGCTGGGTTACACAGACATTCGCCCGCTGGCGCCTGGGGTGCCTAAAATGCACAAAGCTCTAGGGCAGTGCTAAACAGATCTACTTGGCCAACTCAGGTGGGTCGACTCTCAGCACCCTGAGAGGAGGATTGTTTTCCTACCACAGCGGAGCAGAGGCATCCCATCCAGGTGAGCGGGTGCCTGGTAACGGATCAGACCACTGAGGAGAAGCTTGTTGATCTGCTGTCCTGGCCATTGTGTAGTCTGGCTGGGTCAGAGGGGCTTTAAAATGTGGCAGACCCTCTCCTCCTTTCCATACCACTTAATGGAGGCATCCTGACCATCATTCTACTGGTTCTGTTTGTTCGAGGCATAGGGTGGCTAGGCAGAATTTTGCCCAATATAGTATAGAGTGGAGGGGAGTGTGCCCCAAAACGTTGGCCTGACACAGCCAAGGGGAGATCCTTTGCGACCAGTAGAATGGCGGATTAGCGGCTGCAGCAATTTCTGGGAAGAAAAGTGGAGCAATATAAGTTAAACATAAGGAGAATGCAGGCGGACTACAGCAGCATCAATAATTAACAATAGGCTGACTCACAGTTGGACCAGCAGGCTAATGGTGGGGAATGCCACAAAATCGCAAGAAAAGCCTGTGACAGGTGAAACCGGACAAATTCACCATAGCCAAGACAAATCGGATGACACACAAGACAGCGGATCTACATCTTTCGCTCACAACATAACTATGCAAAGATAACCGCTAAACTGGAGGATCTAGAATCAGGAACAAGACGCAACAACATACAAATCCTGGGCATCCTGGAGACCTCAATCAATGGTAGGGTTGAGATATTCCTGGAAAAAACCTACCGGGCATACTGGGATCAACATCACATCTATGGATTCCGCACACAGTGTATATAAGCTAACTAAGCGCAACATAAATACTTTATCACTATATGTGGCCAAGGTGAATGTAACTTGGAGCTGGAATGTGGTTTGGAAAGATATTGGCCCATACGATAATTTGCTCATGTTTGAAATGATTTGATGATCAGTACATCAGCACTGTGGATCAATGTACATCCAAGAGGTACAACACACGCAACCAAATTTCATTGGTATCTTGGAATGTTAGAGGGTTAAATAACCCATTCAAGGCAAGGAAAATCCTAGCATACCTTAAAAGACACATCACCCACATAATAATTCTACAGTAGATGCACTTCTCCAAAGAGAAGAATTATTATTCTGGGCAGCATTTGGGAGAAAATAGATAGTACTCCTCTCAGGCAAGGGGAGTGGCGACCATTGTGCACCGTTAAATCCCACTACACTGCAATTAAGTAATCACAGACCCTGAAGGGTTATGTTTAATAGTCACAGGCACTTTATATGGCAGGCAGTTGGCACTAGTAAATGTGTATGGTCCCAGTGTCGACACCCCTGCCTTCTATGAGGGGCTACTAGAAAAACTGCATCCCTTCATGTGGGAACTTGTGATAATGGAAGGAGACTTCAACACGATTGTAGATCTTGAATTAGACCGATCAGCCTCAACCCCCAGGAATCAGGGACAATCAGCTAAAGCCCTTAACAGGCTATGCGGAAATGGGGGTGGGGGGTTGCTAAAAGATGCTTGGCGCAACATGCACAAGAAGCAAAGAGAATACACATATTACTCGTGGGTACATAACTCTCACTCCAGGATCGTTACTTGGTGGATCACTAGTTGGGATTATCTCAGAATGCAGCGTAGGACCCAAAAGGTTATTGGACTATGCACCTGTTGCCATGTCACTGACCTGACCATGCGAGGTGTCAGAAATGTGATGCAGACAACTTTGTGAAGATTTTTCAAAAGATGCCATTTTATTAACTCAAAAGGTTGGATAAATGTCTCACTTTCCCTACCCTGATGAGGATTTCCCTGCCTATCAAAATAACCTAATGGAAACACTGTAAAAGGTTTATGTTCCTCAAACTTATACATATAACAACCCAACATGGTAATATATGACAGTTCAAATATAACAGAAATAACTTTTATGATCACAGCCTGGTAACTGTTTCTCCTTATAATCTGGGTGAATTCCCCTTCCCCAGATTCAAGCAGGATTCTACCTGAGAGTCCAAAAGGTTAAGGAAATCCTGTTTTGTAACAAAGTTCCAATGTAATTTTGTTTGTTCTAACTTGAATTCAAACAACAGTTCAAAATTATTCAACACGTTGTTATGTTTGTAAGTAATCTCTGTTATCCAGTCCCTTGTACACCAATGCTCCAAGTGATGTAAACACATTCTGAGAATCCCCAACTACATGTATTCCTTTAGAATGGTTATGTTTGAATAAGGCAGTTGATCCCAACATCTGAACCTGTAGGTGTGTCTGCTGCCTGCTGTGATCCTACTTCAATTAAATCCTTGTTTATACTCTCTCGGTGTCGTACTTCTCTTAACACACGTTTTTCCTCTGTCCACTTGTGACAATGAATTCAAAGCAACTTCTTCTCATGAACCAAGAACACTTCCACAGTTCATTAGAGTCAACAAAACGGTCTTTGTCAGGATATTTCTGCAGTAATTCACAAAACACTTGTTTCAACAATATTAATTTGTCAGGATGATTCTGTAATAGTTCACATGAAAAACATCTTAGTACTGCCGCTTCTTCAAGACGTTTAACCACACCACAGTACTTCAATGATTTCCACCTGGTCCACTCACCTGCCAGGTCTACTATTACAAGAGGTGTTTCCAGTGCATTTGAACTGTGTCCTGAACGTTCGTTTTTGGAGCTTACCTGATTCTGGCACTGCGAGTTTCTTGGTAACTCTTGCCAGCTTGCCTACACTACGTGGAGGAGGTGGGGCCCAGCATCAATCACGTGATTTGTCACGTGACACCACCTCGACTGAAAAGTCTGCCCCAGCCACCCTTGCGGCGTTAAGCCCGGCCGCGGAGTAAAGGGCGGCGCTTTCTTCGGCGGCACAAACTGTTTTGCTGCTGTTTGGCACTGGGTCCTGGTCCTGTCTTGGCACTTACTGGATCTGCTGTCAAGCTTAGATCTCGGCCTCTGGTCACTTCCAACTGCAGTTTGTGCGTAGAGTGGTGCGGCATCATAAATAGCATGACCGCACAATCGGGATCAGGGGGCCAGGTGGGGCCACAAACAAGACGAAAGACCATACAACAACGGCGGATGCAGAATCCATGGACAGCTTTAAAAGCAGACTCTGGCCTAGAGACATCCAAGGTAAGCTCAAAATCAAGAAAAAGTGTATCTAAGCAATTAGTGGATCCTTGTCTACAATCCGAACCCCTTGAGCACATTGTTCTATCAGTAGACTGTACAACCCCCTTGACAATCACTAAAGATTTGGAATATTTACCTAAAGCGTCTGTAAATTTATCTACTGTAGAAGCTGGGGCAGAAGTTGGGGGAAGAGATGAAACTATGTCAACTAGCTTTCTGGCCCTGTCTGATGAAATGGAAACTTTAAATAGTCTTCCGACACAAGTATTGGCTGATTTACATGTCGCCGATAACTCTTTTGTTGCTCCTGTAGTTTTTGATGTTGCGCAAAAATATTCAAATAATTCTGGAGATCCTAGTAGATCCAATAGTGCACCAGATAATGTCGGTGAAGTTGAAGTGACAACTACCTCTGAAGCTACGGATGTTGTGGCCGTTCCCTTTGTCACTCCACTACAAAAACCACTATTAACTCTGCTCAACCTACCTTTACTCGACCGGAGTGCTCTAGGAATAGTTTCACCACTTCCAATTCAATCTGAAATAGTAGAATCCCACGAATTAACGGATGCAGAATTAATGGAAGCTTCCCAAGATGAGGATATAAATGAAGTAACAAAATGTACAGTAGCACCAGAAACGATTACTCATTCGGTTGATAATGATAACACAATTTTGGCTGGCTCCTCGTCAGTGATTAGCATGACTAAAAAAACCCTTCTACATTTAAACACGAAAGATCAGTTTCAAATACCTACACGAGTGGTCAATGCAAAAACAACTACACAAATATCACCACAAAGCATTTCCAGGCACTCACGGTTTCGATTTGATGAAGCTGATGTAACGCAACGAGCCGTTTATCATTAGGACGAGAAAATCAAAGTTCTCAAGCGAATTCATCTTGCAACGTCCATAACCTTGAAGTAGAAACATCAAAAATATCTCGAGAGAAACACAATGTCGCTCAGATGGGGAAATGCTATATTACTGGCCCACTCTTACAAGAAAATTGCTATTTACATGAGGAAGTTGAGCGAGATACGAGTACATGTACAACCAAATTAAGAACTCACATGAGAACTTCAAAGAGCTCACCAAGAAAGAGTGGATCACGACTGAATCAATTGCAATCTTTACAAGTTCCTGTGACGAACGAATTTGGGAACTTGTCAACAACAAATAATTCCAATTCAGAATCAACAAACAATCTACATACATGTTCAGCAGATAAGGCTGGTTGGTCGAAACCAAGTCTTTCCTCGGCAGCAGCTATGCACATATATAACAATGTATTAGCGGCCTCGTCTGCAGCTCTTCTACCATTTTTGAAGATGTATGAGTTTCTTCATGAAGCCCACAAAGATCAGACCTTACTCATAATATCATTAAAGGAAAAGATGGATAGTTTTGACTCGGCCACAAATTTTCTGCAAGCTCAGTTGACACAGGAAGCTGAACGTACACTGCGTTGGCAAGAGTGGCTAAGCGATCTTGCCGCACGCCATCATTGTCAGAATGACTCTTTATCTGATGGCTTGCTTGATGCCGTGAAATGGATGCGCCACTCTTCCACATTGATGAACTCTAAAATCGAGTCACATAAAAAAGCATTAACCATTGCAGGAAAACGTGATGCAGTATCGAAAATAACATAAAAAAACTCAACTGAAGGTGTGAATAAATTATATGAGCAGTCTCTAAATGGAACAGACGTGGAAATGACGTCTATGACGATTCCTCAAACTATATTGTGCCCTGATGCGGACTTGCCAGCAAATAATATAAATCTTGATATTTGCTGTACTGTTCCCGCTCCAGCACAAAAAATGAGCCAACACATGGAAGATAAAATCAAAAGTGCACTCTCCCTGATGCCCTCAATGTCTTTTGGAATTTTCCAAGGATCAGCCAAGTCAATCGAGACTACAACAAAAAAGGGCGACTGCACACTAAATCGGCAAAACCAACGCAAATCAGCGCAAGGAAAAAGGAGGCCTGTCACTAACAAGGAGGCACAGTCTCGGAAATCACAAAATTTTATTCGAAATGTACCCGCAGATGCCAGGTTGGGCTTGTTCAATCGCTCCGAGCCATCTAAATCAAGTGTTCCTAATACTATACATGCTGAAGTGAATCCTAATAAGGACCCTGTGCGATTTGTAGTTCCCTCTAGCAAGCGTCAAAGAGTGGACTCAGGCCCGGAAAGTATCAGAAGTCACTCTTCAGGATCCTCGATCAACATTTGTGATCTGTCTACATACTCGGATGACACATTAAGTGATCGACCAACTTTAAATCCATGTATGGCTCCTGAAACCCCACGTGTTCCACCACCACAAATTCTAACATCTGAGTTGCAAAAAGATTGGAGTTCTGAATACAGATCAACGGTGACTGAGAAAAGTTCGAAAAACATACCATCACTTTTGAACCCCAAACAAACAAGAACTCAAAACAATAAACAAGTTCATTACCTCTCTCGTGCTTCCACATCCTTGAAATCAGACAACAAAACCTCAAACTATAAATTGAGACTGCAAAATCTCCATCAAGGGGATGATGATTTGAATTTAAACCGCAATAATGTGATGAAATTATTTTCTTGCATTCCATCACTTCGAACAATCACATCTGACGATATAAAAATTGTGGAGTACGTAACTGAGCGGTGTTGTGACCAAGTGCTCTTGCACATTTCCTCAGCTTCTGTTCGTAATACTATCCTGAATGCCTCTGACGAACTGTTGATGTTTGGATTTTATATATCGGTTGAACCAATTAGTTCTGGTTCAGAGACTTCTATGACCAGTTTGAAGAGTACCTCTCATAAAAATTCAGAACAAAGATGTGCTAATCTACGTCGAGCAATGCAAATTCCAGGCTCCCAAAGATCATGCACAAAGAAGACTATCGAATACAAAACAACAAAAATGCTTGGCACTAGCCACCAGCAATTGAAAATGAAAGTATTCGGGAATTTCTGTCCTGGAATATGAGAGGATTTACTCACTTGTTCAACCGATTTGATGTCGAGATAAAAAAGGTTTTTGCCATCTGCCTGCAAGAGACATGGTTAAGCGATCCACCAGCTAGAGACGGTTTTGTGATTCTCTTAAACCCTGCTATTAAAAACGCAAAGGGGCGTCCTTCCTCTGGATTGTTGATGATGATTAGGATAAACACGTGGTGGCGGCTTATCGACTCATTTAGTACTAATCCATTTGTGCAAGGAGCCTTACTTCAAACAAATAACAAAAATATGAACATAAGGAAGCACCTGCTTATCCTAAATGGATATTGGAACCCAAAAAAAATCAGCACAAAATCGTTTCTGGATTCAATAAAACATCTTATTGACAAAGCAATATTGAATTATAAGAACGTTTCAATAATCTGCGCTGGAGACTTAAATTGTACGTGGTTCAAATACGACCAAGTTAATCAGGTGTTTAAACTATCACCAAAAAATGAAGTAAGTAGTCGAGCGCACTGTTGGAGCCACGTATTAGGAAATCGCAACTGTAAAATGGTAAACGGTCATGTGCCAGGTGATCAACCGCCAAAGCAAACGTGGTCGGATCATAATGCACAATCGATCATTGACTTTTTTTGGGTTTCCCAAAATCTATTTGAAAAGGATTTGTCACTGTTAATATCTCCTATGTCAAATAGTGACCATAACTTGTTGCGGTTGGCCTGTCCAGTGGAATGGACAAATGAAACAAGAATTCATGATATACCACTTTCTGTGAATGCTGGCGGAAATCGCCTTAGGATAAATGGTTCCAAAATACAAAAACTAAATCAGAAGCTTCTTTATGACAAATCAATGTCGGTTGATTATGTTCCCTTGCTTTCGGATTTCGTCATTGAAAGAGCCTCTAATTTGGTTATGGGACAAACACATAAACATCTGTCATCAACATTATTGACGCTAGCAAAAAAGGCCATGCGACGTGATGTGAGGAAACTGAAAAAATCGCGTATTGCAACAGAATCCATCAAAATTGCAATTAAAAAGCGTCGACAATTGTATCGGAATTGGTTAAAATCCCAAAAAATGATTATTGAGCAAAACAAAGCAGAGCTACTAATGAAACAGTTAGTCCAGAAAAATTCTCGAGAAATCTGGGCAATCCTGAACACAGGAAACTCAAAACATCACTCTGATTTGTCAAATGGGATCGATGCGTTACAATGGGAACTTCATTTTGCTAAAATCTTCAGAAATTCACAGCATGAGGAAATAAGATCTGCTGAACATAATTTTCATCATGGGACATGCAAATCTCAGCTGAAGATATAAAAGCAGTAATACGGACCCTGAAAAATTCACATGCCGCTGGTCCAGATTTAATAACTAATGTAATGTTGAAAAAACATGAAGATGAATGGGCAATGTTCATGGAATTATTGTTCCTACGATTATCAGTAACAATGACGATTCCGGTCTCTTGGTGCGAAGCAATAATAGTTCCCATTTATAAATAGGGAAATCGGGCAGATCCAACTAACTATCGCCCGTTTGCCCTGTCAGATACTATTGGGAAAATATTTGCTTCCTTTTTACGCCAGAAGCTGGTACAATGGTCTGTAATGGAACAAATTCCGGACATACGGCAAACAGGTTTTACCAAAGGAATTGGTGTCGAGGTGAATCTCCTATTAATGACTATTCTGAAAGTTGAAAGTTTAAGAACTAAATCACGATTGTATGTAGCTTTCATTGATCTACGGGGTGCTTTTGATAGCATCAATCGATCAAAATTGTGGCAAAAATTGGAAAATTGGAAATGCCCCAGTAACTTAATTGAACCTATAAGAGCGTTATATTCAAATACCGTCATCAGCACAAAGTTGAATAACCAAGGCACCTTATCTAATCAGATATCTACAAAAATGGGCGTGAAACAAGGCTGCCCATTGGCTGCCGAGTTATTCAAACTGTTTATTGCTGATATTCCAGCACATCGTAAAAATGTAAGATGTTTTCCGCCTATCTTAAATAATACAGAAATCGGATGCATCATTTACGCTGATGACGTGGTTCTCTTAGATAAGACCCCGATAGGTTTACAAAGGCAAATAACAAATCTACATGACTATCTAAATAAAAATGATTTGGTATTAAACACTGAAAAAACCAAGATAATCATCATTGGTAGGACAAACACCAAAAATAAAAATCCATTTAGATGGAAAATTGATAATAAACATCTGGATGTGGTAGACTCAATAAGATATCTGGGAATCTCATTTAACAATTCATTGTGTGAACAGCATTGGAAAAGTGACATGACAAATCGAATGATTCAGTTTAGTATTCATGCTCAGTTGCTGTATAAAACATACGGAAAATTTACCTTAACCCCCGTACTGACATTTTATACCCAAAAAGTAGTTCCAGCTATAACTTTTGGGTCTGAAGCGGGATGGAACATTGACATCACCTTTTGGAATAAATTAGAAGGCATTTTTTGGCGGCGAGTTCTGAAGCTACCGGCGTATATCTCAATGAAGCAGCTAAGATATGAACTTTCTTTGAATTCTCTTCATGCATGTGTCATGTGGAAATCTTTGATGGCTCTGCGGAAAATGATTTTGATGCCAATTCCACCAGCTTATCAAGTTTTCTCCTCCAGACCAGGCACAGGAAAATCAATTCTCCTGGAAGAGTGGAAACAATGTATGGAACAGATCCTAATACAAGCCGATCTAACAGTAGAAGCTTTGGTAACGAGACCACAAGCCGTGAAAAAAAAATTTGAACTTTCATGTTGGATTCAAAATAATGACGAACGTCTAAGGATGCCAACGACTTTAGACTCCGGGTTGGGAGCACATAAGTTAGGTGTACCATGCTGCTACCTAACAAATTGTCCTTCCCGACATCATTGTGAGCAATTTCTACGTATTCGTCTAAATTCAATAAAAACCAAGGCGATGATGTGGCTTCGTCATTCAAAAGAAGTAAATGACAATAAGTGTCGCTTCTGCCTGAAAGAAACTGAATCTTTGGAACATTTACTTACAAAATGTACTCCGATCATACAAAAACGAACTCTGCACTTGGGAAGCTTCAGTCCAGTGAACTTTGAATCTCGGGACTGGTGGTCATATGCAATGGCTGGCAGTTCAGTGAAATTAAGCTGCGCTGTGGTAGACTTTATGGACTCTTTAGAGCTGGAGGCTTTTATATGATCATTGATCGAAAACTTGTTGTCTTCCTTGTTTTCTTTTAGACAAGATGCTGAAGTGTCATTGATAATACTAAATTGTATGTTTAGTGAGGAAACTAATAAAACTTTTTATGTTGTAACAAAAGTCTGATGCCACAGTGTGAGCACTAAGGCAATCAAGTCTGAAGTTTCAAATAAAAAATTTTTTAAAAAATTACAAGATCCTCTGCCCTGGTGTACTCTCCTGCCAGGAACAAAATGTAAGTACTAACTATTGCAAGTACTTCTGTGGTCAGGGTTTGCTTCTAACCAGTTAGCAAAGTCTTTTGCTTCGCAACATCAAGCTTCACTTTCTTCAGGGAAGACAAGAAACACATTGGTGCTGTTTATTACACAATTGTGATTGCCACACACAATGCAGGTTATGCTCCACTCCTCCTTAATACCTTCTGTCAGAAGAACATCCCTCCTGCCACTCTTTGTTTCCCCGCTTTTGCATTAGCCAAATGCTGACAATGTTTTTTTCTCACTCTTACACTTCCTTGGCTTTGACAATGTGGGCTTAAGCCAGTTCCTCTTATAGCCTCCTTTACAGAGGTGCAGTAGGATTCACAAACACTTGTATTCTTAATTGCACTCTCTTGGCTTTGGCAATGTTGGTTCTTTTTAATTTGCCTTGGTATTATTCTCATTAGACTTTGGCAATAGTTGTTTGTATTGTTTTTTTTGTTGTTGGTAATTGTTCTGACCCACATAAACACAGTCACGTCTTTCTGGTCTGTTTGTCAAGCTCAGATTTTGCCATCTTCTCTGCTTTAAATTAGCTTGTGTTTCAAACGTATTATTATTCAGCTTTATACCAGTTCGGTATTCAAAATGTTTGTTTTGTCACTTCACTCTACTTATGTTTGTTTCATACTTAAGGTACCCATGTTTGGTCAGCAGGCAATCATGTAGTGGTCTGCGGTCACAATGCAATAGTGAACTCACCCGCTCTGGGTTGCGCGTCTGCTCGCTCCGCTGCCTCTGTGTCTTCTGCTTCTGCTGCTTTGCGTGGCCCGGCAACCTGCTTCTTTCGGTTCCCTGCGGACCGCGCCAGTAGGAAAAGGAGTGCTCTCCGCTCCACATGCTCTTCGTTGATCACCTGCTACCAGAGCCAAATTTACCATGGGAGAAAGTATTGAATGTTTATGCTTCCTGCCACGTGACCTCTGTAATCCCGGTCTCCAGGGGGAAAGCTTCCAAATCCAATGCTTTCCGTTGTGCAACCTCTGCAATTTAGGTCTCTGGAGGAAGCGACCCTGCCAGGACCGACAACTGCTCGACACACAACAGTGGTCCCGACGTCTCTGCTCTCCTCCAGCTTCTGCTTCTGTTGCAAAGTCGAGAAACCAAGGCTATTCCACCTCCTGCTACTACTCTCTTTGGCCTGCACCTGAGGGGCCCTTTTATGCCTCCCAGTCTCCCTCCGGTGTGGGTCATTAGCACCTTTAGACTGCAACTTGTAGTGTTGTAATTCCGCAGCCCTCTTCTTCATCCCAGTACTTTGGATATTGTGGGTCTTGGAGTCCACAGGTTAAAATCAGCTTTTGTAATGGAAATATCAACACCAAGTTCATTTCTCTCATTAGTTATAGTCCCTAAAGGAGTATTATAATGATTCAATGAAGAGTTCAGCTTTACTGGGGAATTATGATTTTCAGAATCTAAATTGGTAATATTTAAAGACTCATCTTTATTATTCCCCTGGGGGTCATAGGAGCTTTCATCTCTGTGATGTCAGTGACTTTAAAAGGGATTTTCTTACTCCCAATGCATAAACTGGTTAGGATTGTTTCTACCCGCATTCAGATAGTTAGCTTGGGAAAATAAAGCTCGCTCTGACAGCAAGCCATTACATATTCTGGTATCTCTGATATTTCCTTCTTTGAGGAAGACAAATACTGCGTCCCACCCAATATAGTCATCCTGTTCCCTTAGTGGCCTTCTCCTCCCAGGTGATCCTCCCTGCTAATACCCCCCCCCCCCAGGATCAGGAAGCATCTGCCTTTTCCTGGCCACCTAGGAGGAGACTTTAGGTAGGGTGTTTGTGAGGACTCCGTAGGATTCATCACATACCCTTCCCCTAAAGACCTGACCTCCCCGTCCAGGTATTTTCCCCCCTACTAACCCACCAGCCTACCCCGCAATCATAGAAGGTTCACAAATGTACCAGTTCTTTACTGGATCCTCTGAAAAGGTTTCTTCTTGAACCCAAGAATTGTGGGGAGAATACAAAGAAGATGTTTTTTTCTATTTGTTTGGCAAAGGATTTAACAGTTTTCAATTTTATCTGTGACACTCGAAAAACCCATTCATCAGAAAGGGGAACTTCACTACCCAAGATCATTGGGGTAGGAAGTTTAGGTATTACTGCCACCAATACCAATATGGTTGTTCGCAGAATGGTAATATCAAGCTTAGTCTAGAGATGCCCTTCTGCCTGTCTGTGAACATAGCCTATACTCTTTTGACCCATGGTTTCCCAATTTGATGGAAGAATGCCAGCTTGCACCGTAGAACCTCTGCTCCCTGTGTCTAACTGGGCCCAGATGGTTTCCCCTGCAGTACTACAGGGACACACTTACTATTCTTTTCTCCAGTACAAAACATTACAGCAGGTTTTCCTTCCGATCTAGTGTGGGAGTGTGTAGATACCGTACTTTCATCAGAAAATTCACGTCTTTCCTCTTCCCACTCATGCCTCAAAATGGATGTAAGTTGTGAGGCACCTCGATATACATGATGTTCAAAACTCCCACATCTTAAACAACCAAAGTCATTGGAAATATTATTCTCAGAAAATCCTGGATCTCTAAGCTTTAAGAAGTTATTAACGTTAAGAGTTTCTATTACAGATTTCTGAGATGTATTTGAACCTGGAGATAAGACTTTATAAAAAAATTCTATTGAATGGTAGAGAATATTTGTTATTGTTCTTTTTAGCATAACGGGATTGGTTAGTAACAAGGTTTGATTTGAGATCATTGTTAGTCTCTGAACTCCATGAGTCATCTGATTATTCTTTATTTAGAGGATCAAGGTTCGGACAAGAATTTTCCTCAGATTGTGATGGATCCTTTTCAAAACAATACAACATGTCTTCCTCTTCTTCTTCCTCCATTTTAACACACCTACAGTTAGTTTAATTAACTACACAAACAGGAGAAATGTGTCTTGACCTATGATGAGGACTCAGGTTTTTTTAATTTTATCCTGATGCCAAGATTCCCAAGCAACATCATATATTAGACTTCCTGCTCTATCTAATCTATGTATCTCGCAGAGGTTTATTGACATATTTAGGAGCATGAATTTCAGTTCCTTACCACTATAGATCAAAGGATATACCTTAAATCTGGGTCCCTGATCAGGCATAATGTAGGCATATATATATATATATTATATATAGGAAATTCCACATCTAGTAACAAGGAAACCAAAGGTTTATCCTTCTGTTTAGAAAGAAGAAATTGTACATATGTCCTTCTACTGGTTGTCGTACTGGACTAAGGGCTTGCCCTGAGAGTTTAAAAAAATGTAGGCCTACATTCATCTGGAGAGGTCACCGATCATTAGGGTTTGCTCTTATTCTCCCAGTTCGTCTGATGGAAAGAGGATCAGAATTTACCTCCTCTCCATTGGTGGAGGTGGTAAAGATAGGGTCTCAGGAAGGAGCATATGACCTAAGAAGGGGGGGACAGTACGTCCATACCAGTTTTCTTCTGACTCAATCTCTGTCTGATTAGAATCTGCCATATTCATTTTGGATCCCCAGTTTATATCAGCTGATTCTGATCCCACTACTGACACCATATGTGAGCTGTCAGAAATGTGAGGCAACTTTGTGAAGATGTTTTCAAAAGATGCCATTTGATTAACACAAAAGATTGGATAAACGCCTCACTTTCCCTACCCTGCTGAGGATTTCCCTGCCTAGCAAAATAAACTAAAGGAAACACTCTAACAAAGGGTTTATGTACCTCACACTTCTATATATAACAACTCAACAAGTTAATATATGGCAGAAATAACAGTTATGATCACAATCTGGTAACTGTCTCTCCTTATAATCTGGGTGAATTCCCCTTCCCCAGATTAAAGCAGGATTCTACTCAAGAGTTCCAAAAGGATAAGGAAATACTGTCTTGTAACACAGTTCCAATTCAGTTCTTTTATTCCAACTTGACAACAAAAGTTCCAATGTAATTCTGTTTGTTCCAACTTGAATTCAACCAACAGTTCAAAATTGTTCAACACGTTTTTCCTCTTTCCACTTGTGGTAAAGAATTCAAAAGAACTTCTTCTCACAAAGCACAGTTCATTAGAGTGAACAAAAAGGTCCTTGTCAGGATATTTCTGCAATAGTTCACAAAACATATGTTTCAACAATATTAGTTTGTCAGGATGATTCTGTAATAGTTCACGTGAAAAACATCTTAGTGGTTGTGCCACTTCTTGAATACTTTTTTTAAAATTGTCATTTCAAGTTTTATGAACAGAAAAGAAACAACAAAACATATACAAACCCCCCTATGTACCTACCCCATAGCTCCGTTCAGCATTTATCAGTGTTGCTTAATTTAATTTTATTAAGTCTGTGAGGAGTATAATGCCATTGCATCATCGCTTTGTACCAGGATTCCGTGATCTGCAAGGAGCGTGTCAGCTTTGGGATATCTTTCAAAGGAATTGCCATTCCTCATTAGTTATTATTGGCCCCAACGAATGCTGCCATCTTTGGACAAACCGCATATCACTTATGAAATGCTCCTCGTGTATGAAACGATAGAGGTTCGATATGAGGGATTTCTCTCCCGGGTTTGAGATCAAAAACTTCTCTAATGCTGTGAGTTGTCTGTTGGCTGCAGCCCTGTATGGAGGGGCTAGCAGCCCAATGTCTAACCTGAAAATATTGGAATCTCTCTGATTCTTTAAGGCCCAATTCTTTTTTGCTTTGGTCAAATTGTTTGAATTGCGTACCTTGGAACATGTCTCTGATTTTATTGCAATTAGCTTTTTTCCACTTAATAAAAGAGCCTCTATCCAAGCCAGGTTTGAATTGTGGGTTATTCAAAATCGATGAAAACGGGGAAGGGTAAGTTGTAACTTGATATTTCTGCACCATTTTATCACATGTTTCTTCCACTGGTTGCGTGATTTGGCTAGCATGCATATTCTCTGGGCGATCTTGTTTGGCTTTGGGAAGCCACAAAAGTTCTGCGATATTTAAGCCACAGATCGACTGTTCCATTTCAGCCCATATTATTTCTGTCTTTAACAACATCCATTCTTTTACCACTCGAAGGTGTGCCGCCTGATAATATTTTATAAAGTTTGGCAGTCCTAGTTCCCCTTTAGTAGTAGGCTCCATTAACGTCTTCATTGCAAACCGTGGGGATTTATTATTCCAGATACATTTTGATACTGAGCCCATTAGTTCCTGAAAAAAGGTGTGTGGTACATGTAGTGGAAGAGCATGAAAGAGATAAAGCAGCTTAGGGAGTATTGTCATCTTCCCTGCATTAATGCGCCCCAGCCATAAGATCGTAAGTGGACCCCACCTCTGCATTAAGCGTTGAATTTCTATAACGATCGGGGGAAGTTTACTTTATACATAGACTGTAGTGAATTAGTCAAAAAAGTGGCCAGAAATGTAACCTTCCCTTTTGCCCATGCAAATTGTGTGTTTTGAGATACCTGTGCTATAAGTAAAGGAGTGGGGGATAAATTCAGTATTTCCGATTTAGTGTAATTTATTTTTAGGTCTGCTACTTTACCAAATTCCGCATGAAAATAGTATTATTATTACTATCTGCTTTATCCACTGCCCACCGCCTTATAATTGCAACATGTATGCATGTACCTGTAATACTAATGTATGTATTTATTTGTAACCGTAACCATTGTTACTATTGCCTATTGCTTGCTAATGTAACTGTACTCTTATGTAACCTGATCTAAAACTTGCGGGCCCGTATGCCCCTGGGCCTGGCTGCACTTTATAAATAAACTAAATACAAATGGCCGTTACCAGGGACTCTACTGGATTTATCACTGTGACCAACATGTCATCTGCGAACACCATTATTGAGTGTTTACCCATCCCAAATGGTATCCCGTGTATTGTTTCCGATTGCCTTATTTTTGTCAAGAAGGTTTCTAAGTGTATTGCATACAATAGGGGAGACAGTGGGCAACCCTGTTTTGTTCCTCAGCTCAACGCTATTGGTGTAGGAAGCTGCCCATTTGTAGCTATTCTAATCTTAGGATCTTTGTAGTTCGCTTGTAGCATTTTCATAAATTCGGGGCCAAATCCCATAGCCTCCATTGTTTTAAAAAGAAATGACCACTCCACCCTATCAAACGTTTTCTCTGCGTCCAATGACAGAAAAGGCGCAGGTTGATTTTTTATTTTTTCCATCAGATGACAAGCCCTACTAATATTGTCATGAGTTTGCCGGTTATTAATTAACCCATACTGATCTGGGTGGATCAAGCTAGGCAAAATGTCCACCAATGTATTAGCTAAAATGTTTGTATAGATTTTTGCATCAAGATTGCTCAAAGCTATGGGTTGATATGAGCCACATGCCGTCGGGTCTTTGTTGGGTTTAGGGAAAAGAATCACTTTGGCTTCCTCTATAGATGTTGTTATCCTGCGCATGCTTTTCAATGAGTTATATAGTCGCACTAGTTTTGGGCCAGAAAACAAGGATACGTTTTATATAACGATTCTGTGTAGCCATCCGGCCCCAGGGCTTTGTTCTTAGGGAGATTCTTAATTAGATGTGTGAGTTCCTCAGTTGTTATTTCTCTCTTCAAATGATCCTGTGTCTGGGATGTAATATGAGGAAGCTTAACTAAGCGTCAGTATTCTTTTTGAGATATGGAGTCTGGCTTATCTGAGTTGTACAGTTTAGAGTAAAACTCATGAAATTGTGAAATAATTTGAGGTGTCGTCGTCACCATATTGCTGTATATGTCTTTGACTCCTACTATTGTGCGCAAGGCCTGAGCCTGCCTTAGCTGTCTGGCCAGCAACCGGTCTGCTTTATTCGCTTGAATGTAATATTTTTGTTTCGCGTATAATAATATTTTTTCTGCTTTTGATGTTAATAGCTATTGTAGCCTCCCCTTGACATTTCTAAAGGCTTTTCTAATTAACGGGCGGCCCTCGGGTTCCATTTTATTCATGATTGCTGTTATTTCTATCTACAATTCAGACTCTACTACCCTACGTTGCTTATGTCTGGCTGCCCCGCAGAGATCAGTTCCCCCTAAACGATGCCTTAAATGAGTCCCATATTATGTCTATAGAGATTTGCCCTGTATCATGTATCTCAAATAAGTCTTCAATTTTCGCCCCCAAGGTATCTTTCTGAATAGAGTCCCTGAATAGTTCAGACGGGCATACCCATGTCCACAACCCAGACTTCGTTTGTGGTAATTAAAACTTCAATTCCAGTGGAGAGTGGTCTGAAATTGTATCTCTATACCTGAGACGCTACCCAGCACACCAGGTGATAACCATACATAATCTATGTGTGAAAACGAGTTGTGGACATGGGAATAGTACATGTAGCCTTTTTCTGTACCTTTTTAAGAGTTGTCCACACATCAAAGACTGCTATCTGTTTTATTGTATTGCATAGTCCTTGTGAGGGGGTTGTATGTATGTTGTCTTGCTGCTTCCGTCAATCAAAGGATCCCACGCCAAATTAAAAGCCCCAAAAATTAACTGTTCTCCTATCATAAATGTTTCTAGTTCCATTAATGTCAATTTAAAAAAGCTATCCTGACCTGTGTTTGGGGCGTATATTGATACTAGGGTAATTTTGGTCGAGTATATGTCGAGGGCCACAAGTAGGGATCTACCTTCCCTGTCCATTTTTGTATTAATTATTTTCAATTGTAATCCTTGCCTAAGCAAATTAGAACCCCTGCCGCTATCCCTTGCTCGTTAGCTTGAACAATTATGGGGTAGTGTCAGATATTAAGGTGGGACTTGCTGTCTAAAGTGGGTTTCCTGCAGAATTAAGATTTCAGGGTGATGCCAAGCCAAGAATCCTACCAATTTTTTACATTGAACCAGGGTATTCAGCCCCTGAATATTAAATGATATATACTTGAATGTTGTTATTTTTCAATTACTATTTAACTTTGGGCCTATGCCCCCCAAACTCGGATCGATCAAGCTTTGTGGCTTCATTCTGCGGTTGTCCCCCTCCCCATACATGCCCCCACCAACTCCCCTTAATTCCAACAACTTGTCCCAAATTCCCCCCCCACTCCCCCTGGTGTCTGTTACGCTCACCTGGCTCCCACAGAGGCGTCTATATGAACTGGACAGCTGCGGTCTCCACCAATGTGACGCGTAGGGCCGAGATGACAGACTGGACTGGCCCACCTAGCTTCGTTTGCTTGGCCCGTAGGAATATTCTTCTGCAAATGGAGAAAGGGAATTAACCACCCGTGGAGTTGAGCGTAAATTCCCCCCACCCCCACTGTTCTCCCCACAGATCACCTTTTATGTCCCCCCTATAGTCTCACCTGATGGTTTGAAAAGATGAGCTCTCCATCCTGCATTGAGCGCAGGGGCGCGTTGATAACCAGTTGCTTCACTGGCTCGAAGGAATTGGTGAGTTCCAGAACAATATTGACTCCAAAAAATATGTAGTTCGTAAGAGTTCACATGTCTGACTTTCACTCTTGTCCGATTCCTTGCAGTTTGCAGCTTGACCCCAGCGAAGAGTTCCTCGTGGTAGCTGACGAAGTTCAGGTAAGGATTTGGCTTATCCTACACAGTTCAATAAAATAAGGCCAGAATGTAAGCTGTTTGTTCCCTTATTCAGGTGTGGCGAGAAAATATGAAGTTCGGGGAATTATGCCTCCGGCGGTAAAATTAGGTAAGTCTATTGCAGTGAGAAGAGTTCCCCTTATTTGTCCCGTTGTATCACCTGGTCGTCCTTTTGTTCCCCTTAGGGGTCGGGGTGTGGTGAGGATGCAATGGAGACTGCGCCGACCCGTGAAGAGGAATAGTACCCCCGGCGGTAATCAGGTAAGTCTATGGGGGTAGTTACTATTGCCTCTGTTTATTTCCTTGGCTCACCTTTGTTGTTCTTGTGCTCCCCTTAGGTGCCAGAATGTGGCGGGAACGTGCAGAAGGATGCGGTGGATCGTGAGGATGCTGCAAAGGCCGGTGAGTTCAGCGCGATGCTGCAGCAGGCGAGGCGGCGCGCGTAAATGCTTCTTTCTTCCAGCTCGAAGGTGCGGTGGATCCGGAATTCAGGTAAGGATCGAAGGTTTGCTCTTATTCTAACCTTTCTCCTTCTGTTCCTCCCTTTTTCTAGGAGCTGCAGACTCGAGGCGGGCGTGGCAGAAGACTGGATGCAGGCTTGCAGACACGGTGAGCGTTACGCTGCTGGATGCAGAATAACGCGAAGCGTGTGTTGCTCATCGGGCGTG
The DNA here is from genome assembly GCF_040938575.1 of Ambystoma mexicanum. Taxonomy (NCBI): domain Eukaryota; kingdom Metazoa; phylum Chordata; class Amphibia; order Caudata; family Ambystomatidae; genus Ambystoma; species Ambystoma mexicanum. Next base: position 699,842,021 of record NC_090934.1, on the reverse strand, counting down.
GTTTAAATAGCCTCCAAAGTAGTCCCATATACGTATTCTTCCCCAGCCCCACCCGAGTAAAAAAATAGTCCCTAGGTAAAATAGTCCCTTCCAAGCCTCATTTGATTTGGAGCTCTGCAGCATGGTCTGCACCAGGTAAGCTTGCAGCATGGTCTGCGTAAGGTTCGACTCTATGAGCCTGGCGCCCATGGCGCCAGGACTGACTCTCCATGTGAGCCTGGCGCCATAGGCGCCAGGACCGCACCCAAACAGCTCCTAGCAGGGGCTTTTGGGCTTGCTCAAAATAACTTGATGCCTGCTTCCGGGGTTGCTGGACCTGGTCTGGTTTCCCGGGGGTAGGCATCATGACAGTGTGACCCATAGTACCTAATGTACCGACCTCCATCCCTTCTCCCTCGCGGATCACCATTTCCTCCAGGGCTCCTCTTAGGTTATCCTAAAACCCTCTTCTCCTCCACTCTGTAGATTCCAAGTCGAGCGTTGCGTACCTAAACCGTCAACTTCGCATATTCTGATCCGATAGTGTTAGCATGTTATTCAAAAAATTCCCCCTCACCAGTATTTCTTTTCATTCACTTTTTCTTCTCCATGATCGGGCCTCGCAAACTAGGGTTCCACCGGAACCCGACTGCCTAACTTGCGTGATGCAGAAACCTCTGGTGAATCTGCCTTGTATTCCCCCTGGAATCTGGCTTTCCCTTTGTGTTAGGTGTTACTCTGCATTTACTCCTTTGTCTTCATTGATTTTCAGCCACTCCAGTCCTTCTGCGAGAGAGGTGATCCTATGTTGCCTCCCATCAAGTGAAAAAGTGACACCAAATGGAAAAGTCCATCTATATATTATTTCCTTTCGTTGTAGCACTCTCACCACGGGTTGCGTTGCGTAGTTTTATTGTACGTACTTGATTCCGTTTGTCTGGCTGCCCGAAGAATTTGTTCCTTTTGGGGGTATAATCCGCTCGCTGCCAGCACATCTCTTTTGCGTAAACCGGGGTGGCCTCTTCTTGGGCTCACCATACGAACACAATCTAGTAACATTTCTTCCTTGTCTTTTGCCCCAAGTAACTCTTTGAAGATTGTGGTTATTGCTTCTTTCAAATCAGAGTCTGTGACTGATTCGGGAAGATTCCTGACCCCAATATTTGCCCTGCAAGACCTATTCTCTAAGTCCTCACATTGAATCTCCAGATTCTGGGTCGCTCTGGCCAGCTGTTCAAGCAACTCTTCTGACTGTCGATTGTCTGTGGTTAGATCCTGTATCACTCTTTCCCAGTAGCCATTGCAATAGTTAATTGCGCAGCACATACTAAGAGAACTGATTTTATTTCACGCTGAAACCAAGCCGCAGGCGAAGAAGCCAAAAGGGTGCATATTCGTCTGATATTTCTAGTTTTGATACTCCTGATGTGAAAGGAAAAATGGTTGTAATAATGGTTGTGAATGAAGGGTTTAATCATTTGTCAAGAACACAGTTGATGGAAATTCAAGGTGGAGCTCCACAGGAAAAAAAAGAACTCTGGACACGGAGGGGGTGTTCTTTATCATGTGTAGGCACCGATTTCTCTGACAAATGTTCCTAGGAGTCCTATCGTAGGAAGGACTGTTTTGGATATTCTTAATGAGTATCAGATACACGCTCTTTTAGCAGAGCAAAGAAAGAGACCCAAGAGAAATGCAAGGGAAGATGATTACAAATTGAATGACTATTTAGACAGTACAGCACATCTGGTAACAACATGTGGTATCAGCACATGAAAGAAGTGGGAAAAAGGATTTCTAAGGGGGATTGCTATGTATGTGCTCTCCTGCCTTATGCTATTGGAAAGTCTAAGATATTCATAGCTATAGAGATAGACGTCCAAACAGCTAATTGCCTAACTCACGTTGCACTCCGTCATAAAGGAGGTCAATTCCAGGGTCGAACGGCATCCTTGGTATGGGTGACTGAATGGTGTTACGCTCACCTGACTCCCACAGAGGCGCTGGCCTGGTTCGCGCTGCTGTGACCTCTTCTAAGGTGATGCGCAGGGTTCGGACTGGACCGGGCCCCCAAATCTGGCTTGTCTGGCTCGCAGAAGTATCCTTCTTAGGGTCTGGAAGGACGAGCTCTCCATCCTGCTTCTGATGCAGGGGCGCGTTGGTATCCAGTTACTTCACTGGATTTTCGGATTGGTGAGAACCAAACTTGCTTGGCTTCCAGGTAACTTTTTTGATAAGAGGTTCCCCTTGTGTCCATGCATTAATGTACTAATGCTAGTGTCTTTTTCCCCATAGGGGCCGGGGTACGGAATGCCGGGGAACAGGCACCGACCCGAGATGAGAGGTGAAATCCTTGTAGAAATCAGGTAAGTCTTTAATGAGCGTTTTTTGGTAATGTCTTTTCATTCGCTCATTAACGCTGATGTCTCTTTTTCCCCTTAGGGGCCGGGGTCCGGAAATGCCAGGATGCGGTGCGGACCCGAAATGAAGAGGGAATGAATCAACAGGTAAGTCTTAACATGGAGATTTAGCTTTCCTTATTCCCTTCTCTCTCTCACCTTTTGTTCTGGTCTTTTTCCCCCTAGGCGCTGGGGCGTGACTGCGAATCCGGATGATCGCTGCTGAACATGGAGGCGCCCTGTAAAGGTGAGTGGAATGCGGCGCTGCAGCGATCGACGCGATGAGCTTTTAAATTAAAGTCTTTCTTTTCAGGATTGTCGGCGAGATGTCTCCGGGATGCGGATTTAGCAGGTAAGGACTTTTCCTTCTTCTGTTCTCTTCTTCTCTTTCTTTGCAGGTGATCCAGGATGCTGGCAGGCGTGGCAGAAGTCAGGATGCAGGAGCAGACACGGTGAGCGTCCAGCTGCTAGATGCAGAACAACGCGAAGCACGTGTGGCTGTTCGGGTGGGGTTTAAATAGCCTTGGAAGAGGTTTCAGGTATGTATCCTTCCTCCAATCAGGTATGTATCCTTCCCCGACCATGCCCGGATGGTAAATTAGTCCCACAGGTAAAGTAGTTCCTTTCAGGCCTCAAGGAGGCTGGGATCCTGCAGCATGGTCTGCATCAGGTAAGTGCACCCAAGCATTCCCATAATGAGCCTGGCGCCTATGGTTCCAGGACTGATGTCTTTTATGAGCCTGGCGGCATAGGCGCCAGGACACTGTCCGAAGGGCCCCTATATGGGGTTGCTGGGTCCTTCCTTGGGGACTGGATGTCCGCTTTCGGGGACGCCGGGCTTGAACCGGCTCCCCGGGAGCGGGCATCATGACAGCACTCCCCCACAAGGCCCCTCCCAAGGTTGTTCCCTCCGGGGGTTTTGGTTTGTCTGGGAAGAGTCGGTGGAATTTCCTGACTAATCGAGGTGCATGCACATGGTCGCTGGGTTCCCACGACCTCTCCTGAGGTCCGTACCCCTTCCAATCAATTAGGTAGAACAGTTTTGACCTAAACATTTTGGAGTCTAAAATGTTCTTCACTTCGAATTCGGGCTCCCCATCTATTAGAATAGGTTCTGGAGGTTTGAGTAGTCGGGTTCCGGGTACCACTGGTTTCAGAAGTGACACATGAAAAACAGGGTGAATTCGCATACTAGCTGGTAAATCAAGTTTAACAGCCACTGGGTTAATTATTGCCGTAATAGAATAAGGTCCCAGATATTTTGGGTTAAAAGTTCGAGGCCCTTTGAGTGGTAAATGTCTGGTAGCTAACCACACTTGATCCCCAATCTGATACGGTGGTGCTTCACTCCGATGTAGATCAGCATTCTCCTTGTATTTTCTCTTGGCTTGTTGTAAATGCGTAGTTGCCTCTTTGAAGGCTTGGGTAATTGTAGAATGCAGATGTTCTACTGCAGGCATTCCGAGGTTCTGAGGTGAGTCAAGGTTTGAGGTTCGAGGGTGATGCCCAAACAAAGTATAAAAAGGACTGTGGCCAGTTCCAAAGTGTACCGAATTATTATATGCGTATTTGGCTATCCAAAGAATGTCTTTCCAGTTGCTTTCAAATTGCTGTAACATACACCGTAAGTACTGTTCAAGGGTCTGATTTGTCCTCTCGGTCTGACCATCGGTCTGAGGGTGGTGACTGGTCGATAATCTTACGTCGATCTGCGCCATTTGACAACATTTGCGCCAGAAGTGGGAAATTAATTGGCTTCCCCGGTCAGAGATTAGTATAGATGGGAATCCATGTAGCCGAACAATATTTTCGAGGAATTCTTTGGCTAGGACAGAAGCTGAAGTTAAACCTTTCAAAGGAATAAAGTGGGCCATTTTGGAAAACAAATCCACAATTATCAGAATAGTATTGTACCCCGAACAAGGAGGCAGGTCCGTAATAAAATCCATTGATAGGGTGTGCCAGGGTGCTGGTGACCCGCTGGTCTTTTCTTTTGACTTTTATTTTGGGCGCAAACACCACAGGACATCACAAAAGATTTAACATCTTTTCGCCAAGAGGGCCACCAAAATTGTCGTTTCACCTTTTCCTCTGTCTTGGCAATACCGGGGTGTCCCTCTATTAATGTATCATGATAACCGGAAATAACTAGTTCGTGTAATTCCTTATGTGGCAGGAATAAGCGTCCTTGAAAATAAGGTAAACCATTATCTATGGTAAAGTCTGATCCCTTTTGTATCCATTCCTGTAAGGTTGTAGGGTCCAGGAGTTGTTTCACTCTGGCTTGAATGTCTTCAAGCGTCTGTAACGAAGTCATGCCTAGAATCCTCTGTTCGGGAATTATTGGTACTGGTTCTGAGTTTGTATCAGATTCTCCCATTCCAATTCGGGATAAGGCGTCTGCTTTGCCATTCTTGCAGCCAGGTCGATAGGTAATCACGAAATCAAATTCAGCGAAAAACAAAGCCCATCGGAGCTGCCGTGATGACTGAGCCTTGGCGGTTTTCAAATACTGTAAATTCCGGTGATCAGTGATCACTGTGATGGTATGTCGAGCGCCAAGCAGATAATGCCGCCAGGCTTTAAAAGCGGACTTAATGGCTAACAGTTCTTTGTCCGTGATTGCATAATTAACCCCAGGTGCCGAGAATTTTCTGGACCAAAATGCTACGGGATGCAGTTGGTTGGTTTCGGGATCTCTTTGGGACAGGACAGCTCCCATGGCTAGGCTGGATGCATCAGTCTCAACGACATAAGGGAGATCTGGACGCGGGTGTTTCAATATAGGTGCGGAGGTAAACTTAGCTTTTAAATCCTGAAAGGCCTGCTCGGCTTCTTCAGACCATTCAAAACGTTTATTTTTCCTCAAGAGTGCAGTAATGGGTTGTACCACGCGTGAAAATTCCGGGATAAACCTGCGATAGAAATTGGCAAAGCCGAGCATGCTTTGACCCCCTTTTACAGAGCTAGGTGATGGCCATTTGAGGATGGCATCCACTTCTCTTGAGTCCATTCGGACTCCTTTGGGTGTCAGGATGAAACCTAGAAACTCGTCTTCTGTGGTATGGAAAACACATTTCTCCAATTTAGCAAATAGTTTGTGTTGGCGCAGTTTTTCAAGTACTGCCCTGACGTGTTTTCTGTGATCAGATTCTGAAGAGAAGTACACCAGAATGTCATCGATATATACGACAACACAAACATCGATGAGTTCCCGAAGGACATCATTCATGAAGTATTGGAAGGCAGCCGGCGCGTTACACAATCCGAAAGGCATCATCTGGTACTCGAATAATCTGTATTTAGTACGGAAGGCAGTTTTCCATTTGTCGCCTTCTTTAACTCGTACCAGATGATAAGCCCCCCGGAGATCTAACTTGGTGTATATGCAAGCGTCCTTCACCTGGTCAAGGAGTTCAGGGATCAGAGGCAGAGGATAACGGTTTTTAACCGTTATCTGGTTCAATGCGCGGTAATCGATACAAGTTCTAAGGTCGCCTTCTTTTTTGGGCACGAAGAACAAAGCCGAGGATGCCGGGGACTTTGACGGGCGAATAAAACCATTAGCTAGGTATTGATCCAAATATTGTCTCAAATGCAGATTCTCAGGTTCGGTAAGGGCATAAATCCTGCTACAAGGGGGTTGTGCACAGGGCACCAGATCGATTTGGCAATCGTACGATCTTTGAGGAGGTAACGTGTTGGCCTGTTCCTTTTGGAAGACGTCCTGAAAGTCTTGGTATTCCGGAGGTAGTTGCATGGAGGCAGAGGTTACAGATGCTAGATTAATCTTCAGGTTTTCTGGGTAGCAGGTTTGTGTACAATCCGGGAAGGTTATTCTCTTAGCTCGCCAATCAATTCGAGGATTATGTGTCTCTAACCAAGGGATTCCAAGAATAACCTGAAACTGTGGAGCCTTGATTACATCAAACACAACACCCTCCCGATGGCCGCCGGGACCAATAAGAGTCACCTCAGTAGTGGAATGTGTTAACGGTCCAGAGGCAATTTCAGTTCCATCGACTGTGGTGATGACATCTTTGCTGGTTTTAGGATGGAGAGGGAGGTTAATTCTAGAGACCAATTCACGATCCACATAGTTTCCAATAGCCCCACTATCGATGTATGCCTTTATTGCATGCAACCACTTAGGCTGTTCTGGATCTACGAGAACCATTGGCACAATGAAATGCGAGGTCTGAGAGTTAGTTTTCAAGCTCGGCAAGCGGACCCCTACACTTGTCGGGCGGAGTCGTTTCCCGAAACAGAGTCTTCATGGTTTTTATCAGCGGCTCCTACCGCCTTTCGGGCGGTTTTGCCGGGCAATCTCGTAGAAAGTGTCCAGAATTCCCACAATAAAGACATAATTTAAACTGCCGCCTCCTTTCACATTCCTTTTGAGTTAAGGGTACTTTAACCCCTCCAATTTGCATAGGCTCAGAGACATCAACTCCCTTGGGATTAGCATGGGTCTTGACCAACACCCGGGTCTCAAACCTGGACCGATCTGCTTTTCTGTTTTGAAGTCTGTGATCCAATTGGACCACTAAGTCTATATATTCTGAGCATTCTTGGGGCGGATTTACAACTTGGGCCAAGACATCTTTAAGTTCTCTGCGAAGGCCTCGATAAAACAACGTGACTCTTTTATCCTCTGGCCATCCCGTTTCCAGAATTAGTCTATTAAAGGTTGCAATATAGGATAGGAGGTCCTGATTGCCCTGTCGCAGGGATAGAAGTTTGTCATCCAGAGCCTGCCCCTGAGAGTGTCGAGCAAATAACCTTTCCATGCTTGCTTGAAACCTTTGAAAATCACAGAGAATCGGGTCATCTTGAGTAACCAGTGGAACTGACCAATCGGCAGCGCAGCCGCTGAGATATGACAATACAAAGGCTACCTTGGTCTGATCATTAGGGAAGGCCCCAGGTCTGCATAGGAAGTGAAAACGACACTGATTCATGAATACGGCGAATCGTTTGGGGTCCCCAGCAAAGCGTTTGGGGGGGCCAGCGGCATGTTTCCAGGTAGATTAATCTGCACAGGGTTACTGGAAACCACAGGAGCGGGGTTCCCTCCGGAACCGGGTAGAGGAGTTTGCCCAGCTTGACCTTGCAAAAGCTGTCTGGCCAGGTTATCAGTTCTTTCCTTTGATATTATTAATTTCCTCCTGAGGGCATTAGTCTCTTGACGAGCGGCATGTACTTCGGCCCGTAATTCCCCCAGTAATTGGGCCAACTGATCAGTCTCAGAACTTTCCATAGTGCCTGGGTGGGAATTTGTAGGAAGGCTTCGCGTTCTGTTACGCTCACCTGACTCCCACGGAGGCGCTGGCCTGGTTCGCGCTGCTGTGACCTCTTCTAAGGTGATGCGCAGGGTTTCGGACTGGACTGGGCTCCCAAATCTGGCTTGTCTGGCTCGCAGAAGTATCCTTCTTAGGGTCTGGAAGGACGAGCTCTCCATCCTGCTTCTGATGCAGGGGCGCGTTGGTATCCAGTTACTTCACTGGATTTTCGGATTGGTGAGAACCAAACTTGCTTGGCTTCCAGGTAAGTTTTTTGATAAGAGGTTCCCCTTGTGTCCATGCATTAATGTACTAATGCTAGTGTCTTTTTCCCCATAAGGGCCGGGGTACGGAATGCCGGGGAACAGGCACCGACCCGAGATGAGAGGTGAAATCCTTGTAGAAATCAGGTAAGTCTTTAATGAGCGTTTTTTGGTAATGTCTTTTCATTCGCTCATTAACGCTGATGTCTCTTTTTCCCCTTAGGGGCCGGGGTCCGGAAATGCCAGGATGCGGTGCGGACCCGAAATGAAGAGGGAATGAATCAACAGGTAAGTCTTAACATGGAGATTTAGCTTTCCTTATTCCCTTCTCTCTCTCACCTTTTGTTCTGGTCTTTTTCTCCCTAGGCGCTGGGGCGTGACTGCGAATCCGGATGATCGCTGCTGAACATGGAGGCGCCCTGTAAAGGTGAGTGGAATGCGGCGCTGCAGCGATCGACGCGATGAGCTTTTAAATTAAGGTCTTCCTTTTCAGGATTGTCGGCGAGATGTCTCCGGGATGCGGTTTTTGGAAGGTAAGGACTTTTCCTTCTTCTGTTCTCTTCTTCTCTTCCTTTGCAGGTGATCCAGGATGCTGGCAGGCGTGGCAGAAGTCAGGATGTAGGAGCAGACACGGTGAGCGTCCAGCTGCTAGAGGCAGAACAATGCAAAGCACGTGTGGCTGTTCGGGTGGGGTTTAAATAGCCTTGGAAGAAGTTCCAGGTATGTATCCTTCCTCCAATCAGGTATGTATCCTTCCCCGACCACGCCCGGATGGTAAATTAGTCCCACAGGTAAAGTAGTTCCTTTCAGGCCTCAAGGAGGCTGGGATCCTGCAGCATGGTCTGCATCAGGTAAGTGCACCCAAGCATTCCCATAATGAGCCTGGCGCCTATGGCGCCAGGACTGATGTCTTTTATGAGCCTGGCGCCATAGGCGCCAGGACACTGTCCAAAGGGCCCCTATATGGGGTTGCTGGGTCCTTCCTTGGGGACTGGATGTCCGCTTTCGGGGACGCCGGGCTTGAACCGGCTCCCCGGGAGCGGGCATCATGACAGCGGTCAGCTCCAGAAGAAGATGACTATGTTCAAGATTTGAAGACAAGAGAAAGAGCACACACCAGAGATAATGTGATACGATATGAACAGCCTGGCATGCAGCAAGCTGGAATTAGATGGGAGATAAACAGGAAACTCAACTGCCAAGGAAAACTGATGAAGGAGTTCGAAGCTGCAAGGAAAGAGGCCAGATGCAAATCTGGGGAACAGTACTTTCTCCAGATAGTTGGGAAGAAGGCATAGTAGTATGCAGAGCTGTGGCAGTAACTGGTCATCGAGTGGAAAAAGGATGCAAACCTCTCTGGCCGAGACTTGATAAGCTTCTGACATGGGTCGAAGACAAAGGAGGCCTGTTGCAGATAGTCCCTTTGCCTAGTGCAGAGCTATGCTTCAGAAATAATGGCACGAGAGAATCAGCAGTGCAGTGGAATCTTTGATGTGCCAGGAATGAAATATGGGACAGTGGTGATAATGGATCACTACTGGCCCTGTGGATCCAGAGCTTACATGAAGCTGCCCAGAGATTAGGGAGGACTGTGTTCTATAGTGATTGTTCATGTTCCAGCGTTGGTGATTCCAACGAGTGACCTGAACATTGGCGAGTTTCCAAAAGCAGATGCTCACCCTGAGGAAGAAGAGATCTACTGAACTCCTTAATCGAATGAAGAGAGAAAACAATTTCTCAGACAAATCGATAGAAGTCTTTGATGCTATTCCATATGAACACATATTGTTCAGCAAGACTGCTTCAGTTTTTACTGTTATCTTTATGCCTGAGATCCAGACGATGGCAAATGCCAAGTGGTTGCAGATTACCAGATTGGAGCTTCTGTAGATGATTAACACCAGCATAAAGGGATTCAATGCTATCAGGGAGGAGTTAAAAGCCATACGCCTAATGACTCTTCAGAACAGATATTTCTTGGATATGATTAGAGCTATGAATGCAGGTGCCTGTGCCAAAATCAGAGAATCATGTTGCACATTCATACCTTCTCACTACGACGAGAATGGCACCTGGATAGAGGCCATAACGATGCTGACAAACTTGCACGTCAAGATGGAAGATGAAGTAGAAGATATTGCAAACGACAGCTGGTTTTCGTCAATCTTCTCACGGGTTCCACAGTGGATGGCGAACATTTTTATGTTCCTTTTGAGCCCTGTTGGTGATGATCATGTTTGGATTCTGTGTGATCAGGATAATAATCACACAGTGCAAGAAGACTGCAAAGAAAGCAGTAGGAATGAAGATTGTGATTGATGTCGAATCGGGATTCAAACCTAAAGAGCTGACAGATGAAGAAAACAGAGACTACGTAAAGACCAGTATTCATGCACCTGAGGGAACAAAGTTCCTGTATCTGAAGAACCACAAGAAGGATGTGGTAAGATGACTCTACTGCAGTCCAAATGGACAATGTAGCCTTATGACGTGGAGTGCTGATGAACATGTGAAATCAGCAGGATGCCTGAAAGGAGTCATAAAGATAGGGACTCCAAAGAAGCACTTCTTCAGACTAGGATGTCTCGATGTAAAGATTGATGAGAGAGTGGTTGATGAATCGCCCAGAGGGGAGAGTGTAGAGGAAGAGCCAAATACCCCTACCAGAAGCTCCTCCTCCATGGTGCTTATATGTTGGGAACCGGAAATTGCAACATGTGCAGTACCAGTGAGGATGCCCATACCGCAAAGAATCCTCGAGACAAGGTATCCATTGAGAAAACCTTACATGCATTCACGAAGAAGTAATGGTCTTCTGGAAAGAGCCTCGGAAGAAGTATGAAAATGAATGAGAATGAAGACTGGTGACGTCATACGAAGTAGAACTGACACACCCACAAAAGACACAAATGAAGAAGGAATATAGACATTATATAGGATCTGAGGATGAGGTATCAAAGTAAAGTAACATTTTGGGATCGAAATGAAGATTGCTTGTGCAAAGAAACACTGAAGAAAATGCAAAGTCATTTTACAATTGTACAGATGCTGTAACGCAAGTAGACAAAGTAATCCTGAGGCTGGCTACGTAGTGAACAGATTTCGGCGATGCGCCAATGTTTATACATAAGAATACATAGAATCTGGAAGTTCCACAATGCACTTTAGCAAACTTGAACCCCGTGAATTGAAAGGGCTTGAAGTGCGGCGCAGTTGAAAACAGCTAATGGCGAAAGAGAATTCAAAAAAGGCTGGCTGGCCTAGCACCAAGAGTCAGGGCCACAGTGAGCTTAGTTGTCTGTCAAGAAGCTACATGAACGTGAGAAAGAAACAAACTTCTGTTTGATGTGAAATAGAAAAACACTGAAGGTGCCAAGAGTTCATAATTTTAATAGTATTTTATGCAACGAAAAGCTCAAACATGGTCTCCAGTTACATGGTCAGATGGAAATAGACTTTGGGTCGAGCTATACCAAAACCAGAAGATAAGACCATGCCACACTCCGTTTCATTCTCAGGCACAGTGAGCCTCTGCAAGGCCAAGTTCAAAGCCTGATTGAATGACAGACCGCAGGAGTGATGATAGATGTTGGGCTAATTGGGTGGGGAGGCATGACTAGGCCAACCCTCCCAGCACCTGGGGTAACCAGCTTGCGTGCTGCTAGCAAGTGGCATATTCCAGAAGGGTACAAGCGTGCCAACCAATTATAGAGGGCCACGTATCAAAGAGCCCTATAGTTTGTGTAACAAATAGGGTGTTGAGTATTAGTATGACACAGAAGATGACTTGCACTTGGGATGGGCTTAGTTGTCCACCTGATATTAGACACTCAATCACAACCCCTATGGAACGTATACCTAGATGTTCCCTTTAAGCCTATCACATCCCCTAGTAGGTTTCCTTATTTGCCACGTAGGATGACATCGGTAGTAACACATTTTTAGTATAAGAATGTTGTTTTTCATTTAATGCTTTGAGTGCGAGAAATCGAGCGAACGTCCGTTGTTGTTCGTTGTAACTCCCTGATCATTGTTAATAAAACAGTACTGAGTTTTGCCAACTTCCTGAGTCGGTTTGATTACTGATGTATGAGTTAGTCCTGCATCCCCATCCATCTCTAAGTATTGCTACCTCGTCTTAAAGGGCCCCAAGTCCCAGGGTTCACTTGGTAGTAGAGGTAAGATCGTTAAAGACCCATCGACCCAGTAGGCTTTTAAGGGTCTAGGAATATCGAATGTCCTCCGCCATTTAGCTGGAGGACTGCAAGGCTTCCTGTGGATAGCGGTCGAACAGTTCTTGCAAGACACTAGAGATAGGTGGGACGGGTCCCTCGTTCACGAAATCCCCTCCTGGTTTTCACAAGGAATTGAGCGGACCGAAAGCGATGGTGGCTGGTTGAGGAGGAGACAATCCCGAGGGTCAGGAGCGGGAAAGCGCATGTTGAGTAGATTGAGAAAGGTGGAAAAAAATGAATGAGTATTAATTGGGGAAAGTGATAATGGGAAGACAGTAACGGAGGGTTGGTGGTGTATTTAGTTAGATAAGCCCAGAGTCCACTGTTCAAGGAATGTCTAGAAGAAATTATTGTAATATACAAGTGGGCAAATAGGCGACAAGCAGACAAGGTCTGCTAAAGGAAATAATTTACACTCCCATCGGAGTAAATTTAGGGGCAAGAATAGCAGTGAGGAGCGCTGGAAAGAAGATATATGTCAAGGCTGGCCAGTCTGTCTGTTTGTATATGTTATGTATTTTATGTATAGAGAAAATGATGAGATGTCGAAGAGCGACAAATGATAGGTTGTGTTAAAAGGTTGAGAGTGTAAAAGGTTTATTTATTTAGTTATTATTGGTATTGATTGAACAGGTAGATTGAAGTAAAGTGCGAAAGGCGGTACCGATTGGTGTGCGCTCATATTTATTGTTTTTCTGAAATGTAATTTTGTGTAAAATAACGGTAAGTATCGACAGTTGATTGAGACTTGTAGCAATGGGGGATGTTACTCCACTCATGCACCTATATAAGCAACTGCCAAAACACGCTCCCAAGCTTAAGCAATATAGTGCAGCATGGATTAAGGGCACGACAGATAAAATGTTCATGCTATGGCCACAAGGGGGATTATTGTCAAAAGCAGTTTTGCAACACATGACCACATACTTTCACACTGCGTACACAGGAAAGAAATTGGAAAAAAGGTTAGCTAGCTTCGAGCTTTGGAATGTGTACCAGGAGGAACGGGAAGACCCGCCTCCTGAAAACTGGATGCTTAACCAGTGTAAATAGGTGGCTGCTGAGCCTTCTGCTCCCCCTACTGCGCCTGAAGTAAATGCTGATAGTGCAAAAGATGAAGGATTGTATCCATTAAGGGAACTAAATGCAGCGATAGGATATAGTAATCTGATACATGGACCGCCTGCATATAGAAGTGACAAGAGCCCAGAAAGAACTTCAGAAAAGGAGGTGATCTCTAAAGTCTTACAGGACAAAGAGAAAAGTGAATGGCCAAGTGTGACCCTAGAAATAGAATGGGAAATTAAGAGATGGAAAGGAGAAAAAGACACAGCTGACGTACAGAACAAATGGATGGGTGGTCAGATAATGCTCGAACTTGATGGGAAGAGCATTGAGGAAGTAAGGCAAGGGGAAGATCAAGATGAGCAGAATAAAAAAGACAGGGGATGAGAGAAACGATTGAAAGAAGACGAGTATAAAAGAAAGAGTAGACAAATACGAGAACAGATGTATCAGGAAGAACAGTTAAGAAAGGAAGAAAGAGCAGAAGAGCAAAGAAGGCATGATAATAGACAGAGCAATCGAAGAACGAGATAGATTAGAAAAGAAGAGAGAAGAGGAGGAAGAACAGAAATTAAGAGATAAAAGAATGCAACGAAGAAGAGACAAAGAGGTGCATAGGGCAAATGAAAGAAGTGAAACGAAAAGACAGGAAGAAGAAAGGGTTAGAGAGGAAGCAAAGAAACAAAGGGCATTTGATGACAAAATGGAACGAAAGAGAAGATAGAGAACATGCGACATTGATCGCATTGAGAAAGAGCTAATGGAACCGAGTCCAGTAGTATGGGGAGACATAGAGGAGTTTCTCCCGTCGCAAGATGCAATGCCAGGACCCTCTAGGGTAAACCTAGAGGAGAATTTTGAGATAGGAAGTATCGGAGACAGAATCAATAAAGCTTATCAGGAGATGAGGATAAAAAGTGAATTGAGGAACAGAGAGAAAGAAGATCGATCTGAAATTAGCCAGTCGCGAGGCAAGGAGGGAAGCCTGTTTAGTCTCGAGCATAGAGCCTTGTCTTTGGACAGGCTGACTCTAAACAGAGATGAGAAAGATGATAGCCATACTAGTTGGGGGCAAGATATGTCAAAGACAGGGAAACCTTCCATGAGGAAGAGGGTGTCGGTGCACGCGGTCCTCAGGTCTGCTTCCAGACAGATAAGGATGTAAGATGTTCAGACTTAGACTAACCTAAAGAAAGGACGCCAGAGCCTATGGCGTACCCAGAGCGACTTAAAAGGCGATCTCATAGTGAGAGGGGGGAATCGCCACCATATGTGAGCAGACTGAGGTCATTACCAGGAAGAAGACGATCAGGAACCATTGTCCCTGCTATGGATAGGCAGACGATGGGAGCCGATTGTGATTTTGGGATTTCGCAATTCCCTTTGTTAGAGAAAGAAGGGGTCAGACCGCAGTATATCCCCTGGCCCCAGATGGATAAGGATAATTTAAGATGTAAACTTCCCAGCTTAACGACAGGGGCGGGGAAATGGATTCATGAACTAGAGAAGAATGACAGGAGGAAATACTTTAGTTATAGGGGACATTAAGGGTCTTCTAGCAGCTATCCTTGGGGAAAGGGCTGATGACATTTGGACGAGAGCAGGATACTCAAGTGTCACAGCACAGAACACACCGCATGAGGGAGCGCTGTTTAATAATTGCAGAGCGGCAGTCTGGAAAGCGCTTAGAGTACAATATCCTGATACGTCGGATATGGGTGCAATTATGTCACGTAATATGAAAGAGGACGAAGATCTGCTTACTTACATGAAAAATGTTCAGGAACGGTGGACTTTGGAAACTCGAAAAGCCTTGGGGGAAATCAATACCTGTATTCTATCATATTGTGTGTCAGGGATTGCCAGAGCAGGTAAAGAAACAGCTCAAGAAACTAGTGGGAATGGAAGCAAAGCCATGGGCAGAAATACAGTTGACCATTGCGCACCATTGCCGACTGTTGCAAGAGAAAAATAAGAAAAGGGAAGATGCTATGAAGCTCGAGGAAGCCAAGTTAGTTCAGAAGGAATTGTCGAAGTACGCTATAGAAGGAGCGGTACTGACCAGCAGAGAGGGGCTGGGAACACTGCAAGCAGTGGGTATGTCACAGGCGAATAATCAACAGCAATCAGATCAAGGAGGGAACGGGTTCATGCCAGGAGGCAGGGGAACTGGTTTCAGAGGAAGAGGAGGCTTTCAGAATAATCAAGGAAGCTTCCAGAATAACCAAGGTGGTTTTCAGAATGTGCAGAACGATAAACGAGGCATGCAGGGAGGGCAAATTAGAAGACTGCCTCCAGTGTGTTGGACATGTGGAATGACAGGGCATAATGCGCGAACATGTGGGACCCAAGGGTATGTACAAAATGGGCAATTCTCAAGAGGGGGGACAGCTTATCCTCCAGCATATAGCCCACAAAGTAGGGATGGGTTCGCCCAAGATCAGACAGTGTATCAAGCACAAGAACCGCAAACGCAACAGGCTTTACAACCACACAAGCACCATTAAATCCTCTGCAAGGGCAGGCACAGCACACACCCGTGCAGATACAGCGGAGTGCAAACACAGGACAGTTATTGATTCTTACAGTAGGGGTGTCACTACCGCGGGAGGGAATCCTTTTACAGGACGGGAATAAGCATGTACCCACAATAAAACAGCCCACAGGGTGACTTGATGTGTTCAGTACTATCAGTGATGCCAAATCCTCAAAAGGAACCAAGGGTTGATGTTACCATAGGAGGCAAATCTTTTTCATTTTTAGTATACACTGGGGCAACTCGCTCATGTATATGAGAGGGAACATTTTTGTTATCAGGAAATGCCATGAATGCTCAAGAGTTCTCTGGAGGGGGGCGTGGCTTGGAGCGCCATCGATGTGGTCGCTCCTCTGAGGCCGCCCGTGGGATGCGCGCCGCAGCTGTCAAATCCGGGCGGTTCTAAGCGGGTTTCCGCGTCGCCAATGCCATCTAAGGTGACCGGAACCGACATGGCACAACCTGGCCAAACATAGCCTTCGACCGAGGAGGCGTTCTACCAGAATTCAGCGGCCAAACTTCTCCCCCGTCTCCAGCCGAAGAAACCAAGATGGCCGCCAAGCCGGAACCCAGCAGCACACTCCGCACCTGGTGGTAGCGAGGCCCTAGAACGCCAGGGAGCTGGAGAGGGGGAGCGGACTCTAGCACAGAACCATCCGATTCATACCAAGGCGGCCCAGAACACACCAGTGTGCATCCTTGGCGACTAGGGCCTGAGTTCCCGGCGCACGTTCCGAGGGACCGGGAGAGCGGGCTTCCACCCCTCCCCCCGCTACGCGTAGCGTGTCGGGACCCCCGCTCAATGACAGCCGACATCACCACAGAACCGCACACGAGAGGCTCATAGAGGGACCTGGAACCTCCACCAGCGAGGGACCACCGATGGAGACCGGAGGAGGGGCGGGGAAGCAACGGAAGACGTGCTTTCATCCAGAGAGGCCTTGAACCTGTGGGCCTCATCGTAGCGACATACCCCCCCCTCATGCAACAATCGGCCATCCTGCACCGTTCCCGACGGAGACACTCCCCCACACCAACGCTTCCTGGGGCACCCCTGCCCACTCGCCCAGATCTGGCCCAGAGTGGAGGTCGAGTGCGAAATACACCCCGAGTGCAGTCTCCCACCGCCCTAGGCCCCGCTGCTACTCTCTCAATCAAGACCGCCTGATACGAGCAGTATGTCGAGGCAAACGAAGGTGAGCAAGGGCACAGATATCTCCGCCATGTTTACTGCTCCGGAGAAACCCAAGAAACAGGATCCTCCTAAACTGACCCCACAGAAGCCACAAGAAGACAGGGGCGCCCTCGCTACCAAAGGAGACCTGATAGCCTTCATGGCGGATATTAAATCGGAGTTTCGCACCTGCCTTTCGGAACTCACCGCTAAAGTTGATCAGACGGACCAAAGGGTCACAGAAATCGAACAGAGGCTCGGAGAGATCGAGGACCATTCTCAGGATCACACTACCACACTGGGGGAAGTGCAAAAATCCATCGATTCCCTGCACCACAAATACGAGATCCTGGAGTTCAAACATGAAGACCTTGAAAATAGGGCACGTCGCAATAACCTCTTCTTTCGGGGCGTCCCATCCTCTATCCCCGACAACAAGTTAGCGGATTACGTGGGAAGCTTCTTTGAGGCCCTACTCCCAGACCTGGACAAATCCCAGCTCCTGCTGGACCGGACCCACAGACTCCGCCCGCGCCGTGGGACAGATTCGAACCCCCCCAGATGTTATTACCAGGGTCCACTTCTTCACGGCCAAAGAGGCAATATCAGCGATCAGTCGCCAAGGAGATGAGATCACTTTTCAGAGCACCCCACTTCAAATATACCAGGACCTCTCTCCACTTACTCTCCAGAAAAGAAGAGCACTTCGGCCTCTGACAGTGTTCCTTCAGGAGCAACAGATCCGTTACAGCTGGCTGTTTCCGACAGCTCTCCAGTTTACATATAATGGCACCTTACGCCGAATCAGCCACTTGGAAGACGCAGAGAAAATCTTACATCCAGCCTCGCCCCGAGATCCTTCCACGCCAAACCCGGAGGGGACCGAAGACTCTGGACCGCTTCCCTCCCCAAAGCCCAAACGCATGCCATGGTCGTCAACCCAGAGGAGCAACAGAAAGAGATGAACGAGGACGCTTACACGGTCCCAGGTTCCGTCAGCAATTGAGCCTGGACGCAGATGCCCCTACCTAAAGTAGGACCCGCCACCTAGGTTTCGAGCTAAGGAACCTTGAAGGCGGTGGCGGCGGGCCATACCCATGGTTCATACCCACTCCAGGGATACTTTCCAACCTTTGTTCCCTGGAAACCCACATTACACGATACGTGATGGGACAATTGGCCCTGTTGGCCGAGGGTACGACCGTAATTACAATGTCGGTCTACCCCCCTGTTAAAGTTGCGGCCCCCCGTTGGGGCTCCGCGTTAAAACCTCAAGTGCAGGATGATATCAAGAGATTCCCTAACAGACATGGCAGTGGAATCACCGCCCCACGACCCCCCCCCTAACCCAAGGAAAGGAGAGTGAGTCTTCAGCGGACCTCCAGACGCTTCTGGTCCTCTCCCTGAATGTTAATGGCCTGAACTCCCCTAACAAGCGAAAGGCAATTCTACTGAAACTCCGGGACGAAGACGCAGCGATAGCCATGCTCCAAGAGACTCACCTGCTGCTGGCAGATGTGACCCCGGCTTCGTTCCCAGTTATTCCCGCTCCAATTCTTCGCCTCTGGCACAAACAAAAAAGAAGGTATGGCGATCCTCTTCAGGAAAGACTTGAACCCTCAGATCCTGGAAACGAAAATATGCCCAGAAGGCCGATTTACAGCGGTCAAATACCTCCTAATGGGAGACCTATATACTCTCATCTCAGTGTACGCCCCTAACACTGGACAATCACACTTCTATGACTCCTTGGGCACATCTCTCGCTAGCTTTGTGGAGGGCCAAACAATTGTCGGTGGGGACTTCAATGGGGTTCCCGACCCCACCAAAGACCGGTCACACCCCCCTACTCCAGGCGACTTCGCCCAAGCACTTAGCCTCCTCCGACTCTTCAGGACCCTGTAGATAATAGACTCATGGCGGGTGTTCCACCCTGACGAAAAAGATTTCTCTTTTTACTCTTTCGTCCATCGCACCTTTTCAAGGATCGACCTGTTCCTGATCTCCCCGCAAACGTTCCCCTCAGTCAAAGAAGTCTCCATCGGCACAAGAGCGATATCCGACCACGCCCCAGTGCTCCTGGAACTCCGGGTTCAGAACCCTAACCTCAATAACCCACGTAAATGGATGTTGTACGACCGGATCCTTAACGACATGGCCACCAGAGACAAGATCGCAACAGGAATAAGAAATTTCTTTAACGAAAACCCAGCCTCAGACACCTCATTAGCGAACAACTGGGACGCCATGAAGGCAGTAATCAGGGGCTCCCTGATAGCCCAAGGTGCGGCCTACCACCGAGACAGGCGTGAGACCCGGACGGCTCTAGAGAACGAACTAAGAGAGGCCGAGGCACTCCATAAGGAGAAAGGCTGGTCCCCCAAAACGCAATGGATCATTCGTACGGCATGGAAAAAACTGGAAGCCCACTATGCGGAACAAACCGCCCAACTAATGGCATAGGCCAAACAGTCATACTACGCGAAGGGTAACAAGGCGAACAAGTTCCTGGTGGCCAAGCTAGCCAAGCAGAGACGCGTCAACGCAATCACAGGCCTGCGTGATTCCAACGGGGTCACACTATACTCAGAGCCCGAAAAGCAACGCCTCGCAATAGATTATCTGACCCAAATCATGAAGGCAACCCCAAGAAACTTACCACAACAGAAGGAATACCTGCAGCAGGCAGCAGTGCCCCATCTCACCGACGCAACGAGACGAACTGGAGGAGCCCATTAGAGGGGAGGAAATTAAGGAAGCCATCAAATCACTTAAAACACGGGCCCCCGGCCCAGACGGATTTTCAACCAGGTTTTACAAACTATTCAGAGCACAACTGACCCCCCACCTGGTTACCCTATTCAACTCCTTCAGGGAAACGGGAGCGGTGACCCCATCGATGCAGGAATCAACCACCATCCTCCTGCCTAAACCTGGAAAAGATCCAAGAAGCATAACGTCCTACAGACCGATCGCACTTTTAAACATTGATGCGAACATATACTCAAAAATTCTAGCAACCCGCTTAAACCGCATCTTGCCGAAGATCATTCACCCCGACCAGGCAGGTTTCAACCTACACCGGACAGCAGGTGACAACATCCGGAGAACCCTGAACCTGGTGGACCTTGCCTCCCGGAACTCCCAAAAACTAGTCTTAGTGGCTCTCGACGCAGCTAAGGCATTTGATAGGGTGGATTGGACATTCATGGGACACACCGAAGGGGCCTTCGGTTTCGGGCCAGCTTTCCAAACGATGGTTCTAGCCAACTATAATAGCCCTAAAACTAGCCTGAGAATCAACGGACATAACTCGGCCCCAAACCCCTTATCGCGCGAAACCCGGCAAGGCTGCCCACTGTCGCCCTTGCTCTTTGCACTCACCATGGAGCCCTTCGCACAAAAGATCAGGCGAAATGACCAAATCAAGGGCATACAAAGTGGCCCCACGCATCACAAAATCACCCTATACGCGGATGACATTCTGCTCACGATCTCGGAGGCCCACTCATCTCTAAAACACGCGATACGTGAAATCGCCAGCTATGGCGAAGTCTCAGGCCTCACCATAAACTTCGATAAATCATCCGCCCTGGGTATCGGCCTCACCTCAGCAGAACGAGAACCACTGACTAAGATGTGCCCGATAACATGGGAAAAGAGTGCCATCCCCTATCTAGGGGTCCACATCCCGGCTGACCCAAGAGACATGTACAAAGCCAATTTCCCCCGACTCTTTAAAGAACTGGAAGGCGACTTGAAGCGCTGGGAGACCCAAGAGATCTCACTGCTCGGGCGCATCACTGCATGCAAGATGAACCTCCTTCCGAGATTCCTATACGCCTGGGCCTCCCTACCAGTAGCGATCCCCACACCAACTCTTCGAGGGATCCAGAGAAAAATGCTGAACTTTATCTGGAAAGGTAAGAAAGCGAGAATCCCTCTCAGAACTATGCTGGGGAGTTCCAAACTGGGAGGGCTGGGGGTCCCAGACTTGCAGGCCTACAGAGTGGCAGCCCAACTGGCCCAGGTCCAGGCTTGGCAAAATACAACAAACCGCCCCAGATGGGTAGAGCTGGAACAATCACGAGTGCCCCTACCCTTACGATTTCTACCACACATCCCGCCCCCCCTCAGGACCCAACGGGGAGAGCTCCTGCTATCAACCAAACACACCCTTAGCACCTGGGACTGGGCGCTAAAACGAAAGGGAATGCCAAGAGGACTGAGCCCACGCTCCCCAGTCTTCCATAATCCAACGTTCGCACCGGGAACGAATCCTCGCAATTTTCGTAACTGGATCAAGGGCGGGCTGGAGACCATAGACCAGCTGTATACGGGGGGAGACCTCTCACATTCGCCCAATGCAAGGAGAAATTCCAACTCCAGGAAAGGGATAGATTCACATACATTCAACTACGCCACTGGTGCTCACATCCCCAAACTCTGCAAGCAGCGACACGCCCTCCTACTGCCCTAGAACTCACTCTGGGAGACCTTTCAACCCGCGGCAGAGTATCCACCCTATACAGGCGCTTCCTAAGTGACTTCCTGACCACAAAAACCCGCTGCATGGCCCAATGGGAGGCGGACCTGGGTCACCCGATAGAGGATCAAACCTGGGTGGACATATGGACCAGAACACACACCTCGTCCACCTGCATCACCAATAGGGAATGTGCGTACAAGATCACGCTGCGGTGGTACTACCCGCCCCTCAGACTTCACCATATGAACCCCCAGGTGGATCATTCTTGCTGGAGAGGATGCGGCCACCCAGGCTCCTTCTTCCACATGTGGTGGGCTTGCCAGAAGATCCAACAATTCTGGAAAGCATGCCTGGGGTCCATCACACAAATTACCGGAACAACGATTCCCCTGGAACCAGAACCGGTTTTGCTGGGAGCTCCAATTCCCGGGACCTACCCGCGCTCTGGGACCAGAGCGAAACTACTAACCCACTGCCTACTAGCAGGGAAAACGGTGGTGGCCCGAGCTTGGAAAACCCCGGAAGGCCCTCACATAGCCCAATGGTGGACCAAACTTTGGGACATTCTGGTAGCGGAGAAGGTGACGGCAGCACGAGCGGGAACTCTTCATCGTTTCCAGAATATCTGGGCCCCAGTGCTGGAATTCGACCAGTGCTTCCCCGTCCTGACCTATAAACCTACTGGGGCCCGCTGGATCTTAAAAAATCAGGAGATCCCGGAGGAAGATACATAGACGCTGAGGCACAAACTGGACAGCCCGGGAGGAAAGAGCCCGCCTACAATGCCTAAGGGACAGATGGACCAAAGGGAGGGGGGAGGGAGGAAACTCACGGGGGGATAAAGGACTGGGGATCAACATGCCTAAATAATCACTGCTTATAATGTTTGTACTTGTCATCCTGCCTTGATTTAAAATAAACAAAGTTAAAAAAAAAAAAGACTTCTCTGGAGCTTCAAGTAGAGTTCCTTTCACTGAGAAATTAACAGTCTCCATAGGAGAATGTGATGTCTGTCCTATTGTTGTATTCAAGGCAGACACCAGTTAATATTTTGGGCCAAGATTTAATGACGAAGCTAAATATGACGATTTCCTTCTCTGATGAAGGTATAGTGTGTCCCACGCCAGGAATACATTATTTAAATGTGGGAAACTTTATCATGGCATGGGGGCACCTCATGTAGCCCTCCCTGGAGGCAGATTTCTGCCCCCAGTGAGGGCTACATGAGATCCCTTCCATCCATTTGGGGTGGGGGAGAGGGCCACCAGAAATCTTGGTGAAGGCCCCCCAAGCATGGGGCCACATGTATTGGCTTCCCTGGGGGCAAATGGGTGCCCATCTGCCCCAGGGGAAATAAATAAATGTTGTAACATGTGGGTGGGGAGGCCCACTAGACCACCAGGATTTTTCAGGATTGAAAGGGGGTTGGCCCTCTCCCCCCCACCCTAAGTGGCCATCCCTGGGGGCAGATCCGCCCCTAGGAAGGGGCAAATGTGTTTTTGCTGGGGGGTGAGGGTCAGTAGACCACCAGGGATGGCTTCAAAGGGGAGCTGTGATCAGAGAGTAGTAGTTATGATTTGTTTTTGCTGGGGTGACCATAGGTAACGAATATTTTTTGTTTTTCATTTACAGCTTTTTCTACGCGAGCAGCTGCAAAGTTATGTGAGTACTGTTTTTTATTATTCTACGGTTATGGCCCATTGTCAGTGGGGTGGGTGGGACTGGGGCTGGATTGTTGATGGTGTGGGTGGGAGTGGGCCGTCTGCGGAGGTATTTTGGTGGGCTGGGACACAATTGCAGGTCAGGCCACAAATTGTCCCCATGCCAGTGTAACATTGGTGTGAAAGGTCAAGGACCATGCCAGGGCTCCCTGGAACCGCTGCTGGGCTTGGGGACAGTCAAACCACATGGGAGACAGCTGCCCAAGGCCCCAGGGACATCACCCCCGCCCATCCTGGAGTGCTAGCTAGGCTGTGTTACAGAATTTCCCCCTGGGGAGGGAAGGGGACCCTGCCAGGGGCTCCCTGGCGCTGCTGCTGTGCTTGGGGACGGTACACCCACATGGGAAACGGATGCCCACGGCCGGGGACATCACCTCCAACCGTCCTGGAGTTCTTGCTAGCCTGTGTTACAGCTTTCCTCTACCAGGGAGTCCCGGCAGTGTGCCAATACCTCCCCAAAGGGAAATGTTGTAACAGAGCCCATCCAGAACTCCCCTTCCCTCCCCCAAGGGAAATTCTGTAACGCAGCCCAGCCAGCACTCCTGGATGGTCGTGGGTGATGTCCCTGGCCTTGGGGGCTCTCTCTCATGTGGTCTGATCATCCCCAAGCCCAGCAGTGGTTCCAGGGCGCCCCGGCAGGCTCCCTGACCTTTCCCGGAGGGAGAAGCTGTAACGCAACCCAGACAGAGCTCCAGGGTGGTAGGGGATTATATTCCTGGCCTTGGGCGGCATACTCCTATGTGGGTTGAACGTTCCCAAGCCCAGCGTTGGTTCCAGGGAAGCCCAGGACATTGCCTGTTCTTCCCCGGAGGGAGAAGCTGTAACGCAGGCCAGCCAGAGCTCCAGGCTGGGCTTGGGGATGGTCGACCCACATGGGAGACGAGTGCCCAAGGCCAGCGACATCACCCTCGACCATCCTGGAGGTGTGGCTGGGATACGTTACAGAATTTACCTCCGGGAAGGGAGGGGGGCCCTGCCGGGAACCCTGGAACCGCTGCTGCACTTTGGGATGGTCGCCCCATATGGGAGACAGCCCACCAAAGCCAGGGACATTACCCCCGACAATCCTGGAGCTCTAGCTGGCCTGCGTTGCAGTTTGTCCCTCTGGGAAAGGTTGAGGACCCTACCAGTGATCCCTGGGACTGCCGTAGAACTTCTGGATGGTCAACACTTTTTCTTTTCCACCCTGGTAGGTGCACCCACACATGTGAGGTACCGTTTTCGTTGGGATACCTGTGGGAACGCGGGAAGGTAGGACATGTGGTGTTGGCAGCGTGTTTCAGTGGGTGGGCAGAAATGTCTGAAAATTATGTTTTTTTCACCAAATATCAGACTTTGCTGGGGATTGTGGGTAATAAATTCTGGGGCGATTCACATAAATCAGACCTCTGTGGATTCCCACGGGTGTCTTCTTTTCGGTAATGCATGGGGTTCTCTGCTTTCCTTGGTGGCTTCGACACCCTAGGTCCAAATCTGTAGGTTGTCCACAAGAGCCAAATTCCTCAGAATCTGCTCTGCCGAAAGACTTGGGGTTACCAGTGGTTTAGCCTTTTCCCTTTGCGGCCAGGTAGGTGCACCCACACATATGAGGTACCGTTTTCGTCGGGACACCTGTGGAAACGCGGGAAGGTAGGACATGTGGTGTTGGCGGCATGTTTCGGTGTGGGCATAGTGAAATGTCTGAAAATTGTGTTTTTTCTGCAAAAAATTTCAGACTTTGCTGGGGGATTTCGCGCAAGTCAGACCTCTGTGGATTCCCACAGATGTCTTCTTTTCGGAAATGCATGGGGTTCCCCGTTTTCCTTGGTGGCTTCGACAAAATCTGGTCTGCCGAAAGACTTGGGTTCCCCGTGGTTTAGCCTTTTCCTTTTGCGCCCAGGTAGGGGTTCCCACACATGTGAGGTTACGTTTTCATCGGGACACCTGTGGGAATGCGGGAAGGTACAACATTTGTTGTGTTTGTGTGGTTTTCATAACTTTTTGACCCATTTTCTGCTGCACTTTGTCACACAAACCTTTCATTTCCCAAATGTGACCTACATTTAGTCGCTGCTTTCGGCACTATACGCTTTTCTAACCTGCACAAGTCACCTAACCTTCAAAAGGTCTGCCTGCGCTCTTTCAAAAAATGTATGCTTGCCCTTCCTCACCACATTTGTTTTCCTTATTTACACATGCTAAGTATGTGTGTTTATGCCGTAAGCATAAAAATCCTGTGTACCATGGCTCATTTTTGGCTTGTGGTATTGCTTGTTTTGTGAAACATTACGAAAAATGTGTGATTTCCTAACTGGAAGAGTCAGGGGAATCTAGTGGAGCATTGTTATTCTCAAAATTCAAAGAAGCCATTGCCTTTCCGGGCCAACCATGTCCACCACAAACTTTTTCTTTTTTTCTGCCTTTTTCCCGATTTTTCCCCAAACGATGGAATTTTTCCCTACATAGTTGTTGCCTGACCTGTGCAAATCACCCTTCCTAAACTTGGAATTTTGTCTAGGTTTCAGAAATGTATGCCTTTCTGTCTTCCCAATCAGCTTTCCTACCCTTCTCTTCCATTGGGTCCACGCATGTCCAATTGGAAAAAAAGGCCAAAATCGCCTACCTCTCACAAAACGGCTGGTAACCATATCAAAATATGATGTTTCTTTGGTTTCCACTCAACCTGTTCCTGAAAGCCCAGAAAATGGGAATTCAGCACAGCAAACCATGTGTTCCTAGCACTTGGAAAAAACCACAGTCTTCTTTGTACATCATATTATTGTAATTTTCTGAAACAAAAAAAATGTTCTCCCTTTTTGGTTATTCTCTATCACCCCCCCCCTACAGCAAACTAGGATTCCTTGGTGCCATTATGACCGCCTACATGTGGGAAAAAAGGGGCCACATTTGGCCGAGATACCTCATGTAGCAAAAAAGTTAAAAAGAGATTGAATGGCGACATACCAAAATCACCAAAAAAGGCCTTGGCACTGGGGGGGTAGACCGTTGGCAGTTAAGGGGTTAACCAGATTGTAGAGGCAGAGTTTCCCCTGGTTCCGAATCGTGCGACGGTTTTATGCAGTATTCCCCAGAAGCACAATATTTTACAGTGATTGACTTGAAAAATAAGTTTTTCTCAATCCGTTGCACAAAGATTCCCAAGATCTTACGTCATTTACGTTCCGTCAGACTAAGCTGAAAAGCACACGTTTGCCCCAGGGGTACTGTGAGTCTCCATCGATCTTTAACAGGGTCCTGCAGATGGACCTAAGCAATATTGATTTTCCAAGCATTGTGCTGCAGTACGTAGATGATATTTTAATTTGTAGCACAACAGAGGAAGAGTGCAGACGAGACTCGATTCAGCTAATGATTATTCTAGCAGACAAAGGATACAAAGTAGATAAGGAGGAATTGCAATATTCTCAGGAAGAGGTGCTATACATAGGTCAGTTAATTTTGCATGAAGGAAAGAAAGTTACACCTGAAAAAGCTGAGACAATTATGAAAATGTCAAAACCGCACCCAATAAAGCAAATGCAACAGTTTCTGGCTCTGTGTAATTATGTCAGAGCATGAGTATTTGATTATAGTTCATAAACAAGACCCCTGTTGCCGGCTCTGAAGAAAGCACAGGTGAATGAGGAAAACAATTAATGGACTTGATGGATTGAAAAAAGCAATTTGCACAGCTTCAGTTTTAGGAATTTCCAATTATTCTGAGGAGTTCTTTTTGTTTTCACACACAAATGGAGCAGTTATCACAGCAGTACTCACACAGAGAACCACATTGGGGTACAAACCCTTAGCATATTATGGTGGGATTTTAGATCCAATTATGAGGGGTCATTTCCCTTGCGAACAATCGCTTGCAGCAGCCGTGTTTGCCATTGAGAAATCCGCAAGCATAGTGATGGGGTGCTCCATGACTTTATTTGTTGAGCATGCTTTGCTTGCTGTTTTGGAGAAACCCAAGCGTACACTGACGTCTCAGAGAGCTTCTGCTTCGGAGGTAGTTAATTGAATCCAGCGATCAAAAAAGTCAGGTGTAAAATAGTGAATCCTGCCACATTTCTAGCCGAACCATTGGCAGCGGATGAGCAAGTGCATGATTGCTCTAATTATGAGGAATTATATGACGAGATTCCCAGGATAAAGGAGAATGCTCAAGCAGCGGGTGAGGATCTCTTTATTGATGGGTCTATGAAAATCGATCAAACTGATGGAGAAAGGCATTTAGGTTAAGCTGTGGTAAGGCACAGGGATAACGAGAAATTTGAAGTTGTAGCAAGTGCGAGTCTCCCCTCTCATTTTTCAGTACATGCTGCAGAATTGGTGGCGCTTATTGTCACACTCGATGATCACCCAGGGCAAGAAGTGACGGTGTACAGTAACTCCGCCTATGTGATGTCAACCGTACACGCAGTGTTGGCACGTTGAAAAAGGAGGGGCTGCCTCCGAGCGGATGCACTCCAGTGTAGCACGCAGCATTATTGGACAGGCTTATCAAAGCACTACAGCTCCCAGTAGCCATTGCAATAGTTAATTGCGCAGCACATACTAAGAGAACTGATTTTATTTCACGCTGAAACCAAGCCGCAGACAAAGAGGCCAAAAGGGTTGCATATTCGTCTGATATTTCAGTTTTGATACTCCTGATGTGAAAGGAAAAATGGTTGTAATAATGGTTGTGAATGAAGGGTTTAATCATTTGTCAAGAACACAGTTGATGGAAATTCAAGGTGGAGTTCCACAGGAAAAAAAAGAACTCTGGACACGGAGGGGGTGTTCTTTATCATGTGTAGGCACTGATAATGTAGGCACATTGTAGGAAGGACTGTTTTGGATATTCTTAATGAGTATCAGATACATGCTCTTTTAGCAAAGCAAAGAAAGAGACCCAAGAGAAATGCAAGGGAAGATGATTACAAATTGAATGACTATCTAGACAGTACAGCACATCTAGTAAACATGTTGTATCAGCACATGAAAGAAGTGGGAAAAGGGATTTCTAAGGAGGATTGCTATGTATGTGCTCTCCTGCCATATGCTATTGGAAAGTCTAAGATATTCATAGCTATAGAGATAGACGTCCAAACAGCTAATTGCCTAACTCACATTGCACTCCGTCATAAAGGAGGTCAATTCCAGGGTCGAACGGCATCCTTGGTATGGGTGACTGAATGGTCAGCTCCAGAAGAAGATGACTATGTTCAAGATTTGAAGACAAGAGAAAGAGCACACACCAGAGATCATGTGATACGATATGAACAGCCTGGCATGCAGCAAGCTGGAATTAGATGGGAGATAAACAGGAAACTCAACTGCCAAGGAAAACTGATGAAGGAGTTCGAAGCTGCAAGGAAAGAGGCCAGATGTGAATCTGGGGAACAGTACTTTCTCCAGATAGTTGGGAAGAAGGCATAGTAGTATGCAGAGCTGTGGCAGTAACTGGTCATCGAGTGGAAAAAGGATGCAAACCTCTCTGGCCGAGACTTGATAAGCTTCTGACATGGGTTTAAGACAAAGGAGGCCTGTTGCAGATAGTCCCTTTGCCTAGTGCAGAGCTATGCTTCAGAAATAATGGCACGAGAGAATCAGCAGTGCAGTTGAATCTTTGATGTGCCAGGAATGAAATATGGGACAGTGGTGATAATGGATCACTACTGGCCCTGTGGATCCAGAGCTTACATGAAGCTGCCCAGAGATTAGGGAGGACTGTGTTCTATAGTGATTGTTCATGTTCCAGCGTTGGTGATTCCAACGAGTTTTCCAAAAGCAGATGCTCACCTGAGGAAGAAGAGATCTGCTGAACTCCTTAATCGAATGAAGAGAGAAAACAATTTCTCAGCCAAATCGATAGAAGTCTTTGATGCTACTCCATATGAACACATATTGTTCAGCAAGACTGCTTCAGTTTTTACTGTTATCTTTATGCCTGAGATCCAGACGATGGCAAATGCCAAGTGGTTGCAGATTACCAGATTGGAGTTTATGTAGATGATTAACACCAGCATAAAGGGATTCAATGCTATCAGGGAGGAGTTAAAAGCCATACGCCTGATGACTCTTCAGAACAGATATTTCTTGGATATGATTAGAGCTATGAATGCAGGTGCTTGTGCCAAAATCAGAGAATCATGTTGCACATTCATACCTTCTCACTACGACGAGAATGGCACCTTGATAGAGGCCATAACGATGCTGACAAACTTGCACGTCAAGATGGAGGATGAAGTAGAAGATATTGCAGATGACAGCTGGCTTTCGTCAATCTTCTCATGGGTTCCACAATGGATGGCAAACATTTTCATGTTCCTTTTGAGCCGTGTTGGTGATGATCATGTTTGGATTCTGTGTGATCAGGATAATAATCACACAATGCAAGAAGACTGCAAAGAAAGCAGTAGGAATGAAGATTGTGATTGATGTCGAATCGGGATTCAAACCTAAAGAGCTGACAGATGAAGAAAACAGAGAATACGTAAAGACCAGTATTCATGCACCTGAGGGAACAAAGTTCCTGTATCTGAAGAACCACAAGCGGTATGTGGTAAAATGGCTGTCCAAATGGACAATGTAGCCTTATGACGTGGAGTGCTGATGAACATGTGAAATCAGCAGGATGCCTGAAAGGAGTCATAAAGATATGGACTCCAAAGAAGCACTTCTTCAGACTAGGATGTCTCGATGTAAAGATTGATGAGAGAGTGGTTGATGAATCGCCCAGAGGGGAGAGTGTAGAGGAAGAGCCAAATACCCCTACCAGAAGCTCCTCCTCCATGGTGCTTATATGTTGGGAACCGGAAATTGCAACATGTGCAGTACCAGTGAGGATGCCCATACCGCAAAGAATCCTTGAGACAAGGTATCCATTGAGAAAACCTTATATGCATTCACGAAGAAGTAATGGTCTTCTTTTTTTATTTTTTTTTTATTTATTGGTTTATTCAACCTTTAAAAAAGACAAGAAAACACAAACAACAACATATCCTTATCCTTTGTTAGTATCCATTTCCCTCGCCGCCCTTCTACACACAATTTCCGCCAATCACATCAATCTGGGTGTCTATGCCATTTGCACTGCAAAGATTCATTCAGCTCTAGGCACTTGAATTGGTTCCTGCATATCCAGCCGTGTTTTTACGACCTGGAGCAAGGTTATCAGATTAAATAGTACTGTTCTGTTTGAGCCTTCGAAGAACATTTCCCACCATTCTTCCAGGCTCCTTGAGCTAATATTATAAATGAGTGGGGAAAAAATCCGTCCTCTTTCTTTCTCAAGACTCGGGCATGACATAATCAAATGCTTTAAAGTTTCTCTAGCAAGATTACAGAAGCGGCACATTGGATCAATGTTTGCGTACTTTGGCCAAGAGCTTAAACGTTCTTTTGTACTTAGTGCATTTAGTCTAAATCTCATATACAAGGCTCTTGCGTGCTGATTTGGCAGACACGTTAGATAGAAAAGGCGTTGATTGAAAGCTTTCGCCTCGCCTGGGACTTCGTGCATAAATTTACACTTAGCTCTTAGGTCACAGGTCTTAATCCAATCCAGCCGCCAGATCTTCATCTTCGCTGCCACCGGATTTTCCAATAGCATAGCAGTAGTGATATCATACTCGCCTAACAGATCTTGACATAGCTGATTCCACTTGGCGAGTATCGTATAGTCTTTTGCAGTATCAGGCATGTGCACAATTAGGAATTGGGGTGCCGGAGTCTTTAGCATCGTTTTACGGTAAAGGCTCAACAAGTTCCATACAACTCTTGCATGTATTGAGATTAAGCCAAGCTCGTACCGTATACAAACAGTTGCGATACCCCTCGGTAAATGAAGTACACAAGACCAAAAGATGTTTTCTAATGAGTTCCATAGTTCATTTGAACAGCCGAAGGCATTTTCACCTCCGTAAATTAGACTCGGCACCACTTTCTGTTGAAAAAACATAATTGTCGGCTTCAGCGAAAATTTGCCATATTTGTTGTTAATCTGACATGCTTGGCTTGCCAATTGCCGACACTTGCTTTTCACCACTTCTGTCCACGGTGCATCGTTTCTGCTTGCTACCTAGATATTTCGTATGTTTTACGAGCTGGATGTGCTCATTGGCGATATACCAATGCTCTTTCGACCCCTTACCAAGCGCTCCTTGAAGATTCCCCAATGTCAAAATTTCTGTTTTTAGTCTGTTGATTTGCAACCCATTTGATGTTATGTAGGTATCTATAAGATTCATTTTTCGCTGAAGACCTATTGGCGTCTGGTCTATTAAGACAAGATCGTCAGCGTATAGCAGGTAGTTAATGGGTACTCCGTGGATTTTTGGGGGAAACAGACTGTTGCCACAGAAGATCTCGTTCACATCGGATATAAACAGGTTGAATATAGTTGCTGCCAAGGGACAGCCCTGCTTCACACCCTTAAGTGTGTTTATTTTTGCAGACAGAGTGCCCTTCAAGTCCAGCCGAACTCTAATGGACGTTTCCGAGTGCAATTCCTGAATTGCGCCCAATAAACTAGGCGGACAGTCCCATTTAACCAATTTTTCCCACATCCTCTCTCTGTTGATACTGTCGAACGCCTGCGAGAGGTCAATCAGAGCCAAACAGAAGTAATGGTCTTCTGGAAAGAGCCTCGGAAGAAGTATGAAAATGAATGAGAAAGAAGACTGGTGACGTCATAGAAGTAGAACTGACACACCCTCAAAAGACACAAATGAAGAAGGAATATAGACATTATATAAGATCTGAGGATGAGGCATCAAAGTAAAGTAACATTTTGGGATCGAAATGAAGATTGCTAGTGCGAAGAAACAATGAAGAAAATGCAAAGTCATTTTACAATTGTACAGATGCTGTAATGCAAGTAGACAAAGTAATCCTGAGGCTAGCTACGTAGAGAATAGATTGCGTTGATGCCTCAATAGATAAACATAGGAATATATAGAATCTGGATGTTCCACAATGCACTTTAGCAAACTTGAACCCCGTGAATGGAACGGGCTTGAAGTGTGCCGCAGTTGAAAACAGCTTATGGTGAAGGAGAATTCAAGAAAGGCTGGTTGGCCCAGCGCCAAAAGTCTGGGCCACCGTGAGCTTGGTTGTCTGTCAAGAAGCTAGATGAACGTGAGAAAGAAACAAACTTCTGTTTGAGGTGAAATGGAAAAACACTGAAGGTGCCAAGAGTTCATCATTTAATAGTATTTTATGCAACCAAACGCTAAAAAAAGTGGTCTCCAGTCACATGGTCAGATGAAAATAGACTTTGGGTCGAGCTACACCGAAACCAGAAGATAAGACCATGCCACACTCGCTTTTATTTTCAAGCACAGTGAGCCTCTGCAAGGCAAAGTTCAAAGCCTAATTGAATGACAGACCGCAGGAGTGATGATAGATGTTGGGCTAATTGGGTGGGAAGGCATGACCAAACCATCCCTCCCAGCACCTGTGGTAAACAGCTTGGGTGCTGCTAGAAAGCGGAATATTCCAGAAGGGTACAAGCGTGCCAAACAATTATAGAGGGCCACGTATCAAAGAGCCCTATAGTTTGTGTAATCTGTAGGGTGTTGAGTATTAGTATGACGCAGAAGAAGACTTGCAGTTAGGATGGGCTTAGCTGTCCACCTGATCTTAGAGACCCAATCACAACTCCCGTCAGTATGGAACGTATACCTAGATGTTCCCTTTAAGCCTATCAAATCCCCTAGTAGGTTTTCTTATTTGCCACTTTGGATGACGTCAGTAGTGACACATTTTTAGCATAAGAATGTTGTTTTTTCATGTAATGCTTTGAGTGCGAGAAATCGAGCGAACGTCGGTTGATGTCCGCTGTAACTCCCTGTTTTAGATAATAAAACAGTACTGAGTTTTACCAACTTCCTGAGTCGGTTTGATTACTGATTTATGAGTAAGTTCTGCATCCCCTTCCATCTCTAAGTATTGCTACCTTGTCTTAAAGGGCCCCAGGTCCCGGGGTTCATGACCGTTCCTCCAAAACCATTCTGGGCCCCTTCTCCTCCCCTACTTCCATCTCCACCTGTGGCGTCCCCCAGGGCTCCATTCTTCCGCCCTGTCTCTTTAACATATACCGTTCTCTGCTGGCACGACTCATTTCCTCCTTCTCCCCCAACTTCCAGTGCTAAGCTGATGACACACAACTCTTCTTCAAATTTCCCACTGACGCCCTTGCACCTTCCTTCATCCCTGAGGCCTCTCTACCATCCAGGCCTGGTGCACTGCTAATGACCTCTGCCTCAATGCCAGCAACACTGAGATTCTCCACATTGGGTCCCCTGCACCCTATTTCTTCCCTTCACTCTGGCCTTCCTCTATGGGCTCCCCCTCACATCCTCCTCTGAAGCCAGGAATCTCTGAGTCCGCTTTGATTCCTCCCTTTCCTTCATCCCTCATATTCAGGACATTGTCAAGAAGTCCACATTTCAACTCTTCCCTTGCTCACCTTCCCCCAGAGACTCAATGTTACCCATGCTCTGGTTCTCTCCAGGCTAGACTATTGCAATAGCCTCCTCTTTAATCTTCCTTCGTTCACTCTACAACCCCTCCAGCTAACCCAAAATAGGGCAGCAAGACTTGTCCTTGGCATCAAGCCCAGGGAACTCATCTCTCCTGCCCTTCAAAGCCTTCACTGGCTCCCGGGTCTCAGCACGGATTAAATTAAAATCCCTTTGTATCATCCACAAGGCTATCTGGGGCCGGGACCACTATCTTCAATGCTTCCATGACTATATACTCCCCTTCTAGACCATTGCATTCCTCTGGTACCATCTCACTGCGTGTGAAACGGTTTGCTAAACAGAGAGCTGGTGGTCGATCACTGTCCTCAGCGGGCTCCCTCCTGTGGAATAGCCTCCCTCTCCCTCTGCATCTTGAGCAGGACCTCCTTAAGTTTCAAAAAAGCCTTGAGACCTTTCTCTTTATCTCTTCCTTCTCCTCTCTTCCCTGCTAATCATACAGTAGCCTGACTGATATGTAGGGCCCTTATGCATCCTCGGGGCCCTGACCCCCCACATCTCTCATGCCAGCCACTGTCTACTTACTGCACTTACTTGGGCTCACACTCAATTTGAGAGGTTGCACTTATATACGCACTACACCCGAGCACTTCTCCGTGAGCACCACAGCACCTTTCCCTTATCCCCCACCCCTGCATTTGCACATTCGGAACACGCAAATGGCATAGTAGGTTTGTCTCCCCTCCCTGTTATTTTTAATTTGTTTGTACTATTTATTCAATTATTTATCTTGTTGTTCACTGTCTTCCTCCCCTTTCACCCATCCTATTGCCCTGTGGGCGGTTTGAAACAGTTGTTGCTAATTGAATAAGCACCTAACAAATGACCAATAAATAAATAAATAATGACCTTTAAATCCTTGTGCATTAACCACTAGACCAAATTTCGTGCTTACCAGTTTTCTGTAATGTTTCAGTAAGTTGTTTTGGTGCATGATTTGGCTATATTTTTACATTCTAGCTATTGTATTTTAAAATGGAAGAAGACTGCATGAAGGAGGAATCACTATCACATGCATTTAAAAGCTCTTCAGACACATTATTATCAATTCAGTTGTTGGAATTCAAATCAAGTTTATTCGAAGCAGTAGAAGAACTCCGCCTAGGGAGGGTAAGTACAGGTTAATGATTTAAAGTTTCTTAATTTGAGTTTTAATATTAGCCTTTGAAATTACAGTAAAACCAAAAATACTATAAATATCTATCAATATCTGTAATCTGATATAAGACAGTTTTTTATGGAAGGGTTATGTTTATATATAGTAAGTCCACGGCGATGGGACATTTTACGGGGGCTCAACATTTAATTGCGGGTTCTTAACCTACGTTGTTTGCCACAACAAATGTAATGTAACAGAAGGAGGAGGCCCTCCATGCTGTTCGGTAGCATTCTTGGATTCCAAAATCTCCTAATGAGGCAGATGGTAAGAGTTAAAAACAAATCTATTTGTTTATTTAAGGCATCATTCAAAGCATGCCGAGATGACGCTTTTTGCACCCACCAAAGGTGCTTGATCACATGAAATGCACATATACAGTTAATGACTTAAGTAGACCTACCACCATATTGAAGGTATCCAGTACTTTGTTGCTTTCCATATTGCACATTTGTCGACTAGAATTGAAGTGTCAAAGGAGTGTGAGAGCCCCTGTACTGAGAACGAACATGGGTCAAATACCCTTTTCTATGAAATTTCTTCCACTCATGAGGGTCTATAACCACGTTTTAGCTCACTGCAACCTTCACATAGGAGAAATATCCATTTGCATATCAATGTTTGTCCCACCCACAAGGGCATTCCAGCACCGAAATGCTAGGCAAATCTCCTCTTAACCAGAGTACCATCAGCAACCCCAGACACGTGTTTTGGCCTACTTGGGCCTCATCAGTGAGGTGAAGCTGAGCCTCTCGAAGACACAGTGAGCAAGGGGTCCAAGTCTGGATTACTGTGGGTTACTTAGGGTGAAACCCAAAGTTCCTCAAAATGCACAAAAAGGTTTGATGAGGCCAACTAGGCTGAAACACGTGTCTGGGGTTGCTGATGGTACTCTGGTTCAGAGGAGATTTGCCTAGCATTTCGGTGCTAGACTGCCCTTGTGGGTGGGACAAAGACTCATATGCAAATGGGTATTTCACCTCTATGAAGGGTATAGTGAGCTAAAACGTGGTTGTAGATCCTCCTGAGTGGAAGAGATTCCATAGAACAGAGTATTTCACAGAGGCATAGCTTCACCTCACTGATGAGGCCTTACTAGGCCGAAACACGTCTGATGAGAATTGCCTAGCATTTCGGTGCTGACTGCCCTTGACGGTGGGACAAAGACTGATATGCAAATGGATATTTCTCCTCTGTGAAAGGTACAGTGAGCTAAAAGGTGGTTATAGACCCTCCCGAGTGGGCACCTTCCCATAGAACAGGTTATTTGGCCGTGTTCGTTCTTGGTAGAGGGGCTCCCAGACATTTTTGTGTAGAATTGAAGTGTGCCTGATGGCAGACATGTTTGAATGCCTACCAAACAATTGAATGACTATGTAGAGCAATACTTTTTAGAGAAACATGGGACCGAAACAATGTTATTTTTGTGCTCTCACGCATTTGGTATTATAGATCACACTTCTATAGCCCTCATTCTAATAGAAACCGTGACCTGATGCTTATGTTCCTTAAGTGGTAACATCCTAAAAGTTCTTGCAGTGATCAGAATTAAGAGCAACACTTTTGCCACCATCAAAATCATTCCTTAAGAATTTCTAAAATATTCAAAAAGTGCTAGTACATAGTCCACAAGATCTAAAATAATTCAAATACTATGGGCCTCACCACAAGTCTGGTGGTAATCCGGCACAAATTCCGCCGAGTGGCAATAGCGTTACTGCTGGGTCGTGCAGCGGAATTAGCGCTGCATCACAACCTTGCATGAACGCGTGCTCGACTCTGTTGGTAACGCTATTAGCGCCCAGCGGAAATTGTGCTGAAATAAGAGCTACTGCGAAACTTCGATGCTAAAAGCACTACCGCCGCCAAACACAGCGCTATCAGGGCCGGCGGAAATTGTGTCATCGCCGGAATGGGAAGCATTGCAGCGGCCATTTTGAAAAACACAGTCCATCAAATATCTCCACTTCCTGTAGCCATTTGGACCTGGAAACAAGCCAGAGTGTCTCAGGAGAGGATCAAAGGCAAGGTGGGTGAAAATCAATTCCGAAAACCAAAGTTCAGTGAGTGGTCCTGACTAATGAAGTTGTTGCTCACACTGATGAGCTATATAGCCTTCGCCAAAGGAAAACATCAGCACAGGGCAGAACAGCCATCTGGCATACAATCAGCCAAAAAGTGACAGCTGTGGTCTGCGGCACACGTGATGGGAAGAACTGTCGCAAACGGTAGAATTACCTCGGGTTCAGGGTGCATGGGCTGCTGTCGCAACAACGCCGGGCATCCCTTGCCACAGGAGGAGGAACTGTGGAGCCACTGGTCCTCAGCGCATGGGAGGAAAAGTTCAGCACAGTGCTGGATATGGAGGGAATCGAGGGAGCCAGAGGTGCGGAGGCGGGTGCCAGCAGCTAGGAGTCAGGAGGTGAGTCAACCCCCCACCCACCATAAGTGCATGCACAAATGACAGTAGCATAGGATGCCCCAGTGGACATGGACAGGGACACATGTCAGCAGACCCAGTAGCTGGCCATGTCAGCAGGGTGAAGTGAGGTGGTGGCACAGCAGCCACCCTCCACAGCAGCCAACGGGACAGGGCACTAAGGGCACCGCTGTGCATTGCAGCTGTGGGAAGGGGTGGCAAGTGACTTATCCAAGTGCCATGCACACCTCAACCCTGCTGGAGCACCATGTCCCAGCGGAACTGTGGTGCAAGAGCAACCACGACACTGTGCAGCAGTCACACCAACATGTTGCAGGCCCAGTTGACCGTCCCCATGTTGGGGGGTGTATGTGGGGGCATGAACGACCACAAGCATGTGTGCCAAACATCAGCTGCCTCAGCCCAGCATGGACACCCAGCCCCCCCCCCCACAGGCCAAAGAGCAACTGGCCATGTGTCACCCACTCATTGCTGCTACCATCCCCATGATGCTGAACCCAAATCCAATGTCTCCTGACCAACCATGCCCATCTGCCCAAATGTGTGGTGTCCCACCCTGTACCATAGCAAATGTGCATTGCATGCCAGCACACATGCATACCTGACATTTCCTATGTCTCCTACAGGCACTCGCGCATCGCCATAGGCATCCTAGGAGGACGATGGGGCAGGCCCATCTGGAAGTGGCACTTGCAGGCACTCAAGGTCTGCCACCACCACTGCCACCCCGCAAAGGCACGGTCAGCCCACACCAAGGCAGATGTCCTGCTGTGAGACACTGCAACACAGCAGGGCCAGGCCGAGGTCCACCCCACAGTCCACCAGAACAACCACAAGGCCCACTGCACCCACTTCCACAGTTGAAAGGTCTGACACGGAGGCCACACCTCCAGGCCGGGCGACTGTGGAAATACAGGGGGACACCAGCCTTGTGTCGCCACTTGCAGAAGGGCCACAGACCCCTGAGCACCCTCACTGCTGTCAGTGTAGCCCAACACCTGAGAGCCCTCATCGTCAGTAGCGTGCTCACACAATCTGAGGTGGACGTCCCATCCTATGGCACCCTTGACGACAGCCCCGGCACACGGCACAACCCCCCTCCCATGTGGCACACACCAACTAGCGGCATAGTGCTGCAGAGGCTTAATGAGATGCAGCAGACACAAAGGGAGATGGAGGCGATAGGGCACACACACTCCGAACACTTACAGGCCATACGAGACAGAATCCAAGGGGCCACCCTCAGGATTGTGTGGGCCACTGCAAAGAACCGGGCCGGAACAACTGCCAGTACGGCTGCCCTGACACTGTATGCCCAGAGGATCAGGGAGATGACTGAAGGTGTCTCTGCACTGGCAGAGGCCATCCACCAGAGCAACTTGTTGACCCGTCAACAGATGCAGGGTCCAGGCTCCATCCCTTCCACCTCTACCACTCCCATAGAGGAGTCACAGCAGGGCACACCGAGGAGTCAGTCACAGCACCTTCAGCGCCCAAGATCACTGGTGGCTGGCAGCAGGAAAAGAGGCCACGGTTGTAATGGACTCTGAGACACTAATTGTCATGAGTGGCCATGCTGGGGTGTTGGTGGGGAGAGGCGGGACAGGGGATAGTGGACTGGGGAGTTGGTGGGGGGAGGCAGCAGGGGGGATAATGTGCTGGGGAGTTGGTGGGGAGAGGCGGGAGGGGGAATAGTTGGGGCACTCCTTTACTTTCTAACCATTAAACTTCATCAATGCAAGGACATTCCTGATTGTGTCATCGTCATGTTTATTGATAGAGACCAGTGTCATGGCTTGTGTCATGTTAAAGTGTAAGGAGAAATTGTCTATCAGTCCCTGGCGGGCCAATCTCCCATCCCTCACATCATCTCTGACAATGCATGCATTTGCCTTTGCCACAGGCACTGCATCCTCATCCTCTGGGTGTGGCATGTCCACATCAGGGCGTAGCTGGACACTCCTCGTCAGGCAGATATTGTGCAGCATGGCACACACAAGCACAATTTTACCCACTTTCTCTGGAGCGTACATCAGGGCTCCACCGGTAGGGTCGAGGAAACGTGCCTTCAGGATGCCGAAAGTACGCTCGATACACACACGGTACGTGCTGTGAGCATGCTTGTAGGCGTTATCCTGCTGTGTTTGTGGATCACGCACAGGGGTCACTAGTCAGGGCAGCTGTGGGTGTCTGGAGTCACCTGCATGGGGGAGGCATAGGCATTTGTCACAGTGTAAGGTGTGGGGGTGGGCTTATACAATATCAGGGCAATGGACAACTTGTGCATGCAAATGGGCCTTCTTTTCATGTCATGTGTCGATTCTATATCTGTGCATGCTGTGTCACTCATGTGATGCTTCACATGCACCATGTTCCCACGCAACATATGTTACGTGAGGTGTATGCCAGGTGCATGAGCAGCTGACATGATGGCTGTCATGTGGCAGTGTATTTCCACTGTGCATGTGGCATGCTGGGTTTCCCATGGGCCCTCCCTGAGCATCTGGGTCCGCCGGCTCGCTATTGTGGGCTGGCCGCATATGCGTGCATAGCTGTGGTACTGACAGGGTTGTTCCTGTGTGAGGCGATGTGGCCCTTTGTCACAATCGCTTTGGTAAGTGTATATTGCATTGTGGTACCTGTAGTCTTGTTGGTGTTTATAGTGGCTACTGTATGTGTACATCAGTTTCTCCAGGCAGGTAAGTCCGGCATGTGCATGCTGCCTGCCCTGTACTGTCATGTTGGTGTGGGAGTTGTAAAGTACGGAATTTGCATCCACTTGTTATGCCATCCTTTGTATAGTTATTTGCATCCTCCTCCCCATTTGGGCATGTGCTTTACAGCGCATGTGTGCTGGCTTTTCTATTTACCCACTATCCAGGTCTATTGTCCTCTGTGCCTCTCCATGTATCCGGGCAGTTTGCTGTTCCGTAGGACCATGGCATCGTGGGTGGAACCAGGGTAGTGGGCACAGCAGTGGGTGATGTACAGGTTGGGGTCACAGGTCACCTGCACATTCAGGGAGTGGTAATGCTTGTGGTTACAGTACACTGCTTCGTGGGCCTTGGGGGTCACTAGTGCAACATGGGTACAGTCCAAGGCAGCAATCACATTTGGCTCATGGCAATGGCATAGAACTGTGCCTTCATGGCATTGACCTGGGCTGGGGTGGTAGGCAGTGAGATGTGGCATTGCACTTGCCACAGGAGGGCTTCAAGCACCTGGCTCAACACCGTGCAGAATGTTGGCTTTGCCATGCCGTGCATCATGGCCACTGAGTGCTGGAATGTGCCAGTTCCGAGGAATTGTAGGACAGACACTTGCTTCAGCAGTGGTGGCACAGCTGTCCGGATGTTGATCCTGCTCCCTATGTCGTCCTGTATTGTGGTGAGCAGCTCTGTTATGGTCTTCCTGTTGAGGCGGTACAGGGAGACCACCTTGCTGTCGGTGAGGGTCCAGGGTGAGGGCCTAAACCTGGGGACCGGTGCACGCCTTGCCTGGGCTCTCCTCCTCCTCCCCCCACTTCACCAACTCCCCCTGTACTCCCTGTGCCCTGGCCTGGTTGTCCTGCTTCTCTACTTCTAGCCGCAGCATGAGCAGCTGCCTGTCCCAGCTCACAGTGGCTAGTGGCCGCATGGTGTTGAAAAACAGTGTTAGGGGTTGGGGTGTGCCTTATGTAGCACTCTGAGGTGGATTGGCATCACCTGTGGCTTCATTACAGGCACATGTGTTCATTTACCTCCAGTTGGTAGCTGGAGGTAACTGCGTCGTATTTTCGGTGGTATTAGCACCGGTTTTCAACGCTAATACCTGCCGAAAATGGACTTGTGATGCAGCTGTGTTTGCGCCTCATGTGGCTGGTTTTAATAGCGCCGGCTGTAATAGCGCCGGCTGATTTTACAGTAGATGGTATTTGCGCTGGCTCATGATTCGTTACCGCCACTTTTTTTTTCCAATAAGTTTTTATTAACAGTTTTCAGAGAAACAAGTACACAATACCCCTTTCCCCAACATTCCCCCGCCACCCCCCTCCCTCCCTTCCCACCCCACCCCAGATCCAAGAGGTCCCTTGATAAATTAATAAACACAAAAGAAATAGAGACATATTGCATGTTAGATCGGCCAGGCTGCTAAGGTAGGTCGTTGAGCTAGTCTCTTAAATCGGCCACTCGGAAGGATAGCTGCGATAGACCTCACAAGTCCGACTCGTCCTGCGGGCGAATCATGCCCAGTAGTTCCATAGCCTTGGGGCACCAGGCTCAGCAGGCTCCCGCTCTTAGGTATGCCAGTAAGTTGGACCAGTCCGAAGTGAACCGCAAGTGGTCCCCTTGGATAGAGTAGGTGAGCCACTCCAAGGCCACCAACGACCAAAGTTTAGCAACCCACTCATGTTCCTGTGGAGGGACCTTCGATTTCCATTTTCGGGCCAGGACCAGGACAGCCGACAGCATCATTATCACGTAAATCTTGCGGTCAGCCTTAGTAGCAAGGGTTGTCAGCATCCCGTTGATGCCTAATATGTCAAGCCCTCTATTTTGACCTACCCTGACACCCAACACCTGGGCGACCGCACGCTGGACCTGAGTCCAGAAGTGATATATTTTTGGACACTCCCACCAAATATGAGCCCAAGAGCACACTGCGCCGCACTCCTTCCAGCACAACCATGAGACATCGGGGTATATTTTATTTAACCTGACTGCGGTTAGATGCTACCTTAACATCAGTTTCTGCCACATCTCCCGCATTTGGATGGATCTTGTACGTTTCGGGATCTGAGACCACAGATTAACCTATGTCGGTTCCTCTATGCCCGTCCCTATGTCCTGCTCCCATTTGACCATATATTTCCTGGACTGCAAGGTTTCTCCATGTTTAATAAATTTATAAATGGAGGCCACAACCCCTTTGTCCCCTGTGTCCATGTCTAAGCACCTTTTGAACGGGGTGAGGGAACAAGAGCCCGCCTGCCTAACCAACTGCTGGGAAACCCAATGCCTGATCTGGAGATAGGAAAACCTCTGTTTCTCCCCTAATCCAAATTCTTTCTTACACTGCTCAAATTGTTTAACGTCGAGACCAGCCAACATATCCCGCACCATCCGGCAGCCCCCATGGAACCAAGGATCGAAGGCCAACGCATTGGTGGTTGCTGGAGTAAATTGTGAGTTACCATGTAGGGGAGTGTACGGAGATGGGAAAGTGGTAATGTGCGTCCTTTTAATGGCTTGATCCCAAGCCTCGGCCGTAGTCGATGTTATATCACTGCAGTACATTTGGGAAAGTCTATCCGGCCTCGGCAACCACAGAACTCCCTCTAGGTTCCCTCCCACAACCGCCTTATCAATCGCCTCCACACTTTCCCTCTATCATTTCTTTGCCAATCTCTGATAACACAAATCTGTGCTGCCAGATAGTATACCCTAAAGTCCGGCTCCCCCACACCACCCTGGTCCGGCAGAGCTTTCATGAGGGAGGCCACCACCCTCAGGGGTTTTCGATTCCAAACAAAGCGATTGGTTATTCTCTGAATGGCCCTAAAGAAGGTCGCCGGGACATGGACAGGGAGGGCTGAAAAATGATATAGGAGCAGGGGCAAGATCGCCATCTTTAAGGCGTTAATTCTACCCAGCCACGAAATCTCCAGGGGCCCCCAATCCACCAATTTTGACTTCACCTTCTGGAGGAGAGGAGGGTAATTTGCCTTATATAGATCCCCTATGGTCTTGGTCAGATGAATTCCCAGATACTTTAAGGAAGTGTCAACCCATCTATAGTAATAAGCCCTCCTAAGGTCGTGCACCGTGCTAGATGCCAAGGAGAGGGGGAGCACTTCTGATTTGTGGATATTGATTTTTAGCCCTGCAACTTGGCCGAACCTATCTAATTCCTTAGCCACTGCTCGCAAGGAGGTGACCGGTTGGGTCAGTGACAAAATCATGTCATCGGCGAAGGCAGCCACCTTGTGGACCTTGCCTCCGAACGGGACTCCCTCTATATCTTCAGCAGCTCTCACTGTCACCAGGAATGGTTCTATGTGAAGGGCATAGGGGAGAGGTGACATTGGACAACCCTGTTTTGTGCCTCTTCCTACCTGAACAGGGGCTGAAATTTGGCCATTTATTGCTGACCGGATTACTGGCTTTTGGTCATTTGCCCTTACTCGAGTGATGAATCCTGGGCCAAACCCCATTTTGCCCATAGCGGCAGACAGGAATCCCCACTCGACCCGATCAAAAGCCTTCTCGGCATCGATCGCCAACAGGAGGGCCGGGATATTCCTTTTCTGTGTCTTTTCGACCAGGTGCGCCAGTCTTCTAACATTGTCCGATGTTT
Source organism: Ambystoma mexicanum (assembly GCF_040938575.1). Lineage (NCBI taxonomy): Eukaryota > Metazoa > Chordata > Amphibia > Caudata > Ambystomatidae > Ambystoma > Ambystoma mexicanum. Next base: position 699,798,432 of record NC_090934.1, on the reverse strand, counting down.
GCCTGCCTCTAATAAAGCCCGACTGGTCGTGACGTATTAATTTGGGGAGGATTTCTTCAAGGCGATTGGCTAGAACTTTGGTATGAATTTTGGCATCCACATTTATTAAAGCTATTGGACGGTAGGATCCACACTCGGTTGGGTCTTTGCCCTTCTTGTGGATCAGGATGACTTTGGCTTCGTTCATAGAGTTGGGGAGAACCCCTGTGGACCCTATATAATTAAACAATTTGGTAAGAATGGGGATTAAAACTTCGTTATGTATCTTGTAAAATTTTGATACAAACCCATCCAGGCCTGGGGCTTTGCTGGACGGTAGGTTGTTAATTACCCTTCTAACTTTGTCGGTAGTTGTCTCAGCTTCCAGTGCCTCCCTTTCATTCTTCGAAATCTGTCGACAGCCTGTTTCATGTAGATAGGCCTCCTGATCTGCGAATGTGGGTCCACCTGACCTATGGAGGTCTGAGTAAAATTTGCAAAATTCTCCCTCTATATCGGGATTATTGGTGTAGAGAACCCCTTCCTCCCCCTTTATTTTTAAGATTGTCTTGTCGCCTGCCTCCTTCCTTAGCTTTCTGGCATGGAGGCGGTCCGACTTATTACCTTTAATATAGTACCCTTGACGCAGCCAGAGGAGATTATGCTCGGCCGCCCTTGTTTGTATAAGGTTCAACTGCCCTCTCACTGCCCTATATTCCCTTTTAGTGGCTGCTGACAGTTTACTGCCCGTACGAGCCATGACATCTTTGAATCTGGCTTCTAGTTGTTGCTCCTCCAGTCTCAACTCCCGTTGTCTTCTGGCCTTGATTGCTATGATCTTCCCTCGAATTCTGGCCTTGAGGGCGTCCCACCAAAGTTGAGGGGCCGTGACGTCCCAATTATTGTGGTTGGTATACTCGACTACTTCCCCCTCTATCTCCTTAACCAGGATTGGATCTTTGAACAGCGAGGCCGGGTACCTCCATTTCCAAATCCTTGGGGGTCCCTTTGGACTAGCTATTGAAAGGGTAAGTGGAGCGTGGTCTGAAAGGGTAATTGCCCCTACCTCCAAGGCTATGGTTCTTCCCACCAGAGGTTTTGAGAGCCAGACGTAATCTATACGTGAGTGTGACCTGTGTGCGTGTGAATAGAAAGTGTATCCCTCAACATCGCCATGGAGTTCCCGCCATGCATCAACCAAGGCCAGATCCTGCATCTTCTTCACCATGTCCCCAGATGGTCCCCCCTGTGCATCCCAAGAGGTAGAACTCCTATCCTTCGAGGGGTCCCAAGCTAAATTAAAGTCTCTCATTAGTAGGATATTAGCCTTAGCAAATTTCCCTAGACGGGTGAGAATGTTTTGTATAAAGGAGTTCTGAGCCTGATTGGGTGCATACAGGGTTGCTACCGTGAAGGACTCTGCCTTCCCCTCGAGTATCACCGCTAGGTACCTTCCCTGGTTATCATTCTGAATGTCCTTGATGGTCAGGTCGAGCCCATCCTTCAAGGCGACCAAGACTCCCCCCTTTTTGCTTGCTTGTGTGGCCTGAAGCATTTGTGAGTATCCCTGGAATTTTATCCTATGGGTGTCCTTAGAAGGCACATGGGTCTCCTGCAGAGTTACTACATGGGGTTGTTCCCGCCCGAGAAACCTCTCCACCTTCTTCCTCTTAACCTGGGAATTGAGCCTGTTCACATTTAAGGAAAGGAACTTCAACGCATCTATGCTAGCCATATGAAGAATTTGTGACACTCCCTTTTGACCCAATAGGACACCCTGGCCCCCCCCCGTCATTTGCCCCATGATGTGAGCACTCAATCCATGGTCCGCTGGTTGGGCCCTCAATTCTTGGACCTTGGATATTCCCTCCCCCCTCACCCCCCTTGCCCTCCAACTCCCCCACCCCCCCTTCCAGACGAATCCGGCTGGCGCCAAGCCCCCCTCGTGATGCCCATACGAGAGCCAGACTCAATAACTAACCCAGAAACACCCCACGCAGGATTTCCCAATCCCATTCCAAGACCTCGATCCTCCCTCCCTCCGTGCTGCCCGCAACAACCTCTAATGTACCACCCGCAACCAATTACAGTTCAACATTGACTGGCGCCCTCCCTGGGTTCTTTTTGGGCCACAGGCATCTTTTCAATTCCTCACGATCCGTTGGGGGGGGCTACCTGCCCCCACAGGGCATTCCACATCAGCATTGTTGATGGATTTCCTGGGCGCGGGGCCCAAATCGCCCTTCCTCACTCGCTTGGGCCTAATCGCAGACCATTCCCATGGTTTGCGTCCGGCAGGCTGAGCTACCGCCGCTGCCGGGGGGGCTGAGGTCTGCTCCTCCAGACCCAGCAGGGCCAGCCCCTGGTCGCAGGTTGTGATCTTGTGGCGGGAGCCCTGCCAGACAAAGGTCAGACCGAACGCGTGGGACCATATATAGCAGATTTGCTGAGAACCTAGAAAGGACAGTACTGGGCCCATCCGCCGCCTCTTGATTAGCGTTATCTGCGCCAGGTCCTGGTATAGGAAGATTTCGTGGCCATTGTAGGTGATGTGTGGCCCTTCTCACCTTCTCCAGAACCTTCTCCTTTACTGCGTAATTATGGAAGGCCACAAACACATCCTGCTGCCTTGATCCTGGCTCCGGCCTTCGCGGACCCACCCTGTGAACTCTGTCAAATTGCATGTCTGGGTCCGACTCTGAGTTTAGTAGATCTGCAAATATCGCTTTTAGTGTGTTGGGACAGCTCCTGATCTGGAATGTCCTCAGGTACGGATTTAACTCTGATATTTGCCCTTCTCGACCTGTTCTCCAAGTCTTCAGCCTGTAACTCCAGATTTCGTGTAGCCGCAGCCAGAGTTTCCAGCAGGTTGTCGACTTTCCTTGCGTCCTCAGTCAATTCTTGGATGGCCTGCTCATTAATGTCCACTCTCTCTTCCACTTTGTTGATTTCCCTTAAGCCCTCCGCCAGATCTTCTCGCAACTTGTCCATCTGTTTTTGCCCTGCTGCTGTGATCTTCTCTACCAGTTCTCCCATAAACTGCGACAGCACAGCCTGGGAGACCGGCCTATCCTGTTCATCCTGGGAGATAGATGCCTCTTTATCCTCCATGCATTGGCCCCTCCCTTGGATCTCTGGGGTCTCAAAGTCTTTTGGCCAGAATTTTGTGAGGGGGCCGTCCGTCCCTTTTCTGGGGCCTTTCCCTGGAGCTGGAGTCTCTTTACCCTTATTTCTGGACATCTCTGTGCGGAAAGCGTGGGGTGGTGCCAGCTGGGTTGTAGGGTGGCAAGTTGACCGGCGAAAGGGAATTCTGGGGAAGAGAGGGAGCCGACTCACCGCCGTAGGGGGGGCTCCCCCGGAGGACCAGGGGCGCCGGCCAACTACCACTCGGGACGCCCAGGCGCTCTCACGGTATCTTAATGGCCCCCACTTGCACTCTGGTGGTTCTGATGCAAGAGCCGGATTGCTGCACTCTTGTGGGCGTGCTTGATTGCGTGGGCCACCAATCCGCTGGGGGCCAAGTTCGGCTTGATAGTGTCTCAGAGGCACCTCCTCCCTCCTGGCCGCCCGGAGATGTGGCAGGCGCTCTCCCCCGGAACCGGCAATCCGTGGCACCCCCTCCTTGTCCAGTTGGGCCCCGAGGGACTACGCCGGAGTAAGGGGCCACCCAGGCCGTCCAAATTCCTGCCCCAGGGCGGACGGCCAAACCCCACTCCCTCAGGAGCGGGCCTAGCCGCCCCTGGGGGCCGCGCCGCTCTCACTCTGCCACTGGGGCCGGAGCAGCTGTAAAAGTGGGTCTGTGGCTCGAGGGACCCCTCCACTCCGGGGCCAGCACCCCCGGTATGCAGGGAAAAGCCCTGTGTGGCGTGACTCCCCCCACCCCCCCACCAGGTCCTCCCGCGTACCTTCCCCGGTCTCGGGCTGCCGGGGCAGTCTCGAAAGGGCGCCTCCTCTCCAAGGTGTGCGGGGCGGGCCGCGCCCTCCCCTTGTTGGGCCGCGGGGGAACGCCGGCAAAGCAGCGTACCCAAGTCCCGAGGCTGCTGCTTTATTTTCGGTGCCGGAGCTCCTCCCTGTCGCGCGCCGATCTCACGGAGCGCCCCGGAGCCCCGCCTCAGCGAAGCCCAGATGAGGCCACGGCCGTCCGCGGCCGAGCCGTTGCAGCTCCCACGTTGCTGGCAGCGCCGCTCCCAGGGGCCGCCGCCGGGGCCCCGTCGTCGCTCCCCGCTCCAATGGCCCTGCTCCGCCTGGTTGAGGTGCCGGGGAGGGCTGTAGCTAAAGCGGGCGGTGTAGCAGGAGCTAGCAGGTCAGGATCCCGCAGCGCGACGTCCTCACCCGATCGTGGCCATCTTGGAATCCCTCTACCGCCACTTTTAATGGTTACCGCCAGACTTGTGATGAGGCCCTATATATGTAAATAAGAGACCTATGTCCAATGGTGGAAAAGTGGGTCAGCACCGAACGCCCAAACTGCCTATAACCTTGGGCTGCAAAGCCAAACAGGCCCCAACGAGGGAAACAAAACATCACAGAACAGCCCTGGCAGAACCAGTGAAACATTTCCCACCGAGAACAGGGAACGGGAACGGGAGAAAGTCCAGGAGGGAGCCACGGGATATGTATGTGAAAGTCGCAGCATATACAAAAGAAACTTAATTTGCACCCTGGGCTGAAGCTAAAACATTTGCCTCACACCATCGAAGATGGAGAATTTTTGGAAGTCGTCCCCAGGGAGATTAACTCCCGGAACCAGGGCTCTTCGATAGCATCACTGGCGAGAACAGTATTCTCCTGGTGTACAGCCCGGAAACTGCCTGCTTCCGGGGCAAGTGCCTTTCAGCCAGAGGATACCTTTTGCGACACCGACATTGTGCAAGAGGGTGTCTTCCTTTTGTTTTCATCAACACCAGATCCCGCCAAGAAACCAACGGGGCGCGCATCTTTCTGTAAAGAGAAGAAAGAGAAGTCTTCGTTCCAACTTGGTACGAGAGATGCTGGCCTTAAGGGGGCAAATTAAAGAAAGTAGAGAAAGCAGAGAGCAGAAGAAGCTCTTGGAGGGAAGTACAAGAGTTGTTAAAGAAATAACAAATAAGAGTGGAACAGGCTTACCACGATAGGAGAAGGGAGTAATTCTCTAGCCCCACCTGGAAATTGTAGAACTTGTTTCGTTTTGAAATTGGGAACCTTTCCTTTGTTTGTGACCCTTGGAACATTTCCTGAGCTAGAGAACGCTGCACCTTATGAGAGTCATACCCAGGAGAAGGGAGTCATTCTCCTGGGTTTTAGAAATAACTCTTTTTGCTTAGATTACGATTTGTGTGGACGTGGTAGCGAATAGGTTTGGACTAGGACTGTGAACTTTTGATTTGGACTGCACATACTTCTTGACTGCCTGAGGTTTAGTTTGTTTGAGGCAGGGAAACCACTTTTAGTTAGGGATAGATATGTTTGCTTATGCTTTAAAATAAAAGTTCATAGCAATCACTATACCAATGTTCGGTCAGACACCTCATTCCATGCTGCCACGCTGTATTCCGGGATTAAAGTTTCACTCTACATGCTACTTATGGTAGCGTGCTGCATGTCTAATCACAGCCGTTGCTTTAATGTTCATAGACGTCTACGCGTGTGACGTCATGCAGTCAGATGCCATCTTGTGATGACATCCTCACATTTGCTCGTCGGCAAGGACCTACAATGCACTTTATATTTCTGGGTTATCACGAGTGTGCATGTTTTGTTAAGTGTCCTAAAGTGTGCATTGTTGGCTATGTACCAATCTCTTCTCAATACACATTGATTCATCTTCCATCTTCTTTGACCGCATGTGGAGTGGTCCTCTATTGTCGCTGCACACATTGTAAATAAATGTACTTGGTTCCAATTCGAAGAAGTTGCTTATTGGTACTGTCTATATTTATGCATGTGTGACAAAAAGAATATTAATACTGTAATCTGACTATGACTAAACAAGGACATCAGCACAAAATAAGTCATGTATTTGGAGGCCATCTTGTGATGACATCTTCACGATTGCTCATCGGCGAGTGACTTCAGTGCCCGTTGTAGCTCCGTGGTGTACAATGCTGTCATATTATATTAAGTGTCCTGAAGTGTGCATAGGGCGAGAAACCAGAGGGTGTCTCACCCACTAACTAGTCCCCGGAGGATCTGTCGTACAGGACACAGACATCGCTTTTGGATCCAGTTCCCGGGGATGGACCAATGTAGGAGGATCACCTGGGTGAGGGGTCTTCGGGGAGTGGGAGTGGGACACTGGATGGTGAGTCACAGAATCCCCTCCTTGAAACACATTCATTCCATCCTACCAAGTAGGATATTTAAGAAACTGAACCCCCCCCCCTTTCACAACATGAACACATTCTCACGGATAGCCCACCATAAGGGAAAACAGACTAACACCCGAGCCGTATTCTGATGTGTCCCAATACAATGTTCAGGCGAGGTCAGGCAATTACTGACCATCACACACATGTGACTTCCATTACACTTCCCCAAATGGATAAAAGACGGTGCACGAGAACACACTTTGAGGCAAAGCACACGAGGAAACCATTCCAAGATGGCAGTTTACCGAGAGATGAAAGACGGCAAAATAGAAGGGGATTGCAAGGAGGGATGTTCCCTTGACCTTTTTGACAATAAACCGTTACTTTCATGAGACCTAGAGAATAGAAAGCGTAAGACCAGGAAACCAAGCTGAAGAATCCTGTATTGTGTGTCGGACGTACCCGGGGCCCTTCCGCATCGAGAATCAAGACAGGAAGAATCAGCAGCTGCCGTGGTTCTGATTTTGGATCCAAGAACAAAGCAGAGTCAGTGAAATCAACACAGCTGGTGAGTTGGGGAGACTGATACAAGACCGGTCTGTGTTGAATCCAAGGCTGCAAGCAGCAACTTTTGTATGGCGAGCGCTGGAATGAACATTGTTAAAATGCGTGTGATAAGAGGCACAAGTGAAATTAAACTACTGATGAGTGATTGAACTTTGAAACAAGCTACGATACCTTTGACAGAGTGGTCTGGCACCGCGTGGGTGCTCAATCGAAGCTCTCTGTAAGGTGCCCAGCTGAGGAGTGATGAAAGTAGATACGTTTGATTCGAGCCCGGCAGAGGGAGATCATTTGAAAGTGAACGAATAACTGTGAATCGAAGTGGTCATGCGACGTGTCAAGCAAAAAAACCCTGCGCATAGTCGAAAGTCTTCGATTTCGATGAAATAGCAAAAGTTTGTAAAAGTACATGATTTTGGTCCGAGCCCGGCAGAGGGAGATCAATTGAAGGTTTTGTGTTTAAAGCGGACCCGAGCCCGGCGACTTTTCCCTAGGCAACCATTTTCTCAACTTTATTCCTCTCCCACTTTGTGTATTTCATGTAGTTCTGCCTTTCATGAACCCGGCTCTCATTCCTCAGCTTTTTTCCAGTACTTTTCTCATTAGTACTGGGATGAGTTTTATTTGAGTTATGAGTGTCTCTTTAGTATCCAGTAATCCCATTGCCCAAATTATCTTTTCTTTCGAGGGGTAATGTTACTAGTAAGGTTCCTGGACTCTCTTTCTGCTGGTTCTTGGCTCTGCGGCTCACTTGTCATGTCGTCTGTTTCCCGTGCATTTCGTTGTCGTCTTCTGAATGGGCACACACATTTGACAAAGTTAACATAGGAAATAGTAGCGAGAACCAAAAGTTAGCGGTGCTAAAATCTCAAATGAAAAGAGGGGAAAAAGAAAAAAAGGTTGTAGAACGTTTAGAAAGCCCCAATAGTTAAAGTGACTATGAGGGCTGCAAACGGTCTCCTCACAAACATGTTTAGAGAAAGGAGAGAAGATAGAGTATTTTATCTAGATTTTTCCTATACCGAATGTAACAAACAGTAACACATAAGCATAAGTAGATACATTAAATGAATTGAACTGCATTGGAGCTTGACTGGCTTACGCAGGCTCTGCGTTCTGCCTCGACCCCAACGTAGGGTGGTGTGGAGCGTGCACACCTCCCTAGCCTCTTGGGGAGAAGGGACAAATTCCCTCAATTCGTACCTCATAAATTGGACATAGGCTAGTGCATAACGTTGGTGCTCTGGTGTAGATAATTTTAGGCCTTTCATCAACATAGTTAGTGCTATCCTTATCTAGTAGCAGCAGTTGCCAGTGTTTCTTCAGTGTTTGGTACATCATTGAAATATTTCTATTGTATTGTATTATAAAACTCACTTGTTGTCTATTTCTTTTCGCATTACCTGATTTTGTTGTGTTAAGTGTCAATAATTCTTGTCTCTGTTTGTCTAATGCGTTTTTGTGCATTAGCAATGTTGGACTTTTTGTAGCCTCTCTTAATAACCCTGCTTTCTATGAACTTGAATTCTTTATTTCTCTCAGTTTCTTCACTGCAATTTCAAGAATCTCTTATATATTCTCGCATTGTGATATTTTTGATATTCATTCTTCTATGGCAGCGATTGGCATGAAGTACAGAATTCACCAGAGTTCTTTTTATGTATGTTTTGGTTTGTATTGTGTTATCTCTGATATATGTTTAAGTCCAGGTATGATATTCCCGTTCCGCTGTGATTCTCTGTGACTTGCATTCCAAAGTCATTGTTATTTAGATGTTTATTGAATTCTTCTAGTTCTTGTTCTGTTCCTTCCAATATTAGGAGGACATCGTCAGTATAACAATGTAATTTTATGATGTTACTGTTGAATCTCACAACGGTCAATACGAGCATCATTTTGAAAAGGCCCATAAATAAATTGGATATGGTGGGTGCAAAGCAAGCCCCCATAGTTTCTCCTGAGATTTGTTTGTAGTAATCTCCATCAAATAAGAAAATGTTGTTTGCTAGTGTGAAAATAATCAATTCTTTGATCCTTAAGTATTGGGACATGTAGGTTGCTGATTTATCCTTGAAAAAGTAGTCCAGTGCTTGTAGTGCTATATTGTATCCTATTGAAGTATTAAGTGCTGCTACATCATAGGTCATATATATCTATGTTACCTATGATGTAGCAGCACTTAATACACTTAATATATATAGTACACGGCCCGCAGGAGCGGGCGTGTAGTTATGGTTAAGTTGCTAAACTCATAGGAAGAGCACTTTTTCAGCGGCTTATATCTCTGCTCCCCCTGGAGGAATCCTCACCAAACTTTGCAAAAAGAAGTATATGGCTGACTCTGAATTTCTTTGCCAAGTTGGGTGAGGTTTCTTGCAGGGGGGGCAAAGTTGTAGGGGGGTCCCAATTTTTGTTTTCCATAGACTGAATGGGGAAAAACTTTGCGCACGGTTACAGCCCGAACGGCTGGACGGATTTTCACCAAATTTGCGGCAGGAGCGGGGGCTTGTGTCAGAAAGTGTGCTTTTGTGTGTTTGGTGGAAATCTGACCAGTACTTTTGTTGCAAATGACTGAAATGTACGTCCCAAAAAATTAGTGATGTTTGGGTCCGCTATGCAGACCCATTTCCCTGTTCGCTCTGCGGACCGAAGTCTCATTGGCCTGCGGCACGCTGTGGTGTCGGGGAACTTTGGACGCAGCCAGTTGTTGGCTGGAGGGAAGCGTGCTGTGCGTCAAAGTTTTTGGGAAACGCTGCCATGGTGTATCGGAGGACGGTGCGCCGGCAGAAGGGTCTGCAAAATATACCGTATGCCATGTGTTGGCCGCAAGAAGGGAGGGAAAGAGTGGGGGAGTAAGAAGTGGTTAATGGGACATATGTAAATAGGGGGAAGAAGACTGAGGAGTGGCTGCAGTATTAGTGCGTATTGTGTCAATACGCGGGTACCTAGACAGCCAACTACTTTGTGTGGTGATTGTAAACAGCTGTCGTAACGGCCGGATAGCTCGTGACGTGACCTGTTGGCAGCGACCACTTTCCGTGGTGAGGGGTGGCAGGTGAATTTCAGAAGATGAGTGAATTGCTCATGGCATAGGCTGGGTGGGAGCGCAGATGCCTGTGCTATGTGGATGGATAGCAGTAGTTGGGCACATGGTGGCATGCATGGGTGCATGATGTATCGGTGGGTCTGTTGAAGGATTAGACTATTGGGTGCATGGCCGAAGGCCGTAGACCGGCGGCCATGCACTGAAGAGCCTAGGGTTTGAGCTCACACACCGTAGCAATGCATGGCAGACTCTGTATCCGGTAGGGGGGGGGGGAGTGCGTGCATAGTGTGGTGTATGCAGATTTTTTGGAGTAGGTTTACTGTTGTGAACAGTATGTGGGTAGGTTGGCAGTGACACAAAACTTAGTGAATGGAAGTCGGTACATCCGTAGTATGTGAATGACAGTGCGCAGTGGTGCAGAAGACAGTGTTTTATTTTTCCAATATGGTAAATGTTGCAATGTAGTGCTGGATAGCTCAATGGCTGTGCAGAGGTTGGGTATTAGTGCTGGTGGGAGTGTTGTGTATGTGGATTGTGTTAGTTGGTGACATGGTGACATGCATGGTGACTTTACGTTGGGGTGGCTGTGTGCAAGGCCTAGACTATTGGGTGCATGGGCGAAGGCCGTAGGCTGGAGGCCATGCACTTAAGAGCCTAGGCGTTGAGCAGAACGACAGCACTAATTTATTGTTGACTCTGCATCCTGTCAGTATGGTAGAGGGTATGGTTGAAGGGCAGCTTATATGTGCTTGGATAGTGTGCTATTTGCAGATTGCTTGCAGTATGGGCAATGTTGTGAGTAGTTTGTGGTTTGGTTGGCAGTGACACAGTACTTTCTGAGTGGAAGTGGGTAAGACAATAGTATGTGAATGAAAGGGGGTAGGGGTTCTGGAGACAGTGTAATGTGAGTACATTATGGTGACTGTTGCATTTAACGCTGTGCATATGCATTGCGATGTGGACGTTGGGTAGGAGTGCTGGTGCCATTGGTGCATAGTGGTACGTGGTGAAATGCTGACATGATTGGTAGAGTTACGGTGCAGGGAATGTGTGCAAGGAGCACACCCACTGCAGCCTTGCAGGTTTGACAGTGCATTAGGCACAGGGTGGTGATGTTTGGAGAATGGTGTACACGTGCTACAGCAGCACAAGTGAGTTTCAAAGGGTGTATTGTGCGTTTACTACAGACTTCATCCTTGGAAACTGGGACGCTGTTCGCCTTGGAGGGGGCATACTGTTAGGACTCTCCGCAATTCCTGGTCTTTGTGGCAGCGTTGGAGGCGGCAACATCCTAATGGCATCTTTACCCCCTTGAGATGGAGGTTCCTCAATGGGACTTTTTTGTCCTCCACGCAGCTTTCTAGCCTTGTCCAAAATGGCTGCTGCAGTCTGTTGTCGGGGCAACGATACGCGTTGTAGACACTATTTTTGCAGAACAGGAACTCAGCCTGCTGCGTTGCTTCTCACTACTTGGCCCTTGCTACGCCCTGCTGCTGTTTCCCTTTTGCTTCTGTTCTAGCTGTCATGTCCTCTGTTGCCTCCTGGCTTCTTGAGTTTTCAGCCTCCGTGCCGGGACCCCTGTTTGCTTGTTTCCACCTACCTTGGGACCCTGCTCCTCCGGCACTCTGCCTTTGGCATCGCTGGGTCCGGCTCCTCCCTTCTCGCTGCCGTTCTCTTTGCTCCTGGTGCTTTGGCTTCACTGGGTCAGGCTTGTCCCTTCTCGCAGCCGCAAGCCTTGTTGGGTCCTGTCTCCTCCGGCACTCTGCTTTTGGCATTGCTGGGTCGGGCTCCTCCCTTCTCACTGCCGTTCTCCTTGTTTTGCTTTCTCCCGCTTTGGACTTTCTTCATGCTTGTTTCTGAGTTCCTATTCCAACTCTCGGGTTGTTCCTTCTTTGGCTCTCGCGCTGGTTTCCCTTGTGATTCTCCTTGCTCTTTTCTCCTGCTCACTCTCCTTGTTACATTTGTACTGCATATCCCCTTTGATATGATATGATAGATAGGTTATTTATAATGCGCTTAATACCGAGAGGTTTCTAGGCGTGGACCCGGGGATCGAACCTGTGTTGCTCTGTGTTGTCTTGCTTCCAAGGCGAGCACGTTGCCCCTGAGCTATCCTCCCTATTGCTCCTGTATTGCATTACGGCTATCCTACAATCCGACTGGACTGCAAGACATTCCATCTTCCAGACCTAGTAGAATGAGGGTTTTATTGCCGGTGTGGTTTACCCCTACTTTTTGGGCTTGGCCTGGTGATTACAACCGTCTCAATTTTTCTTTCGGAAGGCAAGTTGTTACCAAGACTTTGGGCCTCATTACGAGTCAGCCGGTCTGGAATCCGGTTATTCCGTGACGATGGTGACACCGTTTCCGCGCGCAACACACCAAGACGGAAACAGTGTCACCGTCGCCACGAAAACACCCACGGACATACAACCACAAAAAGCAGTGCAAAACCCGTGTCCGCCACCGCTGTCACGGACACGGAATCACGGGAAGTAGAAATGCTGTGACCGTGAAAAAAACGGAAACAGAGAGGCGGCCCTTATTTAAAGCACAATCCACTACCATCCTCAGACACCACAGGTCAGATCACCTCCCTGAGACTGAGAATACATCTACCACCATGGCATCCAGGATTCCAGCACGTAGACGGCGAAAGCAGCGCTTCAGTGAGGCCGAGCTGACAGTACTGGTCGAACACATTGTGGAGCATGCAGAAATGCTCTTCAGCGCAGACCAGCGGCGCTCTACCCAGCAAAGCCACAAGGAGGTGTGGGCCGAAGCAGCACGCAAGTGCACAGAGGTCGGGGTGACGACACGCACTGTGAAGGACTGCCATAAGAGGTGGGATGACCTCAGGCTCAGGGTGCGCAACCTCATCGCTGCACACCGCCAGCACAGCACTGGCACCGGTGGAGGCCCTGCATCCCCTCTCCAGTTGCAGTCGTGGGAGGAGCGCTGCAGCAGTGTCCTGCACCTCGAGGGCATACACGGCATCGGAGAAGCAGAGGCAGGAGTGATCCCACCTGCAGATGCTGCTAAGTGCACAAAGTACAGAGCCATAAGTGTGAATGCACCCCAGGAGTAACCCAATGGACCCACTGACAACCGCCCCCCCGCCCCCAGCCAGGGCAGGAGTAACCCAATGGACCCACTGACAACCCCTCCCCCGCCCAGCCAGGGCAGGAGTAACCCAATGGACCCACTGACAACTCCCCCCCACCCCCAGACAGGGCAGGAGTAACACAATGGACCCACTGTCAACCCCTCCTCCACCAGCCAGGGCAGGAGTAACCCAATGGACCCACTGACATCCCCCTCCACCTCCAGCCAGGGCAGGAGTAACCCAATGGACCCACTGACAACCCAGATGACAAGTAACACACCCCCAATGCGTGCCTGAGTAAAAGCAGAGACACACACACCTGAGTGCATCAACAGTCATATGTGTGTACATGCAAGTGGTCACGGATCGTTCCGTTTGATGCATGTGATGGCCACATCAAGTAACACCACACAACTAACAGCATGCCCTTTGTATCCCCACAGCGTTGCCAAGTGACTGCGACGATGGCCAACAGGCGACGCAGTGTCCACCTGCACGTGCCCAACGCAGCACTCCTGCCCAGGAGGACTATGCTAGCTGCTCTGGCACACAAGCACCATCTGCATCGGGCACAGATGCACCAGGGGACGCCACCATCCCCATGCAGGCACCCACCATGGCCCCGGATGCCATCCTGCAGCCCATCTGCACTGCTGAGGAGGCTGCATCGAGTGATGACAGTGCCCCGGCCATGCATGCCGAAGTTGTACAACAGGGTGAGGGGGACAACACGGATGAGCTGTCATCCATCCATGGCCTACAGTTCAGCCTCCAAACAAACCACAGCCCCATGCGCTCACCAACGCCCTCCATGGCTGAGCTTAGTACCCGCATGCATCGGATTGAGGAACAACAGGCCACCCTGACGCAGCTCGTGGAAAGGCAGCTGGAGGAGGCCAGGCTGCAGCGTGAAGAGGCCATGCATCAGCGGGAGGAGGCGAGGCTGCAGTGTGAGAGCAATGCGACATCGGTGCATCGGCTCTCCAGGGCCATTGGACGTTTTGCCACGACCATCGTCACCCTGGCACGCCATGTCAGGGAAGGCAACAGTGTGCAATCCAGCATAGCGGAGTCAATGTTGGTTGCCCAGCAGGCGATTCATGGATGTGTGCCCTCAGTCACACCAGCAGTCCCCTCAACCAGCACCACCCCATCAAGCTCTGCCACTGCCAGCCAGCCCACGGAGGCATTCTAGTCGGCTGAGTAGACCCGCCGGCAAGGACACTCCTGCGCATAAGCGCCCCCGGACATAGTGCCATGTGGGGATGGTGATAGACATGACATTCGGGGACACGATGGGTGTATGGGGCTGGGTACTTTTGGGTGGTGGGGGAGGTCCATTAGGGGGTTAGTAGTTTGGGGCCTGGTTGGGGGTGGGTACGTTTGGGTGGTGGGGATGTCCATTAGGGGTTTAGTAGTTTCGGGCCCGGTTGGGGGTGGGTACGTTTGGGTGGTGGGTAGGCACGGGTGGTAGGTAGGCACGGGTGTACAGCTTTCCTACCCAATGCACCTTCTTTCCTGTTTTGTTTACAATATATCACCTTTGAAAAATTCTATAATGAGTGGACATCCGTCATTTCATTTGCAGTCAATCCATTTATTAACCGGCATCGTCATGTCCATGCAATGCTGTCAATGTGCAGTCTCTCAAAAGTAAATGCAAATGAGTGTATCCCGTGCTTGTTGGCCATCTTGTGCACCCCCGGGAGGGAGTGGAGGCATCACATCCCCATCCCCGTCACCATCTTCATCATCAACTCCATCATCATCCTCTGTGTCTGGGGGCAGCAGAATGTTCCTGCGCATGCAGAGATTGTGCAGAATGGCACACACGAGCACAATTTTACCCGTCTTCACTGGGTTGTAGAGCAGTGATCTGCCAGATCTGCTCAAGCAGCGGAACCTGGCCTTCAGTAGGCCAAATGTCCTCTCAATCATGCCACGTGTGCGGACGTGTGCCCTGTTGTACACCTCCTCATACCTGTTCCTTGGCCTCCGTACAGGCGTCATCAGCCATGGCGTGAGTGCATATCCTGTATCACCTACATGGGATGTAAATGTGGGGGACATGTCAGTGTTTGTGGTATCATGTCTTCATCAGATACAGTGCAATCTTGTGTCATCATTCATTCATCCATCCATATGGGCCAAGCAGTGGTCGGACTGGTGGGTGATTACCATTCCTGGGTCATTGTTGTTGACGTTGGCATTTGGACATTGCCCAACGACTTGCTGTGGATATGTAGTTGCCCTTGCGGACAATAGTGGTTGGTAAGTATGTCATTGTGCAGTGATGTACACACATGGAGGAGTCAATCAATAGACTGTGATTATGTGGTCGATGCAGAATGTCTCATGTGCAGGCATCATGTGCATTGGGGGGCAGTGGTGCATAGTGTGGGTGGCTGTATTGAGTGGCTCAAGTTGTATGGGCTTGTGGTAGTATTGGTTGTGTGTCTCATTTGGCAGGGTGTGTACGGGCACACTGTGGCAACCTGTCATGTGTAGCTTTGTGATGTGTGGGTTGTGCTGACTGTCCATTGTATGGGCCGGGGGGTGATGCATGTGCAGTTGTAGCAGCCCACTCACACATGTCATTGCCCTGGACACCCACCCCCCTTCCACAGGGCCTGTGCATTGGCAGTTGTACTCACCCAATAGCCATGTGCTTTGTCCAGCGTAGCGTTCCATGTACCGTGGCAATGTCGAATTCCGCAGGACCAGTGAGTCATGTGTTGATCCCGGGAAACGTGGGCAACAATGTGTTATCACTTATCCGGCGTCACATACCGTCTGTACATTCAGTGAGTGGTACTGTTTCCTATTGCGGTACATCATCTCCATTGCACGTGGTACTGTCAGCTCTATGTGGGTGCAGTCTACTGCACCTATGCAATTTGGCATGGCCGCAATGGCATGGAAGGCCAACTTGGTGGCAATGACCTGGGCAAGTGTACGGGGTAGGGCGATGTGTTCCGACACATGGTGCAGCAGGGCATCCAGTACCTGTCCCAATATTTTTGAAAAACAGGGTTGTGAGAGCCTGTGCAGCTCACCAACAGTGTGCTGATAAGTTCCGGTGCCAAGAAAATGCAGTACTGAAACCACCTTCAAGAGGGGGGGGATTGCGGTCGAAATGCCAATGTGGCTGCTGATGTCGTCCTCAATCATGGTGGTGATGTACATGATTGTTGGACGGTCCAGCCGGTATAATGCGTGGATCTGTCCTGGGGTCAGGTTCCCGGGTGAGGCCCTGATGCGGGGTATTGCAGGCTGCCTGCGGGGTCGTGCCGGCTGCACAATTGGGTTTGGCATGGGTGCAGGGTTTGCTAACTGCCGCCTACGCATTCTCCGCCTCATCTTCCTCTGCACCATTACTGCCACCATGTGCAGTGCTGGCTGTAGGTTCAATAGCCCAAGTCCCAATGCTGCTGCAGCTGCTGCCTGCATAGTTGTGTTTGGAGTTGGACTGGGTGCGGGCCTTTTGTAGGCTCCTAGTGGCCTGCTAGGCTCATTTGGTGCACCTGTGGCCTGATTCAGCTCACCAGGCACTGTTTAACGTCATGTTTGCAGTGGCGGCGATACCGCCATTGTTTCCACTGTCTTTCCGCCATTTTTGTGGCAGTGTTTCCATGTCCGTGATACTCGTGATGCGCATGGTGTTACGTATTGCTGGTAACTGGGGGGTTTCCAGGCTGACGCAGTTTACAGGTGCGTTAACTCTGCGGTGGCGGTTTATGGTGGTGGTATTTCCGGGATCGTAGGTCGGAATTTGCCGATCGCGGAAACGGTGCCGGTATGGTTATACTGGCAACGTTAAGTCTGGACCGGCGGACTCGTAATGAGGCCCAGAGTCTATCATCATCAATCTGCAAGAAATAACACTCAACTCTTTCAGACAAGGTCAGTCTACTGTGTCAAAGTTGCATGATTTGTTACAAAGGTTACAGAAGCGTATAGTCTAAAGTTACGACTAAATGTAGGTCACATTTGGGAAATGAAAGGGTTGTGTAACAAAGTGCAGTAGCAAATGTATGAAAAAGTGATGAAAACCAAGAGAAAACAAATGCCCTACCTTCCCACATTCCCACAGGTGTCCCAACAAAAACGGCACCTCACATGTGGGGGTGCACCTACCTGGGTGCAAATGGAGAATGCTAAACCACTGGTACATCAAATGTCCTGGGGAAGACTGGATTTGGGTTTGTGGACAAGCCACAGATTTGGGCTTGGGTTGTCGCAGCCACCAAGAAAAACAGGGAACCCCATGCTTTCCTGAAAAAAAGACACCTGTGGGAATCCGCAGACATCTGACTTGCGCAAATCGCCCTAGAATGTATTATCCACAAGCCCTGGCAAAGCCGAAATTTAGGAAAAACATTTCAGACATTTCCTACCTTCAAACCACCGAAACACGCCGCCAACAACACATGTCCTACCTTCCCGTGTTCCCATAGGTGTCCCAAGGAAAACAGTACCTCACATGTGTGGGTGCAACTACGTGGGCGCACAGGGAAAAGGCTAAACCACTGGTAACCCCCAGTGTTTTTCGGCAGAGCAGATTTTGCAGGAATTTGCTCTTGTGGACAACCTACAGATTTGGGCCTGGGGTGTTGCAGCCGCCAAGGAAAACAGGGAACCCCATGCATTTTTTAAAAGAATACACCCGTGAGAATTCACAGAGGTCTGACTTGCGCGCATCACCCTAGAATTTATTACCCACAAGCCCTGGCAAAGTCTGAAATTTAGGGAAGAAAACACAATATTTCAGACATTTCCCATCTCCAAACCACCGAAACAGATGGGCAACAACACATGTCCTACCTTCTTGCGTTCCCACAGGTGTCCCAACGAAAACAGTACCTCACATGTGTGGGTGCACCTACCTGGGCGCAAAGGGAAAAGGCTAAACCACTGGTAACACCAAGTGTTTCGGCAGAGCAGATTTTGCAGGAATTTGCACTTGTGGACAGCGTGCAGATTTGGGCCTGGGGTGTCACAGCCACCAAGGAAAACAGAGAACCACATGCATTTCTGAAAAGAAGACACCCGTGGTAATCCATAGAGGTTTGACTTGCGTGGATCGTCCCAGAATGTATTACCCACAAGACCTGGCAAAGTCCACAATTTAGGAAAGAAACCACAATGTTCAGACATTTCTCACGTGGAGACTGCAGAAAAACGCTGCCAACAACACATGTCGTACCTTCCCACATTCCCACAGGTGTCCGGATGAAAACAGAACCTCACATGTGTGGGTGCACCTATCTGGGCGGTAAAGAAAAAGTGTTGACCATCTACAAGTCCAACGGCAGTCCCAGGGAGCCCCGGCATGGGCCCAGTCCGTTCCCAGAGGGAAATTCTGTAATGCTGCCTAGCCAGAGCTCCAGGATGGTCGGGGGTGATGTCCCTGGCCTTGGGTGGCTGTCCCTCGTGTGGGTTGACCGTCCACAAGTCCAGCAGTGGTTTCAAGGAGCCTCGACAGGCTCCCCGTCCTTTCCTCTCCCTGGGACAGCCGCTGCACTTGGGGATGGTCGCCCCATATGGGAGACAGCCGCCCAAGGCCAGGGACATTACCGCCGATTTTCCTGGAGATCTGTCTGGCCTGCGTTACAACTTCTCCCCCCGGGACAGGTTGGGACCCTGCTGGGGATACCGCTGTGCTTGGGGATGGTCGCCCCATATAGGAGACAGCCGCCCAAGGCCAGGGACATTACCCCCGACTATCCTGGAGATCTGTCTGGCCTGCGTTACAACTTCTCCCCTCGGAACAGGTTGGGACCCTGCTGGGGCTCCCTGGGGCTACCGCTGTGCTTGGAGACAGTAGACCCACCTGGGAGACAGATGCTCAAGGCCGGGGACCTCACCTACAACGGTCCTGGAGTTCTTGCCGGCCTGGGTTACATCTTATCCCCACCAGGGAGCCCCGGCAGTGTGCCAATACATCCCCAAAGGGAAAAGCTGTAACGCAGCCCAGCCAGAACTCCAGGACAGTTGGAGTTGATGTTCCCGGCCTTGGGCATCTGTCTCCCATGTGGGTGCACCTTCCCCAAGCACAGCGGCAGTTCCAGGGAGGCCCGGCAGGGTCCCCATCTGTTCCCCAAGGGATATTCTGTAATGCAGCCCAGCAAGTGTTCCAGGATTTGTCTGGGGTGATGTGCCTGCCATGGGCGGCGGTCCCTCATGGGGTTGACCATCCACAAGCCCAGCAGCGGCTCCAGGGAGCCTCGGCAGGGTCCCTGTCCTTTCCTAGAGGAAGAATCTGTAATGCAACCCATCCAGGGAAAAGCTGTAACGCAGCCCAACCAGCCCTCCTGGACGGTTAGGGGTGATGTCCCCGTCCTTGGACATTCATTTCAGATGTGGGTCTACCATCACTAAGCACAGCGGCAGTCCCAGGGAGCCCCAGCAGGGTCCCCGTCCTTTCCCAGAGGAAGAAGCCGTAACGCAGGCCAGCCAGAGCTCCAGGGAGGTGGGGGGTGATGTCCCTGGCCTTGGGCGGCTGTCTCCCATGTGGGTTGACCGTGCCCAAGCACATCAGCAGTTCCAGGGAGCCCCGGCAGGGTCCCTGTCCTTTCCCAGAGGGAAAAGCTGTAACGCAGGCCAGCCAGAACTCCAGAATGGTCGGAGGTGATCCCTCTGGCCTTGGGCGCCTGTCTCCCATGTGGGTTGACCATCCCCAAGTGCAGCAGCAGTTCTGGGGAGCCCCGGCAAGTTCCCATTCCTCCCCGGAGGTGTAATCTGTAACGCAGCACAGCCAGAGGTGCAGCCTGGGCTTGAGGACGGTCAACCCACATGGGAGACAGTCGCTCCCAGGGAAACACCATTGTTCTGCTGTCATGGGGGGCAACTTGTGGCCTGACCATGCAATTGTGTCCCAGCCCACCAAAATACCTCCCCAGACTGTCCACTCCTGCCCACACCACCAACAATCTAGCCCCAGTCCCACCCACCCCACTGACAATGGGCCCTAACCGTAGAATAATAAAAAAACTTTGAATGGATTGTGTCCTTCCACGTATTCCTTATCTTTTGATATTTCCAATATCCATTTTAGCTGCTTCGGATTTGTTTTTCTTCAGCAGGGGGCGGTGTGTGTCGATGCCTGTCCACTCGATGTCCCTCGGAGTCCTCCATCTCGATGTCGACGTCACCGGAGGTGTATATATAGCACGCGCAGCCCCCATTGGCTTCAGTTCCATTTTTCCGCGCTAACGCTTCGGAGACAGTGCGCTTCATTCCTTTGTGAAGAGAAATCTTTGAAAAATCTTTGAAAATCTATGAGTGATATTCGAAAGAATGGCTTCGTCATTGGTGTCTTCCACTCCCAAGTCGGGTTTCAAGAAATGCTGTGACTACAGTTGGAAAATGTCTGTCACGGACTCCCACACAATATGCTTGTGGTTTCTGGGACCAGCTCATCCTTCATCGGAATGTGAGGACTGCCTGTAGATGAGATTGAAAGCCCCGAGAGAGCGCAGAGGGAAGCTCGCGGCAGGTATGACCCATAAATCCCCTTCGACTCCCTCGAAAAAACAAACTTTGGACGAGTTGAAAACTGTTTCTCCTCACCGTAAAAACGATCCTGATTGCGTAGTGGTTCCCACCACTCGTCATCGTCTACACATGGAAAGAAACGGCACCATAGATCACCATCTTCCTCATCTTGAAGTTCTTCTCCGGAACGGGTCGTATGCCCGACTAAGAATGCTTCACCAGCTCAATGGGAACGGTTTAGGCTTAAAATGTTAAAGGTGGTCGAGAATGCAGCCTTGACCCCCTCGACTACACCCAAAAGTCATGCTCCGGTCGAAAGCCCTCAAAAGCATAAAAGCTGTGCGTCTTCGGACCCGGCAGGCAAAACTCCTCGAGAGCGGTCTAAAGATCCCTCAAGTCAGGGAAAAGTCCCTTTGAGGACTGAGTCATCGGCGCCTCCGGCGCCAAGAGACTCTACATCGATGCCTTTGGGGTCAAAAGAAGTGTCATGAGCGTCAAAGTTATGAAAAAAGTGACGCGTCAAGCTCCTTGACGCCACAGGTGTTGAAGTCGTTGACACAGCCATCGAAGTCGACATTTTCGCAGATTTCGGCTCCTTTGTCGACAAACATTTTGACTCCATCGAGTACCATGGAGAATACATATACCCCTTTGCCTAGGGCTGAATATTCTAAGTCACTTTCCTCTATTTATGAGGATGCAGAACCATCTTCAGATGAATCTAGGCCTTTTAGCCTCCAATATGGTACACCATCAATCCCTGAGGCATTAATTTCTGAAGAGTCAAGAATAAAGAATCTGCTGCTAGGACCTGAAGACCCTTGCATATGGAAACAAGGCACAATCACCATACACTAGTGATACGACAGACACGAGGTTCGATTTCCAAGTACTAGGGTTTATTGCAAAGCAAATATTTTCTCAGTCGACCGACTGAGGTCTTACGTCTTGCAACGTGTGTCACCTAGACCTCGTGAGACGCAAGAGAGAGAACATTCTACAACAGTATCATATATATGAAAAGACAATCATCCAATCTCTTTGTGACACATCAAAACCGCCCATAATGTCTCTTCTTGAGCTAGGGTTCGGTAATTGACAATTATGCCAGATATGACACATTATGACACGTTTCTTACTCAATCTATATTACTCGTTTTAGCAACAGATGCAATTTGCAGTAAGCAGACAGGTTTCTTTGTTATGAAGAACATAAGGCACTTGTTCAGCAAGGATACTGTGTTCGTAGGAGAGACACATTCTAAAGCGTGTTATCTACTGGTTTCTATTCGTCAACTAGGGGACAGTCTGCTCTAAGAAGAGCCCCGAAGGGGGGCCGCTAGGAAAGTATAATTCATGTTTAATGGCCTGTTTCTCCAGTTTCAGCAAGACCGGCCGGCACCTGGGCGGCTGATTAAATGCCTCTCTGCTCGCCTTCAAGGACTTGTGAGGGAGGAAAACAATGTATTTCTGTACTGTTTGGCATTTCTGTCTGGGCCGATCTCTCAACATGTAGACTGTGGCCTCACTCCGTGCATGAGCTTTTGGAATAAAATACATTTTGCAAAGCGTTTAACAGAAGGGAAGAGAAAGCAAATGGCGGATGTTACACACAAAATGGACGCCCTATTGTTATGCTGACGATTCTCTGTTGGCGATGTAGGGCACTTGATACGATTGGTTTTCGGCCAACATAATATACCTTCTATACTTGGTTAGGGTCATTTCTAGACTTACACTGCAAGAGTGCCTGCATGATGCCAGTGGGTTAGACACCTCACTAGAGGTGGAGTTCGGCAGGTCAGATCCTGGTGATCATGCAGAGGTTACCTACCGGCAGTTGACGGCAAGGGTGGTAGAGTATATGGGTTGGGCTAGACCAAGTCCAGTATTTGAGCACAATGACTTGACCGACATTTTGGACAAGGGACCTCAAGCAGACCCTATTGTGCTGTTCCATGCATCTTTGCAAAAGTACATGGCTACCAATTGGGAGGCACCTGAACTCAATCCAGCAGTCAACAAGAAGTTGACCTCAAAATGCAGGGTATCAAGCAGTGACCCTTTTTATCTATCAAAACACCCGACACCAGAAAGTCTGGTAGTTCAAACTGCCACCTCAACCAATAGACATAATGCCTACCCTACTATCCCACCTGATAGGGATGACAAGCGTTACGATGGCCTTTTTCGGCTGGAAGTATGGCCCTAAAATCGGCTAACGCCCCGCCCGTGTTGGCAAAGTTCACTCACACCCTTTGGGAGTGAATATCCATGGTGGCTGACCATATCTAAGAAGGGGAGGAACAAGGCAGATTTTTAAACACAGTCAAGGATGGGAAAGATGCGATGTGTGAATCCCTCCAGACTGGTCTCAACTCGGCTGACAGTATTATCAGATCTATGGCGGGCTAGTACAGTTTGGTGCACGTTTGCCTGGTTGAGAAAGTCGGGATTTGTTCCAGACGTACAGTCCAGACTGCTCAACATGCCTTTTGATGGTACTCATTTATTCGGAAGCAAGGCTGATGAAAGTTTGGAGAAACTACAGACTTCAAAGGCAACAGCCAAATCACTTGGTGCTGTGATCAGATAACCTCTAAGTCGACCCCCAGTTATGCCCTGTAGGGGTAGGTCCTTTCGTGACTACTCCACATTTGGAAGGGGCAGAGGACAACCAGTTCAAAGAGGCCAAAGAAGATTCCCCCGTGGTTGACGGGGAAGAGGTAATAAGACAGCAGCAGCAGCGGCTCTTTTACCATCAGCCGCTGTGTCAGCCACCCCAAAACCTCTCTGAGGACTTAGTTCACAAGACCCCAGTGGGAGGCAGACTGTCAAAGCATCTGACAGAATGGCAGGCTATTACTTCAGATGCATGGGCATTGGAGACAGTTGCCCAGGGGTACTGCCTTCCCTTTCTAAAAAAGTCTGAGACTCATCCACCGGGGAACAGCTCTTACAAAGTTACAGATCCACTCTTTATGCAGGAAACACAAACCCTGCTAGAGAAAGGTGATATAGAGCCAATATCTGTAGCGGAGAGGAACAAGGGTTGGTACTCCCTTTATTTCCTAATTCCAAAAAAGAACAGAGGATTGAGACCTATTTTGGACTCAAGAGACTTGAGCAAGTTCCTTGGGAAGGACAAGTTCAAGATGGTAACCCTTTCTCAGATCCTTCAGGCCCTCCAGCTTCAGGATTGGATGGTATCATTGGACCTTCATGATACTTACTTTCATGTGCCGATCCATCACAAGCACAGACAGTACCTGAGGTTCGCCATTGGCGGGTCTCACTATCAGTTTCAGGTTCTGCCATTTGGGCTGACCTCCTCCCCGAGGGTTTTCACCAAGTTGATGGTGGTTGTGGCAGCGAGTCTCGGAAGAGGGGGAATTCAGGTTTACCCTTACCTGGATGATTGGCTGATCAGGGCCAGTTCTCCCGAACAGGCTTTGGAACATCTCAGCTCCACCTGTCACTTCCTTCACAGATTGGGCTTCTCCCTCAACTTCAAGAAGTCTCAGATGATACCATCTGAAAGGCTCCAGTTCATTGGAGCAATCCTGGATGCATCCCTGGGCAAAGCCTACCCACCAGAGGTGAGGTCTTAAGACATCTTACAGATGGTGACCAAATTCCAGAATGACCAGCATCTACCAGCCTTTGATTTTTTTTTTTTTGAGGTTGCTCAGCCGTATGGCTTCCTGCATTTAACCGGTGCCAGAGGCTCGCCTGAGAATGATATCTCTCCAATGGGCTTTCAGGACTCAGTGGTCCCAATTCTCAGGAAGGATGTCAGACCTCCAACAAATTCTGAGCAGAAACTCACAGGACCTTCGGTGGTGGGCCTGCCGGGAGAACATCTTGAAAGGAGAACCGTTTTGGAAGCCATGGCTGGAAATAACAGTAGTGGCGGACGCCTCACTCACGGGGTGGGGAGCCCATGTCAACGATCTGACAATCAGCGGTCGTTGGTCTCCATCAGGGCCCAAACTACACATCAACCTTTTGGAGCTGAGGGTAATCAGACTACCGCTGAAGACCTTTTTGCCATCTGTACGGGGAAAGAATGTCCTAATAATGACGGACAACACAGTGGCCATGTACTACCTCAACAAAAGAGGAGGTGTAGAGTCACTTCCACTGTGCACAGAAGCAATGCAGCTCTGGTTCTGGGCGATACAAGAAGGAATCTCCCTATTGGCAGTTCACCTAGCCGGAGGGGAGAATACAACAGTGGATGCTCTGAGCAGGCAGAGCACAGTCTCACACGAGTGGGAACTAGCTCAGGAAGTCCTTCAAGTGATTTTCACCCTTTGGGGAACCCCTCAAGTGGATCGGTTTGCGACTAGTGTCAACCGGAAGTGCGAACTGTACTGCTCATGGGTAATTTCCCCCAAGAGAAGCTCTAGGAGACGTGTTCGTAGTGGACTGGGATTGTCCACTTCTGTACGCGTTTCCTCCAATCCCCATTATTCCTCACGTGATCAGGAGGTTGAGAAAGTTCAGAAAATCCATGATCCTAATTGCCCCGGATTGGGCAGGAGGACGTGGTACCCGGACCTTCTGGATATGTCCATCTGCCCTCCAATACGTCTTCCACAAAGAGAGGAACTTCTCTCGCAAGAGGAGGATTGGGTTCTCCATCGGGATATCAGGACGCTCAGCCTTCACGCATGTTTTCTGAAAGGCTGAGATACAAGGATTGGGATCTCCCGGAAGACGTAATGGAGATTTTGCTTTCGGCCAGAAGACCAGCAACTAAGTCTTTGTACCGCTGCTGTTGGAACAAATTCTACAGCTGGTGTAGAGATAAGAATGTTGATCCATTTATATGTAATACACTGATGGTGTTATCTCTTTTGTTACACCTAGCTAATCTGGGGCTCCATATTGGTACCATTAAGGGATATCTGGCAGCGCGTTCTATATTTAAGGGCACTTCAGTCTAATTTCTAAAGGGATTGACAAATGTTTTCCCCCCAATCCCTTTTCAAGTTTCGATTTGGGATCTGAACTTGGTGTTGAAGTTCATGATGTGTGCTCCTTTCGAGCCTTTACACTCCTGTACTTTGAGGCTACTAACCCTGTTAACCATATTTTTTAGTAGCTATTACATCTGCCCAAAGGGTGAGTGAGGTTCAAGCTTTATCCTGCAATCCTCCTTAAACTATTTTGTATAAGGATAAAGGTGGTGCTAAAGCTAAAACATACCTTTCTACCTAAAATTGTCTCTGAATTTCATCTGACACAGATGATAACTTTACCATCTTTTTACCCCCCTCCTCACCCTGGGAAGGAAGAGGAGAGGCTTCACAGGCTTATCCCTAAACGTGCACTAAGCTTCTCTATCACCAGAATGGTAAACTTAAAACAGGATGATCAATTATTAGTCGGCTATTCAGGCCCCAAATTGGGTATGGCTATCAACAAATAGACATTATCAAATGGATTATAATGGCAATATCAGAATGCCACAGTCTGGCAGGAAAAGATCCTTCAGAAGGCCTACGGGCTAATTCGACCAGAGGTATGATATGATATGGCATTTATAACGGGCCTATACACAAGTGTTTCAAGGTGCGATGAGGCAAGGGAGGGGGAACGGAGGGAAGACAGAGACAACAATCTTACTAGGCCAGGTGACATTGTGATTGTGCAGAGGAAGTGGAAAAAGTGCAGGGTGAAGGGGAGGAGGCAATGCAGTGCATAGGATAAACAGTAAATAAATAAGATACTAAATAAATAAAAGTGCCGCTAGCTGGTGGCAAGTGAAAGTGCAGACATCAAGTGTCAAGTGCTGGTAGGGGGCTGTAGGGATACAGAAACAGTCCCTGAGTGCAAGGGTTGCTGGGGGGCAGTGTAGGTGTGCAACTGGCAGAGAGGGGACCTGGGCCCGAGATCAGAGGGTAGCCAGGTAACCAGTGCAGCTTCAGGTTCAGCCAGGAGATCAACAGGGGAGAGAAGGAGAGAAAGCAGAAGCAACGAGGAAGGTCTTGAGGTGCTCCTGTAACCAGAGATGGTTCTCCTCAAGTTTCAGAGAGGCAGGGAGGCTGTTCCAGAGGGAGGCCCCAGTAAAAGAAAGAGCTCTACCACCAACCTGTTGCTTGGAGAAGCGACTGACCCTGAGGGAGTTGGAGGTGGATGAGACGAGAGCTCGAGACAGAAGATATTAAGGAAGAGAGTGCTGAAGGTATTGAGGCTCCACACCCCAGAAGGCCTTGTGGACAATGCTGAGGGTTTTGAACTTAATCCTCGCCACCACTCGGAGCCAGTGCAGGGATTTCAGTCCTGGAGAGATACGATCCCTGGGCTTGAGGCCAAGGACAAGTCTTGCAGTCCTGTTTTGGATGAGTTGCAGAGGGCGGAGAGCAGAGGCAGGCCGCTTCAGAAAGAGGCTGTTGCAGTAGTCCAGCCTAGAGAGAATCAGAGCTCTGGAGACAGTGAGCTTCTGGAGGTAGGAGAGGAAAGGAAGAATACCTTTGAGGAGGTGCAGCTGGTAGTGTGACTTCTTAGAGACGTCAGAGATGTGAGGAGAGAAGCAGAGTGTGGAATCAAAGATGACCCAGAGGTTTTTAGCCTCACAGGTAGGAGCAAGGAGAGGGCCAAGAGAGGCCAGCCAGAGAGTCACAGGAAAAGAGGGAGCAGGTGTGCCGATGAGGACAAACTCTGTCTTACTGGCATTAAGGCAGAGATCATTGGCGGCACACCACTCCTGGATAGCAGACAGACAGTCAGAGATGAGAGAAGGAGACGAGGTGGAAGAAGGGAGCCTGAAAATGAGTTGAGTGTCATCGGCATAGCACTGAAAGTTGGGACAGAGAGTGGCAATGCAGTGGGCAAGAAGTGCCAGGTATTGGTTGAACAGCCAGGGAGAGAGGTTAGACCCCTGGGGAACACCACACGTAGAGATAGAGATAGAGGAAAGGAAGGTCCCAAGTTGGACTTGGCAGGGTCGATTGGAGAGGAAAGAAGTCAGCCGAGACAGAGCCTGATTGGTGATACCCAGGTTATCACAGAGACGGTTGAGCAGGATGGCATGGTTGACCGTGTCAAAGGCAGAAGACAGATCAAGTAAGACAACCAACAGATTCAGTGTGGAGATTAAGCTGGCAGATGGCCAGGTTATCAAGGAGTTTGCCCAGGAAAGGAGTGATGGAGATTGGGCGATAGTTTGCCGGGCAGGAAGGGTCGGCAGAGGGTTTCTTAAGAAGAGTGTGCACAAGGGAGTGTTTCAAGGGGGAAGGGAAGAATCCAGTGGCAAAGGAGTGGTTGCAGAAGTCAGCCAGGGCAGGAGCCAGGGTGTCAATGTGGTCCTTGATGGTTTTGCAGGAACAGGGGTGAACCTGTTTTGACAAGACTTTCATAGATCAGACTTGTCTAGAAACCTTGTCTGGGGAGAACAGGGAAAAGGCAGAGAAGGAGGGGGGAGAGGTTGCTGAAGAAGGGCCAGAGCAAGAGCAGGGAGTAGAGGGAGGAGAGGGAGAGGAAGAGAGAGAGGACAGGATGTCCTGAGATTTTTAGATTAAATGAGAAGACAGGGCCGTGCAGAGGGCCTGGGAGAGGACAGGAGAGTTAGAGACTTCAGCAGGATTGGCCAGCTCCTTGCAGATTTTAAAGAGTTCGGCCGAGTTGTGAGATGCTGAAAAGACGCAAGCTTGGATGTGGGCTCTCTTCTTGGTGCTGACAGAAAGCCGGTATTGCCTTTGGAGCAGGCGACAGGCCAGTTTGTCAGAGGGTGTACCGGAAGCACACCATTTCCTCTCAGCCACCCTGCACTTGTGTTTAAGGGTGACGAGGTCTGAGTCGTACCATGAGTTGCACTTGGCTTTGGGCTTCAAGCGGATCCTCATGACAGGGGCAAGAACATCTAGAGTATCGCATATAGCAGAGTGGAGCATGGAAAGGGCTGTGTCAGTGTGTGAGTCAGACAAGCGTGGGGGTGGGGGGTGAGGAAGTGGCAGCAAAAGCCTCAACTGACAACACGCTTAATCGGTCGGATAACCGAGAAGGTAGGTGGCAGTGCTGGGGTAGGCTTGGCCTGAGGGGTAGATAGGGTGAGCTGGGAGGAAAGAAGAAAGTGATCACTCCAGGAGAGAAGAGTGGTGAGAGGGATAGAAAGGGGAAGATCTAAAGATATCAGAACATCCAGCCTGTGCCCTGTAGAGTGAGTCGGGCCAGAGGGGAGAATAGAGAGTGAGGGAGTCGCAGAGGTCATGAAAGAGTCCAGAGGAAGGACAGGAAGCATCCAGGTGGATGTTAAAGTCTCCAAGAAGGAGGAGTCGAGTGGTTGAGGCCGGGAGGGAAGAGGAGAGGTCAACCCACTCAGAGAGGAATGAGGAGATCTGACCAGGTGGCTGATAGATGGTAGCCACAGTAAGGGAATGGCCAGGAGAGAGAGCGAGCCTGCAGACGAGGCATTTGAAAGATGAGTAGGACTGCGTAGGAATGACAGAGGCAGGAATCCACTCAGGGAAGATCAGGGCTACACCCCCTCTGGAACGGTGGGATCTGGGCACGGAGAGGATCTTGTAGGCTTCAGGGAGGAGAGTGTCAAAGCTCGTGACATAGCTGGACGTGAACCAGGTCTCGGTGAGACCGAGGACATCGAGATCAAGTTCCTCCAGGAGGCGGCAGATGTCAGAGGATTGTTTGACAGCAGAGCGAGAGTTTGGAGTGGCAATATGGAGAAGGTTGCCGTCCTTGAAAGACTTCCTGGGAGGAGTACAAATCGGAGGTACGCCCTGCGGATGTGTGGAAGAAGCCTGAGGGGGGCAGAAGAGGAAGAAGGAGAGGGCAAGGTAGCCAAGGAGGAGACAGCAGGGGGAGGGCGAGGAAGCCGTGGAGGGGGGAAGAGGGAGCAGCAGGAGAAGAAAGGAAATTGATGAGGCGCGGGAAGCGTCTATCAAAGAGGAGAAGGCTGGTTTGAAGGCCTTGGACCAAAACGGTACCATTCAAGTACACATTAATGATGACCTTAGAGGAGTGGGCAGTGGCTAGGAGGGCCTCCCACCGGTTGCCACCATTAATGGGGGAAGAAGAGAAAGGGGAGAGCACAGAGACCATATGAAGAGTCCATAGGTCTAGCGAGGGAACGACAAAGAGGATGTCAGTGAGGGTTTGCCTGGAGGAAGCACTGGTATAGGTGTCAGCGATAGGGAGGCCTGGGTTGGAGACCAGGACAACCTTTTTAAACTTCTTCCTACCAGATTTATTGAGGAGAGCAGGATAGTCGATCGAGAAGCAGTTAGAAAAGATGGGAGAGACAGAAAGCACCATAGAGTAGGTAGGGAGAGCAGAGAAGAGGAAAGACTGTGGGAGGGAGGAACACTAGGGAAGGACACAAGGAGGGGCGCAAGCAGACGAGACAGAGACGAGACAATAGCAGACGCATTGAACAAGCGACAGGAGTTTTAGATAATGGTAGAAAATTTGCTAGATGAATGCTTTGCTAGGAGGCAAAACCAAGAATGGCGCTACTCCCAATGCAATTTAAATAACGGAGGGAAACACACCTAAGTCTGAGAGTCCTGTAAGTGGGTAAAAGGCCTAGTTTTCACAATGCAGTTTTTTTTTAAATACTTTCACAGTATAATTTAAATAATGGAGGAAAATCACACCTACTTCTGAGAGTCCTTTAAGTGGGAAAAGGCCTAGTTTTCACAATGCCATTATTTAAATACTTTCACAGTGCAATTTAAATAACGGAGGAAAAGAACCCCTAAGTTTGAGAGTCCTGTAAGTGGGGAAAAGGCCTAGTTTTCACAATGCAATTTTTTTTTAAATGCACACACTGTGCAATTTATATAACAGAGGAAAACACACCTAAGACTGAGACCCCTGTAGGTGGGGTAAAGGCCTAGTTTTCACAATGCCATTATTTAAATACTTTCACAGTGCAATTTAAATAACGGAGGAAAAGCACACCTTAGTCTGAGAGTCCTGTAAGTGGGGAAAAGGCCTAGTTTTCACAGTGCCATTTTTTTTTACATACACACACGCAGTGCAATTTAAATAATGGAGGAAAACGCACCTAAGTCTGGGAGTCCTGTAAGTGGGGAAAAGGCCTAGTTTTCACGATGCAATTTTTTTAATACTTTCACAGTGCCATTTAAATAACAGGAAAAACACACCGAAGTCTGAGAGTCTGCTACATGGCCAGGTAATCAGGGTAGAGTGGAGGCTCTATTCCTAACCCAGGCCACTCCTACCTTACTTAGTCGCTGCTGGATGACGGCTGGCAACTGGCTTCCCCTGCTGACACCTGCAGACACGATATGGAGCCGCCTCAGTAGGAGCCAACCTTTTCCTACGGGCGCTTAGCCACAAGGGCTGCATGGGCAAGGGGGCTGCCCTGGGTAGGGCAGATATGACCAGAGATCTTACCAATCAGGAGTGGAGGAGCCGGCTGGGAGGAGGGAGTGAGGAGGAGAAAGTGGGAGCGTGGGAAGAGGGAATGGAGAAAGGGACCAGGTAGGGCCAGGGGGCACAAGGACTGCCTCAGAAAAATCGAGTCAAGTGCACGCTGCACTCACCTGCTCACGCCAAGAAGGAAATGGCGAGCAGAGTGCAGTGCTGGCAATAGGATTGCCAACGGAGGGTCAGAGACCCAATCACAGTGGAGGGGCCAGCTGGGAGGCGGGAGGAGGGAGGAAGGAGGAGGAAGGTGGGGCGGGGAAGAGGGAATGGAGAACGGGACAAGTTAAGGCCAGGGGGCAGAAGGACTGCCGCAGCTAAATCGAGTCAAGTCCCAGGAAGGACAAAGAGCATGCTGCACTCACCTGCTCACGCCAAGAAGGAAATGGCGAGCAGGGTTCAGTGCTGGCAATAGGATTGCCAACGGAGGGTCAGAGACCCAATCACAGTGGAGGGGCCACCTGGGAGGCGGGAGGAGGGAGGGAAGAGGAGGAAGTGGGAGCGGGGAAGTGGGAATGGAGAACGGGACAAGGTAGGGCAAGGGGGCACAAGGACTGCCGCAGCTAAATTGAGTCAAGTCCCAAGAGGGACAAAGAGCACGCTGCACTCACCTGCTCACGCCAAGAAGGAAAGGTATGGCAACTTCCTCTACATTACAGAGAAGAGTACTGATAAAAGAAATGTGTGCGGCTGCCACATGGTCGTATGTACATACTTTCACCAAACATTATAGTTTAGACTCTTCCTCAGGTCAGGAAACTGGTTTTGATAAAGCAGTGTTGCATTCCGTGCACACACACCTATGAAAGCTATTAAATTGTCATGTAAATTCTGACTCCCTCCTCCAGTAAAACTAGAAACTGCTTTGGGAGTGTATCAAAAGATAAGGAATACGTGGGAGGACACAATCCATTCGGAAAACAAGTTACTTACTCCTGGTAACGTTCTTTTGACTGGATGTTCCTCCCACGTATTCCTTATCGCCCCTCCCAACCTATCCCGCAGTAGAATTTCCCTTGCGATTACAGTCTGCCCTCTCTAAGGAGGAGGAACCGTGAGGTATGGGATAAATCCTTCTTTTGTAAAAAACAGAACTGAAGACAATGGGCGCTGCACGTTCTATATCTATCTAAAGTGACGTCGACATCGAGACGGAGGCCTCCGAGGGACATCAAGTCGACAGGCATCAACGCACAGTGCCCCCTGCTGAAATATTTGTATTGGAAATATCAAAAGATAAGGAATACATGGGAGGAACTTCCAGTCGAAAGAACGTTACCATGGGTAAGTAACTTGTTCTGCTCAGATAACGTGGCAGCTCCTTGTGTAAAAAAACCTGTGAACAAAACAAAAAACATTCATTACCTATGGTCAGTCCAGCAAAAACAAATCATAGCTATTGCGCTCTGATCACCGCCCCCCCTTTCAAGCCATCCCTGGTGGTCTAGTGACCCTCACCCCCCAGTAAAAACACATTTGCCCCTTCCTAGGGGCAGATTGGCAGATTGCACTAGCACTCTGCCCCCAGGGAGGGCTACATGAAATGCCCCCATCCATTAGGGGTGGGGGAAGG
The DNA here is from genome assembly GCF_040938575.1 of Ambystoma mexicanum. Lineage (NCBI taxonomy): Eukaryota > Metazoa > Chordata > Amphibia > Caudata > Ambystomatidae > Ambystoma > Ambystoma mexicanum. The sequence continues at coordinate 699,765,964 of NC_090934.1, read as the reverse complement.
GCCACCCCCCTTTCCATTGCAAAGTTCCCTGGTGGTCTAGTGTGCCCCTCCACCCCCCACAACAACCCCACCAAAACATGTTTGTTGTTAGTATTTTGTTTTGCCCCTACCCTAGGGGCAGATGGGCACATTACTATGCCCATCTGCCCCCAGGGGGTTGGGTGGGGTAGAGTCACCCCCTTTCCATTGCAAAGTTTCCTGCTGGCCCTCCCCCACCCACCCCAAATGGATGGGGGGGCAATCTCCTGGACCCTTTCCTAGGGGCAGATTGCACTAGCAATCTGCCCCCAGGGATGGCTACATGAGATGCCCCCATCTATTTGGGGTCGGGGGGAGAGGACCACCCCCCTTTTCATTACAAACATCACTGGTGGTTTAGGGTGCCCCCCACCCCATACCCAAAACTTGTTTTTTAAATGTTTTTTTGCCCCTTCCCTGGGGGCACACCCTTTCCATTGCAAAGTTCTCTGGCGGCCTTCTCCCCCCCACCCCAAATGGATGGGGGCATTTCATGTACCCCTTCCTAGGGGCAGAGTGCACTAGGGGTGAGGAGGAGAGTGCCACCCCCTTTCCATTACAAACATCACTGGTGGTTTAGGGTGCCCCCCACCAAAACATGTTTTTGCCCCTTCCTTAGTGGCAGATAGGCACATTAGTGTGCCCATCTGCCCAAAACGTACTGCCCCACACTTTGGGGGCCGGGGGAGCCAACCTCACCCCCCACTTCAAAAACAGATTCCTGGTGGTCTAGTGGCATTGCTGGGCGTGGATTGAGCAATCCGCGCCCAGCAATGCTTCAAGGAAGGTGTTGTTGGAAAGGGGAGAGTCTTCCCTTTCCAACGACACCTCCCTCGATCTCAACGACACAATAATGCCGGAGATCGAGAGGAAGGTGAAAACCTACCTTCTCTTTCACCGCCACAGCCGAAAATGGCTGCGGCAGTGAAATTTACTTTCAGTTTCACGTCAGTGCGCATTATGCATGTTGAAGTGAAACTGAAGGAAATCCAACCCCCCGCCCGTGAGGAGGAACCTCCTCCTCACATAGCCCGGGGGTTGGATTTTAGTTTTGTGCGGCAATCGCACAAAGTGGAGTGCCAAAAAGGAAAAGCTATCTCGTCCTTGGCACTGCAAACGTAGTGCTGAGGACGAGATAGCTCATCCTTGGCTCTAAAGGGGTTAAAGGCAGTAAGAGACCTAGCAAAGACCAAGGCTGATTGGTCAAAAGTGGTTTCTCTAAGGCAGGATAAAACGGAATACCCTGACGATTTCTTATCAATAGGTATTGCCACGTAGGTATATATATGATGTCACCCACACGCCCCCGGCAATTAGAAGTGATGTTGAAAAGGCAGCTATTGATTGGAAGTGTAAGGAGATATCATAAATAATGCTAACGGCTGTGCACATGTATATTTTGCATTTAGAAAAGAAAGATCAGAAGACAGAAAAGCGACTTACTCTACAGTTGGCTCAATTTGCCCGACTGCAAAGACAAGACCCTGGGGGACAACCCAGCACTAGAGGAGCCCAACAGAGCTGATGGAAATGCTGCCCGATTAGACCCCCATTCAAACCCCCACAGGGTTCCCATGGTCGTTACTGTCAACGGCTTGGGCACTGAAAAGCAGAATGCCCAAATAGGTTTACATCTTACATGTCACAGGACCCTCTCAATGCATACGGATGTACAAGTCACTAGTACAGCAGCAACAGCAACAAGTACCACCTAACCATACCAACATGCAAAGGCATCCTTACCATCAGACAAGCCAATTAAATCCACAAGCAGCTCCCTTCCCAACTGGTTACTCAGACTTCTAATGTTGACATAAGGATGCCCCAGGAACACGCATTATTGTGCCTGCATTCAAATTAGACACATCCAATCCTTCATTGCCAGCTAGACTACTGGGGCACTACACAAACCTCCTAGTAGACACAGCAACTTAAAGCACACAACTTTACCCTATCACATTTAGGGAACGCTATAGTTACCATGGGTGTGGTGGGTGCCACTACACACCTACCTTTAACCACCCCAACCACGTTAACCCTGGGATCCCTCATCACTACACAGGCATTCCTGTTCAGCCCAACTACCCCTATCTTTTGTGTATGGGCTGCTTGAGTGCCATGGACGCAACATTTTACAGCAGACCACATGGCTCATACATTCATTTACCTCAAGATCCTGCTATGGTGGTAGATCTCCCCACAGCAGTAGAAGAATATACTCTAGCCACACATACTGAATTCCTCGTAACTTTACAGCCACTTTTGCCAGATTGGCTCCATGATGTTGCAAAACAATTATGGTCCACAGGCTGAAACGATGCAGCACTCATTACTTTTTGTGAACCATTAATAATACATTTAAAAGAGAATGGGCCTCATTACGGGTCCGGCGGTAACTGTGCCGGTATTACCGGTGGGTTGCCGCTGGACCTGTAAATATTTACCGGCGCCTGACTTGCCGGTAACACCGGGGTATTACAACCCCGGCGGTCCGGAAAGTCAGGCACTGGTAAATAGTAATTCCCCATTCCCATAGAGTCCTATAGAACTCTATGAGAATGGGGAACACGGAAGCACCGTGCCGGTGCTTCCATGGCGGTGTGCCTACCATGGCTGCTGTGTTCGGCAGGGTCAGACCTGCTGGGCAAGGCGGCTCCGGCAGGCAGGCAGACCTGTAGCATGCCAGTCCGGAAACAACAGTGCCGGTAAGCTTAATGGTCCCTCCCCATTCCCCCCCCCCCCCGCCAATCGCACTTCTCCACTGCCCTCCTGGCAACCCCCGCACTTGGGGACTGTTTTCTGTATACCTAAAGTCCCATTACCAGCACTTGACACCTGTTGCCTGCACTTAACCCTGCACTTGCCACCTGCTGGCTGTACTTTTACTTTATTTATCTTATTATCCCATGTTCTGCACTGTCCCCTCCCCCCAAACCCCACCCGCACTTTCCTCCTTCCCCTTCCCATGCAATTGCGCAATCTGAATGATACCTGGCCTAGTAGGATTGTTGTCTGTCTTACCTCTGTACCCCCTCCCTTGTCTCGCCACGCCTTGAAACACTTGTGTATAGGCACGTTATAAATGCCATATCATATCATATATCTGTTGTTTCCGGACCGGCATGCTTGTAATGAGGCCCAATGTCACCTTCCCTAAAGTGAAACAATGCCCCCTTACGCCTCAGGCAATACAAGGGCTTGAACCTATTATCCACGATCTATTGACACAAAGTGTAATTGTTTTTACTGTCTCTCCCTGCAATACCCCGATTTTTCCAGTGCAGAAGGGCGGGGCAACTACAGAGGTAAGATGGAGGGTAGTTCAGGACTTGAGGGCAATTATTGAGATTGTGGCCCCGGTGGTACCCAAACCACATACGGTCCTCTCGGCAATTCCATCAAGCCCCACTGTTTACAGTGTAGTTGACTTATGTTCAGCGTTCTTCTAAGTGTCTGTTGCGCCCCAATCTCAGTTCGTATTTCCTTCTCCTTCCGGGTGTGTGGAGCAAATACCAGAATTGTCAAATGATTTGGACTAGTCTCTCCAGGGATCTATACAGTCCCCTACCATCTTTTCTAGGATATTGCACGCTGATACAGCATCCCTTTGCTTCCTGGGAGATTCCACACTCATTCAGTATGTTGATGATCTATTACTTTTCTCACCTGATCAGACAGCAGCACAAACGGATGTCCATTATTTGTGGACTAGTATGGCCAACTCGGGCCATACGGTGGCTCTATCTGAGATGCAGTTGTGTCAGTCTGAAGTAAAATACCTAAGGCACATCTGAACGCCTGGTCTTCTGCCCTTAAATTCGTCCAGAGTAAACGTCATAATGAATGCCACACACAAAAGCTGAATTAAGATCAGTCTTACGTGTAGTAGGGTATTGCAGGGCTTGTATAATGTACTATGCAATTCTGGAACAGAATTTGCAAAGTGCATGCAAGGGGGATGCCCCAAATGAGATTGTCTGGACAGCAGTGTTAACAGTAGGTTTTCAAGCATTGAAAACTTCATAATATACTGCCCTGGCATTGAGTTTACATTATATGAACAGAGTTTTGTTCTTTCTTGTCATGAGTGCTCAAGAGTAGCATCTAGAGTACTTACACAAGATCATGGGGGCAAGCCACACCGCATTGCTTATTTTTCTACACCTCTTGATACAGTGGTTTATGGTTTTCCAGCTTATTTGAGAGCAGTCTCTGCATCCGTACTGCTCACCAGAAAAGGGGCTCCAATTGTTATAGGGTTACCTCTAGCTGTTAGGGTCCCTCACGCTGTGCATTCCTTTTTGTTACAAAGCAAAACACAGCACCTAACTCTTTAGGGTGTGTTGAGTGTTCTCCGAAATAGCGCAGTAAAGTAACCCAGCTTTGAACCTATCATGGTGTGAGCTATAGTGGCAGGATGGGTCCTCTAACAAAACGGTCTTAATCGTCTGAGTAACAGACAATCCAGTTAGTTCTGACTGTGTTTATGTCTGCGCCCTGAAGCCTGCGAGCTGCCGGCACATTATAAATACATAAAATGTAATGGAAGATGAAATTAATGCGAAAATCCGGAGAAAGTGAAAAATCAAGAAAATTGTCTATTGATGCATACATGCCGACATTCTGTGACCAAAAATCTGTAGGAATCTTAAAGTTTCAAAAATATTGAAAAAATTGGTATTTGTTGCCACTAAATCGGTAGGCGGTAGGACTGCTTAAAAAGCGGTATCCTACCTCCTAAATCGGTAGGGTTGGCAAGTATGTAGCAGGTGCCCAGAGAGAGGGGCACTGCGTTGTGCAGCTGCGCTGAAGAAATAATATATTGCACTTGCAGGCGGGTGGAAGTTGCGAGACTCACGCAGGGTGGGACTGAAACGTGCGGTTTCCCCCCGGCTCCTGGCGCAAGCTCACACCTGACAGAACTCATTAGGAGGAGTGGCTCGCCATTGCTTCAGTGGCTCGCCCCAGCATGTAGATGACTGGCACCGGGGAGCTGAGGTACGGTGAACCATGTGGCTGTTGACATCCAGAAGTGCTGGAGCGGATCTCACGGGCGCCTCTGACAGTCTGGGGAGGTTGCACTGGCGCACTTGTCTGCTAACTGCTGCCAGTAAGAACACACCATTATAAAAGCAGCAGCTTAGACACATCCCCACTGAAGAACGTTCCTTGGATTCTGTGTACTTGCGCACCCTGCAACCATGGCTGAGCAGGCTGCTAAATCCAGGCCAAAAAAAAATATCTTTTTTTTTCAAATCGGTATTTGTTGCCACTAAATCGGTAGGCGGTAGGACTGCTTAAAAAGAGGTATCCTACCGCCTAAATCGGTAAGGTTGGCAAGTATGTTGATGTAACCTTTTTAGTTTGGGCTATTAGGTGTCCTTTGTGACACCTATAAAGCCAAACTAGTGCATTCAAATACAGCTTCATGTATACCTAGGGAGGAAAGGGAGGAATGGCATCTGACAAGGGGCACAGATGCATGACATTTGAGGAGGGACACACAGTGTTGTTTGGTTATTAGGCCTCCCATTCCCTGCCCCTTGCCATGCTAATCCCACCCATTCCTGCCTTTTCACGCCCAAAAGTAATCTGCATGGGAACTCTTTGAGCGCTAAACTCTTCCATGCTGGTGGCCATGTTGGATGACGTTCACACATGCGCAACTGCCTAGAGGAGCGTTGCGTGTCTGTGAGGTGGAGAAACTGGCAGCCAAAGAGAAGCCATTCTCGGAGTAGGCTGCTTCCACCGTGTAGTTTCAGTTTGCATGTTTTGTGTCATCATTGCACAATCGCTCAACAGGAGGAGGCTGGTGGCGAGGACCAGTGCAGGTAACAGTGCTTTCTTCACCCTGGCCCTAGACTTGGAAAGTCAGGCGATGCTTTCTAATTGTGGTGAAGTAATACAAGTTTGAAATAAATGCGTACAAATGATTTTTTTATGTGGTTTGGCTACAGCAGGCAAATATGTACTCTTTTTAAGTGGTGGGTCTTCTCGGCTGTGCTTAAAGTTGGGAGATATAAAATTTGGACGCTCCTTAGCACCCTGGGGGAGGTGTTTCTTTTCTTTTCTACTTAATGACCTCACCCTGCCCCACTGTTTGTGGCTTTGACAAGGGATTGCATAGATTCATACCCTGCTACGGTTCAGTTCATTATTCCACTGAGCTAGCGTGTGTGGGCCGGTTGCACCCTCTGCTTCTGATTTAAACACTGTCCCCTTGGTGATGAGAGACAGGATTTGGGTGCCGTATTGGTTGGTGGTATGCTGCCTATTGGCCTGGATAAAAATATTGTCGTTGCTTTAATGCCCTAATATTTGTGATGGGGTGCAGGCACCCTATCACTGGGTCTATTTCAAGCCTCCATTACATGTATTTGTAGGGTGTCCAGATTTTCAGGACAAAAAAACTGGACAGCCAACAACATAAGAGAGATTACCCTGATCCCTCCAAGCCCCCCATGTTCTTTGCTTTAACCTCACCCACCTCACCCCCCACTCCAAAGTACCTGCATATAAATTGCGATGTTTTGTCTGTGGATGTAAGCACGTTACTAACAAAAGGAGCTGTTCCTACATTTGATATTACATGACTTTCTATATTCACTAGTTTCTGCGGCACAGGCTGTAAATGTATGTGGATAGTACCTAGAAGGTTGACGGTTCAAGCCCATCATTAGATGGCAAAATTATTAAAATATTATGATGTATATTTAGTTTAGAATAGTTGGCGACACACTCCATTTCCTCAAAACCGGAATTAGGTTTTTGAAAAAAACAAACTCTCGGGACGGGGGACAGAGGGCCCAATCCCGGGACAATCCTGGCAACCATGACATCTGGTCACCCTATGCATATGGGATCTCCAAACACACACACACACCAAGTGTTGGAATCATGTATTTTAACAGCCATGAATTTGTAAATACCCTATCCTGTTAGAAAGTGAATTCTGGAGCAAATGGATTCTGTAATTCTTGCTCGTACGAAATTATATAATGGTGGACGCCTCTCGTAGCTTGATGGTGAGGGACTTGCGCCCTCACATACGTGCACCTAGGTCTGCCTACTTGATCATGCAACATGAACCTTCATTGAGGTGGCGTTCGGCCCTGTGGGTTAAGTCCAGGCCGTATCATGGTCTGGTCACTGATGACCTGCCTGGTGCTGTGACTTGACTTCCTTAGTATCACGATCCATAGAAACATGGTCTATGCAAACAGCGTAGTTCTTCTTTTTTGATTCTGAGACATTGGCGGTTGCCATGGCGCCTACACAGACGCTGTGAACAAACGAGACGTACTGCTGAGGCACTCACATCGGGTAAACCTCAGGTCACCTTGGATACCCAACACGAGGCGCTAAGGAAACACGTTGCTAGACTTCTGTTTCCCATAAAGTACTGCGTCCTTTAGACGCTAGCGCTTCTGATCAAAGCTAGTGATGCAGTGTTTTGTCTACTTCCCTGTACTCTTGCTGACTTCTCCTGCGATGAAGAATTTGCCTCTTCACCACCTCTTTGTATTCCGATTTTGTACTTCAGCTCTCTGCTCATACAGTAATGACCTTTTGCACCGACCCCGGATTGAATTTGAATTTCCCCTTTGTTTGGTGGTTTATTTGCTTCCTGGGTAAAGCCCACTGTGGAATTTGGGTACTATATAGTTTTCATCTGGGGATTAGATTTGTGCACTGGACTTTAGACGCTATGCAGGAAATTATCATTAGCAGTGTCCTCGTGCGGCCCAGGGTCGCTCCCTACTAACAAAACTAATCCCCCCTTCTCTTTTTTGCACCCAGTTCTTTCCTTTGGAATATTCCCTCTGAACCGCTTTCAACGCTTTTATAGAGTGAACACAGAGTTTTTTTTCCCACCAGGCGTAAGTCTGGAATTACAGCTTAGTGTCCACATTATCAGGTTAGTGTCACCTTCCTTACATGCATATTAGGTGTTTTCTCCCTCTACTATTGGTACTAGAACTGTCCCTTCTTGTTTTACAGCCTGACGCATACCTGGTGGCATTTTTCTGCTCTTTCATTTGAATTGCAGCCCGGCCTGTGATTATTTAAACAGGCAGAGTGGTGCTTCAAGGGAAAGGTCACCCTAAATATAGGAGACCCCATCTCACGGTCTGGGGTTCTGTCTATCATTGAGAAGACTGATCTTCCACTCTTCTATCCTGTTTATGAGTACCACTAACACTTGGGTCCTGTTTACCTCAATCCTCATGTGAAGTGCTTTATGTCTGTCGGATACCCCCGTAGTTGTCTCAGGCACCAAGACTTTTCCTGCGAGTGACGGGTTGTGCCTCTGGTAGATAATGGCTATGGGGCAAGGGCTGTGAGAGACTGACAGCGACCACACATGCCTTCTTACAGGCTAAGGCTGTGAGTGAAGTTAGGAGGCCTGTGGTTACTCACTGTGTGCCACTGCCCCCCACCCTCCAGATGTTTTGGACTTCACCTACCGGCACCCCTATTTAGCAAGTCCACAAGGGAACATGGGAGTTGCAGCCCAAAAAACCCATAGGGCTACATATCATCAAGGTATAGCACTGAAAAAGAGGGAGGGGGGGGCGGGAAGTGCCTGATGCTCCTGAAAATTAGCTATAAGGTTAGGCCAATTTCTAATGCTTGTATATGGAAAAGGTCCTTCGAAATCCATCAAAGGGCAGACTCAGGGAACACATTAAACAATATCATTGACAAATAATATTCACCAAAAGATTAAATTGGTCAAGTTCCAAATTGGAAAATGTTTTTTTACTGATTTGTACATAAAGAAACTCAATAGAAATATTTTACATCTTAAATTTGTAAGTAACAAATAAAAAGCATGTGTTATTACACTGTTATTATTTACAGGCATGTATACCACTCGGGTGATGGTTGAAATTGGTAATTAAATTCTCTTTAAACAAAAATAAAGTAAACATTCAATGACGTTGTATCCTAATATCAAAACAATTCAGTTCTTGGAGTCTTAATAAAACAGATATCTCAATAGGAATGGATGTTAAGATTCTTGAAGAGATGGAGTCTCTCTGACAGACGTCTCCTATTAGTTACTATGCGTTTCGGGCAGAATTGCTCTTTTTCAGGTAAGGATATCGGGGCATGTGGTTGGATTCTAGAGATAAAGATAATATGTGTCATTGTACAAGGAAGCACTTACATTTCAAGTTACTTGTTCTTAAAGTTCAGTGGATCAGTTATCCTCTGTCACTGACCTTAGAATTCTTGTTATGACAGATTGTGATGTCCTTCAGATATATTAGACAGTCCATTTCTAATGCTTAACATGAAGTTACCCTGTGCCAGGCACTATACTGGCTGGCATGGAAATGCAAGAGTTCAAATATTCTTTTCTGGTTGGGTCTCAGTTGTTCCTCGCTGTAGCTTCCTTACTGATACAGCGACGACCGATGGGATTGCTGCTACACTCACTCCGCCCCCCCTATACTGTCCCCGATTAATGCGTGGGGCGCAAAGAGGTAAGTATGTTTGCGTGCCGCTATCATTCAAATATTATTTTCTGGTTGGGTTTCAGTTGTTCCTCGCTGTAGCTTCCTTAGTGATACAGCGACAACCGATGAGATTGCCGCTACACTCACTCCGCCCCCTCTCTTATACTTTCCCTGATTAATCCATGGGGCGGAAAGAGGTAACTATGTTTGTGTGCCGCTATCATACTTATTCAAAAATGATCTGTACATAGAAAGGAAGAAACGCTGTATGACTAAAGTTGTGAGGTGCCATTTACGTTCATGAAAGTAACTCCCCTCCCAGTGCAGAGGTGGGCGATGTGGCAGCAATGTCGGGGTGGAACTTCTCTGCTTTACGTTTGATTTACCCAGCTGCCAAAATATCAGAACGTGAACATTTCCCTTCCAAAGTTGCAGCTGAGGACTTCAAAACGGGAGTGCGGTATCGGGAGGGAGGGTTTTGAAAGGTTTGGTGAGGTTCCTTTAATCGTTTTCATGCGTTAAAATCGTGGCAAAAATGGCCATGGACACAAAATATCGCGACAAAAAGGCTGTGGTTTTGCCACCGCAATCCATGTAAAGGATGCGTGAGACACCCCCGCAACCCCTGGACCCATTATACCATTTAAGGGGCGTGGGGGACACCCCTGCAACCTCTGCTCCCCTTAAATGGTGTAATGGGGTACACCTTTAACGGGTCAAAGCATGGCATTTTTGTACGGGCGACATTTTTGACGCGATTTTATCATTGCATGCCCTTTAATCGACCTGAGTTATGTGACGTCTAGCCGCATGTTAAATAAATGGGGCGTCACACCATGCGCTACTCAGTGAACTTGCGGATCTTGGAGCATAAGGCTGGTGTCCTGTGTGCTCATTGCACGGCTGTGCAGCATGCATTCCAAGGCCTGGAGAGCCTCCATATACTGGTGATGACGCGGTTGCTTGGTGGCGGAGGGTACCCTCCCACCAATGAACCTGACGGCTCCACTCGTCCTAGCTGGATTCAGCATGGACTTGACACAATCAAGCTGGTGCCTGGTCATCTCCGCCCGCATCACACACAGTAAGTGTGTCATGGCCACCCAGTCAGGGGCACCAATGCCCGTCCGCCCCTATTCAGGGCTCCTTGGAGGAATCCAGAATTCGCCATGGAATGCATCATGGAGCCAGGTGGGTGTTGGCTCATGAGAAGGGCCATACCATGTGCAATGTTAAGCCTGTTTAACTGCCAGGCTCGTTCTGCACGTGCAGGAAGGAAAATGAGTGGGCACCACTTGATTATACGTCCATGTGTTTCAAATATTTTTAAACAAAGCAATACGTTTGTTCCAATATTTTGTATCTAAATATTCAGAAGGGAGCTGGCTGAGACGAATTTGGAGACACCCAAACTCAAAATACATGTGAGGCAGGTGCATCATGCATTAGATGTGGCAGAGTGTGTCCAGCATCTTCCATCGGGTGTGGCTGGCCGTGTACAGTCAGACTACCTAAGGGCGGGGCTAAGCAGCTCAAGGCTATTTAAACGCCGCCCTCACATTGGTCCGTGTTTCGTGTTACTTTGCTTGCAACGTAATGCTCACCGTGATCCACTCTGCAGAAGAAACATCCTCTTCCAGTAACGCTCACCGCGATCCAGTCTGCAGAAGAAACATCCTGATCCACGCGAGAACCTGGCAAAACAGCAACTTACCCTTGGAGGCAGAATCAACTTCACCTGTAGGAGCGGAGAATAAACCTGAAAACCTGCAAATACTTACCGTTGGACCTGACGCCTCACCGCGACCGCTGCGCTGCAAAGAGAAGAAGAGGAGAAAGGTTAGCACATTGAAGACACGTGCAGCGCCCAAGTCACTTGCGCTCACGCTTGAGCTTACATACCTGTTACTCGTGTCTGCTGCACCCGGCGGCGTTCACATCTGCATACATCGGTTCCCCTTATCCTTCACGGCCGCTCCTGCATACCGTGCTACAATCTCGGAGCCGCATAAACACCTGGGGAGATAAAGAAACAGCGTTAATGCAAGGACAACAAGCATTTTAACGAATAACACAAAAGCCGCCACAACACCCAAAGAAGGAAAAGGGACAACGTCAACACACGGACAGTAGAAACTGGCTACGAACAGCACAGAGGAAGGCAAGGAGGACATAAGAGACAAAGACAGATAACGAACTGCTGAAGAAAAGATAAACAGCAACAGACAGGACTACTACAGCAGGCCTAGGTCAGTCCTCATCGGGAACCAGTGAAGTAACTGGTTCTAGGAAGAATAGCGCCCCTGCAAGAACGGCAGGGCGGAGAGTCCATCATTGCAAAATATCAGGTGAGCCATCTGGCCTAACCACCCATACGGGAGTACGAACTGGAGAGGGCGGGAGTGGGGTGCTGTTACGCTCACCTGGTTCCCACAGGGTTGTCGGGCGGAACTGGACAGCCACGGTCTCCACCAACGTGATGCGTAGTGCAGAGATGACTGACTGGACTGGCACACCTAGCTTCGTCTGCTTGACCCGCAGAAGTAGTCTCCTAAAGGCGGAGAAAGGGAATTAGCCACCCGTGGGGTTGAGCAATAGCCCCTCACTGTGTCCCCATTTATCACCTCTGATATTCCCGTTCACAAAGCTCACCTTATAGTTTTGAATGATGAGCTCTCCATCCTGCGAGGAACGCAAGGGCGCGTTGATGGCCAGTTACTTCACTGGCTTGGGGATATTGGAAGAGTTCTAGACAAATCTTGGCTCCAAAACTCCTGGCGAAGGCCCGTAAGTATATAGTTCTAAAGAGTTCAAAAATGTCTGAATAAACACTCTTGTCCAATTCCTTTGTTTATCTTGCAGCTTAGACCCAAAAGAAGATAGTTCTCTGGCAGCTGAAAGCGTTCAGGTAAGAGTCTGTGCTATCCCACACTGTCCGTTAAATGATGCTAAGGTTTAACTCGCTGCTTTCTCTTTTCTTACAGGTGCGGCGTAAGAAGATTTGGCGTGCTGGTGAATAATACCTCCAGCGGTAAAATCAGGTAAGTATATGGTGGCAAGAGATTGTCCTTGTTTGTTTCCCCTCGGCTCACCTTGTTGTTTTCTTGTCCCCCTTAGGTGCTGGAATGCGGCAACATAATGATGGAGACAGCGCCGGATCGTAGAGATGCTGCGAGGAACGATGAGTATGGCGCGGTGCTGCTGCTGGCGATGCAACGTGTTTAAAATAAGTCTTTTTCTCGTTCAAAGGTGCGATGAATCCGGAATCAGGTAAGAAACCCAATAATGTTCTTGTTCTAACCTTTCTTCTTCTTTCCCTTCTTTCTAGGCGCTCTGGACTCGAGGCGGGCGTGGCACGAGGCTGGATGCTGACTGCAGGCACGGTGAGCGTTACGCTGCAGGATGCAGAATAACCCGAAGCGTGTGCTGCCCTTCGGGCGTGGTTTAAATAGCCTCCAAAGTAGTCCCAGGTAAGTATTACTCCATAACCACACCTGAGTAACAGAATAGTCCCTAGGTAAAGTAGTCCCTTCCAAGCCTCACATGGGCTTGGATCTCTTGCAGCATGGTCTGAATCAGGTAAGTTTTAACATATGAGCCTGGCGCCATAGACGCTAGGACTGTACCCGTATAGCCCCTAACAAGGGTTGCTGGGCTTTCTCTGGGTAACATGATGCCTGCCTCCGGGGTTGCTGGACTTGGTCTGGATGCCCGGGGGTAGGCATCATGACAGGTGCCACAATCCAAGGGTTGCCCACGACTCATTCCCCTTCACTATTTCCATAGGAGCAGATCCCAAGGAGATTGTCACAAGCTATCCCGACCAGTGGACCAGGGGAAGATTGTCTATCGCCCAACAGCGCCTGACGCCCCCGCAGAGACAAGGTGAGCATAACAGAGTGGCAGGCCCAGTCACTCCAGAACAGAGTGGGCGTTAGGAGACGTGCCTGGACACACTGTCGAGGTTGCGGCTCCTAATAGGAGTGCTCGTGCACCTGCTAGAGGACATTAAAAAAATATATTTTTGGGAACATTGGAAGTTTATATGCGTGTGCCCTTCTGACTTGCCTGCAATCCAGGCCTGATCTGTTGCAACAGTCACATCTGCCAAAGTGGACTCTGTGAGGTGTAGTACAGTTGCCTGCACATCTAGTGACACTGTGTGGTGGCTCCCCATTGAGAGTGCCAGTGCCATTATGAGGGTGTGTTTCTGGTCCAGCCCAGGGCCAACGGGGAGAAGCAGGCAAGCTAAGGACCGCACAATGTCTGATGATGTAGGTGTACCCCCCCTGCTGCAGCCCCTGCATCCAGACAACAGGGTTTGCTGGCACCCCTAGTAGAATTCAATGTTACTGGAGCCCCATCCAGTTTAGGCCCACAATGGATGTTGTTGTAAAGATTTGAGCTGTACTTCGATGCCCTAGGCGAGGGTAATGACCACGTCATGAGGGCAACGCTTCTATATTCAGCAGGGCCAGAGTTGTACAAGTTGTTCGAAACATTACGCCCTGTGGACAATTCATATGCCGCAGCCAAGAATGCGTTATGTGAATATTTCACCCCAATGGAGAATCTAGATTATGAATGGGTTGTCATGTGTTCAGTTAAGCAAAAGGAGGATACGTCTCTCAATGCTTTTCATGGGCGGCTCAGGCATCTGGCTGCTTCATGTGCATGTAACTATGAGGAAGAAGTGGTCTGTCAAAAACTGATACAAGGCTGTTTGTCTATCAAGATGAGACAGCAAATATGGGAGTCTGGTATCACCTTAGCCTGGATCCTTCAGATGGGCCGGTATCATGAACTGGCAGAGGTAAGGGCCTCCAAAACGTATGCGCCCATGAAAACACTCCAGTTAGAAGAGATGAACAAGTTACTTCTTACCTTGTAACGTTCTTTCGACGGGATGTTCCTCCGACGTATTCCTCATCTTAGATATATCCTTCCAGCTCTGCTGGCCTCGGAAAATTTTTTCTCCAGAGGGCGCTGCGCGTCGACGTCCCTTGAGTCGATGACCCTCGACAGCCGCCGTATCGACGCTCGACGTCATCTTGCCTATAAAGGCCGCGCGCAGCGTCCGTTGCTCAGTTCCGTTTTGTAGCCCACAGTATTACTGTCTGGACTAGACTAATCACCCTGAAGGAGCGTAAGCTGCAACAACAAGGGAAGTAGAACTGCGGGGATGGATGGGAGGGTCGATGAGGAATACGTCGGAGGAACATCCCGTCGAAAGAACGTTACAAGGTAAGAAGTAACTTGTTCTTCGAAGGGATTGTGTCCTCCGGCGTATTCCTCATCTTAGATAGGCTCCCATAGCAGTATTCTATATTCGGAGGAGGGAGTACTGACTTCACGCTGTCTTCTATTGATGAATAGAATGTAGTACAGCCCTTCCAAACCTAGTCTCTTGACTAGAGGAGGAATCCAGATTGTAAAAACGTGTAAAGGTATGGACAGACGACCATGTAGCGGCCGCACATATGTCTTTAATCGGCACGCCTCTTTTGAGGGCCGATGAAGCTGCAATACCTCTGGTCGAATGAGCCCTAAGGTTTTGAGGGGGCTCTTTCCCTGCCAGTTTATAACATTCCAGAATGGCTAGAATGATCCATCTGGAAATGGTCTGCTTAGTTATTGGTAACCCCAGCTTGTGACCTGTGTAGCCTACAAATAGCTGGTCTGCCTGTCTTATCCTGGCTAGTCTACTAATATAAAAACTTAAAACCCTCCTAGGGTCTAGTCTGTGTAACCTCTCTTCCTCTTTCCCCGGGTGAGGAGGAGGATAGAAAGATGGTAGGGTAATCTTCTGAGAGATATGGAATTCAGAGACTACCTTTGGGAGGAAATTAGGCTTCACTTGCAGGACAACTTTGTCTTTGTGAAAGATTGTATGAGGGGGTTTACAAGAAAGAGCTTGTAATTCGCTCACCCTTCTAGCAGATGTAAGTGCTATTAATAAAACAGTCTTAAGGGTAAGGAATCTTAACGAACAAGAATGGAGAGGTTCAAAAGGTGTACCCATCAGGAAAGTTAATACCAAGTTTAAATCCCATAGGGGAACTTGGAATGGTCTTGGGGGA
This sequence comes from Ambystoma mexicanum, assembly GCF_040938575.1. Lineage (NCBI taxonomy): Eukaryota > Metazoa > Chordata > Amphibia > Caudata > Ambystomatidae > Ambystoma > Ambystoma mexicanum. The sequence goes on along the minus strand of NC_090934.1, from coordinate 699,750,399 downwards.
TAAACATTGGTTAACCCCTTTAGAAACTGTATTACCAAGGGTAATTTGAAATAGGATGGTTCCTCCGCAGTACGCTTAAAGATAGATAGCGCTGCGAGATAGCCCTTAATGGTGCCAACTTGAAGGCCTGAATTTGCTAAATATAGTAGGAAGGACAAAACCATTGGTGTACCACATGAAAATGGGTCGATATTCTGTTCTCTACACCAGCTGCAAAATCTGTTCCAACGGCAGCGGTATAAAGACTTTGTTGCTGGCCTCCTTGCCGAAAGCAACCGAAAGCAACACCTCCATAACATCATCAGGGAGGTTGAGGGTTTTGATGTCTGGATGGAGAACCTGACCTCCCTTCTGTGAGAGTAGGTTCTCTCTGAGAGGAAGTCGAATTGGAGGGCAGATGGACAAGTCTAGAAGGTCCGGGTACCACGTTCTCCTGGCCCAATCCGGGGCAATTAGGATCATGGTTCGCCGGAATCTTCTCAACCTCCTGATCATTTGAGGAATGACAGGGACCGGTGGGAACGCGTACAGAAGCGGAAACTCCCAGTCCACTATGAACGCGTCTCCCAGAGCTCCTCTCGGAGGAAATTCCCTTGAGCAGAACAGGTCGCATTTCCTGTTTAGGCTGGTGGCGAACAGATCTACCTGAGGGGTTCCCCAAAGGGTGAAGATCTCTTGAAGGACTTCCTGAGCTAGCTCCCACTCGTGGGAGACTGTGTTCTGCCTGCTCAGAGCGTCCGCTGTCAAGTTCTTCTCTCCGGCTAGGTGAACTGCCGATAGAGAGATTCCTTCTTGGATTGCCCAAAACCAGAGCTGCATCGCCTCTCTGCACAGGGGTAGTGATCCTATGCCTCCTCTTTTGTTGAGGTAATGCATGGCCACCGTGTTGTCCGTCATTATCAGGACGTTCTTCCCTTGTACAACTGGCAGGAAAGCCTTCAACGCAAGATTGATGGCTCTCAGCTCTAACAGGTTGATGTGTAGTCTGGACTCCGATGGAGACCAACGACCGCTGATGGTCAAGTCGTTGGCGTGGGCTCCCCACCCCGTGAGTGAGGCATCCGTGACTACTGTTATCTCCGGCCAGGGTTGCCAAAACTGTTCTCCTTTCAGAATGTTCTCCTGACAGGCCCACCACTGAAGGTCTCAAGCCACCCTGCCGGGAACCTGAAGAAGATTTGTCATTCTCCCTGAGAATTGTGACCACTGAGTCCTCAGTGCCCACTGGAGGGATCTCATTCTCAGGCGAGCCTCTGGCACAAGGAAAATGCAGGATGCCATGAGGCCTAGCAACCTCAAAAAGTCGAAAGCTGGGAGACGTTGGGCATGTTGGAACTTGGTAACCATCTGTAGAATATCTTGAGCCCTCACCTCTGGTGGCGAGGCTTTTCCCTGGGAAGTATCCAGGATCGCTCCTATGAACTGGAGTCTCTGCGATGGTATCATTTGAGACTTCTTTAAATTGAGGGAGAAGCCCAGCTTGTGAAGGGAGTAGCACACGTGATTTAGCTGGATCTGAGCTTGCTCCGGAGAAACAGCTCTGATCAGCCAATCGTCCAGGTAGGGGTAGACGTGAATCCCTTCCCTCCTTAGACTTGCAGCCACTACCGACATTAACTTGGTGAAGACCCTCGAGGCGGAGGTCAGCCCAAAAGGCAGTACTCGAAATTGATAGTGAGAGTTGCCAATTGCGAACCTCAGGTATTTCCTGTGTTTGAGATGGATAGGCACATGGAAATAAGCGTCCTGAAGGTCCAGAGATACCAACCAATCCTGAAACTGAAGGGCCTGGAGGATCTGAGAAAGAGTGACCATCTTGAATTTGTCTTTCCTGAGGAATTTGTTCAATTCTCGCAAGTCCAAGATGGGTCTCAGTCCTCCGTCTTTCTTTGGAATGAGAAAGTAAGGGGAGTACCAGCCCTTGTTCCTCTCCGCTACAGGTACCGGTTCTATGGCACCTTTCTCTAGCTGGTCTATAATTTCCTGCAAGAGGAGCGGATCTGGAGCTTTCTGAGAGCTGATCCCCGGTGGATGATTCTGAGGAATACGTAGGAAAGGTAGGCAGTAACCTTGGGCAACTGTTTCCAATGCCCAAGCATCTGACGTGATAGCCTGCCATTCCGCCAGATGTTGAGTCAACCTGCCTCCTACAGGTGTCCTGTGAGCGAAGTCCTCAGAGTGGTTTTGGGGCGGCTGATGCAGATGCCGAAGGTAAAGAGGCACCTGCTGTTGCTGCGGCTTTAGAATATCTACCCCGTCCATCTCGGATAGTCCTTCTTTGACCCCTTTGAGCCGGTCGTCCTCTACCTCTTCCGAATGAGGAGTAGAAGCGAAAGGACTTGCCCCTCGCAGAGGTTCCTGTGGGACGAAAAGGAGTCTGACGGATTGCAGCTCCTAGGGACTTTGCTGCTGCTTTTGAAGTTTGCAGTTTCTCTAAACTGTCATCCGCCTTTTTCCCGAACAAAGAAGAGCCATCAAATGGCATGTTCAAGAGCCTGGCTTGCACATCTGGGGCAAAACCCGACTTTCTCAACCAAGCGAACCGCCTGGTTGATGTACTTGCCGCCATTGCTCTGCTGATACTGTCAGCCGAATCAATGCCCGTCTGGAGGGATTCGCACATAGCGTCTTTACCGTCCTGTATAATATTCAGGAACGCATCCCTTTCTTCTCCCTCCGGGATGCAGTCAGCCGCTGTAGAAGCACACTCCCAAAGTGTATGGCTGAACCTAGCAAGGGTGCAAGTAGCATTAACAGACTTTAACGCCATGCTACATGCTGAAAAGACTTTCTTAGCCATAGCATCATATTTTTTATCGTCCGTGTCCTGTGGGACAGTAGGATAAGCCGTCTTGACGTCGGTAGAGGATGCTGCTTGTACCACCAGACTTTCTGGGGATGGATGTTTAGACAAGAACTCTGGGTCAGTGGAAGATACCCTGTACTTTGCAGACAGTTTCTTATTTACTGCTGGTATTACATCTGGGGTTTCCCAGTTTGTCATGATCTTTCTCTGAAGAGCTTTATGAAAGGGCACCACTGGATCCTCTTGTGGGCCTTTGTCAAGAATATCCGTGAGGTCATCTTGCTGGAAAGATTGTGAAGGTGTAGACCACCCCATGAACTCTGTAATCCTGGCCATTAAGGCTCTGTAGGGGGTTTCAGCATGCTCCCCCGGGTCTGGCTTAGCAAAATCCACCTCAGGGGAAGTGTCTAACCCACTTGCCTCATGTAAAGAATCATGAAGATCCTTTAATCTGCGCTCTTCAGAGGAAAATTCCTCTCTAACTGGGGTTACAGGTCCCTGTAACTCAAATGTGTCTTGTTCGGACAAATCACCCTCTTCTAAAATTGAGGATATAGTTCTCAATTGTTCTGAACTAATAAAGGGAGTAAATCCCATTTCCAAGGCAGAGGGTGCTGAACTTGTCATTATTGGCCTCGAAAACGTCGATGTCTTCGACGCCGACGTCGAAGGCTTCGAGCGTGGCGTCGAAAACAGAGGTGGAGGCCTCGAGGACCTCGACAGAATTGGAATTTTACTCGACAATATCGACGCCATCGACGTCGAGGGCCTGGGGATCGTCACTGGATGTGTGGTCACCGTGACTTTTCTCGGCGTCGACGCCGGTGTCGAGGCCGGCGTCGAGTCGACAGACCTGTGTGTCGAAGGTCCCCTCGACAACGGCGTCGAAGACCTCGACGTCAACGGAACCTTCGTCGACGGCGTCGACGGAACCTTCGAGGAAGGTTTGGAGGTTATGGTCCTACTCGAGGGTTCTAGACGCGCTCGAGAGGTTTCTTTCGCCGGGTACTGCGACTCGCGGCGTTTTTGACCTTCGGGTTCTTTCGACCAGAGCATCGCTCTCGGCAGTCTTCGAGGGGGTCGAGGCCGCTTTCTCGAAGACGCTCATCATATTTTTTCTGAATTCCTCCCATTCAGCCCGGGAACTATGTTTCGTGGGGCAAGGGATTCTTTTTGTCGAAACAGAGGAAGAGGAAGACGGAGAAGGGGATCTTCGACGTCTCCTCTTCGAGTGTTTCGATCTCGGGGAGTGATGAGACCCACTCCGAGACCTGGAGCGTGAATGGTGACGAGGAGACGAATGTCTCGACTTCGTCGAAGAAGAAGAAGCTTTAAAAGTCTTACCTTTCTCCAGCTTCCCCCTACGCTCCTTCAGGGCCTTAGCTGTCATGGACATACAGTCCTCGCACTCCGAACAATGGTGTTCGGCTCCCAAGCACCACAGACAATTTCTGTGAGGATCGGTTAACGACATCTTTTTCCCACAATCTCGACATTTTTTGAAGCCGGATCGAGGAGTTGTCGGTTCCGACGAGGAAGCCATCGAGTACGGTATCGAATAACTCGAGTAAATAGTACTAAGAACTGAGCAACGGTATTCCGAGGCACCGAGTAGCGCGGAAAAACGGAACTGAGCAACGGACGCTGCGCGCGGCCTTTATAGGCAAGATGACGTCGAGCGTCGATACGGCGGCTGTCGAGGGTCATCGACTCGAGGGACGTCGACGCGCAGCGCCCTCTGGAGAAAAAAATTTCCGAGGCCAGCAGAGCTGGAAGGATATATCTAAGATGAGGAATACGTCGGAGGACACAATCCCTTCGAAATGTGCACTTAACAGGCAACAAGTGTGGAGGCCTGTCAAGAAATGCATGTGGTCCAAGAAGAAAAAAGGGCTGACAACACCACCATTATGTCCGCAATGCAGATATAATCATCCACATTCTGCTGATTGTCCAGCAAAGAGACACACATGCGGGAGGGGTCGGCGTGGCCAACCATTTTGATGGGGTGTGCCACGCTCCCGGACCTGCTACGATATCGTGGGGTCTGGTGAGATTGCGTCCACCAGCTCTAAGACAGTCACCCAAAGTGACGCCGTTTGACCCAGTGGCAGACCCAGTGGACTATCTAGTGAAGGACAATGATGACTAAGAGGATGTATTTTTCATTTCATGCGTGATTCAGTTAAACAGAAAGAGACGCCAGCCCATGTGTATGTAAATGGAGATAACTTCCCCATGCTAGTGGACACAGGTGCGTTGGTCAATATAATGGCCCACTCACAGTATGTCTCCTTGGAGCGGCCCCCGATTCAGGACAAGTCTAACGTGAGGATATTTATGTTTTGGGGGAGTCGCCCCTCCTGCTGGAAGGGACATTTGTGTCGGAAGTCAAGCATGAAGAAAAGGCAGGAAAGGTGATATTCTTTATCACCAAAGTCAGCAGTGATACTCTGTTGCGCTATACCAAATTCTGTACCACGCCACCCTGTGTTGCTCCACTGGAGTGCCCCCGGCAGAGGCGTTGTTCAACAGATGCCCGTGTGGGCTGATACCGGACATGGAACACTGGGTCCCAGGAGAGATTGATGATCAGGCAATAGCAGCGGATCTCAGAGCAAGAAACAAATATGAGAATGTCCAGAGAGATCTGAAAGACTATGATCTAGTGTTAGGGGATAATGTTCTATTGAAATGCTGATACCCAGAAGGAAAGTTGTCCCTGACATATGAGCCTCGACCATTGGAGATTGTTGATGTTAAGGGGTCCATGATTACTGCGTCCAACTGCTGCAGTACAGTGACCTGGGAACTAGTGTTTCTTTAGAAAAGTAGAGTCAGACATTTCTGGACAGTGGGAACATGTACCAAATCCCTCAGAGGTTGAGCGTATGGAAGAGGAAGACTAAGAGTTTTCAAGGGGTGAAGTGGACGGACACCTCAAAAATGCAAGAGATCCAGATGTGACAATAGGCCCTGGTCCTGACCTGTCACAAGAAAGGAGGTTTCCACAACGGGAATGTCGGAGGCTACCAGCACGGCTGCAGGACTATGTAATGAGCATAGGATAAAGGCAAATATGTTTGTGTGTTCAGGTCAAGGTTATGCTTGGGTGTTTCCTAATCAAGATTTTAAAGTGTTTGCTTTAATTTCTAATGTGTTGTTATGTTATTCAGTTATATGAAAAAGGAGGAGTGTGTTGAGGTTCCTTTAAGCGACCTGATGTATGTGACGTGAGGCTGCATGTTAAATGAATGGGGCGTCACATCACACCACGCGCCTCTCAGTGCACATGCAGAGCTCGGAGCATAAGGCTTGTGTCCTGTGTGCTCCTTGTGCGGCCCTGTAGCGTGTGTTTCCCAGGCCCGGAGAGCCTCACTTTACAAGGGAGCCTTCAGAAGCAGTCCTGTGCTAAAGGTTTCACTGCACACACACGCAGCTATTACATTAACAATCTCAAGTTTATCCCATTAGGTGTGCTGAGTCGAGGTTTTGTTAATTGCACGCAGGTACTTATCTTCCATTTTCTGGACTATAGATTCCAGAATGCAGTTTAACATGTGATGGTCAAGGGACAATGTGGTAATCTGCTTGTCAGAATGTATGGTGCAACTATGGAATGTATTGCATGGGTGTAATGTTAAGGGTTCCTAGTGCTGAGTGTTCCACTATAGACAGTTGGAAAGGAGCTGGCTGGGCTGCCGGATGTCCAGTGATATGCTGTGCTATACTACATTTAAGGACATATCTTGAATACCGGAATAAAGACACTTAACCTTATCCAGGACTGTCTTGGTACTTAATAACTGTAAGAACCTGCATACTACATTTTGACGACAAGTTGGTCTTTAGTTCTGTCTGGAGAGGACTGGGAGTTTTGTCGGGGTGCATATGCTGCATGAATCACTGTCCCCCGAAGGAAGATCATCCATGCACCAGGGGAGCCAGCAGGAGGGCCAGCAGGTGATGGCGGACGCTGTCCAGTGATTAACGGGCTGGTTGCTGGCAAGAACAGAGGAGACTATTTCCCGAGGCTCGTAGGCCAGGCGGTGCGAGTGCTTGGAACTGAAAAGACCAGTGTTCCTCATGCAGCAGGACCAGGGGTTACTTGGTAGCCTATGGCACTGGGCAGGCAGTATCCTGTGGACAGAAGAGGGCTGGCGGATATCGCCCAGGCTGTGAGCAGCAGTTTCAACCTCTTCAGCTGTCGGGGTGATTGTGGTGACGTCACCCCCGCTGACTGCTGCGTGCAGCGGTTGGAAACCTGCAACAACGTAACTTTCTGCACATAGTGGGTGCCAGGCTAATGGCACCCGAGATCCATGCTGCTGTCAGTTGCACCATGCATCACAACGCCAAAGTCCCGGGTTCATGGAGTGCACAGGGGCAGTGAGGTGGGCAGTCACTGGTGAGCCGGTGCCTAAGGAGGGGTCCCGGCAGAGTGTTCCTCATGCTGATGGAGCATCGGCTGGGAGGACATCGACCATGGAGGGCAGGATTACAGGTGGTATCCGAATGGAAGGCAAGCAAAATCGTTGTGGGGTTACTAGTCTGGCAGACATCAGAAGGCACGTCAGGTGTCCTAATTGTGGTTTGTATGTGGCGGTTTTGAGGGAATTCGATCCTCAGCTATTGAAGTTACTGCATACGTTGAAGGGCTGATGTTTCAGGAGGACTAGTGGACATTGGGTAGGTATTTGTTTGAGACCGGTGTTTTGATTATGCTGTTTATGTTTTTTTGTGGTCTCATTTCAGCAGTGGGCAGTTATATTTTCTCCAGGGGTGGAGGGGTTATTATGTTAGCTTTTATAGGCCTGTTACTGAGTTTTGTGTCGGTATGCATGGTGTGTTGATGTTGTGGCCTCATGTTAGGTTTGTGGTAGATATTGGTGGATCTGCTGTTTTCTGGTGGTTGGGATATTTCTTTTGGGCGGTTTGGACATTTTAGGCATGTTTGTACCTTGACATTTCAGGACTGAGTTGTGCACCATTTAGGGGTTTGGACACAGGACATGGGTAACGTTGGGCTTCATTACGAGGTTGGCGGTAACCCGGGTTGCTGCCAACCCCGTAACACCAAATCTGGCGCCTGCCGTGCCAGATTTTGTAAGTCCCTATTGCTAACAGTGCCGGTGCTTCCGTGACGAGTCTGCCTAACGGGGCCGCTGCACCCGCCAGGGTCAGACCTGTCGGGCGTAGTGGGCCCGGCAGGCAGACTCGTTGTGTGGCAGTTCTGGAAACAAGGGTGCCGGTAAGCTTACCAGCACCCTTGTTTCCGGACCTCCACACTTGTAATGAGGCCCATTGTATGTGCCATTCTAACTGTTTTCAATTGCCTTCTGGGTTCAGACATGTGGGTGCACAGATGCTCTTTATGGGACATTTTTCACCCAACATTTTATTTTGGGACATGAGGGCAAGGGGTTGGATTTGGGGAAGTTTGGTTATTCCACATCTGTGGTTGGATAAAGGGGACATTTGTGTTATTATACTGAGGTTCTGTGGATGGGACCAGTGCAGCAAGCTTCTACCATGGCTAGTTGCATTCTTACCCTCATCCAATGAGACAGGGTGGCTGATGTCATTCACACTGGATCGGCTGACGTGGCACTTCTCCAGTGACATCTTCAAAATCTGTTGGAGGAGTCTGTACAGGAACTGCATGAGCCTCTGTTTTCTCTGCATCTTCAAGAAGACCGACATTGAGCTAATCTAGGACTTCCAGCAGGTCCATGTTGGCCACTGTGCACCCCCTCAGTCATTGGAACACAGCTGCAGGGTCTTCTTGCCTTGCGGTATACGAGTGAAATCGTAAACCACAGTAGGGAGATGAAAGTTATCTTCTCATAGTTTTCGATGCTCTTCAGGATCTAGTAGTCTCTATTTAAATACAACATAGTAAACAACAAGTCCTGCTGAGGCAATCCAGCACCTCATCGACTCCCGGGGTTGTTTGTTTGTTTATTTGTATGGCGCACCCAACCCGAAGGTAACTGGGCGCCTTTCGCAAATAGGTTACAGGTATACTTTAAGCTTGGTTACAGTGGATGCAAATATATAGAAAACAGTTCAAATTAATTAATGAAAATATACAATGAATTAAACAAAATATACAATAGAGAAATAGAATGTACATTGAATTATACAAAATAAGGTGAAAGGCTATATTCAACAAGCAATAAATATACATTAGTGACAGGTATTGCTGAAGGAGAAGCTGGTCAGATGGTGGTTGCAAGGCAAAGTCAAGGACATCAATTCTGAGCTATCTAGAAGAGTCGTTAGCAACCAGCCATTTAGATAGTATTCCGTCTAAACATGAAGAAGGGTTGGTTGGCTCTCAGTGAGGTAAGGTGTTCCAAGCTTGAGCAGCCATAACAGGGAAACTACTTCCTCCTGCTTTTTTTCGATTAAATCTGGGCACAACCAAACAAGATGCATTGATTGTTCTTGTAGGTAGTGATGTAACTTGTTTGGTAATTCTTTCAACAAGGTAGATAGGGGCTGCTAGATTAATACATTTATGCATCCGAGATAGCGGTTTGAGCAGGATTTTGTCTTTGGTAGAGAGCCAGTTGGTCTGTCTCCTCAAATGTGAGATATCTTCTCTCTTAGGTATGCCTTGAGCGGCCCTGAGAGCATTATTTTGCAGAATTTGGATTTTGTTAGTGATGTTTTTGCTTGCCCCTAAGTATAAAGCGTTGCAATAAACTAACTTAGAGAGGATAAGAGCTCCAGCTAAAATTGTGCAACTTTCTTTGGACAGGAAGGGTTTACAGGCTCTGATCAGCTTAGAAGTGTAAGCTGAGGAAGAAGCCAAGGAGTTGACTTGTTTGTTAAAAGTGAAGGCAGAATCAAGGTAAAAACCTAAGGTTTTTACTACTTTGACCACATTGATGGTATTCCCGTCAATATTGAAGGTAGTATAATTTGTGCTTAGTTTATTAAGGTTGGCTGTGGTTTTGAGTAGTAAGAGCTCAGTCTTATCATCATTCAGGCATAGGCCGTGTGCGGCCATCCAGGCCTGAATGAGGAAGTATATTTTACTCGCCAAGGCCAGGTCCTTGTCATAATCTCCTGTGAGGGGTATGAGGATCTGGGTGCCATCTGCATAATTAGTGTAGGTGACACCCAGATGGTCTAGGTCATCGAACAGTGGCTTGGTGAATATATTATACATTGTAGGAGATGCACATGAATCTTGTGGCACACCACAGGTTATCGGTATCGGGTCCGCAGCTGAAATTGGAGAGAAGACTCTCATGGTCCTGTTGTCTAAGAAGCATTTAATCAAGGTGATCGCTTCTTGTGAAAAGTGCGCCGCCGTGGCAAGGTGTTTACAGAGTACTTGGTGATCCACCAGGTCGAAGGCGGCCGAGAGATCAAGAAGTAGTAACAATTCTGTTTTTCCTTTGTCCTTAAATTCATCAATCAGTATTTTTAAATCTATGAGAGCAGTCTCAGTACTGTGGCGTGGTCTAAAGCCGGATTGGCGGGTACAAGTACTCCAGTATTTGGATATAGGCCACCATGTCAAGGGTCTTAAGTAAGAAGGGTACAGTGGTGATTTGGCCTATAGTTAGTGGGGAGTAAGGGGTCCAGTGTTGGTTTTTTCAAGAGGGGTAGGACCCAGGATTCCTTTAAGTTACTTTCAAGAGGGGTAGGACCCAGGATTCCTTTAAGTTACTGGGAACAGAGCCAGTCGTAAATGAGGAGTTGATTAGTTTTGTTATGAAAGGCGCTAGGTCTTAAGCAGCATCTTTGGTTACCTGGGCAGGGCAATTATCTCCTTGACACCTTGAAGGTTTGAGGGAGGAGATAATTTTTTCAACTTCTTGGGTAGAAACTTTAGAGAAGCTGAAGCGGTGAGATGGTTTACTGGAAGAGGCTGTGGCTGTGGCTGTATTGTGTTTACCCAGGTTAGTTAGGTTAGCTTTTTTGTTTGCAATCTTACTTTGGAGGAGAGCGATTTCATTGGGTAGGGTGTTCTGGATATTTTGCATCGTGGTTTGTCTTTCAGACACTCGTATGTCTGGGGAGAAGGTGCTTCCATTTCTCTTAGAATGGTGAACAATTCTTTGGTGTTGGTGAACTATTCTTTGGTGTTTGAGCTGGCTTGGTTGATCCTCTTGTTGCAAGATTATTGTTTGGTGCGTATTATTTCCTTTTTGTAAAAAGTGGCTTGCTTGACCAGATTAGTTTTGTTTTCCTCAGTCGGAGTAAGTTTCCACACAGTTGCTAGTTTTCTTTTTTGTGTTACTTTTCCGCAACTTAAGTGGGGCAATCGTGTCTAGGGCTTTAGTTACGATGGTGTTATAAACATTAACTAGGATATCTGGACTGGTTGAGTCCGGAAGGGAGTTAAGAGTCGGTAGGATAAGTGGTGTAAGCTTATCTGCAGTAATGTTCCTTTTATTCCTCATAGGAAGTAGAGGTGCTATTGGAATGACCTTCGACTTCGCCTTATTAGAGGAGATAGTGAAGGAGAGCAGGAAGTGATCAGTCCAAATTTGGGGTGCAATAGAAGTAATAGAAATTGAGCAGTTGAAGTCAGCCACCCAGTCAAGAATTCTCCCTTTGTTTTGGGTGGCTTGGGTAATTCTTTGTGTTAACCCCAGTTCTGTAAGTACATTCGATATTGCTAGAGCATGATGGTCATTAGGATCATTTAAACCTAAGTTGAAATCCCCTAGCACAAGGATTTGAGAGGTTGGTTTAGTTTTATCCGAAAGATTTACAGAAAGGTCTTCTTCGAATGATCCGATAGGGCGAGGTGGTCTATATATTAGGTGGATATTAAGGGTGCCTGTTTTTGAGATAGGTATTTTAACTGTGGGTAGTTCACAGGAGTTTACATCAGGTGAAGGGGCAATTCTCATAGCCAAGTCAGACTTAGTGATGAGGGCAATGCCTCCGCCTCTAGTATCAACTCTGTCGGCTCTTATAATTTCATAGTTATCTGGAACTGCTAGTAAAAGAGAGGGTCCTGCTGCAGCGTGAAGCCACGACTCTGTTATGGTAAGGAAGTCTAGATTGTCCATTGTGATCAGGTGCGCTATTTCTGTGGCATGCGCCACTAGGGATCTAGCGTTAAATAACGGGCCCTTGCTAATAGTATCATTTGTCATACCAGGGGGTTTGCCCTGTGCAGTTTTTAGGTGTGAGTCTAGAGTGGTGGTTGGGACTTTTATAGTTTTAGGTGTTTTACTTTTGTGGTAAGTTTTGATATTAGTATTATTCGCCATATTGGTAAGATTTGTATTAGTGATGGTCTTTGTCAGTGGTTCATGGAGTCTAGTAAGTCTTGCCCTAAGTCTGGAGTTTCTATCTGTAGAAGGACAAGGTAGATACATTTTACTGGTAAGGTAGGAGGTCTTTAATTTGGTAGAAGACAGGTCATTAAGGCCCATGACGTTAGAGCGTTCTGGAGTGGTGTGCATGGAAGTTGGGTTTGGAAAGGGTGCCAAGCTGGAGAGTTTGGCTGTTAATGGGAGCTCGTCACATTTCGACTGAAGGCAGCTAGTAGGAAGTTTAGTATGTGTGCAGGACTTAATGACATTAATAGCCATGTGGATCTTTAAGTAGTTGTGGTGGCCTAGGGCAGGTCTAAATACTTGAGTGCCTAGAATCAGTGAGGCGTAAAACACTAGTGGTAAAACACTAAGGAAGTACATGGTGCTATTAGGGTGCTGTGTTGGTAAATTAACATACAGTGGTTGAGCAGAGGTTAGGCAGGGTGATAGATCATTTAGTGCCTATGGCATGCAGTTTGGCATTTTGCAAGGGCTATAGTAAACACGTTTAGCACTGTATAGGTGCACAATAGCTCAATATGGGCAGGGCAAACAGCCTATTTAGTAGTTGTCAATAATGCTATGTAGGCACACATAGATCGACGTTGCAGGCAGGGGCGAATGGCATATTCATAAATTGCTAATAATGCCGAGTAGGCACACGTGAAGCAACATTGCTAGCAGGCACACATGAAACAATTTTACATGCAGGGCAAACAGCCTATTTCGTGATTGCAGAAAATGACGAACGGGCGCACATGGATTGGCAACAAAAGGGCAGGACGGCCAGCCAGTTCAGTGATTACAAGTAATACTGTGAAAAACGCACGTGAAGCAAATTTACAGGCGGGGCAGACAGCCTATTCAGTGAATACAGGTAGTGCTAAGGGGCGTCCATAGATTAACAGAAAGGCATGGGGACCAGCCTATTCACAGATTACTATTAATGCTGTGTGAGTGCACATGAGGCAACATTGCAGGCTAGGCGAACCTCATATTTAGTAATACAAATAATATTTTGATAGGCAGGCACGGAACAATAATGCAAGCAAGGCAATCTGCCAAATTCGTGGATACAAATAATGCTGCGAGGGCACACAAAAGTCAATATTGTTGGCACGCAACCTTAGTTGATGACCGGTGTTAGTAGATAGGATAGTACCAGTATGCATATGCAGGGGATTAAAGTTTGGAAGCTTACAAGAAAGCAGGCGCGTGACGACAGTGGTGGATGGATCAATTAGGCGTCATCAGCGGTTGGGGCGGCGACTTGGACACAAATGCTATGTAAGTGGAGGTAATGGGATTCCGCTCCACTGGTTTGCAGATGTTTCAAGGGGAATGGGAGACTCGCTTAAGTAAATTGATGTTATAGTACTCACAATTTGTACAGGACAAGGCCTCTAAGGTCCTCCGTGTCCCTCTGTCCCTATCGGCACCAACAGGCTTGAGCCTCATTACTCAAAAAATGGGGGGGGCAATAATTGAGTTCACAGGGAATGCCCTTGCTTAATCAATTGTGTAACACGAAAGTTTTGGGCAATTGCCAACTGTATTGAATTTTACGTGAAGATAACCAAAGCCATGTCTGTTTTCCAAAGCTAGGTTAGCAACCTATTCTTTGGAATAAAACCACAGTGGTTGAGGGCACAGTTATTAATCACAGAAGAAGATTCTGCTGTAGGTTTTAACACCCACAGTAGCAAGGCTGTGTAGGAGGACAGGAAAGGATAGAGTTAGATTCTAAATATCCCTTCCTACTGACCTCTTCTGTCCCTGTGTAGCGCTGATGTACCGCCTACAAAAAGGGGAAAGAATAAGAAGGAACACTATCTACTTCTAGGTGTTATACAACATTCAGCCTTGCGTAAATACGCCCTGCAACCACTCTCTTCCCCTATGTGTTTGTATGGGAAGAGACAAGTACCAGAAATAAAAACAGTGCTTAAATGATGAGGTGTACATCCATCCACTGGATTGTATACAAGTTTAATTGTCCAGGGATTGTTTGTAAAGACCCCATCCACTGTGATTTTAAAAGGAATGTCACAAAGTCAGGTTGCAAGCACTCTGAGTTTGTGTTTAGACCGACATCAAAAGACAAAAGATATAACACTCTCCACTTTGCATTCTTCTAGATCTTCCTATTGCTATAGCAGGTGGAGGGTGGTAAAAAATTGCTCATGTATAGAGGGTAAATTGGTGTCTATCAATTGTAGCTAGCAATCACTGTCACTGCCTTCATTCTTTCTTTGTGGCCTGGGTGAAGTTCATTAGTTGTGAATCAAAAGCAGAGACGGAGGTCTGGCCAATGGACATTTGGGCTACAGATCTAGGGAGATTCAAGTGGGCTGTCTTCTTAGCTCCACAAAGGTGCATGCATTTGTCTGAGCGGTTGATGATTTGGATTTTGATGCTTGCATGCTGGATGATTGGCGAATGTTCAGGTATAGTGTTGACCACCTATTTTCATGTAGAGCCACACCAATGTCCCAAACATTCTAGAGTTTGCCACAATATGATTAACAGAACTGCAGGGCTTTGGTTCTTTGTGGTGTAGACCAGTACCAGTGTTGTCAGTATGATGCTCACTCCAGTGACTTCCTGGGTAAAGCAGTATCAGTATCACCAGCACATATGTGATTCAAACATTCAAGTTGTTTTAGGGGCCAGTGAGTCAAGTAGTTGCGGTAGTAGGGCATTGTGACAAATCTGAGGATGTCGTACCTTCTCCTCTAGGGGGAGACATTTCCCATGGGGCCAGGGCGGTGCATCCACAGAACAATAGTCCCCCTGGGGGTGGTGCACCAAGGGAGGATCACATGGGGAAGGATGCCCTTTATGGGATTGGGGACGACCAATCTCAGAGGACGCGGTATACCCCTACTTCAATACACCTAACCCCTTCTCCAATGTCAAATCCTCCTTCCCCCACTTTAGATAGGCTAATGTGTTCTTTTTTCAAGTCAGTCCATCTAATATACTTGACAGGACTCAATTATCAGAGAATATAAAGTATGTTACATATGGTTCTAATAACAAGTACTGTGAGGAAGAAGATGACTATGAGTCAGAGGATCACTCTGGAGAACCAGAGTGAGCATTCTAGCATTCCACGTTATGTGATTGGCCCTAAGCAATACAACAAGCCAGAGCACGAGTTTAAAGTCAGCTCAGCTGAGACACAGAGAGCTGTCCTCCTCCGAGGTGCTGCGGGAGCCGTGCACCAGGCGAGCAGAGAAGAGCCGAAAGGGAAGCCATGAACGGAGGAGCAGGAGAACCCGAACGTGGTCCAGGATGGAATGACTACTCGGGCTGCTGCTGAGTCGAACCTCTGGGCATCCCAGTTCCTGGCAAAACGCCCAAGATAGAAGACGCGCAGCAGGGAAAAATCAGATGTCTGCAGAGCCGTTGCAGACCCCGCTGGTTTCCCAAACGCTACCAGAGCCTCGAGAAGGGACGCAGCTGCTTGGGGAACACCGGTACATGCATGGAAGAGACAAACACATATGCGGGTTAACCCTGAGGGGTGCTAAAGGTCCGGGGAAGCAAGGGGGTGAAAGCAGAAGCTGGAATGAGTGTGTCTGGGACCGTGAGAAGAGATTGCAGTCTGGGACCTGCACCCATATGGAAGTCAAAGAATATGACGGTCTATAACCAAGTTAGAGAAAGAAGAATTGTATGTTTGGCAGGAGAGTGAACCAAGCAGATATGATAATGTATTGCGAATCTGGGTCCCACACCGTTATGAGAAATCGAGCTTAAGAGAGTCTGGGACCCTGACTGTAAAAGAAGCAAACAAGGAAGAGTTGTATGCCTAGCAGGGGAGTAAACCAATGGGATACAACGCTATATTGCGAGTCTGGGACCCGCACCTATATGTAAGACAAAAGCATAAAGTAACGAAGAATAAGAGGGTCTGGGACCCTGTGAATGAAAGAGAGACAGCCCATTAGAGGACAGTTGCTTGGCAGGAGGGTAAACCAAGCCGTTTCGACTATTGCGAGTCTGGGACCCACATCCACATGAGAGTTTGAAAATATGAGGGTCAAAAACCGTGGAAATGAAGAGGACACATTAATGAGAGTTTGAGAATAAGTTGCTTAAGGACCCTGAAAGTAAAACGGAATAAACAGAAGGAATCCTATGCTTAGTAGGGAAGTATGCCAAGTTGGTGGGATAAAGAACTGTGAATCTGAGAAGCATATCCTTGTGAGTTACCCATTGACATTTACCTAAAACAATATGGGGCTCAGGAGCCCAAAAGGAACAAAAGTAGAACTAGGAGAAAAGAGCACTACCCTTGCCTTGGATTGTTACACTTGTGAACATTGTTTATTTCATCTGTTTTGACAACCCGAGAGCCTGGGAACTTTTCTGTTGGTTGGAACTACAATGAACACTTTACTTTGGGAAGAGATCATACTTGCACAGTTGATTTAAGTTATTAATGTAGGGACAGAACTAGGCTTTTGAGACACAACACTGACAGACTTTTTAGTTTTGGACATCCTGACAATGTCACTAGTTTTCTTTGAGTTAGGGAAACCTCTTTTAGCTTTAGGCACACAGAGGCATTTTCCCAACCCTTTCTTGATCAATAAATGTTTCTACCCAAAAATATGCCACCATTGACTCTGAGCCTTACTTCTGCACCTTTACATGATGTACAGGTTTGAAACTTGTGACCTATTGTGCATGACAGCCTGAATGAACGCCCTTCTAAATCAACAGGAACAGACATGGATCCTACAAGGCCAACGAGAATGTTGCTTCTGGTGCATGGGGCAGTGTTCATCCGTGAAGAAAACCCTGCCTTAGTGGTGGTGGGGTTGTTATAGAGCTCCTATGCATGATGGAGTTGGTCTTGCCTGCATCTTTGTCTTGGACCTGTTGGACCTAGCTCTACTGTTGGTGGGTCTGTGTGGATCGCTGTTGTTAATCTTCACAGAGATTGCATCCTATGTTATTGATCTTTTAAATGGCTCAAGTCACCACTCTAGTGGTCTTAATGCAGCAGGCATTGCCCATGAAGAGGTGAATGGTGAGCATGCCCAGGGTGGCAGCCAGACCGTGGTCTGTGGGATGAAGAGAAAACCTGGAGGAGTAGAGTTGGAAAAGTTAGAGGGACAGAAATGTACAGGCTAGCAACATGTAGAGAATTGAAAACATAAGGGATAGCGATTGCTGGGATGAGTTTACAGTTCAGTGTTTTCACTAAAAAAATGTAATAAAAATGGAATGAGAATTTCACTTACTGTTTGGCAGAACTTTCATGGGGGGCCATTACTAGTGTGGTGGTGGTATATTCATTGTGGGTGTTACTGGTAAAGTTGACCCTACTGGCAGAGGTGTCGGATCCGGGAATTAGCTGTGTGCAGAGTGAGTTTTGGGCGGGACAGAAAGCGAGTTTGACAAAAAGGATCTCTCACCCCGAACCACACCACATTGGCCTTGGATGGAGACGAGAGAACGGGTGTTGCCCATGTAGATGTTACCTTATGTTATGTTACTTGATAGTTGTAAAAAACAGCTAAGTCCAAATAAATATCTCAGACAAATACATCCGTCTGCAGAGCTACAAAGCCTTATGCCATTGTTAAGGCCTCAAATCGCAGTGGGCTGAATGACCCTTCTGCCCTGTTGAGCAAGTTAATGCAGTAGAAATATTTTTTAATTGATCCAAACATAGTGTTGCACTAGTGAACGCAGTGAAAAGCATCTTTAATATGTGTGGTAATACATTGACATCTATAGAGATAATCTGTAGCCTGAGCTATCTATGCAGGCTGAGTTCATTAGACTGTGTGAAAGGCGGAGGTGGATGTAGGACAAACAGGTTATGTAGCGTGAGAAGGGCCAGATGTCTGTCTTTCTGTATACAGTGAGAGCCTGGCACCCTTCTGTTATGTTATGTTGCTATGCTTTGACTGTTGCCTTAAGGATATGACATGCTCTGTTGCTTGTACAGCATGTTATGCCGCATTAGGGCCACCTCACAGGACTGAGGGTCAGGGAAGGAATTTTTCAGAATTGCAAGCCAACAACATGAACGAACTCCAGTGCACCCAGAGATCAGCACTGATGAGATCGTCATTCAGCGAGTGAAAGTGCTCCAAAATGGACTTGCAGGCAATGTGAATTGGCTGTGTTTGCAACTCCCTGAAATATGAGCAAAATCGTCAATGTTGTTTTCCCTCTTTGGTAAAACGTTTTATACTGCACCAAAACACAACCGCAGTAGTCTCAGAGCACCTGAGCTTGTCCGTTTGTGCAAAATCTTTAAGGACACTGAGCACACAGTCTTTTGCTCAGAGGTGGTCAGGCCTTCCAAGGTTACATTGTGCCATTGTGAGCCTGGTCATGTTGAAACAAAGCTCAATAATCTACGCAGGCAAATACCTTCTACTTACTCCCATATGCCCCGAAAGTCCAGGTTCTGTAGTCTGGGAAGCTGGAAGGAAATATTAGGCATTTTTAAATGAGAGTGGGTTTTGAGCCATGGCTACTTTAGGAGCAAACCTCAAACATGCTTCCTGGATGGACTTGAGGCCTGCTTGGAACTTTATCGTGATGGTTATAATGGTGTTGGAGGCAGGACTCCACAAAGGCTGGGCTCTTATGAGAGTCAGTCTGCATAATCCTTCTCAAACTGGGCTAGAGTTATCGTGCCCTGTTAATAGAGATGTACATTTTAGGTGAAAATGGGGGTGGAGCATCTACTTACCAGATAACATTTCCAAGCCTACTGTGGGTGTTATTGTACCAATTCACTAACTGAGTGCTGTTCCTCTGTTCCTTTATTTGAGTTTTAGGGGGATGCAATATATGGCTGCTTCGAATGGATTGTGTCCTCCCACGTATTCGTCATCTTATGATAATCGTTATCCCAGCTTCAGCTGCTTTGGACATTTTTTTCACCAGCGGGCGCTGTGTTCGAGACCGCAGAGTCGATGTCCCTCGAGGGCTGCCGTCGGGCGTCGACGTCATCCGCTGTATAAAGATTTCAAGCAGCGCCCGTTACCTCAGTTCCGTTTTTCCAACGCAACTGCTTCGTGTCACGAAAGGCGCATCTAAAACTTCGAAGATGTCTTCGTCTTCAACTCCCTCCACACCCAAGACAGGATTAAAAAAAATTCTAAAGTGTGGCAGGAAGATGTCTATTACCGACCCCCATCGCAATTACCTCTGGTGTCTCAGCCCAGACCATCGGGTTGATGTCAAGCCATGTCAAATAAGGCTCTTAAGGAACGCAGAGGTAAGCTGGCGGTGGGGGAGGAAAAGTATAAGTCTTCGAAAAGACAAAAGGATTCGGACGAATCTGTTAGAAAATCTCGTCACTCGTCGAGAAGATCAAGATCGGAAAGTCACTCTGGGAAATCGTCGACAAAAAAGTCAAGAAAGCGACGTCATAGATCTTCTTCCTCCTCGTCCTCTTCAGAGAGGAGAGTGACGTACTCTTCAAAACACGATGCCCCAGAAAAATGGGAGGCCTTCAGGGCTTCGATGATGAAAATATTCGAGAAAGCGGCCAAGACCCCCCCGAAGTTGCCGCGTGGTGATCATGCCTCTACTCACTCTAAAGGTGATAGACGGAAATCAAGATCCAAACACGCAAGGGTTGAAAAAGAAATGAGAGTATCGTCAAGGAAAAGTTCCCCGACACCTCACTCTAAATCTAAGCCTACGGTGCATAAATTGGGGCAAAAAGATTCGGCATCGACGTCGAAGTCGAAGACTAAATCTGACTCGACATCATCGACGACCATAGCGTTGAAATTGATTACGAAGATGGCGTCGACGACTGTAGCTTCGATAGCATTGAAGCTTTCTTCGACGGAATCAAAGCCCTCTTCAACGGCATCGAAGCCTCCTTCGACTCCGTCGAAGCCAGCGTCTAATTTATCAACGCCTTTGATGCCTTTATCGAGGCCTTCGCTAATTCCAAGGCCCAAGTCGACGCCATTTTCTATGCCTAGACAAGTACCACCTTCCTTGCCTGAAAAGGCTTTTCACCCTCAATCTAGACAGGAATTCTTTACTTCCATGTCTTCTATATATGAATAGCATTCCTCTGAAGAGGATGTCACTCCAGCTGGAGTTAGATTTGGGGCCAGAGAGGTCCCTGAAGAACTAGTGGACCCACAGTCAAGAATAACAGACTTGTGCGATTGCCTACAAAATGCAAGTGGCTTGGACACTTCTCCTGAAGTGGATTTTGAGAGGCCAGACCCTACAGATCATGCTGATCCTATTGATAGAAATCTTATGGGAAGAGTCATAGATTTTATGGGATGGAAAGCAGCTTCCCCAGATTTTGATCAGGATGACATGACTGATATCCTGAGTGAGGGTCCCTTAAAAGATCCTGTTTTACCATTCCATAAGGCTTTACAAAAAAGGGTAATGGCAAATTGGAATAACCCTGATTCGATTCCAGCAGTAAATATAAAACTGGTACCAAAATAGACCAGCCTTATCAGACACAGAGTATTTGTCCAAGCATCCCTTTCCTGAAAGCCTTGTAGTTCAAGCTGCAACTTCCACTAGGCAGTCAGCTTACCCATCAAAACCACCAGATAGGGACGACAAAAAAGTTTATGCTTGGGCCCGAAAGCCTTTACTTTGGGCAGCATGGCCCTGAAATCAACTAATGTAACTTGCACATTGGCAAGATTTACCTTTACCCTGTGGGACTGTATGTCATCAGCGGCTGAACGCATCCCAGAAGGTGAGGAACGGGATGGTTTCCTGGCTACAGTGAAGGATGGTAAAGAGGCTATGGAGGAATGCCTTCAGTCAGGATTGGACACTGCGGATAGTATAAGGGGGTCAATGGCTTCTAGCACAGTCTTGCGCAGATTCGCATAGCTGAGAAAATCTGGATTTGCACCTGATGTGCAGTCTAGATTACTTAATATGCCCTTTGACGGCTTGTGGTTGTTTGGCAGCAAGGCGGATGAAAGCTTGGAGAAGCTGCAGACCTCGAAAGCGGCAGCAAAATCACTCAGCGCCGCTATAAGGCAACCTCAACAACACTCTTACGCAGGGTCATCTTCCTGGAAGAGTCGCCCTTTTCGCTTCTATTCCTCTTTTGCAAAAGGGAGAGGGCAGGCCAGTCACAGAGGCCAACTGAGAAAACCCTTTTGTGGTGGAAAAGGGAGAGGTGCTAGATCAGCCACAGCAGCGGCTACTACCTCCTCAGCCACTGCTGCAGCCGCTGCAAAGCCACTTTGAGGTCTTAACCCACAAGACCCCGGTGGGAGGCAGAATCACTCAGTATCTGGACGAATGGCGGGGCATTACGTCAGATGCTTGGGGACTAGAGATAGTGACCCATGGTTAATGTCTAAGTTTTCATCAGAGACCTCAAGATCATCCACCGGGAGCCAACTCTGTAAAAATTCCAGACCCGCTCCTTGTGCAGGAGATTTTAACCCTGCTAGAGAAAGGTGCAATAGAACATGTACCTGTAGCGGAGAGGAACAAGGGTTGGTACTCCCCCTATTTTCTCATCCCCAAAAAAGACGGAGGATTGAGACCCATCTTGGACTTGAGAAGCTTGAACAAGTTCCTCAGGAAGGACAAGTTCAAGATGGTGACCCTTTCTCAGATCCTTCAGGCTCTTCAACCTCAGGACTGGCTGGTTTCATTGGAACTTCAGGATGCTTATTTTCATGTGCCAATCCATCTTAGGCACAGAAAGTACCTGAGGTTCGCAATTGGTGATTCTCATTATCAGTTTCGAGTTCTACCATTTGGGCTGACCTCCGCCCGAGGGTCTTCACCAAACTAATGGCGGTGGTGGCAGCGAGTCTCAGGAGAGGGGGGATTCACATCTACCCTTATCTGGACGATTGGCTAATCAGGGCAAGTTCACCCGAACTGGCCCAGAGACATCTGGACATGACCTGTCACTTCCTACACAAATTGGACTTCTCCCTCAATTACAAGAAGTCACAAATGATTCCGAGTCAAAGACTCCAATTCATCAGAGCGGTCCTGGACACCACCTCAGGGAAAGCCTCGCCTCCCGAGGAAAGAGCTCACCACATTCTGCAGATGGTAACAAAATTTCAGAATGCCCAACATCTACCGGCGTTCGACTTCCTAAGGTTGCTAGGCCTCATGGCATCCTGCATTTTTTTGGTGCCAGAGGCTCGACTGAGGATGAGATCCCTTCAGTGGGCCCTCAGGACTCAATGGTCCCAGTTTTCGGGGGAAATGTCAGATCTTCTGCAAGTCCCAGCCAAAGTGACTCAAGATCTTCTATGGTGGGCTTGCAAGGAGAATATCCTCAAGGGGGAACCGTTTTGGCAACCATGGCCGGAGATAACGGTAGTGACGGACACCTCACTTACGGGGTGGGGAGCCCACACCAACGATCTGACAATCAGCGGTCGTTGGTCTCCATCGGAGTCCAAACTACACATCAACCTTTTGGAGCTGAGAGCAATCAGACTAGTGCTGAATGCTTTTCTGCCCTCTGTACAAGGAAGGAATGTCCTGATAATGACGGACAACACAATGGCCATGTACTACCTCAACAAAAGGGGAGGCGTAGGATCACTTCCACTCTGCAGAGAGGCAATGCAGCTCTGGTTCTGGGCAATGCAAGAAGGAATCTCTCTATCGGCAGTTCACCTAGCCGGAGAGCTAAACACGGCGGCAGACGCTCTGAGCAGGCAGAGCACAGTCTTCCACGAATGGGAGCTAGCTCAGGAAGTCCTTCAAGAGATCTTCACCCTTTGGGGCACCCCTCAAGTAGATCTGTTCGCGACCGGGACAAACCGGAAGTGCGAACTGTATTGCTCAAGGGAATTTTCCCCGAGAGGAGCTCTAGGGGACGCGTTCGTAGTGGACTGGGTATTTCCACTCCTGTACGCGTTTCCTCCAGTCCCTGTGATACCTCATGTAATCAGGAGGTTGAAAACAATTTTGTTAGTGGCTATAACATCAGCCCGCAAGGTAAGTGAGTTGCAGGCGCTGTCGTGTAAGCCTCCTCACACTATTTTCCATAGAGACAAGGTCATTTTAAAAGTCAAGCCATCATTCTTGCCTAAAATAGTGTCTGATTTTCATCTGTCACAGAAGATTGTTCTACCTTCCTTTTATCCTCCACCTCACTCTAGTAAGGAAGAGGAAAGGTTACACAGATTGGACCCAAAAAGGGCTCTCTGTCTATATTTCCAGATTGACAAATCTCTGACAATGTGACCAACTATTCATTGGATGTACTGGGCACAAATTGGGCCTTGCAGTAACTAAACAAACTCTATCCAGATGGATAATTTTAGCCATCTCGGAGTGCTATAAATTGGCTGGAAAAGAGCCTCCGGATGGATTAAGGGCTCATTCAACCAGAGGCATGGCAACTTCCACGGCCCTTCAGAGGGGTGTCCCTGTCCAAGATATTTGTGCTGCGGCCACTTGGTCATCAATGCACACCTTTGTAAAGCACTACTGCTTGGACTCTACTTCTTACGAAGGAGGTCTATTTGCAAAAGCTGTCCTTCATTCTGTCCATAATCAAAAAATTCTAGTACTCCCACCTCCAAAATTACTACTGCTATGGTAGTCTATCATAAAATGAGGAATACGTGGGAGGACACAATCCATTCGAAGAACAAGTTACTTACCAACTTTAACGTTCTTTCGATTGGATGTTCCTCCCACGTATTCCTCATCGACCCTCCCATCCTACCCCTCCATAGAGTTTACGCCGGTTGCACTCTAACTTCCTTAAGAGCCTAAAGACTTAAAACATGATCAACTGATGCGACCATGAACACCGTAAAAACAGAACTGATGTAACGGCGCAGCTCCAGCCCTTTATAAAGCGGATGACTTCGATGCCCGACGGCAGCCCTCGAGGGACATCAAATCCGCGGTCTCGAACACAGCACCCCGTGGTGTAAAATTTTTCAGAAGCAGCTGAAGCTGGGATAACGATTATCATAAGATGAGGAATACATGGGAGGAACATCCAATCGAAAGAACGTTACAGTGGGTAAGTAACGTGTTCTTTGAAATGCATGGACATAAGACATTAAAGCAAAATGACATAGTGAAACGGAACTAAGTGAAAAGATAGTTTTCACTAGCCCAAATTCACAGATGATCGATTTAGAAACACTACACTGTGACCGCACAGAGCAGTCTTTCTAAATCGAACTGTCATGCCCCTGCCACACACGAGTGCACTCAGGGGCTGACAGGCACGGGAGAACAGGTAAATGTTGCTGTCTGTTGCCTGGTGGTGATGTCTGGGGTCGGGAGGGAGGTGGCAGCGGGTGAGGAAGGAGGTTTCAGGGGGTGGAACCCCCCGATTTAGTAGTTATCTGAGCAGAGAGGGTGGAGTTGGGAGGCAAGGGGATATTTACGTATTTCCGGGCTGCCTATCGGCTGCAAAAAAATAGTCTTTTTGTTAGGCGACCTGCAAAAAGCAAAAATATGACATAGAACCAATGAAACATCACATAATATAACCGGACATAAGCAGGGGGAATCTTCATTCTATGTCAAGAGCGGAGGCAAGCATTATGCTTGTTCAAAGCTTCTCATTACTCCCTCTGCCATTGATGTTACTGGTTTAAAATAAAATGTCTTAAAAACGCTATGCTTTCCAATTCTGCTGCGTGCAGTATCTCGCTTAAAGCTACTCCTGATTTGAATGCTTTGGACGCCATCGCCCCCACCTTACTGAGTGCGCTCCAAATTTTGTCAGATCAATTCGTGCTAACTGCATGATCTCTGCATCTTGCTATGGTGGATGTGGTACCGCTTTAAGTGGTTTCCTCTGCGTTCTCAGCAATTGTGATACGCCACCTGGGTGCAGTTCCACCGTCCTACTCTCGTATTCTCGTATACATGCCGGTAGCTACGCATAACTGCGGCTGGTGTGTCAAGTAAGGGTATGAGATTGATGAAGAGTTTGTCTTGGTCCTTGTAGTGAGCGTGAACATCAACTCATTGGGCCTGTATACCTTCTTGTCTATGTCCAATGCTTTGACGTCTGACACTCTCCTACATGACACTAGACATAAAAGCATAACTAGTTTTCCTGATAGCTGAGTCAGAGATAAGTATCTATTTGACGGCCATCTCGTTAGAAACAATAGTACTATGTTCAAGTCCCACATCTATCAGTATCTGGCTTCTGTCGGTATTTCATGAGCCTAGTCACCGCTGGATGGTCCCCAACTGGTGCTCCATCCACTTATTCATGCCCTGATGATATTGCTGACCTATAGACACCAAAGATCCTGAAGGCTTTGCCTTCCCCCAGGAGAGATGCAAGAAAATTAAGGATCCCTGCTACAGGGGCAGAAACAGGATGAAAACCCCTCCCATTACACCAGGCTGCCCAGCAGCTCCATGCTGCGTCATATCTCCTTCTCATGGAGGGAGCCAGTCTGCAGCTTGTTCTGAAATTCCTGGCAGTGACCATCTTTGCCTGATACCTTGCATACCATGAGGGGAAGCATCCCCTTCACACTCAGAGAATGAAATGACCCAGCTGGGTCTGTGAGCAGGTGTTCTCCTGCCTGGAGGATCCACGGAAAGTCTGCGGAGAGCTCCATCAGGGTTGAGAACCATATTTGTGATTTCCAGATGGGTGCTATGTTTATTGTTGTCGCTTTCTCCCTGCACATTTTTGCTACTCTGCTCAGCATCATGAACGGGGGAAAGGCATAGTGCAGTTTCCCGTGCCAATCGTACAGGAAGGCGTCCCTAGTGCTGTCAGATCCGGTCTCCGACTGAATTGTTTCTCCTTCTGCGCGTTCAGTCTGGAGGCAAACAGGTCCGTGTCTATGGGACCACATAGCTGTTCTACTTGCTTGAAAGTGTCTGTGTCGAGCTTCCAGTCGCTGCTGTCTGTCAGGTGTCGGGAGTTTCAGTCCGCTCTCATGTTGAGTGTACTTGGCAGATACTCGGCTGTCATTGAAATTCCCAGACTGTAGGCAGTAATGCCAGAAATCTTTTGCTAGTTCTGCTAGGAGTCTAGACCTCGTACCTCCTAGGCGATTTATATATTTGACAGCTGGATGCAACAGTTGACTCTGCTTTTCGAGAAAGCTTTTATTGCGAATGATCCAGCTAACAATTCGAGACAGTTTATATGAAGGTGTAGTTCGTCCGCACTCACATTTCCCTCCTGTCTCCAAGGTGCCGCAGCGTGCTCCCCAGCCTGCTCTGCTGGCGTCTGACTCCACTTCCAGGTCCGGTTGATCTCCAAAGATGGCCTGCATGTTCAATGCTTCCATATTTGGAACCACCATTGTAACTCTGTGTTCGATTCTTGATCTAGTGGTACTGATTGATGATACCTCAGACCTTGCTGGAAGTGTCTTATCTTTAGGCTTT
Source organism: Ambystoma mexicanum (assembly GCF_040938575.1). NCBI lineage: Eukaryota > Metazoa > Chordata > Amphibia > Caudata > Ambystomatidae > Ambystoma > Ambystoma mexicanum. Next base: position 699,723,933 of record NC_090934.1, on the reverse strand, counting down.
GTAGTGCCTTGCAATGTAGGGGGCCTGTCAAGAGGGCTTGTATGGAAGTTTAAGAGGTTTTTTCTTAAACTTTGATCATTCTACGGAGCTTTATGTTGAACAATGTACACTTTAAGAAAATACTCTTTTTGATGAATATAATGCAATGAGTATTTGAAAATACAGCAGAAAATAAGAAAATAAACAAAATATTGGAAATTTGAACATCTCGCATTTCCTTAGCGCATGTATTCTAAAGATCTACGTCCAAGCTATACTATTTCTGTTGGGCAAGGAAACTTACAATGAACTATCAGAAAACTCAACACATTCAATCTTGTATGGAGGATGCTAACAATCATACAATTCTCGCTAGTACTCTTAGTGAGACCACCTGCTTGTCGAGACATACTCTTATCTCTTTCTTGATATCCCAAATCTTCCTGGCCGGCAGCTCTAGCGTTGCCTTCATTGTGTTTACCACAAATCCCAAGAAATCGAGACGTTCCGTTGGGGTTGTCTGATTTCTCCTGATTTATCAGGAACCCCAGTGACGTCAGGAGATCTTGTACCCAGGGTGTCTGCAGTATTAGCTTCTCTCTGTCGTCTGCTAACAGCAAGATATCATCTAGATAAATAATTATCCAGATCCCTTTGTCACTGATGGCTGCTGCTACTGGTCTCATGAGCTTCGTAAAGGCCCACGGCGTTGATGCAAGGCTGAAAGACATTGTCTTGAATTGCCAAAGCCGACCCTCCCAGCGGAATGCTAGCAACGGTCGATAAGGTGCTGTCTACGGGTATCGTTAGATATGCATCTTTTAGGTCTGTTCTCGTTAACCAGTCCCCTTCTCTTAAAGTGTCTCTCAGTTGATGGATCCCTTTCATCATGAAGTGTCTGTACTTCACCCAGTTGTTTAACTCCTTTAGGTTTATGACTGGTGGTCTCACTTTCTCTTTCCTGTGGACTAAGAACATATTGCTCACAAATTTGGGGGTGTGGATGCAGGGCTCGATTGCCCTTTTTACTCTGAGCTGTTTGAGCTTGATGTGCAGAATATCTCTCTCTGAGTGTGTCCTGTGAATGGGGTGCGGATACGCTTCCTGCAGGGGCTCTTCTACGAATTCTATTTGTAGTCCTAGCGTCGTCTGGAGCACCAATGCATCACTGGAAAGTGCGCGCCCGTTCGACCAGAACTGTTGTGTTCTCCCCCCTACTGGCGGATATATGATGTGTCTCACCTGTGTTGGAGCTGTGTGCTTTTCCTGTTCCCCCTGCTCCCGTGTCCTCTGGGGAATCTCCCTCTGGTTGGGAAGAAGGAATCTTGCTGCCTCCCTTCCCAATAGTGGCTTCTATTTCCTTGAAGTCTTCGTGAGGATTGGAAAGGACGGGGTGATCGACTTTGATAGCAGCCGGTCCCGGCAAAAACTTTCACCGGAAAAGCTTCTTTATTGATGCTTGTGCTTTTTAAGTGCCTACAAATCTTCCCATTTCTTTCCCGATGGCTTCTTCGAATAGTAGGCCTTGGGCTGCTTCTCCTGCCTTGTAGTTGGCCAGATCACTCAGCTTCAGGAGCAGTCCTTTTCTCCTCTCGGAGGAGACTGCGCAATTGGCGTTACCCAATAGAAACACTCCCCTCTGAGCCCAGTTGGCTAGGGTGTCTGTGTTGATTTCTCCGCCGGTATCTCTAGCTCTCCCTGCTTGGTCCATTATTTTTGCCAGTAGACTTGTCAGGTCCAGGAGATTCTCCTGGCAACTTTTCCAGGACCTATTTATCCCTTTCCGAAGGTCGATGGATGATTTAGTGACAAAGGCTTACATTTTGGAGTCGACCTTGGGGCTTCTGCTTCTTTCTCTGTTAGCTCTGGGCGAGAGCATTCTGCTCTCATGTACAGTTTTGTCTCTTTATCAAGCACTTTCCTTATTCTCTGCGCCATTTATTTTGCCACTGTGGGCGACGGTTGCCAGTCCGACGACTTAGGGTTTCTGATGTCGTTGGGATTAAACATAGCTGACAATTCTACTTCTTCACCTTCGAGGTGCTTCTCTTTCCACGCCCTTTTGCCGCTTCTTGGTTCTACCCACGCTTCTAGTGGCTTGTCATCTTCTTGTAAAGATGCCGCGGCTTCGGAAGATCTTTCTGAGTAGTCCTCATTTGTATTGCCCATATTGTCTTCCCCTGGGGAGGGCGTCAGGAGGCTTTGCACTGCTGATCGTTGCAAGAAGGCTTACCTCAATTTATTAAATGCATCAGCTGACTCTGGGGCCTTTGGGTCTGCACTGTGTTGTTGGCCCGGGGGGGGTCAAAGAGGCTTTTCTTTTCTGGGTCTTGATACTCCCCTGAGTGCTTTGAATTTCAGGCCCTTTTGTGGACGTGCTCTTTTGCTTCACATTGATGCTGGCCTACTCTTTACTTAGTAGAGATTTTAATGTCGTCAGCCTTTCCTGTAGGGGTCTTACTCCTTCTGCCATCGCATCGACCACGGAGCTACCCAGGACTTCCTTGAAGCTAAGCGCTAAATCCTGCGCAAGCTCTTCCTCACTCCATTCCTCAGACATTCTTGCCTTTCCTTTTTTAATTTTGGTTTTATTAGTAGTCCCGGGTTTTGTGCCAAATACCTGTAAGCAGGTGTATTTGCACGTCCACTACTCCTCTGGTGTGCCCTTACTAGTGTAGCTGTCCCCTTGTGTTGGAGCTTATCTGCTCCTCTTTTCGTTTGCTGTGTAAATCAGTCTTATTTTTTGGGTCACGCCCATGTGCGAGCAGCTTTTGCTGTGTTCGCTTTCAATGTGTCTATATCATAGATTTAATCTATGCCTGAGGGAGCGATCGGTTCTCCGATAACACTCTGGTGAATTTTTCTCTTTGTAATGAGCTGCGTCGCTTGTGCGACGCGAGGAGCGCTCAGCTCCTCCCCCCAAGGGTGTGGGCTGCTGCGCGCTACTCGCGCCTATGACAGTCGAACAAGAGAGCCCCGAGTTCCTCCCCCACAAAGGTGGGGGCTGTTGTGTTCTTTTTGAGACCCACAAAAGCTTAACGGAGCCCGGTCGTGCTTTGATTTAAACACAGGGTGCGTCGGCTTTAGAGGTAAATACGCTTTTACCCGGCAGTACTCTGGGTTGCGCGTTGCTGTATTTTATGTGTGCTTGCGCCGCGCGTTGCGCTGGTGGGGGTATTCGATCATACTTTGCATAAGGTCTATAAATCCATAGTAAATACTTTTGCTATTCTGTCCACTATCTCCCACAGTTTGAATATTCTAAGCGCTTGTTCCACTATGTCGCAAAACCTCAACAAACATTCATTGTTTATTGTCAGTACGCTCAGCAGTAAGAATGGATACTTATGTTGCTGAAGAGCAGGAAAAGAAGAGGAAGGGCATAGAGTCTGGGTGCGGATGCCAGTCAGACACAGGAAATAAGAAGGACTACAGAGACCATGGGGAGAAATGGGAAATGTTTAAAATAAATGAATAAATTAGATTTTTATGACATTTTCTGTTATTTTTTTAAACTGCTGAAGAGTTGAAGTAAAGAAGCTGAAGCATAATGCTCGCTTCCGGTCTTGACTTAGAATTGGTAAATAAGCCACTGGAATGCAATATGAGAGAATTAAATTGGAGATGATGTTATACAATATTGCACAGCAGTCTATAAGGACAGCAGTCCATGGTAAGACCCATATGCAGAGGCTGTCTGGCATCTTAAGGCAGCCTTTATACAAAGTGATATCACATTTCAAATAAGGTATACCCAAACAGGACATATTATATCATGACATAAAATGATCTATCACAACGTTCTCCAATAACAAAGAAGTGCATTTTCGTTTATTCAGGCAAAACGGTTGCAGTTACCTCATTCCTTCCAGGGTTTTCCAGAGGTAGCCGAGCATCCAGACGTCTGTGTGTTTGGTGGAGGAAGAAAGCAGACAAGAGGTTTGAATGCCCGAAACCCTCCCATCCCCCCACACACACATGCCCTCATGCACCCCACTGAATGCAACATGTACTTCAGGGGTTTTGGCTGTTTCTCCTATGGGGCCACTTCCTTAACAGTGCACAGGCTTGAGAGGGTTTCCATGCACTGAATCGGGCCTTCACCTCTTTCGCAGAGACATGTGGAATGGCCTTCTAACCTCGACTTCAAAGCGCTACAAAAGTCCTCTTTTTAGGGGCTGTGTGGGTGAGGACAGTGAAAACCAAAATACAAAGAGTCCAACAATACAGCTTCCTTCCCTTGCTGATCAAAATGAGTCACCATAGATGCATGTCAACTTGCTTTGTGCTCGCCCCTTATCCAAAAAGACAAGCGAAAAACCATGTACTTATCAAAAATATACACATATTTTAATGTCTATCAAAAAACACATCACATTCACAACTGAATTTTCTTAAAAGTAACACATCATTGTGGTCTAGACACATCATGAACAACATATATCCGTGTATACATATTTAACAACTGGCATAGAGACTGATACTTCCAGAGAAACCTTTTCTATGCCTCCATGTGGGGTATTTTTATGTTTTATGTTTTAGCCACCACTATTATTCATGCTCTCCTTAATTTCTACGGGCACCAAGGCTGTGCCAACACTTCAACAATGTGTTTCTAGAACCAACATAGAATTAAACATGTGAAATATACATAGAAATTCATCCACTCTGTATATTCTGTTGGTGCTGTCCTCAGGGCACTCAGTCTTTATACATGTTCTGGTATTCTCCCATCACATTTCAGTTTGCCAAAATCTCAACAATTCTAAAAAACAAACAGACATTAATACTTAAAAACATGGTTTCTATTCTTTTGTGCATCACAAGAAATACATAGCATCTATTCCAACTTCATCTCTATTTTCCATGAAAACCGCAGGGAATTATGACTTTAACAGGCTATTTCTTTTCCCATTTTTACTAAATGTTTGCAAGTTTTGCATATTTCAATTTTCTGGTTACAACATTATTTAGACAAAGTGTTTACCCAATTTGCCTCTTTCTACACATTTAGTTTATTAATCCTAAAACGGGAATTGCCAATGTCTGTCTCTGAAAGATTTTTGTAGACTATGCACTTATTTGCTATCTCGATTCTCCTTATCATGAATAGATTCTACAGGGAACAATTCTTATTCTATGTTTCCCCTCGAGTAATGAGAAAGCAACTATCCCAACGATCACACTAAGTAAGAGCTTACCTATTGGGAACTCTGTAATTATATCCCTCTATGATCGTAGCTTCGAAGGATATCTGCTGTGCTTTTACAGCTGGGACGGCGGAGGAATCATCTATCTAGACGCCTTCACCAATCTACTGTGACAAAATGAAAATGCGTTTTGAAAAACAGGGTTTTATTCCTGATTAATACTGTAATTGTACTTATTAGCTCTTGGGGCTTACCTCTTAATCATTCACCCATAACCTCATTATCGGGACATAGGGGATTACCCACTGCAGACAACGATATTTTCTTGCTGCAAAGTCTATATGGCCAGAAACGAGAAGAAGGAAAAAAGGAATGATTATATTCCCTTACACGGTACGTTAGTAAGTATTCCCTTATTGCGCATCCGTCTTACCTCGCAATTCAGTCGTGTCCTTGCAGTAGAGCTCGCACACGTTGCTCTCGTCTCGGAGCGGTCGAACAAATGATACCTACCCTCCGCCGTCTTAAATAGACAGCCTCGTTAACTTGCGTACGCACGTAGCCGCATTTGTGTGCCGCTCACGTGACCCGCGGCCATGTTGTTGTAGTGACAATATACCCGAAATGTTAGCGGTATCGCTGCATGTATTCCTTGGGGGGAATAGACGTTTCATGATTAAAGCAGTGGCGCTGGAACACTGCATATGTTCCAACACTTCTCTTCCCAAACTACCCTGCATTTATATTCATTTTTTATGATGAATAAATAGGGACCATTCAATGGAAATATTAAGTCCATTCCTTACACTGTCTAGAGAATAAATCCATTTCTGTTCGGCCTGTCTTAATTTCAGATCTCTGTTAAAAAATGAATATAAATGCAGGGTAGTTTGGGAAGAGAAGTGTTGGAACATATGCAGTGTTCCAGCGCCACTGCTTTAATCATGAAACGTCTATTCCCCCCAAGGAATACATGCAGCGATCCCGCTAACATCTCGGGTATATTGTCACTACAACAACATGGCCGCGGGTCACGTGAGCGGCACACAAATGCGGCTACGTGCGTACGCAAGTTAACAAGGCTGTCTATTTAAGACGGCGGAGGGTAGGTATCATTTGTTCGACCGCTCCGAGACGAGAGCAACGTGTGCGAGCTCTACTGCAAGGACACGACTGAATTGCGAGGTAAGACGGATGCGCAATAAGGGAATACTTACTAACGTACCGTGTAAGGGAATCTAATCATTCCTTTTTTCCTTCTTCTCGTTTCTGGCCATATAGACTTTGCAGCAAGAAAATATCGTTGTCTGCAGTGGGTAATCCCCTATGTCCCGATAATGAGGTTATGGGTGAATGATTAAGAGGTAAGCCCCAAGAGCTAATAAGTACAATTACAGTATTATTCTGGAATAAAACCCAGTTTTTCAAAACACATTTTCGTTTTGTCACAGTAGATTGGTGAAGGCATCTAGATAGATGATTCCTCCGCCGTCCCAGCTGTAAAAGCACAGCAGATATCCTTCGAAGCTAGGATCATAGAGGGATATAATTACAGAGTTCCTAATAGGTAAGCTCTTACTTAGTGTGATCGTTGGGATAGTTGCTTTCTCATTACTCGAGGGGAAACATAGAATAAGAATTGTTCCCTGTAGAATCTATTCATGATAAGGAGAATCGAGATAGCAAATAAGTGCATAGTCTACAAAAATCTTTGAGAGACAGACATTGGCAATTCCCGTTTTAGGATTAATAAACTAAATGTGTAGAAAGAGGCGAATTGGGTAAACACTTTGTCTAAATAATGTTGTAACCAGAAAATTGAAATATGCAAAACTTGCAAACATTTAGTAAAAATGGGAAAAGAAATAGCCCGTAAAAGTCATAATTCCCTGCGGTTTTCATGGAAAATAGAGATGAAGTTGGAATAGATGCTATGTATTACTTGTGATGCACAAAAGAATAGAAACCATGTTTTTAAGTATTAATGTCTGTTTGTTTTTTAGAATTGTTGAGATTTTGGCAAACTGAAATGTGATGGGAGAATACCAGAACATGTATAAAGACTGACTGCCCTGAGGACAGCACCAACAGAATATACAGAGTGGATGAATTTCTATGTATATTTCACATGTTTAATTCTATGTTGGTTCTAGAAACACATTGTTGAAGTGTTGGCACAGCCTTGGTGCCCGTAGAAATTAAGGAGGGCATGAATAATAGTGGTGGCTAAAACATAAAACATAAAAATACCCCACATGGAGGCATAGAAAAGGTTTCTCTGGAAGTATCAGTCTCTATGCCAGTTGTTAAATATGTATACACGGATATATGTGGTTCATGATGTGTCTAGACCACAATGATGTGTTACTTTTAAGAAAATTCAGTTGTGAATGTGATGTGTTTTTTGATAGACATTAAAATATGTGTATATTTTTGATAAGTGCATGGTTTTTCGCTTGTCTTTTTGGATAAGGGGTGAGCACAAAGCAAGTTGACATGCATCTATGGTGACTCATTCTGATCAGCAAGGGAAGGAAGCTGTATTGTGGGACTCATTGTATTATGGCCTTCTAACCTACATCTTTGGCAGAACCGTTATAATGCAAGTGGGGCAGGTGGACGAAACTCTTGTGGTTCTTGAGCTTAGCGATGTAGTTGATGCTGATGACGGAGCAGCATCACAGCCTTATTCCATCGTTGATTTGTTTTCACAGAATGCCAGTTGGGCCTTCAACTTTCTGACAAGATGCTTGAGCATTTCTACTTGTCTCGTGTTCTTCTGGTGGTTCAACTGCTAGTGTTTTTCCCGACACTGTTTAACGTTCTCGGTTTCAATGCCTTTCCTTTGGTAGCTCAGGCACAGTATCTTCCATGTATGTGGATACCTTCTAGCCGGCTCCAGCTTGTGGTGTGGAACTTCATCATCAGCTATAGGCCTTGACCAATGCTACTGGATGCTCCCTCAAGATCCTCCATTACCTCTTTTGATGAGGGATCAGGACACTCGGCATGCAGTGACTGGATGGTTTGCAGTCAGGCACTCAGTGATCCATCTCTTGTTCTCCTGGTCTGGCATCTTCCAATCCATCATCTGTTCTGTAAGATCTGCCGATGCCTGCTACTTTCATTGTGAACGGGGCACTCCCCCAAAAAGGGACTCAGTGTAGTGTCCGGGGTATGATAGTGTTGGTCGTGTAGTGTGGTCCTTCATGGCAGACTGCATGGCTTCCGCCACAATGATCTTTGCATCCCTTTCTGATGTTGCTGGGCCAGGGCATGCTAGTTAGTGGTGGTTGTAACCGTGTACAGCAGTGAGTGGCCAGTCCAGGTAATGGATGGTAGGTTCCCCTCCCCGGAGCTCAGCAGGCAGGTTTTTCCCTTCAAAGGATGCAGGCCCATAACACAAGAAATAGCAGTTGTCACTCTGATGCAGGATTCACCCTATGTTGGTGGTGGCATCAAAAGAGGCCTTTCTCATCAAAAAGCTATCTCAGGGTTGATGCCCTCCGCTTGCACCCAACTGAAGACATAGTCTTGTAACATGTTGTAAAAAAGTAAAAGCCACAACAAAAATTAACATGCCAGTCGTTTTGACTTTTGTATGAATGTTGTAATGTGAAAGTAGCTCGCCCTCCATGTTGGTGCATGTTCTGCGCCCTCGCTCTCAGCAGCGTGCGAGGCGGCCTGAGTGGCTTGTGCGAAAGCTGAAGCTAGATCCTTCGGTGAGCCCACAGTGAGCTTGCTAATGATTACGGTGGCATGCAGGGGGCACATTAGCACATTAGCAATCTGGCAATCTAGCAGTCTGGTAATTTAACACCCAGCTAGTTTTAACCCAAGTTCGCTATCTAGGGCCGGGTGTGCGTTTGAGTACTTGAAGTACTTAAAGTATATGCAAAGTGTTACACTAGTAACACCAGTAACATCTGCATTTTGAGCCTCTCGCAGCTTACCCAAAACCGTATTGGAATGAAAACCAAGAGTTTGTGCCAAGCGGTCCTCGGCAGCGAAACCCTTAAGATGGGTAAACAAGCCCAGAGTCCCCTGAACCCACGTAAAGGCCCTAAACATGCGCCAAATACCAAGAAGGGTAAAAAGGAATTTATACAGGCTGACGAGCATTGGTTTCCACCGCAGCCTATGATCACAATTTTTTTTCCTGCAGTAAGCCAGCTCGGGGCACCACCTACAATAGATAAGCCACATCCCCCTCTACCCTGATGATGTCATATTGGACACTCGGGATAATGTCAGCAGGTCAAATGCATAGCAGGGGCCACTGCCAAATGCAAGCATAACGACTATCACCACCACCACTGGCTTGGCAGAAGAGCCTGACAGACAAACGCCAGGCTCCCCGCAATCACTCAATAACAGTGGCTCTCTGTTGGTTTTGTATATAAATCTGCGACACAATTCAATGGGATTCCCTGCAGATTGTTATGCTAATGAATCACGGGCAAACTTGTCCAGCAGTCTGAATCCCGAAGAGCGGGTAGCCAGCACTGGCAATGTGAGCCATGATGATGGCCATGAGATTTCGTGAATTCTGTAGGGTAGCGACCATAGTACTGGGATGCCGCCTATAATATACCTGCTTGACAACATCTATTAAAAAAATGTAGGCATTATTTGCTCTCTGTACAGTAATGGCCACGGAACAGCACCACTTGAAATGGATAACCGCAAAAAAGGGTGGACATCATCTTGTTTAATTCGACCAAGCCTACAGCCCTGTTAGACGAAGACCAAAGAGAAAACCCTCAAGTAGGTGTCAAGTCACCCTTGCCAGGTGATGGTGAAGCTCTATTAAGTACCCCAACTACAGAGGATGGTAAAACTCCTGTATATGACCTCTTGCCTGGAAACTCGTCCTCCTTGTTGTTTCAAGACTCTAAACATTGATGCAAGTTATGAAAATTACACCTTGGAAGCACTGTGCAATGAAATCTCAATGATGAATTGCACCCCTCCTGTGTCGATGCCTGTGAACGCATGGCGGGGGACTGGTGGTGATGCTGCTAAAGGAAAAAAGCGATGATCTTTTCTGAACAAAAGTAATGAGCAAAGCTAGGACTACCACGAGCAGCAGGGCGAAGAGTAGCACACTCTGGTATGATGGGGCTTGTCGAGCTGCCAAAAGGGACCTAATCGAGTGTGCTAGGCGCCCTAGGGCCCAGGGCATGAAGGCCCTTGTGGTTGCAAGAGCGCAGTACCGCAAAATACTTAGGGGGAAAAAGGAGGAATAATCTGCAAAACCTTCTCCGGACAGCTAAATCCAGAGGCGCCAAAGGCTTCTGGCATCATGTTATCGCAGGAAACAGTTGCTTGGTCCTACCAGCACAGGATACCATCTCTGAGGCAGCTTGGATCTCGCACTTTGGATCCCTGTATAGTAAGGTTGCAGCATCTAAAGGCCCTAGCCAGGAGCCCACTGCCCTCTATATGTCTGATGGAAAGGCTACCACCCTATTGGTGCAATCGATTCACGACATTCAGAGAGCTTTAATGACCCAGAAGCTGGGGAAAGCTCCAGGCCCTATTGATTGGTTTAGACAGGAGCCTACCTTATGGCTTCCCTGTCTGCATAAGCTTTTTAATGCCCTGCTGGTCGCTAACAGGTTTCCCTATTCTTGGACCCAGGCAATCCTTGCCTCCATATTTAAAAAGGGTGACAGGGACTGTCCGCCTAATTATTGTTCAATTTCCCTCCTTGATGCGGGGGGGAAGTTGTTCGCAAAGGTGGTGTTTGGAGAAGGGGGCCGTTCATCATCTCCAGGCTGGCTTTCAAAATGGTGTCACCACGGTTGACCAGGTCCTTCGGCTCTCGCTGCTTTTGCAGAAGTATACAGTGTTGAAGTCTATGAAAATCTATGCAGTCTTTCTTGATTTGAAGACTGCCTTAGACAGTGTACTGAGGGTAGACCTGTGGGCTGCATTATCCAATTTACATCTGTCACCGGGTATATTGGGTGCAATACAGTCATTGTACTGCAATAACTTAGCAGTTGAGGCCGGTGTACGACAGGGCTGTGTACTTGCCCCGATTCTGTTCCGTCTTTGTATTAACCAAATGATTGGTTAACCTGCTGGTGCTAGGGAAGCAATTTGTTATTTTGCGCGGCCAATGGTCTTGTGATTAATCTGCAGAAAACTCATTCTATGGTGTTTTGTAAACCTCGTCCCAAGAAGCATCCTCGCCTGAAAGCGGTTTTGAGGGGCAGTTTAATTCAACAGGTTGCGAGCTTCGATTACTTGAGGGTCCGTCTAATGGCCAACTGTGCTTGGGCAGAGCAGGTAAAGCAGGCGGGTTTAAAGTTGGCCAGGAACAGTGCGGCCATATCTAGATTCATCCAGGTGCACAGGACGGGCCCAGGCAGTGCACCCCTGCCAGGCAAGGCAGGCAGCGCTGTATGGGACTGAGCTGTGGGGCACTCGTAATCTAGCAGACCTCCAGGCCGTGGAAAAGAGATTCCTAAAATCGGCTCTGGGGCTCCCTGACACTATCCCAAGGAATTTCAAACAATTATTTAAGCGAGCCCCTAGGATTAGATGGGAGAATGACACTAGATCGATCCTTGACCACTCAGCCAGGCTAGCTCCCTATTTGGCCAGGAAGGTACCTCCAGGATTTGAATGTTACCTGGATTGTATGCCTCCTAAACTATTGAGGCCTCTATATTTGAAGCTGCGCATTGGCATTCTTCCCATGACATCTCTTAAGCATTCTTGGAATGCGTTTTATTCAGCCTTTTGTCCATTTTGCCCTAGTGCGGTCGAAAGCATTGATCATTTTGTTTCGGCCACTTGTCAATTTTGCCCTAGTGCGGTTGGGAGACGGAAGCACTGGCACTGTTGCTAATGGTGCCGGTTCGTCAGTGAAAAGTCTGCCTGCAGGAGCCGTTGCGCCCAGCAGGTGTGACCCTGCGGGGCCAACAGCCCCTGCAGGCAGACTTGTAGTGTGGTGGTCCGGAAAAAAGGGTGCCGGTAAGCTTACCGGCACACTTGTTTCCGGACCGCCACACTTGGAATGAGGGGGCCCATTGACTCTCAGAAGACTGCTTTGAGAAAGCACTGGCAGGCACTTCGAATGCAAAGTTTGATCGTAACGCTTGATTAAAGCAAACTGAACGAGTTCCCATGAGGAGGTGTTTTGGGCAGGGAGCGGCAGGAGCTCGACTGGAATGGCTATAAGGATTAGTATGGCCATGGGCAGTCAATGGGTGAGCAAATAACTAAACAACACCTATAAGCTTTGTGCCCCTCCTCATATGCACCCCCCCTCCATCTGTACTCTAATGCAATAGTTTCAGCTCATAGGTGGAGCTAAAGTGGCACCCAATAGCCCGAACTAAAAATGAGAACTAGGATACCTCTGTTCTTCAACATCAGGATACCCATCCCAAATTCTCCACGGGTAGTAGCCATATCATTTGTATTCAAATTAAAGAGGAGATGGGCCCGAATGCAGCCCTACTTCACCCATCTCTTCACTTAAAATGTGCTCTATAAAACGGTTGACAATAATCTGGGTACATTATTAGTTGTTTGCCAAATCGACTACTTTACAAAGGTGTAATTGTCCTACTGGTGGTGTGGCAAACTTAGGAATCATACGTGTGGGGATAAAAAGTAAGTATCACATTAAAATTGGAAAGTCCTATCTGAAAGACTACTCCCTTGGATACGTTCATTAAAATTGAGACAGTGGCCTGAGACGCATGTCTAACTCTAACGCTTATTTTTGTATAACTGCTTCTTAAAATTCAACTACATATATGCAAAGTTACATGAAGTAAACAAATGGCCTTGTGGTAGGTTCACATTCAAGCATGCTTTCCTGTTATAGAAAGAGCGTTTTACAATCCGGAACTATTTGATAAAGTGAGAGAAACGGAATCATGCAATTTCGTAGGAGGTGTTTATGAGATTAAAAAAATGAAATCTGCAGTATGTGTAGCTATTGAAACAGAAACCAGCAGTACACTAAATCACTGTAAGGTCGTGGGGTGGCTATCGAGTTGACATCTCAGCTTGTAAAATCATTGCCTGAAGACAACACTCTAAAAAGCCATGACACTTTGTAAAGGTTACAGTGAGTAAATTTACCATGAGATTACTCAACTTTATTGTTGTGAATGTGTGTTTTAAAACGCTCACATTCTTGTAGTCCTAAGGCGTCTAATAAAAAGACAATTTTGAGAATATACACTGGGCGCTACTTAAACTGCATATGTACGATTTTTGCTAGGTTTCACATTCCATCAATGCTGAAATTAAAACACTACGTGTAGTAAAAAAAAAAAAAAAAGCATTTTTACTGCTTAAGGCTGGATTCCCATGTCATTATCAATGCACAATTCACAAAATGATAATTTACTTACAAGTGGATGCGCGTTGAGGGACAGAGCTATCTCAGTTCTCAAATATGCCACAAGGAGTGAATGTGCCAAATGAGCATGACTCTCAACACACAGCTAAATGCAACATGTGCAGGGACGTCATTTCACCAAAACGCTAGAGGTAGCGGAAGTGCCACCACACGACCCTTGACCTCTAATGACATCACAGGAAGTGATAAATGGAGAAGAGGTCTGCTTGACAGACCGGCTTCGGATACTAATGAATGCACTGTGCTTTCTCCTTTCTTTACTCACCTGTATGAATTGACGTGCCCTTCAATATGCACTTACATGGTGGTATGTACATTTGAAATTAACTTAAATGTGGATTAATGATTGGAATGTAATTATATTGATTTTGATGAATGTAGCCCTGAAGATGGTGCTAAGCACCGAAATGCATTGGCAGCAGCTTATACTTTAAGTTTAGGAATTGCTTTTTCGCCTAAAACGTTGTGAGATTAAAACACAATCTATTTATAAAATACTCTGAGGAAGTATTCGGAATCTTATTTTTTTATTTTTTATTTTTTATTTTACTTGATTCAATTTACAAAAGAAATTTTTACAAGATAGAAAAACATTTTCCCTCCCTTCCACCTTCCAAGTTATCAGTTCCAGTTCCAGTCTATGTTGTGAGGGAGGCAGATAGCCTCCTCAGACGAAAGAAGAGAAAGAACGAGAAGTAGATAGAGGATGGGGAATAGCCCTCTATGCTGACACCAAGCCAGGTACTAGCTTAGCGTAGGGTCTCCCACTTTTCTCATTCCAAAAGTTCCAGATTAAGGTTCAAGAGGAATTGTGTGACCGCTATAACATAGGAGGTGTTATCGCCCTCTATAAGCTTGTTCCACCAGTCCTCTTCTCCACATGTGGTTGACTCTTTAAATATACAGCCAAGGTGTTTACTTCGCTGGACCCTCAGGTTTGCACATGTCAACAGCAGATGTCTCAGTGATTCAATTTCCGCTGTTTTTTTACAAAAACGACAGCTGTTTTCCAGTGAGATCTGTCTTATCGCCCTGATTTCGTTTGTGGGCAAGAGGTTCATGCGAAAACGCATAAACGTGCTTCTTAGACGTCTATTTGGAAACTTTTTTAAATAATTTGGGATGTCATTTATACCTCTTGTTATAGGTGGTTGGTGGTTTATTAGTTTGCTTCTATTTTCCAAGGACGTTGTCTGGATCCAATCTCGTTCCCACAGTTTTTGTCTAACTTTATTTGGGTTTTGGATCAGCTCTTCTTCAATACTGTCAATCTCAGCGAGAGTATTTTGGTTTTCTGTCGCCCAGTTTGTGAGAAGGTTGCTTCTGTGGGCTTCAAGCTCAGCGTTGATGATGGTAGCTACACTTGGGCATTTACTGATTTTGATTTTTCTGTATAGCATTATTATATTTCTTATTACCATCGACTCGAGTGATTGTAGTCCCAGTTCTTGACGTATTGTTGAAATGGGTGTCGAGGTTGGTAGCTTCAGAGTAGTTCTCCAGAAAAGGCCTTCAATTCGCCTCCAGAATTTACGTGGCATCATCAACATTGCATCGGCTCCATATATGAGGGCTGGAACCACTTCCCCCTTGTAAAATTGTATCAGGGGAGTTATTGTATATTTACAGAATCTTACGTCTATCATTTTTGCCTGGGTAGCCAATTTCCTTGTTTTTTCCAGGAGATGAGCTTGCATTGCAGATTCCTGATTGTTGTTACTGAGGATTACCCCTAGGTATTTGAATTCGTTTACCTGTTCGATCTTTTCTCCATCCAGGGTCCATCTGAAGTTTTCAGCACTGTAGGTTTTTCTTTCCATGATCATCACTTTGGTTTTGGTTTTACTCATTTCTAAGTTGTTATTCTTTACGTAAGCTGCCAGCTCATTTAGTTGGGGCTGTAAACCGATTGGTGTAAAATCCAACAAAATGAGATCATCTGCATAAAGCAGTCTTGAGATTTTTGGTGCTCATATAGTAGGTGGAAATGCACGAGTCACTGATTCTCCTTCTTTGATGTCCCATAGATACGAATTGAATAACGTTGGGGCCAGGGGCACCCTTGCTTCACTCCTCTAGCCGTAGTTATTTGTTCAGACAGGAGCCCAGCATGGTTTAGACGTACTCTGATGGTGGTATTTTGATGGAGGGCTATAATTGGTTCCAAAATCCCTGCCGGGCAGTTTTTCGCTCTTAATTTGTCCCATAAGGTTTCTCTGTTGACCTGGTCAAAGGCCTGGACCAGGTCTACAAACGCCAGATAGATTTTTGGGCTACCTTCGTGAATCCTGCTTTTTAAGGTGCTTAGTAGCAGGATATTAACAGCAGTCCCAGCGTCCTTCACGAAACCTGATTGTAGTGGGTCTTCATTGCCCGAGGTTCTTGCCCAATGTTGAAAATTTTCCAGAAGAAGTGAGCCGAAGATTTTTCCAATCACATCAAGGAGCGCTATTGGGCGACAGTTCTTAGGGTCCCCTCTCGGTCCGTGTTTATATATCGGCACTATAGTTGCCGTTGTCCATGAGGTAGGAATGGATCTATGGAGAGTGCACTTCTTTGTTACTTCATGGATGAAGTCAGCCCATTCTTCTTTATTCTCTTTTAGGTCAACGTTTCTAATGCCATCAGGGCCGGGTGCCCTCGAGTTATTTAAACGCACCAATTTTCTCATAATGTCGTCCCGGTCCCATGTTGTTGTCCAGGGGGAGTCTAAGGTGGCAGATGTTACAGTATTTTGCCTTCCAACTTTCTGGAATAGGGCTCTAAAATGTTTCATCCAGGCCTCTTCTCCAACAAAGTTATTTGTTGCATTCACTTGCACCCCAGAAGTTGTTCTGATCAAGGACCAGAAGTCTCTCGATTTCCTGCTGCATAGGGTCTGCAGCATTGCAGTGGTGTCTGCCTGCTCAATTGTTGCTCTGTTGAGCCAAAACCAGCTTTTATAAGATCTTTCAGCAGATTTCACTTGATTCAGCAGCTCAAGGGTGTTTACTTTTTTTGCTGAACGTTTAAGTTTTCTTAATTTTTTTCTTTCCTCCACAATACTTTTATTGAATTCGTGCATATGGTTTTTTATTTCACGACTGGCCCACAGTTTTTTCTTTTTCTCAAAGATTTTTAGTAGAGGACGGTAGTCAATGTTATCTTTTTCCGTACTGAATCCTGTTGCTCGATTTGGTTTACATATGGCAGTATAGATGCTCGTGAGTTGTTCGACCGCCTTAGCTGGCAGTCTTAACCTTGTGCCTCCACTGCATTCCTCGATTTTTGCCGTCATACTTGGGCTGGGTGATCTTATATTTGTCCAAGTTGCCTTTAATAAGTTGTGGTCGCTATTGGATTTTTTCACGACCTCGTAGTTGACCATTATTCTCAGCAATTCGTTTGAGACAAACATATGGTCAAGGTTTGCTTTCTGGTTATTACGTTCCCACGTCGGAATTGTCGTCCCTTCATTAAGCATAGATGTTTCTAAGCTATGGAGGTTCCATGCAGACATCATCTCCATCCATAGGAGTCCTTGGACCATATTTAGGGGTACTTTTTTCGTGTTTCTCTTGTGTGATTTGATTTTTGGGCAAACCGCATTCAGGTCCCCACATATCATGACAAATTTTGGTGCCCAATCTAGATACATTTTCTCTAGTATGATGTTTCCTGTTTTCAGAAAAATTTCATTTTTAATTACTGCCGGGTTCCAATAGGCATTTATCACAATAATTTCTTTCTTCACAGAATTCTGGTTGTTGATGTCTGTCACCGTTTTCGTCCAGCCTAAAACGGATACTTGGAAGTGAGCGTTGGAAACCTCCGTTTTCATATGTTTGATTCCCATCCCAGATCTGATGGCTGTCATTAAGCCTGATGTTGGTCGGCCCTTTCCAGAGAAGGAGGCTGGCGCTAAAAAGGTTTCATATCCTTCCAGAAAGGGTTTGTTAATTAGCCATGTTTCTTGGAGGCATAAGATGTTAAAATCTCCAAGATTCACGTCGCTTTTTGCCAGAAGATGACTAAAACCTCTAGTGTTCCAGCTACCCATTACGATGTTGTTCATCTGCTCGTCCAGCCCTCCCCTCGGCCCTTGCTCCTGGAGCTCCATTGGTTCTCTGCGTTGCTAGCTCTTTCTGCTAAGTGCTTTTGAAATCCAAGTCCATCTTGAGGCCACACTGTCTGCTTTGTCCTTTAGCGTGTGCGATACGGTTGAGCCATTATCTCTTGATGGTTCTTCCTGGGGGACTGTTATTATCAGGGTCTTCACTGGGCCCTTGGGATGTCTTCCGTTATTTAAGGGGTCCCGATATATAGTTCTAACTGGGTCCACCAGGGGCTGGGTTCCTTTTTGGGTTATCTTCTCCTCTGTATGAGTTCTTAATGTGTTTCGAGGGCTTTTTGTCACTGTGGATTGCTCTTTCATTTGATCTCCATTGGTGATCACTTATGTCAGCCCCTGTTTGTGTTCTTCTTGAGTGTGAGTGGTCTCGTCTTACTCGTTTGCCTTTCTCCTGGTCCAGTTGTCGGTTTCTTGAGCGGTAAACGCTCAGATCGTACCCTAGCATTTGGAAACTTTCTAATTCAGCTGTTATCATGGCTCTGATTATTGGGGATGGAATGTGTAGATAGACACTGTCTCTTTTACCCGACGTACTGAATTCTACGAATCTGATGTCGTTGGAATTGGTCTGTCTCAAGTTAGGAATGCACTTCATAAGGGCCAGTGTGATCTTTCTGTTCAATATCAGGTTGTCTCGCGTTTTTCCTACACGCTCCAATTTGAACGACCTTTCACTTCCAATTTTTTGCTATATGGAATATAGGCCTCTTTCTCATACTCTGAATTCTTTCTTTTGTTTCTCCCCTTTCTGTCCGTAGTTTCGTCTCTTTAATTTCTCTTTCGCATATCATCTGGTTTTTGATTGTTAGTGGATTTTACTTCTTTCCATGTTTGAGTTTTAGAGACTCTTTTGGGGTTTGTGGTTCTTCTTCGCTGGGTCGATGTCCTTGATTCACATTCCTTCTCTCTGGTAACAGCTGCCCTTTTTCCCTTTTCCTTGGTTGGAATTTTGGCTCTTGCACTGTCTACTTGTGCCCCAACGATTTTTTTACGCTTATCTTCTATCGTTAGGAACGGGCTATTACTGTCTTTTTCTGCCATATCGCTGTTATTAACTTTGGCTTCTGTTGTCTCGGTTTCCAGTTGAGGCGACTCTTGATCGACATCAGAATCCTCACTGTCATCGGGATATATTGACAGGTCCATGATGTCGATGCTATCTTCACTGTCTTCAGTATTTTGGTCGCTTATAATTATTGAGGTGGTGTAAGCTTCTTCTCCCCTGATTATATGTTCTATTTCAGAAGGGGCTACTGGTTGATTATTCACTTTTTCATTTAATTTCGTTGTTATTTCCTCATGGTTAGAGGATTCTTTCGTCGATTTGCTAAGTGGGCGCTTTCCTTATAGTATAACCACTCTATCACCAGCTTTGTTTACATTTATTTTGCCATTCTCAAAAAGTGGGTATGTTGACTGTACTCTGGGTAATGTGTTTAGGTGTTTTAATTCGGAGGTTTCGCTTAATGGATTGGGTTTCTTCTTCTCAGTTTGGGGCTTTCTATTTCCAATGTCCTCTTTGGATATTGTACTTTTCCCCTCTTTTCCCAAAGTCAAAACTACGCATCCATTTGTGGATTGTTTTTTTTGCAATTCTTTTAATTTGCCCCCTTGTTGAGTTCGTACTTTAGTTTGGGGGGTATTCTGAGGCTCTTCACCGGCCTTGCGGGAGTCGTTTTTACTCTTTTTTGTCGTTAATAGATGACCCAGTCGTTCTTCTGGTTCTTGCTCCTTTTCATTTCTCAATTCTTTTAAATTGTTCTCCGTCTGGGAGGCAGTTGAGGCGAGGTGCTGGCTACACTTCATTAGTTCTATGTTGGTTTGTTGACCGTTATCTCTACTTTTTACCCTATTAGGTGTGAGGGGTTGCCCTCCTCTGGGTTCCCTAGCCGTAATGAAGCCTTCCACGTAGATCATTTTCGTATGTAGCATTGCTACCAAAGTCAGTTGATCCTTTAGAGTGTCATGCAGGGATTCGTATAGTTTACAAAATGGGTTCATTGCGATGTTTATTGCAGACATTATTGCAAAAATGTCAGTTTTTTTTGTCGAAGGTTCTTCCTCGCTATCGATGTTCCTTGTTGAAGCTCTCCTGTTTTGCATTGGCGTGTTTATCTCGTTATTCTCAATCCCATTCCATGATCTTCTATTTTGTGATTGGGGGCATACATACGGACCTGGTGTGACACTGTTACTGAGGTCATTTGACCTTACTTGTTTTTCGCTTTGAGAATCGTCTTCTATAGTTGTTTTCTCTCCTGGAGGGTGCTCATACAATTTCTTTCTCAGTTCGCCCTCCGTCAATTTCTCCATTGGACCACTAGCTTCTAGAGACTTCATTTTTTCCTTAGTTGGAGTTCTGTCGGTCTTTTCCATCGTTGGAGTCTCCTGAAGTTGTTCCCTTGTCGGGGACTCCGTGTCAGTCGAAGCTTTTTCTACTACTGTCTCAATGTTGGGCTCCAGTAGTATAGTGTCCATTGTCTCCTTTGTGCTGTCACTTACAAAGGCTCCCTTGGGTATCCCGGATCTCCCTATATTCGGGTGATTATTGTTCGTCTTACTTCCTTCGCTCCGGGCTTCATATGTTTTCTCAATCGACTTGCTATTTTGATGTTGCTGCTCCGGATCAGGAGATGTCCCCTGCACTTCTGGGTCTTTAAAATATCGAATTCCTGGTTTTAAGCCAGTTTTGGGGGTGATTATTCTCATCCCTAACTGATCGGTCCTTGGTTCATGGATGCCGTCTGGTAATTGAGAGATATCACCCTCTAAAAGTTCTGCATCTGATAGTTCCTCAGTTAGATCATGAGTTTCCAGCGTGGTTTTTTTAAAGAATCTGGCTACTGAGTTTATCAGATACATATTTGATTTTAATCTGGATTTAGCTTTTCTCATCGTTCTTTTAGGTTGGAACTCTAAAGAATTTTTCCTCTTGTCCGTGGGTGATTTAAATTTTCCGTCTCGTTGCTTTTGGGCGGTTTTTTTTGCCCGGTTGATTGATGATGGTTTCCCGGATAATAACACCTCCTCGCCCTCCTGGGATACGTTATGCGATTGTGGGAGATTGATGTTATCAGAGTTGTTATCAGGTAGCGCAGCAACCGTTTCTTTATTTGCCAAGGCCACCTCACACAGAATTTCTGGTTGGATGTTTACTTCTGAAGCCAGTTTGTCTAGCTTAATGATTTTATTAGAGCTCCTTAAGTCCTTCGTTGTTGTTTTACCCCGTCACCTGTTGGGGGGGGGGCAGATTTGGGGCGTAGCTGTCGCCCATGTCAATCCTCAAATCGACCATAGAATTTTCCAATATTGAAGTGTCCTCAATATTCACACTTTCATTAGAAATTGATTTGTCCATTGTCAGGACGTTGGCCGGGCTTTTCAGGTCGGCACATAACTTCGTCGGATGTACCTCTATGGCGATGTCAACATGAGTTCCAAGGTTTACATTTGCAGTGTATGTCTGCGGTTCCCTTTGTGGGATTTCCCCACTTTCCTTTCCTTCCCCCCTGCTCCCGTCTACCGCTGCTTCAGAAGCACCTCCGGGGGAGAGCGGAGCATTGACTTCTCCCCCCTTGTCCACACAGTCTATTTCCCTCAATGCGAACAACTTGCGCACATCCTCCTTCATCAAATTCCTCGCTGACGTCTTTGAAACAGAGACACCAGCCTCATCCCCCGTCACATAACCAACCACTCCCTCCAACCGTGGGCACAAGAGCTGTCCCGTCAGAGACAGTGCTCCCTCCGTTTCGGGGCCCCCGTCCGACGGCTCCGCCAGCGGGAGCACCGCCCGTAACGCCGGGGCAGGGAGAGACGAGATGTCCCAAGCTACAGTGGGCGAGTCTAGTTCTTTCCTTAAGGGGGATGGTTGGGATGGTTGGGAGGAGGGGGTAAGGGGGAGAAGGAGTTTGAGGGAAGTGGATTGAGAGGTTAAAATCATGTTTTTGTGGGTAGGTTCTCGATGGATCCTACCTGATAGATCCTGTAGAGGCGTCGCTGGTGTAGTCGTTGTTGTGGCTGATTGTCATGATCTCTGCTTCCAAAAGGTCAGGGTTTTCCCAACTCCCTTGGAAGCAGATCCATAACCCAGGTTCCGAGTGCCAACCAGTCCCAATTGGGACCTTTTGGACCCAGTCCTGGCGCCAGTGGCACCAGGCTCATAAATATGCCCAGTCCCAGCGCTGGAAGCGCCGGGCTCATAATGCTTGGGTGGACTTACCTGCAGCAGACCATGCTGCTTACTTGCCTGCCAGTTGAGCCTCTGATCCTCTTCTGTTTGGAACTACTTTTCCTGTTGGGTGGGGCAGGAGCCACTCCCTAGATTCAGAACACTGGAACTCTTCTGGAAAGCAGGAACTCTTTTCTTACCTAGGCGTGGCTGTGGAAGGAGACACCTAAGCACTACAGGAGGCTATTTAAACCACACCCGGTGGATGAATCTTGCTTTGCGTTATTCTGCATCCTCTTCAGCAGAACGCTCATCGTGTCTTCTGCATCGGATCCTGGGCCTAAGGAAAAAAGGCTTACCATCCTGAATCCAGACTTCAGCAACACCTATAAAGACAAGAAAGAACAGGTTAGCATTCCGGCATCTGAAAGACAAAGGCTTACCTACTCTTTGTGCGCTCCGGAGGTCTTCACACTGCATTCCGGCATCTGAAAGACAAAAGCTTACCAACTCTTTGCACGCTCCGGAGGCCTTCGGCGCTGCATCCCGCATCTGAAAGACAAAACAAGGTGCGTTTAAAGACATTGGGGAACTTTAATACTCACGTGCCATTACTCCTTTCCACATCTAACCCAGTGGGTATTCCGGCACCCTGCAGCCGCTCCGAACTCGTACCTGCAAAATAAAAAGACAGTTAGAGCGCATCGTGAAGCAGGCAACAAGCGCTTACTTACGTGCTTCCAGGCGCTTCTATTCATCACACGGACTCCATCTTCAACTCACTTCAGCCCGTCATCCGCCATCGCCGGAACCCTGCAAAACAAGAGACATCATTACTAAAGACTTTAAAGACAATAGAATTACTCGAAACTTACCGTTCGTGCAGTAAACGACGGACAGCAGTCCTCTGAAGTCAAGAGGCCTGCGCTACCTACCCAGTGAAGAAACTGGTTACAGCACCCTGCCTCGAGGCAGATGGAGAGCTCGGCATTCACTTACCTAAGGTGAGAGTGTTAACCTTTGGGGGTCTACAGGAGAGCAAAAAGGGAAGAGATAGGGACACCCCAATAACCCCAGTTCATTAATCCCATATTTTCTATCTGCAGACATCTCACTCTTGAAGTCAGGCATACAGTGCACAGAGGTCCAGCCCAAAGAGCCAACCGGGTGCTACACATCACCTTTGAAGATACGGTAGTTGCCCAGTCAAGACTGGCGCCTCTGCGAGAATCAGGTGAGCGTTACACTGATGTAGCGGGTAGACGCCGTTGACGGATGCTTTTTTTCAATGGACTCCTTAGATCCAGTCCAGAGTCCTCACGGCTCGAGCGGCTGCTACGCAGGGCCCGCCCCGACTCCTCCATGGAGGGGGGGTAGGAAGGGTGTCCGGGGGGTCTAAGGAGGTCAGGGGAAGCCTCTACTCCCTCGTGCCTCCGCAGACTGCCGCGGACTAACCAAGCTCTGCAGCTTTGGTTATCGTCAATATCAGCTGCGGGAGATGCAGTGATACGGGACTGCCACTCTGCAGCCAAATGCAGTAATTACCTAAAGGAAGGCTGCGTAGGAGAACCTTGTCTCATTAATGTTTTCAATAGATTTTTGAAGAAGTGCAGGCAGGATCCCGATCCCAGCCCCAGCTAACAGCCAAACAGTAGCAATCGTTGTCGCCCTTCACTTCGCCGGGCTTAACGCCGCAAGGGCAGCTGGGCAAGGTTTTCTAGTCCCACCTCGGAAGTGGGCGGAGCTACACGCTCGAAATCTTCACAGCATCCAAACAGGCTGGGAGACAGCCAAACAGTAGCAATCCTTGTTGCCCTTCACTTCCGGAATCTTATTACAACTTTTACTTTGAAATACTGGAAATTCTACAGCATTGAGAAAAAAGCATAATTTGAATAGGAGTAAAAGCAATATACCTTTTTTTGAATTTATAGAGGAATGAATTTAGCTCCTAACGAGGAGCAAGGAGGAGCACTGGGCTTTACGGGGTGGATTCTGCTCTGTTTTTCTTTTTGTCCGTTTTTTGCATAGCCCGAGTGTCATTGGGCTATTCTCAACCTGGTAGCTTCACATATAAACAGCAACAGATGAAGAAATACACATTGAACTAACTGATTTTGAAACAAACAGAACTAATAGTAGTGCCCACCTCTTCTCCATTTTTCCTACTGTTTTTCTAGACCCACAGGAGGTGGAGGCACACATACAAAGCACTTTGGGAACATAGACATCAAACTAACAGTAATACAGTTAACGGACATACGTCAAGGACATGTCGTTTGCAGATAAAGCACTTGTAAGCAACAAAGCAGAAACCTTAGGATTTTCTGCTGAAGAGGCGAACAAGATTTTAGGTTTAATTACCGATTCCTCCTTTAGTATAAGCTCAACAGCTGGACAGGACCCAGCTAGGAAAATCAAACAATTAGAGTTCTTAATTAGGAAGGAAATCGACCGCAAATTACACGCTATAACACTGGGCAGATACCATAAAAACCAAGGATACCACGAGGGCTGCGAATACAATTACGCCCAACATTCTGCAAGGAGAGTAAAGAATTTGTAAGAAAATGGGAGGCTATTCTGATTAAATGCTCCTTAGATCTGATATTACTCACAATACAGGAATTGGCTAACAATTTAACAACATTACACACAGAAATAGAAGAAATAGAGAAGGAATTGGTGAAAGCATTGAACCAAGAAGAGGTACAGACAATTCTTGACGATATAAACAAAAAACTGGCGGATTACAAATCCAAATTAGAAGCAAAAAAAGTAAGAAAATTTCGCAGAGACACATATGACTTTCTGAATGGAGAGGTATAAACCTGGATGGACAAACATGGGCCACCAGTAGGCAAACCTAAACCCAGACCTGGCAATACCAGCGAAACATCAAGTTCTGGATCAGAGAGCAATCCAGCACGCGCACAAGAGGAGGAAGAACAGGAAACTGGAAACGCAAGCCCTACACAGAGACCAAGCACCTCTACGAGTGACTTTTCCTCTTTTTTAGAAAGAGGTCAAAAAGAACAAAGAGAACAAGTAGGGGGGAAGAGGAAAGCAAAGGGAAAGACCCTCAACGACTCTGAAACAGAGAAGAGTTTAGTATTGAATTTGTCTTCAAGAACACTAACAGAACAAGAGATAAAGAAATTACACAACGGTCTTAGTTTTGTACCCACATACAACAGTTCTTTATTTGATACACAGATAGAACTTTTCAAACTGATGAGGAAAATGAAGTTAAAAGTATTCTTCAATGATTTGGGGGTATCAAAAGGGAGAGAAATGGATGAAGATGAACTTAAGGAGTTTAGAGGGAAGAGTGGATTTATTCCACCTATCAATGTGCCGTCTATTGAGATCTTTCAAAAACAGACCATCAGAGACCTTGAAAAAATCAATTTCAAATCTAAAGGACATGGGAACATGAAATCGCACGAATGGGAACTCATAAAGAGACTATATGGTGATGAACAATTGACCATAAGAAGCGCAGATAAAGGAGGAGCATTAGTACTCTTAGACACAGCAGACTACGATGCAGAATGTATGGGACAGTTAAATGACCCCAACACTTACGCGAGATTGGACAATGATCCAACTGTCGAGATCAAGCAGAATTTGGAAGAATTACTAACCAAGGCAGAGGAACTCAGCTGGATCAATCATCATACCAAGAAATTTCTGACTAATAACTTTCCCAAAATTCCTCATTTCTATACACTACCTAAAGTACACAAGGATCTCACGAACCCGCCTGGCAGACCCATAGTCGCTGGCACGAACAGTATACTTCAGCCATTGGGAATCTATATTGATTTTTTGCAACCTCTAATACAAAAAACCAGCACATATGTGAAAGATACTACACATTTTTTGAAATATCTGAAAGACTCCGAGACTCTGAATATGCGGAAACCAACATTTTCTTCACGATAGACGTGAAAAGCCTCTACACATCGATCCCACATGATCAAGGAAGAGCGGCAGTAGAGTGGCTGTTACTCCAAGAAGACAACATTCCGGCTCAAAAAGAATTCATTATGACATTATTGGAATTTATTGGTGAAAACTCCTATTTTCAGTATGATAAGTTTTTCCTACAGACAGCTGGGACGTCAATGGGTGCGACTATGGCACCTCCCTATGCCAACGCATTCATGCACAAATTTGAGGTGGATCATGTTCTGAAACACGAGGGGTGGAAAAGCAAGATTGGACTATGGATTCGTTATATCGATGACATTTTGGGCATTTGGCATGACACTAAAGAAGAATTACAGTAGTTGTTAGTGTATTTTAACAACATAGAAGAACGGAGCCAGTTCACATTAGAATTTTCAACAGAAACTATACACTTCCTGGATGTAAAGATCAGCAAGGATATTACAGGCTATAAGACCAACATATATCAAAAACCCACTTATAGGAACAACATTTTACATAAATTGAGTTTTCATCAACCTAGTCTGATGATAAAAAACCTGCCCTACAGCCAGATGTTAAGAGTGAAGAGGATCGTCAGTGACTCTACAGACTATGAAGAAGCTATAAACAGAATGGGGGAAACATTTGTCAATCGAGGTTACACAATATCTGAAATTGAGGAGGCAGAGGCGAGATTGGAGAACAAAGAAAGGGAGGAGCTTTTGAAACCACTGCAGAAGTCAGATAAAACGCCTCCATTGTTTGTATCCAAATATTCAAAACAGAGTAAAATAATTAAAGACATAATCAGAAAGAATTGGAACACATTAGCCCTGGACGAAAGAGTGGAGCCATTATTCAAGGAACTGCCCACGTTTGCTTAGAAGAGGAGTCAGAACTTGAAAGATAAACTGGTGAAAACGAGGAGCCTGAACGTGAAAAAGGACACAACAAAAACTGGAACATTTCCGTTCCTGAATTGTACTAATTGTGGATACCTACTCAAGGGGAATGTAGTAAATCATCCGCATACAGGAGAAAAGATAAAACTCAGACACTTTGGAACATGCAATTCAAACAACATTATCTACTCCATAAAATGTCTTTGCGGATTATATTATGTGGGACAATCGACACGCACTGCCAAAGTGAGATGGAATGAGCACCGTTCCTGTATACGTAATCACAATAAGAATTCTGCAGTGGCACGACACTGGGACTCAAAGAAGCACAATCTATCCCAGATAAGATTTCAAATACTCGAGGTAGTGAGGAAAAGCGAACCACACATAAACTTACAACAGAGACTCCACCAAAGGGAATCCTTTTGGATAGATAAACTTGGAACGTTAACACCAAGAGGATTGATTGAAGAGATCAATTTTGCCTGTTTTCTTTGTAATTGTGCGTGTTATCTGTAAAAAGCGTATAATTTGGTTGACACATTGTCATGACCCATAGAACTTGCCCCTTCTGGACTTCCTGGTCCTTATCGCGCCGGGGCCTGTATTCTTTGTTGCTCCCAACATGGCCGCGACAAGCGACTTGCCTCGCACCAGCTTTCACGTCGCACACGGCACGTTCTATAAATTGGCCACGGTCCCGCGCGTCTCAACGCTATCATTAGGTAGTGACTTGACGTGTGTGTGCTGTTCGGCGAATCCACTATTCCTTGTTCCTGGTTCCTTTTTCCTTCCTTTCACCCCTTCCCTCTAATTTGCTCCCGGAATCCTGATTCCTAGCGACCGCTACCTTTTTCCTGGACATCCTGGAACAGCGGCCTTTCCGGAACTCTGAACGCGCTCTGCAGCCGGACGAGACTCGAGCGAGCCTATACAAGACCCGATCCGTCCACAAGAGGAATCCTCCCGCGGAACAGAGCAAGAAGCGATCTCAGGTGAGATGGGGGGAGATTTATGACAGTTTGAGACGCCAAACGACCGACACTGATACTGCTATGGAGAAAGCAGTCCAGGATCTTATTCGTGGCATGCAAGAGCTCACAACTGAAGTACAGAACTTAAAGGCTGAAAATGCTGCGTTAAGGCAGCTTGATTTGTCTCACGACCCCGCTAACAAGGACAGTGTGTTACTGGGCGGAGTGGTAGACAAATATGACGGATTGGCAAAATCCTTACGTGGATTCCTGGATTCCTGCTTGGTGCATTTTACTTTTAAGCCCTATTATTTTTCAACTTCTAGGGCGAAGGTGGGCTTCATAATCTTGCACCTCACAGGGAACACGTTGACCTGGGCCACTCCCTTAGTCAACTCAGGGGATGCCCTCCTGGATGATTATGATGGATTCATTCTGGCACTCAAGACTATGTTCGACCGGCCAGAACAGGTTTTTAGTGCTCAGGAACGCTTACTTGATTTCCGACAAGGTACTCAGGATATGTTAACGTACGTTACTAGATTCAAACAACTGGCCAAGGAAGCAGATTGGTCCTCAGAAGCAAGTTTCACTCTATTTTGCAGGGGTCTAAACAAGGACATTAAGGATGAATTAGCCCGTGTGGCTCGTCCTAGTTCATGCCAGGCTCTAATGGATGTAGCCATGCAAATAGACTTCCGAATCCAGGAAAGAAAGGTTGAAAGAAGAAAGACCAAGACACCCTTTCAAAAGAATTCCCTGGAGACCTCTGTTAAAACCGATTCTGCCCCAGCCCCTGACATAGATCCGGAACCCATGCAAATCGGACCCTTCCGTGGGCCTATTTCCCCTCAAGAAAGGATGAGAAGGATCCACACAGGTCTGTGCATGTATTGTGCATCGGATAAACACCTAGTTAGAGAATGCCCTCTAGCCCCTCCACGGCGTTCGGGAAACGTCCGCTCCCGATCCTAGATGGAGCGAGGTGTCCGGAGAGCGATGTTTGCTCCACATCGATTCCATCCTTGAACTCTCCTGGACAAAACAGTTTGGTGATACTACAGGCCTTCCTGTCGCCCTCCAAAGACAAGACATATCCCATTCTGGCCTTGGTGGACTGCGGAGCTATGGGAATTTTCAATTTTAATTTTAATTTTAATCTGTATCCGGGAAGGGGACGAATGGAAAACAGCCTTTAGAACAGCCTTTGGTCACTATGAATACCTAGTCATGCCTTTTGGACTAGCCAGTGCTCCCGCAGTCTTTCAGCGTTTTATGGACAGGGTGTTCTCTGATATGTCGTTCCTCTTCGTCATTGTCTATCTGGATGACGAATTGATTTTTTCCAAGGATCCTCTAAAACATGAAGAACATGTAAAGGCAGTACTACAACGACTTTGTGAACCCAAACTGTTAGCCAAACCCGAAAAATGCTTGTTTCACGTTACTTCTGTTCACTACCTAGGATTCATCCTTAGCCCAGAAGGAATTGGTATGGACCCTTCAAAGGTAAAGGCCATACTGGCTTGGCCCGCCCCCACATCTGTGAAACAAGTGCAATCTTTCCTGGGGCTCGCCAACCTCTACCAGAAGTTTATTTCTACCTTTTCTGAGATCGTTCAGTCGAACGTTGCTCTGTTGAAGAAAGACACCCCCTTTATCTGGTCTACGCCGCAAGATAAATCATTTCAACGATTGAAGACAGAGTTCACGCAATCCCCCATCCTGACCCAGCCCGACATAAATCGCCCATTCCTAGTGGAAACGGATGCCTCGAACTGCGCCATTTTTTTTAAAATGTACTTTATTGCCATTTTGACATGCAGGCTTGAGTTATCATGTGACAAAGTGGGATTACATTGGTTCGTCCAATTTTTATAAGCGACAACATTTAACAAGAAAAGAAAAAGGAAAAAAGAGGAAAGGAAAAGTAGAAAAAGAGAAAGAACATAAGTGAAACAAATAAACAAAACAGTCTTCATTTGATGCTGTGGTGTCTTCAGCGTCCGTTCCGGGGCAGAGATGTACAGGGTGTCAGGTTCAGGTAGCATGGGCGAACCCAGTCTAGATCTTTCGGGACTTTGGTTGAGTCTCCTTCGGGCGTTGTGGTGGTGTAGGGCTTCTCTTCAGGGGGGTTTGTGGTCCGCAGTGAAAGGTACGTCTCTCAGGAGGGCTTTCCATGCCTCAAGGGTGTTGTTTGCTTCGTCCACCCCAGAGTTGGCCCCTTCTTGCCATGCTCTGGTCTCAGCCTCAGACCACATTTCCAGTTCTTTAATCCAGCGCTCGTATCTCGGGCCCCCTGGAGATTTCCAGGCCATTGCTATGGTTCTTTTCACAAGGATACATGCTAAATCCATCAGCTTGACTATATGTTTGTATTTACTAATTCTGGGGTGAGCACCCAGTAAGCAGTCCTTCGGGTCCCATTCGTATCTAGTGATACCCGTGGTCATGCAGGTCTGTTTGACTTTGGACCAGAGTTTCACAGTTTTATTGCAAGTCCAGAACATGTGGAGCAGGTCAGCTGTGTCGTTGCCGCACCAGGGGCAATTCGGTGATGCTTTTTTATTGAAGCTGGCCACCCGCTGTGGGGTCATGTACGTCCTATAGAGGACATTCATTTGTATTTGCCTAAATCTGGCATTGCGGGACACCTCTTTGGGGTATAGCAGTATTCTTTCCCATTCTTTATCTGTTAGTGTAATGGCCAGGTCAGTTTCCCTGTAGAGGCGGGTCACCGGTTTCCAGCCATCAGCCAGATCGTACATCTCCTGCAGTAGGGGGTCTGGAGCGGGTTCCTCGGGCCAGATGTCCCAGAGTTTTCTAGCGGTCTGTTTAATTGGATGATACCACAGAAATTGGCCGGTGGAGAGTCCCTCCACCGTCTGCAGTGATTCAAAGTCTCTGAAGTTGTTCTCTTCAAACATGTCGCCCCACACGTAGATCCCGGTTCTCTCCCAATATCTCGCCACCTTGAGGTCGGTTGCGGTTCTGCATGCATCCACTAGGATAGGAGTGTTGGGTGAATATGGATGGCTAGGCTGTAAGATGGAGCGGGTCCTAGCCCAAATATGTCTGCCCAATTTCGTAATCATGGGGACTTCTTGTACCTGTTTCAGTGGGTTCCAAAGTGCTTCTTTGGGGAACAGGTTGGAGGGTATTTGTTTTAGCAGTTCTGACTCGCTGTTCTGCTCATCTTGGAGCCATCTTGTCACATGACTGAGTTCCGCAGCCCAGTAGTACATTTGAAAGTCAGGGAGCTGCACTCCGCCTTCTTTGTGACGCAACGTGAGAATCGATAGGGGCAGTTTGTGTCTGGATGGGCCCCATAGGAAGTCCCTGATTATCAATTCCATCTTCTTGAAAAAGGGTGGGTGGATGTAGTGGCAGATATTTGTGAAAAAGTAGAGGAAGCAGGGGAGGATTATCATCTTGGCGATGGATGCTCGCCCCATCATCGCTAGTGGCAGTTTAGACCAGAATTTAATAGAGTTGCAAAGTCCCTTCATTGCTGTTTTCAGTGTTGTGGTCATGTGTGAGGTCTGGGGAATGATGAATGTTGATTCCTAGGTATCGGAATGTCTCTGGGTGCCATTTCATCCCCACTTCCGATAGATCGGTTACTGCCAGGCCTCAAAGTCGTGCCAGCGGGAATGCACAGGATTTCGATCTGCTAAACTTGCTCCCAGAGTATAATGCGTAGTTGTCGAGGACATCTAGCATGGCATGTGCATGCAAGTGTGGGTCTTTCACGTACAAAAGTACATAGTCCGCGTACAGAGATATTATAGAATAGTAGTTACCTAGTCTGATGCCGGCGTCAAAAAATTGCCTCCTGAAATAGATGACGATTGGTTCCAGGCCTAGGACATATAACATTGGCGACAATGGGCATCCCTGCCTGGTACCTCGCTGTATCTCCCAGGGTTTTGAAATGAATCCGCCAGTTTTGACTCTTGCCACCGGCGAGTTATAGAGTACCTTGATCCATTTCACAAATCCTTCACCAAATCCAAACTCTCCCAGTACCTCCACCAGCCATTCCCAGAATATGGAGTCGAAAGCCTTGATGGCGTCAAGTGAGAGCAGCGCAAGGTCCTCGTCTCTCGTGTAGGTTTCCGCCATGGTATGTTGAAGTCTCCTCAGGTTCGCCGTGTGTTACGTCCCGGAACTAAGCCGTTTTGGTCGTCGTGGATCAGGTTGCCCACCACCTTTGCAAGCCTGTTAGCTAAAATAGTGGTCAGGATCTTGCTATCATAGTTTAGCATTGCTAATGGGCGGTATGATTCGCAATCTGTGGGTGGTTTGTTAGGCTTGAGCATGGGAATTATGATTGTCTCCTTCATGGTGTTAGGAAGTGTCCCAATCTTGTATGCCTCCATGAAGACCTCGTATAGAACTGGGGTGACAGTGGGTTCATAGGCTTTGTAAAATTCTGGTGGGAGGCCGTCACTACTGGGAGTCTTACAAGTAGCCAGAGACCTGATAGCCTCCGTGACATCTTCTGTGGTGATCTCCATTTCTAGCATCTCTCTCTGTTCCTCTGATAACTTCGGCAGCTCGATCTCCTCTAGGGTAGCCTTGATTTCTTCTCTGGGTATGTGGTTGTCGTGGGAGTACAGTCTGGAGTAAAACTCTGCGAAGGCGTTGTTGATACCTTGTTGAGACTTGTGCGTTGTCCCGCTCTCATCTATGATCTCTTTTGGAAAGTGTCTAGGCTGTTCTCGTTTGCACAACCAGGCTAGCAATCTGCCCGGCTTATCGGCTTCTTTGTGAGCCCTAAAGTCGAATTTGGTTAACCTGTCCCAAGCTGTGCGGCATTCGTCTCGTAGTCCGTGCAGGGTCGCTTCTAGTTCCGGAGTGGCTTCAGAGGAGTTTTCGAGGCGCGATATTTCAGCTTCCCGTTCTTCGAGTGCCGCCGTCGGGTGCTTCCTGATACCTCCCGCCCCCGATATCACCTCTCCTCGTGTCACTACCTTCATGGCCTCCCACAGTGTGCTCCAGCTTGATACGGAACCCTTGTTGTTATCTATATGGTCCTCGAGTCTGGTGCCGAGGGTTTCCCTAAATTCATGGTCGGTGAGAGCTGCGGTGGGCAATCTCCACATCGGGATCGGTGGTCTGGGCCCTCTGAATATCCACATCATGATTGAAGGTGAGTGATCGGATATCCATCTGCCTAGGTATTCTGTTGCATCTATCATTGAGGTGTGTTCTTTGTTGATAAACAAATAGTCAATCCTTGTGTGGATCTTGTGAGGGGCCGAGTAGTATGAGTAGCTTCTCTCGGTGGGGTGTTGTTCCCTCCATATGTCTATTAGGTCGAGGTGCTCCAGTGTATTGTTGAGTGCTTGGGTGACAGTGTTATGCGGTTGTTGGGGAGGATCAGACCTGTCCATGTTCACGTCTCTGACACAGTTGAAGTCGCCACCCCAAATGAATGTCCCTTCCCTGTGGTGTAACATTTTGGCGCATAGTTCTTTGAGATGGGAGGGAATTCCATGTTGTGGGAAGTAGGAATTCACAAGGCAGACCACGGTGTGTTCGATGGTCCCCCACATTATTAGGTACCTGCCTTCTTTGTCGGCCACTGAGCCCAATAGTTGGAATGGTATATTCGGGTTCACCCACGTGAAGACTCCTCGAGCGTAGCTAGAGTAGGGTGCCCCCCTCGCGGTGCTTCCCCACTGTTCTGCCAATTTGGATGAGGCCTCCCTCGAAAGGTGGGTCTCCTGAAGCATCGCGATCGAGACCTTTTTTCTACGAAGATAAGATTGGATCCGATTCCTTCTCAGATACGAGCCCATCCCTCTCACGTTCCACGTTATTACTTTCATTTGTGGCGCCATTGGAATGGAGTGGTGTACCATTTGTGTCTGCCCATTCTGTCGTCTCCCAGAGGTCGATGGTTTACCCTGGAGAGTCCCATTGCTCGATTCGTGGGTCTGATTCTGCTTAGGATTTGTGAAAGCCCTGCCTTCTGCTTCGTAATTGTTAACGTTATGAAGACTATGTAACCAGTGGAACTTTTAACAAAACTGGAACTGGTGCGCCCAGCGGCTGCGTTATTCTCGCGGCGCTCAGGCACTCTCGCGCCGTCAGAACCCATCCGGGTATCGGGCTCGAGCGGGGTCGGACAGGCAACTGGCCTGTCCTGGTCTGTTCGTGGGGGTTGAGTCCTGTGCCTGGTGTGAGGCCAAGCGAGAGCCGCATCTATTCAGTTAATTATGATGTATGTTACCTCCTTGGTTGCAGATTGCTCATTTTCGTATGGGAGTTGCGGTGTGGTAAGTGCTTATGTTTCTTGCGCACCGGTGGATAGGTTTCCTTACTTGTCCTGGTAGTGGGCATCCCCGCCTTCTGCGAGGTTATTGTCTTCCATCCACATATTGGCGGCCGCTGGGGATTCCAAAAATATCGCACGGCCCTTGAAGATGACCTTGAGTCTTGACGGGTATAATAGCATATATTTTAGGTTTAATTGATGAAGTCGGGCTTTAATCGGTACAAAGGAGTTCCTCTCCCTTTGCACCTTTCTAACTACGCCATAGGGGCGGTCTTGAAACAGAAACTTGAGGATGGACTGGAACACCCCATTGCTTACCTTTCACGAACCCTGACCCCCAGCGAGACGCACTATTCCGTCCTGGAGAAGGAACTCTTGGCCATTCGCCAAGCCTTCACTGAATGGCGACACCTACTTCTGGGTGCTAGATATCCAGTTCAGGTCCGCACAGACCATCGGAATCTCCAAATCCTACAGTCGTCGGAGTGCAGGAACAGTCGTCAGGCCCGTTGGGCCTACTTCTTTGCCCAGTACCAGTTTCAGATCACTCATGTTCCCGGATCACAAAACATGATTGCTGACGCCTTATCTCGACGTCCTGACTACGCAGCCACTGAGGACAAGGCCTATCCTAAGATGTTTCCCCAAACTATCTTTGTAGCTCAAGCAATCAACCTCCTAGAAGTAATCCGAGTGCAAACCCAGTCCTCTGACCTCTTGAAGGATATTTCAAGGAAGAATCCATGGAATCTAAGAGTCAAGGAAGAATATGCACTGGTCATTCCTATGCAGAAATTACAACACAGGGTAATAAACCTCTGTCATGATACCCTTCACTCCGGTCATCGTGGTATAACTAACACCCTCCGTTTCATACAAAGACAGTTTTGGTCGCCTCGAATGAAGACCGACGTACAACAGTACTTCAAGGCTTGTACTGTCTGCAGTCAAAACAAACATGATAACAAGAAACCGGCGGGTCTTCTACTGCAACCGTTGTTGCCAACAAGACCATGGGAATTTATTGCTACAGACTTAATTGTAGAATTACCATCTTCCCGAGGGTACACGACCATCATGGTAACCATAGACTTGTTCACCCATATGGCTCATTTTACACCTTTGCATAAACTACCATCCTCCTCAGAACTTGCTGGAATCTTCCTGGAACATATTTTCCGTCTTCATGGACTTCCTTCCAAGATCATATCGGACCGAGGACCTCAATACGTCTTACAATTCTGGAAACATCTGTGTCGTATTCTAGGGATCCAACGCGCTCTCTCATCAGGTTATCACCCACAAACCAACGTAGCCACGGAACGTGTAAAACAAACTCTGGAGCAATATATTTGTTGTTTTGCCACCAAGGTTCAGGATGACTGATCTCTCCTCATACCCCTGGCCGAGTTTGCCTACAACAATTCCGATCACTCAGCACTCAAGGTCAGCCCTTTCTATTGCAGTCAAGGTTTTCACCCGTCCGTTTTACCTTCTGTTCTTCCACATCCCACTCCAGTACCTACTCTCGACTCATGGATACAGACTTTAATCAACATACACAAGGAAGCCAAGGAACAATTGAAAGAGGCTCAAACACGCACTAAGCTCTATGCGGATTCCAAGAGAAGATCAGCGCCCTCTTATTCTGTTGGTGATCAAGTCTGGTTGTCCTCAAAACTATTACTGCGACATCTACGGCCAAACAAATTGGCCCCTCGGTACTATGGACCATTTTCCATAAAGGAAGTCATCAATCCTGTCTCATTCCGACTCAAGCTACACGATTCCTGGAAGAAAATACACCCAGTCTTTCACACTTCCCTATTGAAACCTTACATCCAATCCTCCCGAAAATCCTGCAGACCCAGTCCTGTTGTGGTGGACGATCAGCTGGAATATGAAGTATCCAGAATATGCGATTCCAGGTATAAACGGGGTCGACTTCAATACCTGGTTGAATGGAAAGGATACCCTCCTAGCGAGAGAACCTGGGTATCATGATGCCCGCTCCTGGGGAGCCGGTTCAAGCCCTGCGTCCCCGAAAGCGGACATCCAGTCCCCAAGGAAGGACCCAGCAACCCCATATAGGGGCCCTTTGGACAGTGTCCTGGCGCCTATGGCGCCAGGCTCATAAAAGACATCAGTCCTGGCGCCATAGGCGCCAGGCTCATTATGGGAGTGCTTGGGTGCACTTACCTGATGCAGACCATGCTGCAGGATCCCAGCCTCCTTGAGGCCTGAAAGGAACTACTTTACCTGTGGGACTAATTTACCATCCGGGCGTGGTCGGGGAAGGATAGATACCTGATTGGAGGAAGGATACATACCTGGAACTTCTTCCAAGGCTATTTAAACCCCACCCGAACAGCCACACGTGCTTCGCGTTGTTCTGCATCTAGCAGCTGGACGCTCACCGTGTCTGCTCCTGCATCCTGACTTCTGCCACGCCTGCCAGCATCCTGGATCACCTGCAAAGGAAGAGAAGAAGAGAACAGAAGAAGGAAAAGTCCTTACCTGCTAAATCTGCATCCCGGAGACATCTCGCCGACAATCCTGAAAAGGAAGACTTTTATTTAAAAGCTCATTGCGTCGATCGCTGCAGCGCCGCATTCCACTCACCTTTACAGGGCGCCTCCATGTTCAGCAGCGATCATCTGGATTCGCAGTCACGCCCCAGCGCCTAGGGAGAAAAAGACCAGAACAAAAGGTGAGAGAGAGAAGGGAATAAGGAAAGCTAAATCTCCATGTTAAGACTTACCTGTTGATTCATTCCCTCTTCATTTCGGGTCTGCGCCGCATCCTGGCATTTCTGGACCCCGGCCCCTAAGGGGAAAAAAAGACATCAGCGTTAATGAGCGAATGAAAAGACATTACCTAAAAACGCTCATTAAAGACTTACCTGATTTCTACAAGGATTTCACCTCTCATCTCGGGTCGGTGCCTGTTCCCCGGCATTCCGTTCCCCGGCCCCTATGGGGAAAAAGACACTAGCATTAGTACATTAATGCATGGACACAAGGGGAACCTCTTATCAAAAAAACTTACCTGGAAGCCAAGCAAGTTTGGTTCTCACCAATCCGAAAATCCAGTGAAGTAACTGGATACCAACGCGCCCCTGCATCAGAAGCAGGATGGAGAGCTCGTCCTTCCAGACCCTAAGGTGAGACGCTACGAGGAATCACAGAAGGGTTTCGAGGAGGGTGAGAGGGGAAAGTGGGAGGCCGATTGCATTACCCCGCAGACAGTTAATCCCCTATTTTCGCCTACAGAAGGATACTTCTGCGAGCCAGACAAGCCAGATTTGGGGGCCCGGTCCAGTCCGTCTTCCGAACCCTGCGCATCACCTTAGAAGAGGTCACAGCAGCGCGAACCAGGCCAGCCCCTCCGTGGGAGTCAGGTGAGCGTTACACAGGGAACCAGTTTCTAACTTAAATACCCCTCGACTGCTTAGAAGATTCCATCGCATACACCCGGGCAAACCTGGTGGAACAGGTCTTCGGAGGAGGCATGCTGTCATGACCCATATAACTTGCCCCTTCTGGACTTCCTGGTCCTTATCGCGCCAGGGCCTGTATTCTTTGTTGCTCCCAACATGGCCGCAACAAGCGACTTGCCTCGCACCAGCTTTCACGTCGCACACGGCACGTTCTATAAATTGGCCACGCCCCCGCAGCCCCACGCATCTCAACGCTATCATTAGGTAGTGACTTGACGTGTGTGTGTGCTGTTCGGCGAATCCACTATTCCTTGTTCCTGGTTCCTTCTTCCTTCCTTTCACCCCTTCCCTCTAATTTGCTCCCGGAATCCTGATTCCTAGCGACCGCTACCTTTTTCCTGGACATCCTGGAACAGCGGCCTTCCCGGAACTCTGAACGCGCTCTGCAGCTGGACGAGACTCGAGCGAGCCTATACAAGACCCGATCCGTCCACAAGAGGAATCCTCCCCCGGAACAGAGCAAGAAGCGATCTCAGGTGAGACGGGGGGAGATTTATGACACACATTGGTTTAATAATCTTGAATAATTTTGAAACATTGCCTGTAATATGCATATACGTATAGGGAAAGATACACCGTGGATACCATTAAGTGTGTACCAGACAGCTAATGTATATGTGATGATATGCATGAACGACCTGAATTATAACCAGTAATGAGCAAGGTTTCAACAGATCTCCCTACCCACACACATGAGGAAGGTATGTTCTGTCACAGGATTTTTTTTAAAAACTGTTATTTATTCAGCTCGGCAACTCAGATACAGGTGAGTAACAATAAAGCACATGGAATCAAAACAGTGCAATCGGCACAAATTCATATAGTACATATAAACGAAGTACATAAAGGAAAAGAAATCAACATATGCACATGGGGGACACATAGGAGGTCGGAACGAAGGCAGAAGGGAAATAAATCAAGGACCACCTAAGGCTGAACTAGGATAGGGAGCTGGGGATGCAGGATCTGAATCGGTGTCAGTGGAAGACATGAATGAGCGGAACTTCAGCCAGATATCTCTAGGTCTGGAACGGGCGGGCTGTTGTATCGCCCAGGACTCTTCGGTGTCGGAGGCCCACGTAACTGCTCTGAGCCTCTGTGTGTGAGTAGGGGTGATAGGCCGAAGCCAGCGAAGTAGAATTGTGCGCATAGCTAGTAGCATACAGAGGCCAGCCAGTTTTCTGGAGTCACGGTGGAGCTCGGGGAAATCGTGAAATAGGCATTTCATTGGGGATGGGGGGATGGGGGATTCAAGGATGGATGACATAGTGGAACACACAGAGGTCCAGAATTGAGTGAGTCGGGGACAAGACCAGATCATGTGGATATAATCAGCGTCATCATAGCCACATCTAGGGCACCTAGGGGAGGAGTCGCTCGAGATGCGATGTAGCCTGGTCGGGGTGTAGTGGTACCTGTGGAGCACCTTGAATTGAATTAATTTGAATCGGGAGTTGAAGGAGACCCCCTGGATACGTGCACACATATGGGTCCAACGCTCATCGGACATCTCGAGGCCGAGATCTGTCTCCCAGGAGCGCCGTAGTTTGGAGAATGTGGGGGGTTATCTGGTTTGAAGTAGAGTATATAGTCTGGAAATTTTGCCCCCCATTGGGACAGGTGAGGACAGTTCGGTGATTGCAGGTTCATCAGGTGGCAGCGCTGGGAAACACGTGTACTTGTGCTTGAGTACTCTACGGAGGGACGAGTATTGGAGCCAAACGGAGGGTCTCCGTCAGAGGGGAGCCGGGAGGTCAGGCCATTCTATGAAATTACCCTGTTCGAATATGTCGCGCAGCAATTCGTAACCCGCCTCGGCCCATGTACGAACCACAGAGGGAGGGACTCGTGGGACCTCCGGAAGGAAATTCCAAATTGGGAAGTTACCATGGAAGGGATGGGCGGTGCCCAATATTTGCCAAGATTTGGATAAAGCCAAGGATGTGCATGTCGCTGGATCCAGTGAGTCCGATATCATTGGCATTGGTGTGATCACCAGAGAACGAATGTCGCTGTCGCTGACTGATAGACTTTCTAGCCTGACATGGGGAGGGGGGTCCGATATATTGAACCAGTGCGCAGTATGTTGGAGTTGTGCCGCCAGCCAGTACTTGAGGAAGTCTGGTGCCCCAAAGCCGCCAGCTTCCATTGGGGCGGAAAGGGTCTTGAGCTTAAGGCGGACCGCACCAGAGTACCAGAGGAAGGTGTTAAGGGTGCGTGTCAATGCCCGAAAGAAGTCAGCTCCCGGCCACTGCGGAATATTAGCAAATCTATACAGGAGTTGGGGAAGTACCACCATCTTCAGTACCCCTATCCTACCCGACAGTGAAATCGGAAGTTTGTTCCAGCCTTGTATTTTTGTTATAAGGTTTGCAAGGTATGACTGATAATTATCCTCCAGAACCCGTTCAGTGTGACGGGACACCACTACGCCCAAATAAGTAAATTTAGATTGGGCCCATGCGAACCCCATGGTATCGGGAGGGGGGAGTGTGCTGGGAGTGAGCGGAAAGAGGGTTGATTTAGAGCAGTTCACTGTGAGACCAGAGATGCGTCCAAAGAGAGCAATGTCTTCCAGTATTGGGGCCAGATTAATTTCAGGGGAGCGAATATAGAGGAGAGCGTCGTCAGCATACAGAGAGACTATATCTGAGGAACCGGCTGTACGTAGACCCCTATGTGCATGGTTTTGGCGAAGCATGTCGACAAACGGCTCCATTGCGACAGCGAAGACTAAGGGTGAGAAGGGGCAACCCTGTCTAGTGCCCCTAGCTATATGGAAGAGGGGGGAACAACGGTCCTCAGTACAGACTCTGGCAACGGGGTTGGAGTACAGTAGCCTGACCCAGGAGACAAAGGTGGGGCCAAATTTGCA
This sequence comes from Ambystoma mexicanum, assembly GCF_040938575.1. Classification (NCBI taxonomy): domain Eukaryota; kingdom Metazoa; phylum Chordata; class Amphibia; order Caudata; family Ambystomatidae; genus Ambystoma; species Ambystoma mexicanum. The sequence continues at coordinate 699,683,658 of NC_090934.1, read as the reverse complement.
TTTGTCGAGTACCCGCCAGAGATAGCTCCACGAGACCGAATCAAAAGCTTTTTGCATATCAAGAGTCGCGGCTACCGCTTGCACACCCGGGCTCACTCTGCTTATAATGTTGAAAAGGCATCTCAAATTCAAGGAGGTGGAGCGGCCCGGGATGAACCCCGCCTGGTCTGGGTGGATGATATGTGGCATGAAGGGGACAAGACGTAGAGCGAGTAATTTTGCATAAATCTTGACATCACAATTGATCAATGAAAGTGGGCGGTAAGAATCGCATTGAGTGGGGGGTTTATTGGGTTTTAGTAGGACTGTTATGGTGGCTTCGCGGAGTGAGGGGGGGAACTGGCCTACCTCCACCGACTCCTCCCAGAGAGCAGCCAGACGAGGGAGTAGGAGTGATTTGAAATGCTTATAAAACTCAACAGGTATACCATCCGATCCTGGGGATTTGCCTGAAGATAGGGAGTCTATAGCCTCCGAGAACTCCTCAGGGGTGAATGGATTCTCGAGGGATCCGATGGTATCGGGAGAAAGGACCGAGAGGGGAAGTCTATCGAGGTAAGCATCGATTTCCGCCGTAGTGGCGTTGTCTGAGTGTGCATATAGGGATTGATAGAAGGAGAGGAATTCGGCATTGACATCTCCAGGGGAGGTGGCCAGGGATCCGTCAGGTCTCTCGATTCCGGGAATGGGTGGGGCACCGAACTCACGGCGGAGAAGTCTAGCTAGGAGACGGCTAGGGCGTTCACCCTCACCATACCTCCTTGCCTGCCCGGGATTATCGAGAAACCTCAGCTCGCGATCCGCAAGCGAACGAAAGGTGTCCAATTCCGTGCCAATTAATGCCAGGATTTCAGGGGGTGGGTCTAGAGTATACTGGGCCTCCAGCGCCGATAATGTGGCCTCGCTCTCGGCGATTTCCCTACGAATAGTTTTGATGATATAATTTTCCTTGGAAAGGGCAATGCCTCTGATGTAGACCTTAAAGGACTCCCAGAGAGTGGCCTGTGAAGACACGGAGTTGGTGTTGATCTCGAAGAACTTCTCGATCGCCGACTCCATCTCCGAGCTAAAGACCGGATCGAGGAGAGAAAGTGGCTTCATTTTCCAGTGTCTGGTTCGGTCCCGGTCTGGACCCCAACATAGGGTGACAGTCACTGGGGAGTGATCAGATAGGGTCCTGGGGAGGATAGCCATACCAGACACGGTCCTTATCAGACCATCGGATATCAACCATCTGTCAATCCGAGAAAAGGAATCATGAACCGAGGAATAAAAGGAATAAGAGCGGGAGTCGGGATAGAGGAGCCTCCATGCGTCAAACAGGGCCAAGCGGGGAAGGGAGGAAAGTGTAGTATATGCAGCTCTGGAGAGTTGACGGGGTCTGGAGCCAGATCTGTCAAGATCCACGTCGAATATGGTGTTGAAATCGCCTCCCCAGAGAATCAGTATCAGAGGGAAGCCATCTAAGAGAGTTATGAGGTGTATGTAAAATTCGGGATCGTCAATGTTGGGACCGTATATATTTAGCAGGACAACTTCCCTATTCTGTAGGGTACCATGGAGTAGCACATATCTGCCCGGGGATCAATTATCGTAGCAATGGGGGTGAATTTAAGGCTCCTGTGAATAAGGGTCATAACCCCCCGGCTCTGGGTAGAGTAGGTGGTAACGTACCTTTGGGGACCCCATATTTTAGCAAATTTTTCACAATACTCTGTGCATGCATGCGTCTCCTGAAGGAACAGGATTTTAGTCCCGTGTCGCTCGGCCTGAAGTTGTAATAGCCTCATTTTCTTGTAATTACCCAGCCCCCGTACATTCCAGCTCATAAATGTCAAAGTTTCCTCACTCAACCCTCCAGGGGTGGCCATAGAGGAATACGGGTGGATGAAAATGTGCCCCCCATGGACGGCGCCCTGTGCGGTCAGATCTGTAACGCCGACGGGACCATGGTGCTTCAGACTCTACCTTCTCTGCGAATACCAAGCTTTTTTTAACGTATAACCCCATTCCCTCCTCCCTCTCCCACATCCCTCCCCCAAACAGAGGGATGATCACCCCATAACCCAACAACCAAAACCAACACAATGGCATCGACGCCTGGGGGGCCTGCGAATTGGCCTGGCGGCGATGCTCCGAACCATTAGGCAATTTTAGGATAAACATAATGCCCGACAATAATATCTATTCCCACCCAGGGGAGGTCTTGTGGGGGAAGGGGCAGGCATGGTCAACAGATAATGAACCAATATAACGGGATTGTAAGAAGTAAATACCCGATCAACTGGACTGAGAAAGTGTATGGACTCAGCTACAGAAATCGAGAGAGTGCCCTAATGATAGAGGAGCACCGGGAGGGGGAGACTGAGCCAAGGAGCGCCCGGGAAGCGAACGGGAAGCCCAGGGCGAGATCAGACAGCCTAACAGGGGACTGTCGAGTGTACTCCGCAGTTGCCCGGGAGGGCCACAAGGGTGACCAATCGGCTAGTGGCCATGGGCGCCCAGTAAGGTCTCCCAATGAGGGGTGATCACCCAGAACGCCCTTTTCACAGTCGATAAAATGGTAGTGGATAAATAGCATTAAACGTAGTGTAGTTCGAAAAGACAGTGGACACCAGGGCCAAGGGGCTTCCAAGGACCTCCCGGGCAATCAAGAGAGCAAAAAATGTATGTAGCGGGTACCTGGGGCACATCGAAGGGGGATCAGACCGCACCAACGACCGCCCAATAGCCCGACCACATTGTGTTAGGACAATGAGTCAGGGAGCAATAATAGTAGTGAGAGCAATAACAGTAGTGAGAAACTGCAGAAATAATAACATTATTCGTTACAGATGCGACCAAGTCGCCTCATGGGAACCACATTAGGTAATGTCAGGATGACAGAAGCCCAGATAAGTCCTGAGGCAGGATATAATGGCATCCATTCAACAGTTAGCCTTAAGCTGTGGCGAGCCAGTGGCGGTGCCTGTTACGAGTACATTTCAGCCGGGAAAGTGTTCATCTATGAACCTGGAGGCCTCCTCAGGTAGCGTGAAGAAGTACACACTGTTTGCATGCTCGATATGCAGTTTGGCGGGATATAACATGGCATATTTAACCTGGAGGTCGCGTAGTCTCCTCTTCACCGCCAGGAAGGTCTTGCGTTCACGCTGAACAGCCACCGAAAAATCCGGATATAGATGGATCCTGGCTGCCCCTAAGAGAAGGTCCCCCTTGGCCCTCCCCGCCCTGAGGAGGGCATCACGGTCGTGAACATTTAAGACCCTGGCTATGATCGGGCGTGGAGATGCTCCAGGTTTGGGTTTCGCCGTGAGTGAACGGTGGGCCCTCTCGATCGCAAACTGTGGGGAGAGTTTTGGGGAGTCCAGGAGCTGGAGTAGCATGCCCTCCACGTAATCCTCCATGGGTTCTTGTATACCGTCCTCTGGCACCCCGACAATGCGGAGGTTGTTGCGCCTCGAGCGAGATTCAAAGTCCTCGTTCTTCTTCTCCACCTCAGTAACACGGGCGGATAGCGTGGAGACCTCCGCGCGGAGGGAACCCAGGCTGTCCTCGGCGGTGCTCACCCGTTCCTCAATCTCGGCAACTCGACCATCAGTTCTCTCCATATGTGCTTTAATAGAGGATATTGTGCCGTTCATTTCATCCAGTTTGCTATGAATTGTGGTGAACCCCTCGCGGATAAACTCCATCATTTTCTGGGAGTCGGATGGTTCCAGCGCCAGTGAAGGGGAAGGTTCCTGTGTAGATGCCTCAGTCCCTGGGCCTCCCGAGGGTTTAGTGAAGATATTGATGGAGGATTGCTTCTTGCCGGTTCGTGTCGACATGTTGCCGGTGGGGGGATTAACTTAAGTCCTGGAGACCAAACAGGAGAGTGGATAGGGCCACAAGGGAAGGCACCAGGATCGGGCAGGCGGCGTATGAGCGGAGGCCGAGCCGACCAGGCCCGCGTGGAGCGCCCATAGGCAGCCGCAAGGGTAGGGGACCAGTGCGGAGTGAGGGGCACCTCAGGATCTACTGTAACGAGGGGGATCAAGCCACCCCCAGGGCTTCCGAAATCAAGGAGGAGGAGGGCAGGGTCCGCTGTTGTGTGGCGGGCGCGGAGGAGATCGGGCCAGGGCCACTCACCCCCCGGAGCCGGATCGATGCGCACTCGACCTCCGGTCAGCAGACCGCCCAGGAAGGGGCAGCAGAGCAGGTCGCTCTGGGATCCAGTGCGGTGAGGAGGAAGGGGTCGCTGTGCAGGACGGCCCACTCCGGAGCGAGCCGCACAGGGCGAGTGGAGCGCCCCTCCCCCCACAGCAGGCTGCAAGCCGTGGAACTCGGGCGGGAACTCCTGGAGCGGAGGCCGGAAGGCGCCCGCCCCCGCACTTCTCACAGCGGGCTGTAACTCTGCAGCAGGCACAGCTCAGCGGGCGGAACTCGCATAGTAGACTCCCGGTCCCGCCAGCAACCCACGCCACGGGTCGGCTATTCGCAGTGACGGGGCAAACAGGAGAAATTACGGATAGAAAGTGCCACACGGGACGGAGCTGTGAATCAGGCAGCCATCTTCGCTGAGCGCAACAGCGCCCCCCCTCCTGTAACAGGATTTAACATTTGGCATAACACAGCTCAAAGTTTTTGTAACAACCGCGCAGCAACACACTTGCTTTGTGTGCTGCCGCTTTAAACACTTATGGCCTTCTGCACCACTTTGGGCAGAGCCATTCCTTCAAAACACAGGACATTACATCCCATTATGCATCACAGTATGCAACTCAACACCCTGTTTGTTTCCATAGAACTGTACAGTAATACACCCACCCAAGGGCTGTACATCCAATAACATTAGGAACCCTCCACCCTTCTGATGATTGGTATGTCTTGAATACACAGCATATATACGTGGGGTAACCATGGTGAACAAACAGTCCCGCCTACCCATTTCCATGGGATGGTGGGACTGGAGGCACGTCCGCCACGTCCAATCCTGGATGCTGGACGCAGCCGCGATCACCATGACAACATTAAAACTGAATGTCCGAACGGGCGTGCGCATTCGCAACCCGTTTTACGAGGCGTATGGACAGAAACATTGTGAAGGTAAGCAACGCTGACTGGGAACAGAAGGTGCACTAGAAGCACTCTTTGAATGTTACTGCAGAGAGGCTCATTACATTTTTTTACCAAAACAGGGAGGTCTTCCCGATGCACCTGTTTATTTGTAAGGCGAGATCAAGTCTGAAATTAAGCTAAGGTAGTCACGTATTACTGCTATTGTAAACTCACGTACAACTTTGAAAACAGTCTTTCAAGCAATCCGGCTTAGGATACTAATGAATGCACTGTGCTTTCTCCTTTCTTTACTCACCTGTATGAATTGACACGCCCTTCAATATGCACTTACATGGCGGTATGTACATTTGAAATGAACTTAAATGTGGATTAATGATTGGAATGTAATTATATTGATTTTGATGAATGTAGCCCCGAAGATGGTGCCAAGCACCGAAATGCATTGGCAGCAGCTTATACTTTTAAGTTTAGGAATTGCTTTTTCGCCTAATCAGTCATTATCTAGGAATGACTGTATCCAGGCGTTATCTTTGTCAGAGAAGTGTGCTGCTGTTGAGAGGTGGTTGCATAAGACTTTGTGGTTTACTAAGTCAAAGGCAGCCGAAAGGTCTAATAGTAGTAGAAGTGCTAGTTTGCTGTTGTCTTTTAAGTTGTCCATTTGCATCTTGAGGTCAATCAAAGCCGGTTCCGTACTGTGTCTTGGTCTGAAACCTGATTGCCTGAGACCCAGGAGTTTGTTATTTTTGAGATGTCCCTGGATCTGCAGATAGGCAGCTTCAGGAGAAATGGTACTGTTGTAATCGGTTTATAATTGGTAGGGATGTTTGGGTCTAAGGTGTTTTTTTTTAGTAAGGGAAGGACCCGAGCGTCTTTCAGATTAGTGGAGACTATACTTGTTTCAAAAGAGGCGTTAATTAGGGTGCTGATGAAGAGTGCAAGTTCCTTTGCTACATCTTTGATAATTGGAGCAGGGCAAATGTCTCCCTGGCATCTTGAAAGTTTCAGATTGGAGATTATATCCTTGAACTCTTTAATGGAAAGAGGAGAGAAGTTGAACAGTTCATGAGTGTTAGGCTGTGGTGTTGAGGGTAGGGGTTGAGCTGTGTCGGGTGAGAGACTGAGTTTTCTAGACTCTATTTTGGCTTGTAACATCGTTATCCTGTCGAATAGTGCTTTCTGGATGTTGGTGCACCATGTAGTATCTTTAGTACAGGTGTCTGGTGAGGAGGAGCAAGATTCCAACTCTCTTACATGTTGAATAGTTCTTTTGTAATACATTTTGCTTTAATAATAACTCTGGGCACTCGTTACCTCACACATGCAAACAAACATCCGGAACAGCATGCCATGGAGATAGGAGACAAATCACAACAAAGCTTTAATTGTGGCACAATGAAATCAAGGGCCTCTTTTTTGTGATATGGTCAAACATTTCTACACTGTACACAAGCTTTTACTCACAAGGATTTTTTCAAGTGACCATGGACACCGTGACTGAATATCTTGTGATGATAGTAACAGAGACAACGGCAGAAAAAAACATGCTATAACTTGTGAAAAGCAAAATACATAGCCCGAAATGGATGCTTATTCTACTGTAAATGCTTCTTGGAAATTTTTGTCTGCATTGTAAATTTGAGGTGTTTAAGAACAGACTAAATCAATGACTCGCCCCTTGAAGTGTGCCTAAAATAAACCTTTAATGTGTTTAGCAATTATTGTATAGAATTCCAGAAAGACAAATTATTTGTTATTCCTATTCTTTCTTATTTAGGGTCACTGTTCAAAGTGTTACACTTGTGGAACCCCCTGTTTTTTTTCTAAGAGGCCTGCACAAGAAAGCCAGCCACTCCAGAAACAAAGAGCCACATGCTTCAATTAAAATACAAGGGTAGGAAGGGAGACCACAGGGGTAGCAAGGGAGACCGCAAATGACGTCCCTGAACATGTGCTTGTTTGATTGTGGTATTTTGACAAAGTGAACTGCACTACTTTGCCAGTGGGCAGGAAAAGGTTAAAATGTGATATCACTTCATTTTCATGTGCATAATAATAATTATTATTTTGGCATTCATTAAGGGCAGACCTAGCTTTGATGCGCAGTGGAGCACTTTTACAGAGGTGTACAGCAATACACATGCATAACAGAGTGCTTTTCAGAGTTAACAACAGAACAGATATACAGTGGAGGGTGGGAAACAGAGGGACACAGAGGAGGTATACAGCTGTACCGGGTGGCGGGGAGCAGAGGGGAGGGTGGCGTCTAGCGAGTCAGGGGTCACGAGGTGTAATGTGCTGGCCTAGGTGTTGCGGCAGAGAGATTCCTTGAAGATGTGGGTCTTAAGTTCTTTTCTGAATTGTAGGAGTGTGGGGGCGGGTCTAATGCTGACGAGGAGGAGGTTCCATAGTCTTGGGGCCTAGGGAAAGAAGGCTTGTGTTCTGGACCTTTCCTGTTTGCAGCAGTGTATTTCAAGTCTGGATGTGTCCTGGCTTCTGGTGGTGCGCTGTCCGCTGGAGATGCTGAGTTTCTCCGCAAGGTAGCTGTGTGACTTGAGTACGGCTGCCTTATTTATTTTTTTTGTAAAGTATTCTATTGGCATTTGCTTAGATGCATACAATTCAGACATGTGTAATAGGCTTTAGGTATAGCATGATGTCTTTTTCTTTTCCATATAACTGATAACAAATAACAACAAAACAACAAAAAAGAGAGAAAAAAAACAGTTAACGGGGACTGTCTTCAAACTATAGTATGTTATATCCGTTCTTCAGTGAGGCGGAGGGTGTTGAGGACTGGTAGCTCAGGTATTGGGAGGCCTTGTGGAGGCTACCTCAGATGGTTTGGTTGTGTGTTTCTATGTTCTTGTTGGGTGGGGTGTTTGAGTCAGGGGGCTTGTGGTCAGCAGCGAAGTGTATGTCCCTCAGAAGTGCTTTCCACGATTCGAGTGTTTCATTTATGCCTTCTTCCCCTTTAGTGGATCCTTCCTGCAAGGCTCTGGTTTCTGCTTCAGTCCATCTCTCCAACTCTCTGATCCAGCGCTCATGTCTCCGGCCCCCTGGTGATTTCCAAGCCATTGCAATAGTTCTCTTTGCAAGGATGCAAGACATATCCATCAGTTTGACGATGTGTTTATACTTGCTTAATCTGGGGTGTGTGCCTATTAGGCACTCTTTCGGGACCCAGCTGTATCTGGTTAGCCCCGCCTCGGTGCAGGTTTGCTTTATTTTGGCCCAGAAGTCCGTCGTCTTGCGGCAGGTCCAGAACATGTGGATCATGTCGGCTTTGTCATTGCCGCACCAGGGGCATTTTGGGGTAGCCTGCTTGTTGAAGCTGGCTACTCTCTGTGGGGTCATGTATGTCCTGTGGTGGACGTTTAGTTGTATTTGCCTGAATCTGATGTTTCTGGACACTTCTTTGGGGTAAAGCAGTGCTCTCTCCCACTCTTCTTCGGTCAGTGTCACCTCCAAGTCCGTTTCCCATTTTTCTTTCAGTGTTACACTTTGGGGGTTGGGTTTGTCCATCATTCGGCTGTACAGCCTGGCCACCGGTTTCCAACCGTCCGTGAGGTCATGCATCTCCTGTAGTAGGGGGTCTGGGGTAGGTTCCTCGGGCCATACATTCCATTTCTTTTTAGCAATGTGCTTGACTCGTTGATACCATAAGAACTGGCCATTCGGTAGTCCCTCCAGTGCTTGTAGTGATTCGAAGTCCCTGAAGTTTCCGTCCTCAAACATGTCACCCAAAGTATAGATCCCAGCTCCTTCCCAGCTTCTCATTGCTTGGAGGTCACTGAGGGATTTGCACGCATCTGCCAGTATGGGGGGGGGTAATGGGTGAATAGGGGTGGCTCAGGTGTAGCGTTGAGCAGGTTTTGGACTATATCTGTCTGCCTAACTTTATAATCATGGGGGTGTCTTGTGATTGAATCATTGGGTTCCATAGCACTTCCTTGGGAAACAGCGAGGATGTTGATTGTTGCAGTAGCCCAATTTCGGCTGTTGGTTCATCTGGCAGCCATCTCGTCACATGGCTGAGCTGCGCTGCCAAATAGTACATCTGGAGGTCGGGGAGTTGTATCGCTCCTTCTTTGAATGGTAGTGTGAGGGTTGCTAGGGGAAATTTGTGCCTGGTCGGTCCCCATAGGAAGTCCTTAATTAGTACCTCTAGTTTCCTGGAGAAGGGCGGTCTAATGTAGTGGCAAATATTTACAAAATAGTACAGGAATCTTGGGAGGACTATCATTTTAGTAATGGATGCTCTGCCCATCATCGAGAGTGGTAGCTTAGACCAAAATTCCATGGATTTACGCAGCCCTTTCATTACTGCCTCCGTGTTGCATTCATGCGTAAGCTCTGACATGTGCATTATGTTGACACCCAAGTATCTGAAAATTTCAGGCTGCCACTTTATTCCAATTTCAGGCAGATCAGTTTCTTCAAAGTCCCTGAGTCTGGCCATTGGAAATGCACAGGACTTCTGCCTACTGAATCGAATCCCTGAGTAGCGTGCATAATTATCTAGGATGTCTAGCGCAACCTGTGCGTTGGTTTGTGGGTCCTTCAGGTATAGGAGAATGTCGTCAGCGTGCAGAGATATTATAGAGTATTCGTTGCCCAATTTTATTCCAGCATCAAAGTACTGTTTCCTGAAGTAAATAGCTATTGGCTCAAGTCCTAGGATGTATAACATCGGTGATAGCGGGCATCCTTGCCTGGTGCCTCTCAGTATCGCCCAGGGTTTTGACATCGTGCCCCCAATTTTCACTCTGGCCACGGGTGCGTTGTACAGTACCTTGACCCATCCCGTGAAGCCTTCGCCGAAGCCAAACTCTCGAAGGACTTCGAGCAGCCATTCCCAGAATATGGAGTCGAAGGCCTTGATGGCATTGAGCGAGAGTACTGCAAGGTCTTCATCCCTTGCAAGGGTTTCTGCCATGGTGTGTTGGAACCCCCTCAGGTTAGCTGTGGTGTTGCGTCCTGCCACGAAACCATTTTGGTCTCCGTTGACTAGGGTTCCCACCACCCTCCAAGTCTTTTGGCCAATATGTTGGTCAAGATCTTGCTATCATAATTCAACATCACTAGTGGGCGATAGGAATCACATTCCTTGGCTGGTTTGTTTGGTTTGAGCATAGGGATTATGATAGTTTCCTTCATGGTGTTGGGCAAGGTCCCTGTCTCGTAAGCCTCAAGGAATACTTCATGTAATGGTATCCAGTCAGTATGTCGAATGCATTTTTTCGAAATTCAAATTAGTCGAAAAAATGTCGTCAATTTTTTTTCTTGGGAATGTATTATTTTTTATTGAATACGTTTTTTGTGGAGTTTTGTAAGTAAAAAAAGTGTTTTTTAAAAAAAAAAGGCTTTTTTTTTAGATGAAATTTTTTCTACATATTTGCATTCAAAAAAATGTCATTCAAAATACTCACTATAAACCTCATGTAATATCGGGGTTAGGGTTGCTTCATAAGCTTTGTAGAATTCTGGGGGGAGGCCATCGCTGCCGGGGGCTTTGCACGTGGCGAGAGATCTAATTGCTTCTGTCACGTCTTCCGTGCTTCATCCAGTGCCTCCCTTTGCTCGGTGGTCAGTTTCGGGAGCCCTATTTCTTCTAGGGTGGCCCTGATTTCTTCCCTGGGTACCTGTTTGTTGTGGGCATATAGTTTGGAGTAGAATTCTGCAAATGTGTTGTTGATCTCCTGTTGCGTCCTGTGTGTTGTTCCCTTTTCGTCCATGAATTCGGTTGGTAGGTGTCTCGGGTGTTCTTGCTTACACAGCCAAGCCAGTAGTCTGCCTGGCTTGTCAGCTTCTTTATGTACCCTGGTGGTGTATGTTGTGAAGTCAAACTTAGAAAGTCTTTCCCAAGCTGACTGGCATTTTTCTCTGATTTCCTTCAGTTTCGTCTCTACCCCTCCTGTGGTGTTGATGTTGGCCTCCAGGTGCATTATTTCTTCCTCTTTTTCCTCTAGTTCTCTTTTCAGTTGTTTCCGGAGACCACCCACTCCTGCAATCGATTCTCCTTGTGTCACCACTTTCATAGCTTCCCAAAGTGTGCCCCAGCTGTCCACAGTGCCTTTATTAGTGTCTATATATTCCTCTAGTTTGTTACTGAGGTCCTCTCTGAACTCGTGGTCAGTGAGTGCTGTGGTAGGCATTCTCCACATCGGGATCGGCGGTCTGGCACCTCTGAGTTTCCATTGCATAAATAGGGGTGAGTGGTCAGAAATCGATCTGCCCAGGTATAGTGCTGACTCTGCTAGTGAGAGTTGTTCCTTGTCAATGAACAGGTAATCTATCCTTGTGTGGGGATGAATAGTAAGAGTAGCTTCTCTCTGCGGGATGGTGTTCTCTCCATACATCAACCAGGTTCAAGTGTTCGATTGTATTATTCAGTGCTTGTGAGGCGGCAGTGTTTGGTTGTTGTGGCGGTTTGAATCTGTCGATGACTCCGTCTCTGACACAATTGAAGTCGCCACCCCATATGAAGGTCCTTTCCCGGTGGTGTACTGTTTTGGCATACAGTGTGTTGAGGTGGGCGGGTATGCCATGTTGTGGAAAGTAGGTGTTCACCAAGCATATTTTGATGTGTTCAATTGTGCCCCACATTATTAGGTACCTGCCCTCCTTGTCGGCCTCCGTTCCCAGTAGTTGGAATGGTACGTTGGGGTTCACCAATGTGAAGACTCCCCATGCATATTTGGAGTAAGGTGCTCCTCTTCCATGTCCGCCCCAGCGTTCGGATAGTTTGGACGTGGCTTCTTCTGTGAGGTGGGTCTCTTGGAGCATTGCGATCAAGACTTTCTTTCTGCGGAGGTAGGAGTGAATCCTATTCCTTCGTAGGTACGAGCCCATCCCCCTCACATTCCATGTCATCACCTTAAGTTGTGTTGCCATTGTGCAGCTGCAATGGTTTTGTTTTTTCGGTCCCTATTGGTGTCTCGGGGCAGTCGCCGGTTCCAGCTCATGGGTCTCTCCTTTAGGTTCCCAAGACTTTTTGATTTTGGATCTTGAGGTTCTTTTACTCTGCGCCTCTTAGATTTTTGTGGTTTGAAGACAGTCTGACTAACAGAACAATTAACATAACTGGAACTGGTGCGCCCAGTGACTGCATTTGTCCTGCGGTGCTCAGGCGCTCTTGCGCCGTTTAGACCCATCTCGGGTTTCAGGCACGAGCGGGGTTGTACCGGCAACTGGCCTGTACTGATCTGTTTGTGGGTTTGTGCTGTGTGCTCAGTGGGAGGCCGATCGAGGGCCATATCCACTTAGCTGTCTGGTTTGAAATGGTGTTCGTGGCTTGTCGTTGCATTTTGTTAGCTTTGGGAGTGCGGGTTAGGGGGCGGCCACCCTTCTATGTTTCTTTGTGTTTGCCTCAGCGTTCTTGGGGAGGCGCATCTTTGCCGTCCGCCATATTGTTATGTTCCATCCACATGTTGGCGGCTGCGGGAGTCTCTAGGAATATCGCACAACCTTTGAAGATGACTTTCAGTCTTGATGGGTAGAGTAACATGTATTTTATGTTTAGTTGCCGGAGCCTGGCTTTAATTGGGACAAATGAGTTTCTCGCCCTTTGCACAGTTGGAGTATAATCAGGATAGATGGTGATCTTGGAATTGTCACGTTCTATGATTCCTCCCTCCCGGGAATGTCTCAAAATGGTTTCCCTATCTTGAAAATTAAATATTTTAGCAATTATCGGGCGAGGGTGCGAGCCTGGCGGTAGTTTCTTTTGGAGGGACCTATGTGCCCTTTCCACAGCGAAGCCTCGTGTTAGATTCCTGGCTCCGACCTCCTGTTGTAGCAGGGCTTCTATGTAGGCAGTTGGGTTCGAGCCTTCAGTTCCTTCGGGCACCCCTAGTATTCTAACATTGCCCCGTCTGGCGCGTCCTTCTGCCTCCTCAGATCGTGCCTCAAGTGTGGCTACCTTCTTTTCTAGTTCTGCCATCTTGGCCTTCAGGTCTGTGGTGTCTTCTACTGTTTCTTGTAAAGTTGTTTCAGCTTTAGTTACTCTTTTGGTGAGGTTCCGGGCGTCCTGGCGCATAAGCTGCATATCAGCCTTCACTTCATCGATTTTCGTGTCTATGAACGTGCGGAGTACAGCTATAGCTTCTAGCACCTGGCTATCTTTGGCCCCCCCTTCTTTTTCCTGTGAAAGTTCAGGGGCGGATGATGGGGGTTGAGTTGGAGCTTGCGTCTTGGTGGTGACATATGTGTCCATGGTTGTTGTCTTCCCTTTACTCCTGGATGACATGGTGTAGTTTCTGCAATCTGATGCGAGGTGCAGTTCAGAGGCAGTGGGCTCCGGTGTTTAATTCGGGTCTGGGCTCAGGGCTTCAGGTCTTGGAATATGTTGCTGGCTTGGTTTAATGGGGGCCTTTATGTGGCCAGGGGCCAATCTCACAGCTCCCTGGCCCTGGTGGTGCAGTGGCTTGGTTACGGTAGGGTCACCGCCGGCACCTCAGTGTACTACGCTGGACCCTCCCGCTGCGGGGACCCAGTGCTCAATTGCAGGAGCCCAGGGTCTCACTTTCAGTGTCTCTTGATTATCCCTGGGAGTTTCCCTCTTGTTCAATAATTGCGTGCCTCTGCTTTGATGGATGAGGTTCCCCCAGCGCTTCCAACGACTGAGTGCCCGCCCAGTGGCCTGTCTCACCTTGGGTGTGCTCTGGTTCTCTGTGCCGGGTCCAAATGGCTCATGAGCTGTGTCGCGGGGCAGCCTCCTCTCTCCCCCTGGGTTTGTGTCCGCTCTCACCTCGGCTCTCCTCGGTCTGGACGGAACTCTCGGTTGTGACCTCCTGCAGCTCCGGTTGCGAGGGTGCTCGTCCGCTTTGCCTCAGCGCCAGTATCGATCTCGTCACCTTCGGGACGGGCTCACTATGTCTCCTCGATCGGCAGCTGGGCTTCCAGTAGTCGGGTGTCCGGGACAGCCTGGTCTATCCCCCAAAGCTGGATGAAACTTCCTCTGGTGTCGCCTCTCTCCGCAGATCGGTTTCTGGTGCCCGTCTTCCGAAGTGGAGGTGGCGGGCGGTTGGATGTTGGAAGGGGCCGATTCTAGAGCCCGGCCGCCATTTTGAATGCGTCCCAGGGGAGGGGGGACCAGTTCAAGCGGGGTTGCTCGTCCGCTCTGAGTCCGATTCATCTGCCGGAGTGCAGCTCCGTGACGGGCACTGCTTCCTCCACCCCCGCAGCTATATTATTTAGTTGGTGGTGCCCTTTTGAGCACCCAAAAAGGATCCGGATATGGCGCCTTGGCCGGAGCTCGGCTTCTCTGCCTCCTTACACCATGAGCTCCAGGCCACGCCCCCGAGTACGGCTGCCTTATAGATGATGTAGCAAAACTTGAAGGTGATTTGTGCGTACAGTAGGAGCCACTGAAGATCGATGAGGGCCGGTGTGATCTGGTTGTATCTGCGTAGACAGTTGATGAGGCGTGCATTGGTTCGATGGGAAGGTGCCTTGAGTTAGGGAGCTGTTGATGATCTCGAGGTAAGGTAAGGAGGGAGATTTTCTTCAGGGACGGTCTTGAGGACGGATGCTGGGAGGATGTCGTCTATATATGATGTGTCTTTGGGGGGTGCAGGGTTTCTACCAGGCCCTTTGTCGAGAGTCTCTTGAACGTTGTCTAGGGTGTGGAGATTTTGCAATTGAAGGATGTGAGGTGGGTCTGTGAATGCAGAGCTGGTGTCTATGTGCAGGAAAATCTTTCTGATTTTGTAGATGAAAAAGGGGTTGATGGCGTGGATTTTTCGATGGAGTGTGGTATGGCAGGGACAGGTAGCGGGTTGATGCAGTGCTTGACCACTTTGAAGAGGGCTCTGCTTTTGTTGTTGGCTTCTGCTATGGTGTTCTGATAGTAGGAGACCTTGGCTGTGTTGACGAGTTGTCGGCGAGTTGCTCGGAGTTCCAGCGCCAGGTGGAATGCGGTTCTGGAGCGGCGCCAGGTTTTCTTGCGCCAGGTTTTCTCTTGTTTCCTCATGACTCTTTTGCTGAGGTTGAGTTCTTGCGTGTACCAGTGTGCTGATGGTTTTGGTTTTCAGGTAAGTTGTTTCAGAGGAATGTGTCTGTCTATGGAGGCAGAAAGGGTGGGGTTGAGGGCTTCCGGTAGAGAGTCACAGTTCAGCTATGGTTGTTCGGTCCATGTAAGGTGGAGGTTGGCAAGGTCTTCCGTGAGAGATTCCACCGGGAAGTTGAAGGACCTGAAGATTTGTCTGATGGGTTTCTGCTGGGAGTGCTTGGCTGGGGTAGTTTGCAGGATGTTGAAAGTTACGACTAGGTAGTCAGACCAGTAAAGCGGGAGAGGAGAGCTGTAGTGGAGGGAAGACAGTGCAGTGATGATAAATCGAGGACGTTATCTTTCTCGTGAGTTGGGTTTTTCGTGTGCTGTGGGAGGCTGAGGGTGTCGAGAAGACAGAGCAGAGCTTCCTTCATCGGTTTGGTGGCCTTGTTGCCTGGGAGGTTGAAGTCGCCTAGGAAGATGTTGGCGTTGCTGAGGGACATGGTGGTGACCAGGTCGATAAAGTCTCAGAAGAAGGCAGTGTTGGGTTTGGGTGGTCTGTAGATGAGATGGAAGGTGACAGTGTCCATCAAGGAGAGCGGGAAGTGGCAGGAAAGGACCTCAAAGAAGCCAATGTTGTCGATGTCGAGTCTGGTTCAGGGCCACAAGGTCTTGTGGACGACTGCGAGGCCTCGGTTTGTCTTGTTCGGTCGGTGTCTGTGTTGGATGCTGTAGCCGTTGGGGACAAGGAAGTCTAGGATGTGGGTGTTCGTCAACCAGGTCTCGGTAATGAAGATGGCGTCTGTTAGGGAGAATTCTCTTTTCTGTGTTAATTCCATTCAACCTTAGAGGCCCCCAGCTCTTTTGCTGGATTTGAGGACTTTTTAATTTTAACCCTGGAGTGAGTGAGCCCTTTTTCTCACTCACTCACGTGTTTTGATCTGATTTGGATTATCTGTTTCCTTTATTTTTGCAGTCTGACAAACTCCATAGGCATCTACTTTTTGTATCGTGGCACACAGCACCCTAAGTGTTGTGTCACAGAGAAATCCTTTAGATGTCTCATAATGTTTAAATACATTTTCTTGTGAGAACTACTGTCCCCAAGAATAGTAAAGTGAAATTGACTTTACTTAACTTTTCCCTTTGTAGGTCCAGCGCAACCCATTTTACGTGGAGTGCTGGGGGGTTACTTAGCAGCCCCTTTTCCATGTAAAAATGTGTTTGTTACCCTCACTACTTTAAATGGCTGGTGGCAGTGGTTTAATTTTCCTACCATTGTGCTTGTCTACCACAGGCTGAATCCTCGGCTGCAGTATAGCACCCATGGGCGACCATTGTGTCAAAATGGCCCTGTTCTTCTTTTTTCACCATTTTCTGTTTGTGAGGTCTTTCTTGGGTTTTACTCTGCGTGCCAAACCAGGTTTGACCCCTTTGTTTGTTTTGCCTTTGGCGGGCTTCAATACTGAAACCCGCCTCTGACTCCAGTGTGTCTACAAGGGCAGGAAGTGAGGGAGGTGCCCTAAACACAATGCACCCAGTCCTGATTGGCTGGTTGTCCTTGCAGCCACCCTGCTGTCTGAGAGACAGCTAGGCTGTGCATGAATGGGAGAAACCTGCTTAAAAGGCGAGGCTTCTTGGACTGAAGACAGTCATCCACTGGGAAGAACAACCCGATGAATAAAACCGTGAACTTGCTGCATCCTCCTGGACTGTTGAACTGCCCGGTGAAGCCCTGCTTCTGTGCCGAAACTCCTTTTTATGATCGACAAGAAAAGCTCCAGAAAGGACAACTTCTTCCCTTGGGTTAGTGGGACCAACTAACCCCGAAACAAACTTTGCTGGAAGACCTTCCCCAACTGGCTGTACTTCTTTACTGCTGCAGGAACCAAGTGCCTGGGGTCGAGAAATCCGTAGCCGAGTGCAACGTCTGTAAGCCAGCCAAAAGCTCCAGGAGTCTCCCCACGACCCTCCAGAAGCAGGACGACCAGAGCTCGAGTCACCTCACCAGAGTGCAGGACTCAAGGAGTGAAGGAAGCCCAACCAGTGTCCAAGATTCGCGGTGGTGCTGTTTACCGAGCGCTGAAACCGCAAAGTACCGCTGATCCGAAGAGAGCCCGTAGCTGCCACCGACCATTGAATTGCTGCCGCAGGAGTCCCCAGACGTCCTCCCTCTTGTCCCCACAACTGAGGCCCAGGAACACAGGATCTGCATTACTGCAACCAGACAGGAGCCAACTGGACCCTTTTCTTCTAAGCAAAGGTACTGTTCTGACTGTGGGGTACTTATCTTATTGTCTGTAGCTTGTTCTTCTCAGTTGAGACTTGCAGTAGCTGTTTTTCTAGAGTTGATCTCGGCTCTAACTTTCACAAGTGTAACAGCTTGTGACCTGTTAGGGAGAATTCTCTGTTTAGGCTGAATTTCCTAACCTATTGAGTCCCCCAGCAGCTTAGCTGGATTTTTTGGGGTTTATTTTTTTCTCCTGCCAAGAGTGAGACTCTTTTACCCTCACCCTTGAGCATGATTTGAGTGTGTTTCTTTGACTCTAGATGTGTTTAATGGGCTATGGGGTCTTTTACTCCATAGGGCTTCATGTGTTTTTGTGATGTGTGTTACACAGCACCCTCAGTGCAGTAACACAGGGGTGTCATAGTGACCCCCAGTATAGACTCCATACCCTGGGACTGACTACTGTCTCCCAGGGCATGTAAAGTCACCATTGACTTTACTAGTCTCAAATTCTGAACAGAACCAGTACAAACCATCATATTGTGGACGTACTGGCCGGGGCAATTCGATTGCCCCGGGGTCTGTTAGTCGAGGGGGCACGTCTCCGTCCCCCCTGATCGAGTTTTGGCTGGTGGCAGTGGAAACTACTTTTTATATTCGACCGCGAATATATTCCTATGGGATTTTCCCATTGTTCGAGGCTACCAACTTTAATTATTTAATTCACATAGCCTTGAACATACCGCCGGTTTATTTAATTAATATTAATTCTCCGGTTGGTATTTTTTGCCAAGACTCGGTTCTAAAATGGCGTTTGTGTACTCTTCTGTGACTCCAACCCAAGTAGAGCCCTTTGTTCCACTTTTTGGTGGGCTTCTCCACAGAAGCCTCCAAAAGTGGTGCCACCCTGTCTGGGTACCACAGGGGGTGTGGGAGGGGGTTTAGGCACCCTGGACTGAGTTACCTAGGCAACTCAAGTCGCACTCCGTCCTGATTGGCCCAAGTGGTGAGCCGGCCGGCTCACCACTTAGCATGTTTGAGTGACAGCTAGGCTGAGTGAATGGGGGTTTGCTGCATAAAAGCAGGGCTTTGGGGACTGGAACTTCAGAAGTCGCCACAGGACCTAAGAATCCGACGAGGGAGAAGCTGAGCCGACCTGCTACGACGACACCACCGGTGGAGCCCTGCTGAACCGTCTCACCACTTTTTCCCAACGACAGAGAAGATCTCCAGCCCGGAGAGTCTTCTTCCTTCGACTGGTGGGGATAACCAGTCTGCTTCCTTTTTCGCTTCCTGGAACATCTCGTGCCCGCCTTGCCTGTGCCAAGCACCCCGGCAACCGGGATACCACGGTTTACCACTACCGCGAATCAAAGGGTAGTACCTTTTACCGGAAAACTCCGCGGCTGGTTTCTTCCCTGGCAGTGCAACGACCTTCATCTTTCCTCCACGTCGAGATCTTCTCTTCCTCTGGACGACGTCGCTACGTGCATCCACTGCCAGGAACAACTTCCCCCCTGCTGGAGGGTCCTTTCCACATAAGGTACTGTGTCCCGCCTGGCTTCCCTTGCAACCGACTGTACGGGGTAGATTTAGCCCCGGCTTTCGACCCTGGGTTAGCCTGGGACACCCTGGCTAAACTTTTCTAAACCTAACTAAAACCTTTCCGAACTCCCTGCAAGACTTTTTAAGCCTGTTGTCATTGTGTGATCTTGGGTGCATTTGTGCCCTGCTCTCTCCAAGAGTGGGCCCGGCCTATGGACTTTGGCTCACAAGTAACTTTTGACTTTCCTGCCTTGCTTAAGAGTTCCTAAGTATTAGTGTGGTATATTTTCCTACATTCTGCCTTTTTCCTCTCCCTTTTTCGTTAACTTATTGGAGTGCCATCTATAGTTAAGCGCTCACCTCTGTTTGGAAATAAGTGGTGTTAACTAAGACTTGTCTGATAAGGAATGAGGGATGTATATATAATAATAGTAATTGTGTTTAGAGTGATTTACAATAATAGTGCTGGAGTGTTTCAATAAGTGTGTTTTTAAATAAATAATTATATACCTTGTTACCAAAGCTCTGGTCAGTGTTTGCTTGTGCTATTGTACCTGAGTGCCTATTGTGTATACCTTACATACTGCCTAACTCTTCTTGAGGGAAGTCTGACTGCTCAGCCACAGCTACCAGGTAAATCTGGGTGGTACAGACTGCTACCAAGTGGGTTTACTGCCAACACCTGTAGTCCTAAATCTTTTGCAGTGGTCCCCAAGGGAACGGCAAGGTTTCCGCCTAACATGACCCTACAGTGATTTTTCATTCAACAAACTCTCTAACTTTGTGCAAGACTTTTACTATGTAAGAAGTGCCTCAGCTCCGTAGACTTTGCTCCAGTTGACTTTGGCTGTCCTGGCTCCCTGCAGACTCTTCTATTCCATTGACTTTGATTCTTACTGTCCCTCATAGGTGATGCATTGGCTTTAAACTAATATTGCTGGGAAAGGTTTTTATCTAGACTTCATTGGAAGATTGAAAGTGCTCACATGCTTTGAGAACCTGTTTAACCTTTTTTCCTTCCTCTAACCTTTCCTTTCTGCCAACCTCAGAATCTACCAAACTGTACAAGTGATATGTAAATGCCATTACTGTCCTAGTTGTAAATGCGATTACTGTCCTAGTTAGTGAAGTCACCTCAGGGTGTAGAAGTGTGTATGAAGCATCTCTAAAGAGTATCTATTTGCTTTGTATTGATTCTGGAAAAGTATTTTGAAGTGTATTTTTATTGTTGTACATTGCCCTTTTTAAAGAATGCTTATTTAAAAATAACCATAAAATAAATAAAAATATATTTTAACTAAAAACCATCAGTGTAAGTATTATTTGGATACTTGTATTGGTGGATTTGATTTAATTGCTAAAGCTCACATTTGCCCCTCTTGAGATAAGTCTGGCTGCTCAGTCACACTACCAACTTGTGCAGTACAGACCTATGCCAATATGTGGGCTACCTAATACCAAGAGGACATGGGTTGTGTAATCTTCCACAGGGTTACTACATCAATTCTTGCCTAACAGCGTCAAGGTTGTGTGTGGTGATGAGGTCGCCGATGTCTGTTCCATGTGTGATAGCTGAGCGGACGTTGGCGAGCATCAACTTCCGTGTTGTGGATGGTGAGGGGGTGCTGATGGACTTGGGGCTAATGTGGATGAGGTTGCTGCATTGCGGAGTCCGTGCCTTAGAGGAGAGGCGATGCCGATGACATTGGCGTTGCCTGATGATGGTGGGGATGAGCAGCTGTTTGAGCCCTTGGTCCTCCCTGTATGAACAGGTACAAACAGGAATTTGCCTTTTCTTTGTCTGCCCTTCACTGCAGAAGCCTGGGCGAGAGAGACCCTAGACCTAAGAGTGAAGATCAGAATTGAAGAGGTAGGACTAAGAAGGTGGGTGGGGCTTAGGCCAGTTGAATAGATACACTTGCACTGGGTCACCAACTGACAAGGAAAAGAGGCTGGAGGGCTGCTTAAGTAGGGATAAAGCGTCAAATCAGGAACGCATCAACAGTTTAAAGTGATTGACATGTGGGCAGGGTTTAGGCCAGGTGACCTAGATCCATGGGAGGGATATTCAGGGCTCCAGACTGCACCTATTGTAGGAGCCACCGTCACAAAAAACATTTGCCAATTGAATTAGTTGAGGAGCATTTGGCAAGTACATTCCCGCCATTGGCTTGCATCCATGCTTTTTCATTTGCCAATATAGTGAAGAATATACAAAAGTTGTGATAGGTCAACTCGCTTCTCGCATTTTCTTAGTTAGAGCCTTCCTTGACATTAAGCAGCTTGAAATACAGTGCATGTTAAAATTACAAAAAACAGAACTAATAAACTTAATTGTGAACAAAGTGCTTATGTTACCAGTGAATGCACTTTCCCTTTACTTGATACAAGGGAGATTTTGGGTTGCTGTACTCTTTAATTGAGCCTTGCTATAACTATGCCATTTTCATGGATAAAGAGTCAAAATCATCACAGGGGGAATGCTAATATAGAATGCTCCCTGAACTGACTGATGTCATACTTTTAGGGTGACTCATTTGTTGTGTGATAAATGCGTCCTCTTAAACACTGCCTTTTAAGTTAATTATAATTCGATAATTATATATCATTCATTTATCACATGTCCAAATGTATTTCTCAGCATAGTTATTAGGATTAAAAAGCCAGATGTAATTAAGAATAACTATACCAGTCATTCCATTGATGGAAGAGTGCTTAGCTAAAATAAACCTGAGGAAAGACTTGCCTCTGATTATTAGTAGCAAACAATCCATACAAGCGTAAGTAGCTGCATGTAAGAGTAGGAAAGTGTGATGAATCTGATGATGTCATCACTCTTATCCTGGAGGAAGCCTCTTCCCATGTCGCATGGGGACGGCAGCCGCTACCTGATCCTGACCCTCAGGGTGGCTACATGAGGGAGGAGCATATAGCGGGAGGCAACCCTCAGGGGAGAGTTAGGCGTCATCAGATTAGCCAATATATCCCCCTTTTCGTTTAGGGAAACCCTCTCTATTCCCCATGCCCTGGTGTCATATTGTAGTAATCCCCATCAACAACCTACAGGACTAGCTGATAGCATTCTACAATATCCTGAAAATAGAATGACAAAAACGAACTATGAATCCCATGTATATGAATCCTTTGGAAATACTGAGACAAGCATGAGGAATGGAGCAATGAAGATCACTAGAGCACAGAAGCCCACACCACGCTCTAGTTGTTGGAAGGAGACACGCAAGGCCGGGACATTTAAATTCCCCACAGCTGCTGCTGGCAGGAGAGAGATACCTGATACGAGCAGGCGTCATGAGTCGGAAGAAGCTCGAGGAGACTGTGGCAGCAGGTAAAGTGCAGTGAAGGGGAGGAGCAGCCAAGCTGCTACTCAATGCTAAGGGATTGCTGGCATTCCAAAGGGGAAGGAACTGAAGAGCCACTGCTCTGCCGTGGCAGGACTGAGAGGAAGAGGCTCCCCTTCGACTGCAGTGATCAGGCGGAGAGCGGAGAAGAAGTTGATCATCCTCCCGATCGACCGGTGTACGGCAGCATTCACAGTACGGCATGAGGAAGAACGAAGCAGTCAAACACAGCCGGTGAGTCCAGCTGGGGATGGTGGGACCTGGGGCGCTTCAGGAGCATTGCTGCACACTTAGGAAAGAGCTTAAAGGCTGCTTGGGAAGGGCTAGAAGCCTTGGAAGAGAGAGTTGAATGCATGGAAAAGGTTGCAGCCTGAGAAAGCGTGCAAGTCTTGCACCCACAACCACATTGAGAGAGATCTGAGTTGTATGAGAAAGCTCTGGCAGGAGAGTATACCAGGCAAAGTCAAGTATGTAAAGAGAATTCTGCGGAAGACCCATGCCCTTGGGATTGTGAATTGAGTGAACTATCTAAGAACGTCCTGGCAGGATAGTATATGTTAGAAAGCCAGGTCTGCGATAGTAAATTGCAAGTACGTAGAGAGGGAGTTATCCTCTTGGCCTATAAAGTACTTGGTTATTCTTGTTGAACTGTTCATTGTGGTGGAGAAAAACCTGGGGAATGGAGTGATCCCCTGGAACTGTGAACACTATCCATTTGGAATCTTTTTGTTTGAGTTACCCTTTTCTTTTAGAACTTTAAACTTTGTGCACTTTAAAGGCCAAACCAATACCCTTAGCAGAATAGAGTTTCTTTTAGAATGTAAGGGCTAGGATAGCATCTCTGACAAAGGACATGTTGCTTTGGAGGTCTTGACGCAGGACAGACCCTAAGTGTTTGATTGAGGTAGGGAAATACCTCCTACAGCAGGGACAGTGAGACATTTTCCAACCCCTTTTGTTTTGAATAAAGTTTATAGCAATCACTATGAGCCCGCTGTATTGGCGTCTCATTCCTGGTTCAGCACAAAAGTTTGATAGCAGAAATGCCAGAAGGGTCATATGAGAACAAGAAAATGTGAACATTGGAATATTGATGGAGACTAGCAAAGGTTTTGGAAGTTGGTAAATGGACTAAAAATAGGCTCAAGGATTAGCGGTGGAGCCTCTAAAGATAAATAGAACATTATATTACTAATACGATTGGAGTTAAATCCAACAGTAATATAGAAGTTGATACTTCGGGTTGCAGGTGGATTTACGACTGTGAGGCCGATATGGACATACATATAATTAGTAATATTAAAGACTCAAAGGTACCGGGACCTGATGGAATCTGTAACTCTTTATGTAAAAATAATACTCTGCTGTGGGGAAATATAGTTTGGGCCATGCTAGATGCTCCAGCTAAGATGTTTGGCTGTATCTTATTGAAAGAGTAAACTGGCTGGATGGAGCATATTAACATCTTACCGTAAAACAAGATTGGGTTTAGAAAGGGTTCCTCTACCCTAACTAATATCATGACATTGGTAACTACGATAGAGGCTGACTGGCGTACATATAAACAACCTGCGCATGTCACGTTTATAGATTTCAGTGCCGCTTTTAGCGCTGTCCAGCGTAATTTACTGTGGAAGAAGCTGCATAGCTGGAGTATCCCCGAGGGGTCTGTTGAAAATGCTAATAGCCCTCCATAAAAACACCACTGTGACAGTGAGAAATCTGTCAATCTGGAAAATTGAGCGACTCAATTCCCACATTTGTGGGTCTCAAGCAAGGCTGTGTTCTGGCCCCTACTTTTTTAAACCTATATCTAGCATATCTCTCTCTTGAACTCAAATGGGATGAGGAATTACAGCTGAAAATGGGCAGTATACAATTACAATGGTTGGGTTATGCAGCCAACTTGATTTTGCTAGACTACACTCCCAGGGTTTTGCAAAAGCAGTTAGTCCTGCTTTGGACTTACGCCAAGAAGAATAGGCTTACTATTAATTGTAATAAGACCAAGACTATGTCCTTTTGCCCAGCTTCAGTCCTTCTGGGAGCCACCACAGATGGAGACTGAGCAAACAGGCAGTTAAGTTTGTTGCTGACTATAATTACCTAGGGGTCGTGATACATCATAAACTCAACTGGAACAGACAAATGGCGAATGTTAGGCGTCTGTTCATCAACATGTTGTGGCAATTGGAACATGCGTGGCTCAATACTGCAGCTATACTGTAAAAGCCATAACAGATATTGATAGTATGAAAATTGTGTCAGCTATGATGTATGTTGTTGAAAGATGGGGATGTGGCTATGCAGCTGAAATTAAAACGCTTGGAAGCTATTGCTTAAGGTCATTAACATAACTTTCTTTCAATCTTTCTGTGGAATATATGAAATGAAATTTGATTAAACTACATCGTAGACTTAACCTATATAGGAAATGTGTTAACGCCCCTCCAATTCTCTCATGCATTTGACAACTAGGGGATATCCCACTGAGAATATCTGTTTTAAGAGGATTACTATTGACCAGTTGATGATGGAGGGGCTGGTATGGTGTAAGCACATTACTATTGATCTGATGCCGATACATGAATCCCAATTTAAGGCTTGCATTAAAACAAAATATTGGAGAGGTTGATTGTGAGTAAAGTTTCCTTGACTTAGCCACTAAGGCCCACTTTGGGGATTACTTTGCCTTTGCTCCTAGAACACACCTTTTACCCAGATATTTAGTTTGAGTTTCACAATAATAAAATTTGGCGTGATTACATGCAAATTTAATTTAACATTTTACAAACTTTGGGGGTGCTAGGGGCCTGGGAAGAAAATACCAGAGCTACCAGGACATGTCGTCTTTGCCATACACCTCAATTGGAAAGTATAAAGCATGTTTTGATTATTTGTGAGATGTTGACCTCAATGCATAGAAAATATTTGTTAGCATAATGCAATCTGGAACTTTGTTAAAGCCATAGTCACTATGTCGGGGTGAATATCCCGGAGTCGGCAGAGCCGTCCGCGGATCTCCGGGCAGGGAGGCCCCAACTCCTCCTGTGTTCCCAAAATGAGTATGAGGCTGAGACTGCAGTTTATCACAACAGCAGGAACGGTTTCTCGTATGCATGCGAGAAAGCGCAAAAAGGTGGTGTCTCTCGGTGGCTCGCAGGCCTTTTTTACTACAGTATGACGCGCTACCTGCGTCACTTGAGAAAGTTAGCGCAAAAACCTATTGCCAGTAAGGATTGGCTATCCGAGTGGTAGGGTTAGTATAGTTATGGTATAGAGAAATTTGTTATTGGAAGGAGCAAAATCAGGTGGTATGCTTGGGCTGTCCCTAACATTGCTACTTCAAAATTGCAACAAGGGCACCCTTGGTGATTGGTTATGAGTAATGGCGTCAGTAACGAGTCCCCCTGTGTTCTGATTGGTTCTCCCGCGAGCCCCCAAGCCTGGGACCATCGTCGTTCCCAGCTCACGGTGTACCTGTCATTAGCAACAATGTGCAACTATGTGTTATGTGCAAACAACAGGCAGGTCTGCTCATAGGCTCTTAAGCGGGTCGTTCCCATCGGTGTAGGTGTCCATCTTGCCACTTTACTGTGAGACCCTGGCTGCTTCTTTGTCTCGTAGACTTGGTACTCTGTCAGTTCGGCTTGGTCACATGTGGAGAGACCATGGCTGGAGCAGAATTATGAGCATTTGATTTTAGTATTCTGTGTCTGGAGGCTTAGACTTTGCAGGTGTAACCTTGGCGCTGGGCTTTCGGTATGCAAGTTGCAACATCGTGGCCTTGACTGTGGGCCCTCGCTGGGGATTCATTCTGCTTGATCAGCACTTGCATTTTGTTCTGAGGGGGTTTTCGTTTGCAAGGCTCCGACCTGGGGACTCTTGCTCGCGGCCTACTCGGGCCTAGGTAATGGGTGGAGGTACATGATCCATGGTAGGGTGGACGTGAAGTGGCAAATCACCATATGCAGCATTAAGTATACGGGAAAGAGTCTTATAGGGGTAGGTAGCAAGGAAGCATCAGCAAGCATATTCACGATCTCTTCAGGCGTCTTGCGTTTCTGCGGTGCTGTAGAAAGCCTATGTGAGAAATAAAAACGATGCTCGTCCGCTACGTCATAGCACTGAGTATGTTCTTCGTGTAGATTAGTGTGTGAGTGACCAGTGTGCATGGTGGCACGTGTGCTCTTGTCGTCATGGCATCTCTACCGATGTGGAAATTTGTAATCGTTGCTCTAGTCCAGTTCATCCATGCCGCAGGTATCATCACAGGCCATGGGGGCTGATGCTGATCGTACTGGTGGGCACACTCCTCTTATGTGTAGGTTCTTGAACCAAGGTATTTTGTTGTCAGGTAGATAGGCGAATTCATCTCGCGGAGGGTGTCTAGGCCGTGATCCCCTAGGCTGGATGAGATTGGGGGGAGGGTGTTATCCCATTCTCCCACTTCAGTCCCCCCTCTGGTCAACTTGTCGAGCACAAACTCATCCTTTTCCTTATCTCCTTTCACTCTCCATACTTTAGTTATTCCAGCCAAGTGTCCGTAATAGTTCACATGATCTTCAAAGGACCAGTAAATGTATACACAGCTTCCACCAGGTTTGCAGTAAACCCATCTCCCTACATAGCTCCTCGGGTTCCTTGGGTTCTCCACTTTAAGTGATGACGGATCCTTGTGGTTGTCAATAATATGTTCGCGCAGCCTCTCTCTTTCCTTTATTATCATATCCGTGTGGAGCGCATCATCTGCTGGCAATAATGCGTGCATACCGGCCATCTCTATCATTTCATCCACTGAGTGCGCTTTTCTTGCTTTCCAAAACTTAATTATAAGTAACACAGCCGTACCTAATATTATTTCTCCTACCAGTAACTTTAGTCCATCTGACAGCCATGATGGCATCCATGACCACAGAAAGGAAAACCAGCTGTCGTCCTTCTTCACTCCTTTGCTCTCTTCTTCCATCCTGGAGTGCACCTGGGCGAGTTGGGATACTGCTTCAGTAAGTGTTCCATTGTCTGCATCATTAGCTGGGCCGAATGTGCAGCATGATTGTCCAATTTTTGCGCAAACCCCTCCTTCCATCGCTGTGAGGAGGTCCAGCACATATCTATTCTGTAGCGCCACCATTCTTACTGCTCGCAGTTCTTCCTTTATTGCGTTAAATCCATTGACAGTCGAATTTATTGTCATCATCAGCTCCCACCTAGTTATCTGAAGCTACTTCGCATTGGCATTTGCCTGCAATCCTGGATGTATTATTGATGAGAAGAACATTGCCGCTCTACTAAATAGACTGTGCTGCGGTGGAATGGAAGTGAGTGCTGTTTCCGAGCGTCCCCAAAGATAATTTCCTGTAAGCGCTTCCCCTTGTGTTTTTGCTCTCGACAAGACATTATTATTGTTGTTCTCATCACCTACTGTAATTTTCAACGATCTCTTCCTTCTCTTGTTCCCTTCATCCATCTTGGGGAAGTTGGCTAAATTGACGTGTTTTTGAGGCACAACTAGTGATGGCACATTGATGTGTAACATAGTGCATATTCCATTCCAAGAGGAAGGCAGTGTATGATATGCCTTATCACCGCAGGCCCAATAGTGGTCCATTATTACTGCTTTTCCAGCACCCCCCTCAGGTAACTCCACTATGTCTTTACAATTGAAGTTGTACCCTACGTCCACATCTCCTCTGTGTTGGTAGCACAACGTGGGAGCAGATAGTGGTAGTATTCTCACTGGGTCTTCATCTTTCTCCATCCACGTTAATATTGGTACATACATGCCCCATGTTGTCCAACATCTATCATTGTGTTCCTTTATGGTGGTAGTGTTTTCTCTTGTTACCATATTACTCCCTACTACTCCTATCTGCCATTCATTGTTCATATATACTTTCCCAGTTATCACAATAAGTGGTCTTTCCCAGCATCCTTGTTCTCCAGGTATTTCATTTGCATACCAATCGCATGGTTAGTAGTCCAACGTAACCTTCTTTGTTTCTCCTTTGTCGGGGCCATCGGTGATGTATCTGAATGCTTGAGTATGTGTAGGCTCCTCTTGTGGTAGGCCAAGTACGTCTTAAGGAAGTTATTCTCATACGGATATGTGTCCCTCGTTTTCCATTCAATTCTCACCACCGTTCCTTGGAATCGTCCTCTCGTCTGGAACAGCGCTAAATATATCAAGCATGACACTGTGTTAGCTGGTACTTCTGTAGCAACAAATGTTCCTGATGCACTCATGGCATAAGGTATCATCAAGCAAACGTAGCAGCTGTCTTCCGTTGTCTGCTTACCAATTTTGGTCATGTGGTTGTACCACATGTTGTTTGAGACGTGTGCTGAATCTGTGAGATATGTGTTAATTTCCTTTTCTTCTGCATATGTGTTGCGTTTAACTCTCCTAACCTCATCTCTAATGTTACTTGTACCACCTGATGCTGTACCTGTTGCAGCCGTGGGAGGGGATAAGTTAATTTTGGGTGCAGCCACAGTATTCAAATCATAAGTGTTCTGCCAGACAGAGGCAGCCAATAGACCAGTGATTACCAACACGCCTAATAATTTTATTACAATCACTAATGTCACTGGCATTTTTGCTCTTACCTTTGCTGCGGTCCTGCAGCCTATTCTTGCGTCGTTAAAGTTGCCCGCCTGAAAATTCTGAAGGGATGCGTTATTATAAGTAGTAGTGTTATTTAAGCACTCCCTATCAGGTGGTCATTCATTGCACAGGCGAAAAGCTGCTCCCATAGTAATTTTAGGGACCTGTCTCTCAGAGCTGGTAGGTGTTCGTGAAGATGGGGAAATGATTGTTCTATGGCCAAAACGAAGGCTGTGTAATATACACGTACCCTCTTTCGTTTTAGATACTTTGGTCTTCTTATGTGGTATACAAATTGGTGTGATAGGGCTTCAGGGTTATCATCATCTAAGGGCAGCATTTACTTTTGGGCAGAACACCACGCTAGTTAATGCACTTTTCTAAACAATAGCGATATGCGGTACCTGCATGTGCGAGAGAAAAGAGAAAGAGAACATACAAGTGTTTATAATGGTGTGTGCAACATTCAACATCATCATTTTAATGTCCTTTACTCATTTGTGGGTGGGCAGGGTGGGGTTAACTGAGCAAGTTTTCCTTTCGTTTGGGACCTTGTGACCATGGGATGGGCTAGGGGTGACTTTTCGAATTCCGTCATAATGTCCGTGGGGGGGACAGATCGGGGGCAAAATCACAATTGTCCTCTTTAGTTGTCGTCGTGTGTTTGTCTGGTGGCGGTGCTGCTGATGATGTCGTCTCTACGGTGGCCCTATTGTCAACGCAAGGGCGGGTCTTGTAGATATAGGGCTTAACGTCGTGAAGATGAGTCCAAGTGCTCTTATTTGCCAGCTTTACTGCTCGAGGAGCTACTGCCTCTACCAAGTGTGGCCCAGTAAAACGGGGCTCGTTCCTCTTACGATTAAAGTTCCGGAGGAGGACGCTATGCCCTCCGCAATTTTACATAGTCCTTGCTGTTCTTCGTTTTCAACTGATTCTTTGTGCTGTGTGTTCTTCGACCCGCTCCCGCGTGCGCTCGAGCTGTTGAGAGATAAAGGCGACCCTAGTAATCAAGGAAGACACATATTGATGCATTTCATCACCAAAAACATTTGCAGAACTTTCATTGTCGGTGAGTGCTCTTGATGCTGGTGTTAAAAGGAGACGCATTTGACGACCTGTAACCACCTCGTGTGGGGTGAGGTGGTGGTCGGAACCTGGTCTATTTCTTAACTCAAATAATGCAAGGGGAAGGCAGTACAACCAGCTTTTTTTTTCAGTGGTCTGCTGGATCTTTGCAATCTCCTCCTTTAGGAGGCCGTTCAGGCGTTCACACACGCCATTTGCTTGTGGATGATATGCACATGCAAATTTATGCTTAATTCCCAGGAGGGTAGTGATATGCTGAAATAGTTCATTTGCCAAGTGCGGGCCGTTATCCGACCGTAGCACTTCACGAACACCCCAACTAGGGAAGACCTATCTCACTAAAAATCTCACAGCCCTGAAAGCGTCTGCGTGCGTGCAGGGCCCAGCTTCGATCCATCTGGAGAATGGGCATACTACAACTATCATGTACCTATGTCCTTGACAAAGGTTGATCATGTCAACGTAGTCAATGTGAAGGTGTAAGAAGGGTCCTTCTGGCCGGGGTATAGTACCCTTTATCACTTGTAGCGTGTGACCGGCTGTAAACTGTTGGCATGTTAGGCACCTGCTTATGAAGTTGGCAACATGAGAATTTAGATCGGGACAAAACCAGTTTTCCCTAATTTGTGCTGCAATCATCTATTTTCCTGTATGTGCCGGATAATGTAGCTGTGTAAGCGCGGTTTTTAACAGTGCCAAGGGCATAACTACCCTTACAGTGTTATTTTGTCACCACAATGCGTCTGTGGGGGACATTGTGCATCCTCTTTTTACCCACAGCTCCTTCTCCAGCATGGGGTCTGGCATGGATTCACATGCTCATGAATATTCCCCGTCGTCAGGCTGGGAATCCTCGGTAAAGAAATATCAGTATCAGTTTCGTTTCTGATCTGTCTTTCGTAGTAGTAACCAATCACTGATCTCTGCGTCATACTGAACACAGCCAATGACTGCCAACTCCCTAAGCCCCACCTCTGGCAGCCATCCTCAGATTTTTACCGCACGTTCAAGTGTTGGGATCCTCGTGCTATTGCTCTCGAGCTTTAGTGCCCTTTTCCACGCTTTTTCTTAGGAAAATGTTCTCTTTTTCGGTCAAAAGAGCCTCAAGCTCCACCGTTTCTCTATCCGATCAACGGGGACCCGTGTCGGATTCTTCTACGCCCCTCAAGGGTGAAGATTTCGTCGAGCCACGCTTTTGGAGGACTCCAGAAGTTTCTCAGGCCCATCTCGATCATGGCCCAGGAGAAGGGGAGCTCGACGCCCGGAAAGCTGTTCAGGGTCTGCCCTGGATGCCAGCTTCAGAATGTCTTTAAGGAGGACGAACACTCCCTTTGCCTCTACTGCCTGCATGAGGACAAGACGCACGAGGAGAAGGACTGTGCGTTTTGCGGCAATATGTCGGAGCGGACCATGAAGGACCGCCATCTGCGTCTCGCCAACTGGCTGGAAGGGAAGAGCCCGCCAGGCAAGAAGAAGAAGTCCGAGCGGTCTTCTAAGACCTTTGAGGGCGCCCCGGTGACGGCGGTCCAACAGAAGGCCAAGCACCGTGAATCTACTGGCACCGGGAGCGCCAAACGGTCGGGCTCTATGGGCGCCAGGCAGGGCGCATCCTCCCCGGCGCCATCAACCACGAGCCAACTCTCTGGCTCGGGTAAGAGGAAGGCTGAGCACCCGGCGAAGCTCCTGGAGAGACCCCGGTCGAGCTCGAAGGCCCCATCGGAGGGGGAGCGAGGCAGTGACCCTTCCCCCAAGGAGAAGGCGGTGAACGCACCTAAGGTAGTGAAAGCCTTGATCCACCCGGCCAAGGCCTCTATCGAGACAGTCGCGGCGGCCCTGGCTCAGCCTGTGGAGGCTACACCAGTGGTGGCGACCTCAGGGCCCAGAGTCTCCCTGCCACCGCGGAGGGAGTCCTCTTTCATGCCCATCGACAGGACCCCCGTGAAACCTCCGACGGAGAAGAAAAAGGGGGGGCAGGAGGTCGTCGTGGATTCGGCCTCAACCTCTGAGGAGGAGCTGATTGAAGTCTTAGGCCACGGCGTTGGCGTGGAAGAAGACCAGCCCGTCGGGAGGGACCCCGACGTAGGAGACGACAAGAATATCGAGGGTGCCGACGGGGCTCCTGACCGCCCGTCGGAATCCCCTCAACCAGTGCCGCAAGACAACTCAGCGGCCATTTTGTTGGCTATACAGTCCTTATGCTCGGAGATAAGGACGAGATTGCCATTACCGCCAACGGAGGAACCGCTCCCGACAGGGGACCCGGAGCCAGGCCCTTCTGGGAGCCCTCCCCCTAAGAGAAGAAGGATTCATCCTCCACCTCCTTTTCAACCATCGCGCCCTGCTCAGCCCTCCTCCCCGTCCACGACCCGTGGGGATGATACGGGGACTGACACGGCCGCGACGGGTACAGACGAGGAGGTTTACGACAAGGATCGCCCGTCGTCACCTCCTCCCCGGGCTTCCCCGCCCGACGAGATTGGATCGTTTCACGCCATGATCGCCAGGGCATCCGAGCTTTTCCAGCTCTGCCCGGAAGAGAAGAAGAAGGAAGGTTTCCTTTATCAACGGCACGAGACCAAGAGGAAGACGGTCCTCGCTGTACCTCTACTGGACGATATCTGGGATGAGGGTCTCACCCTCCTCAAGAACCCATCCACAACGCCTGCGAGAAGGGATCGGTACGAGAAGAAGTACCGGGTCCCGGACGCGGCCCCCTTGTGCCTTCGGGCACAGCCGACCCCGGACTCGGTCGACTCCGCAGTGGCCAGGAAGAAAGTGGGGGGGGGGCCTCGGCCTCTACGTCAACCTCCCCGCCGGACGGCGAGGGAAAGAAATTGGACACGATGGGACGCAGAGTCATCTCATCGGCAGCGACGACGATTAAGGCGATTGTAGCCCGATACGACAGGGAGTTGTGGTACAAAATCGCCCCCCTGCTGGACTTCCTACCAGACGACAAGAGGGCGGATGCCCTAGAGATCTTGCAGGAAGGAGAAGTGGCGTCGGACCACGCCATTACGATAGCGACGGACATCGCTGACACTGGATTTCGCCAGTTGGGCAACGGCGTGTGCCTTAGGCGGCGTGGATGGCTCAAGGCAACTGACTTCCGTCAGGACGTGCAGACCAGAGTCTTGGACATGCCGTTCGACGGGAGCAACCTGTTTGGGAAAACAGTGGACGATTCCCTACAAGCCATCAAGACGGACACGGAAACGGCCCGGGCTCTTGGTCTTCTCCAGCAACGACGGCTGCCCTTTCGGAGCGGCGGAGGCAAGCAAGGTGCCTCCAAAGGTTCCGGCGGCGGATTTTCCACCTATCGTCAAGCGGCCCGTTCGTCGTCGCAGGAAGCCTACAGGGGACGAGGCAAGTCGGGCGGACCCCGCCGTCGTCGCCAAGGAGGACAAGGCGGCAAAGCCTCGTCGAAGCAGGACTGAACTGGCCGTGGGGTCGGGCCCCCACCGAAGCACCCCGGTGGGAGGCCGGCTGGCGAGCTTCGTCAGCGTGTGGTAGTCCATCTCCACCGACCGTTGGGTGCTGGACGCCCTGGCCCAGGGTCACGTTTCTAAAGAAGTGCCCGCACGTCCCCCCCGTGGCCAGGAAGGAACATCACGTCCCTCAACTTTTCTTGGAGGTAAAGGCGATGCTCAAGAAAGGCGCCATCGAGCTTGTCCCAAAGAGGCTTCGGGGCTCCGGAGTTCACTCAAGATACTTCCTCGTGAAGAAGAAGACGGGAGGCATCCTGGACCTACGACGACTGAACAAATTCATCAAGGCACAGAAGTTCCGGATGGTCACCCTCCAGCACGTCCTGGGCCAACTGGAGGAGGGCGATTTCCTGTCGTCGTTGGATTTGGAGGATGCCTACTTCCATATCCCCATCCTAAAGGGACACCGAAAGTTCCTCAGATTCGTGGTCCAAGGGCGTCACTATCAGTTCAGAGCCCTTCCCTTCGGATTGAGGTCGGCACCCAGGGTGTTCACCAAGTGCCTCGCTCCGGTGGCGGCGCGGCTGCGCCTGGAGGGGATCCACGTCTACCCCTACCTGGACAACTGTCTCATCCGAGCAAAGGCGAAGGAGCTCGCCGCGGAGCACACGGCGAGGACCGTCCAACTACTCACGGACCTGGGATTCTCCATTAACTACGCCAAGTCCCACCTGGTGCCCGCGCAAGATGCACTGTTTCTGGGAGCGAAGCTCGACACAGTGTCGCTTCTGGCCTCTCCATCGGAGGAAAGGACGAGGGCCATCTTGGGCAAGGTGCAGCGGATGCTGGTTGCGGACGCGGCCAGGGTGAGGTCCATCAAGTCCCTCCTCGGAATGATGTCTTCTTGCATTTATCTCATCCGCCTGTGCAGGCTTCGGATGCGCCCATTACAGGAGTTCCTGGACGCTCGCTGGATCCAGACGATGGGCAGCTTCGAGGACGGGATCACACTCGACGAGAGCTTCCGACGAGCGATCCGGTGGTGGGGCACCCGCGCGCATCTGACGGCGGGCATGGACTTCCAGACCCCGGGACACCAGGAGACAGTGACCAGGGATGCCTCCCTGGAAGGGTGGGGAGCGCACACCGAAAACCTGCACGCGAGGGGCCTTTGGCTGCCGGTGGAGAAGTCCCTCCATATCAACATCCTGGAACTCTGTGCAGTGTTTTGGGCCCTCAGGTCCTTTCTTCCGTCCCTCAAGGGCAACGTGGTGAGGATCTTCACCGACAACACCACCATCATGTTCTACATCAGGAAGCAGGGCGGTACCAGATCCCCAGCCCTGTCCAATGAGGCGCAGGATCTGTGGCATTGGGCCGTCGCCCAAGGGATGTTTCTGGTGCCGTTTCATCTGGCAGGAATAAAAAACACCATCGCCGACTCGCTCAGCAGAGAGCTGCGCTCGTGCCACGAGTGGGAACTACGGCAGGATCTAGTGGACCGCCTCTTCCGACGGTGGGGCACACCCCAGATCGATCTGTTCGCGACGGCGACGAACTCCAAGTGCCGGAGGTTCACCAGCAGGTTTCCCCAGCCGAGGAGCATGGGCGATGCTTTCTCGTTCCCCTTGGAGGGCCTATTCCTATAAGCGTTCCCTCCATTGCCGCTGCTGATCCGGCTCATCAACCAGCTCAAGAGGTCACGGTGCAGGATGATCCTCGTTGCACCTGTGTGGCCGAGGCAGATATGGTTCCCGGACCTTCTGGACTTGTCAGCGTCCCCGTCAATCAAGCTGCCAGTGGACACGGATCTTCTCTCCAGGCGCCATCCTCCATCACGACCCGAAGTCGCTGAACTTGCAGGCCTGGCTCCTGCAGCGCTAGAGTTTGGAGTTTACGACATACCGGCCGACTGCAGAGAGGTTCTTGCAAAGGCCAGGGCGTCCTCAACTCTTAAATGCTACAGACACAAATGGAAGAGGTTCTCTGTCTGGTGCCACGCACAGAAGATTAACCCTCTACGGATTACGGCTCCTCAAGTACTGCCGTACCTGCTGACGCTGGCCAAGGTTGGACTGGCGCAAGCTTCCATCAAGGTTCATCTTGCTGCGATCTCCCGATACACCATATCCACGGGACGGACGTCTTTGTGGTCTCATCGTCTGGTGAAGGAATTCATGAAGGGACTGTTCAGATCGTTCCCGCCGGTGAAGGCCCGGCCCCGTCGTGGGAGCTCAACGTGGTGCTGACCAAGCTTATGGGACCTCCGTTCGAGCCTCTGCACTCAGCTCCGTTGAAGTTCTTGTCGTGGAAAACAACGTTTCTTGTGGCCATCACCTCCGCACGACGGGTGGGAGAGGTCCAGGCCCTTTCCTGCAAGCCCCCATACTTGACTTTTCACGACACAAGGGTAGTGCTCAGGACGCACCCCCACCATTGGTGTTGCCTGTTTTCTTTCCGTCGCCTTCGTCACCGGCTGAAAGGACTTTGCACTCGCTGGATGTGGCTAGAGCGCTGAAGTTCTACGTGGACCGCACGAAGAGTTTTCGGAAGATGTTGCAACTTTTTGTGAACTTTGGACCTGTCAATCAGGGGAAGGCTCTCTCGAAGGCTTCCATTTCCAGATGGCTCTCTGGCTGTATCATGTACTGTCATCGGTTGGCAAACCGACTGCTGCCTGGCCGTCCGAGAGCACATTCCACCAGAGCGATCGCAGCTACCATGGCATTCCTATCTGGTGTGCTCTTGCTGGACATCTGCAGGGCTGCTACGTGGAGGTCGACGCACACCTTCACGAAATTCTACTGCGTCGATCGGGATTCCAGGGAGGAGTCCAGGGTCGGCCAAGCAGTGCTGCACAACCTGTTCGCCTAAGGTGAGCCTGGTGAGGAGGTAAGAATTGCTTAATGTTGAGTTTTGGATGTAATGCTTAATGTTGAGCTTTTGCCACCTCCCTTGATTGTGCATGTGTGTACTGCTATGTATTCTCTTATTCATGAGCATGTGAATCCATGCCAGACCCCATGCTGGAGAAGGAACAAATCACTTACCTGTAACTGTTGTTCTCCAGCATGGGTCTGGCATGGATTCACATGCAAACCCTCCCGCCTACCCCTCTGCGGCTCTTCACTTGGTCATACTGCCACTTCACGTGCTACCAAATCTGAAGATGGCTGGCTGAGGCGGGGCGTAGGGAGATGGCAGTCATTGGCTGTGGTCAGTATGACGCAGAGATCAGTGATTGGTTACTACTACGAAAGACAGATCAGAAACGAAACTGATACTGATTTTTCTTTACCGAGGATTCCCAGCCTGACGACGGGGAATATTCATGAGCATGTGAATCCATGCCAGACCCATGCTGGAGAACAACAGTTACAGGTAAGTAACTTGTTCCTTTTCTGCCATTGGTGCGGACGCCTGCAGTTCCATAGTCTGTGTTGCAGGGAGATGTGTATACCCTTCCTTCATTAACATTTG
The DNA here is from genome assembly GCF_040938575.1 of Ambystoma mexicanum. NCBI lineage: Eukaryota > Metazoa > Chordata > Amphibia > Caudata > Ambystomatidae > Ambystoma > Ambystoma mexicanum. The sequence goes on along the minus strand of NC_090934.1, from coordinate 699,646,871 downwards.
TCTCGCTTTCAACCTCCCCCTCCCTCTCTCTGATTCTGGGGGAGTCCACAGTTCACCAAAATACGCAGCATGTTTTGCGTGTGCGTCTGCTACTTCATTACCTTTCTAGATATAGTCATCACCATTAGTGTGGGCTTGGCACTTAACCAATGCCACTTCTTGGGGACCGTTTATTACTTCTATTAATTCAGCTAGTAAGGGCGCATGCTGTACTGGTGTACCATCTGCTCTCCTAAACCCTCTTCTCTGCCATTTAACTAATCCTGAGTGTACTGTTGATGTTACATATGCACTATCGGAGTATATGGTGACCTTTTTATCAAAAGTTTCTTTTAGTGCTAAAATCAGCGCCACTAATTCTGCTGCTTGGGCCGAATAGTGCTGTGGCAATTGGACGCATTTGATCGGGACATGCAACAAATCCTCTGTCATTTTTACTACTGCTGCTGCTGTTCTCCTTACTCCATCTGTTTGGTCAATAGTTGAGGACCCGTCGATAAACATTATATCACCCCCTGTCAGTGCATCCTCTTCAACCTTCCTTGTGCAAGAATACATTTCATTTGTTTGCGTGTAATCATGAGCATAATCACCTTCTTCAAATACTCCTGCTAGGAACCTGGCTGGATTCACTGTGCTACACCTAACAATGGTCAATTCTGGTCTAGATAAAATAATCTCATACCCTGAGGCCCTTTGTGTGGTCAGTGTAGATTTGGGCTTGTTCAAAATGCATGCTCCACAAACAATGTAGTAGGGCACCCCATTGTTATTGATGAAGATTTTTCGACCGCAAATGTAGCTGCTGCGAGACCTTGTTCGCAAGGGAAATGACCTAACATTACCGGGTCCAAATGACCACTGTAAAATGCAATTGGCTTGTGCCCCATGCTTGTTTTCTGAGTCAGTACTGCCTTCATTACTGCTGAATCACAATGTGAGAAAATGAAAAAGTGGTGTTCATAGTTTGGGGTGGCTAGCACGGGTGCAGAGGATATGGCATTCTTCAATTCGTCAAACGCCTCTACAATTTCCCTTGTCCATTTCAATTTCTTGTCCGCCTGCTGCGCTTCCCTCAAGACTTCAAGTAGGGGCCCTATGTACGAACTGTAATCGAAAACCCATTCTCTGCAGTAATTACATAAGCCTAAGAACTGTTGCAATTCTCGCACTGTTTGTGGCTGTGGTGTGTTCTTTATCGCCTGCGCCCTTTGTGGTGCTATGTGCCTTCCATGCTGGGAGATTAGTTGGCCAATATATAATACTTGTTCCTGACAGTACTGTAACTTTTCTTTGTCCACCTTGTATCCCTTTTCGGCTAATACTGTTAGCATTTTTATTGAGTCTTCCCTGCATCTCTCCTCAGTGGTGCTGCAAATCATTATGTCATCGACATACTGCAGCACTGTGCTTTCCATTTCAATGTTCTCTAAGTCCATCTGTATTACCCTGTTGAATATTGAGGGTGATTCACAGTATCCTTGTGGCAACCTTGTATGTTTCCATTTTGTGTTCTTGTAAGTGAAGCTCGTGAGATCCTGTGAGTCTGGGTGCAAAGGTATGGAGAAGAAGGCATTTTTGAGGTCATTTACTGTGAACCATGAGGCCTCAGCTGGCATTCTACATAGTATAGTGGCTGGATTTGCTGCTATGGGGTACTCTGCCTCTACTATGTGATTCAAGGGCCTAAGGTCCTGGATGAAATGCCATAAACCTCCCTTTGCCTTGCGCACTGGGTACACAGCCGTATTGCATGTTGACTCTGATGGTACCAATATGCCATTGTTTATCACGGCTGATATCGTCTCATATATGCCCTCATCTGCCTCCTTTGACAATGGATACTGTTTGACTCTGGGCAAAATTGCTCCCTTCTTCAACTTTATTTTTACTCCCCCAATGCTCTTTATACAGCCCACGTCATATCGACTAGTGGTCCACAAAGATGCTGGCACCTTCGCCATGTCTTCCTCATAGAATGGTACTGGGGAACATGTGGGCGCTTCAAGTGCCATAGCCATTTTTTGCACCACTCGCTTGTATGTCACCTTTAGCCAAATGTCAACACTCATCATGAACACCATCGTCCCTTCTCCCCTGTCGTCTGAGAAAAGCTCTTCATCAGAAACCTGCGTGAGTCTGCACCCCTCAGCCAATGCTATTACTGTTCTCCATGCCCTACCCTCCCTGTCTTGGGCATGAACTGCGATGTAATCTGGGGTTGCCATTATGCTTTCGATGCTCACTGAAATCACCTCCCCCTCGGGTTCATCCGTTGGTGTCTCTGGTCTGAATAAGTATGCTGCTGGTCTCCTCCAAACCTTTCCCTCAATCCCAGGCATCCATGCAAATGCCATATCTGTACCATACTGGAACATCTCTCCGTCAAATGGCTCGGCTCGAGCCACTGTTTTACCACAGTACGCTTGCAATATTTGTCGTGCTGTAAGCATGTTTATTCCTGGCGTAGAGCAAATTATGCCATCCTCCGTGAAGGATATGGTCATATTCAATCTGCTCATGATATCCCTCCCAAGTATGTTTACTGGCGACTCCCTTGAATATAGAAGCGGGACGGACATTTTGTTATCTCCTATGGATAGGGAGATGTTATCAGTAAAGGGAACCAACCCTCGAGCCCCAGAGAATCCTTGAGTTTGCATGGCTTCACCTGACATCTTAAATTTACCCTCCCTTACGCATGATCTGGTTGCCCCAGTGTCAACAAGGAAGGAAAACTTTTTGTCACCTATCGTTACCTGTATGAGTGGTTCCTCCGCATTATTGGGTGTTACCGACAGGATGGGACACATCAAGGATATCTGTGGGCTGTCCTATTGTGGGTACAACGACATACCACCCCCGGTGTAGGGGTTATGTCCTAATATTGTCACCTTCCCCAACTGTGTTTGTGGTAGTGGTGTATCAGTGGTCGATACTTTACTGTCCTGTATCAGGGCTTGTTCCGGTGCTGGTTGCACCTGGTGTTGTTGTGCCACTACCATCTGTTGCTGTGGTAATGTGTGGCCCTGTGTCTGCGTTTGCAGTGCAAGATACTGCACTTGTTGTTGTTGCTGTGCGGCATTCTGTTGCGTCTCTTGTTGTTTGTACATCTGCAGTTCCCCCACATGCCCTTGCTGCCCCTTCCCCCCATAATATGGGCCTTACTCTGCATGTACGTGACATATGTCCTACCGTTCCGCAAACCCAACATACTGGGGGTTCCCTGGCCTGCCATGGAAAATTGCTGCTGTTATCTTGGTATACTGGTTGCCCATTGGGGTAATGACCTCGGAGCCCTCCTACCTGCTGCTGTGTGGGCTGGGCATACCCCCTTCCTCTCAACATTCCGCCCCTTCCCCAGAATGTGTTGTAATAACCACTCCCTTGCAGCATGTACCCCCCCCCAGCTGCGGCTGCGTATATAGGGGGCTGTGACACTCGCTGAGGTATTACTTGCGTTGGTTGTGGTATTTAGGTCATTTGTTGCTGTCTTGCGTCTGGTGCTATTACTACTGGCGTAGGTGTCTGTGTGACCGTTACTGGTGTTGTAATTAAGGCACCTTCCATTGAGTATTTGGTTAGTTTCTTCTGCATTCATTTTGCTTCCTCTGCCTTCCTGTCTTCCTCCTTTTGCCTCATCTTTTCTTGCCATATCCTACAGTGGTGTATTATCGTTAGTTGTATTTCCGACCATGGCTTTGCTTCTATCCCCACTACCTTCTTCAGTTACCTTTGTACTGCCTCCGGGAGCCCCTGTGCAAGTATGTGGTAAAAAATGGCCGGTGTTTTATCCCACTGCTCCTGAGTTTCCAAGCGCCACTTCTCCTGAATCTCCTGGATGTAATCAACAGGATCTTCGTTCTCACGCATTTTGCGTGAGGTAATAGCTCCTATGCATGACATGTCTGGGTACTGAACCCTCAGGGCCTGCCACAGTGCATGTCTACAGTTGGCAAATGGAACCCCGTCATGTGACGTGTCGGTAGTAGTCAATCCGGGGAAGCCCGCCCTTTTCAAGATATCATCTGATGCATCCCCTAGTATTGATATTAAGAGCCCCTTCACATCACCCACTGCTAGCTTTTGCCCCGCTGTGTGTTTCTCCATTTCATAGATCCACTTCCCCGCTCCCCCGCTTAATGATGGGAGTCTACATTTTATGTTCTCCTTATCGGCATGTTTCCAGGGGACATATTGCGGTCTTACCCCTCCCCGTTCCAAAAGAGGCATTAAATTGTACTCCCTCTGTCCCTTCCGGGATTGTGCGGCAACATCAGTATATTCGTCTTTGTTCTCTGTGTCTGGAAACTCTGTTATCATATCTATTTTACGGGCGCTTGTCGTGTCCACTTCTTCACCCTTCCTCCCCTTCCTATTGCTATCATGTTTCACCACAGGTGTATGTTGTCGAGGGAGGTCCCTAAGTCTGCCAATGTATGGCGATTGTTCCGGCGTAGGTGTGAGTGGGCGTGGTGGGCACGTTAGCGCAGATGTTGCTGCGGGTATTGCTCTTTCTGCTATCTCTCTTACCTGTTCGTCACCTGTCTTTCCCTCTTCTCTTTTCCCGCATATCCATGGCGATTCGCCGTCTGCGCGTGTAAGGTACAATTTATCTAAACTTTCTCTACTGCCTCCGCTCCCCCTTTTCCCAATATCTTCATCTTCTTCACTGCAGAAACCGTCCAGCAGTGACAACCCCCACTCTGTTCTTTTTCCTCCTACTGTCGCCGTTTTCAAGTCTATTAAATCCATTCCCCTCTCTTCTCCCCCCTATATGTTCTCACTCCGTTCCCCACCTTCTTACCTTCACTCCCCTCGTCCTCCATTTTAGTTATCTCTCCCCCAATTTCCTCTCTTCTTTTTTAGTTCCTCCATTACCTCACTACTTACCCTTGCTAATATCTGCTCCTCCTCTTCCTTTTTTCCCGTTCCCGTCGTAATATGCTTTCTATCACTCTACCCTCATCGTATTTCCTTGTGCTTTCAGATAGTATCTTCTTCTTCCACCTCTCCAGTTCCTTTTCTCTCTCTTCCTCCCTCCTTTTCATATCACGCTGCTCTGCACGGGACGTCCTTTCCGCTGCTGCCTTCATCCTCTCCACTTTCCTCTTCGTCTCCTCCGCATGTTCTTTCATCCTTTCCCGCTCGTCCCTAGCTTCCTTCTTCTCTTTCCTCCTCCCCGCGTCTCTTGCTCGAACTGCCTAATCAGTGCACTCCGCACATTTCTCAATTCCACCAACCGGTCCTCCAACATTTCCTCCTCCTCTTGCGACAGTTCCCTCTCCTTTTCCTCACTCACCTCATCCACTGCCTGTGTATTTTCCTCATCATCCTTGTACGTTCTTCTCACCGCACTCTCCTCTTCTCCCGTTAGTGATCCCCGCAACTTTAAAAGCACCTGCGCTGCTACCCACTCGTCAGGTCCTATGTTCATGATGCGCTTCTCACTTTTCCCTTCTCCTTTTCCGTCCGATCCTGTGGAACACGAACCCACCGTGCTCGTTACCTCCCCCCTCTGGTTACTACCTGTGGCAGTATATGGTGGAGGGCTATAGGTGGGGTTTGAATACCCTTCGGCTGCTGTTAACTGCTGCCTCGCTGCTTCTCGTAACTCCGTTAATGGATATAACCCACCTCCTCCTTCTTTACCACCTTCGCTAAAGGCACTTCTTCTATCTTCTCCTTCTTCACCTCCACGTCATGTGCGGTTCTGGAACCTTCGTCCCCCCCTTTGTTATTCTCACTGTCCTGAGTACTGCTAACCGCCTCACCCACACTCCTTTCCTCTTCCTTACCACCTTTGCTCTCTCCTGTTTCCTTGCTCCCCTTCTCCTCTGCGGTCCCTCCCACGGTAAACATACCTGTTGGTCCTGGCCTAGACCCCTGGAACATCCTCCACAAGTTAAACATTTCCACATGACTAGCTAACTTCTTCCCCTTGTATGTGTTGTGTATGTGTGTTAATAGCATGTGCTGAACATATGGGTCGAAACTGCCATTAGGCGGCCACGGTGTCGTCATTTTATTGTCTGTTCCTTGTGTCCATGCAATGCTATACTTTTTTTTGGTTGTTTTTTTTTAATTTTTAAATTTTTATTCAAACCAAACAACAATACAACACAACATAATTAGACACATTTGACAACGTAAACACTGCACTCCCCGTCCCCCCCCCTTATGAGCCTGTTTGTTCTTCACATTCAGTATCTGTTCCGTGTGTCAGGGCGCCGCTGCCCTCAGATCTGGCAGGTGCCGATACTGCTCCAAACATTTCAGCTATCAACAGTTTCCATGCCATGAGGGAGCCCATTTCTTCACCCCCCCGTGTTACTAGTCTCTTGCCACACCGCTGTTTCAGCCTCCACCCATTTTTGTCAGTCCCTCCACCAGACCTCCACTCGCGGCTTCTGACACTCCTTCCATCCCATGGCAATCCTTCATTTTGCGAGCACATATGCCAAATCTTTCAATTTCCCAACATGTTTGAGTTTCCGCGCCCTGGGATACCCTCCCAGCAAGCAGGCCCAGGCCGATCCTATTATGAGCGTGACCCCCTTGCCCGCTAGTTTCTGTGCCACTTCACCCCAGTAACCTTCTATTACCGGGCACGCCCAGAACATGTGTATCATGTCTACATTCTCCTCGTTACACTTAGGGCACCCCTGGCGCCCAACATTCCTGAACTTAGATATTCTCCGAGGGGTCATGTATGCCTTGTGCGTTATGTATAGCTGTAGTTGTTTGAGCCTGGCATTTCTCGACACCTTCTTATGATATCCCAAAGCCCGTTCCCACATCCCATCTTCCATCGGGGCTCCCATCTCTGTTTCCCATTCTAATCTCAAATGCACCAGATCCTTCCCAATCTTAGTCATCAACATCTCGTGCAATCTAGAAACCTCATGCCCACCCTCCGATATATCATATATCCCCACAACAGTAGCATCCGGCTCCTCTGCCAAACTAGTTTCGGGCCACCTACTCCGAATCTCCTGTACTACCCTATGATAAGTGACATATTGGCCTACGTGCAATCCCGACGCTTCCCTAAGTTCCCCCAACTCCATAATAGCCCCGTCTTGCCAAATGTCTCCAAGAACGACTAGTCCCACTGATTCCCAATAGGTCCTAATGATCACCCTCAGTTGCCTGTCCCCCTTTGCCAGTGCGACCAACGGTATCTGCGGAACACACGGGAAGGGGTCCCCCATCATCCGGCAGGCTCGGCGCCACATGTTCCTCCCCAACAACAGCATTCTAGGGCGCTCCCTCATATCCGAGCTAGCCACCCAGATCATTTCCCGCAATTAAAAAGGAGAACAGTTCCTCCCGAACAACCTGTGTTCAGGGGTCTCCTCATCAGAGAGCCACTTAGCCACATATTGCAGTTGCGCCGCTACATAGTAAGCCTCAAAATTAGGCAGTTTAATACCGCCTTTCTCATAGAAGTTCTGCAGCTTCCATAATGCAACTCTGTTCCGGGTGCCCTGCCACAAAAATTCCCTGCACATACTGTGCAGCTTAACAAAAAACTTCTTGGGTATCATGTAAGGGATATTGTTGAAATAATGTAAAAGCCTAGGTAAGACCACCATTTTAAGCATAGCACTTAGGCCCATCATCGCTAAGGGCAACCTCTCCCAAAACCTCATGCATTTCCCGATTTTTCCAATGGCTATTTCGGTATTGCGCCTATGTTCTTCCTCAGTCGCGTGATACACATCTATTCCCAGGTAGCGGAAGGAACTCGCTGCCCACGGAATCTACAACACCGGCAACCTCTCTACAGGCATTCCCACATAGCTACCCAGCGGGAATAGGCAAGATTTCTGGGGGTTGACCGCTATACCGGACAGCCTGGCATACCTCCCCATCACCTCCAAAACATACCGAATGTTCTCCTCCGGGTATTTTAGATATAATAACAAATCATCTGCATACAAGGATATGAGATGACTCTCCCCTCCCACCTCGATACCGATCGGGTCATATTGTTGCCTAAGGTATATTGCTAAGGGCTCCAGGGGCAAAATGTACAGCATCGGGGACCAGGGGCACCCCTGCCGAGTGCCTCTGCCCAGCTGCCATCTTTCCGACACCACTGCACCTGTACGAACCCTGGCCAGCAGTTCGCTATATAGCATCTCGGCTCATTTAATATAACCTGACCCCACCCCATACCCTCCCAGGGCCGCCAGCAACCACAGCCACTTAACAGAATCGAACGCTTTAACTGCGTCCAATGCCACAATCGCCATTTCGCCGTCATTAATGCACCCCCATTCAACCACTCGGTGGAGTCGTCTATGATTGTGAGTGATGTTCCTACTCGGGACATAGCCCGTTTGGTCTGGGTGAATTAACTTGCCGATCACTCTCCGCATTCTGTTAGCTAGGACAGCTGTCAGGATCTTACTGTCCTGATTCAGCATCGACAGGGGCCTGTAGGAGCCACAACTGTGTCCTGGTTTATTGGGCTTGGGGAGCGGTATTATGATCGCCTCCCTGAGTGACTACGGCAACCGTCCCACCTCAAACGCCTCATTGAGCATTTCTAGCATGGGTGGGAGCACCTCCTCCTCATACGCTTTATAAAATTCACTAGGGAATCCGTCTGCACCTGGGGCCTTGCTGGTGGGTAACTGCCTCACAATCTCTTTCAGTTCCTCCAGAGTGATCGGTGCATCCAGCTCCTCCCTCTCCTCGTCACTAACCTTGGGCAGGCCTATATCCTCCAGTACCTCATCTATCTCCTCCTGGCTGCTCCCCCCCTCATCCTCATATAATGCCTTATAGTATTCCGCAAATGCCCTATTTACTCCTTCTTGTGTGTCCACCGTCTCGCCCTCTTCACTGGTTACAGTTCGAATCGGGGATCTAGGGGTTTCGCTCTTATACAACCATGCTAGAAGTCGGCCCGTTTTATCTCCTCCCGCATGTTGCCTCTCTATATATTTTTTGTAATTCAAGTTACAGAGCCTGTCCCAGTATTCCGCGCACTTCTGCTGTAATTTGAATACCACCTCCATGTCCGCCCCACCCCCTTCCAGCTCTCTTTCCAGTTCGATCTCAGCCTTTTGTAGATCAGCCAGAACTCCCCCCAGCAACCCCTTGGACTTTGCAATGGCGATCCCCCGCATCACAACCTTAAAGGCCTCCCATAAAGTGCCCGCCGACTGCACACTGCCAGTATTCACCTCGAAGTAAGCAATAATCTCATCCCTTATGTCCTCTCTGAAAACTGGATCTTTGAGCGCCTCTTCCCAGATGCGCCACGTCGGTATTCGCGCTCTTGGGGGGCAATACTGCCACCCGAGGACACTGGGCGAGTGATCCGAGAGAACCCTTGCTTTGTAATCTATATGAATACTCTCAGCAACCACGTCCGGAGTGGCAAAAATATAATCAAGCCTCGTGTGTAGTTGATGTGGGGCTGAATAGTGCGAGTACTGCCTCCCATCAGGGTGTTTCGCTCTCCAAACATCTACCAAGCCAAAGTCTGCCAGCAGCGTCTGCAACACTTTGGCCGCTGGTTTGGGCCTGGCCGTCTTTTCATCTGACCTGTCTACTCTTGGATTCAAGACACAATTAAAATCCCTGCCCCAGATCATCGCAGCCCCCACACACGCACCCAACTTGGTACACAGTGTCCTAAAGTATGCCGCCGTGTTTTGTTTAGGGGCGTATGTGTTCACTATGCATACTTCTTTGTTCTCTATCAGCCCTCTAACTATAACCAACCTCCCATCCGCTTCCACAACTTCTTCAGTCAACTTAAATGGGACATGTGGCGCCATCCAAACAAGCACTCCCCTTGCATAGGCCGAGTACGATGAACCCACCGCTATCCCTTTCCATTTCCTCCCCACCAACTCCATTTTCTCACGCGTCAGATGCGTCTCCTGCAGCAAGGCGACGTCTATCTTCTGTCGCTTCAAATACAGCATAACTTTATTCCGCTTCAAGTAACTGTTGAGCCCTCTAACATTCCACGTTAATATCTTAAGGTCCCCATGGTTCATTGATGGTTCCCCCCCTCTTCCACACGACCCCCCCACACCAAACAGATTCCTGATGCTAGTTCTTCCACAAAGGCTCATATTTAAACTTAAACACCCCAAGCCCCCAACCCAACTAACTGCCCAGCTCCGTCCCTGGATCTCAGGCATCCCCGCGTTTGGCTCTCCCTTGGCAGCCCAAATTGAGAACCCAGCAGGGTGTCACCTCACTAACAGTGACCAAACTAAACTCTAAATGGGGGTATAAAGATCGGCCCCGAGAGGCTCCTTCATCGCGCAGCAGTCTCCGTGCACACGCATCCTGTTTCCTACCAACCAAAGCGTACCTGCCGTCCAGCAGCATCAATGACTATAATCGAGTCCCACAGTCCGCATTCCCACCAGTTCCGCAACTTTACTTATCTCGTCCTGCTCCATCTTCCTTCTGAACATCTGGCTCTTGGGGGCAGCTCTGCATATCTAGCCACCCCATGGCGTCTTCTGGAGTATCGAAGAACAGCATCTTGTTTTTATAAAAAGCCTTTAGCTTGGCCGGGTAGAGCAGCATGTATTTGTGACCCGCGTCACGCAATCTCCTCTTAACCGATCCAAAGTTCATGCGGCTTTGCTGTACCTGCAGGGTTTAATCCGGGTAGGCAGTTATGCTCGCCGCTCCTCGTCGAATTGTTCCCCCTTTGCGGAAGTGTTCGAGGATTCTTTCTCGATCCCGATAATTGAGGATCTTGGCGATCATTGGCCTGGCGGATTTCCCGGCGGTGGTTTCCGTGTCGGGGCCCTGTGCGCTCTTTCCACAGCAAATCCCTGGGAGAGGGTTCCCCCGGTGATTTCCTGCAACAGCATATTTTCCACGAACTCCGTCGGGTTGTGGCCCTCAGCACCTTCTGGCAGTCCAATGATACAAATGTTATTCCTCCGAGCGCGCCCTTCCGCCTCCTCCGCCCTACTCTCCAGATTGCCCACATGTTGTACCAGGGCATGTAGCTCCCGTTTGTGTGCAGCGCAGTCCGCTGCGGTTGGACCCATCTCTTTCTCCAGGGTCTCCGTGCGTTCCGCCAGAGTCCTAACATCCTGCCTGAGGAGGTTCACATCTTCCTGTACCGCCCCCATCGCCGTCTTCAATTCTGTCACAGCCAATTGGAGTTTGGACTCCCAGGCCGCCTTCAAATCCGCAATTGCCTCAAGGACCTCCTGATTTGTGCTCACAGCGGCCATTCCCCCTGCTGAGATCTTATCTTTACTCCTGGCTCCTTCTGGGCCAGTTGGTGTTCTACTATATTCGTCTAGCGTGGGCTGTTTGGCCTTCGCTCTCAGGGGCTTACTGGACATTCCTCCGGTTAGGGACAGCCTCCTATCCACACTTGAATGCCAAGGGGGGGATCTGCCGCACTGGTGGCTCCAACCTATTGCAAAGTACAGGCTGGGTATGCCCTGCGCTGTGTGACCTCCGGGGCCTTGTTGCTTTCCAATTCCGCACCAGGTGTGTACCTCGCACTCACTAGTGTACCATCATACAGTGCACTGTGCCTGAAGTCTCTTGTGTGGTGCAACGACTGCGCACCCTAGTTCACGGCTGTGATGGCATCCGGGCTTCAGGGGCCCAGCGCAGCTCCAACTCCACCATGCAATTGCCTGCCTCCATCAGAGGCCTCCGACGCCGATCGTGTGCGCTCCTCGTGGGCACAGCTAGCCCCAAGCTTCATGCCTCCATTAGTCCATATGCGTGTGCCCTTCTGTTGCTTCTCCACTCTCTCCCAGGTCGGACCGCCAGCCTCCGCTCCCTGCCCCTCTCCGGGTCCAGCCACCAGCTTCGAGCAATCCTGCCCAGTTTCGCTTTCGTCAGGTCACGCAGTGATCAGAAGCGCCGTTGCTGCGCCTGTATATAAACTCTCGAGGCCGCGGTCTCTAATCCGGGCGGCCCCTTAGCGGTCCCACTCCTCCGCCGCTCCGACCACTCATAACCTTCAGTGACCGCCAATATAGGGGGTCCGCGCGATGTGCGCCAGGCACGGCACGCGCTTGCCTCTGCAGTCTTGCAAACCAACCGGCCGGCCTATGCCGTAGTGTTGTAACACAGTGTCCCTGTGTGCCTTCCAAAGCCGCGGTCCGTCCTCCGGGCGGCTCCCTCTCGATCCTTTCACTTCGTTGCTCCGATTGCCTGCAAACAATAACCACCGCCAGTCCAGGGGTCCCTGTGACGTGCGCCAGGCACCGCACACACCTTACTGTGCCGGTCTACAGATCTTCAGGCCCACCTGCACTCATATCTTGCCGCAATGTATCCTGGTGCGCCTCGCAGCACGGCTCACTCCCTCTCTGCAACTGTAGCAAGTTCTTCACGGGGCGGACGGGCTCCTTTCTTCTCTGGCCCCGCCGGCCATTTTGTATCTTCTTCCCCCTTCGCCTCACGCAATCCAGTGGTGGGTAGAACTTCGTTTCTGTTTATTTCCAAAGTACCAAAAGTTCAGAAGGCGCTCCCGGCACCTTCATAAGCGTCCATATGTATTTTCAGCAGCCGCAGGCATCTCCAACAGCACTAATACAGCAGGATCATGAACGGATCGCAGGAGCTCCCCAAGAGCACGTCTCTCTACATGGCTCTCGTAGCCACGCCCCGCAATGCTATACTTAATAAGTTTCTCCTTATGAGGCGATAACGTCTTACAGATATGTTGGAGGGGAGTTGTTAAAGTGTTCCCCCACCCAGTGGACCCTGACTCGTAAGACATGGTTATACTTTATATTAACGCTTGTAATTGCAACCTTCTTTACCTGGCCCCGTAATTTGGGGACTTCCGATCATCCGCTGAAAAGCAATTAAGTTCACAAATGTACAATTCTTTTTCTCTTTTCCTTGAAACCACTAGTACGGCCCCCTCCGGCCACAGCACACGAAGCCCACTGCGGCTGCGTGCCCTGGGTGACGTGCTTGTACAGCCGCCCACCTTCACTCTCTACCTTTCAACCACTGCGCTCAACGTGACCGGCGTTCACTGTGCGCGGCCACTCCACCCCTTCTCACTCTTCCCTTATTAAGGGGTGCCAGCGCTCTCTGCACAAGCCCTCTCTACCCCTTCTATTCCACTCCTCTCCCTGTTATTTAACACTTGGTCACCTCCTGGCCAACCCGAGCAAAACACCAAGCAGCCGGGGAGTCCTATGGTATCCTACGGGTGACATCACCAACCTCGTTAATCTAATACCGGTAAGGACTTTTACATTAAAATCCCACAATGTACTTTAACTTGTTATCCCGTCAACCCCACAGCTGTCTTTCACCAGGAACAAGGAAACCAACAATACAACTCTTATAATCGAACTGCACACGCGGCGGTGCCTCGCGTGTGATATGCCCCTCACCTGGGGAGCTTAACCAGTCAATTATCTTCTGCACTCGGCAACACTCTAGCTACCTCCTACGGGGAAACGTCATCTATCTAACGAGTTTCAACACTCAATTAGTAGGTATCGACATCTACTCATTGACCTAAAACGCCAATTCATAGGAAATCCACACCCCCTCCATACATGTGCGCGCGATCCGAACAAATCAGGGCCTTCTAACGGTCACGTGTGGCGCCGTTCGGCTCCACCCACCTTCCTCCGTGACGCGGCGGGAGACGCCCCTCGTGCCTGTCGTTACCACCACTCGCCCACCTGCCGTCGCCTGGTATTCAAATCCTTAGCACACACTGTAAATGTCCCACCACCCTTTTCGCCAATCCTCCCCCCTCCCTTACACTATTACGTTGCTTGTTGAGTGTGCCATACTCTTCCCTTGATGCGGGGCCGCGCGACTGTGTGCACCCCATCCAAGCGGCTCGCCACCTCCATTCGTCTGAACTCGTCCAGACACTCGCCAACCGCGGGCGGGATACTTCTCAATCGGCTCCCGAGGGCCAATATCCGGATTGCGCCGTCCGGTCTTCTCGCAGTTTCGCGATGGTCCTGTAGTCCTCAAAAGGGGGCAGCGGCAGAGGGGGCCGGCCTGCCGGGCCGCCTCGCAACAAGAGGCCTTGGAATATAAAAGATGATGGGGCAGACCTCAAAATATCTCAGCAGTGCCTCCAACTTGTCGGGGTGAATATCCCGGAGTCGGCAGAGCCGCCCGCGGATCTCCGGGCAGGGAGGCCCCAACTCCTCCCGTGTTCCCAAAATGAGTACGAGGCACACACAAGGAGCAAGGCTGAGACTGCAGTTTATTACAACAGCAGGAACGGTTTCTCGTATGCATGCGAGTAAGCGCAAAAAGGTGGTGTCTCTCAGTGGCTCGCAGGCCCTTTTTACTACAGTATGACGTGCTACCTGCGTCACTTGAGAAAGTTAGCGCAAAAACCTATTACCATTCAGGATTGGCTATCCGAGTGGTAGGGTTAGTATAGTTATGGTATAGAGAAATTTGTTATTGGAAGGAGCAAAATCGGGTGGTATGCTTGGGCTGTCCCTAACATTGCTACTTCAAAATTGCAACAAGGGGACCCTTGTTGATTGGTTATGAGTAATGGCGGCAGTAGCGAGTCCCCCTGTGTTCTGATTGGTTCTCCCGCGAGCCCCCAAGCCTGGGACCATTGTCGTTCCCAGCTCACGGTGTACCTGTCATTAGCAACAATGTGCAACTATGTGTTATGTGCAAACAACGGGCAGGTCTGCTCATAGGCTCTTAAGAGGGTCGTTCCCATCGTTGTAGATGTCCATCTTGCCGCTTCGTTGTTGCAACCTGTGAGACCCTGGCTGCTTCTTTGTCTCGTAGAATTGGCACTCTGTCAGTTTGGCTTAGTCACGTGTGGAGAGACCATGGCTGGAGCAGAATTATGAGCATTTGATTTTAGTATTCTGTGTCTGGAGGCTTAGACTTTGCAGGTGTAACCTTGGCGCTGGGCTTTCAGTATGCAAGTTGCAACATCGTGGCCTTGGCTGTGGGCCCTCGCTGGGGATTCATTCTGCTTGATCAGCACTTGCATTTTGTTCTGAGAGGGTTTTCGTTTGCAAGGCTCAGACCTGGGGACTCTTGCTCGCGGCCTACTCGGGCCTAGTTTATGGGTGGAGGTACATGATCCATGGTAGGGTGGACGTGAAGTGACAAATCACCATATGCAGCATTAAGTATACAGGGAAAGCGTCTTATAGGGGTAGGTAGCAAGGAAGCACCAGCAAGCATATTCACAATCTCTTCAGGCGTCTTGCGTTTCTGCGGTGCTGTAGAAAGCCTATGTGAAAAATAAAAACGATGCACGTCTGTGAGTGTGACGGTCCGCTACGTCATAACGCTGAGTATGTTCTTCGTGTAGATTAGTGTGTGAGTGACCAGTGTGCATGGTGGCACGTGTGCTCTTGTCCGTTGGCTATGTTGTCATGGCATCTCTACCGATGTGGAAATTTGTAATCGTTGCTCTAGTCGAGTTCATCCATGCACTGGTATCATCGCGGGCCATGGGGGCTGATGCTGATCGTACTGGTGGGCACACTCCTATTATGTGTAGGTTCTTGAACCAAGGTATTTTGTCGTCAGGTAGATAGGCGAACTCATCTCGCGGAGGGTGTCTAGGCCGTGATCCCCTAGGCCATGGTCTCGATGAGATTGGGGGGAGGGTGTTATCCCATTCTCCCACTTCAACTATCTGTGGAGTCGCTACATGGAGGGAAATTATATTTGCTTAATTTGTTATGTTATAACGTACGAATTTAAGCTATTAATGGATGATTTGAATATCTTATCTAGGTTTTATCTATTATTGTCGTGTGAAATGGATTGATTATTCTATTTATTTGTATTTCTATATGATTTGTATAAAGAGTGCGTTTCATCTTTTTTCTACTTTTTTCTACTATTTTATATGTTTTCATTTCTTATTGGTATGTTTTAAGTCATTTACAGATGACTGTATTATACTAATAATAAAAAAAAACTAGATATACAGAGCACCTCCTACTTCAGACATGCTAAAAACCACTTTCTGCTAAAAATACTGTTTATCAATGCAAATTATTATCCACTGTACCCAGAGGTCCTGAGCACATAGCAATAGAACAACCACCCGACCTGATGTCGCCAACAGGTAACCCTGTTGAACTCTGTTTTTCATATGTTTAAGTTAGTAGTGCAATAAGATTACACTTAACCCACAACCTCTCTAGGTGTACATATCATAAAAACATTAATCTCATTGTTAAAGAAAACTGAAATTAAATGTAGACTGGGTTCATGTACCCACAGCAAACACGAAACGAAAAGGTAAAGTCACAATTAAAGGCATAAATTCACTTGTGCTCATACAACTTGTGGTCATAAAAATATTTACAAATTCCGAGAAGAAAACAACCATTTCTCCTCAACCTTCAACAGTAGAAATAATACATGTTTGATTTACAGAAAGGTCAAAGGTATTTTGTGTTACAACCAATAAACTCCAATTTGGATCTAAAGTTTGCCAACACGTTTTGGATTACTAATCCATCATCAGGCTTGGAGCTTTTTGTTAATTTCTTTTCAATGTAGCAATAATCATAAATTCATCTGTCTACCTGTAATACAACAGGTAAACTATCTTAAGTTGAGTAATCAAGAACATGAGATATAACATAATTCATACAGAATACATCAATACACTGACCTCAAATCCTGTATGGAACGACTTTGTGAGGTTTGCACCCTATATGGTAAAAAAGAATTGCATACATGAGATCAACTCCCCGGATGCATGCCATATGGAGCTTATAATGAGAAAACTCCTTCATTGCGGGTACCCTACTCACCCAGCTTCTGGCCGTTATTGAACATAGCGGGGAAGACCATATGGCAGACTCAGATGTTGTACCTGTTAGTCTCAAACACCTCAGCAAGAAAATAGATATGGGATCACCATATGTTGCTTAATGTGGACTTTAAAGGGTTAAGGGTGTCGATCACCAAAGAAGTCTGGACAATGCCCTCAAGGAGGGATCGTAAGTTCCGTGGAGTAATAGCAAGTCTCAGCAAGGAGAGGAAAAATTGCGCCCTGCACAGTCCGCTGCAGCGGAACATACAATATGACACCAATCCACATTAATAAAAACTAATTGTGCAGGCGGCGTCCCACCTGCCGTAAAAATGCGTGCTCTGAAGGAGAGACTACTCGAGTCCCTCCCTACGTGGCATTATCATTAAAGAATTATCCTGGCCTTACATTACAAAATCTACAGTCTGGATATGCTGCTGTGCAGCATCCATGCTTACCTTGTGTGTTTCCTTGGAGTCCCGAGCCATCCGTCTGCAAGACGAAGGCTCGTACTGCCTGGATGTTTATGAAGGGTTGCCATAACTACCGGGCGCATGTGCAGAGGCGCACACGTCCCGGCTGACCGCTATCTTGGTGTGGGAAAATTCCCACAGAGATGGATACTAGTAAAAGAATAGTTGTGTGCTATTCGAGATATTAATGCTGGTAGGCTTATGTGTGATTCTGCAGTGTGGCTGGTGCCACACACCTGTGTGTAACACATAAACAGAATCTGGGCCGTTTTTAAGGCATCCCGGCGGGCTAAGCAAGAGCCCAAATGGGTACATAGCCAGCCTAGGGAGAAGTCCCTGCTTAGTTATGAGTATATGGAACGTAAATAATATAGTGGAAGGCAGGACAACAAGATGAAAACATAGCAATAGAATGCAGTTTCATCTTTTATATTGAGCATTTGTAAGGTGCTTTATACAGCAGAATTGTGTTTCAAAGTAACACAAGGCTAAATGGGAAGGGAACAGGGGAAATGAAAAACAATGACAAAATAGTCATGGTCGTACTAGGCCCTGTGGCATTCGGCTGTGCAAGTGCATTGATGAGAAGTGCAGGTGAAGGGGATGGGGCGGGGAACAGAGGAGTGGACAAGTGCTGGATGAGGACCCGGGAGGGAAGTGCTAATGGGAGCCAAGGAGGAGAACCTCAGGCTAAGTGCTGGTACAGGCGACTCTCAAGGTGGGATGTGGCGCCACCAAGCAGAGGCCCGCAGGGCAGTGCAATGGGGTAAGGGGTGCTGGTACTGACTGGGAGGAAGGGCCTGGGATCCTGTGAGATTCATGAGGATCAGGCCACCAGTCACAGCGGCAGTGGGGTGATTAGCGGGGAAGGGAAAGGGGGAAAGAGGTGGAAAAAAGCACAGTTTTGAGCAGTGTACATAACTTAAGGAGGTCCCGCTCAAGTCTGAGACGGGCAGGGAGGCTGTTCCAAAGGGAGACACCAGCCGAGGAGAGACACCTGCCCCCCACTCTCTGCTTGAAGAAGCATTTGACAGTCAGAGAGTTGGAATTAGAGGAGCGTAGGGCTCTAGCAGGGGAGTATTTAGGGAGGGAAAATTGGAGATAGAGTGAATTTGATCCTTGCAGCCATCGGGAGCCAGTGAAAAGATTTTAGGGCTGGAGAGCTGCAGTCTCTGGGCTTGAGGCCAAGGATAAGTCTTGCAGCCCTGTCCTGGATTAGCTTGAGGGGCCAAAATGGAGGGAAGAGGGAGATTGAGAAAGAGGCCATTGCAGTAGTCCAGCCTGGAGAGGACCAGAGCTCTGGAGACATTGAGCTTCTGGGGGAAGGTGAGAAAAGGAAGAATGCCTCTGAAGGGTGGAGCTGGAAGTGGGACTTCTTGGTAAGTTCCATGATGTGAGGGGTGAAGAAGAGAGCGGACTCTAAGATGACCCCAAGGTTTTTGCCTCGCGAGATGGTGGGGGTATAGGGCCCAAAGAGTGTGGCCAGAGGGTAGGAGGAAAAGAGGGCACATGTATCCCGATGAGGAGGATCTATGTCTTACTGGCATTGAGACAGAGATCATTCGCTGCACACCATGCCTGAATGGCGGATAGACAGTTGGGGATGAGAGAGGAGGAAGAGGGGGAAGTAGAGGGAAGTTTGAAGGAAAGCTGTGTGTCATCAGCGTAACACTGGAACTGAGGGGAGAAGGAGGAGATCAGATGAGCAAGAGGGGCGAGATAGATATTGAAGAGCCATGGCGATAGGATAGAGCCATTGGGCACGCCACCAGTTGAGAGGGTGGTGATGGAGGAGAAAGGGGCTAATTGCAGCGGGGGAGGGGCGGTTTGTGAAGAAGGAGGTCAGCCAATCCAGTGCCCGGTCAGTGATGATGAGGGTGTCACAGATTTGTTTTATGAGGATGGAATGGTGGACCGTTCAAAGTCAGAGGAGAGATCGAGGAGAATGAAAACAGCAGGAGAGTTGAGATTTGCAAGCATGGTTTCACAGGTGCTCAGGCGAGCAGTTTCTGCACCTCTGTATGCCCGGAATCCAGATTGATGGTCATGAAGGCAACCAACAAGATCAGAGTGGAGGATCAGCTGGGGGAGGAACAAGTTTTCCAAGAGTTTACCCAAGAAGGGGGTAGTAGTGATAGGACGATAGTTAGCCGTGCAGGAGGGGTCAGCAGATGGCTCATTTAGGAGAGGGTGCACAAGGGAGTGCTTTAGAAACAGAGGGAAAGAGCCAGTGGCTAAGAAGTGGTTACAGAAGTCAGCAAGAGCTGGGGCGAGAGAGGAAATGTTGTCCTTGAGGGTTCTGGAGGAGCTGGGGAGCACCTGTTTGGAGGAGGCTTTCATAGAGCAGACCACTTTAGAGACCTCATCCGGTGCTATGGGCAGGAGGGAGCTGAGTGAGAGGGGAGCAGGTGTGGGAGAACATGTGGGGGTGGAGGAGAGTGAGGAAAGGATATCCTGAGTTTTGGATGTGAAGTGGGAGGCCAAGGCAGTGCAGAGAGCCTGGGAAGGAAGGAGAGAGGTGGAGACTGCAAGTGAATTGACAAGTTCCTTGCAGATTTTGAAAAGTTTGGCCATGTTGTTATTGGCTCCAGAAATATAGGCTTGGATGTGGGCCCGCTTCTGGGAACGGATAGAGAAGCGATATTGCCTTTATGAGCAGCCAGCAGGCCAGTTTGTCAGATGATAAACCCAACGTCTGCCACTTCCGTTCAGCAACTCTGCACTTGTGTTTCAGAGATGCTAGATCGCAGTCATACCAGCTGTTGTTCTTGGTGGCAGATTTTAGGCAGATCCTCATGGCAGGGGCAAGGATGTCAAGGGCATTAGAGATAGCAAGGTGCTGCAGGTTAGCAAGGACAGAGTCAGAGAGAGAGTCAGGCGCGTAGGGGGGGTGGATGAAGGTGGAGGCAAAAGCAGCAACTGACACTTGCTTCATCGGTCGAATGACGGCGAAGGAGGCTGACAGAGCAGGGGGTGACTCGGATAGAGGGCCAAGGAGCACCAGGTGGGAGGAAAGGAGAGAGTGGTCAGACTAGGAGAGGGGGGGGTAACCAGATTAGGGATAGGGATGTCGTCAGAGATGAGGGCAACAAGAGTGTGGCCGGCAGAGTGGTTTGGGCCGGAAGGAAGAAAAGTGAGAGAGACTCAGTCGCAGAGGACCCGGAACTGAGAAGTGGATGATTCAAGAGCGCTTCAGGAAGGAGAGTGTCAAAAGCAGTGACAGAGCTGTGTACAGGTACACTCCCATCGGTGGTGGTGGAGAAGTGAGGGCAAGGGAAGCAGGGGTGGCAGGAGAAGGGAGGAGGTTTATGAGAGAAGGCAGGCACTGGTCGAGAAGCAGAAGAGTAGGCTGAGAACCTTGGGCCATTAGAGTGCCATTGTGGTAGATATTAATGATACACCTAGAGGTTGAGAAGTATGCAAGGAGAACTTCCCATCTGGTGCCACCATTAATGGGAAAGGAGGAAAAAGGAGAAAGAGTGGAGACCAGATGGAGGTTCCATAGGTCAGGAGAGGGGACAGTGTAGAGGATGTCTGTTATAGTCTGTCTGGAAGTGGCATTGACGTAAGTCAGCGATAGTTAGGCCGGATTAAAGTTCAGGAGAGCTTTCTTCAGCTTTTTTCTTCCAGACTTTGTGAGGGAGGAAGGATAAGTGATAAAATAGCAGTTAGAATAGATAGGAGAGATGGAGGGTGCCATGGGTGTAGAGAGGGATACGCAGAGGAGCTACAGAGCGCACAGGAATTCACCAAGTGGCCTAGCAGCCAGGCAGGCACAGAGGAGGAGGTGTGCACAGGAAGGCAAACAGTGCGCAGAATAAAAAGCACACCTTGATTGGAATTTGCCAAAAAAAAAACCTGAAACAGCACAAAATGGAGGATGCAGTGATTTGAAAAGTACACCTAGATTCGAATTTTGAAAAAAAGCACTAGAAACAGCACAAAATGGAGGATGTACTGATTTAAAAAGCGCACCTAGTTTTGAATTTGCCAAAAAGCACAAGAAACAGCTCAATTTGGAGGATGCCGTGATTTATAAAGTACACATAGATACGAATTTGCCAAAAATCTTGCTCCCTCTGCTCTGTGCAGGCAGTGTTTTAATCCTTGAACCTGGGATGGGTGCCTATTTGCAGCTTTCTTTATTTTCGTCCTTCTTCTTAGCAGTAGTTCGACTCTCATCTTGAGAGTCTATAGCACCAGGATACCTTTTGCTCGCAGCTACGCTTTACAAATTCCAGAAGATCAAATGTTTTTGTTGCAATTTTTGCAACATTGTCCTTAAACATTTGTAAACTGGTAACTTACAAAACTGTTCAACACCCTGACAAAGTAAACCCATTCCATCATGTGATCAGCAATTCACACATTTCTTTTTTCATTCTTGGTCACTTTCAAATAATACAAGAACTGTATTAAAGTAATTCAACATTTTTTGATTTCTCGATTCAAGTCCTGTTTCATTGCAACAACTTTCCATGTCTCTTACATTTGTCAAATTTCCCAAAATGTGCTTGAGTAGAATGAGCGGAAGTATGTTTTTTCTTTCAGGCTGGACACATTTGCAATTCACTGCTGATAGCCCTTCATAGCATTTCGAACCAATTGTCCTTCTCAAAGCAACTGAAGATGTGGATGCTCACTAAATAAGTTTTGTCTGCTCAATATATGCTCAACTGCAATAAGCACAAGGAAGCCAATTTGTTGATATTAGACTGCTTAACAAAAACAACCTAACATAAAGTTGGCAAAAGATGAATATCCCCAAAGAAGACCTATTTTGCACTCTTTGATAGTTGGTTCTTTTTTGTAACCGTATGTCCTACTTGATTAAACCTAATTTGGACTCTGTAATGCATTCTAGGAGCCATGGGTACCAGGTCTATAAATTCCTTTGAACCTTAAATTGCATATAACAACCCAGTCTAGGGGATAAGTGGTTTGTAAGGAATGTAATGGACAGATATTGAAATACTCTGAAATACAAAAGAACAGCTATCGCGTTTGCCATGTTGTTATTGTTTTATGTAGATGTAGAAAAAGTATATCACAGTTGATACAGCGTTAAATAATACCTTAATCTCGCCAGAAAATCTGCACTAGAAAGCTCCCCACAGGCAGGTAGAGAGATCTTTATCAACGGGCCTGGCACAATACGTCCATCTACCAGCTAAGCTTTCTCTGTGTGACTGTCCGGGCAATCCCCCACCCCCTTTTTTAAGCCATTGCAAATGCATGATGGCATTTTCCAAAACTTTCTGGCTTTTTCCAAGTCTCTGCCGAGTCAAAAGTTCCCCTGGGCCCCCTGGCCAGAGTGACCCATAGCAACCCAAAAAGGCAAAGCTTTTCCCTTTTTCACGAAAACAGCAAAAATAACTACGTTCCACAACAGCGTTATCAATTACCGGACGGCACCTGCCTCAGTCTTAGCCGTCTATGCGTGTAGTTTCTCTCCAACGTGTCCTTGAAGCATTGCAAAATAACATAAGCACTAGACAGCACTGAAAACATGTTTACCAATTAAATAAAACGAAAAGAGTTTGCAACAAGTGCAGTTTCCACTGAGGCCTGAAGCAAATGTCCATTATACCTCTGGGTACACTACACACAAGCGCTATATTTTAGTAAAAAGCGCACATAGGTGCTATGTTTTAGTCAAAAACATTACTGTAGACCATGCTATGAAAAATCTCCTAAATAGTTAAAACATTGCTCATTCCCATAAGGAGTTTAGCGGCCTACGTTAATCAATTTCATTCCTCCCATTAAAGAAAGTAAGGACCGAATTACACTTCATTGACGTGATAATGGCAATTAGTGACACCTTAAACTCTGACCACACAAAGACTAGGTGACGATTGCAGATGGCTTAATGCAGTTTATAATAATAATTTAACATAGTTTTTGATGCTGTGCTAGTGCAACCCAGAAGCAGAAGGTCCTATTATGCTTTATGCAAAGAATGTGATGCAGTAACCCTATATTAAGAAAAGTGGGTAGATGGGTGTGTATAACAATATATGATTAGTTTTTCTGATATCCATGCCAAGTTATTTCTTAGTAAGTCACATTAAGACATAGGCCCTCATTACGACCCTGGCGGAAAGTGACTGACCTGACCGCCATAGCGTAAATAGCGTTTCCGCCATTGCACGACGGAGCAAAGTGCGGCTAATTCCGACCCATCGGGCACGAGCACTACGCCATGGCGGAAGTGCAAAGTCCGCGATGGCGGAAATGACCCCAAAACGCCCCTCACCGCCGTCGTACGGCGCCCTAGGTGCAATTCCGCCACCCATCTTAGCGGTCACCGTAATGAGCGGCAATCGGAAAGTACGGTGACCGTAAATATATGGAAACGGAAGTAAAAACATGGGCCCGGAACGGGAAACAGCACACCGTACACCTATAAAATCAGAATTCCCACACAACCATAAAAAATACTACCCTGAGACACATCCCAACCCGTCATCCACCCTAGTGAAAGCAATAAAAATGGGAAAAGTAGCGAAAAAAGCGTGCGACCGCAAGCGGCAGGTCCACTTCTCCCGTGAGGAACTCACCGTGCTCACAGAGACCCTCCAGGAGAATGCTGCCGTCGTCTTCTCGACGCAAATGACCAGGACGGCACTTGCGAACAAGAAGGCCATATGGGCCCTGGTGGCACAGCGGGTAAGTGCGGTGGGGACCGCACCCCGCAACCCACAGCAATGCAGAAAGCGATGGGACGACCTGCGGATACGCGTACGGAGCATACTATCCGCCAACCGTAACATTGCCACAGCTACCGGGGGAGGATCGGAATCACCCATCAAGTTGACCCCCTGGGAAGAAATCTGTGCCTCCACCATTGGAATGGAGAGTATAGAGGGAGTCGGCGGGATGGAGAAAGGAGTGCAGACATCCGAAGAATCAGGTAGGTGGCCCAAATAAAACAATGCTAAATCCACAATGTCCAATCATGTGAAGAACCATGTGTCCACATAGTGCAACAGTAACACATGTCCAGGAGAACGTCCACATACATTGGCCTGATAGCGCACTTTAAAACTCACATTAAATACATAAATAATTAAAAATCCTAAAAAAACCCTCTACACGTGCAGCAGGCACACCCTAACTGCAGGCTGCAAAACAACTGCATCCTCAATCCACACAAAAATGAAACCACCTCCAGGCCCCGACCCAAATCACCCTCAGGTACCCCCCCAATGCATGTGATACATTGCCATTCCAATTTCCACAGACCCATTAATAACGCTCGCCCTCCTTTACTCCACCACAGGGTCCGATTCAAACGACGAGCTCCAGGACACCCCTACCAGCACACCTGCAAAGAGGGCCAAGACCAACGGCCAAAGACCCTCCACCTCAGCTACACGCATCAAGACACGGCAGCTGCACAAATCAAGTGGCAGCACACAGGAGGGAACTTCAACAGGCACCCCAGCAGCCAGCATGCCCACAACAGCACCACCACAGGTCCCCCCAATGGATGCCACAGAAGGCACTGCTTCTGGTGACAGCAGCACCATAGGTGACACTGCATTAATGGCAGCATGCTCCGACACAGAAAACGGGGATGTCGAAGTAAGTTCCATCCATGATTTGTCTCAATCCCCCTGTTTGTTTCATCCCGTACACCATGAGGATACCACGCAGGGGCACCCACAAGACGACGACTGGCCATCCCCCACAAGCCCTGTGGCAAGGCAACATGAGGTGACCAGCCCCTCTGTGACACCACCGCAAATGGCCATGGCACAGCAGAGGCAACAGTCCCTCGACCAGGTGATCGTGCAACAGCAGCAACTGGCCACGCTCCTCAAGGACCATGCTGATGAATGTGGGGGTACTAAGGCAGCCATAGAAACATCAACTGAGACACTTAGGGCAGAAATGGAGAGAAGCACCGAGAGCCTGAGAGTACAAATGGAGAGAAGCACCGAGAGCCTGAGAGTACAAATGGAGAGAAGCACCGAGAGCCTGAGGGGGGAACTGCATGCGACGTCCAAAGACGTATGTGCTGAACTTGCCGCTGTGCGCCGTGTGCTCACTGAGCTCTCACAAACCCTTAGGGACATGCATGGACGTGAGCAGGCAGAGACATCATCCGTTGCAAGTTCCGTCCAGGGCAGCCCCCAACGTAGATCTGGGAGGAACCTGCGCTCCACAGGCAGGGGTGCCCCTGATACCCGGAGAGGGGGCTTGCAATAGCGTCTGCCCACTGACAATGAGCATCTTTGGACACTGGTGTTCGGGGGGGAGGTAGGAGGGTGGAGGGGGTGTGTTGGGCTCACTTGGGTGGCGGGTCGATGGGGTGTGTAACATAATTTCACATATGCTATAAACATTGCACAATCATCCAATGAGATGTGTGGACATTGATCTTTGTGTACGAGGCCTTTATAGGCGTACAGTCCATATTGTGCATGTTCCAGACACACACAGTGCCACAAGTCCCGTGTCCATGTATCAGCCACCAGGCGTGAGTGCTAGAAGCATGAATCTATGAGAATCTGCCGAATTTCACGGCCCTCCTGTGCCTCGCAGACTCCTTGAGGTGCTGCCACATCCCCACCCTCATCATGACCATCTTCAGGTGCTAGCAGTTCTGCGTCAGGGGGCATGGGCACATTTCTACGTACGCACATGTTGTGTAGCATGACACATGCCATGACCATCTTTGCAACCTTCTCATGGCGGTACAGGAGTGCCCCGCCAGACCTGCTGAGGCAGCGGAAACGAGTCTTCAGTAGGCCGAATGCCTGTTCTATGACTACACGGGTACGTGAGTGGGCATGGTTGTAGTCCTCCTCATGCTGGTTCTGTGGGTTCCGGAGTGGTGTAAGGAGCCATCTCTTCAGTGGATACCCGGCATCACCTGTATGTGGACAATAAAGGATGTTTGTGGAATGACATTGCTACGTACGCATCCCCCCCCCCTTCCTGCCAGGTCATTGCCGCATCACATACCCCACATTATCATGCATGAAATGAGACTCACCGAGTAGCCAGGATCTGTTCCCTGCGTGTCGCTCCATGTAGCGTGGTATTGTAGAGTTCCTCAAGACCATAGAATCATGGGTTGATCCAGGAAATCGGGCACAACAATGTGTAATGATCCTGTTGGAGTCACACACCATTTGTACATTGAGGGAATGAAATTGTTTTCGGTTGCGGTACTGGGCCTCCATGGCATGTGGGACGACCAATTCCACATGGGTGCAGTCGATGGCACCAATGCAACCCGGTATGCCGCCAAATGCATGGAATCCCACTTTTGTGTTCGTAATTTCCTGCTCCGAGCGTGGTAGAGAGATGTAGTCGTCTGCGTGCTTCAGGAGGGCATCAAGCACTTGCAATAGTGTCCGTGACAACACTGGCTGTGAAATGCCATGCAACTGTCCCACTGTGTGCTGGTAGGTGCCTGTGGCCAGGAAGTGGAGTACAGACACCACCTTCAGTAGGGGTGGGATGGCGGTTGGGCTATCTATCATGCTGACAAGGTCAGCCTGTGTCATGTCCACAATGGCGGTTATGGTGTCCCGGTCCAAACGGTAGAGGGTGTGGATCTGCTCATCAGTGAGGGTGAACGGATGAGCTCGGAGGCGTGGGATTGCGGGCTGCCTGCGTGGTGGTAGTGGCTGTGCTGGCGGGCCTTGCTGGCCCTGCCTTGCCCTCCTCCTCCTCCTGCGTCTCCTCTGTGCGGCCGGTTGTTGTAGTAGTTGGTGTTCGTCTTCTTCTTGAAGTTGGAGTACTTGCAGTGCTATCAGGTCCCCCAGGGCCAACATCGCTAGTCCTGCCGGTAGCATTTTGGAGTGGGTGTGGTTGTGGGAGGGGGTTGGGTGTGCAATTTATGTGTTTTCAGGCTGTATAGCCTCCACCTGTGGTGATTCATTCCACCTGTGCAAGCTGCAATCCCCTTTGGGCGAGCACGTCCCGCACACAACGCTGCAATTTGACGCATGCCATCTTGCTATTACAATCATGTGTTTGATCCCGATGGCAGTGAAATATTGGTTCATATGTTCATTCTGCTATGGTCCCATTGTTTCACATACTATCTTTGCAGTCGCGAACAAACTTGTGAAGGGTCAGTGGAATGTAGTACTCGATTAACGGTGGACCCTCATGCAGCACTGTACCTCGGTTCACCGACGGGCGGGGCGTCCCATTTGTGAGTGAAGCCAGTTTGCATTTTCACACATTGCCGCACTACATGGATGAATTAGTGATTTCAAGCGGTCACAGATGCCTTTTCGACGTGATGTTGCAAATGAGGAATTCGAAGGACGGCGCTTTCGGTCTTCAGCTAGCGGCGAGGAGACGCCCACAGGTCTGACTGCAAATATAACGTTCTATTGTTTAATGTCCTTGGGACAGGGGCCATGGCGAGAATGCAATGATTGATATGAATAGTATGGGATGCGCAATAGCGTAGTGGACGATAAGGCAGGACGTTCCCAAATACATGTTACTTCACAACACTGGAATTCCGGGCTGGAGCACAG
Organism: Ambystoma mexicanum; assembly: GCF_040938575.1. NCBI lineage: Eukaryota > Metazoa > Chordata > Amphibia > Caudata > Ambystomatidae > Ambystoma > Ambystoma mexicanum. The sequence continues at coordinate 699,619,110 of NC_090934.1, read as the reverse complement.
TGGATTCTGCAGACTGCATTACGCACAGACTCAATGGAAATTTCACATGTTATGTGAGTGAATAATCAGGCGTTTTCATACCGGGATGAGGGAATGATGTATGGATGCATGGACAGATGATTTAATAGAGAGTTTGCCATGTACAGGGCTTTTTGGGATCTATCCACCTCCCCTGCGCTATGTGATGCAGAGCTGCCATAGTGGGACCATCGTCTATCTGCCCTTGTTGAACCCTCCCTGTCTCGACGCGCCTTCAAACACTTGTGTCTATGCACGTTACTAATCCCATCGAATGGATTCTGTTTTGACAGACGCATGCACACAAACACTCATTTGTAATAGTGTTTTCACCTCGATTTTTATAGTTATGATTCGCAAGTGATTTTTGGGTGGGAATAATCCTTTGGAGTGGGCTAGCATGCATATGGCTGTAGATTTAGTGTGATCATTGAAGTGAGTAATACAAATCAAGTTCTGATGGCCATACTATTCTTTTTCATTTCATTTGGGTGACAGGTATCACCTCCCCTTTTGCCGCTGCCATCTGTATGCCACTCCTGCAGATGGCTTTTACTCCCGACACCTGCTGCTTCGAGTTAATCAGTGGAGCACCATTACGATCTTATGGGACGATCGCCAATGGGCCACATGCCCTTACGCAGTACTAGTGGCTAGGAGCAACATTTCGACCTTTCAGCTGGACTAGTGCCTACCTAATGGGACGGCCCTGCGGTTCTAGGCGCTTCCATGTTGGCTTTTTGAACGTGAATGTAGCCCCTGTGTACCATGAAGGAACAGGGCGTCACACAAGAAGAAGCTGGTCATTTATTGCGGATGCAGCCCACAATAATGAAATATATTTTGGAGTTCATGACCTAATGGCTGTATGGGCTTGGTGATTTTGTGGTGCATTAAATTTCTATTCTGATATTAACCGTGTAGCGTTCTTCTTTGCAAGTAATGTAGCATATCCCTATTTGTGGAGCGATGTATTGTGAGAAGATCTGCATTGGGTTCCGGCTTCTGAGTATAGTTGCGTGGTACTGTACTGGGCGCGTTTGCCTACGAAGCCCAGTGTGGTCAGGGATAGGGGCTACCATTATGACTGTTTTAATGATGTCATGCTCAGGGGCGGGGGATTAGCTTTTGTGTAACAGATGCCGGTCAGCCAGGTGGATTGGTGGAATGATGTGATTATCAGAATATGGCTGGTCACAGGTGCCTGTGTTTGCGTGCGTTTCTTGGAGGGAGACTGAGGTCATGTCCATTGGAATAGCTTCTGTATTCGTGCCATCTGTGCCCTGCAGCTCCCATTGGCCCCTCTTGAGATGAGCCTGGCTGCTCAGTCACTCTGCCAACTTGTGTGGTACATGCTTATGCTGATGGTTGGTTTGTTTACTGGCAGGAGTACAGGGCTGGTGCAGTCTCCCTCAGGATACTGCTTTGAATGTTGCCTTACACTGGTGTCAGTCGATGGGGGGGCCTGTTTTTGTTTGTCTCATGTTTCAGTTCATGTTGCTGGACTTGAACCTTCACATGCCTGTGCTGCATCAGTGCGGCAATGGTGCCATGGCAAATATGGATGGCCACTCACAAGGCACTTGGAGCCCCTAGATTCATTTGTTCGTTGGCATGCATGGGTGACTTGTACATTTCATTGGTTTCATTGTGTGACTTCATTGCACCTACGAGGAGTTGTGCAATGTGGCCAGGGAGTGGTGTACAGGCACTCAGTAGGGCCGTTTACGGTTGATTCGCGATGCCGTACTTCTCACCATGGCGGAATGGTACTTTCCGCCATGCTTGATGGCGTTAGGTACATGTCCGCTAGGGTCAGAATTCGCGTACCGTTGCGCCATGGTGGTAATTACGGTTTGGCATGGCGCGCGTGCGTGTACTTGGTGCAGTTAGCGTTGGCGTTCACTACGGTGTCGCTAATGGCATCGTACTTTACGGTGACGGGTCATAATCGCACCGAGCGCTATTCGATGGCGGTATTGCATTTCCGCCATCGTTTTTCGATTTCCGCCAGGGTCGTAATGAGGGCCTATAAGTAATTAGTTGTTAATAGTGAGTACAAGAAAGTGCTGTGCCATTATATCCAGAAGATTTAAGTTTTGCCTAAAAACCACAGTGCACAGGTGCTGAGACGTTCTCAACGCTGCATAAATAAGTAATTGTTATTTTGCTAAGCTATACGCTTTGTACTTTTCCCATTGGCACCAGAGTTGTGTTATGACTCCAAGGTTTGTCCGGACTGTGCCCACCAGAGGTAACAAGGGGGTGGTCTGTGGGGGAAAGAAAGAGGGGGAAAATATGGATAGGTTACGTGATGTGGAAATAGGGTAGAAACAAACAGACAAACAATTGGAAATGTGCAAGGTGGTTGAGGGGGAGGGCGCCTGATTGTAGAACTAGGGGTGCATGTGTAATCCTTGGTATAGGAACAAATAGAGAGCTGGTGATGAAAGATGGGAATAAAACATACCCATAATACCGAGCATTTGCTGTGAAGGCATTTTCCAGTACAGTGCTGTGTGGCACTAGGTTTTGCACATAGTTGTATGATGTGCTCAAGATGTGCTCAAGTGTGTCCTTTTCAGTGTGAAGACTTCTTCAACAGATAACGTTTTACACATCCCACCCGATCACCATGGAAATAATCGCAGCATCCCGAATGTAAGGAACTCATGGTGGCAACAGTAAAGACAGACACAAGTGATCACAGTTCAAGGGTGTTTATTGAACTATAAATGCAGGGTGGAAAAAACGCCTACACTAAACCTAAATCTAAGATGGGAGCAAGAGTCGACCATCAAATGAAAAATAAGACAGTCGTAGTGGCACTGTGTCAAAATAAAAGGGCCTTTACTAAGAAAAAAACCTATTGCCAAATCCTTACAACTAATCACAGAAAGAGTGTGGGATAGGGTGTCAAAATAAAGGAAACGTTCAAATAATAAGTCAGGATGTGATTGCCTTGAGGTCTCCTTTCGCCATGTTTTTAGCACGGGGCAAGGTGGGACTTTGGAGCACAGCACACGCTCGAGCCTTCCCAGCACAAGCTAACAGTTCCGTATCAGCTAAGGAGGTTCTTCGATGGTTAAGTCTCTTTTCAATAAAAGTCTCTTTCTTTCTAGGCCTGATGTATTCAACAATCAAACACAAAGTTCTGCTTCATGTAGACTTTGGGTGACGGCGTCACCCCTGGGTGCCCCTCTTCCGGGTGTAGAACCTTCACAATATCGCTTTGGGTGATGCTTCACCCCTGGGCCCCCCTCTTCTTGGCTCTGACCCTTCAAAACACCTTGGGTGATGGCTTTACTCTTGGGTCTCCCTCTTCTGGGTGCTGACCCATCAGACACTTTGGGTGACGTTTCACCCCTGGATCTCCCTCGGCCGGGCTCTGATCCCAAATGACAAGGGGGACACTTCCCTTCCCCTTGTCTTGCAATACTTCTTGCTTTCACGTGTCACTCATATTGCATTGTGGATGTGTTGCCGTTTCTAATGACATTTTGATGGTCAATCTGTGAATGCATTTTCCATGTTATTGTCCACAGATGTCCATCCCAGTTCTTTGATTTAGAGCCATTCACTATGGGGGTATATATGCATTGTCGTGTTACAGCATGCACACAGCTCACAACCAGCAGTCATCACTCTGTGATTGGCATTGCAGAGTGCATGTGGCCTGTGTTCGGCCTGTATGTTGCTATCATGCATGTGCCCTGATGGATGATTTGGTGTTCTTATGCACGTTTGCGATGTCTGCGTTCCTTCCATTATGGCTTCATATACATGGTTACCGGATTACATCCATCCATGTCCGTTAGCCTCTTTGGCTCTCCATGTATGCAGGCAGTGTGCTGTTCCGCAGCACCATAGCATTGTGAGTGACCAGGGAAGCGGGCGCAGCAGTGTGTGATCAGGAAGTCCGCATCGTAGGTGACCTGAACATTCATGGAGTGTTGCAGCTTCCTGTTACGGTATACCTATTTGGACGCCTGTGGGGCGACCATTGCCACATGGGTGCACTACAGAGCAGCAATTATATTGGGCAGGTGAGCTGCTGCATAGAAACATGCTTTCGTAGCCTTTATCTGTGCCATGGCGGTGGGCAGGGAGATGTGCCGGAAGGCATGGCGCAGGGGTGTTTCCACCATCTGCACAAGCACATATGAAAATGTGGGCTGGGACAAGCAATCCAGCATGCCCACAGTGTGCTGGTAGGGGCCAGTGTCAAAGAAATATAGGCATGACACAAGCTTCAGCAGTGGGGATAAGGCAGTTCTGATGTTAATCCTGCTCTGTATGTAGTCATGTATCTGGAAGAGTAGCTCTACAATGGTCTCTCTATTTAGCTAGTACAGGGTAATCGGCTGGATGTCAGTTAATGTCCCGGGTGAAGGCATGACCCAGGGAATGGGCCCTCACCTTGCATGGCGTCTACTCTTCCTCCTCTCAGCCCCCGTTCCCTGTGCTGCTGTTCCGGCTTTTGCAGTTCAATGTGGGGCAGGACTTGCTGCATGTCCCAGTTAGCGACAGCTACTGGCAGCATGGTGTTGGAAAGTTTATTTGGGTCAGTTGCAGGCCTTTTGTAGTTTTTCAAAGTAGATTGGGTGCACCTGCAACTTGTTTTCCATTACCTGTATGCATTTACCTTTACCTCCACCCATTTTTGGCTGTATATCAGCAGAATTTCGACTTGTGATACAGTGGAAATACCGTTTTCACTCTTGGCAGTAAATCCGCCAGCTGAATTAGCACTGGCGCTAATTCAATTAGCGTTAACTCCTTATTCGGTGTTGTGGAAAAAGTGGCAGTAATTCCGTTACCACCGCTTTTACTGTATACTGCCAAACTCATGATGAGGCCCTGTGTCTTTTGGATTGCCAGTAATATTGTGACAGAATAGGAAGCACACCTAAATTCAGGGAATATACTTTGGTCTTTGATGTTATCCACAATTTTTTCACTGCATGCAGAGAACTGCTATCTTTAGGTGAATTGCCCTGTAAGATTATGTTGTGATTATGGATGCTAAAGTAGACAGGGCGGGGAAGGGACTCTTCAATGTTTTGGGTTATATTGACTGGTGTATTTGTTTATTACATAACAAATGCCAATAAGCGAGTGCGGACTAGTGTGTTCTCTTGTTTGTGCTCTCCTGTGACATACTGCCTGACACCAGTCTGTCTTTACTGGTGTTTGAAAAGAGGGGGTCTCCAACCTTTAAAGATTCCAGCTACCCAAGCGAGTGCGGATGACTGTGTTCTTGTGTGTTCCCGTTGGGACCGCGGATGGAGGAAACAGTGGCTCTGTAGCTACGCTAGTATCTAGACACCCTGCAACTCATTTACTGCAAGCGCTATTTACACTGGGAAACAACGTGCGGAAATACGATAAAAATACCTGTACCATCTTAAACTGCAAAACCGCTCTGGGGTAGTATTGCAGATTGGATCAGCTGTTCCCGACATAGATCGAGAGAACTGCAAGGGCAGAGCGGTAGCCTAATCATGGAGGAGGCTCGCTACCTCCGCAGCTCAAAGATTCGCCGTGAGGAGGCGCAGAACGGAGCTGCCACAGCGCCCTCAATGGAAGTTTGCATCCATAAGCCAACAACGCTTACACGCCGAGGACTCTTTCAAAATCTAGAAGGAGAGGAATCGAAAGGGTAGCCAGGTAAGACGGAAACATTACCAAGCATGGTAAACAAATCACTGACATTAACGCCCCCAATACTCCCTGAAACATGCGCAATGAAATCTCTAAACGCACTAAAAACAACTTCAAGAGTAATCTACACTACAGACTTTAGAATATATTCATTTAAAAATCCAACAACTTTTCGATTCAGCAGCCCTGCAGGACTGGGTGAAAAAGGGCCAAGATTATTCAGTCATCAATGACTTACCTTACTATCAAGGGCGTCTATTTCTACCACACAAGGAACTACAAGAACTAGTCATCTCCAATTACCATGATGCTCTGATGGAAGGGCACCCAAATTAAAAGACAATTCTGGTGGCCCACCTGGCGAAAAGACGTAAAGTCATTTGTACTGTCTTGTGGCATCTGCGCCCAAACAAAAGTCAGAAGAAAGACCAAGTGGTCTTTTACAGCCTTTAGATATTCCACCCACACCATGGCACACTTTGTCTTTAGACTTTATTACAGATCTACCGCCATGTAATGGATTCAACACCATTCTAGTTATTGTGGATCTTTTTTCCAAGATGGCCCACTTTATTCCTTTGAAATGATTACCTTCCGCTTCAATTTTGGCCAAGGAATTTCTCGAAAACATTGTTCGAATACATGAATTTCCTTCCGTATTCATTTCTGACCAAGGTAGGCAGTTCATTTCACAATTTTGGAAGAAATGTTGTCAATTGGCGCAAATCGATGTAAGGTTATCAACCAGTCACCATCCCCAAACTGATGGTCAGACGGAGAGGACCAACCAGACTCTTGAACAATACCTACGTTGTATGCTTCACCAAACCGAAGATAATCGGAAGGATATTTTATGGATTTCTGAATACGCATACAATAACTCTGTACATTCAGGAACCGGACAAAGCCCCTTTTATATCATATATGGACATCATCCTCGAACCTCAGAACCCCAGCACTTAGAAATGCCGGCAGTGACCCATCTGCACTCTACTATTACACAAGCCTTTAAGGAGGCAACAGAACATTTGAAACTAGCAAAAGAAAAATACAAGAAAAATGCTGATCAACATAGAAGTGAGACTCTACCATATCAGATTGGAGATCAAGTTTGGCTGGCTACAAGACACATACCTCTGAAAGAAACTCGGACTTTTAATTCTAGATATTTGGGACCTTACACCATTAAGGCCATTATCAACCCGGTGGCCGTCAAATTAGAATTACCCTCTAATATGCGAATTCATCCTGTCTTTCATGTTTCACTTCTAAAACCAGTTAAACCCGGGACAAGATTAACCAAACCACCTGACCCCATCCTGATAGATGGAGAACCTGAATTCGAGGTAAAAAACATCCTGGACTCTAAAATGGTTAAATCAAGACTTTTTTATTTAATCGACTGGAAGGGTTACGGACCACAAGAAAGGTTGGTGAAAAAATTCCATCAGAACTTCCCAGACAAGCCAGGACCAAGGGGAAGAACAACTTTAGGAGGGGCCGTGGGGGGGGGAGTGCTGTCATGGTGCCTACATCCGGATCGAGTCCATCAACCCCGGGAGCAGGCATCCAGATACTTGTTAAAACCCCAGCAGCCCCTGCTGGGGGCTGTTTGGGTTCGGTCCTGGCACCTTAGGCGCCAGGCTCATCTTAGAAACCAGTCCTGGCGCCATAAGCGCCAGGCTCATAGACATTACTTACCTCATGCAGACCATGCTGCAAATGAATCCAAGCCAATGTGAGGCCTGGATGGGACTATTTTATTACAGGGACTATTTTTTACTCGGGTGTGGTTCTGGGGAACTTCTTACCTGGAACTACTTTGGAGGCTATTTAAACCACGCCCGAACAGCAGCACACGCTTCGCGTTATTCTGCATCCTGCAGTGTAACGCTCACCGTGCCTGCAAGTCAGCATCCAGTCTTCTGCCACTCCCGCCTCGAATCCGGAGTTCCTAGAAAAAGGGGAAAGAAGGAGAAAATGTTAGATCACGGACATTATTTTAATTCCTTACCTGATTCCGGATCCAGCACGTCTCCGAGCCTGGAAAGGACACTATTCCAGTACGTGTTGCATCGCCAGCAGCAGCGCCGCGTCATACTCACCAGTCCACAGCATCTTTCGACTCGGCGCTGCCTCCATCATTTTCTTCGTCGAACTCCAGCACCTGGTGGAAAACAAAAGAAATAACAAGGTGAGCCAAGAGAGCCGACAAATACAATCTCTTACCACCATAGGATTACCTGATTTACCACCGGAGGCATTACCCTTTAATACGCTTCATCTTCATATGCCGCACCTATAAAGGGAGAGAAAACAACAAGTTAAACTCATGCAACTTTTACCGGACAGTGTTGGGTAATACAGACTCTTACCTGAATGCCATCGGCTACCTCCAGGCAATATTCTTTTGGACCAGCTGCAATTTAACAAGGGAATGGAACAAGAGTGAACATTGGACATATTGAACTCTTTGAACTTTATAAACCCTGAAGTCAATATTCCTCCGGAATTCCTCCAATACCTTCAAACCAGTGAAGTAACTGGTATCTACGCACCCCTGCATGCCACGCAGGATGGAGAGCTCATCATTTAAAAACATAAGGTGAGGTTACTAAAAGGGGATATCGGAGGTGACAAGTGGGGAGAATGAGAAGCGTGGGCTGGGGCCATCACTAAAATCCACAGGTGGCTAAATCCCTTTCTCCACTTGCAGGAGAATACTTCTACGGGTCAAGCAGACGAGATTAGGCGGGTCAGTCCAGACAGTTATCTCGGCACTACGCATCACGTTGGTGGAGGCCGCAGCTGTCTGGGTCCGATTGATGCCCCTGTGGGAACCAGGTGAGCGTAACAGCCTCTCAAGATATAAAGTCGGAAAAGGATTTAGATCAACAAGACGATCACTCTGACAAAGAAAATCAGAACAAAAAACACGACCTGCTGGCAATAATGTCCACCTTGACAATAGCCTTGGCACCTTTCACGAAGCTCTATGATGCTTTGAACGATTCAGTGAAAGATAACTCAACGATGATAGCAATGATCCATTCTAAACAGATTTTCACAGAGGGATACTTAATGGCAGTGAATAATGGGAATCAACATCACACAGCTCATAGATTTGAGATTCAAAGTTCTGTGACCTCTGAGTTCCCAAGATCGCTACATCACTAGCGATCAACTACAAAAATAGGCAACAACCCAAACAGACACAAAGAACACAAACTGGGAAGGAGCAGAGAAAGAATTAAGACAACGTGACGAGCTTGTAGAAGTGGTTGATCTTTCAAGATCCCCTGAACATATCCAAAAAGAACAAGAACTAGGACTCGCCCTCAAGAGAACAGGAGGGTCCCGAGAAAAAAATGGATGTGTTAAAACTAACAAAGAGGATCTTGGAAAATCAATTTGCTCCGATTAGAGTCGACTGTCGATTTACCCAGAAAGGAAAATGCGGAGAAGGTTCATCACATCCTTAATAGTATAAATGAATCAAGAGAGGGTCCAGAAAGCATGACCGGGACCACAAAAAGACCTGACAAACAAGTTGTGACTAGTTATAAGCTTAAAGCTGGATCAGCATTATGCAGAGTGGAAGAAAAAAGTGCAGAGTTCTCAATTTTCTCTGGGCAAAGGAAAAATCATAACCAGGGGGTAAAACGAAACCAGAGCCTACCTGAACGGAAAATTAGTTTGAACTCCACGAAAGATTTAATGGAAAAAGGAAAGGGAAACACCATTCCTCCACAACCAGCACCAAGAACTAAACTTAAGAAACCGCCAGTTACAAAACCTTCTGGATAATAAGCCAGAAATAAGAGAAACATTGAGGGTAGTGCTGTTACCATCAGTGGATGATACACAAGTTTTCCAGAACCTGATGGACCTATCGACTTACTCAGTCGAACAGTCGGAATCAGAATGGACTGGAAACTTCAATAACTGTTCAACGAGGAAAGAAAAACCCATGGTAACAATAGACCTTATAGAAGAACCAGAGACGGTTGAAGAACCAGAAAACGTAACCTCACCAGGATTCAAGAGCATGAAAGAAAAGAGACGAGAAGCAGACCTGCGATTCCATACAATCCAACTTCCCCCAAATGAATTTACCAAAATCAAAAAGCCTGTGTAGAATAAGCAAGATGAGTCAAAAAAAGGAAGGAAAAATCAAGGGATCAAAACGATAACCGGAAGTCTTGGAGGAAGGACTCATAATCCAATCGTGGGAGACTCCACGATAGAGAAACTACAAGTGGAAGACATCTCAAAAATGTAAAGGCTATCACAGATCGAGTGATAAAATTACTCAAACTTAAAGCTTTAAACTGGAAAAAATCTTGGACAAAGGGAACAACTGTATATTGAACAGAGCAACGATCTTGTCCTTATTTAACTGTATCCCAAATTTAAGAAACATTCAATCAAATGACCTCAAAATAATAGAATTCGAAAGAGAAAGTCGTACCGATAGTGTTTTTCTCCACGTCTCATCGCCAATAGTCAGAGGGATGCTGAGGGAAGCAGCAGAAAGCCTTCTCATGCTGGGGTTCGATCTGACAGAAACAAGACAAAGAACGGACCCATAGAACGACAGCAAAAGATTGGAGGAGAGGAAATCACTTTCTATTGGAGAGTCAAAGAGCAGTGAAAAAGCAAGACACCTTGACTCAAGCATGGAGATGGATCAAGCAGATCGGAAAGAGTTCAATGACCCTCTAGACACTGAGAGATACCCTAAAGGACCCGAATTAAGTTTGAAAGTAACATTTAATCTGACTCTTCAACCAATGGAGTCAAAGAGGCCCAATTCAAACAGTATCACCAATCTGGAACCCCACAATTCAGAAAATAGGCTTGGATATCAGCAGCCTTGGCCCAACAACAAAAGGCATAGCAAGGGAGGCCAAAGAGCAAGGTAAATCCCCTCTCAAAAACTGAGGAGACCTCACTGACAGGACAAAAGGAGCTAAAGATGGCGTGTTGGAACACCTGTGGCTTCAAACATTTGACAACGGCCAGTGATGTTAACTTAAGGGATTTTGACCTGCTGTGTCTGCAAGAAACATGGCTGAGAAAAAGCCGAGGCATGGACGGCTATGAAATCTTTTTATCTCCAGCAAACAAAGAGGTAAAAGGCCGACCAACCTCAGGCCTTCTGATTGCAATAAGATCGGGAAGTGGGCTTACGAGGCCCAAAATTGTCTTGCAAAACTCATTAATGCAGCAGCTCTTGCTATCGTGGACCCACTCTTCGAACAAGTCAAATCAAACGGAGGAAATGCCTCTAGTAGTAATAAACCTCTACTGGAACCAGGCAGCCCTGACAAATTAGTCCTTCTTAAAAATGGTCTCCCAGCTCATTGAGGACGCATATATCATACCAAATGCAAGCCACATAATTGTATGTGGAGACCTAAACTTAAGTCTGAAACAAAAGAAGCATGATAAAAAAAAAAAACACAGCTAAACTGTGGGACTCTCTGATGAAAACATGGGACTTCCCTAACCTGTCTGCCTTGTGGCAAGGCGAGACCAATTTAATTCCAACATGGAAAAGAGGCAACCAGGGGGCTGACATTGACAACATCTATTGGTTAAGAAGCCTTTTCATGCTATCAACTTCTTATACGGTTACGCAGACTAGGAAGAGCGACCATAACCTACTATCCGCTACTGTAGCAACAGGGGATAAAATATCTTATTTCCCGACAGAGGTGGAAGAATGTCAAGTGGGAACAAGACTGAGAATGAGAAGGACTGAGGTAGAACATCTAACAAAAATTTAAGAGAGAAATATAAGGGATACAAGAACATCACGACACAGCGTCCTGTTCGAGTACACAACCTTATTAGAATGCTACCAGATAAAAAAGGAGAGAAGTGAGAAGATTGAAAGGCCTAGCCACCAGGGCAAAATCAGAGGTGGACGTGGCACTGGCTAAACAAGCAGCTAAGAAATACAGATCCTGGATAATAAACTACCGACTAAGGCTCTACCAGAAAGACTCCGAGAACATGTTGAGAACTCTGCCCAGGAAAAAATCCAAGGATTTTTGGTCTCTGATAAGCAGAACTAGACCGAATAAGACTGATCTTCAACAAAACTGCGTCTCTGAAAATACCTGGATGGACCACTTCAAGTCACTATACAGGAAATCGTCAACGTTACCAGTACTGAGGACTGAACCAATTTCTATACCGTGGGATACACCCCACGAAATAGATGACATAAGCAGGACGTCACAGATGCTTAGTACATCAAGAGCACCAGGCCCTGACGGGCTCACCAACGCCACTTTAAAAGAAAATATAGAAGAGTGGTCCCTTTTCATCCACAAACTATTTAAAACCTTTGTTACAAATCATGTCATCGCAAGATCTTGTAAAATGGCTACTGTAGTACCCATCTTTAAGAAGGGAAAGAAAGAGAACCCGAACCATTACAGGCCAATTACATTACTGGACGTAATCAGAAAAGCCTTTGCTTCCCTTTTACTACAAAAATGTCAAGACTGGACAATGAGAAAAGAACTCAATGACCCTTTTCAAACTGGGTGCCTTAAAGGGATAGGAACAACAGGAAATATATTGTTACTCAGTATCTTGAAAGTTAAAGTGGCGGAAGGGAAACCAAGAATTTTCCTGGCTTTCGTAGACCTCACTCAAGCCTTCGACCAAATCGATCGGGAAAAACTATGGTGGAAATTATGCTATCATGACTGCCCAAACGAACTACTGGAACCAATAGTGGCCTTACACTCCGGCACCACTATCAGAGTGAGGTTGAACAGGGCAGGGTTGCTGTCATCAGAAATATCTACAGCCAGAGGAGTAAAACAGGGCTGCCCTCTGGCCCCAGCCTTGTTTATCTTCTTCCTGAATGACATAAAAGATGATGAGGTTTTGGTCAGATCTTTTCCTCCTACGATCAGAGGAGTTCAATTGACACACTTGCTATACGCTGATGACCTGATCCTTATAGATCAGACGGCGGTTGGACTCCAACATCAACTCGAAGCACTCCAATGCTATATCCAAAAAAAATAGCTTGGAGATAAATAAAGAAAACACAAAAATGTTATGCTTTGAGAAAGGAGCTAATTGGAAAGAAAACTTAAGATGGTATATGGACGGCATAAAGATCGAGCAGGTACAAACGTTCCGGTACCTAGGAGAGATTCTGTCAAATAGCAAAGTGGAGATTTTTGCACAATACTCGTTAAGAGAGAAAATTAAAACTCTGGCCATTCAAGCAGCTACGATCAATATAAAATATGGATGCTTTCCTCACTCCCGATGGTAAATTTCTGTAAAGGGAAGGTAGTCCCAGCGATTAGTTACGGAGTAGAAGCAATGCCAGAGATACCAGCCAAATTCTGGCCTATACTAGAAGGCCTTTTCTGGAGGAGAGTTTTGGGTCTGCCAAGTTCAACACCGGTAGCTATAATCCGGAGAGAACTAGGCCTGCTATTACTAGAAGCAGTGATAACTTGGAACACCATGGCCTTATTCAGCAAAATAATTCAACCGAAACCCCCGCAAATCTTTGAAATCATAAACAAGGAATTAAAGGGGGTGAAAAGTAAGCTCATGAACGACTGGTCGATAAAATGTCGAGCCAAACTATTGGAACTAGGTTGCTCCGAAGAAGACCTTCTCAGAAACCCGACAAGTGTTAAAAAGAAGTTGGGAGATTTGGATTGGATCAAAACTCAGCATACTGTATCATTTTATAAATCGATGAAAAACCTCCCATGGGTAGGCAAAAAAAGAAACCAACTGGCAAATTACTTGGTGAAATTCCCGAATAGACCATATCGGGAGATATTTCTAAGATTGAAATTGAACTTGCTTCATACAAACAAGATCTTGGAATCTAACCACTGCCGCTTTCGCGAAAGAAGAGACCAGGAGGAAAATTTGGAGCATTAATTTATTATTTTTTTTATTTTTTATTTTTTTTTATTTGTATGAATCAAAATAAAAAGATTGATTTTTACAAAGAGCTTGTCACTGTCCATGTCTGTTAAATGTCTTTTTGTTGATTTTGTTTACATGAGAAGCAAAGTTGCTAGGGTTTTCAGCCTTCTACGGCCTCTTCAAACTGGTATTAGTGAGTGGAAGATATGATTAATCATGATCTCTATTCACTCGCAGCTGCTACCTCTAGGTTTCGCGAAGTTGAGAGGGCAAACGTCGCGTCCTGACTTTCTGCTGTCATTTCTGGAGAGGTCAAAGTGTCCAGTTTTGCCATGATTTGGTGAACTATTTGCGTGGTAGCCGTTAGCCAAGTCGGTCTATCTCCACTAGTCATTCTTGACCATCAACAAAGTTCACTGTCTAAAGAAGGGTCCAATGAGAAGTGTCGCATGTAGGCGGTCCTGATTGGTTTGGTTTCTGGGCAACCCAGTAGGAGATGTCGAACTGTCTCTTTTTCGTTTGTATTGTGACATAATCTCCAGTGTGGTAGAGTTGACATACCCCTAATGGCTCTAATTTCATTTGTAGGCAACAAATTCAATCTCACTCTTAGAATACAGTTTCTTGCTTTTCTGTTGGGAAATTGTTTGATGTATCCCTGTAATTCATTCAGTTTCTTTGTATTCGGTGGCAAGTGTTGAGTTAGCTTGTTTTCTGAAGCTTTTGCCAACGTCTTAATCCAGTCTAGCTCTTTAGTTTTTTTCAGAATTTTTCCTGGATTTGTGATCAAGTCATTCTCGTCACATTCAATTTCTTTTAGCAGTCTTGAGATGTAGGTCTTCCAGGATTGTAGAATTTTGTTAGACTCGGCTGCTAGTTCAATTTTGATCAGTCTGTATAGCAGTGGACTTTCAGGAAGTAAGATTTTTCTGTAAAGCCTTAGTGAATTACAGTTCAACGCCCCTTGCAGGGACAGAAGACTCAGTTCCCTTCAAATTGATGCTACCGGCGTAGACGTAGGAAGGCCGAGAACAGTTCGCCAGTAATAGGCTTCAAGTTTTGGCCAAAATTCACGCGGGAGCAATATCATTGCTTCAGTACCATAGGTTAGAGCTGGAACCACCTTCATTTTGTAAAAATCAATTGCCGGGATCGTAGAAAAGTGACCCAGCTTATGATCGATAGCTTTTCCTTGTGAGGCAAGTTTCCTGGTTTTTGTTCTCAGATGATCTTGCATGGCTGTTTCTTTTTTGGTGTTGTCCAGCACAATACCCAGGTACTTGAAGTTTTGAACTTTTTCGATCTCCTCTGATTGAAAAAACCACTTTAGTTTTTCAGTTTTCTTGGTTGATTTTCCCAAGGTAAGTATTTTTGTTTTGGTTTTGTTTACTTCCAGGTTATTTGCTGTAGTATACTCGTACAGGTTGTCCAGTTGATGCTGTAGACCTATGGGTGTTTGATCGATCAGTATAAGGTCATCGGCGTAGAAAATTCTGCTAATGGTCTGTTGACCCACCCGGGGTGGGAAGGTTCTCACAGAGGCTTCTGAAATTTGAAAATCACCGAGGTAGGCCAAAAAGAGGGAGGGAGCCAAGGGGCATCCCTGTTTGACACCTCTTTGGGTTGCTATTGGTTTTGATAGCAGGCCTTGGTAGTTCAGTTTAACATGGACTGTCGTGTTCATATATAGTGCTTTAATGGGGTTCAGTATGGACTCAGGGCAAGACCAGGTTTTCAGTTTCCTCCAAAGCGCAGACCTGTCGACTCTGTCAAATGCTTGGGAAAGGTCTATGAAGGCCAGATGTAACCTAGGCCCTCCTTCGAGCATTTTGATTTTCAGTATACTTATCAGAAGAATATTGGCTGTAGTTCCCAAGTTCTTTTTAAATCCAGATTGAAATGGATCATTACATGCGGCGTTCAAGGCCCATTGTTGGAATCTTTTCAGTAGCAAAGCGCCGAATAGCTTTCCTATTGGATCAAGGAGCGCTATGGGGCGATAGCTCACTGGATCGTTGATGTCTCCCTTCTTGTATATGGGTACAATTGTGGCTGTGGTCCAAGAAGCAGGAATTGATTTTGATTCCGCACATCTTGAGAAGACTTGACAGATAAAAGAGGACCAAGCTTCTGGGTTGGATTTCAGGTCTATATTTGTAATACCTTCGGGGCCAGGAGCCCTTGAATTTTTCAGGTTGACGATTAGGTCGAAAATTTCTTCTTGATCGCTGATTTTTACCCAGGGTAGTTCTTGACTCTCTAGTGTAGCGGGTTTCTGGCCCCAAGGTAGACCAAAAGTTTTCTTTATGTATTTGTCCCAAGTTGCTTCTCCAATAGCGTTTTCAATGCTTGCACTACTGGTAGATGATTTGGAGTTTATTAATGTCCAGAAATCTTTCGAATTTTTTGTGCAGATGGCTCTCAAAATAGCTTTGGAGTCTTGTTGATATAGAGTTCTGCGATGAGATTTTAGCCAGGAGCGGTAAGTGGACTTCACTTTCCTTTTCTCCCTCTTTGCTTGGTTAACTTCAAGTTTTCCGGCAATTCTAATTGCTTTGCGGTATTCTCTTCGTTTTTCCACTTGCTGTATGTCATATGAATGCTTTGATTCTAGGGGGAGAGATCTCGTAGTACCAGGCTTCCTATATGTTGTTAGCAAGGGGCCGTAATCGGTCTCAAACTCCAGGTTACTTGTTTTGGCCTTACTGTACTTATTGGATAGTTCTATAATATCTTTCGCTGTAAGGCGTAATCTGTTTCCCTGAGGATTTAGTTCCACCTGGTAGTTCAACGATTCAACTGCTTTGTTGGAGCTTTGCCACGTTGTAATTAGAGGGTTGTGATCACTTGCCGTTGTTTGTTTCACCTTGAAGTCTAAGATCAAGTTCAAAAAAGGGCGTGATACGAATATGTGGTCAATTGATGACTCGGAAACCCCATTTGACCAGGTCGGTGGACGTGACTTGTCTGGAAAGACCGTGTCTAAATTCTGGAACTGTCTAGACTTCATAAGGTCGAGCCACTGACTTCCTCTTAAGACGGCAGGGGTTATGGCTTTTTTTGGTTTTTGTTGGGGACATGCTGCATTTAGATCACCGCAAATTAGTATATGCGTCACTTGGTGGACTGTCAGTACCTCGTCTATTTCTAGTTCCATTTCTCTAAGGAAAGTAGTCACTTCTGTTTTTGCTGGATTCCAGTATATATTTAAAATAGGTAAAGATGTGTTTTGGTCTTTCTTGTCGTGATTGCTTTGTTGGGACCACTTTAGAAGAACTACTAGAAGGTGTTGGTTGGCTCTTAAGACTTTTTCCAGTTGTAAGCCGTGCCCCATGCGGATGGCTGTCAAAAGGCCAGACGACGGCCGGCCTTTCGTGCTTTTTAAAGCTGGCGCCAAGACAAGTTCGTAGCCATCTAAAGTCGGTAGTTTTGTTAGCCACGTTTCTTGTAGACATAGTATATCATAATCCCCTAGATGGATTTCGCCTGGGTTGGTCAAATGGTAGAAACCCCTCGTGTTCCAAGAACATAGACGGATTTCATGTCTACTCACGTCTGTTGTCTGGTGGTCTATATGGCTGTTTTCCGAGTACTTGAGTTGCTATTGAATTTTCTTTGATGTTAGTGCTTTTGGAAGCCAAGCCCATAGGCTCGTTGCTGTAGACTTGGTTAAAGTTCCAGTTTTGTCCAACGTTGAAGGTTGTTCCGGTTGGCTGAAGGTCTCGTGTAAGTTTTCTCTAGATGGAGTGTTTGTAGAGGACATTCGAATATTCAGGTTCGTTTTTGGTCCTGTTGCATCGTACTTCGAGATAGATTTGACTCGCCCCTTTGGACTGGGTAAAGCGTGGGTTTTAGTGTCGCTGTTCTCACTCTGCTCTATTCTGGCCGTCGACCGTTCCCCATTTCTTTGGCATGTTTGGGTAATTGAATTAGTTTTTGAATAGTCGCCTTGGGATTTTCTGTTTCCCCTCGGGGTGAGGGGTTTAGTGCGCGAGTGATCTCTGCTATTTGTTGTTTCTGTGAGGTCGTATCCCATCTTTAGTAGATTTTTTGCTTCTCTTCTTAGCAGGTCTTTGATTGTTGTTGAAGAAATGTGCAGATATGTTTGCGCCTTACCTTTCCTGTGGCTTGGATCAACTATCCTTAGGTCATTCGTATTAATTATCCTCAGCTTGGGCACACGATTGAATAGTATTAGTACTGAGCTTCTATTCAAAATCATGTCGTCATGATTTCCTGGAATTTGTTCCAGTTTGAGGACCCACAGTCGTTCTTGAGGGGCTTTGGAGATCTTTTTGTATTTTTCTGTTTTGGATCTGTAATGCAGAACCTCGATTTTTTGTTTTCGGTTACTTTGTTCAGGTCTTTCTTCGCTAGACTTTTTTCCTTGTGATTGCACCTCTTTCGAGGCTTCATGGCTCCGAGCGTGATATCTTTGTGAGTCAAACCTTGAACTAGTGTCCCTCACCTTGTAGGAGCGCGTTGTTAGTTTTTGTTGGGTTGTTGGCTGAAGTTCTGTTGCTTTTGGTTCCAGCTTCTTTAAATTTTGAATTGTTTTGTTACGACGTTCTTCTAATGTGAGGAAGGGTACAAGTTGGTTTAGGCGCACTTCTTCTAAGGTGACATCTAAGCTGGAATGATGGCCCACTAGGATTTCTGTTTTTCCTTGCGATTTAGCTATTTCCTCGATGGTGTCTGATGGATAGCCTTCCTCTAAGTGCAGGCTAATATTCATCAACGATTCCTGGATCATGAAGTCTTCAGTCGTTTTGGGAGAATAAGTGGCTGTGTTCTGGGGGGTGGGAGTGCTCTGGGTTGCCGAGGGAATAGTCTCCACTCTAGCACATTCTGGGTCGACTCTGTTCGGTTTAGTTCTGGGTTTAATTGAGGGTTCCTGTTGTTTCATGGGGTTGGAAGGTTGGACATTGCTCCTTTTGCTTTGGTCCTTATCCGTTTTCTTTTTGGTAAAGATCTTGTAGGCTTGTTCAGTGCTTTGGCTCTGGAAGGGGTATCCAGTGTCTGGGGTGAAGGTGTTGTCTACTACCAGCACAACTTCCTTTTTCTCATCTTGGCCTCTAGGTTTTGTTATAGAATTCGTTTGGCTTGTGTCGGTTTGGGTTTGACAGTTTTTGATGGTAGTTTTCACTGTCAAATCTATGAACGTGGATGTTTGTTCTCCCACCTCTCTCGTGGTTTTATTATGCAGTGAATCGGCAAGTGTTGGATTTTCCTTTCTCGCTTTCTGTTGTGATGGAGTAAAATAAAGGTTTTGATCTTTTGCTTGTTTCAGACGCTCTTCGTGGGCCATCACATAGCCCTCCAGGAAAATGAGTTTAGTGTACATCATCGCTTGAATTGAAGTGTGGTCTTTGAGAGTCTCATTTAAGGATTCATAAAGTTTGGTGAATGGGGTGAGGCCTATTGAAATTGCAGACATGATGGAAAAAATGTCTGTTTTTTTCGCTGATGGAGTTTTTGAAGGCGATTTGGCTTGGTTGCTAGGACTTCTTTGAGGCGAAAAAACAGTAGAGGCCGTCTTGTAAGATTTATGATAATGTCTTGTGGAGGGATGGTCGAGAGAGTGTCTTCTGTGAGAAGGCCTGGCTGGTACTGTAGAAATTGATTTTGGGCTTTCCGTCTCACGACCAGTGCTTCTAAAATGTTCTTTGTCCACTGTAAGGGCGCTATTTGGCATTAGAGGTTGGGCCAAATCCACCGTCGGAATAGAATCATGCTTTTCCTGGTCTGGAGGAGGTCCAGAGTCTGACCAAGAGATTTGGGGATCGGGCTGAAGATCTTCCGATCTGGGAATTGTTAAAACTTGCTCTTTTGTGGTCACTGATGTTGAGTTCTTGACTGGTTCATTTGTATTGATTGGTAGGCCAACGTCGTGCTCCTTGTCATTGCTTTTGTTGGAAATTTCCCCGGTTGGTGCTTTTGGTTGTACGGGATGGTTTGTTTGGAGCTCTCTCCCCTTCTCCGTCTGGGGCTGAGGTTTTTGTTTTAACGGTGGTGGCGTAGCCTCTGAGGTGTCGGAAAGTTGCTTCTCCTTTTGGTGTAAAATAGCAGTAGCTAAAGTCGCCAATGTTTGTGGGTGGTGAGTCAGTTGCACAGTCTTCCTGTATTTTGACGGTGGGGGGTTTTCTTCTAGTGCTTCCAAAATTTCAGTGTCCGTAAGCTCTAGAGTGCGATGAGAGTATTGAGAATATTGAGAAGTTTTTGGATTGAAAAATCTGGTGAGCAGGTTTTGTGAGGCAGTGTTTTGCATTGCCTTACCTGACCTTTTCGAGTAGGCTGTTAGGCCGTTGTTATTAGTTATCTTTGTGACTAAGCCCTTATTTAAAAGCAGCCTTCTTTTTTTGTTGTCTTTTTTACCGCCTTTAAGGTGTTTCTTTTCTGTTGTTTTATGAGCTGCCGGTGAGTGTCTAGGGCGTTTACTTTGTTTTGACCTGGCCGGCGTTGAAGTAGTGCACAATTTATCTGGATTTTCCTGGTCATTGCAAGCGAGTTCCTCATCCTGGTGGAGAGACTCGGGGGGAGTCCTCAGTGCCGAGGCAGATGACGGTGGGCCACGCCCCCGTGGGGCGGGGTCTTCTTTTTCAGCGGCCGCGTCGCTGTGTATGAAGGCTACAACTGTGTCGCGGTTGCAGGGTTCGACCACTCCGGACTCCGCAATTACTGGGCCTTCTTCGTGCGGCTGACTTCGGTTTTTGCCGGTCCTCGAGGCTGCATCGGAGGCTGAGGCCTTGGACGACAGCAACGTACATCCTCGTGGGCCTGGATCCTCTCCCCTGGACGGCACAGACTTAATATCTCCTCCGGGACCAATAGGTGAGGGCGCCAGAGGGACAGTGATCGCAGGGTCCACGAGGTACTCGGTAAGTCGGGCCTCAAGATGTAAGTCCTCTATGATTGATGTTGCAGAAACTCCTGGCTCTGGTTCCGGCATCGTTTCTTGTTGTTTTTCTTCCGTCGAGAGCGCCGAGGGGGCCGTAAGAACGGCTGCTTTCCTCCGTTGCTGTTTATAGTTGAGCAGTGTCATTGCCGGCTTATCAGTTTTTCCTGTTTTTCCATATGAGCTACAAGCTGTGGAAAAACAGTAGACTTGATTTTGTTTAGTGTTTGTCAGTTCTTCTAAAATAGAGGGAGGACGCGAACTGCGCATCCAGCGTTTTGCTTCCAAGTCAGTAAATGGTGAGGTTGGGGAGGTGGCAGTCCTCGCAGCCTCGCCTGCCATGACTGCAGGACTGCCACTCGCCGCCACTCCGCGTCCGCTCCGCGGACTGTAGAGGTAGTTATAGAGTAGTTGAGAATTGGCTCCACCTCCTATGAAGACAGGGAAAGCAGACTCTTCAGGCAAGGGATACTGCAGGACTGCCACTCGCCGCCACTCCGCGTCCGCTTCGCGGACTGTAGAGGTAGTTATAGAGTAGTTGAGAATTGGCTCCACCTCCTATGAAGACAGGGAAAGCAGACTCTTCAGGTAAGGGATACTGCAGGACTGCCACTCGCCGCCACTCCGCGGACTGTAAAGGTAGTTATAGAGTAGTTGAGAATTGGCTCCACCTCCTATGAAGACAGGGAAAGCAGACTCTTCAGGCAAGGGATACTGCAGGACTGCCACTCGCCGCCACTAATTTATTATTGGATTGTAAAGAACTGATGGTGATCAGAAATTTTTTCTTGCAATCATTGTGGGTGAAAAAATAAACTTTAACCAGAGACGAATGGTGGTCACTTTTGGTAAATGGAGAAAAACCGTCAACTGTCATGGCAGTGGTAGCATTCATGAAGAATATCCTTCCATTCGAAAAAACATAATGGGATTGAGAAAAGCTTATTCTAAAAGTTAATGGCTGAGGGTTCTTATGTAGACCATTGTGGAATGAGGTATTTGATAATGACAAATGGACTCAAGTTAATGTTAAAGAGGATGTGAAAGGAAAAAACAATAATTCAGGAGGATATCGGAACGTTCTATCGTTCTTTTCACACTCGACTTTTATATTTGTAAAAATTGTAAAGTACAATTAAATCAAATAAAAAATAAAGTAAAAAAAAAGAAACATTCAAAAATAGTTGCAGCTTGCTGCATGACAAGAACAGTGAAACAATGTGGTCAAGTGCAGAATTGCAGACAGGGCTCAAATCCCAGCTTCACCTCTAAATCAAAGTGTGTGATCCTGAGCAACTCGGGTAATCTCATATTCACTAACCTACCAAATTTACTGTCCATACAAATTTAAAAAATGGCAGCCCCTAAGAGAAGAGGGATTTAGTTCTCAGGTAGCGGGGTAAAAAAGCCTCACTCACTGTAATTTGCATGTTGCTTCATCTAATAATAATAATGTCCATTGATTGATTGCGCACCACAAAGCCATTTCTTACTTTTCTTACTAATCGCAAAACCATTTGAAAACACCTAGACATTGGCCTTGCCCGTTTTTTTTAAAGCAGACCCAATCAGCTACAGCTTCTCCTCTCTCTTTATTGAATTATACTTCACATCATTGGCAGAGAGGAAAAAGTCTGCACGGAAAAAGCAGTGCGTGATCGCACAAAAGATGGCCAAGTGGTTTAGTGACTGGGTGTTGGCCGTGCTGTGCATCCACCTGGAGCTTCTTGTATGCAATATTTCCACACTACATCAGAACACTGCTCACAGTTGTACCGATATCATCGAATTCTACCACAAGCGTGCGGGGGTCGGAGGGGGGGTGGGGGGCGACTAGAAACACAAACATCACTACAGTGGTTGACTTGCACTAGTTGAGCGGTTTACCTGTCCCAATGGCTCTGCCCAGTTGTGGGCTGCAAACCTTTTGATTGCCCTTCCCGTAGCAAATGCCAATCCAAACCTATCGTAATAATGCTGTCCATTGTTGTGTAAGGACAACCTTGCGTTTTCCAACACTCTGGACCCACTTTCCTTGCACTGGGATCGGATTTCCTGATCTTTAATGTGCCGGTGCTCCATGCATTTCTTATTCATATAAACGTTATGTTCCTGCTACTTCGTGTTACTAGATTTCCTTTACCTAAATGATTTTACCTATTTGATCGTAATATTCCTGAAAATCATCCAGTGATACTTGTATACCCCTTGACGTCCTGACAAAATCAGTGCATTGTGAATGCATGCATTTAATTTGGTTTATATGTGCAGGACATGTTGCTTTACAGTAACTTTATACAATTTACCAGCTACCTTAAGAAAAACAATGCTCTTACATCTTTAATGTACATTGTGGACTTTGAATATTTAATAGTTTTCACCACTAAATAAAAGTACAATCCTTTGTATTTTCTTAAAGGATGCCAAAATACAGTATGAAGAACATATCACTAAAATAATGAGGGAGAAGCAAGAACTTCAATGGCAGAATGTAAGTAATCCATTTAATGTGTGTTCTCTTTAGTGTATATTAAATCTGGCAATTATGTCATCAAAGTGTGCATCAAAGTGTACACAAGTTTCTATTGGAGAGTTTCATAAAATTCTTCAGAGGTTTGTATTCTTTCCAGATTCATACGCTTGAAACACTTCCCTGATGTAAGGAAGAGGTCTGGAGGGGATTGTTTTTTTTCCGAACTTTATCCTTTTTTTCAACTCATAATTTTTTTAAACATGCATAACAAACACAAAAATGTACGCTTTGAAATTACCAATAAATAATACCTTTAGGCTGCATCATCACAAGCGTTTCAAAACGTGTATAAATCATAAACAACCAAACAATAGGATATCACTGCTTTAAGAAGGGATGGGTAAAGTTCTGCCTCTACAAGATAAAGCATTAACTCGATAGCCACTCTAGTACATATCATACATATCATGCAGCACATAATTGCGTATTTACATTAATGCAACTCATTAGCAAAAAATGCTTCCATGTTACCCCATACATCTCTTGGTCTGATGGGAGCAGAGTGGCCCATTCCTCAGACCGTTCATGGCAATAAATCAAATCTTTCATTATTGTCACTGTTTTTGGCACAATATTCCTGCCCCAATGCGTGGCAACACATCACCAGACCACAATCGATGACAGATTTAGAAACTGTGTCCTACAGATGGATTTCGAACTGAATAGCCCAAATAACCACAGCGTTGGATCAAGTGGCACCCCGACCCCCATTAATTTTTTTTAACCCTTTCTCTGACCCTACACCAAAATGACTTTATATAAGCACACCCCCATGCCAGATAAACAAAGTCAACCTGGTCTCATGCACAGCTGTCCATTTATCTACCACCTCTGGGATATAGAAATGCAAAGGGCACTGATTCACGGAATGTTTTCCGATGGGATTGCGCCATTATAAAACATTTCTGTGAATCATTGCCAAAGTGTGTGTTGTATGATACAACTGATGAGGAAATTTGAAATGTATTAATCTACATCTATAATTCAGTGAGATAGCACTGGATTGTCTGCAGGCCCATTGAATACTTTGCATCCGTGAGTTCTGTATCTTACTGTATATTTTAGAGAAAAGGTGCACTCTATTGGTTATAATGAAATGGACAACCTCTGAAACCCCAGGTTCAAAAGGGCAACCTAGACTATGGTCCTTAAGTGCAAGTTTTAATCTATAGTATAAGAAAATATTTCAACTATTAACAATACCCCTCTTCGTAAGTGTTCAGTGTGATAAACTCTCCCTCTACAAACAAGTGCCCCATTACATCGATTCAAGGGTTCTCAAATTGAGTTTGGAGTTGTTTATCAAACGTTATGGGCAGAGGGGGCCACCAGGAGGCACGCAGGTGACAGTAGCCTGAAAGCACAGCTGCGTCACCCAGGCCGTTCTAAGTGTTTTTGCCCCCACTTGTAGCCCCCCAGGTGACAGAAAGACCCCAGAGGTGAGCATTTGAGCCCGAGGAAATCGCGGCCGGCAAAGAGGAGATTCAACTCCCCCTCTTGCCGGTGCAAGACCGAGACAGAAGGGACGAGCTGCGGGACGCAGAGACACCGGAGATTCAGCAGTCCCGACATGGAGGGGGGCCGCCCAGGACCCGCACCCCCTTCCTGAGACAGAGGTAAGAAGGTGGGTCGGGTTTGCCCCCGACGCACAGGTCCATCAGCGGCATTCCACCCCCCGCCCTCACCAGCATTGAGGTGAATAGGCCCAGACCAGATCTGGGGCCTGGAGAGACACAGCGGGGGCTCTCCAGAGACTCCGCCGGACGTCAGAGGCAGCAGGCCGCCGAGCACCTTATTTGGTGACTCGCAGCTGGAGCCCCCAGCAGCTTGAAGAGAGGGGATAGCTCGTGGATTGAGGAACGACCCGGGGCTGCACTGTGATCAGGTACGGCACAAAGAGCAGATATAAGACCATAGAGGGTCCATAAAGAGAGCACACTGATCAGGAGGGGGGGTGACCGCTTGGCCCACCCGGGCACCGGGGGTCCCATCTGAATTTCCTTCTGCTGGAGGTGGCTACGAGCACGGAATACTTGGGAGTACTGAACATTTGGGCCCGCCTGCTGTGTGGGTGGCCAGAGTCAGATGATTACTACGGCCCGGGAAGGAGGATGCAGGTCAGCCAAACAGAATAAATGCCCTGGAGGTGTGGGCCCCCAATAAAGGAGCTGTGTGCCCACCTTCCGGGGTGCTGAGTCCAGGGGTGGTGCAGTGTTCTGAAGGGCCTGGCTGGACAGCTGAGGGCTGCAACGGAGCATCAGTGGTGGCGTGCTGCCGGTCCTCCCGGTAGTAGCGGAAAGACCTGGATTAGCAGGTAGAGACTGGGTACGGACTCTGACGGCAGGGGTGCTCCGCAGAACCATGGGGCCACGCAGGTGATTCCAAATTGGGCCCATAATAGGAGGTATACTACTGGAGGTGTGAGCCCCCAGTCCTGGGGCCTGTACCCGCCTCCCTGGCGTTGGGGCCCCCGGAAGGGTCCCGCTGCTGCAGTGAACAGTGTGGAGCATTGGTGGCACCGGTGAACTGAGCCCCACATGAGATTTGGAGTGGTGCTTTGGGCAGAGCTCCGAAATAGTGGAACAGAGCAGATCCATCAGGGGACGGAAGTGGCCCCAGCTTCATAATAGCAATTAGGGGTCTGTGGGAGAGGTGTGGGCCCCCGAACACGGGGTGTGTGCCCGCCCTATCCCCGGGACGTAGACTTTAAACCCCCCTGCAGGTGGCAGAGAGAATCACTCCTCTTGGACGACACACAGGCTGACGGTTTCCCATTGAAGGGGATCCCGTGGACAGGGGAGGGCCCGGACATACTGTACCCTCTGGTGGAAAGGAAGAGGAAGGGGAAGGACCTCATCAGAGTTCCCCAACCGGGCCCAAGGTTACATGGAAGCCAGAACAAAGCTGGCCGAATTTGTGTACCCAGGAAGACCGGATCCCACGGCTCACCCTGAATCACAGAAGATGGAGACCGGGGGAGAGTACTCAATGGCGACCAAGAGAGATGTTGCATCCCTTCTCGACTTAATTAGGAGTATGTATCAGGATCTTCTATCCAATCAGACAGGAATTCACGTTTCTCACCTGATTCATCCTGACTACTTGACGAGGATTCCTTATTTCATCCTATCTTCTTCTTTTTAGAGGGCTTTTTCTTTTTGAAGAGGTACGACCTGTCTCGAAGGGAAGCCACTATGTCTAATGAGGAAAACAGGTGGACTAGTGGCCCCTTACCCGAGACAGCCAATCAGGGGAAAAGCCTGTGTTGGCAGAAAAACCCCTGATAGGATTTGGTGTGATAGAGGTACAATTTGGAGTCCCAGGTAAAATAAGAGATCCGGAGGTGAGAGAAAGAAAGTCCTGGGGATTCTAAGGCAGGGAGAGTTCCGACTTAGTGCAGGATGAGAAGCCAGGAGAGCACAGAGGCAACAGGGAACCAGTAGCCACAAGGGAGAGACAAGCGCAGAGAGCTTGGAGCCCCTCGGGAAGCCAAAAGGAAACCCTGAGAAGAGAGAGCAGCTGAGAGCCTGGGGAAACCCAGAGAGCTGGTCGAGAGCTGGGAGGAACTGGCAGAGCCAAGTAGAGCAAGCTACACGCGAGAGCAGAGTAGCCGGCGGCCGAGGTGAAGGTGTGACAGCAAGCGGAGGAAAGGAGCACAGGAAAGCTTTCTAGAAGCGCGGGGCACCAAAACTAGCGCGTAACCCATAAGAAACCAAGTGGGTTGCAACGCGCCGAACCAGAGGAGACAGAAAGCATTTATCTGATGTGGCAGCCATGATGAAAATCGCTAAACCGCTACTGTGTGTTCGGGAAGGAACATAACGTGCAGTTGAATAGCGGTCCTTCCATTGAACCCAAAGTCGCCACGGCTTGCCGTGCATGACAGTATGCCTCCTAGGCCTGCCGGTGCCCAGCTTGCCTGGATGAAACAGGTGAAATCTTTGCAACAGTCGAGGTTCATGCACATAGGAGCTGGGTTCCCACGAGTTTTCCAAGAGTGGGTAGCTGTAGAGAATTGAATGCTGTCTCGCGGCGGTCGCGCGTGCTCTCTTGTTATACTTGGAATGAGAGTCGCGTGACCGCAGCGGACAGTTGGTGGTTTGAAACGAAGTTGAGCCCTGCAGCTATTAGGGCACCGGCGAGCTCCGTTAAATAAAGGACTTACCGGCTTTCGGAGTGTGGCCTCCATTCTTTCAAGTGGCGACGAGGAGGGCACACGGAGCTCGCCGCGGAGCATGGCGACGTCTCCCTCAGGACCGCAACGCAGAACGCGTCGTCCGCGGCACGGAGAGCAGGCCCTGCGACAGGCAGAGCGGCCTGCGAAGAGGTGGGGGCCTGCAGAGGCACTGTCTCTGCGGCACCTCGGAGCGTGGCGCTGCAGGGGGGCGGTCTCCCCGCCTCTACTCCGAGCGAGCAGCCACATAAGGAAAAGCTGCTCCTCTTGGAGGGTGCCGCCCACTCTCCCTCTCGTTGGACAAGAAGGTGTTGAGCAGGGAGAGGGGGGCTAGGGCACAGCCAGGGGGGAGGCACATCTGAGAGTAAGCTCAGGGCCAACAAGAGGCCATCATAAGAAGGGAGTGTGCCTTAGGATATTGAAGTCACTGCAGAGGGGACGGTGCTTCACACAAGGCTGTGTTGCAGGAACATACATATAGACAGTGAACCTGCACCATCTACACTGAAGAGTTGCTTAAGAGCATTTAAGCACAGAAGGACTGACAAATACTAAGAAGATAAGGGGAAGAACAGTGAATAGGATTGGAGATATAAGCCAGTGCATTAGCGCATTTGGTGATATTTGGTGTAAATAGGACACCAGACACAAAAAGATGGCTGCAGCTAGTATGTCACCCCCGCCACCGTTCCTGTCAGAACCTGGCGCTCCACCTATAAGGTGGGACAGGTGGAAGAAGTTGTTTGACACGTACCTGATTGCAATTGGAGGGGACAAGTTCGCAGCGGCGAGAAAAGAGGCGATCCTGCTGCACAATTTGGGAACTGAAGGTAGAAGTGTCTATGATGGATTACCTGATCTTCCACAGCAAGGCCAAGGGGAGGTGGACCAATATTCCATGGCGGGAAGGAAGTTTGAAGTTCATTTTGAAGCCAAGAAAAACATAACATTTGAGAGACACAAGTTCTTCCAAAGGATACAAGACCCACAGGAGCCGGTGGAAAATGTTATTGCGGCGTTGAGGTCTCTTAGTCATACGTGTGAATTTGGGCTACTCACTGACTCTCTCATAAGGGACCAATTGGTTCGTTGCACGAATAATATAAAAATACAAGAGAGGCTATTATCTAAAGATGCATCACTGGAGTCGGCCATAGACATGGCATGAAGTATGGAACAGACCCATAAATATATGACCACTATGAAGGGAGACAAGTCGGAAGGAGAAGTGGCTGCGGTGAAGGGATTTCGTAAGGGAGTCCCCAACAAGGAAATCAAGTGCTACAAATGTGGGAGTAACCATTATATTTCCACAAGCATGTTTTGTCCAGCCAGAAATATCTTGTGTCTGAAATGCAAGAAGAAAGGTCATTTTGCGAGAGTTTGCCGTGAATCAGGGACAGTGCAGAGCATTGAAGCAGGTGGAAGAGTGCCTGAACAAGGAGAAGATCTGGAAATGGGAAGGAGCAACCAGACGAAGCATGTGCTGGAAGTAACAGAGGTCTCAAGCAAGGGAGGTGCGCCTACAGATGTATTCATGGTCAATGGAAGAGTGGTGACAATGAAGGTGGACAGTTGCTCACCATGGACATTGATGTCAAAAGCGACATTTCTGAGTTGTATGCAAGGAGACGTGAGACAATTGAAGAAGCACAACATAGAACCCTATGCGTATGGAAACGTGAGAATTGAAATTGTAGGGATGTTCCAGGCTTCCATTAAATATAAAGGGAGGAGCTGTGAATCAGAGGTGTATGTTATCCAAGAAGGTTCTTCACTCCTAGGATGGGGTGAACAGTGGAAGTTGGGAATTAGAATACAGGCGAACGCGGAGAGACCAGTTGATGTAGCTGAACTGAAGGACAGATGGGAAAAGGATTATCCCATGGTGTTTCGTGAGGAACTAGGGATGTTGAAAGGATTTGAACACGAGATTCAGCTCAAGGCAGGGGCCAGTCCGAAAGTGCACAGGGTGAGGCCGGTACCTCATGGGTTAAGTGAGAAACTCAAAGCAGAAGTGGAGTCGTTACTCCAAAGGGGAGTAATAAAGAAGAGTGAAAGCTCAGAATGGCTATCGCCGGTAGTAGTAGCGGCTAAGGCCAATGGAGATATTAGACTATGTGTGGATCTGCGAGATCTGAACAGGAACATCTTAGTGGATAGACATCCTCTACCGATAATAGGTGACAAGCTATCAGTACTGAACAATGCCAAAGTGTTTTCTGTCATTGACCTTTCTCAAGCATACCATCAGATTCCGCTGAAGGAGGATTGTCAACACTTGACGGCATTTATCACAGTGTTTGGTTCATTCAAATACTGTAGGATGCCATTTGGGCTTGCCTCGGCGGCAGCCGTATTCCAAAGGGTCATGGAGACGGTGTTGAGTGGAGTAAAGAACATTATTGTGTTCCAGGACGATGTGCTGATCTATGCTAGTTCTACTGAAGAACATGATGAGGTGTTGAAACAGGTGTTGAACAGATTGAGTGAGGCAGGGTTGACAGTGAAGAGGAGCTGTAAGATTGCGGTACACAGGGTGGAGTATCTGGGACATGAGATTGATGAGCAAGAGGTGAGGCATAAGAAGAATTTGGTGGAAGCAGTGAAATGTGCACCTGTGCCAAAAGATAAAGAGCAGGTGAAATCATTTTTAGGTTTGGCCGAATATTGTCATAGGGTTGTAAAGGATTTTGCCAAAGGGTCAATTCCCCTCAGAATGTTACTCAAGAAGGGAGTGAAATTTGAATGGTCCGCTGAATGTGATGTGGCTTTTGAGTGTATTAAGCAAGCAGTGGGTGAGGCACCATCCATAGGTAGATTTGACCCTAAGGACAAGATTGTTTTGGTAGTAGATGCGAGCATGTTGGGACTGGGTGCGACATTGGTGCAGTGCGACAGAGACAATACTGAGAGAGTTATAGCATTTGCGTCTAGGACGCTGAGAGGGGCAGAGAGCAAATATTCAATTATTGAAAGAGAAACGTTGGCCATGGTCTGGGCGGTAAATCATTTTAAGTATTTCTTGTGGGGGAGGAGAATTATTGTCAGGTCGGACCACAAGCCCATGGTTCAGATGTTTGAGAGGGGAAGATGGGCCATGGGTTCTCCAAGAATAAGCAGGTGGGGTTTGGGACTCCAAAACTTTAACTTGGATGTGAGCTATTTGCCAGGGAAGCGAAATGTTGTGGCAGACTGCCTACCCAGACTGCCACTCAGGGGTGAACCTATGGAAGATAGAGAGATGGAGGAGGAGTCAGTAGTAGCAGAATTACAAGGTGCAGTTGATAAGGAAGAATGGGCACAAGAAGAAAATTCTGATGAGGATCTCAAGCTATTCAAATGTTGGACAGTGAGGGGGTGGCCAGCAAAAAAGGACTTGGATTGTAAATTCAATACTTGGTGGGAAGTGAAAAATGAGTTGAACCTATGTGATGATAGGTTAAGGAGAGGGAGGTGCATTGTTCCTCCTCCTTCCCTTAGGTCGGTACTGGTTGAGCTGGCTCATCAGGGGCATCCTGGAGAAGCGGCTATGAAGAGGAAATTGAGGCAGAATTATTGGTGGCCGGGAATTGGTAGGAGTGCGGAAAGGTATGTCAAGGATTGCATGATTTGCCAAACAAGTGACAAATGCAGAGTGGTGAGGGAAGCTCTGTTGATTCCCAATGTGATACCAGACCAGCCGTGGAGCAAGTTAGCGGTGGACATAATGGGTCCTGTAGCGGGTCTGGGAGAAGGCTTGACGTTTGTGTTTGTTGTGGTGGATTTTCATTCCAAATGGTTTGAGTGGGAAGCTGTAAAGCAAGTCACGGCAAAGGAGTTGATTGGTTTCTTGGAAAAGGTTTTTCTTAAGGAAGGAGTACCTGTTGAAATCGTGTCTGATAATGGGGTGCAATTTGTGTCTGGGGCAATGAAAAAGTTTCTTGCGGGATACAGTATAAAACACACAAGAACTGCCTTGTATAATCCTAAAACTAATGGACTTGTTGAAAGAGTAAACAGGTACATAAAAGGGGGCCTGCAGATGGCCATGAAATCGAGACAACCATGGAGGGAATTATTAAGGATGCTGACATGGAATTATGTCACTACGCCACATTCTGTGACAGGTGTATCTCCATTTGTTTCGATGAAAGGAAGGGAACCTGGGACAAGGCTTTGTCCAGGATGGCTGGGAATGGCCAAAGTGGTTAATGTTGATCGGGATCACATTATGAAACTCATTACATTGAGTCAGGAAAGAAATAAGGAACTGTTTGATGACAGGATGAGAGTGAAGGAACAAGAATGGAAGGTTGGGGAAAAAGTATATGAAAAAATCCCAGACTAGTGAACAAATGTGTGGAAAGTAGATTCCTGGGACCGAAGAAGATATGTGCAGTAAAAAGTAATGTGGTCATTTTGGAGGGAGGTGAGGTTTGGTCGAAAGGAAGGTTGGCGAGAGTGGGTGATGGGGAAGAGAGTAAATTTGATGAACAGTTGAGAGCTGTGGAGGAGGATAATCATAAATTGAATGAGGAGATGAAAGGAAGGGTGCCTGATGAGAACAAGAAGAATAAAGGTGGGAGAGTCAAAGAAGATTCTTCACATAGGGCTAGATCTAAGCCGGGGTGAATGAGGGATTATGAAACTTGATACTGATATGTTGCTCATGTCATGTGTAGGCTGCGCACTACTGTTTAACTTTCTATTCTTTCCAGTTCAGGCAAATTCTCTGATATTACTGATTTGTCGCTTTGGTTAAGTTTTTTCGTTACTGTTATGAGCATTATAAAGTAAATTATTTGCTCTGTTTGAGGGGGAAGATGTGTAGAGAATTGTATGCTGTCTCGCGGCGGTCGCGCGTGCTCTCTTGTTATACTTGGAATGAGAGTCGCGTGACCGCAGCGGACAGTTGGTGGTTTGAAACAAAGTTGAGCCCTGCAGCTATTAGGGCACCGGCGAGCTCCGTTAAATAAAGGACTTACCGGCTTTCGGAGTGTGGCCTCCATTCTTTCAGTAGCCTTTCCACTGCACCAGATACCCCAGTCTGCCTCTCCGATATCTTGAGTCCCAGATTCGAAACACTTTGTATTCTTTGGGTTGAGAGAGGGTCGGAAGTTTATGTCTCGTTGGCTGGCGACTGAATGGATCAGGTACCCATGAGCGCAAAAGTGAGGCATGAAACACTGGGTGTAGGCGACAGAGAGTCTTAGGTAGCTTGAGTCTGAAGGCTACAGGATTGACCTTAGCTGAAATCTCATATGGTCCTATGTAGCGAGGTGACAACTTGGATGGATGAACCCATCTCGGTAGGAATTTGGTAGACAACCAGTCTTTGGAACCTGCTTCCCAATCCGGCACCTCTCTTCAGTGAAGGTCGGCTTGGAGTTTGTTCCTCTTCTTACCTAGAAGTGTATTGGGTACCTTGGTCGGATATGATGCATTCCGGCAGACCGTGCAGACAGAATATTTCTTTGCAAAACACCATGGCCATCTCTGAAGCCGTTGGTAAACTTGGGAGAGGTGTGAAGTGTGCCATTTTAGAAAAAGAATCGACTGTTACCATGATAACTGTACATCCCTGGGAGAGAGGAAGATCGACCATAAAATCCGTTAAGACCTGACTCCATGGCCTTGAAGGTACTGGACTCTGTTCCTGTATTCCTATGGGTCTTTGTGTGCTGTATTTACTCTGAGCACACAGCGAACAAGCTTTTGTGTAATCCTTGACATCAGATCGAAGTGCTGGCCACCAGAAATTTAGTTGGATAAGTTTGGTTGTGTTGCAGAACCCTCTGTGACCGGCCACCCAACCATCATGACACCAGGAGAGAACCTACTGGTGCAATGATTCCTTGGGAACAGTCGGTTGTTAACAAAGATCAAGCCTTCTCTTCTTTCGACATTGAATCTCTTGGTCTTGTCGAGTTCTGGAGGTGTCGTCACAGAGGCTTCCTTGACTTCTTGGAGGAAAGATGTCACCAGAATTACAAATCTGTTTCTTCGGAACAGATATTCCTGCAGGGTTTCTGAGGAGGAATCGGTGTTATATTGTCTTGACAAGGCATCCGCGAGGATGTTTTGGCTTCCTGGAATGTATGAGATGGTAGAGGCATATTGGGCAAAGAAATGCACCCACCTAACTTGGCATTCCATCTGTTGCAGGACTTTAAGGTTCCTGTGATCGGTGCAGATTATGAATGGATGTGAACTTCCTTGTAGTAGATGGCTCCATTCCTCACGGGCTAGCTTAATTGCCAAGAGTTCCCTCTCAATGACCGAGTCCTTAGTTTGACTTTGGGTTAAGGTCTTGGATAAATAGGCCACTATAGTAGAGAAGCAGCAGAAATGTTGGACGCTCCATTCAGGAGCTGCAAGCCACGATTAGGACCTTGCCCCCAGGCAAACCTCCTGGAGCAGATGGTCTACCGAGCCAATTCTATAAGGAGTTTGCAGATAAATTGGTACTGACGCTCCTTGAAATGTTGAATGAGGCGCATGAGGTGGGCGTACTCCCCATGAGCTTAAGAGAATCTGTCATACTTGTACCCAAACCAAATAAATCACAAATGGAATGCGGCTCCTACAGACCCCTATCGATGGTAAATCCGGATAGTAAAATACTCAGTGCTATACTGGCAAACAGACTTAGAGGTGTGATTGGAAGTTTAATACACCCAGACCAGAAGAGATACCTCCTGATGCATGCAACGCTTAAATCATATAATTGATCGACCTGAATCCATGGAAGAGCATTATGCGGGGCACCATTGAACGCTGTCCAATGGTTTGACTCCGTCAAATGGGAGTGGATGTATGCCACCCTCCAACGGTTTGGCATTGGGCAAGGTTACCTGCAGTGGGTTAAATTGGTCTTCACTGCACCCAGAGCCAGAGTAAGAATGGGTCGCTGCATTTCTGGTGGATGGGAGCTTGAAAAAAGCACCAGGCAGGAATGCCTGTTTTCCCCAATGCTTTTTATTCTTACAATGGAAACAATTGCAGCGTTCGTCAAGGAAGGATACGTGGATGCAGGCATATACATAGATGGGGATGTTGCATGTGATCTCCATGTATGCAGACAATATGCTGCTCTACGTAGAGTGGCCAGAGATCAATTTACAATATGTATTAGACGTTCTGGATTGTTTTGCCGAACTCTCAGGCATCACTATCAGCCGAGAGAAATCGTGCCTGTTGCCACTGGCAGGTTTAAGGAAGAGGGGAAAGGAGCAACTCCCTGCCCTGGTACTTAAGTGATCCATTGACACCTTTAGATATTTAGGTGTTGACATACATCATGATGTCAGGGCTGAGCATGACCGCAACACGCAAGGCGCCCTGGACAAAGTGACAAAATCCATGAGCTTTTGGAGCCTGCTGCCTCTATCGTTGATGGGTAGGGCAGCGTTCTTGAAAATGGTGGTTCTCCCACAGCTATTATACTACTAAGTAAACATACCCTATTATATACTTTAGCATTTCTTACGTAATTTGGACACTATAATTAAGGTGGAAGGGGAGCAGACACAGGATTGCCTTAAACACACTCGAGAGAACCTACGAAGCGGCAGAGATCAGGATACCCCAGTTTGAATTATATTTTCCAGCCGGACAGCTACAGTTCGCAGCCGGCTGGCTGGCAGACAAACCTACACTGGACACAGCACTCCTACAGCCTACTGTGGGGCGCTATTACTTGAAAGAGATTTCATGGGTGCACAGATCACATCTTGGAAAGCCCCTGCTCCTTCTGGTTTTAGGTAAACAACTGTGATGCAGGGCTTGGAAAGACCCCTTTTCCCCTCAGATGCCTCTAGCGGCCATAATAGCCGGGAATCAGCAATTTGTATTGGGAATCTGCAGACATTGGGAAAGTGGTGGTGTTTTCACTGTAGGCGACCTGCTCCAAGATGGGAAATTGGAAGACTTTAAGATTTTAGAAGTGCAGACTGGCATATGCAAAGGGAAATTCCTATTTTATCTAAACTTGACACGCACAATTGAACGGAGATGGCTAGACCTCCGGGTGGGCCTCGAATGTCACACTAAGGTAGAAAAAAATATATGATAAGACGGAAGGAGGACACGAGGTGTCAAGACTTTACAAGTTATTTCTGGCTGGCCTGTGTGTGCCGGCCGTGAGGGTGCAGACCAAGTGGGAATCGGACCTATATAGGCCTTTCACAGATGCTGAATGGGCACAAGTAATGCTATATCCGAAACAGGTCTCTAGAAACACCAGATTGAAACTCGCACAACTGTACATAACCCATAGAGCATATTTGACAACCCACAAGATCATCCAGTTCAAAGGGGCAGATAGACAATGTTGTCCCAGATGCCGGGAAGGAAACCCGGCATGTTGCACATGTTCTCGTCTTGTCGGACAATACAGAGGTACTGGGCAGAGATTGTTACCCTTACTGCAACTCAGTCCTGCGCAATTTGCACCGGATCGCGAGTTGCTGCGGGGAGGGTTAAATCCCCATTCCCACTGGGTTCATTGGACCCAATGTGGGTTTCATGGTGCTATTAGCGCCTCGCTAATGGTGCCAAAAATGGCCGGAAAGGGAAGATTTTTACCTCAAGCAAAAAGCTTGAGGTAAAACTCCCACTTTCTGCCCAACTTGAGATTGGGCAGAGCAGCAAATGTGGCGTTAATAGCGTTACCGCCGCATTTTACCGCTCCACCCAACTCCTGATGAGGGCCAAAGTGGCCAGGGGTGGGGTAAATTTGGACATTGGGTCTCCAGAAGCATGTTTAATGGGTGTGTTTCCACAGCAGCGCAAAACATATTGGTAAAATTAAGGAGCTCGCCCCTGCATGCTGGCCAAATGCAGAATCACGATGGCCTGGAAGTCTGTGGATGGCCACAAGGTCGAAGCATGGTGGAAGGACTTACATAGGTGGGCAATAGCCGAGTCTGTTGTCTGTCCTAGGGCAATATATCGAGTGCTTAGGGAAACAAGCGATGACATCACAGCTTCAAATGGGCTAACACATACATTGTTTGCGCATCTGGCTGATGCACCAGAGGAGCACAGGCCGACCCAAAATAAAAACGGTTGTGCTGTAACACAGAAGCTAGAGGACAACACAAAGGGACATACATGAGGACAATGGCAAAGTTTACAAGTTAGGGGGCGAGGGATGGGTTACATATAAACAGGAGGTTAATATTCTCGTTTAATTATGTCACAGATGCTCTTGAATACTTCTATGCATAAGATGTAATGTATTAAAAAGACACAACAAAATAAAAAAATAGGTATCAAAACAAGCGAGAACTAGAGTTGGTAAAATCAAGGAACCTTTGTGATAACTCATTACTGTTCCAAACTCAGCCTAAGTGCACTTTAATTGATCACAATTTAGGCAAGAGGATTCTAGTAACACGCCCGTTTGAATGTGATTTCTTTGAATAGTGTTACTGTACAGTGGTCAAATAACTGCTGAGCATATGTTTGAGAACAATGTAAAGTGTCCTTTTTGCACTAGATGTTTGGAGTCAATGTTGCACTTTTTTAATCTGTCCGACATATGAACGGTACAGGAAAAGGATACGAAAACCAACACTGCAAGAAGAAGGATGTGCTCTCTTGTTTTGCTTGGGACACACACACTGAAAGCAACACTTGCATTTAGTATAGTATTAAGTATTAGATACATTGGAATGAAGGGCTTGATTAAAGCCCTATTTAAATACATTTATACCTAGTACATTTCTCATAAAATAGTTATAGCTGGAGGTTTTATGCTTTGCTGTATCTAAATATTGTATTTTTTGGGTGTATTGTTCAGACTGGAAATGCTTTTATTGATGTCTTTTTTAAATTATGAATGATGCTATTTCATGTGTTCCTGATTTCGTGGGCGCTTTGGTTCTCCCGAAATGAAGATTTTTCTGACTGACTGATTGGTCAGTGGAAGCAGGCGGTCATGAGCTATCTAAACACAGCCCAAATCGTCTAATCAAAATGTAGCCCACATTCTGCTGCCGTGTAAACTGCAGGCCCCGTCTACCACATGACTCTTCTCAGAGGGAGTTCTCTGCATGGCAGATGCATTTTCTGTCTAGGGGATTTTTTAGAAATGTTTGCAAATGTGTATTTTTAAATGCATTCTTTATTTTAAAAGTACAAAAGTGCATTCAGATGCGAAGGGAAAAAATCATCTATTCAACATGACAATATTTGATTAACAAGGGAGGTTCTATGCTGTATGTACATGACAAAGACTGAAATAAAGAGGACATTTAATAACTGCATCAATTCATTTCAATTTGAGGGGTGACTGGTCAGGGATAATTGCAATGTGCTTAATCAAGTTAAGCCATGAAGCATCTTAACAGTCCTTTGTTCTCGCCTTGCAAGGGGTAGCAATGCGTGCCTAAACAAATATAACACGTCAAGGAAGATGAAGAAAAGAGTCATATTATCCCACTTAGGCTTGTTGCATCATCGCCTCAGTGACTAGATGCTCCATGATACCGCTCCACTGGCTCTTCACCATGCTGTCCATCCAGTGAGCCAAGAAATAGGCCCACACATTAGGCTCAGGCCGGTTACCTCCATGCATTACCCTCCTCTTAATGTAAAAGTTCCCCTACTTTCGCCTATTTAATTAGTTCACTGTGCCAATAGTTCATGAGTAGTATGTAGGGCCACAGACAACAATTTGCCAGCTGCCATTTATATAATACCATACTCAAAGATACTAATTTCTGAGTTATCTTCAGCACTCTCTTTTTACTAGAGAGAATCCCCAGGACTCAGGCGTTAGTCATATAGTCAGGAGCAGCCACTTATCTCCTACAGATACTCTGAGACCTAACTCCATTGCGCCATCACCTCTGAACATAAACGCACAAGATGCAAGGATCTGGATTCCTGACCTAAGTGACAGCCATGGGGATAATGGCTCAATGTGTGGTTCGTGAAGGAGCCCCTACACAAAATACAGAATATATTCATTTTAACCTGGAATTAGATGGCAGCACTGGCTTAGTGAATGTGCATGCCGTAGCCCATTCCCCTTCTTTGATTTTGTCTCCTACTCCCCTACATCTCTCTCTTCCAAAAATGTATTCCTGCATCCCAAGAGACATCAATAACCTCTAGTAATTTATCATTCTCTTCCGGCCTCACCTCAGAAGAACTGCACCCACTTTGTACAGTGCGCTCTAACTCGCTCTCTTCTTTCAAGGGTATTGAGAACCTTAAATACTTCGAAATTTACCAGAATTAGATTCTCAGTGTGATATGAGATCCTAAGATGAAGCCTCCTTTATACCTATGCTATACCTTAGATACTGTGTTGATCGACCTGGGGTAGCTGTCACCCATCCCTGCTGCTCCCTGAAGCAGGCTTTCCACCAGCTTACCCATGCGCATCCTAACTATCAACTCTAACTCCACAGTCCATTACCTTGCATTAGACCAATGAACAGTATATTGGACTTGTGATTCAAAGTAATATATTTCATAGTTTTGCAACTCCTCTCACCCCTTCTCGTACGGAAGTTTCAGAGTAGCAAGTGTTATCTGTGGGAACTTGCCCACTGTGAGGGGTCAGCAATGAGAGGTACGTTTCTCAACAGTAGCCATATTTATTAAAAGAGAATGGTGTGGAAAAGGCCTATCTTGCCCTAACCAAAAGGAAATGTCCCTAGCTATAAAACGAAAGAAAGTTGACCTTGTGTCCAAAATACACTTGACCCTCACGCTAACATACACAATCAAAAGGTACAGTATAATTCCTGTTGTCACTTCAACTAAGTTGTGCAGAACCATAGATATATACAATTTCAGCAAAACAATCCTTGTCTCCAGGGTTTAACTTCCCTTCTCCTGAACTGTTTCAGGAAAAGGCATCTGAAATACTCTGGTTCACCAAAGTTCATATTAAAGGTGATGGAAATGTCTCTTTACTGGTAATTCCCCTTAAGATGACAAGGGTAACATTCTCTTTTACAATACAGGTTGAAATGGATTGGAAGACAGTATTTTATAGTCTTTATGAGTGTAACGCAAAATGTTCAATTTCAACAAAGGCTTGATATACTAAAGTTCCTTCAAAAGTGTCTGGTATTTAGCAGGAAATAGTATTTTATCATTTTTCAGGATGACAAAGCAAAATGTTACCTCAACAGAAAACTTGATGTAAGAAAGTTTCTTTTGAATAGAACATTGGATTTCCCGGTGTACTCCCCTGCCAGGAACTCCTTTACTGAAATATTCAACTTCCACAGAAAGAAAACGTAATAGAACAAAAACTCTTTCCCAACACAACACTGAATTTCTGGGTATACTCCCTTGCCAGGAATATACTCTTTTTGCCTCACAAAGATCCTCCGGTGTACTCTCCTGCCTGGTATCTTTTCATAAAGAAGGCTAAACTGAAAAACTCTGGATATCCTGGTTTACTCCCCTGCTAGGAATATCCTCCGTTTGACTCACACAGATCCCCTGGTGTACTCGCCTGCCATGTATCTCTTTCAAAAAGGTTTCACTACATGGTGTGCTTATCAAGTCTTTCTCTCAAATGTTCTCA
The DNA here is from genome assembly GCF_040938575.1 of Ambystoma mexicanum. NCBI lineage: Eukaryota > Metazoa > Chordata > Amphibia > Caudata > Ambystomatidae > Ambystoma > Ambystoma mexicanum. The sequence continues at coordinate 699,579,362 of NC_090934.1, read as the reverse complement.
CAATTGTGCCTCTTCATTGGTACAACCGTGTTGACTTCAGTTAACACCTGCACCAATTTCCCCCATATTGACATCCGCTATATGAGTTTTTGTTCAAGCTCCTTCTGTCAACCTCTTTTACAGTCTCAGGAGGCTAGCTCAGGGGCAACGTGCTCGCCTTGGAAGCAAGACGACATGGAGCAACACAGGTTCGCTCCCCAGGTCCGCGATCAGAAACCCCTGGGTATTAAGCACTTTATAAATAACCTATCAGATCATATCACAATGACCTTCATTATAAGTGAGCCGGTCTGGAAATAAAGGTGCTGGTAACGTTACCAGCACCTTTTCCGGACCAGTTCACTTCAAGTCTGCGAGGAGGGGTTGTGAACTACTGGCAGGCCAGACGTGCTGGTAGTTCTGGCTCCTACTGACAGATTTTTCACTGAAGCACCGGCACTGTTACTAACGGTGCTGCTGCTTCAGGGTTTCCATTCCCATGGAGACCTGTGGGACTCCACGGGAATGGAAACTTTTTTTTTTTTAAATATATTTTTATTATATTTTTTAAGGTCAAACAAACACACTACAACTGTTTCAAAACATAGAAAGCATCATATTCCAACACATTTTCAAACTCCCCAATTCCCCCATCCCCCTTTAAACTAGAGCCGGTTCTCACATATTGTTTACAGGAACATCATTGGGTGGCACACTACCTAGACAGCCATCAATGGGGTCCTCTGTTATGTTGTCACCCTGGTGAGGGTTTGCTAACGAGGCCACCAATTGCCGCCAGGCCAGCAAGGGCTCTGCTTTTTCTTCGCCCCCCCGGTGACCGCTTCAAACCAGACTACGGATTCAGCTTCTGCCCACCTCAAGAGGTCTGTCCACCATAACTCCACCCTAGGTCTGTGGGCCGCCTTCCAGCTCATGGCTATCCTACGTTTGGCCAAGACATGGGCCAGGTCCTTCATCTTGCTTATGTGTTTCGAATGCCGGGGTCTAGGGAATAGTCCAAGCATGCATGACCAGGCCGATTCCACATCCAACACCACCCCCCCGCCAGCCAGTCTCGTCTTGACCTCGTTCCAAAATCTATGCACCTCCGGGCAAGCCCAAAACATGTGTAGCAGTCCCGCGTTCACCTCCCCACACCTAGGGCATTGCTGCATAGCTGATCCCCCAAACTTTGCAATCTTCCCAGGGGTTAAATAAGCCCTGTGGGTAACATACAATTGAAGCTGTTGGAATCTCGCGTTACGGGACACCTTTTTATGGTACCTCTGGGCCCGTTCCCACTGCCCATCCGTCATGGGTCCTCCCACCTCCTCCTCCCAATCTTGTCTCAATTGGAGCAACTCCTTCCCTGCCCTTGCTCGCAGGAGCTCATATATCCTCGATATTTCGTGCCCGACCTCCGATACATCATACATAGTTTCTAGGGAGGCATCTGGATCTTCCGCGAGCACTGTCTCCGGCCATCTTTCTCTAGTCTTTTTCACCAGCCTAGTGTAGGTTATATATTGGCCACCATGTACTCCCGTCTCTTCCTGCAGCCGCTGAAAGTCCACCGCCTCCCCTTCCTGCCATATGTCCCCGAGGGTGGCTAGGCCTACCTGTTCCCAGTATCTGCGGACAGATTCAAGTAGTTGAGAGTCGCTCCCACACAGAGCCGCCAAAGGGGCCTGCTGGGAGTATGGTTCCGAGTCCCCCCCAATCTTCCATGTCCTGTGCCAGATCTCCCAGCCCAATCTCAGTAGCCGCCCCTTGCCCACCAGTTTATCTCTGCCCAACCACACTACTTCCATCAGAAAGTATGGGGCTGTATCTTCGCGCAGGAGCCTGGGTTCCGCCGAATCTTCAGTCGAGAGCCACCTGGCCACGTACTGCAGCTGCCCCGCCAGGTAGTAGAGTTCGAAGTTAGGCAGGCCTATCCCCCCCCTGTCACACGGGTTCTGGAGCTTCCACAGAGCCACCCTATTCCTAGAGCTGCCCCACACAAAACCCCTGCAGACGCTGTGAAGTTTCGCGAATAGGCTCCTTGGTATCAGAAACGGGACGTTTATAAAGAAGTGCAAGAGTCTAGGCAGGACCACCATCTTGAGCAAGGCCGCCCTCCCCATCATGGTCAGGGGCAATCTGGACCAGAATACCATACTGTTCTTAATCCCCTCTATCGCCTTTTCCGTGTTGTGCTTGTGTTCTGTCTCAATCTTGTGATAAATGTTTATTCCCAAATACCTAAATGTTGCGGGCTGCCATGGTATTGGCAGAATAGGCAGCCTCTGCACCGGGACATTCCTATATCTACCCAAAGGGAACAGGCTGGACTTTCCAGGGTTCACCGATATACCGGAGAGGATGGCGTACCGTTCTATCACCTCTAGGACGTACTGTAGGTTTTCTTCTGGGTAGCGCAAATAAAGGAGCATATCATCTGCATATAATGATATCAGATGCTCTCCACTGGCCGTGTTTATGCCCACCTCCCCATATTGTTGATGCAAGCATATTGCCAGCGGCTCCAATGCCAGTATATATAGCATAGGTGACCAGGGACATCCCTGTCTGGTCCCCCTGCTCAGTTGCCAAGAATCTGAGACCGTGGACCCTGTCTTGACCCTCGCCATCCGGGTGCTGTAAAACAACTGTACCCATCTGAGGTATCCGGGTCCCACTCCGTACCCCTTCAGGACCGCTTTCAGCCAGGGCCATCGTACCAAGTCGAAGGCCTTGACCGCGTCTAACGACACTATAGCCAGCTCGCCCGTGTCCTCCTCAGTTTGGTCTATGACATGGTGTAGCCTCCGGTGGTTATCGGTGATGTTTCTACCCGGAACATATCCCGTCTGATCTGGGTGTATCAGTTTCTTAATCACCCTCTTCAGTCTATTAGCCAGCACCGCTGTGAGTATTTTGCTGTCCTGGTTGAGCATGGACAACGGTCTGTAAGACCCACGCTCCACGTCCGGCTTGCCTGGTTTCAGGAGTGGGATGATTACAGCCTCACGGAGGGACAATGGGAGTTCTCCCTTCTCATAGGCCTCGTTGAAAGTGGCAAGCAGTGGCTGGAGCAGCTCTTGCTGGTATGTTTTGTAGAACTCGCTGGGCAGCCCATCCGAACCCGGCGCCTTACAAGTGGGCAAGTTCCGAATCACTACCTCCAGCTCATCCGAGGTGACGGGTGCGTCCAACTCAGAACGTTCTAGATCATCTAAGGTGGGCAGCTCAATGTCCCCCAATGTGTCTAGTATGTCTTGGCCCATATCCTCCCCCGTGTCCTCATACAAGTGCCTGTAAAACTTAAGGAATTCCTCATTTACCTCTTTCTGGGTGTTGCATATGCTACCTCCTTCGCCCTGAATCTCACTAATCAATGGGCGGGGGGTCTCACTCTTGTACAGCCAAGCCAGCAATTTGCCCGGCTTGTCGCCCCCTGCGTGTATCCTCTCCGTATATTTCCTGTAGCTGAGTCTACACAGTCTATCCCAGAGTGCACTGCAGGACAACTGTAGCTCCTCTACTTTGGTTCTGTTATCATGAGCGGTGCTCACGCAACGCGTGAGCTCCTCTAGCTCCCTTTCCGCCTCCCGGAGCTCCCTTTCGACCCCCCCCCCTGTAGCCCCTTAACTTGGGAGATAGCTACCCCACGCACCACCACCTTAAACGCTTCCCACATTGTGCCCACAGAGCTTACGCTTCCCGTGTTTGTATCAAAATATTCTTCAATGGCGTCCCTCAGGCCCTCCCGAAACCCCTCATCCTGCAGAGCCTCGGTCCTAAGTCTCTATGTAGGGATCTGCAGTCGTGGGGGCTGGGGTCTCCAGTCCACCACCAAGGGCGAGTGGTCCGACAGCACTCGGGCTTTGTATTCTGCTCCTTCTATTTCTCTCACTATCCCGGCTGTTACAAACATGTAGTCTAACCTTGTGTACAAATCATGTGGCGCTGCGTAGTGTGAGTACTGTCTATCCATGGGATGCAGCCTTCTCCACGCATCCTCTAGGCCTAGGTCTTTCAGTAGGGTACTCAGCGCTTTAGCCGCCGGTGCCGTTTTTCCTGCCCTGTCCTTGGACCTATCCATGCTGGGGTCTACGGTGCAGTTAAAATCCCCCCTAAAGCTACCGTACCCCCCGCCAGGGGGCCAAGTTTACCGTAGAGGGTCCTAAAGTAAGCCGCTGTATCGTTATTGGGGGCGTACAAATTTATGATGTGTACTTCTCTGTTTTCCAAGAGACCCGTTACCACCACCATTCTACCCTCCGGGTCCACCGTAGAATCAAGCACTCGAAACGGCACGTGGGGGGCCACCCAAGTGACAACCCCTCTGGCATACGCTGAGTATGCCGCCTCTATAACGGTGCCCTTCCATTTCCTCCCGACCACCTCCAGCCTTTCCCTAGTGAGGTGGGTCTCTTGCAGCAGGGCTATGTCTACGCGCATCCTCTTTAAATACATCATCACTTTGTTACGTTTAAGGTACCTGTTGAGGCCCCGTACATTCCAGGTCACAATTCTGAGATTACCCGATGCCATCCAGTCGGTCTATCTCCGTCCCATCCCTCCCCATGATGTTCCCCATGTAGGGTTGCTTCCTGGCTCTTTCCCTTCTGTTAACGAACCGTGCCCCCCTCCCACCTTCCCCAACCTCACACCACTGCACACAACTCCCCCACCTCTCCCCACCAACCCCCAACACTAGCCCAGCTCCATCCCTGGATCTCAGGCCTACCCACGTCTGGACCCGTCTCGTGACCAAGAACAAGGACCCCGCGGGGTGTCACCAATCTAACAGTGACCTAACTAAGTGTACTACTATCGGGTGCAGAGGTTTCTCCCCAGGAGCTCCCAGTCATCTATTTAGGAGAAGTGAATTCAACGGGACCCGCCGGCAGATGCCGTGACTTCCCCCACACAAGCACAGTATCAAACTATATTCTAGTCCCAATGTCATAGCTATGGCCTCACGGGTGCCTCTGCAGCGTGCTACTTATCTCCATCCGCTTCTGTCTGGGTATCCGATTCCTGTGGTCGACCTTGCATATCCAGCCATTCCATTGCGTCGCTCGGCGTCTCAAAGAAGAGGGATCTGTTCTTATGAATCACCTTTAACCTAGCGGGGTAAAGCAACATGTAGCGGTGGCCTGACTCTCTGAGCCTCCTCTTCACCGTTCCAAAGTTCATTCGACTCCGTTGTACAAGCAGCGTGTAATCCGGATACGCTGTTATATTCGCTGACCCCCTTTCTATCGTGCCCCCTTTCCGGAAAAATTCGAGAATCTTCTCACGGTCACGATAGTTCAAGATCTTTGCAATCAACAGCCACGGGGGGGCTCCTGGGGCCGGTCTCCTGGTCAGGGCCCTGTGCGCCCTTTCGACAGCGAACCCCTGGGTCAGCTCTCCGCCTGTAATCTCCTGCAAAAGCATGGTTTCAACGAAATCCGTGGGGTTCGATCCTTTCATCCCCTCCGGTACCCCCACTATGCGAATGTTGTTGCGCCTGGCGCGCCCCTCCGCCTGCTCTGCTCTGTCCTCCAAATTGCCCACTCGTTGCACGAGGGCATGAAGTTCCTTGGCGTGTGTATTGCACGCCTCCACGGTCGGGGCCAACTCCTTCTCCAGTTCCCCAGTGCGCTCCGCGATCGTTCGCACATCCTGGCGCAACAGGTTCACTTCTTCTCGGACCGCTCCTATCTTGAGGTTTAGGCCCTCTTGCAACTCTTTCATGGCCAGGCCCAGCTTCGTCTCCCAGTCCACCTTCAAGTCGGCAGTTGCTGCCAGCACCTCCTGGATAGTACCCGGTGGGTCCGTCGCTGCCGCAGGGGTTTCTTTGCTCTTGCCCCCTTCCGCGCCCGAGGGCGACCTAGCATAGGTCTCCATCGTAGGCTGTTTGATCCGGGGTCGCACCACCTTGGAAGACATCTTGTTGCGTCGATTGGGCCCCCGCGCCCAGCTGTATCCTCGCGGGGTTCGCTCGCCGGCCCCTTCACAGCGAGGTTTCGCTGAACCTGGATTCACTCTGCTAGCTCGCCACGACCCATGGCCTCTGCAGTGGGGGCTCGCCCTTATGTTCTTGCCTTCTGGTTGGGCTCGCCCACGTTCCGACCAACCTTGTCTTCCTCAGTTCGTCGGACCTTTTATGGCCCTTTGTCCACAGGCGGCCATCTTGGGTGCTCCCCTTCCTTTGCACGACCGCCACCTTCTTTGGGGTCTGGTTCCGTGAATATGCAGTCTCGCCGTTGGGGAGGGCACGCACCGTGTGCCCCCCACTTTCATATGCCTTTAGATGTACCGTGGGTTCGAAAGTCTGCCAAAAACCATCACTTTTTTCCAGGATCAGGATCGGATCATCGGGAGCTCCTCCAAGGAACGTCCTCTCACGTAGCCATCAAGCCACGCCCCGGGAATGGAAACTTACTGTTCCTCTGACGCCTGTGATATCCTGGTAGCACCGGATATCAGGCAGCAGAAACGACAAGGCAAGTCTGCCGGTAACCCGCTGGTAGCACCAGCGGGTTACCGGCTGAATCCTAATGAGGGCCAATGTCTCTTGGCTCTTGGCAATGCTTGTTCTAGGTTTCCCCCAACTGACATCTCTTATCTTGAGAATTGTACCATATTTGTTCTCTGGTTTGCTCTATAAATCTATTTGGTCGGTATTCATAACTTTGATTTAACTGGCCATTTCCCTGTCGGAATGCCACGGGGTCACCAGTACCAGAGGGCCAACTCACCAGTGTCTTCTGGAGTCTGTGACTCGTGGTTTGCTGTAGCGGCAGAGCCCTGCCTCGGGTGTGACATTTGCAGCTTGTCAAACCCCCTTTGAGGGCCTCTGCTGGCTTCTTTGTCCCTCGACAGTACAGTTGTTGCCTGTGGATTTGACAGCTTCGTGGACAACCTGTCTGTGGTTGTCGGTTCCTTTGCTACACTACCCTGAGGCCCTCTTGTCTCCTCTGGGTCTCCCTCCACCCCGTTACATCAGGTGGACCAGATGCAGTTCGGGAGCACCTCTACCCTTTAGCTGGGCTTGCTCCTGCACGTCTGCGCCTCTCCACGCTTAGCATCCTGTTCTGCGTGTTCTGCAGCCCATTCCCACTTCTCCTACACCTTCCTTCACCTCCGTGTGATTTTCGTATTTAAATGTCCTGCGAAATGGATTGAATGCATAACACCTAGACCGCACATCACTCTTATTATTGCTGTTGATCCTCACTGACTCCTTACTCCTCTTCCTTGTCCCATTACTAAAAGCTTTCTGGGAATTTGAGTACAAAGCACTTTCACAGTGATTCAAGTTCTTTAGTTGAACATTGTTGTCTACATAACAATCATCATGAGCACCAGATGTCAAATGAGTTTTAGGGAGGTTATACACATAGGAAGAATTAATAAAGTTCTGTTTAAGATGTTTAACACAAATAGGTTTCAAGTCCTTGCAATTAGAGGGTTCTGAATAATGACAGCAGGCTATTAGAAACTTTGGGTTTAGGGTCTCGTCTTCCCGGTGAAAGGGAGAATACTGCATCCCTCCTTTCGGAGCCATCACCTCCCCCTGACAGCCATCTCCTCCCATGTGATCCTGCCTTAGAATACCACCCCCAGGGTCAGGATCAGGTAGCAGATGCCGTCTCCTGGCCACATGGGAGGAGACTTTAGGCTGGGGGTCAGTGATGACTCTGCAGGATTCATCACACCACCCAAATCAATGTGTTTAATATACTCTTAAGGTTTTTCAATATTTTCTTAGGCAGTTGACGGACATAGGCTGTAATAAATTAAGCAGCTTGAGTAGAAGGATCATTTTGCTAATGGTGATTTATCCCATTAATGACAGTGGTACAGAATTCCAAAATCCCAGAAATGGTTGTACACCCTCTGCCTTCTTAAAAACCTTCTCCTTTAATATGGTGTCATCTGACTGTGCAACAGTTATCCCAAGATATTTAAAGGAAGATGAAGCCCACTTAATACCCAACTGAAGTTCCTCACGTTCACCTAGGTGCTCACCAGGAACATACAGGTCTTCTGTCAGTTATTCCATAGTCCAGAGGACAGTACATAGTGCTCCATTGCATTAAGCATTTTAGGAAATGTACGCTCTGGGTTTCCTACAATAGGAGGCCATCCATGTGCAGGGAGACGACCTGCATCTCTCTAGGAAGCATCACACCCTTTCCCCCAAATTCCATTTTCAAATTGTCTGGCACCAGGATGTACAGTAGTGGGAACATGAGCGCCCCAGCCAGAAGTCTCACTGTATCACTCACTCTTTCAAGTACAATCTATAGTTGTACAGCTATTAAATAGGAGCCTGAACAACCCTAAAACAACCAACCTAATCCTGGCCCATTTGAAAACACTAGCCCAGCAAATTAAACACCTTTATGGCATTGAGACTGTCAATGGCCAGTGTCTCCTCTTTGTCCTTTGATTCCTCTAACGCAGCAAAGATTCTTCGGAAAATTCATTACTACATTCAGTGCTGGCACAAAGTGTCATTGGTCAAGATGGACCAGTCTAGTAATGTTTTGTTGCATTCCTCTAGCCAAAACAATACCAAGTATCTTAATCTCCATATTAATCAGAGCCAGATGCCTTTTTTAGGTCACTTCTCTTTCATCTTTCACACTTTTTGGCAATACTATAATTATTGCCTGTTTCATGGTACTTGGCAACTGACTTGTACCTGCTGTTTCCGGCTATCCGCAACACTGAATCAGAATCAAGAAATTCCCATACACATAATAAAAAGTTGCGGGATTCATCATTCCCGGGGCCCTTAACACTTTTCAGGAGCCAGTTTTGCACCTCATTTCAACATACATAGGGACTCATTACACGGACGGCGGTAAGGGTTAACGGTCACCGTTAATGGCAACGGTGACCGTTAACCCTTACCGCCGTACTACGAGGTCCCTTAGCGGGTTGGTGCTTTAACGCCTGCTTTTTGCAGGCGTTAAAAACCAACCCGCTAAGGGACCTCGGAGCTAATTACGGCACCGCAAAATTGCGGTGCCGTAATTAGCGCCTTCCCCATTCCCATAGAGCCCTATGGGGCAGAAATGGGAATGGGGAAGGGCAATGGCAGAAGGGGGATTTACCGCCCCACCGACCTTGGAATGGGGCGGTAAATCCCCTTACCGCCAAGGCGGTGCCGGTAATTTACCGGCATGGTCCAGGGTGCTAATAGCACCCTGGATCACTGCCTTCCGTGTAATGAGGCCCATAGACTTTTCCTCAAGCAACTCCGGTTCTGCTTCACCAAGGCTCGACCTGCCCTAGTCAAGTATTTGTTAATTTATTAGTTCCACACCCAGCTCAGGGTCCAGTGTAGTATGCCTGCTGGCCCTAGAGACCCAAGCTACGCCTCACTGATGTCTTCAATGAGGCAAAAGCATGTCTGGGGTTGCTTGTGGTCTCAAGCAGAAGGGATGTGACCAAGCAATTTTGGCTGAACTGCCTCTTTTGGGGTGGGGCCAATCCTGATTTGCATATGTTTTTTCCCTTAGTACAATGGCTTGGCAGGCAAAGAACAAAGATCTGGAAGGTTGCCAATGCCAGAGGTTGACATGAATTCTGAACCTTCCAGCCTTTATCTCTTTTGTTTTTCTTATAGTAATGCAGGCATGCATTGCTGATCACGGCACCATCATATACCAAGTCACCACTCTCTTTCTGACTGCAGTAATATGCTTTATCCCCCCTCCCGACACCTCTAAGAAGCTATGTTAACATTCTGCTAGCTTTATATGCCTCCCTATGCAGTGCTCTAAATTAGGATTGGATAAGCAGGAGCTTCAAGCAGCTCTTGGGAATCCAGCAGTAACCGGTCACTAGGAGCTACCACTGCAGAACGAGGAGCTAGTATATAGCGTTGCACAAATCTAACTTCCACATAAAATGCAAACATATACATGCACACAATATTTAAGGCCCCATATGCTTTAAAAGTCATATGGATGTGTCCTAATGTTTATGTATCAATTGTCCCAAATGTACAGAGTTAAATTCACGTAGTTGTGCTTGTTCGGCATCAGTTGGCTTGGGGAGCCAAAAGTAACTCCAGGTAGCTGTTGGTTTGAAGATAACCAGGCTCTTCTAGGCTAGAAGCAGGAGCTAAATAGCTCCCAGCTCCCCTCATTTTGGATCCCTGCCTATGTAATTGTGTTAGATGAGAGTGGTACTCAAATTTGCTAAGTGATTCCATCATTTTCCCAGGTTGTTTGCTGAATTCAGTTAATTCACTCTCCCACCTGTCTTCCTATCCAAAGCCTCAAGCTTACCTTATAGTTATATAAGCCGATTTGCAGGTGTTCTCTTCATTCCTTTGGTCATTGAAATGCACTCAACTCCATACCAATTTCTTAAAGGCTTCCCGTGTGGGCACAGCTCTACCACCTTCCAGTGCATTGTGTTCCAGGAACACGTTCATCTTTTCCCTTAACTCCAGTCTGTATGCCCCTACATACAGCCAACCCACATTCATATGCCAGGAAGTAGTGTTACCTAGAGACCCCTCCTCTCAGACCAAATTTAATCGGCGAGTGATCTGAAAGGCTCCTGCCACAGTATTCCACCTCAATTACCCTGTCTGTCATCTTCACATGTGCCAGTATCATGTCAAGTCTGTTAAACATTCTATGGAGTGAGGAGTAAAAAGAGTATTCCCTCCAGTCAGGGTGTTGACCATGCCATATGTCATGTAGGCTGCATAGAGATATTACATCTCACAGCATCCTAGACCCTGGTGTTCGAGGGCAAACACTGGGTGCCTATCCACCAAATATTACGGGATCAAAGCAAAATCTGCCCAAATCACAGTTTTGCAGTGGCTATTGTGTGAACAGAGTTTCCATCTTGTTAAATAAAGCCCATCTGAATAATTAAAACCATAAGTATTTACAATGAATATCACCCTACTGTTCAGCAAGCTTTGGACCAAAATATAACTTCCTGTATCATCACTTTCTGTTTTCAACAACTCCAAGTGGAACACTAAGGGGGACCCAGATCAGTAATCACCTGGCCGCAGTGATGTAGTGAGCTGCGTACATCTGCCCCCTCAAGCTTTTGCATAATGTAGCGCACATCTCAGCCATGAAACGGAGTTCCTAGGTTCTCATACCAACTCTCCATGGACGACACCCACATCTTGTTCTCTTTTCCTGAACTCTCCTCTAATCTCTCTATCAAAATTTCAAACTGTCTCTCTGCCAATAAATATTAGATGGCTTTGCACTCTCTGATGTTAAACTCTACCAAAATAGAGGTGCTCTTCTTCCCTTCCAAATACTCTCTCTCATCCCTTCCTCAGTCTATCCAGTTCCTACCTGACACTCTCCCCTACTCTTCTTCAGCCAAAAACCTCAGTGTCGTCTATGACTCTTCTCACACCTTCTCTACTTTCATCTCCAAAACGGCAACGGTGGGTCACCTCAACCTCCTACATCCTCTTTGGTCTCCCCAACTACGCTTTCTGGCCTATCTACAAGATTGTTTACTTCGCTACCAGGTCTCTTTTTGAACTCCCTCACTTCACACCTACTTTCTCGTACAGTCACCAGATTGGATGGCTGACGATGCAAAACATTGCCAGATTTAAATTTCTTCTCCTGGTTCACAAATCTATCCATGATAAGGCACCACTTTATCTATCTTCTTCTAAACAACTCTACAAGCCTTCTCGTAATCTATGTTTTGCCTCCTCGACTACCCTCGTGGCACCTCACCTCCCTGTGCTTCCTCTCACTTTCTCTTTTCTTGCTCCACTTTCGTTACATTAATTCCACGTCCTCAGTCTGTATTGAGTTCCAAAACAACTTAGTCATCTCAAAAATGTCTTTCCTCCATAGAATTCGTCTGGCATCTTCGTATAGGATTGCAAAACCAGATTCACCAGTTTTAAGGAGACAGTTAAGTCAACTCAGGTTGGATCAACTTGCAAGATCATGTCGAGGAAATTAATTAAGCTACATGATAGTTTGATGTTTCTGCCAGCAACGACCTGTGCCCACCAATCATCTGCATCGTAAAGATGCGACTTAAATTTGCTCAGGTGGGTGGCCTGGAGCGCCAGCGATGAGGCAGCTCCTCTGATGGCCTCCGCTCGGATCCGCGGTTCAGCGTTAATTTTACCCGTTTCCAGCTAAGTTCGTTGGTCGTGATGGGGAGCTTTCACCTGCTGTGGTCCTGGGCAGTGGATGGCAGCGTTTTGAGGGCATAACGCCTTTGCTAACAGCGAAAACGCGACGGGGAGCGCAAAAGCCTGCTCCCGTAACACGACCTAAAATGGCCGCCGCATCCTCGCGACCCGCTCCAGGCTGGCGGCTAGCTGCCATCGTCTGCCCATGAGACGCGTATGAGGCTCATCCCGCCCAACACCCTGCACCGGAGCGTCTCCCCCCCCCCTGTGCCTGGTCCTCGACGGTGCGAGGCCTGCTGCTGGGGCCCCTGTGATCACCCGACTCGCTGGGATTGCCCTCTCTGCGGACCCTCCACCCTCGTCTTCCTGGGGCGCCCCTGCCCACTTTCTGCCTGCTGCCTCTCCCGGCTACCACCGGAGGCCCCCCCCGTGATCCCGGCTCGAGTGAGAGCCACACACGTCACCCGGCTGAGATTGGCGGCCCCTCAGCTCCACCTCAGCACCCTCTTCGATTCCTGGGGCGCCCCTGCCCATCTTCGGCCTGCTGCTCTCGGGGGTGGGGCCCTGCCTCCCCCGGCTACCATCGAAGGCCTACTTGTTGCAGCGTGGCCCCGGCTCGGGGGTCGGCCACGCACAGGTGAGGTGGGCTGCCCCTCAGCCCTGCCCCAGCAACCCCCCCCCGCCAGCCTTCACTCCAGAGGCCCTCCATCTCCAGCTACAGTGTGGCCCCGATTTGAGCAACACACACCGCCCTGGGACGACTTTGTCTCTTCTGGCCCCTCTGCTACCTGCTCTCTGCCCTCCCCCCCCCCGGGTTACCCTGAGGCCTACCAGAACACCCCCTCCGGGCACCTAATATCCCCGCCGGGATGGCCCTCAAGCTCCACCTACTGTCCCCCCCTTCTACTTCCTGGGGCACCCCTGCCCACGTCTGCTCACCACCGGCCGGAGGTGCCGACCGCCACCTTCCTAGGCGGACACCCAGCTCGCTGGACTGGCCAACTTTGAGGAACTGTTCTATTTCACGAGAAGCTGGAGTCTTAACCTGTCCGCTCCACCGCCTAGGATCCTCGGGCCTTGCCCACCCCGCACATCTATTTTGGCCGCCCCCCTCAACCCCTTGCAAAACGAGAACTCGGGAGTCACCCTCGGGGGACGTCCCCTCCCCGCAGAACGATGGCCAAAGCACTAAAGCCTCCTAAATCAGCCGACATCTCTGCCATGCTGCAGGCCTCTGGGAGGGGTGGGAAGGCGGACCCCCTCAAGCTCACCCCCCAGAAAACGTCTGAGGGCGGCGGAACGCTTGCAACTAAGGAGGATCTTCAGGCTTTCATGAGCGATATTAAATCTGAATTCAGAGCCTGCATGTCAGAACTCACCGCCAAATTGGAACAGACCGAACAAAGAGTCGCCGGCATCGAACTGAGGGTTGGCGAGGTCGAGGACCTGACCACGGACCACTCCGCCTCACTGACGGAAATTCAACGCACCGTCCAATCGCTGGTGGCAAGAACCGAAATCCTCGAACATAAGCAGGAGGACTTGGAGAACCGCTCCCGCTGCAACAACCTACGTCTTTGCGGGGTGCCCGCCTTGTTCTCTGATCGGGAGCTCCCGGAATACGTTAGCACCTTCTTCCAGGCCCTCCTGCCAGACCTGAACGAGACTCAACTGCTGCTGGATCGGACCCACAGACTGTGCCCTCGCCAAGGGGTCGATGCGGACTCCCCCCCGGACGTGATCACTAGGGTCCACTTCTACAGCACCAAGGAGGCCATAGCAGCAATTGGCCGCTCTAAGGACGAGCTCTCATTTCAGGGAATCCCGATACAGATCTTCCAGGACCTCTCCCCGCTGACTCTTCAAAAGCGCAGAATGCTCCGGCCTCTGTCACTCTTTCTTCGGGATCAGCAGATCTGTTATCAATGGCTCTTTCCTACGGCCCTACAGTTCTTGTACAAGGACACTCAGCGCACCATCAGCCACCTCGACGATGCGACGTCAATCCTCCGCCTGGACTCCCCAGAGACCTTAGACCTCTCCACTCCGGGCCGATCAAGCCCAGCCTCAGAAGCAACCTCCCCAAAACCGAAATGGACCCCATGGTCCAGCGTGCAGAGAAATCGCAAACCCAAATGACACGCCTTAACGCCTGCACTGGAACCATGACCCTGGAAGGACCCTAAGCTTCACATCTTGCCGCGGATCCGACGCGGTCCATAACCCCCTACAAGGCGGATGACACCACTTTACCCTTGGAGAGACTTTCAAACATGTTGGTGCTATCGAGTGACAGCCATGTTGCCTAGGGGACATGTCGATAGTTCTAAATCGACCTCCCTGGCCGCACCTTGGTCCTCCCGTTGGAGGTTGCTTTTGAATGTGTTTTCTCCCGTTGGAGACCAGTTGAACCAGTTTAAAAAACCCTCGACCACAGGAGACTCCAACTCAATCATGCTCTCACGTCCATGGCTGACCTAACTCCCCCACGACTCCCTTCCCCCAGCAAGAAGATCCCCCGGACCAACCCCCTCACTTGAAACTCAAGTTCACCTCCTTGAACGTCAGGGGCCTGAACTCCCCCCCAAAGAGGAAATCGATCCTACAGAGGATACAAGACAACGGGTCGTCGATCGCTTTTTTGCAAGAGACGCACCTGATCCCGGCAGACTTTTCTCGCCTGCGAAGCAGACTCTTCCAACTACAATTCCTCGCCTCTAACGGCACTAAGAAGGGGGGCACCGCTATTTTATTCGCAAAAGACCTGAAGCCTCAGATTCTTGACTCGTTACAGTGCCAGGAGGGTCGCTTTATTGCAGTCAAATGCTCCATCCATGGCCAGCTCTACACCCTCATCACGGTGTACGCCCCGAACGAATATCAGGAGAGCTTCTACCAGGATCTAGAGGTCTCTCTCCTCCCATTCATCGAGGGGCATGTCGTCATGGGAGGAGACTTTAACGGGTCTCCGGACCCTCTCAAGGACAGATCTCACCCCCCGTCTTCTAGAGATTTGAAGTTGGCCGCTGGCTTGCTCCACCTGTTTCGCACACTAAACATTGTGGACTCTTGGAGGGTTCTGTTCCCAAACGAACGGGACTTTACCTTCTATTCATATGTGCATCGTACCTTCTCCAGAATTGACCTAATCCTGACCTCCCCACAGATCCTTTCCTTCACTGATGATGTGATAATTGGCCCCCGGATCCTTTCGGACCATGCTCCAGTTACTCTGACCCTACGGTCTTATGACCCATTCCCCCCTCCGCGCCGCCGGTGGTGCCTCTATGACCCTATCCTGGGAGACATGGCAGTGAGGGACTCAATCGCCAACTCCATTAGGAACTTTTTCGTTGAAAACCGGGACGAGGACACTTCCCCGGCTAACACCTGGGACGCCATAAAGGCGGTCCTCAGAGGCGAGCTGATTGCCCAGGGAGCCGCATACCACAAAAGGAAGAGGGAGTCGCGCGACGCTTTGGAAGCAGCAGTCCGAGAGGCTGAGGCTACACATAAAAGGAAGGGCTGGGCCCCTAAATCCTACAGGATCCTGCAAATGGCCAGGAAACGGCTGGAAGCCCACTATGCTGAGGCTACAGCGAATCTGGTAACCAAGTCTAAGCAATGGTACTACGCTCACAACAACAAGGCCAACAAGCTCCTGGTTAGCAAACTGGCAAAGGCGAAGAGCAGAAATACTATCTTAGGCCTCCGTGATCCGCAGGGGGTGATCCACTACGCTGACCATGAGAAAATACGCTTGGCAACAGCCCACCACCTGGAAATAATGACGGCAGCCCCGAGAGATCCAATTAAACAGCACTCATACATCCAAGAGGCGACCCTACCACACCTGACCCAGACGGCCGGGGAAGACCTGGAAGCCCCGATTACAATTGAGGAGGTGGAGGCGGCCATTAAGAGCTTAAAACCCAGAGCCCCGGGCCCGGACGGATTTTCCAATCGCTTCTACAAAATCTTCTGGCCCCAACTCGCGGCCCCTCTGGCCCGCCTCTTCAACTCATTCGTGGCCACTGGCACCGTCACCCCAACGATGCAAGAATCTATTACAGTCCTTATCCCTAAGCCCGGGAAAGATTCTCACGATATCGGCTCATATAGACCCGTTGCGTTGCTAAATTTGGACGCCAACATATATAAAGTCTTGGCCAACCGTCTGGCACCTATCCTCCCTAATATCATAGACCCGGATCAAACAGGCTTTATAAACCACAGGTCGACGAAAGACAACATCCGCAGGGCCCTGGATCTCATTGAAATCACCACTCGGGATTCCCAACAGCTAGCCCTATTGGCATTGGACGCAACTAAAGCGTTCGACAAGGTGGACTGGTCTTATCTGCGCCTCACTCTGGGGGCCTTTGGCTTCGGTCCGACCTTTCAGAAGATGATCCTGGCGAACTACCAGTCCCCCAGGACGAGGCTGAGAGTCAATGGCCGCTTGTCGGACCCAATCTCCCTCACGTGTGGAACGAGGCAGGGATGTCCTCTATCCCCTCTGCTTTTCGCTTTGGCCATGCAGCCGCTGGCTCAACGAGTCCGGAAGAACCCCCGAATCAGTGGCCTATGCACCGGCTCTGCACAACATAAAGTGGCCCTCTATGCGGATGATGTTTTGCTTACCATCACAAACATTGAGAGATTCATGAGCGAGGCCTTAACTGAAATCCACAACTTTGGGATGGTCTCAGGATTCGTGATTAACTATCAAAAGTCAGTGGCGCTGGGAGTGGGCATGACGCCAGCTGAACGGGAGGCTCTGGTGAAGAGGGGTCCGTTTCAATGGAGCATCAAATCGATCCCCTACTTGGGGGTTCATATCCCCGCACGCCCAACGGAAGTTTACCGAGCTAACTTCCCGCCACTCTTCGAGGAACTAGAAAAGGATCTGACCCGCTGGCAACCCCAAGATATCTCCCTCCTAGGCAGGATCACGGCGGCAAAATGAACTTACTCCCGCGCTTCCTCTATGCCTGTGCCGCCCTCCCGATCACCATTCCGCTTCCCCCCTTGCAGCGGCTCCAAAGAAAGATGGTGGACTTTATCTGGAAGGGGAAGAAACCGCGCATCCCGTGGAGAACAATGATGGCCAGCACGAGATTGGGAGGCCTGGGGGTCCCCGACCTCCGCAAATACCATATGGCGGCACAGCTAGCCCACCTCCAGGCATAGGGACTTGCTACCGGTCGACCGAAATGGGTGGAGATCGAACAATCCTGCCTCTCTCTTCCCCTTCGCTTCCTCCCGTTCTTACCCACAGCTTTACGCCGCAGCTGGCCGGGCACTCTCACAGCTACAAAACATACAATTAAGGCCTGGGAGTGGGCTCGCAGACACCGGGGCGTCCCAGGAGACTTGCGTGCGCTCAACCCAATCTTCCTCAACCCAGCTTTCTCCCCCGGGGCCCGTCCCCAAAACTTCAGAAACTGGGTCGCAGGGGGCCTCGCCACTTTAGGACAACTTTTTGAAGGGGACTCCCCCCTAACCTTTGAACGATGCAAGATGACTTTTCAGTTAGCGGAAACGGATAGGTACTCCTACGCTCAGCTCAGACACTGGTGCTCTCACCCACAGACCCGAGCAGTGGCCACAAGACCCCTTACCTCACTGGAACTGACGGTGAGCGACCTACCGGCCCGGGGGAAAATATCGACCTTGTATAGGCTGCTGCAGGTGGACCCCCTCCGGGCCAGGCCTTCCTACATGTCCCAATGGGAAACGGACCTCGGACACGCCATCAAGGACCATACATGGGTAGACATTTGGACAAGAACGCGGACGTCTTCCCGCTGTATAACCAACAGGGAGTGTGCCCATAAACTACTCCTGCGCTGGTATTACCCCCCTCTACGCCTTCATCACTTCCAACCAGCACTAAACCCTCTCTGTTGGCGACTTTGCGGCCTCCCAGGATCCTACTCCCACATGTGGTGGACCTGCCCCCGGGTGCAGGAGTTTTGGTCTCTCTGTCTAGCCACCATTAAAGACGTCACCCAGGCCCAAACAGGTCCTTTTAGGGATTCCATTGTCAGGCTCATACCCATGGTCTGGGAGAAGAGCGGCCCTGATATCCCAGTTCCTATTAGCGGCTAAGATCACGGTGGCCCGCACCTGGAAGTCCGTGGACGGACCCTTGATGGCCCTTTGCTGGGTCAAACTTTTGGATATTTTAATAGCTGAGAAAGTCACTGCAGCCAGGGCGGGACTGCTTCATCGTTTTCGGGATATCTGGGAACCAGTGCTAGACTATGACCAGAATTATCCGGCCCTGACCCACAAACCGCCCCTGATCGCTAGGGCCCTTCACGCTATGGAGGACCCACCAGTGCCGCCGGGCCAGTCTGACTAAAGCCGAGAACTATGCTTGCTGGGGAATGTGCGGGGTGGGTGATGGGGACTCTGGGTTACATGACCTGAGATACTATATGTAATGTTCTTGTATAATCTCTCCTGTGTGTCGAATGATAAATAAACAAATTAAAATAAATTTGCTCAGGTGCAGTTCTCGTTGAGCAATCAGCATAGGACACGCAGTTATAAGATGCTTTAAGGACTCGACCTCCAGATTTCACGTGTATTTTTGGTTATTTTTGGTTATTAATAATTTTAGCATGATTTCTGCACGATTTTGATCAATTAGTGTCGAGTGAGATCTTAACCAGTTGCGGTAAAGCTGTCGCCGTTCTCTGATTTTCCTTAGTTTGACACCTTGATCGGTCATTCCTTTCTTAATCATACGTAGATCTTTCCTTAGTCTGTTTTTTTGCCATAGCTATTTCATGACAATGTTGATGTTTTGGAGTAAACCCGACTGTTTTCAAGTTTGAGGCTTTCAGGGTAAAATCTGCCAACAAGGGTGTGTATTTAACATTCTGTGTTACAGAGAGTCTATGACTTAGAGGTGCGATTAGAGGGCCAGTTGTTGAAAGCCTGTTGCTTGAAGCATTTGTTGACAAATGAGGAGCATATTTTTCAGGTGAAACACAACCTTCTTCCGTCAATACAAGCCGTAGCATGTCGTGATCGCTATATTTCATATGCACCACGTTGAGGGAAACCAATCTTGCGAAGAGGCTGTCCGAAGCCCAGATGTAATCAAGAGTGTTATTTCTTTGCATGCCGTGCCACGTTGGTCTAGAGGGTTGATCACCTTTGATGGTTCCATTAACCATCTGACAGTGTTGTTGAGAAAGAGCAAGAAGCCCGGCTTGGCCTGTTGGAACGACTGCATTGTCTAACAACCGAGTATTTAACTTCATGTGTGGATCATATTTAAACCAGCTGCAGTTGAAGTCGCTGCATACAAGAACAGATAGATTGTTGTAATTGAGAAAGCTTTCATCAATTAAAGTTGTTACAGTGTGTATGAACGAAGTTGCAGAAATCATAGCAGGATTCCAATATCCGTTAATTATAGGTAAATTAGACTTATTTTTGGACAATGTTATTTGTATCAGAGTACTGTGGACAAACAGATTTGGATTGGTAGAGGCCAGAAGTGTCCACCAGTTTTGAATTTTCAGTAGAGTTATTAAACCTGCAAAAGGACATCCGTTGGTGTTTTTTCTGGCTGGATTTATGAGAATAGTGAACCCATACGGGTCGGTGGATCTCGAAGCCAGGTTTCCTGTAGACAGATAGCAAATACATCCTCGAGAGGTTCAGTGAAATTATTAAACAGATGAGTGAAACCTTGAGTGTTCCATGAGAGCAAGGTTAGCTCACAGTGTGGGATAGTCAGTCATTGTTACTTTCGGGAACCATTTGAAACTTTGCTCTCATGTCCGCTTCTTCCTTTACTGGCCTGATATTTTGAGTTCTGGTTGTTTACTTGGGGGAGAGATAAGGATTTTCGCAAGGCAGATCGCCGGTCGACACTTCGGGACTCGTCACTATTTGAGATTTTCAGTGAATTTGTGGCATGAGACACGGTGTCAGGTTCCACAGTAAGGTCAAATCCATACAACAGGAGATCTTCTGTTGCCTGTAGTAAAAGATTTTTCACAGCCGCCGAGGATATGTGGAGTAAAACTTGGTCAGAGGTCAGTTCAGTAATGTACTCCACAATCTTGATGTCGTCTGATGATATTGATCGAAGTTGTGGGATACAGGCAAATAGTTTTAAGATATTTCCTCGATTTAAATTGACCTTGTTCTCATCTGAATGAATATTTTGTAGCCGAAGTTTCCAATGACAGAGATTTTTTTGAAGATGTAAGTTCCCATGTTCTCTGGATGAGTGGTGGACACCAGATTTCCGCTGATTCAGTGTTTGTTTGGGATTTAGCCTGGAGTTTAGTGTCAAGAATTTGGCCTTCGTGACTTTTACGCCTTTCAGCTTTGCTGCACTCCCAAATTGGATATTTTGTGCGTCGGCGTTTGAAGACATATTTCTCTCGTCGGAAAAGTCAATCGGGTCAGCCTCTTTGGCCTCAAGTGACCCATTTAGGGAGCATCAGTGTTAATTGAATATGTTGACAGATTGCATAAGTCGTCGAGAGTAGAGCTGGATGCGCTATTGGGGCTGGAGTCCACTCGCCGACGTTTGGCTGATTTCCTCAGTGGCTGCATTACAATTCCTGCGTCTCGCGTTGGAATTAGAGCAGCAGGGGTTGCAGATCGTGTTGAGTCTTTCATTGTCTTGTGGCTTGTTTTTTTGGCTTGGATCTTTTGCGTTTTTTACATTCACACGTGACACTTTCTTGTGATCACTCGTTGTTATGGTTTTGGCAGAACCTTTGAAAATGTTAAAAGTATTTGCTGAGGTGCTAACTTGGTCATATGCTTTATCAAGCACAGGAAGAGGTTGCGCTAATAGAGGAGTCTCTTGTACCAAGGGAGCATCATTGCTCAATCGACTTCGATCCCCTTCAGCTCTTTCTGCTGCGTTTGAGAGAGGGAATAGAGCTGGAGCATTAGCATCGGCAGGTCCAACAAGAGGGACCAAGCTGTTTGAAGAGAGATCTCCATTTGTGTGAACGTCTTTATAGGATTGGCTTTTTTGATCATTAGTGACATTCTTGCGCATCCATTTTACCGCTTCTAACAGACCTTCAATTAGTGAATCATTTTGGCAATGGTGCCGAGCAGCCAAGTAGCTCAGCCTATCTTGCCACCTCATTGATTTTTCAGCATCCTTCTCCATCTGGTCTTGCAGAAAGCCTGTGAAGCCGTCTAATTTTTCTAATTTCATTGCCAAGTTTGAAATCGCCGCTCCTTGGTCGCAAATTGTCCCGTTTAGTGACTCAAGTAATTTTGTGAAGGGAGCAAGAGCAACCGCAGAGGCAGCTAAAATGTTGTTATGAATCTGGGAAAGTGCTTCAACAGAAATACTCGGGAGGCAATCCTAGATCGTGGCCCAACAACGAGGATTGTGAGCTATCCAGGTTAAATTGAGAGTTTGTGAAAGAAGTGTTTCTTATATGGTTTGAAGCTTGAGCTTCATCACGTGGCTGAATAGGTTTTGCATGAGGCGTGCTTGCATTCGGGATTGTTTTGTCAATCACTGTTGCCATCGGCGGATTAGCTTTGGATTTAAGCTCAACTATGCATTGAAGTCGGTGTGCTCTTGCAATGGAGCTTGAGTCCAGATTGTTTTAGTTGGGGTGTGGGCCGAGAAAGCCGACAGGCGCACCCAAGGGCTTTGGGTCAACCTTCGGCAGTCCGAAGGTATCTTTAGGACGCAGCTCGTGCCCCTCGGGAGCTTGACAAGCGAAGGCGCTATCATTCCCAGGTTCGATGGAGTCGGGGATTTGTCCTGACAAACTTCTGCCACAAGAGGTCTTTGATGGAGCTTCGCTTGCAGACAATTGTGAACAGATTGAAGTGGGAGTAATAGGGGCGCATTCGTATTCCCACATTAGGTTTTGCCTTCCAAGCGAGATAGTAGATTTCAGAGGAGCTTTGGGCGGTGGAAATGAAGTTCTCGCAGGCTCCTGAAAGTGTTGCTGGTGGTCAAAAGTCAGTTCTTCATGCGTCGGAAGCGTGGCCTGCTGACGTTGCAAACCGTTGTGTGAAGATAAACAGTTTGAGGCATCATTTGGAATCAGGCTCAGCTTTTTTACAGGGGCATCCTCAGATGCAGGAGGGTGGATGATCAAATGAGTCCCGTCAACATTTGAGATCTTCAATAACTCCTCATCACTGACTAAAAATGATAGTGTCCTTTTTTTCATTTGAAGCCTCGATGGTTTGTGCGGATGTTTTTGACTTTGCGGTACATGACAGTGAAGGGGCATCTGAAACCTTTTCAAAGGGAAAGTTTATTTGGATAGAAGCGGGGATAGAAGCAGGGGTGATTATGGACCCGGGTGTGATTTGAGGAGTACCTGTGTTTGACTCAGAGGGAACATCAGGCGAGTGCCGTGGGGCGATCACAAGATGAGTAACCGGTAAAGCCAGGGGAGCAGAGAAATCGTACACAGCCGGGGTCCCTCCACAAGCGGATGGGGTTTCATGTGCAATGTCGCACTTTTCTTGGCGAGGTTTATGTATTTGATTTATCAGCTGGCTCACCGCTAAGTCAATTTGTTCTTCAGATTGTGGTTCAATCAAAAGGACTGAAATGTTAGAGATGCAGCTCGGGAGCTCTGATAAAGGCATCGTCGATGTTGACAATGCAGTTGGTAGTGCTGCAGGTAACATTTGGGGAGCATGAAGAGCGTGAAGCACTTGACCGGTAGATTTGCTTACCTTTTCACCCATCGCAGCCTTCAAGGCCGTCCACGGGTTCAGCATGCGTCGATGTTGGAGGGTTTTCCTTCACGTTAGCGGACCCTCGGCGGATAGTCATTTACCCGGCACGGGCAACGCAAGCTTGTCAGTGGACTGGATGCGGACTGGGGCAGACTGGAACTCTGCACCTGAACTCCGCGCCGCGCTCCGTGCGTAAACGGAGTATTTGAATGATTTTCCAGTAAAGATAGAAACAGGACTGAGCAGGTCGTGCAGCTCCTCTCACGGGAAACAAAGAGCAGGGACTGGGGCAGACTGGAACTCTGCACTTTCTAATATTGATTGTCCTTAATCTATGTATGTCCACTTATGTATTGTCCCGAGTGACTGTTTCATTTACTTCCCTCCACAACTTGGACAGAATGCAACTCTAACTCACCACATTATAAGAAGCTCACTGCTTACTGTCAAATTGGATTTCATATCTATTGTACGTTCTTTGTGATCAAAAGAGCATTGTTCATCTTGTATATTTTTGTTAACCTTTCTTTATTGATTGAATCACACCTCAAAACATACAATTACACATCATCTCTGTGAGGTACAACAGTAGTACTGTACATGCAATGTGTTAACAGACAAGCAGCCTAGTTCCCCTGACATTTGGGAGTATGCGAGGTACAGCTTATGCATGAGTCACACATTGGCATAGTGGATTACATTTCAGCTAGGCGCGGGACCCAGTTCATTGCCTAAGACACTGACATTGTCTCTGCAGAGTCTTGTCTCAGGACGTTGAGATAGTAGATAGAACACAAAAGGACCCCACATGTTCTTAGGCCTGTTCTGCAGGGCACACAGAAGGCCATATTCTTGATCAGTGTCCCTTACAAGAGCCTTGTGCCAAGTCCTTACCCCAGGTGGTGTCGGGCCTGTCCATCTCATCAGAATACTTCTCCTTGAAACTATCATACATGTTGTCAGCAGCTTCCAATATTGTTTTGGACTCCCGGGGAACCAGCCAAACATGCAGCACAGTAATTCGAGTACCGTGCGCCCGATCATTTTGGAGACAGCTTCCACCACCCCTTCTTAAAAGTCCCACAGCTTAGGGCACGCCCACAACATATGGATAAACTCTGCTGACTCTGCATTACATCTCGGGTAGCAGCCCAACCGTGAAGGATTCAATAGATGGAGGCGAGCAGGGGTCATGTACACTCTGTATAGGGTTTCAGTTGAATCAACTGTAAGTGTGTGCTGAATGCCCCACAGTGTGTGCGTGCGCAAAGCATAGCACATTGTTTGTCTATAAAAGGGGCTCCAGCATCCTCCTCCCACCTTCATCTACACTTCAGGGTCTCCCGCTGCGAGTCGCACTGGATTAGCCCGTACATCGCAGAGACCACACCCCTTGCAGCGAGGGAACCAAGGGGTATTTCAGAAGCGGGAGTGCAGGTTGCATATTGGGGAACGTTGGGGACCACTCCCTGAAGGCAGCCCGGATTCTGAAGTACTGCACTCTGCGTTGGAACCCCACTCCCATCTTTGCAGAGAATTGCTCTTGTGATACAAATGTTCCCCCAGGGTATAAATCGGCCATGCGTCCAATCCCCACTCCTTGCCACTCTCGGATTACAGCTTCGTCACATGTTGGTGGTAGGGACTCTATATTCCATAGGCAAACGCCCGGGTCAAAGTGGATATCGACCCGTAGTCGCTTCAGGACCCTGTTCCATGTGTGTACTGTGCACGTCACTGGGTTGAATTTACTGTCCAACACCCTCCTTGATACAGGGTCCCTTGTAGATTGAACGGACGCACCAGGCATCTTTCTATATGCACGTGAGGGTAATATGGGGCTTCCGGCATCCAGTAGGACGCAAAGTATAGTTGTGCAGCAAGGAAGTATAGCTCTACGTCTGGAGCACCAACACCACCACACTCCCAGGGCAGAACCAGAGTGTCCCAGCTAACTCCGGTGGGGTCGAGTCGAAGGGGGGTGGGGGGGGCGTGGGTTCCATGCCAACTTGACCATCTTGGCTTTCAACTCACCGAAATAGCCGACCCCCGGCCACACAGATATGTTTTGAAAAATGTAAAGTCGTTTGGGGACCACCACCATTTTGGCGATCGCTATCCACCCCATCAGTGAGAGGGGGAGACTACACCACCTCTCCACCTTTGGCTTCAGAACCTTCAAATATCTTATGTGTTTATCTTCCAATAGTGTTCGGGCCTCATGACTTACCCTCACCCCTAAATATGTAACTGACTAGCCTGCGGTGTGAGGGGGCTCAGTGTTTCACTCATTTAGAGGGAACAAGAGCGATTTTGATCAGTTAATTCTGAGCCCGGTGGCGTGGCCGAATTCTGCTATTTCTTGCAACAGTGGTTGCAGGTTGCTCGTGGGGTCTTTAAAGTATAGGATAGCATCGTCTGCTTAAAGTGACGCCAGTTCCCTATCCCCACCCATTGCCAGACCCCTTGCCAGGTGGAATTTACGTAGCCGAGCTGCCAGTGGCTCCATCGTGAAGGGTATCCCTACATATTATCCGCACCAAAACTTTTGCCGTACATATGGTCGTTTGTCTCGCCATAGGTGATATTTTTGGGGGGATAATTTGTGGGAGCGGGGATTGCAGGAGTGTCCCCTGCACATTTTAAAATAATGCGGGAGTTGCGGGGGTGTCTCCTGTAGGGTCCATGGCTCAATATTGCTGCAAAAATATTTTGATATTTTTGGATTGCGATGTTTTTGTGGGGATATTAACACATGGAACCATCGTGAAGAGCAACGGTGAGAGCGGGGAGCCTTGCCTGGTTCCACAACCCAGGTCTAAGGTCCCAGATCACCTGACATCCAGCCCTAAGCAAGCCTTCGCCCCAGTATACAGCAGGCGCACTGCCGTCGGGTAGTGCTCCGGAATGCCCACCTGTTTTAGCACCTCAAACCGGTAGCCCCACTCGACGGAGTCAAATGCTTTCTCCATGTTGAGAAGAGCCACCAGTGCCTGCACTTTAGGGTCAATCTGAGCCAGGATTGCAAAAAGCTTGCGCAGGTTCAGTGCGGTCGATCTCCCAGGGATGAGGCCCGACTGGTCCGCATGGACAATGGTTGAGACGTGCGGGAGTAATCGGTCTGCTAACACCTTAGCAACGATTTTTGCGTCTAAGTTCAGCAGGGATATAGGGTGGTATGAGGAACAGTCCCGAGGGTGGCCGGGAGCGACCCCCGAGATGTATATAAGCGTTTGTAGTATCGGCGGAAGGTGTCCAGAATGGCTTCTGGCTTTACAACCACTTCTCCCTCCTCTGTTTGCACAGCAGCAATATCTGTAGCCCCCCTCTCACGTTTGATCATTGCTGCTAGCAGTCTACCCAGCCTACCCTCCTCCCCATACTGACGAGCCATTGCCGAATGCACCAGATATTTAATCTCACGTTCTGACAGATTATTGAAGCGGTCTAGTGTGCCCCTTAAATTGGCCCTGAAGTTGGCATCTTCCCTTTCCTCCACCCTGCTCTCATAGCTCTTCATTTCCAGTTCTGTTTCAGTTAATTGCCTGCGTATCGTCCACAACATCCCCAGTTCCAGAGACACACCCCTCTCAGGGCCACCTTGAAGGCCTCCCATGTGGAGCTCATTGTGGAAACGGACCCCAAGTTTTCCTGGAAATATGACTTGACCAGGCTCAGCACCTCGCTCCTGAGCACTATGTCCAATAGGGCTATGGCTTTGAATCTCCAGAAGGGTCGAGGGATACCTTTGCAGCACGCATCCAGTGACCTGAGGACCGGTGAGTGGTCAGATAGCATTCTAGGGAGAAGGATACAGTCAATTGTTCTATGTATAAGAAGCAGGCTCACTAGGAAATAATCTATGCGCGAGGATGTGTTGTGAATGGTTGAACAGAACGAGTATTCCCTGCCCTCCGGCTGGAGTATCCTCCATACATCCTCTAGCTCCAGCTCCACCATGCTCCTCCGCACCGTTTCCGCTGCCCGAGACCGCGGGTGAGCGCTGCCAGCTGATCTATCTCTAAGTGGGTCTAGGGTGATATTGAGATCTCCCGCCCACACAATATTGGTATGCGAGTACTTGTGACATCTGGAAAGCAGTGACTCAAAGAAGAAGGGCTCGTCCACATTTGGGCCATAGATGTTAAAGAACATCACCAGAGTGGACCCGCAGCATCCCGAGACAGTCACAAACCTCCCAGTCGGGTCTATCTCAGTCTCTGTGGTGCGAAACCTAAGTGACCTATGTATTAGTATCATGACCTCAGCTGAGTAAGCCGAGTAGGAGGTGTAGTATTTTTAATTCCCCCAGGACCTGGTGATCCCCTCATTCCCCCTGCCGGCTAGGTGAGTTTCCCGCAAGCGGGCCACCATGTCTTCATTCCTTTCACAGCATTGGATCACTTTGCGGACCTTACGCGGGTTATTAAGCCCTTGCACGTTCTAGCTTATCACCTTACAGCTCGCCATGGACCTATTGTTGTTCTGGGCAGGCCGATAGAGTCTCTGTATACTATTGTGCCCCACCATAGTCAGATCCTAAACACAACACACATGAATCATTTTGAAATAATAACTCCCAACTTCCCCCGGTCCTTCCTCCGACCCCCACATGCCTTGTCACCCAAATAACACCCAATCTGCCCTCCCCCACCCACACTGCCCATCTCCAACTAGCAGTGGATTGTCTGTTCCCCCTCCCTTCCCAAGCCACCGTGGGCCACAGCCCAGCGGCGCCAGACACCACTGCCCAAGGGCCCGCATGTCGGTTCGTCCTCATGGGGAGGCCCTAACAGTAACCTCTTTACTTAGCAGCTGGACTGATTCATTACATGGGCTAGCATATCTGTGACCCACCAAGAGAAACATTGTATACTGACATTAGGTCCGTGGGGCTATTAACGGTCTCAGTCTGCCGGAGCATATTCTCTTGCACACTCAGTGGAACGCAATCCCAAACAGGCATCCGCTCAAGGTCACTTATCTCTGATTCAAGCAGCCCCTCTCTCCTTCGGCAGCGACTCCAGGAAGTCCTGCACCGCCCCGGGGTCTGTGAAGAAGTGTGCTTGGACACCATGCTGCACACGCAGTTTGGACGGATGTAACACTCTAAAAAAAGATTTCAATCTTTCCAACAACGCCACATACTGGATCAAATCCTTTCTCACCGACCGTACTTCCAGAGTTGCCATTGGGAATTTTGCAGCGGACCCCATATTAGTGCCCATAGGTGTCCCCCAGGGATCCTGCCACCCTCTATAATGCATACACCAAACTCTTATTCTCAGCCCTAGACGATATGGGTGTCATTTACACCAACTTCGCAGATGACACACAGATCCTCATCCCTATCTCAGGCGACTACACCCAAGACACTCTCACCATTAATAAAGTTTATTCCATAATCCAAAACTGGATGGCCCTGAACAGTCTTTGCTTAAATGATGAGAAAACGGAGGTCCTCATTGTGGGCTCCCAAAAAAGAATTAGCACCCTCCATCCGGACTACTCTCACATTAACATCGACGGTACCCGGATCCCAGTACTTAAACAAGTCAAAACGTTAGGTGTCTACATCGATGCCAACCTCTCCATGCATAAACAAATAGCAGCCCTCTCTTCGTCCACAGCCTTCACAGCAAAACGTATTGCTCTCAGTCGCCAATTTCTCACCCCTGTAAATTGCATCACCCTGGCTAGAGCCTTGATCCTAACAAAACTAGATTACTGTAACATCCTCTTCCTAGGAACTTCCAAAACCAACATAAACAAAATCCAACTACTGCAGAATAAAGCCCTTAGAGCGGCTTTAGGGATAAAGAAATCAGAACAGATATCCAAAACTAGAAGAAAAAATCACTGGCTGCCTATTGAAGCAAGGATCATATTCAAAACCCTTAGCATCGTCTACAAATGTACCACCAACAAAGCGCCCAGCTATCTCAACAACTCCATCAAAAAAGAAAATGGCATGCAGGTCACTGAGATCTAATAATCTGGCCCTCTTAGAAGTTCCTCCATACAAATATAGCAGAGCAGGAGGAAGTAGTTTCAAAGTTCTAGCCCCTTCGCACTGGAACACCCTATCTCTGAGCATCAAAAATGAGGAATCATTACGAAAATTCAAAAAGCTCTGAAAACCTGGTCATTCAATAAATATTAACCGCCCAAGCCCTACCCTCCCATGACCAACTACACTGCTCAGGGCAACCACAGTGCTGCAAACATAAGGGTAAGGACTATCTCACCAATTGGAATCTGATATATGACCACATATTCTCTTGTAACGTTTGTATAAAAAATGTATTATTGCTTTGTAACTGTAACATTGTTTAATAATTGACTACCTTCTGTATCTTTCGCCGTGATACCCCAGGGTCTGGGCGAGTAACAAATGTAATAAATTAAAAAAATATATATATATTGTAATCCTCAGTCACAGAGAGCTCATTTTGCTGCCAGAAAAGAGAGGCAAGCCTTCTGGACTGAAGGAGTGAACTCTGGCTAGAAGGAGACCTGGGTGTTTTCATAGTTCAGGTTGCCGAGCTCCCGGGCTCTGCAGAGGATAGTGTTGCAGGACCTCTAGTTGAGCAGGCGAGCTATTATCAGGCGGGGTCTCTGGCCCGGTCTAGGGGACACAAGATGTATATACAATGAATGTTCCTACCCTCTCTAATTCAATGCTGCAATAATTTAGAGCAGTGTGTTTTTTAAACCTTCCAAAAAACACCATGCATAAGTATTGAATAATGATTACGTGGTGATGAAACAACCATTAACAATGTTTGGTTTTTTATGGTAGCCTCTTTATTATTTTTGTGGCTAGTCTTTTTAATTATATTCTTAAAACAAGAAAAGAAACAGATGTTCAGATAAAACAAGGTGGCACAAGGGATCACCTTGATTTTAGCTTGACACAACTTAGTTAATGACAAATCAACAACTGTACATATAATGAACAAAACAAAGGAAAAACTTAGAAACCTGTGCAGGTCTTTTCTGGTCTGTACAAACAATATGCTATAATTATTTAGTAGGCTGAGGGTGAACACAATATTGCTTCATAGAGTCCACCATTCCATAGGTTCAAAGCTATAACATATTAGATTCAATTACTATTCATCTCAACACATTTGAACAGAACAATGAATTTCAGAAAAGCACAGAATTCAAACAATTCGCTCATATAAACCGGTCTAGGGGACACCTGCAACACCCGCTGTGCCCTCTCAATCAGGAATTGTGATGACAATGGTGGTGCCTGTAGAACGTCCGGTATACATTTTCCCATGAAAACCTCCATGTTTTGCTGTGGGATAGACTCTGGGATCCCCACCACCCGGATATTATTTCTCCGGGACCTCGGCTGCAAATCTTCATTCTTTTCCTTTATAGAGTTGACTTCCCTTTGAAGTGATCGAATTGCCTGTGTTACCTCGCCGCTGGTATCCTCCAGGGCCCCTACTTGGTGCTCTGCTTCAGATATTCGCCCACTCTACTTCTCAATGCGTTCCTGCATGCGGTCGACCTTATGTGCCATTCCATCAAGCTTCTTATTAATGGACGCAAAGCCAGACCGCATCTCCGCTAGCACTAGGCTGATCTCCGAAGCCAGAGCACCACCAGCAGATGTCAAGGGGTCCTCCTCTAGGCCAGGTAGGCCCGACCTGTCCAGGATGTCTCCTTTCATCCTTTCACTACCGCCACTCCAACCCTCCTTCTGGGAGAAGAGTAAGCGGGGTTGCTGCATATTTCCCTTTGCCATATAGCTCCCGTTCACAGTACTGCCGCCCAACTCACAAGGTGGTCCTGTACTCCTTTCAATAGGGGAGGTGCACTTCATGACTGTGGGGGTCATTACGAGGTTGGAGGTAAGAAACAGTTCTTACCAGCATGAAGCAAATACCGTGTCCGTGTAGGAAAGAGCCCGCTAACACTGGGCTATTACGAGTTCACGTGCACGAGTGTAGCGGCATGCCGTTATCGACAGTACCGGCATGCCGCTAAAGTCCCAAAAATGCCCCTTAGCGGCATCATGGAAAGCGCAGACAGCACTACCGCCGCCATCCTCCCCTAAATAACGTGACCGGCATCAATGGATACGGCATTAGCGGGCCCCGCTATTAGCGTCCGCCGCTATTAGCGGTGACCGCTAATAGTGGTGCCCGCTAATAAGCGGAACCGGAAGTAGCGTCATCGCGCCGTAACGGGAAAGAGCACAGCAGCCATCTTGAAAAACACAATCCATTGCCATCCTCACTACACAGGACCTGGAGCCTATTTCCGACTGCAGAAAAAACCATCACCACCAGCATCATGCCTAAGGCTGTCAAAAAAGGCGAATCCTGGCAGTGCAAAGAGCGCTTCACGGAGGACGAGCTGACAATGCTCTCAGAGACACTGGCAGATAATGCTGAGGTTGTTTTTACCAACAACCTCAAGAGAGAGGAACAGATGAAGAAAAAGGAAATCTGGCAACTTGTTGCCGAAAAAGTCAGTGCAGTAGGGAACACCCCCCGCACAGTCAAGGACGTGCGCAAACGATGGGATGACCTGCGCCTGAGGGTCAGAAACATAATGTTGGCAAACCGGAGCCAGGGCCTGGCTACTGGCGGTGGTCCTAGCTCCCCTATCAAACTGAGCCGGTGGGAGGAAATCTGCGCCAGCACTTTTGGCATTGAGGCAATAGAAGGTGTGGGCGAGATGGAACGTGGCGCCACCTCATCGGTGGATGGAAGTGAGTGTCCTAAGACAACACTGTAATGCAAAGTATGATGATAGTCCACCAATTTGTCCGTCCCAAGAGGCAATGCATGGCCCATTACATACACATTGACACATCCCTGCGTAGATGCTGTCCTCAGCACTGACACATCCACATGCATGCAGCATGGCAATGCCATACCTGAGACACACCACACAAATATGAAAACGGCATAAGTCACACTGCACTAAGTCCACAAAGGAAATGCATGTCACACAGCATACGCCAGCTCCAACATGTGTGACTCTGACGGATGCCTGCATGTTCCAACCATATAGCAAGCAACATGATTGTCAAAACTCCAATACCTAATCCCCTCTAATGTGTAGAACATCAATAATACCAATGTATGCATGATGCTTGTAGAACCATCACTGATGCCGTCCCTCTCTCGGTCACCCACAGGCTCAGATCCTGACTGCGAGGCCCGGGACTCAGCCCCACAGGCAACAACTCCCCGGAAGAGGGCCAGGGCGGGGAAGAAGGCAACAGGCCTTCAACATCGAAAGGGCCAGCAAGCCACGACCGGCACAGAAGAGGCAAACACCACAGGATGCCATGGCACTGATGCAGCACCACAGCACTGATGCCGCTAAGGGCCACTGCTACAGTCCCCACAACATCTGTGCCCCCTGCACAGGAGACAGTGGCCGATGGGGCCCTTTCAGCTGTGAACAGCTCTGTTGGGGAGGCGGCAGCCACGGCACCCCAGACGGACGAGGATGTGCAGAGCCAGGGCCAGGTGTGTGTCCCTGTGGAGGATGACTCTTCGCACTTACCTGCCACACCCAGTCCCGCCCCATCACCCCAGGTCACACCATTGTACACCAACAATGACACCACACCGGAGCAGTCTGAGGGGAGCCAGGTCAAGGGAGCATGAGCCCGACAGAGGAGCCGCACGGATTTGGGAATTTGCCACATGCACCATCCACCTCCACTGGTGTCCGGGATGGTGTGCAGCAAATGGAACATACGGTGCAGCGCCAGGAGGAGCTGCCAGCCCTAGTCAGGCAGTTTGTTTCCGACGGTGCCCAGGCAAGGCAGGAGGGGCGGGACAACACTGCGTCCCTGAGACAGGCCATTGAGGCCAGCACTACGCGTATATACGAGGAGGTGTCTTCTCTGAGGCAGGTCCTTTCCCGCATAGCGGATTCCTTGGAGGCAGAGCGTCCGGCCCCCAGACTGGAGCCAGCGGGCACCGCATCATCATCCAGCTCCACTCAAACCAGCCCCCTTCGCAGGTCTGCGCGCACCTTGCGGTGATCGGACATGCCGCCACCAGGTGCGGGAAGTGGGCAAATGTAGATGGGGCAGCCTGATTAAGGCAATATACACAGAAACCTGCAGCATTTGCTTGGACACCATGTGTGGGGGAGTTGTGGGGGGAGTGGGAGGTGGGAGAGGGTGTGTGGGGGAGTTGTGGGGGGAGGGGGAGGTGGGAGAGAGTGTGTGGGGGAGTTGTGGGGGGGAGGGGGATAGGGTGTGTGGGGGAGTTGTGGGGGGGAGGGGGGAGAGGGTGTGTGGTGGAGTTGTGGGGGGAGGGGGAGAGGGTGTGTGAGGTGGAGGTTTTGAGCACTTTGTACTATTTAGCAGTTTAATACAATACTTGAGTGGACATTCCTTATTGCATATGTGTCATTTATTGCTATACAGTGCGTAGTGTACATGTACTCCCACACCCAGTGCCCTCTGTCCCACTTTCATGTCACCCTCTGCACCCATGTGTCTTAGAAATATTGTCCAATCACAGACTGGCGCACAGCACGTCCCTCCCCTCCTGTGCATCGGCACCGCGATGATGTGCGCCCACATCTTCTTCATCCCCTTCATCATCACCTGGTGGTTTGCTGTTCAATGTCAGGGGCACGCTCTGTCGGATAAACATATTGTGCAGCATGACACAGGCCATGATGATCTTGCCCACCTTCTCATGCCTGTAGAGGAGTGCCCCACCCGACCGGCTAAGGCAGCGAAAACATGACTTCAACAGGCCAAAGGTCTGCTCGATGACCAAACGGGTACGTGTATGGGAACGACTGTAGTCCTCCTCGTGCCTGTTCTGCGGGTTTCGGACAGGGGTGAGGAGCCACGGCTTCAAGGGATAGCCACTATCACCTGCATGTGAGCAAAATAAGGTATGTGTTAGTCGATTCATGATGGACAGCTGTACTTATCACACATGCCTGCAGATATTTGTTGGTCACATGCACATGTCCCTGGTTGTATGCACACATTTTTCCTTCCCTCAATGTGTGCTGTGCCATGCTCTTATGGTGTGGATTACATCTTCAAGATGATACACGGTGTACACTGCCTTGATGTTGCTCATGCATTGTGGACGCATACCGCTGTGTTTGTGATATATATATGTGATGTGTAGTGTTCTGTATACTGGCAGCGTTGGCAGTAGACTCTGCATTATTTGGCGTTCAGCGCTGATTATTCCTATGGTGACATGCTGCACTACTGTGGTGGTGGCCCTGTGACAAGCAGTGGATTCCCTTGGTGGTTTTGTTTTGTGCACTCTCATGGATGCTTGTCCTGTGTAGTGATTTGCTGCAGACATTTACATTGTGAATACTCACAGCATGTTGCTGGATTGTGTTACGGAGGGTGAGGTCCGATGATGGGTGGTGCACGTCTTGTGCGATGTGGGGTGGTTTTATGTTTGGCATGTTGTGATAGGTGTGCAGCTTACTTCATTGCTATTGGAATTGGTTGTCATGTTCAGCTTGGGATGCTTTGGGGCACAGTGTTTTGGGATGTGCACATAGTGCTGTCACCACAACAATGTCACCATGGTGGTGTGTGCATCTCTTCCCCCATTTCAAGGCCATGTGCCTGTCATGCAACTTACCAAGCAGCCAGGCATGGCGTCCTGCATGCCGCTCCATGTAGCGTGGTAGCGTGGAGTTGCGCAAGACCATTGAGTCATGAGTTGATCCGGGAAATCGGGCCCAACAATGTGTGATGATCTTGCTGGAGTCGCATACCATCTGTACATTGATTGAGTGATATAGCTTACGATTGCGGTACACCACCTCTGTTGCATGCGGGACCACCAATTCCACATGGGTGCAGTCAAGTGCACCAATTTAATTTGGCATGCCTGCCAGTGCATGGAAGCCAACTTTTGTGTCAAAGATCTCCTGGGGAGTCTGTGGTAGGGATATGTAGTCCCTTGTGTGCTTCAGGAGGGCATCCAGCACTTGGTTCAGCATGCAAGAAAATAAGGGTTGTGATATGCTATGCATGTGCCCCACTGTGTGCTGGTAGGTGCCTGTGGCCAGGAAGTGGAGCACAGAAACTACCTTCAGTAGAGGTGGGATGGCTGTGCGTATTTCAATCAGGCTGACAATTTCGTTGTGTATCATGTCCACAATGGTGGTGATGGTGTCCCGGTCCAGTCGGTACAGGGTGTGGATCTGCTCAGGGGTTAGGTTGAATGGACTGGCTCTGATGCAAGGGATTGGGGGCTGCCTGCGTGGTACCTTTGGCTGCACTGGTGGGGCTTGCTGGGCCTGTCTCACCCTCCTTCTCCCCCTCAGTCTCCTCTGTGGTGCCTATTGTTTTTGCTGGTGTAGCAATGCAAGCATGTACTCCAGCCCCAGTATTGCTACTACAAGTGGAATCATTTTGGTGTGGTCAGGGGTGTGGTGTGTGGGTGTGCTCCTTTTGTGCTGGCCCAGACTCCATTGCCACCACCTGCACCTATTGTGTGCACCTGTGGCAGTTGGGAACACTGGACATTGCTGTTTGTGGGTGGATCGCGATGCCGGTATTGCTGGCATCCCGGTACTCCTCATTACCGCTTTCATGTGCTGGTATTTGCATGTCCGTCTGACTTGTGATGTCCTCGTGTTAGCGCCATCCCGCTATTGCCGGGCCTAAGGGCCGCATGCCCGCGCACATCACAGTATGGGGGAGCACGCTATCAGCGGTGGCGCTAATACCGGCTTGTTGAGTCGGAATAGCCCATAGTGGTATGCAGTGCCGGTAATCCCTTACCGGCATCGTTTTTCCATTACCTCCAACCTTGTAATGACCCCCTGTGTCCCCTAGAGCCCGCTGCAGTCTGGGGAGTCCAGGCCCCCTTTCCCCAGGTTCAGTGCTCTCAAAGGAACTGGCTTCCTAGCCGCTGATGATATCTTCTAGTGCATGGACCCTCCAGGAGTGTGGGGAGTCGCTCCACGGGTTTGCCCCTGGGCCCACCCCACCCAAGTGTGGGCCCACCCAAGCGTGGGGGTAGGGTAGCGAATAACACACCGTGGGGCAATGGGTGTGTGGCCATCTGTGCTCCTCGAGTGCCGCCCCTCACTTCAGTTCCAACCCCCGTGGTCCCCGGCCCAGGATCTGTGTTGTGGAAGGGCCCAGAGTATATTAATTAGATCTGTTGATTGGGGACGGCCTCAGCAAGAGGGACCAGGGGCCTCGGGATGGGCTCCAAGGTCGGGGCAGGGTTCCCCGCTGCGAGTCATTTATGAAAGGTTTTGGCTCCAATGGGGCATGGGAACCACCCGGGCACACCAGCAACGGCGCAGAGTGGGATGTTGGCACAGGCCAACACTGGCCCAGCAGGAGCATCTTCAGGTGCAGTCTGCGTTATATGTTCGTGCAGTCAGTTCAGTGACCGTAGACGTGGGTGTGGAGCTTCCGGTGCCCCGCGGAGTCTTGTGGGAGGACGCCCCCTGCCAAGCCGAGGCAGGAGTGGCCACGCGGCGGCTGCCGCAGTGTTGGCAGATAACGTGGTCATCTTGTTGGCCAGCTCAATGGGCTAAGGAGTCTCTGTTCCACCCAGTTTTGCAAGGGAGTGTGAAGACGACAGTGGGGGGCCGCCAGCCTAAGCAGAGTGGATGCAAGCCAGGGAGACGCCAGCCCCCGTATGTCACCGTGGAAGCTGGGGGCCCCCTCTCTCCCAGCAGATTCATAAGGGAATCCGCCTCTCCCCTCTTCCTGGCCGCCACAGGCAGATCAGACCCCGGCAGGGCAAGCCCGCCCAGTCGATCTCTTCAGGAGCGGCTCTCTGCCTGGCTCCCAAAGTCACATGCTCACTCCTCCAACAATGGTCTAGGTGGTCCGTGCCTCTGGACTTCGACCCCCTGTCACCGCCAAGGTGCTCTGTGGCGCTCCGGTCCTCGTTGCCTGCTACACAGAGCTCACAGGGCCATGCAGCATTAACTCTCTTATCGTTACGAGCCCGGGCCACTCCGGTGGTGCGAGCCACACAGCTCGCTCGTCGCTGCTAGGACACGCTCAAGCCACCACGGGAACACAGATTCAGGCAGCGGATAGGCGGGGCATAGCTGAAGGTGACCCCATCTTAGGGTTAGCTCGTTCCTCTGGTGGGTGCGGTTTTAGCCTCCCCCTTGAGCACACCAAGTGCGGAGCTCAACAAGAAGCAGCCATCTTGACTGCGGGCTCTCTTGCGCCCCCCTTCCTCTCTGTATATATAAATAAATCCTACAGGATGGAAATCTACACTTTCCTGCTTTGTAGAAGGGTTTGGACGGTATGCCTTTTTGCAGCACTTTCAAGTCTTCTAACATGCTAGGTCATTGCAATTAATTTGTATTTGTATTTTATTGAATTTATATAGCGTTTTAATCCAAAACGCTTATTTATTGCATCATCAAGCCATTTAGTTGTCTAACATACACACTTACCTATCAAATAGATATTGTTCAACTCGATTTCCATCCCCATGCCTTTTATCCCCCCATTCAGATGCTAGTCTCACCCACTTCAACAGGTCACA
The DNA here is from genome assembly GCF_040938575.1 of Ambystoma mexicanum. NCBI lineage: Eukaryota > Metazoa > Chordata > Amphibia > Caudata > Ambystomatidae > Ambystoma > Ambystoma mexicanum. The sequence continues at coordinate 699,542,000 of NC_090934.1, read as the reverse complement.
TCGGTACCCCTCCATTCCATGTCAGTTGCTGAAAAAAAGAATGAACCACATTTACTAACACTGTTAACCAAGTAATTGTCTACTGACCAGATCATGTACTTTCCTTGATCCCACCTTTCAGAGATAAAGAATTTGCACAAATATCTGTTGATTCAGAAACCAATATCTCTCCCTGCTCTCTACATCCCACAAATGTAGTCCAATGAGCCACAGCATGTTTTCCCACATGAATCACCATTATTCAGTCTCTTCCATCACATCCACTGCCAACCATCCATCGATCAGCCAATTTCTAGCGATGTGTCAATTTCTGATCATCTGTCATAGAACAGGCTTAGGCTCCCTGCCACCACCACTAGAAACTCTTGACTCATGCCTGTGTTTGCCAAGTCTGCGTTTAGTGTATTTTATAGTTCTACCCTCTTTTTCTGCTGCATGATTCTTTATCTATTACCATGCCAATACTGTTGATCACGCTCTTCTTATTTCCTCCCTCTCTTCTATGGGTATTACTGGGTCTGTCCTTGAATGGTTCTGCTCCTATTGTTCCCAGTGGTCCTATTCTGTAACTTGGGCTGGAAACACCACTTCCTCACTTCCTCTTCTCTACGGTGTCTCTCAAGGCTCTGTACTTGGTCCTCTCGTTTGTTCTCTCTACACTGCCCCACTCTCTGCTCTTATTTCTTCATTTAATCTTTCCTTGCATCTGTATGCAGATGATACACAAATCTTTCTCTTTTTTTCTCCCTATGACTCTATTCTGCACTCCACTGTATCAACTTGCCTTTCTGCTGTCCAAAACTGGATGGGCCTCATTACGAGTCCGGCGGTAACCGCGGCGGTAAAACCGCCTGGTTACCGCCAGACTTGTATTACCATTCTGCCTCTGTGATTCCCGGAATTACCGGGGCATTACAACCCCGGTTTTCCGGGAATCACGGAGGCGGAATGGTGTAAATCCCCATTCCCATTTAGTCCTGTGGGACTCAATGGGAATCGGGATCATGGAAACACCGGCAGCATCTCGTAATGCTGCCGGTGTTTCCTCGTCCGCCTGCATGCGGGAGGTGTTAAACCCGCCAGGTCAGACCTGGCGGGAACATCGACTCCCGCCTGCAGGGGTCGGGATCAGGCGGTTCGGAAACAACGGTGGCGGCGGGTTTACCGCCACCGTTATTTCCGGACCGCCAGGGTCGTAATGAGGCCCGATGTCTTTTCAGTTTCTACACTTCAATCCTTTTAAGACTGAGGTTCTGTTTTTTCCAGCTTCAACTATTCTGTCTACGCCTACGTCTCTCTTTTTTCCTCCTTCTCTTCTGCCCTTTTCCTCTTCTGCATGCAATTTGGGGGGCATCTTTGATCCCTCGCTTTCCTTTAAACTGCATATCTCTTCTATTGATCGGTCATGCCGCTATTTCCTTTTTAACATCTGTCATGCCTGCCCCTATCTCTCATTTCATTCTACTTAACTTCTTCTGTTCTGCCTGGTCTTTTTTCGTATTGACTACTGTTCTTTTCTTCTTCTTGGCCTGCCTGCCTCACATCTTCTTCCTCTCGGATATGATTATAATTCTTCGTGTCGTCTTCTTTTCTCTCTTTACCTTTTCGCTCTTCTATCACATCTTCTTTACTGTCTCACTGCTTCCCTTTGAATCACTTCTTCTCTACCATTTTCTTTCTATTGTTTTTAAATGTACTCATGATTTGGCTCCTCCTTATCTTTCGAATGGATTGTGTCCTCCCACGGATTCCTCATTTTATAATATTCGTGTCCCAGCTTCAGTTGCTTTCGGAAATCTTTTTTCACCAGGGGGCGCTGTGTTCGAGACCGCGGAGTCGAAGTCCCGCGAGGGCCGCCCTCGGGCGTCAACGTCATCCACTGTATAAAGGGATCGAGCAGCGCCCGTTACCTCAGTTTGTTTTTCCGACGCAACTGCTTTGTGTTACAAATGGTGCATCAAGAATTTCTTCGACGATGTCCTCGTCTTCAACTCCCTCCACACCCAAGACACGGTTAAAAAAAATGTCTGAAGTGTGCCAGGAAGATGTCTATAACCGACCCCCATTGGAATTGCCTCTGGTGCCTCAGCCCAGACCATCGGGTTGATGAGTGCAGGTCCTGTCAGGCCATGTCAAATAAGGCTCTTAGGGAACGCAGAGGTAAGCTGGCGGTGGGGGAGGAGAAATATAAGTCTTCGAAAAGAGAAAAGGATTCGGATGAAACCGGTAGAAAATCTCGTCACGTGTCGAGGAGGTAGAGATTGGAGAGTCGCTCGAGGAAGTCGTCCCCGTCTTTGACTAAAAAGTAAAAAAAAAACAACATTGTATGTCTCCTTCCTCCTCGTCCTCTTCTGAGAGGAGAGTAATTTACCCATCAAAGCATGATTCCCAACAAAAATGGTAGGCCTTCAGGGCTTCGATGCTTAAAATATTCGAGAAAGCGGCCCAGACCCCCTCGAAGCTGCTGCGTGGTGATCATGCCTCTACTCACTCTAAAAGTGACAGAGAAAAATCAAGATCTAAACACGCAAGGGTGGAAAATGAGTCGAGAGTGTCTTCAAGGGAACGTTCCCCGATGCCTTGCACTAAGTCTACGCCTCCGGTGCATAAATCGGGGCTAGCGGAATCAGCATCGACGTCGAAGTCGAAGCCAAAACTCGACTCGACACCGTCGACGACCATAGCGTCGACACCGCTGACGAAGATGACGTTGACACCTTTAGCTGCATCGAAGCCTCCTTCGACACCGTCAAAGCCAGCGTTTACCCTATCGATGCCTTCTACGCCTTTATCAAGGCCTTCTTTAATACCAAGACCCAAGTCGACGCCATTGTCCATGCCTAGGCAAATTCCACCTTCTTTGCCTGAAAAGACTTTCCACCCTCAACCTAGACAGGAATTTTTTAGATCCATGTCATCTATATATGAAGAACATTCCTCCTGAAGAGGATGTTGCTCCAGCTGGAGTTAGATTTGGAGCCAGGGAGGTTCCTGAAGAACTAGTGGACCCAGTCTAAAACAACAGACCTTAATGACTGTCTCCAAAATGCAACTGGCTTAGACACTTCACCTGAAGTGGATTTTGAAAGGCCAGATCCTACAGATCATGCTGATCCCAGTTATCGGAATCATATAGGAAGGGTCATTGATTTTATGGGTTGGAAAGCAGCTTCCCCAGATTTTGACCAGGATGACATGACTGACATCCTGAGTGAGGGTCCTTTAAAAGATCCTGTTCTCCCATTCCATAAAGCACTGCAAAAAAGGGTAATGGTAAATTGGAACACTCGTGATTCGATTGCAGCAGTAAATAAGAAACTGGCACCAAAATATAGGCCAGCTTTATCAGATCCAGAATATTTATCCAAACATCCACCTCCTGAAAATCTAGTGGTGCAAGCTGCAACCTCCACTAGGGAATCAGCTTACCCATCAATACCACAAGACAGGGACGATAAAAAAGTCGATGCTTGGGCCTGGAAAGCTTTTTCTTCGGGCAGCATGACCCTGAAATCGACTAATGTCACTTGCACAGTAGCAAGATTTACTTATACCCTGTTGGACTGCATGCCATCAGCGGCAGAACGCCAACCCGGAAGGTGAGGAACGGGATGGTTTCCTGGCTATAGTGAAGGATGGTAAAGAGGCCATGGAGGAATGCCTTCAGTCAGGATTGGACACTGCGGATAGTATAAGCAGGTCCATTGCATCTAGCACAGTCTTGCGCAGATTCGCATGGCTAAGGAAATCTGGTTTTGCACCTAATGTGCAGTCTAGATTACTTAATATGCCTTTTGATGGCTTGAGGTTGTTTGGCAGCAAGGCGGACGAGAGCTTGGAGATACTGCAGACCTCGAAAGCGGCAGCAAAATCACTCAGCGCCGCTATAAAGCAACCTCAACAACACTCTCACGCAGGCTCATCTCCCTGGAAGAGTCTCCCCTTTCGCTTCTATTCCTCTTTTGGAAAAGCTAGGGGCCAGGCCAGTCAGAGAGGCCAACAGAGAAAACCCCTTCGTGGTGGAAAAGGGAGAGGTGCTACCTCCTCAGCCACTGCTGCAGCCGCTGCAAAGCCACTTTGAGGTCTTAACCCACAAAACCCCAGTGGGAGGCAGAATCACTCGGTATCTGGACGAATGGCAGGGCATTATGTCAGATGCTTGGGCACTATAGATAGTTACCCATGGTTACTGTCTTCCTTTTCATCAAAGACCTCAAGATCATCCAGCGGGAGCTAACTCTGTAAAATTTCCAGACCCGCTCCTTGTGCAGGAGATTTTAACCCTGCTAGAGAAAGATGCAATAGAACATGTACCTGTAGCAGAGAGGAACAAGGGCTGGTACTCCCCCTATTTTCTCATCCCCAAAAAGGACGGAGGATTGAGACCCATCTTCGACTTGAGAAGCTTGAACAAGTTCCTCAGGAAGGACAAGTTCAAGATGGTGACCCTTTCTCAGATCCTTCAGGCTCTTCAGCTTCAGGACTGGCTGGGTTAATTGGACCTTCAGGATGCTTACTTTCATGTGCCAATCCATCTCAAGCACAGAAAGTACCTGAGGTTCGCAATTGGTGGTTTTCATTAACAGTTTCGGGTTCTACCATTTGGGCTGACCTCCGCCCGAGGGTTTTCACCAAACTGATGGTGGTGTTGGCAGCGAGTATCAGAAGAAGGGGGATTCACGTCTACCCTTATCTGGACGATTGGCTCATCATGGCGAGTTCATCCGAACGAGCCCAGGAACATCTGGCCTTGACCTGCCACTTCTTATACAGTCTGGGCTTCTCCCTCAATTACAAGAAGTCACAAATGATTCCAAGCCAAAAACTCCAATTCATCGAAGCGATCCTTGACACTTCCTCAGGGAAAGCCTCGCCTCCCGAGGAGAGAGCTCACCACATTCTGCAGATAGTAATGAAGTTTCAAAATGCCCAACCTCTACCGGCTTTCGACTTTCTAAGGTTGCTAGGCCTCACGGCATCCTGTATTTTTCTGGTGCCAGAGGCCAGATTGAGGATGAGATCCCTTCAGTGGGCCTTATGGACTCAATGGCCCCCGTTTGCGGGGGAGATGTCAGACCTTCTACAAGTCCCGTCTAAGGTGGCTCAAGATCTCCTATGATGGGCTTGCAAGGAGAATATCCTCAAGGGGGAACCTTTTTGGCAACTACGGCTGGAGATAACGGTAGTGACGGACGCCTCACTCACAGGGTGGGGAGCCCACACCAACGATCTGACAATCAGCAGTCGTTGGTCTCCATCGGAGTCCAAGCTACACATCAACCTTTTGGAGCTGATAGCAATCAAACTAGCGCTGAAGGCTTTTCTGCCCTCTGTTCAGGGAAAGAATGTCCTGATAATGATGGACAACACAGTGGCCATGTACTACCTCAAAAAAAGAGGAGGCGTAGGATCACTTCCACTGTGCAGAGAGGCAATGCAGCTCTGGTTCTGGGCAATGCAAGAAGGAATCTCTCTATCGCCACTTCACCTCGCCGGAGAGCTAAACATGGCGGCAAATGCTCTGAGCAGGCAGAGCACAGTCTCCCACGAATGGGAACTAGCTCAGGAAGTACTTCAAGAGATCTTTGTCCTTTGGGAAACCCCTCAAGTGGATCTGTTCGCGACCGAGGCCAACCGTAAGTGCAAACTGTATTGCTCAAGGGAATTTCCCCCAAGAGGAGCTCTAGGGGACACGTTCGTAGTGGACTGGGTATTTCCACTCCGTTACGCGTTTCCTCCAGTCCCCGTGATTCCTCACGTAATCAGGAGGTTGAGAAAGTTCAGGAAAACCATGATCCTAATTGCCCTGGATTGGGCCAGGAGGACGTGGTACCCGGACCTTCTGGACATGTCCATCTGCCCTCCAATACGTCTTCCACAAAGAGAGGATCTTCTCTCGCAAGAGGAAGGTCGGGTTCTCCATCCAGAGGTCAAGACACTCAGCCTTCACGCATGGTTTCTGAGAGGCTAAGATATAAGGATTGGGACCTCCCGGATGACGTAATGGAGATTTTGCTTTCGGCCAGAAGGCCAGCAACAAAATCCCTCTATCGGTGTTGTTCGAACAAGTTCAGTAACTGGTGCAGGTATAAGAATGTGGATCCATTTCTTTGTAATACTCCAACAGTACTTTCTTTTCTCTTACACTTAGCCAATTTGGGGTTCCAAGTTGGAACTATAAAAGGTTGCTTGGCAGCGCTATCTATCTTTAAGCGCTCCTCGGAAGAGGTGTCATATTTTAAAATGCCTTTAGTCATTCAATTCTTGAAAGGGCTGACAAATGTCTATCCTCCGACACCTTTTCAGGTGCCCATCTGGGATTTAAATCTAGTCTTAAAATTTCTCATGTGTGCTCCTTTCGAACCTTTACATTCTTGTCCATTAAGACTGCTCACTCTTAAGACAATTCAGTTAGTGGCTATAACATCAGCCCGCAGGGTAAGTGAGTTGCAGGCACCGTCTTGTAAGCCTCCTCACACCATTTTCCATAGGGGCAAGGTTATTCTAAAAGTCAAACCATCTTTCTTGCCTAAAATAGTGTCTGATTTTCATCTGTCACAAAAAATTGTCTTACCTTCCTTTTATCCTACACCTCACGCTAGTAAGGAAGAGGAAAGGTTGCATAGACTGGACCCAAAAAGGGCTCTCAGTTTCTACATTTCCAGATTGGCAAATCTCCGACAATGTGACCAACTATTCGTTGGGTATACTGGGCACAAATTGGGCCTTACAGTATCTAAACAAACTCTATCCAGATGGATAACTCTAGCAATCTCTGAATGCTATAAACTAGCTGGGAAAGAGCCTCCAGATGGATTAAGGGCTCATTCAACCAGATGCATGGCAACTTCCGAGGCTCTTCAGAGGGGTGTCCCGGTGCAGGATATTTGTGCTGCGGCCACCTGCTCGTCAATGCACACCTTTGTAAAGCATTACTGCTTGGACTCTACTTCATATCAAGGAGGACTATTTGCAAAAGCTGTCCTTCATTCAGTACAACTGTAACGTTCTTTCGATTGGATGTTCCTCCCACGTATTCCTCATCGACCCTCCCATCCTACCCCTCCGTACAGTTTACGCCAGTTGCACTCTAACTTCCTTAAGAGCCTGAGGACTTAAGACCTGATCAGCTGATGCGACCATGAACACCGTAAAAACAGAACTAAGGTAACGGGCGCTGCTCGAGCCCTTTATACAGCGGATGACGTCGACGCCCGACAGCGGCCCTCGAGGGACTTCGACTCTGCGGTCTCAAACACATCGCCCCCTGGTGAAAAAATGTTTCCGAAGCAGCTGAAGCTGCAATACAAATATTTTAAGATGAGGAATACGTGGGAGGAACATCCAATAGAAAGAACGTTACAGTTGGTAAGTAACTTGTTCGTCTTAACTAGTCTCGTTCTATTTTCCCTCTCAGACTCTCTGATCACAGAATCTGCTTCTTCTCACTATCCCCAAATCTCCCTGTGCTGCTTCCCGTTTCCGATCTTTTGCCCTCTCAGCCCCTAAACACCAGAATTCTCTCCCTCTCTCTATCCACTCTTCTTCATCTCTGTATTTTTCAATGTAACCTGAAAGCTTATCTTCTCTCCTTTCTTTTTAATTAGTGACTTTCTGTTCCTCTCCCCCTCCTTCTATTTTAGTTGTTTTTTGCATTATCATGTACATTGCACTGTTTTTCTAATATTTTGTAATAATGCTTTTGGCGAAAGGTGCTTTATGAATTCAATAAATTAAATTAAATGCCTCCTGTGGGGTCTCAAAGAAGTATGTCTTAATGTTCTCCATAATTTTCAACTTGGAAGCATATATTTCATTGATAATGATCACAACTTCTTCACCTTCTTCTATGATCATCTGGCTTTTAGGAACGCCATTGTGTAGTATGGGAAAATGTTTATTGTGCTACTCCGGTCTTGGATGTTTTCTTTAGCCCTGGCCTCCTTAAAAATGAAGTTGCAATCCCTGTGTGGCTAGGGCCCTTTGCGCTCCCTCGACAACAAAGCATGAAGACAGCTTCTTAGGCCCCACCAGGATGCACAGCCAATTCTCAATGAGCATCTCTGTGTGTTATCCATCTGCCTCTGCCGGAAAGCCAACCATCCTTAGGTTGTTCCACCTTTAGTCGCCCGCCACATCTTCTGCTCTTGTCTCTAGTGTTGCTATCCTGCATCCAAGGTCCTTCATGTTATCCTGCATTTTCTTCATTGCATACTCAGCACTGGTCAACCTATTTTCTGCTTCACTGGCCTTTTTCAATACTTTAAGTATTTCCTCATCAGTTGTATCTCTGCTGCCACTGCTCCTATGCTTGATTCCAGTGACTGCCTACAGTTTTGGATTGCCCACAAAACATTCAAGGATGCCACACTTTCCTCCACGGCAATAATTGTAGCCTGCAGTTGCATAAAAAAAAATAGTATGTTTCCTACTCTGATTGTGTGCCCCCATGATGGCCCACCAACATCAGGGAGATTTAATCAGGGTTGGATACCCATGAAGCAACTCGCCAAAGTCCACCTCATGCCTGCTCACAGAGACTATTTTAGTGAGCTTCATGCTGTGTTCCCTGGGGTCTGCTTGTCTCATAGTGCACCCCTGCCAAGATGACTATCCCATAGCACCAGTTGGGGAAGTGGGGTAAATAGTTGTCACATGCAGCCTCTTTCAACTGCAGTTGCTGCTACTGCAGTACATTTCCCTCATTAAAAGCACCCTGCAAGCCTCCACTAAAACTTTGACTTTGCACTCCAGTCATTGATAGCCTGTTTCAGAGGCTCAGTCCACAGAGGTTATCCTGGCCCAGCGTTATGACACCCAGCACCAATATACCCCGCCCTTACCAGCACTCCAAACGTCCCAAGCAGAGTGAAATGGTAAAGGGGGAGGCAGTAAGGGTGGTCTGCATAACCTGGGCTCACCCCTTTTGATCCGGTGTTGCTGCAATGCAATTTCTCTGCTTCAAGGTCACCATAAGAGTATTTATTAAGCTCCCAATATCCACCATGACGTTCTGCAAATTAAATTTGTATTGCTAGTTTGTCCATCCTGCCATGGCCATGGGGGCACACACATCCTGCAGCTTTCTAGTGCCCCCAGACATGGCTCCTAATCATGATCCAACAGTGGGCAAGCCGAAGCTATCTGCGCTCACCTACTCAGGTGACTCTGCCACTGCAAGTCCAGCACACAGCTCCAGGAGCACATGGTCCCAGGCTATGGCTCTGAGGTATCAACCACCTTATTGATATTGATATTTTATTTCTATTGCGCTCGTACACAAGTGTTTCAGAGCGCGACAAGGCAAGGGAGGGGAACAGGGGAGAACAAAACAACGATCTTACTAGGCCCAGTGACTTTGAGAACGTGCAAGTGCATGGCAGAGGGGGAGGGGAGAAGTACATGGAAGGGGGAGAAATGGAAAGTGCGGAGCAAAGGAGAAAAAGATAAATAATAAAAAACTATAAAGGCAACAAACAGTGATAGTGGAGCCAGCAATTGGCAAGTGCTGGGTTTAAGGCAGCAGACAGGGTAGGTCTGATAAGTGCAGAAAGAAAAAAGGGGGGGACTGTATGGGTACAGATACAGACCCCAGTGCAAAGGGTGGCCCGGAGGCAGTGCGGGAGGGTGGCAGGGTGAGCAGGTACCTGGGCCCGGAGGACAGAGGGTGGCCAGGTGCACAGTTCCAAGAGAGAACAGATCAGCAGGGGAGAGGGGGAGCGAAGGCAGAAGCAAAAAGGAAGGTCTTGAGGTTCTTCCGGAACCGGAGATGGTTCTCCTCAGGTTTTAGAGTGGCAGAGAGGCTGTTCCAGAGGGAGGCCCCAGCCGAAGACAGAGATCTACCCCCAGCTTGTTTCTTTGAAAAACAACAGACCCTGAGGGAGTTAGAGGTAAGGAGCGAGGAGCTCGAGAGGGGAGGTATTTGCGGAGGGATAGCTGAAGGTATTTAGATTTGTGTTTACTAGTCTGGTCTTTCAAGGGGATTGGGAAGACTTTCCAAATAAATAATTCAGTGTAGCTTCATCGGAGCAAATTTCTCCAACTCCTTTAGTATTGCCACTTAGTGTCGGTGTAGTGGGGCTCTAGGCCCTCGTTTTCTCATCGTGCAGCACACAAAGTGACAACATGATTGCAAACATGACAAGGCTTGGAACATTTAATAGGGAGTTTTGCGCTAGAAAGTGGGAAGAGTGATTACTTACTGTTTTGCGTTTAGGATTGGTTAAGGAAGGGGGAGTCAATTAGATATCCTTATTACTATTATGGCTTTCTTTCGACTTGCGTTATAAAAGTAGAAAATAAATTAATTTCTTCAGTATCATCATACATGAAATACATCAAAAATAAAAACATTTTGAACGCTATTTGGATAATAAATATTCCTTAAACTGAACAATAAAAATATTTCCAATAAGACATCAATATGATCACACTTAAAATGTCAACAAACCCCAAGTAAATGAATAGCCAGCAATCACACAATGCAAATGTATACAAATTATAACTTGCAGGCTTCAGCCGTAAGATTAAACTCATCTGATTGTTGTTTTGCAATCAGACTACTACGACGCCAAGCAAGCTGTTGAAAAATTGAGAGAGCAAATTGAACATCAATCTTTAAGGATGTACAAACATGTAAGGCATACTCAATACTTTTTTCTCCATGATTCCTGAATGGTTTCAGATTCTTCCCTCAAATGTCACTATAAAATGTGCCAAAAATCAAAAAGTGCTGGAGTGACCCTTTATGTAATTTACACCCAGGACATAAGCGCAGTGACACTGGATTCCATTTGTTTTTGAGTGTGACAACTGGTAACATTCCCATATAAAGTTTTAAAACAAGGGTCAAAGCGCATGGATTTGCAATCATATCTAAATACTGCTCAGATCTATAATTGTTTTTTATTGCTAAGTAGTAGGAAAACGGGAACGCTATCAGATCATATTTGTCTTTTGCAGTTGAAGCAGATTTAGAACAGATATTAGCCGGGTTATCCCAGTAATGCACTAGAACGATACGTGAGGTATCTCTCACATGTTTAAACCAAGGAAGACCTAGGCTACCTTTTTGACGGAACATACTGCCTCTCTAAAGACATACAGTTCTGGAGATCTCCATAACTTAATCCAATACAACATTGGTTTAGGATATATTAAAACCTCCATCTGAGAACATCCAAGGTCCAAATGAAGTACAAGATTTGTAGTTGAAAGTTCAGTCTTTAAGGTTGCTTTAAAAATGTATTATACTAGAAGATAAATACTCATGGGCACTCATTATGAGGTTGCTGGTTTGGCGGCCTATCAGCAATCTTGGCTTAACGTTTCCGCCACCCAATATCCCAGTATTACTGGTATATTATGAGCGGTGGCGGAACAGTAAGTTCCCATTCCCGTGTTGGAACACGGAAGCACCAGCACTGTTAGTTACGGTGCTTCAGTGAATTATCTGCTGGTAGGGGCCTGAACTACTGGCAGGTCAGGCCTGTCGGTAGTTCACTGCCCTTACCGGCAGACTCACAGTATGACCGTCTGGAAAAGGTGCCGGTGTCCGTAGTTTCCAGCACTTTTTTCCAGACTGGCATGTTCTTAATGAGGGCTATAGTATTGGTGTAACCCCAATATTCGGCACCATAATATTCATGCTGTCTAGCTTTTGATTCACGACTTTGAGGGTAGGACTTACCTCTCTGTCTCGAGAAACTCTTTCAGAAAAAGCTAATACCCAGGTAATCGTATGAGGAAATCGCTTCAACATTTAGCTCATCAAGGGAAGCTTACATTTGGATGTCTTCCTTTTATCTCTTATGCAAACAAGCACCTTTGTTTTCTGAAGGTTTATATCTGATCCCTTGGTAATACAATGATAAATGCCCAATCAAACCAGCCAAAGTTTTTAATACCTGAATGGCATCTTCCACAAATAGTAAAACACTCATTGGGAGTCCATTCAAAACTGTAGCATCCAATTGAGATATTTTCTTGGCTAGAAGGGTAATAAAAAGGTTAAAAAAGTTAGGGGCCAAAATGCATGCTTACCTTACTCCTATTTCAACTGGGAAAGGGGAGCTCATTTCACTGCCTTTGCTCTATCTAACTGTGGCAGTATTATCTGTATACAGTGCCACAATTGCCCGCAATAAAGCATTTGTTAATTCTAGTTCTTTCAGTGTACATCATAATGCATTTCTTGGGTTAGCATGAAATGCAGTCCTATGGTCTGCAAAGGAAAAAAAAAGTTTAATTTCCTCAAAGTGATATATTTTGCCACAGAAAATGGAGTCTAAAACTTTGGTCAACTTTACTGAATCCCTTCTGAAAGCCGGCCTGAAGGTGAGAAATTATTTGTTGAGAACTCACCCAGTTCTAACAGCACTTCTCATATGTGTTACCAGCACGATCCAGAATGGAAATCGGATGGTAATTAGCTGGGGAATATCTACCTCCCTTCTTGGAGATAGGGCTTGGCTCTTTGCCACAATTGGGGAATTTTACCCGTCATCTGTAAACATACAATAATTTTGCCAGGTATGGTGCCCAGATACTCCCTTCTTTTTTAAAAGTGTACATCAGTACTACATCTGGACCAGGGTTATTCTGTTTTTTTGTGCTGTGATAGCGCTGACACTTCATTGAGTGAAAAGAAAAGTACAAAATCATTCTTATTTATCACCACAGAAGTGAGGAAATCACAAAGCAGAGCATTTCTTGTTTCTTTGCAAAGATTACTGAAGTATTGGTACTTTGCAGGCTTAGGAATTCCAGCCTCAAAACACAGGGACTTAGCTGTATAAGTTATGGAAACGGACTCTCAGTAGGGCTTACCATATTTTCTCCAGCATTGGATCTTTCATAGATTCACATGCTTGAATATTCCTCATCGTCAGACCGGACGGGAATCCTCGGTAATTTAAAGTGTTTTATAATGAATTAAACTTTTTTCACCTAGGAAAACGCTACCCTGAGTAGCCCTTCACTTGTGCAGTCCTTCCACCTCCTTTGGTCCTTTTAGACCCTAACCAATGAGGTGGCAGGACTTAAGCTCCACCCCAGGCAGCCTTCCTCAGATGTTTCACTGTGGTCTAACTGACAAGGGATTCCTCTAGAGCTTTCTGAGGTATTTTCACTTTAATCCTTTTAAACCTGTTTTTCTTCTACCTAAATGTAGTCTTTTTTTGCTGGGATTGTGACTTCACTGGCCATAGTGTTTCCTGGGCTCAGGACACCTTCCTTCCCTCCAAAATCATCGAATTTTGACTGCCTTCCTATTACCTCATAACAGAGCCAGACATGCACACTGCTAAGAAAAAATACTCCCTTTTCACGGACTGCAGCAAGTGTGGCAAGAGGGTGATTTTTTTTATCAGAGGCCCTCATAAATACTGTATTTATTGCCTCTATCCCAATGATATACAGTCCTGCAAGATTTGCCAGACCTTCTCAAAAAGTACACTCGAGGACAGGCATAGAAGACTCTACTGCTACACTTGGAAAGCAGTCATCAAAAACTGTGCCTTGCACATCAACCCGACGCATTGAGAGAAAAGCAAGCTCAGAAGAGGAGATCTTCATCAGTGGAAAGGATGGAATCTCCACCCCCCAAGGCGAAGAAAAAGAATGAGAAGGCCACCCTGGCCTCCAAGACCTTGCAGAAGGGGGATCACCACAGGGAAAATAAAGATTTGATGTCTTCATCTTCATCGGCAGAATGCTTGTCCACGGGGGTGCCGTCCACACCAAATCCTTTGCCACCATCCACGAGCAGCCTCACACCATCCAAGGCGCATGGCCCGTCGACAGACAAACCATCGTTGACCAAGGAAATCATAACCTTGTTGACGAAAACCTTGTTGTCGAAAGACTTGATGAAACATTCGTCCACAAAACATTTGACTATGAAACAGCATTTGTCTATGAAACAACACTCGTCGATGAAGACATTGTCGTCGATGGAGACTTTGTCGATGGACACCTCCAACCAGCAGAAAAAAGCCTTCATCGTCCATGGCAGTGGATATCGTCGACAAGCCTCCAATACATTTAATTCACCCGGAGAAAGAGCTAGTTGCCCTGGAATCACAACCTGCACAGTTAGGGAGCATCGACATTGTCGTCGATGGAGACTTTGTCGATGGACACCTCCAACCAGCAGAAAAAAGCCTTCATCGTCCATGGCAGTGGACATCGTCGACAAGCCTCCAATACAGTTAATTCACCCGGAGAAAGAGCTAGTTGCCCTGGAATCACAAGCTGCACAGTTAGGGAGCTTAGAGGGGCTGCACAACTGTTCCTGAAAAGAGAAATGGCAGAATTGCCAGACCTCATTCTGCAGTAGGAGTACTCGAGGGGGAGGAGCTACAGCCAGCACAACCTAAAGAACATAGCCCACACTGGTAACCAGTCATGGAAGATACAGCGGATCCTTTCGACCCAGCCCTCATGCAATCCATGCAAACAAGAATGGAGGAATTTCAAAGGAGACAAAGAGCTAGACTAATAACTGCTCTATCAAATCAAGGAGAAGGTAGACCCTCACGAAGCAGGTCCTCCGCAGCACGCACTCGAAGCAGGTCCCCCACAGCCCGCACTTGCCGCTCTTCACCATCGTTGAGCAGTCACCATAGGCAGCGATCCCACTATAGTGAGTCGCCCAGACCACAAAAACTGAGGCATTCTCCCTCCCGCCACGGTCCTCACCACAAAGGACCCGAGAGCCCAAAGCACCATCTACCATCACAGTCTCTGAATGGCATCAAGACCCCATGGACGATCCTGTGCAACCAGATGATAGGGACAACCCTTTCAGGGATTTTCTGACCCTGCGACACAAGGGGAGAGCTAACCAGAGATACACCCGACACAAAGCTGGACAACTGGGACACCATTGTCACTGAGAAGAAACATGATTCGAGGGGGGAGCTCCCCCCCCCAAGGATGATATTGTCTTGTTTCACTCCACCATTGCCAAATCGGCTGAGATTTTTAAAATCCAAGTGGCTAGAAGACATCAGTCCTCTATGAACATAGGGACAAAATATGCCGGACATTAACCACGATTCTGATCCTGGAGACAATTTGTGAGGCAGGGGAGAAGATTTTGGCCATTCCACTCTCCACACCTGCGTTGCTGGCGAGACCAGAGAAAAAGTACAAAGCCCCTGATTAGGCTCCTTTATGCCTAAGAGGTCACCCAAATCCCGACTTTGTGGTGAGGGTTGTAGCAAGAAAGAGACTACAGAATCCAGCCTCCCTGCTCACTGCCCCACCTGACAAGGAGGGACGGAAGCTCGAGGCGATGGGCCGAAAGGTATCAGCTGCTGCGTCATTGTCTGTGAGGGCCGGAAACACAATGGCTATGATAGCCAGATTAGATCGGGAGCTATGGCTCTGAATGTCGCGACTGGTTAAACACCGAATTTCAGGAGGAGGCTAAATCCATAGTCACGGATGGTGAGAGCGCCTCGGACCATATGATAGATGCCGCTGTGGATGTCGCCTAATGTGGGTTTAGACAAACGGCTCATGGCACAGTCTTGCGGCGTCAAGCCTGGATGAAGCCCATTAACCTTAGACCAGAGGTCCAAGCACACATTCTAGACATGCCTTTTGACAGCCAAGAGCTCTTTGCGAAGAAGACTGACGACCATCTAAAAGGCATCAAGTCGGACACTGATACAGCAAGGGCAATACGCTGCCTCAGAGACAAAGATTAGGAGTGTCGTCCCTTTCGCTCTTTTCAAGGTTATAGCACTAGATACAGAGCATACAGCAGGTCCTTTCAAGGGCAAACCTCATCTGCAGTCTACTACCAAACAACAGGCAGGTATCATCAGAGTTCCTCGAGATAGCAAACCCAAAGAGGAAGGGGATCCAGCCATGACAAAGCCCAGGCTAAATAAAATGGACTCCAGGATGCTGCCCATCCTGCATCTCACCCCCGGTGGGAGGACACATAACCCAACACCTGCGACACTGGGGCACTGTCAAATCAGACAGGTGGGTGTTAGAGGTGGTGCAGGGGGGCGACAGGAAGGAAAGAGAGGTGCAGAGAGAAACAAGATAGTGAAACCCTTCCCACTTGTGCTGAGCTTCCTCTGGCTACACTAACACTGCCCCCTTCTCAGAGCCATATCATTAAAGGCCCTTTGCTATGCAACGACTTAGCGGGAGGCTAGTCGTTTTGGGTAGGGTGTACTTTTTGATTCCTTTTTCCCAGGACAGCTCCTGGTGAGGGGCTGTCTTGCTGGAGGGAGGTTTTACCCATCCTCAGAAAGGATCAAAAGAAGGCGGTCCACACTCACTATGGTCTCACTGGGTACAGCAGCCTGTCCATAGCTGGCCTGGCTCACAATAAAGACACATATATGATACACACTCAGGTGTGGCTTTTATAATTATATGAAATGCCAGCCATCATACCTCAAACTTGGGATGGCTTATGTTTAAAGATAACTGCCACCAGTATGGTGATTTCTTATAATGATGTAATACAGAAACAGAGGTGAATTAAATGTAGCCCCTGCACTGACGCTTGCGCCATCATTTTGTTAAAAACCCTTGGGTCATCATGCATATCAATTCAGGACTCCCAAATACCCCCTGCTTATGCTGTAGAACCATCTTCTGATATGGTTCAGTGATGAATCCATTTACAAATCATTCCGCAAGAATCTGAAGGACTACGTGTTTGGCTAATTTACCCAGGCAATCTCCAGTGTCTGCTGTCGTGGAGTGTTATCAGCGCCTGAAAGCTGGGATTGCAGGGTGGGAGAGGGTAATTTCCTTGGAGTCTTGCATCGTTAGCAATATCTTCTCTCCAGTCATTCATTCCTTCCTTCACTAGGTTATTTGTCTAGGCGAAGAACTTGTAAATAAAGTGCATTAAATCTTTTTTTCTATTAGGTCAGTGTCATTATGAGTTTGTAACCTCCGCTTAATAAATGTCTGTTTGTCTGTGGTGCAAATGTATCAACCTCAGTCACTTACATAAACGTTAAAAACGTAGACAATACAGATACAAAATCCATTATTAGATCTAACAAGGTTTATGTCCTGTGACCACGGTTTGCGGGGATGACTGAAATTGAGGGTTGTCCTCCCTCCTGGATTATCTGAGAAGGGTGCGAGCTTGACCTTGACTGAGGTATTACCAGAATCAGTTAATACCAGGTTTCAACAGACTAGGAGGTGTAGATGAGATTGAGGGTCTCATTCCGAGTTTAGCTGTAATTCGGTGGTAATTACGCTGAATTTCTGCCAACATTGGTCACAGTTACTGTCACTTGGTCCAGTGGATTAACCACAGGATTATAAATGGTGGTAGGGTGGTGTTAGTCCACATTTTCAGAGTGCATAAGACTCCATGGGGTTTTTGGCAGAATTACTGTGAGCCGGATTGCTGACGTTTTTGACTTTAAAGGAGAGGATTTACCTCCAGCATTATGTTTTAGGCAAATCCTCCACTTCAACGCCATACGCTGGATCTGGCGGAGCGGTAACAACAGCAGTAATTCTGTTTCTGCAAAAAAAAAGTGGCGGTAACAGAATGACCACGACTTTTTTACCCCTCTGCCAAGCTCTAAATGAGGCCCTAAATGTTGTCCCTGTATTTTCTAAGATTTTAACGTGTACATAAGGGATTGAGGTTGATACATTTTACCTAGATTTTTCTGGTTAATACAATTTATATTTGATAAAAACCCACTGTATGCTCTTTTGAAACTATAATTACAAGAGAAAAGTAGAATTTTTGTGAAAAGTGGTGAAATATAATTTAAGTCTTATGGTTGTTTATTGTGTTATTATTAGTCCTGAACCAAAAGGACACGGGTACAACCCAGATGATTAGATATTTGTATCTGCAATGCAAAAACATACAATAGCACCAGGAAGGTTTGAGTAGGAGCTGCCGTGTAAACGGTGAAGTGCCTCGACATAGAATCCTTTTTCTAATACATGTACAAAATAGCTTTAAAATGCTTAATATTGCTCTTGCTAGTAAACTATTTATTGTGTGTATTTTGAAACTATTGGCTTTCTTGCTGTGCTTACATGCATGATGACTAGAGGACAGTTTCAGTACACAAAAGGTCACTTTTTACTTTCAGATTTTGGGAGATATGCCCTTCAAGGGGGAAGTCATCTGTGGTAGAAGCCTACATCCCTATACTTCCCCTCAGTTTACAAGGAATGATGCATACAGAATTTATGTTATTACTCTTAACAGGGGAAATGTTAATTTACTCTTTTTTCATTATTTTATCTGATCAGAATTCTCTAGCACAACAATCGGAAACATTGATGAAGCAACACAATGAATCACTGGCAGCCTTTAAAAAGCAGGTAGTACAGTGAATATGCCTGTTCTTTTCCATACACTCTGGTTATGATTAGGGATTCCTAGTTTCAGTGCATGGTTTGTAAATTCTTGTGTTTTATCAGTATTTTCCCAAAAATATAAATGTTGTTACTTGACGCTTATCTTTTTTGCCTGTTAAAAGATTCACAGAAAGCAGCGTTGTTCTATTGGCTGCAAACAAACACGGGTGTCATTTCACCAAAGTGTCAGAGGTAGCAGAAGTGACATCACACAACCTTTGACCTCTGATGACATCACAGGAAGTGATGCCATTTGAGGCCCCCCACCCCTCCCAACTGACATTTCGGGAAGTGATGGCACACGCCCTTTCACCCCTTTACAAAACAGGAAGTGGCATCACAAAGCATTGTTCCTGAGTACACTAAGAAAAATATGGTTACGATATCACTGTAATGTGATATACATTTTATACAAGAATGGATCACCACATGTAGCGTTACTATCAGTGTCTATAGGCCCGTTTTACCAAATGACTGTGAATGCAAACAGACATCCAAGGCCAAATGATGCCATGCAAAAGAAAGAAAATGCATGTGGCTTTTGCATGAAATGAAAGGTGTGTCAACAAATTCAACCCTTAGAAACTGAGCCAGAACATAAGGGTGATCGCAACCAAGGGATGCATGCATTGCTTAATTTGTGTGGGCCAGATATTTTCAAGCACGCCTGTGACCGCACCCCACAGTTATCCCGGACTTGATTTTACCAATTAAATAAGCAACCAAATTAAGATACTGGGCCTCGTTACAAGTCCGGCGGTAACCCTGCCGGTGCTGCCGGCAGGTTGCTGTCGGACTTGCAAAATTTACCGCGCATGGCTTGCCAGAATCAATGGGGAATTATGACCCAGGCGTTCTGGGAAGTCAGGCACCAGTAAATGTTAATCCCCATTCCAATTTGAGTCCCATAGGACTCAGTGGGAATGGGGACCACGGAAGCACCGGCACCGTTAATAACGGTGCCGGTGCTTCCGTGAAAGTCGGCAGGCGATTGCCGTTCCACCCACCAGGTCTGACCCTGGCGGGCAGGACGGCACCCGCCCGCAGACTCGTAGTGTGCTGGTCCAGTAACAACAGTGCTGGTAGGCTTACCGGCACCGTTGTTACCAGACCGGCACACTTGTAATGAGGCCCACTGAGAACAAGGAATGGATATATGCTATGTTATGTTCTGTTACAGTGCATTTGTATAGCGCCTTACGTACCATTGGTATGGTCTCAAAGTGCTGTGGGTCGAACACCCTTGGGGACCGTAGTCCAGGTAAGTGGAGACAGCACGGTAGCATAAAGTGCTTGGGTGCACTTGGTATGTGTGCAGCCAGAGCGGCTTGCACAGGGTTGACTGCATTCTAATGCTAAGTGCAGTGCAGTGGTTGTGAGAGATCAGTGTAATGTGTGCAGCAAGGTTGGTGGTCCCAGAGTCTACATTCTGGCTGCCGTGGGGCCTGTGTAAGAAATTATGTGTGCAGCTAGGCCGATTTTTTTCATGGGGTACAACTGCATTCTAACAGACTGTTGAGGTGTTCAAGGAGTTGTGTAGGTATTTGTGCAGCTAGGCCGAAATTGATCGAGGGGTATATCTGCGTTCTATTATTTTTTGGTATGAAGTGGAGAGTGAGCATATTGGTAGGAATGAGTGTCTGATTATCTGTAGGAGGCCCCTGTACCAGGTAACTTTCGGAGCTCGATGAGCAGGCTGCGGCTGTCCTGGTGGTTCGGGGTAGTAGATTTCCGAGAGAGATACTCTGGCTGGTGCATATTATATTGTGTTAGCCCGGTTGGACAGTCCTTTTCCGGAGGCTCTGTTGTAGGTGGCAGAGGGCCCATTTTCCTGGTGCCTGGTCATAGGTTATGGCAGGAGGCTGGGTAGTTTCTGACATGTTTATGGTTATCACATAATTCTCCTGAGAGTCCAGCAAAGCATAGTCGCTATTGTGCCTACAGTGCAGGAGTTCTTGGCCTTATTCCTAGGTAGGTCATGGTTGCCTCATTTGATCATATACCACCTTGTGTGCCTGATAAGTGGCATGGGGACAAGGTGCAAGTGGATCTAGGTCACCTGGCCTAAGCCCCGACCACTTGGCACCTTCCAGGTTGCCGCTCTTTTTCCCCACTTAGCAAGCCCCGGCCACCTGGTGCCTTCCAGGTTGCCGCTCTTTTTCCCCACTTAGCAAGCCCCCCCCCACCTGGTGCCTTCCTGGTTGCCGCTCTTTTTCCCTACTTAAGGAGCCCTCCAGGCTCTTTTCCTTTGCAGATGGGGAGCAGGTGCAAGTGGATCTAGGTCACCTGGCCTAAGCACCACCCACCTTCTTAGCCCTGCCTCTTCCTTCCTGCTCTTAATTCTTAGATCAAGGGCATCTGTCGCCCGGGTGTCTGAAGTGAAGCGCTGACGAAGGAAAGGGCAATTCCTGTTTGGACCTGTTCGGACCAGGAGGACCCAGGGCCCGACTCCCTGCCCAGACAGCAGGTGAGCATGCACCAACATGTGTTTACTCCCTCTGTCCCCACAAGCCATCCCGACCCCCTCAGGTCCCCCTGTGATATTGCCTTGTTCCTCCCTCCCTTCTCGCACACAGGAGTTGCCTGTTTTTCTTGATTCTTCTACCCTGCTCCCCCTCCCCGCCACTCCCCTCCAGCCTACTTCTGCAGGAGTATGTCCTGATACATTCTGGTTTCACCATCAACGTCTTGTGGCCAATGCTGGATTTGACTTTTATGGACTTCATTGATTCACGGTGTGTTACCCTTTCTCAACTCTCATGCTGGACTTCCTTTGCATCTTGTACTCATGGTGGCCCTGAATCATGCTGTTCCCATCTTCATCTTGTATCCTGGCTTGCAAAATTATGTGTTACTACTGACTTCTGCCATGTGTTTTTGCTCTCCCCTCTTGCTTCTCCACTCTTTTTGACTGCTTACTCTCTGTTCTCTCCTCCTCTGCCTTTCTCCCTTTTCCTATCTCCTCCCCTCCTGCCCTTACTTTCTTCTATGCACTTACTCTATCAGAATTGTCCCTGGACCTAGTATGATAGCAACCTCATCTGTCTCCTCCCCTTAATTGCCCCCCCCCCATCCTCCAGCACTATCTGAAATGTCGCCAGGCCTAGTACGATAGTCACTTGTTTTGTTCCTCCCTTTCTGCACCCCTCTCCCCCAACTTTTGTTTTTCTCCGGCTCTACCAAAAATGTCGTCATGCCTAGTACGGTAGTCGCCTGGCTGTCTCCATTTCCTTCCCACTCTCCCCCTCCCTTCCTTATCTATGTCTTGGATCTTGCACTATCTGAAATGTCGTCAGGCTGAGTACGATAGTTAATTTCACATCCTTACTGTTCATGGCCTGTAAGAATGTCATCGTATTTTCCCTTGTTCCCTCCCTTGCCTTGAAGTGCTTTGAAACACATTGTGTATAGGCGCTATATAAATAGACTATCATATCATATCATGATATGATCCAACCGCAATGTTTAAACGATAAGTGCTATGAGGCTCTGCAGTGGTGGCTCTAAGTTGATACCCAGATGGGTAGGGCTTGACATTGGTAAACAAGGAACAGGGCCAGACGTAGTTGGCTGGCGGGGGGCTGCGATGGTGGCTTAGCTGGTTAGTTCCCAAATTGGTCAAATTTGACAGGAGCGGGTACAATTGAATTTAGCTTTCTGAGGAGCTATCACGCTCTGGGAATGTGGTGATGTGTAGGGTCTGCGGATAGGTTTGTATGATAGTGGTTGGCATCTCCTGAAGTGATCACGCTATGCTTCCTTATGGGAAGGTAATGAGTAAGCTCGGTTATAGACATAGGGGGTCATTACGACCCAGGCGCTAATTGCGGCAACTTTACCACCATAGTGTAAACTATGTTTACACCATGGTGGATGGCGGATTTACCGCCCCATTCCAAGGTGAGTAGGGCGGTAAATCCCCATTTCCCATTTTCCCTTCCCCATTCCCATTTTTGCCCCATAGGGCATAATGGGAGTGGGAAAGGCGCTAATTACGCCACCGTAAATTACGGTGGCGTAATTAGCATCATGGCAGGTTAGCGCCATGGATTTTAACGGCTGCTAAGAGCAGCCGTTAAAATCAGAATAGGCGTTAAGGGTTAACAACGGCGTTAACCCTTAACGCCTGGGTCGTAATGAGGCCCATAATGATGAGGTATGAATAACATTATTTAGGAGACTAATTGATGTTCGGTGGAAAATGTTGGGATGGAAATGAGCCTATACCACCCCCAAAGTGCTTCCAAGTAAGGCGGGCCCCCCTATGAAACGATATATCCTGCAAGGGGGGAGAAACCCCCACTCCAAGGGTGCATACAAAAGTTCTGTAGTGCCTGGAAGCAGCCAAATCCCTGCCCGCCGTCGATTTTGTATTAGGCCAAAGACGGACACACTGAGGGCTGCGGAGCCTGCATCCTGGGTTCACACAGAGGTGCCAAACCATCAGCACACCAGGCTAGCTCTGCACGAGCCCTGTTCCCACAGAAGTCCATTTTCCTTCTGTCCCTCCAGTGTTGCAATTATCTACATTCAGGAATGTGCCCTGTACAGAGCATGAGACAGTACCAGGCCCTGCGATGCACCCATCCGTCTCCACTAAACTTCTATCAGGGCCTCTGACCCCAACCCAGCCAGGCCGGAGCCAGCCACCCTCCACCAACCTGACCCCCAGGCCATAACCTCCCCAAGGTGCCCACCATGGATCTAAAGCTTGTACCGCTGTACATCTTTTCAATAGCAAAACACGTTTCCTGTAACATGAGGTACTAGGAAGGATAAATCAGAGATCAATCCCCCGGGAGGAGACCTTGGGGGCAGGAACTGCGGTATTAACGAAGTCTCGAAGTTAGGGGTCACCATAACTGTATTTTACCCTCCTTTCTCGCTGTCACCCCTTTCCTCTGATGCCCAGGTGCCTGTCATAATGGATGAATAACCGGTTTCAGTTGTTTAGCTTAGATTAGATATAATGTGTTTGATGCATGCCCTGACCTTCACCACACAGATGAGCCCAGCTGACCCATGTGCTCAAGGATCGACGGGGAAGAACAAGCCAATTAGCGCTTGACAATCCCCTATGGAGCAGGCCTCTGTATATGTCACTCACCAATCAGCCATGTCGATTTGTACCGTATGTGATGATGTCACTGATGATGCTGTGGGCCTTCTTAATGTGCTGCTCGTGTACGTTTTGGCAGAGCGCTCTCGGACACCAGAGTTCTTTGCTGACACTTCTATAAAACTTTGTTATCCTTGCAAAACTATTTCTTGGCTTTCTTCCCTAGCGGGTTCTATTTACTTTGGAGTGTGCGTTCAGAGGTATATGTCTTCATTTGGTGACCCCGTGACGTGATTCCTTAGCCCCCGTACCTGCTGCGTTATCCAGGGCCTCTCCAGAAAGGCTGTGCCCACCTACAGCTGATCAGTCCCCCAAAACGTGCACACAGCAGAAACGGTTCTTGTGGGTTCCGGCTTTGCGAAAATCCCACCTGCTCGTTGGAGCCGGTGCAGCACCAGTGAGAGGCCCAGGCATGTTGTGGATTAACCGCAAATGGAGGCTTTCAGAAGAACACGGACACGTGAGTATAGATTGCAAGGAAAAGCAATGTCAGGGTTTGGGAATGGAGCAGTATGCTGGAGGGGAACACGTAAGGAATGAGAGTGATTGGAGTGACCTTAGTTTTGTATATGGCCATTAGGTTTTATTCTTTTTAGTTTTTATGGAGATTAGAAAAAAAGAAGGAAGGGGAGCCTAGCCCCGAAAGAGGTTGGAAGGTGGCAGCCATAGTACACTGTCCCGACCAGTGCAAGAGAATACAAATACAGAGAACAAAGTAGGAGCCCCGTATAAGTAGAGGGCTCGGGAACAAGTAGTGGTTGTTGTTTTAGCTTGTTATTTTAGTTTGTTGTTTTTAGTGTCCTTTTTATATGCAAGAAGGAAGCCCAGAAGGGGTGGGTATGGTTTGAATGAAAAGCAAGTAAGAGTGGAATGGGAATGCTCTAAGGAGGGAGGGAAACTATGTGTTAAGTGTACGTTTGTTTTGTATCCTAAAGCAACAGTTATGCCCACCTTGTCTGACGATGTAATAACAGTGTTTACATATATGTGACGGATATAGATTAACTGACATTGTAAGCCCTGACAGGACGGGAGATAAACACTGCACAAATATTTTTAGTGACCTGCTCTTTAAAGAGACGACAGCCATGGGGACAGACACACTCTTGACACATATATGTAAGAGCCTACCGCTAAACAGTGAAAAGATCAAGAAATACCACGAGCAGTGGGTGACAGAAATAAAAGGGGAAGGAATGCCCAACTCCTGGCCAGAGGAAGGGTCCTTCGACAAGAGTGCCCTAGATCATATGTCCACATATTTGACTGCTAAATACAAGGGAAAGCCACTTCAAAACAGAAGGGAGATATTGGATTTGTGGCCTTTTCTCTACCTGTCATAGAGAAAAGGGAACGAACATCTGAGAACTTAACCATGGATGACCTGGGAGAGAGTGCAAAGGGGGGACGAGCAACCTAAGAAAATGTACCCATTACTAACACGACCCACAGAAGGGTATTCGAATCCGACATATGTGTCTGGAGGGAGTGCTCAAGGTAATAAAAGTACAGCACCTCTTCCACCATACGACCCCACCATAACTACACCCACTCACACAGGAATGAGTGCAAGGGACATAGAAGTGACATTGTCCTCCACCTGCACAGAGCTAGCTAGATTACGAGCAGCCTGTGAAGCAGCAAGAGAGTCAGAGAATGCAGCATTAACCCAAACCCCACCTCCTCCACAGGAGGACGAGTGGAAATCCGGAGATTTTTAATTCGGGATTGATAGTGCCCCCATATGGGCCGTGCGCGTTGAACGGGAAGGGGAATCCGACAGCTTGCGATATGAGAATGTGGGATCAGTGAGACGAGGAGCACTGGAGTGACTTTGACAATGGAGAAGAAGGAGCAGTGGGTGGGATCGAGCAAGTACACCTGTCCACACCGAGGGTAGAAGGGACATGGGAAGGGAGGTTGTGAGAGAGGTTCGGGAGAATGGCTCTAGCGAAAAAGAAAGGAAGTGGAGCAAAAGGTGGGAAAGCAAAAGCAAAATTACAAATGCCCTTTATCCATTAGGGAGCGGGGCGACCTTATTATGTCCCATGGTCACAGTTGGATAAAAACAACCTCCTCAAACCCCTCCCCCACTCACGGCGGGCGTGAGAATATGTATTTACGCCTTTGAGAAACACACTACAAGATGCAGTGCCCCTGGAGATAGGAGATATCAAAAGCTGGCTAGTATCAGCAGTGGGGGATCAGGCAGAATCAGTGTGGGTGAAAGCAGGGTACCTGGGAGTAATGATCAGTAATGACACTCATGCTGGGGCATCGTTGAATAACATCAGAGCACATGTGTGGGATGCACTGCGACAAGCCTTCCCCGATACTCCTGATGTACACTCAATAATGCAATGCGCTATGGGAGATGAGGAAGATGCTGTGCAGTTCATTCTTCGGGTCCAAGAGATGTGGAGGGCAGAGACGGGCACCGCGTGGGACCAATCAACATTCCTGTTTTATTTTATCATAAAGCGAGGACTCCCCAATGAAGTACAGAAGGCCTTGGACAAGATAGCGGGGGTGGAGCAAAAGTTTGGCCCGAAATTTAAAGCATAAGTGTACACCACTGCAGAAGGATCAAAGAGAGAGAAAGAAACTATCCAGAGAAGGCAGGCTGAGGAAGCAAAACTGGTACAGAACCAACTAGGCAAGGTAGCGGCGGTAACAGATGGGAGAAGAAGGGTGCGCCTCCATTGCCACACAGGCTAGGATGGCAGTGGTCTGGACAGACAAGGACAGTGGGTAGGAAATCAACAATATACGGGACCGCAATGGCAAGGAGGACCACCACGAGGATAAGGTGGGTTTCAGGGACAGATCGGAGGGCAAGGACCAAGAGGAGGAGGGCAAGGGCAGTGTTGTCCATGCGGAAGATGGGGACATTTTGCCAGAGAGTGCCACAGCAGGCAGGGGGGGAACTACCAATATAATAAACCCCAATACAATCAACAACAGTACGGCAACCCCCACCCCGGCAGCCCACAGGACCCAGCACAAGGAGCAATGATGAACCTGTACGAAACACAAGCCTACCCCCAGCTACCTCCCCACATGCCAGGCTCTGCCACCTATGCCACCCCCCCTCACACAATCCAGCCACAGCAAGGCAACCCTAATGCTCAGGTTGGGGGGAACAGAAACCCTTTCGCTACTGCTCCAATTGGTGCAGAGGCACCATACCAAGGTGCATGTGTCCTGGGAGGGAACCCAATAGACTGTCCAGGGACAGACACATATCCAGACCAGGACAGCCCACAGAGAGCTCTTGCGGGTCCAGTACTGTCGGCAACCTTGCACCCAGAAGAGGAACCACTGGTGGGGGCAGAGATAGGAAATAAGCATTTCATCTTCATGGTAGACACAGGGACGGAAAAGTAATGTATTTGTGAAGGTGATTTCCCGTTATCAGTACAAACTCTCGACATGCAGAGATTCTCTGGGGCTGTAGTAACAGTTCCATATACAGAAGATTTGGATGTCAAAATTGGGGGAAAGGTTCTGCGAGCCCCATTCCTATACTATGAAAGCTCGCCTGTCAATTTACTGGGGAGGGATCTGCTTAGTAGGTTTGCTCCATCCCCGCCATGTGCTCCCTCAGGGCGATGCTGGTGATTCACACAATGGCAAATGAAATAGTGGTAAGCGGAGTACCTGTAAACCCTGATATGTTCATAAATGGGATTCGAGTGTTAGCAAGAGCAGTATCCGAGCTCACAAGGAAAGAGTGGAGAGTACCTTCTGATTTTATCTTCTGCCCTGTAGCACTCCCAATGGTTGCTGCCACCATCCTGTCCATAGATTTAGAGGGATTGCAAGTGTCCAACCAGAGAATAGTAGTACTAGGGACGGACATTAATGTGTGCCAATGATGCACAGTCTTATGTGTTGACCCCAATACACCATTGCGGGAAATAACTGATGAGGAATTGTTCGAGGATGCAAATGATGATGGAGAAATAGTGCTTGAGATATGTATTCCTTGCGACATCATGGTTCAGTATCGAAAAGTACAGCGTGCCCTCAGGCCATTGTCATATGAAGGAGAAGGAGATGATATCCCAAATGCACGAGATAGCGCTTGAGAAGAATGGGAGGTGTTCTTCATTGACGGGTCAGCATCCATAGATCTGGAGACAGGTGAAAAACATGTTGGGGCTGTGGTGGTGAGGTTGGAGGAAGGGGAAAATGAAACACTGATTCTGAAAAGATTGCCCAAACATTTTTCTGCGCAAGCAGCAAAGCTTGTCGCTTTGATTGAATGGCTAAAGACAGCAAAAGGGTGTTGTTAAAATGTATTCAGATTCTGCATATGTCACCGCTACGGTGCACTCGGGTCTGTCCAGATGGAGGAGAAGGGGGTTCAGAAGAGCAGACCACTCCCCAGTACAGCACGCTGGATTGCTGAATGAGTTGATTTTGGCCCTCGCAGAGCCTTCTGTCGTAGCTGTCGTCAAATGCCTAGCTCACACACACAACACTGACAAAATATTATTGGGAAACGCTGCAACAGACGCAGAAACAAAAAGAGCATCTTACCTCCAGATCCAGGTGGGTACAGAGTATGTCCTTACCACCCCTGTTACGCCCCAACACACAGATGTCATGATCTCTGCTTCCAAAAGGTCAGGGTTTTCCCAACTCCCTTGGAAGCAGATCCATAACCCAGGTTCCGAGTGCCAACCAGTCCCAATTGGGACCTTTTGGACCCAGTCCTGGCGCCAGTGGCACCAGGCTCATAAATATGCCCAGTCCCAGCGCTGGAAGCGCCGGGCTCATAATGCTTGGGTGGACTTACCTGCAGCAGACCATGCTGCTTACTTGCCTGCCAGTTGAGCCTCTGATCCTCTTCTGTTTGGAACTACTTTTCCTGTTGGGTGGGGCAGGAGCCACTCCCTAGATTCAAAACACTGGAACTCTTCTGGAAAGCAGGAACTCTTTTCTTACCTAGGCGTGGCTGTGGAAGGAGACACCTAAGCACTACAGAAGGCTATTTAAACCACACCCGATGGATGAATCTTGCTTTGCGTTATTCTGCATCCTCTGCAGCAGAACGCTCATCGTGTCTTCTGCATCTGATCCTGGGCCTAAGGAAAAAGGCTTACCATCCTGAATCCAGTCTTCAGCAACACCTATAAAGACAAGAAAGAACAGGTTAGCATTACGGTCTTCAGTGACAGCTCTTCACTTACCTGGTCCATCGGCTGTCACCAACGCCTCGCGCTGCATTCCGGCATCTGAAAGACAAAAGCTTACCAACTCTTTGCACGCTCCGGAGGCCTTCGGCGCTGCATCCCGCATCTGAAAGACAAAACAAGGTGCGTTTAAAGACATTGGGGAACTTTAATACTCACGTGCCATTACTCCTTTCCACATCTAACCCAGTGGGTATTCCGGCACCCTGCAGCCGCTCCGAACTTGTACCTGCAAAATAAAAAGACAGTTAGAGCGCATCGTGAAGCAGGCAACAAGCGCTTACTTACGTGCTTCCAGGCGCTTCTATTCATCACACGGGCTCCATCTTCAACTCACTTCAGCCCGTCATCCGCCATCGCCGGAACCCTGCAAAACAAGAAACATCATTACTAAAGACTTTAAAGACATTAGAATTACTCGAAACTTACCGTTCGTGCAGTAAACGACGGACAGCAGTCCTCTGAAGTCAAGAGGCCTGCTCCCCTTATCCAGTGAAGAAACTGGTTACAGCACCCTGCCCCGAGGCAGATGGAGAGCACAGCGTTCACTTACGTAAGGTGAGAGCGTTAACCTTTGGGGTTCTACAGGAGAAGAGAAAGGGAAGAAGAGAGACATTCATTAACCCAGTTCCTTAATCCCATATTTTCTATCTGCAGACATCTTACCCTTCGAGTCAGACATACAGTGCACAGAGGTCCAGCCCAAAGAGCCAGCCGTGTGTTACACAACACCTTTGAAGATACGGTATACGCCCAGTCAAGACCGGCGCCTCTACGGGAATCAGGTGAGCGTTACAGAACGCAAAGCCTACCACAAAACTCCCGTCCAGGCGCTATGGAAACCTCGGATACCGACCAGCTAGCCCAGTTACTTGGGGAACTAAGGGCAGAAGTGCATGCAGCCCGTCAGGAAACGAACGCTCTAAGAAGGGAACTGATTATTTCCAAGGAGCGAACAGATGATCTCGCTAGACAATTGCTACAGTCACAAGCCGGACAGACCCAGTTACCCGCATCTGGGGGAAATCTTCCTTCTACATCCTCTATGAATCCAGTGCAGATCAACCTACCTGGGAATGTACCTCTGGCTCCGCCCGAACGATTTTCTGGTGAGCCAAAGAAATTTGCAGTATTTATCAATCAGTGCCGGTTGCATTTCTTATGCCGGCCAGCAGCCTTTCCAACTGATCAAGTTAAAGTAGCTTTCGTGCTTTCGTACCTTAGTGGCAATGCGGCAGACTGGTCGATCCCTCTAGTAAATCAAGATGATCCGGTCCTCCATGATTTTCAAGCTTTTCAGCTCAGTATGGAAAAACTGTTCGCAAGACATTCACAGGGGCAGGCCTTGGACAATGAGCTTCTTTCGTTGCGACAAGGTAATCAAGACCTTTTGGCTTATATTGCGTCTTTCAACAGACTGATAGTGGAAACTCAATGGCCTGAGGACAAAAGGATTACGCTGTTTTATAGAGGTCTACGTGGAGAGCTCAAAGATGTGTTAGCCCAAGTAGTGAATCCCCCACAAGATTGTTCGGACTATATAGACTTAGTCGTTCAAATAGATCACAGACTGCAGAACAGGAAGGCCGATCGTTCCAAGTTTGATGCTCGAGTATTTTCCAAACCGCCAACTCCTTCCAAAGGAGTAGACTCCGGGGAACCCATGCAAATAGGGGGTCTGAAAGGTCCTCTAACACAAAAGGAGCGGGAAAGGAGAAAACGGTTGCAATTATGCCTCTATTGCGGAAACTCAGGGCACTTTCTTCGAGACTGTCCGGTGAAACCTGCCAAGAAGGCAGTAGGAGCTGCAGTTACCAAAGTTACAAACTCTGAGCAGGGAAACGACCTCGCCCGACAAGAATAGAGGTCCTCTTGCCGAGCGTGAAAACCAGTTCCGTGACCTCGCATTTCGTGATACCTATGGTCCTCATTAGCCCTGATAATCCGGATCGATTACATGCAATTGAAGCTTACGTCGACAGCGGTGCCATCGGCAATTATGTGGATCATGAAATGGTTTTGAGGATGAATCTAACTCTTTGTCCCAAGGCTGTAAAGGACGTCATTACTACGGTGGATGGTACGGAGATAGCCTCCGGGCCAGTAACGCATACCACTCAAGAGGTGACGCTAGTAAGTCAAGATGGACACCATGAGAAGATCGTGTTCGATGTGATCAAGGCCCCTCAGTTTCAGATTATTCTAGGAATAACTTGGTTAGAGAAACACAATCCTCTGATCGATTGGCGAGCAAGAACGGTCCAGTTTCCAGAATGTGTCTCTACTTGTCACCCTCCACCTGGTGTTGCACTGGCAGCAATTTCTTCAGAGACTCCCCAGTTACCTCCCGAATACCTAGAATACCAAGATGTTTTCCGGAAGGATCAGGCTAACTCTCTACCTCCTCATAGGTCTTATGACTGCCAGATAGACCTGATACCTGGATCTACTCCTCCTTGTAGTAGAATTTATGCCCTCACCGAGCCTGAGAACCTTCACCTTCGACAATACCTGGATCAATACCTGGCAAATGGGTTTATTCGTCCTTCCAAGTCCCCTGCTTCTTCAGCTTTGTTCTTCGTTCCAAAAAAGGAAGGAGACCTTAGAACTTGTATAGATTATCGCTCCCTGAACCAGATCACCGTTAAGAATAGATATCCGTTACCTTTGATCCCTGAACTCCTGGACCAAGTCAGAAAAGCATGCATATATACAAAGCTGGATCTTAGAGGAGCTTACCACTTGGTACGAGTAAAAGAGGGCGATGAATGGAAGACGGCCTTCCGCACCAAGTATGGGCTATTTGAATATCAGGTCATGCCCTTCGGACTTTGCAATGCCCCGGCCGCCTTTCAATATTTTATGAACGATGTCCTCAGAGAGCTCATAGATGTGTGTGTTGTTGTTTACATTGACGACATCCTCGTTTATTCTTCATCGGAATCTGAACATCGGAAACACGTGAAAATGGTCCTCGAAAGATTGCGTCAACACAAACTTTTCGCTAAGTTGGAAAAATGTGTTTTCAACGTGACTGAAGTTGAATTCTTGGGATTCATATTATCACCTGGCGGAGTGCGTATGGATTCAAAGAAGGTTGATGCAGTTCTCAAATGGCCATCACCATCCTCCGTAAAAGGTGTGCAAAGCATGTTAGGCTTCGCTAACTTTTACCGCAGGTTTATCCCCGAATTCTCTCGAATAGTCCAGCCCATCACTGCCTTGTTAAAGAAAAACAAACGTTTTGAATGGTCTACCGAGGCGGAACAAGCTTTCCAGGATTTGAAGACTAAATTTATCTCTGCACCAATCTTAAAACACCCTCGCCCCGAACTCCCCTACATCGTGGAAACTGATGCTTCAAGCCTTGCCATGGGGGCAGTTCTATCACAAAAGGACCCGGTAACCAATCAGTTGCATCCCGTGGCATTTTGGTCCCGCAAATTCTCGCCTCCTGAAATCAATTACACGATTACTGACAAGGAACTTCTGGCTATCAAGTCTGCCTTTAAGGCTTGGCGGCATTATCTGCTGGGGGCCCGACACACCGTTACTGTGATTACGGATCACCGAAACCTGCAATATTTGAAAACCGCTAAAGCCCAATCCTCTAGACAACTCCGTTGGGCATTATTCTTTGCCGAGTTTGACTTCATAATTACCTATCGACCTGGTACAAAGAACGGTAAAGCTGATGCCCTTTCTCGGATGGGAGTGGAAGAACACTTGATCAACCCTAAACCTGTACCAATCATTCCCGAACAAAGAATTCTGGGTGTAATCGCCACAGAATCCATAGAGGAAGTTAAGGATAAAGCCAGGCAACTTGTAACTCCAGCAGACATACAGAATTGGCATCTGCAGGGAAAGGACTTTGCAGTAAAGGACAACTTATTGTATTTCCAAGAACGATTATACCTACCCAGCACAGATCTACAGAAAAAAGTAATCTCTTGTTATCACGATTCTTTAATGTAAGGACATCCCGGTATGGCCAAGACCTCAGAAAAGATCAAGCGCTACTTCTGGTGGCCGTCTTGGAAAAAAGATATCAGAGACTTTATAATGTCCTGTGGAGTATGCGCCCAAAACAAGAGTCAAAAGGAAAGACCAGCAGGCCTCTTACGCCCTATTGACATCCCACCTCGCCCTTGGCATACGCTTTCTATGGACTTCATCACCGATCTACCTCCATGCTCCGGATACAATACGATTCTAGTAATCGTGGACTTATTCTCCAAGATGGCGCATTTCATTCCGCTCAAAGGCTTGCCAACAGCAGCAACTCTGGCCGGAGAATTTCTCGAAAACATCGTCCGACTGCACGGTTTTCCTTCGGTTCTAATTTCGGATCGAGGTAGTCAATTTATTTCTCATTTTTGGCGAAGTTGCTGTCAGTCGGCTCAAATTGATGTGAGACTATCGACCAGTCACCACCCTCAGACCGACGGACAAACCGAGAGGACCAATCAAACTCTGGAACAGTATTTACGCTGCATGCTGCAACAAACTTGGAAAGACATCCTTTGGATAGCCGAATATGCCTACAATAACTCTGTCCATTCGGGAACTGGGAAAACCCCGTTTTTTCTTTTGTACGGCAGTCACCCTCGAACCTCGGAGTTGGATCCCCTCCAAGATCTTGAAACACCAGCAGTAGACTACCTGCATTCTACAATCACCCAAGCCTTTAAGGAAGCTGTTTCTCACCTTCAAAGGGCTAAAGAACAATACAAGAAAGGAGCAGATCAACATCGGAAGGAAGCCCCTCAATATCGAGTAGGGGATCAAGTCTGGTTATCCACCAAATATCTACCTCTAAAAGGGCCACGCACATTCAACCCAAGATACCTTGGTCCCTATTCCATCACTACCATAGTAAACCCAGTAGCGGTCAAGTTGGACTTGCCCCCGCACATGAAAATACATCCGGTCTTCCACGTCTCTCTATTAAAACCCGTGCAACCTCAAACCCGACTAACTAAATCTCCAAAACCTATCCTAGTTGATGGAGAACTCGAGTTTGAAGTCAAAAGCATTCTGGACTCCAAGATCTCCAAATCTAAGCTATTTTACCTAATTGACTGGAAAGGCTATGGCCCCCAAGAGAGACCCTGGGAACCTGCTGAATATGTCCACGCTCCTCGCCTAATCAAAAGATTTCACCGAACATTTCCTGACAAGCCAAAACCCCCGGAGAAGCCCGGTTTGGGAGGGGCCTTGAGGGGGGGGTACTGTCATGATCTCTGCTTCCAAAAGGTCAGAGTTTTCCCAACTCCCTTGGAAGCAGATCCATAACCCAGGTTCCGAGTGCCAGCCAGTCCCAATTGGGACCTTTTGGACCCAGTCCTGGCGCCAGTGGCACCAGGCTCATAAATATGCCCAGTCCCAGCGCTGGAAGCGCCGGGCTCATAATGCTTGGGTGGACTTACCTGCAGCAGACCATGCTGCTTACTTGCCTGCCAGTTGAGCCTCTGATCCTCTTCTGTTTGGAACTACTTTTCCTGTTGGGTGGGGCAGGAGCCACTCCCTAGATTCAGAACACTGGAACTCTTCTGGAAAGCAGGAACTCTTTTCTTACCTAGGCGTGGCTGTGGAAGGAGACACCTAAGCACTACAGGAGGCTATTTAAACCACACCCGATGGATGAATCTTGCTTTGCGTTATTCTGCATCCTCTGCAGCAGAACGCTCATCGTGTCTTCTGCATCTGATCCTGGGCCTAAGGAAAAAGGCTTACCATCCTGAATCCAGTCTTCAGCAACACCTATAAAGACAAGAAAGAACAGGTTAGCATTACGGTCTTCAGTGACAGCTCTTCACTTACCTGGTCCATCGGCTGTCACCAACGCCTCGCGCTGCATTCCGGCATCTGAAAGACAAAAGCTTACCAACTCTTTGCACGCTCCGGAGGCCTTCAGCGCTGCATCCCGCATCTGAAAGACAAAACAAGGTGCGTTTAAAGACATTGGGGAACTTTAATACTCACGTGCCATTACTCCTTTACACATCTAACCCAGTGGGTATTCCGGCACCCTGCAGCCGCTCCGAACTTGTACCTGCAAAATAAAAAGACAGTTAGAGCGCATCGTGAAGCAGGCAACAAGCGCTTACTTACGTGCTTCCAGGCGCTTCTATTCATCACACGGGCTCCATCTTCAACTCACTTCAGCCCGTCATCCGCCATCGCCGGAACCCTGCAAAACAAGAGACATCATTACTAAAGACTTTAAAGACATTAGAATTACTCGAAACTTGCCGTTCGTGCAGTAAACGACGGACAGCAGTCCTCTGAAGTCAAGAGGCCTGCTCCCCTTATCCAGTGAAGAAACTGGTTACAGCACCCTGCCCCGAGGCAGATGGAGAGCACAGCGTTCACTTACCTAAGGTGAGAGCGTTAACCTTTGGGGTTCTACAGGAGAAGAGAAAGGGAAGAAGAGAGACATTCATTAACCCAGTTCCTTAATCCCATATTTTCTATCTGCAGACATCTTACCCTTCGAGTCAGACATACAGTGCACAGAGGTCCAGCCCAAAGAGCCAGCCGTGTGTTACACATCACCTTTGAAGATACGGTATACGCCCAGTCAAGACCGGCGCCTCTACGGGAATCAGGTGAGCGTTACAACAGAAGCATAGACAGCATTACCCATTACGCAAATAATAGAGTTACAACGAAGGGCACCAGCTGCAGAACAAGACTTATGGCTCAAGCGTGGGTGTACACAATCACCCACCAATCTCTTATGGTGACAAAAGTGTACAGGAAAAGTTGTCATGCCTGTTGAATTATTGTACACTGTGTTTGAACAGTTACACTTTCCAGTCCACCGTTCGAAACAACATATAGCTGCCGATCTCCAAGAAAATTGGTTCATTCCAAACTTGCAGGAACACCTTACACAAATGGTGATTCAATTTACCACCACGTGTCAAGTGTTCACAACAGGGATGGCACTGAGAACATTGCGAGGGACGTTGCCCCGCCCCATCGGACTCTTCTGAGAGCTGCACATAGATTATGCAGAAATGGGGGAAAGGTGTACTGGAGCGCGGTACTTGATCGTAGTGGTGTGTCCATTCTCTCTCTGGGTGGAAGCAGGGCCCTGTGCCCACCCAGACGCAAAATGTGCTGTGAAATTCCTTGTCAGTGAAGTATTTTCCCGATGCGGTGTGTGTGACATTATTCGCTCTGACAACGCAACACACTTTATTTAATGAACTATTCAAAGAAAGAACTACTCTCTTAGGAATAAAACACAAAATGTGCTCCATTTACCACCTGCAAGCAAATGGGGTGGTAGAAAAAATATACAGCCTCCTTAAAAGCAGGTTATCAAAACTATGCAATACCCTGAAAAAGAATTGGGTATATTGCCTACCCCTTGCGTTGTTTCAACTAAGCACACAGTCCAGCAAGGACCACCACTTGTCCCTGCACAAAATAGTGACTGACTGAGGTATGCAAACACCACTGTCACCAGTGAGGAGAGCATCTGACACACACAGGGCAGCAACTATATTAGGAGAGGAATTCAAAGCATACCTCACACAGCTCACCCGTGCTATAAGATACATCTCACGGCAGATTATACCCCCACACACAGAAGAGAGAGAAACAACAACTGCCTCCACAACTGACACGTCCCCAGCCCAACCATTATTACCGTAAGAATGGATCTATGTAAGGAGCTTTGTCAGAAAGTGGAATGCTCCGAGGTTCCATGGACCCTATGAAGTGGTATATTCCACGCCCCTCACAGTAAAAGTAAAAGGACTGAGGTACTGGATACATCTCTCAGATGTTCGTAGAGCACCAAACCACACACCACAAGAAACACTCACTACAGACACAGCAACTACCTCAACACAAATAGCCCTACACCACGATTATTTTTGTATGTGGAATGTAAGAAAAGAAAAACATGCATCGCTGCTAGAGCCAGGGATACCAAGAATAGCTCTCTCTCTCTCTCTCTCTCTCTCTCTCTCTGTCTCTCTCCCTCTCTTTCTCCTCTTTTTTTCTCTTTCTCTTTCTCTTTTTTCTCTTTCTCTTTCTCTTTTTTGTCTTTCTCTTTCTCTCTCTTTCTCTTTTCCTCTCTCTTTTCTTCCCGCTTACATTTCTATTAACACCCACCCCATTTTATTCATCTCGACAGGTGCTACGATGATGGAATTGACTCTGCTCAATGAAAATGTAGATAGTAGTAGGGATAGGATTAGTGTTACTAGAAGCTATAGCTACAACTGTGGCCTGCACTTTAGTGCAATATTGTTCATATTGTTAATGCTTATTTTGGGTATTTATTGGGGAGCATCTTTTATCTGGGGGTCCAATATATAAAAAAAAGGAGGCCGGGGGGGCAGATGGACGTGGGACGGGTTTCAGTGGAAGTGGAGCGGTAACACCTCCTTGAATTTGACCAGTTTACATAAAAATGCAACAGGAAAAGCCCCAGGTGTTCTCTCATACAATGACAATATGACTGAAATGTTACCAGATGTACCAAATGTTACTTTTGTATCCCCCAGAATGTTTACATTGCAACAACCTACCTCAGTATTTAGTATGTTGTCCACTCCAAGCTCTAACATGGTCTTAAGTTCCTCCCAAATGAAAGCTTGAAGGAAAGTAGTGATGTATTAATAACCAACAGTATATCCGAAGAGAAAACCACACATAACACCAATACCTCATGTAGCAACTCCCAATCCACACTGTGCAACAGCTTAATGGCCCGGTTATTACCACCACATGTACAGAGGGCAATATATATAGCAAAGGTAGATCATACAGAACAATGTTAGAGAGACAGCAATTCCCCTTGCGCAGTGATAGAAGAAAATGGCAAGTACGCCAGATTAAATTATGCATACCATGGGTTAGGACTAGATAAGGTGGAAGACCTTTGCCATACCGGCCACTCCAACAGTTGGTACTGCTTGCCCAAGGCATGCTATATTTGGTCCGCTTTCCTATGTGTACAACCCCTTTCACTCAAATGGCCTACATAAAAAGAAAACACAGGTAATGGGCTAAATAATGCCACCAGCATGTGAGAAGGCAAACCTTTTCACAGAAGACAGCACATGAATGTCAGTGATATGATGATTTGTCCAGGATCCCTGTATCATCTGCTGGCAAAGCCAGTATGCAAGCATGAACTTGGTTCCACAGTGTTGAATTTGGATACCTAATCACCTTTTTTCGGACTAACGCTTAATGCTCATCATTGGAGGCGTCTGCCCCCAACCTAGGTTGTACAACTCCCCATCTGAACAAACCAATTTCTAAATCTTGACCACACTGACGCATTGTTTGTTTTTATAGCAACCTTTATCTGGTTCAGGTTCATTGCTGATAATAGCACCTGTTATGGAACACAACAAAATACATATACATGCAGGTTTATCAACTTCAGACATAGGAAAGGATGAGTCAGCCTTGCTGGAATTTGGGATTGTAATCTTTCATATGAACACAGATCTCTGTGAAGAGTGTTATGCACACCCGGCTGTCTTCTGAACCATCGCGGCACTCACATTTATCAATATGCATTTCAACTTTGGCTACTGCACAGGATTCATTTTATCCCCACAGAAAGGCGAGAATGCTATAGGAGTTGTGCCATAGTGAACACACAAACTTCGTATACCAGAGTGAACACAGAAAGCATTACAGGAGGAATTGATCAGAGCAGAATGTACTTGTCAACAACAGACACGCAATATGTTTAGAGCCTCAGCAGAACACCATCAAATCCTGACGTGTGCTGTTTAAGTTTGGTAAACAATTGGAACAGACTTCTTTAGCCCAGGGAGCCTTGTGGGGCCCCCTCCAAGGTAGGGGCCCATGGCAAGAGCCCCTTTTGCCCTGCCATAAAACATCTCTGGGCCATTCTCAAAAAGGTTGGACAAGTCTGATCCTCAACAACTTCTGCAACTTTACAGGACAGATCTCTGATGGATGACTTGTGGGTGTCCATTCCACGGAGGAAGTTCTCAGAGAGCTTTATCAATGCTTTTCTTGGTGAACAGCAGCCGAAATTAGGATATTTCCTCCAGGATATCTGGCGGCCTCAGCGGAGCGACGTGGATTAGGTCCTCATCCGCGCGCCGCTCCATGCAAAATGGTGGTGTTACCCAGGTTGTTGTATTTCTTTAGCAACATCCTGGATAAGATCAAAACAGTATTCTTCAAGATACTAGACACTTACATAGGGGAACTGCTTTTCTGGGTCGAATAGATGGTGGGGAGCGTTAAATACTCTATGAAGGCCACACACGGAAGGGGACTTAAATTGCCAGATTATGAAGTATATTACTCAGCGGCCCAACTGCAAAGTCTCCAACTGGGTAGACACACCAGATGGATATCTGAAACATTTATTAGGGGGGTTTTCGGCGTATAGGAAAGGAATTGAAGTATTATGGGACCCAATGGTGACTAGGGGAAAAAAGCGTGATCTATTTTTTTTTTTTAAATATTTTTATTGGTTTAAAAACAAACCTTTAAAAAAAAGTTTTTTTTTTGTTACAAACATCAATTCCTGCACATAAGTCATTGATTGCACCCAATCCTGCCAAAACCCAAATTAACTGTTACATCTTTCTAACAACCCAGTAATTAAGATTGAGGTAAGTCCGATTTCAACAAGTTCTCAATCACGGTTAAGAAAGATGTGAGTGGGAGTATCAACTTCATGTCGATCCCGTTGAACATTTTCTCCCACCATTCGTCGGCACATAGTGAAAGATGGTCCTTGGCCCATGAGCCCAGATGGATTGATCGCACATCTCGCAATTTACTGCAGAACAATACCAAATGTTTGAGGGTCTCTACCTCACGTGCACATAACCTACATGCTGTATCTAAGGATGCATTACGATCCCATAATTTAAGCCGCTCTCTAGGTTTGAAGACGTTCAATCTAAACAGCATGAACACTCTCCTTGCGTTTGCACTCGGGAACAGGCCTATGTATCTTTGTAGGACATTAAATGCCCTTGCTTCAGTCGGTACATCAGCCATCAGTGTCTTGTCGGATCTTTAAGCGCATGTCGCTGCCCAATCAGCATGCCAGATTTTAAACTTTGCAGCATCCGGATTGTCATGCAATGTTTCCATGCTGATATCAAATTCCACGAGGAGGTCTTCACAGCGTTTGGCCCACATTGCTACCATGGTATGACCCTCGGAAGATATGTCATGTAGATTCTGAAACTGCGGAATGTTCTTGCGTTTCTGTGCTTTAAGAAATAAAGACAAGAGGTTCCAACAAATTCTGCCATGCAATGAAGTTAGTGCCAATTCATATCTTATACATGCCGTGGATAGCCCCTTTGGCACTCAATGCTTTGGACCAGAACATGTTCTACAGTGTAGCCCATAAGGTTTCGGGACATCCCAGTGCATTTTCAGCTCCATACGTTAGGATTGGAGAAACCTTTTGCTGGTAAAAGTTTCGAACTGCAATCAGCGAAAACCTTCCACATTTTTTGTTTATAAGCAACGCTTGGTTGGCGAGTTGAAGACATTTCCTCCTGATTTCAATGATCCATGGGCCGTCGTTTATATTAGAGCTTATCTGCACGCCTAGATATTTCACACTGCTTGACAAGCCTATCAAATCGTGGCCCAGCTTCCATTTTAACTTTGCTTTTGGTCTTGTTTCGAGCTGTTCTGAAGTTGTTAAGCACCATGATTTTGCATTTGGAGGTATTAATCTCCAATTGATTCATGGTCACGTATTTGTGTACTGCATCTAACTTTCTCTGTAGGCCAATAGCTGTTAAATCCAGTATAATCAAATTGTCTGCGTATAACAGCCAGCTAATATGCGACATGTGGAGTTTGGGAGGAAAAGTTCGCACAGAGTTTATGGCATCTCCAATGTCCGATATAAAAAGGCTAAATATAGCGGCAGCCAAAGGGCAACCCTGCTTCACTCCTTTATACGTCTTGATCTCTTTAGACAGCGTTCCTGCTTGGTCCAGTCGTATATGAATCGATGTATCTGTGTGTAGATCTTTAATTGCATTTACCACGCCAGGTTGGCAGCCCCATTGTCGCAGCTTATTCCACAGCATTTCGCGGTTAATGGTGTCAAATGCATGGGAGAAATCGATAAAGGCAAGATAAACTTTAGTGTTGGTACGTAAGGCCTACATCTTCAACAAGTTCAGAATAAGTAAATTCAACGAACATCCAACGTATTTGACAAACCCAGCTTGTCTTGTGTCTACCCTATTAGCCTTTTTCGACCATTCAATCAGTTTTCTTTGTAGCACTGTAGCGTAGATTTTACCAAGAACATCTAGCAGTGCCACCGGACGGTAGTTTTTAGGGCAGGCTCTGTTTCCCTTCTTAAAAATGGGCACAATTATAGCCGATTTCCATGACCTAGGAGTCTGCTGTTGTTCTCTTATCCTTCCGAACAACTCCAGACACACATCTGCCCAGATTTCAGGATGTTGCTTGATTGTGAAGTTCGTTAGACCATCTGGTCCGGGGGCCCTGGAATTGTTAGCTTTTTTTTATTATGGCCATAATGTCTTCTTTTGAAGATTGTGTGTCCCAAGATGATTACAGTAGGGTAGATAGAACTGGGGTGACGTTCGGTATGCTATAAAGAGTCTCATAATGCGTCTGCCATTCAGCTCCCATCACCATACAAGCTTGGAGTGACGTTTGAGGTGCTTCGAGATTGTTAATAATGCGCCAAAAATCTCCACTATTTTTGTTTTTTAGGCACATCGGCATCTTCCCCTGCGTCGTGTTGTACCAGTAGGTGCCTGTGGCCTTTTAGCCAGTTTTTGTAGTTTTGTTTCGCCAGCTGGTTTTCTGCTATTCTTACATGGTT
Source organism: Ambystoma mexicanum (assembly GCF_040938575.1). NCBI lineage: Eukaryota > Metazoa > Chordata > Amphibia > Caudata > Ambystomatidae > Ambystoma > Ambystoma mexicanum. The sequence continues at coordinate 699,500,437 of NC_090934.1, read as the reverse complement.
CGGGAGCATTTTATTTTTTCGGATCGTCGAACGCATCAGACGCTTCCTCTTCATCACCTCTAGGTCAAAGCAATGGATGTTTTTGAATGACACATTTTTGAGCCCTATGTTTTTTGCTTTAAACACAGATAGCAGCGGTGTATATTTCACTGTTGTGCCGTCTCTGTGAAATTGCTCTGATAAGTGCGCAACTTCGTTTGTGTTCAGCCGCAATCTGATTCTACTGAATTCCACCAACACCTGTGGTTGCCCCTCTAGACCAGGCTTATTATTGGCAGTTGAAAACTCAATTTTTAGCATGTCATGGTCTCTGTTAAACATGTGGACCACCTTTAAAGATTTGGCTTGGGAGTGGAGGGCATCTGATGCAAACATATAGTCAATAGTGGATGTTAGCTCACCTTGTTGCCACGTTGAACCAGGTAGAATATCTCCACAAGTACATCCATTTAGCATCGTTAAATCCTGAGCTTTTAGTTCTTCCAGCCATTCTTTTGCAAGGCTTGCTTTATGTGCTTTTAGCGGTTTAAAGACGTCTATGTTAATGTCACCACAAATTATTAAGTTTATTGGCCGTGTAGATTCCATCAAGTCGTCAATGATTGTGGAGATTTGGTCTATGAAATAAGATGAGCCCGCCCTCTCGTGTTCCAATATATATTTATAATATATATGCGATCCAAGCAGGCCTTTATTTCGTGGTGTTTCCCAATCTCGGACACCTGGATGTAAGAAGAGTAGTTTGTCGATTTTAAGAGATGGTAACCCGAGGATCGCCTAATGAGAGTCACCAACCCTGCCATAGGACGACCCTTTTCTAGTGTAATGGCAGGATTGAGGGCCCCTTCGAATTCAGAGACCACAGATAGGGTACTCATCCATGTCTCTTGCAAGCAAGCTACATGGATTGCCTGCAGCCAGTTTGAATTAAGCAGATGTACAAATCCTCTCGTGTTCTATGATATAAATGTGCATGATGGATTGTGATCCTCCATCTGGCGTTAACTTAATCTATTTTTGTTTAAGGATTTTGCGAGCCAGTTCCAATTGTCCATTTGATCCTTAATAATCGGGCTGCTTGATGGAGTGTTCACAGCAGTCTCGCAGTTGATTCCTCCATTTATGGTGATTCTAATGATAACCATTTTACTACTCAAAGCGTCGAGGTGGGTTTCAGAAAACGAAACATTCGGCAACCCAAGTTTTAAGATGCCATGTGGTTTCTGAGGAACAAAGCTCTGCTTATCAACTGCCTTCTTGGTGTTAGGTGAATTAGCAAAGTGCTCGTTCTGAGTGATTGGATCGAACGATCCTTCCCTCGTGTGAGAGGATCGATCAGGTGACATAGATTCCATGACATGTTTCCCAGTTGACTCATTGAGAATAATGCGTCTGCGGCCTCTAAGATTGCTCCTGCAATTATGTTTGATGCAAGATGTAAAATCACGTTGTCGTTCCGTTTTTCATCAGGGAACTCTACAATTTTTACGTCCTGAGAACTCAATGCACGTAATTGGGGAATGTGGTGTAGAAGTTTTATCACGTTTATGCGATTCAAGATCAGATTATCGCAAGAGTCGATTCTCTCAATCAAAATCTTTGATACAGGGATGTTGATTTTCATGAATTTTGTTTTTCTGAGGTTTTGTTGTAACGGTGGAATTATCAGATCTCTCCGTATCATATTTGTCCTTGCTCCCATGTGGTGGACGTTTTAGTGATGGTATTAAATCATTACTATAAGACTTCTCATAACCAGCACTTACCCCAACAGATGACAGTTGGCCAGGCTTCGTAATAGGCAAGGTAGATCTCTGTAGGTTAGCCCTTATTAGGGCCCTTTTTTCTTGTAGGGTGTGGAACACAGGTCTTAACGGCAGAGTGTCGTTTGCCACGTCAATAACGTTTTCAACAATAATTGCATGTGTTCTTTCGCCTTTAATCACATTTCTGTCATTAATCAGCCCGTCTGAGGAAGTGAGCGCGGTTTTCCTAGGCAGCGCGGCGCCGCTGTCAACTGGCAAGGTAAGTGTAACCTTTCTCAGTGGTTCCTGTGGTTTGGGACTGTCTGATGCAGCCTTCGCTGTAGACCTGGTGGGCTGCTTCTCACAATCCTCACATTCTGGATCGTTGTACACGGATAGGTCCAATAATGCATCCAAACTATCCTGCAAGGCATTGTCGATCTGAATGAGTTCCTTTTCTGGTAGTATCGGTGGTGGAACAATCGTTGTAGTCTTGTTCTCAGGTGTCTTTAAAGGAAGACAGGTATTGGGTGCTTTCACCTTCTCTACATATTGGATCACTTTAATGTTACGCAAACATTTTCGGGCACCACACGCTTGATTCATCTTCCTCCCTGGAAGGTTTTTGGGTTTCTTTATTTGTTGTTTGTGAGGCTGTATCTGTTTTGTTGTTAACAGAGTGGGGTGAGAGCCACCATTGAAGATGGAAAACAAATCAACAGTCTTGGGATGGGCTGATTCAACAACCACTTCCGTAGTGTTGGTGATAGCACAGCATTGGGGAGTGATGAGGATGATGCAACTTGCACGCTAAGTTGGGCCAAATTAGCAGTGCTTCTTGCCTGAAGAAAGGCACTGTTAAAAGAAGTCTCTGCCGCAGTTCCCAGCGAGACAGTAGTGTCTACATCATCAAGAATAATGGTTCCGCTGTTCGTAGGCAACCTGCAAGCAGCTGGTGATTTCATCTTTCCAGTGTTAGTTTCTAAATTTGGAGTTCTTCCTTCTTTCGACTTTCCTGCCCTTCTAGCGTCAATTGAGGCCTTCCCCACTGTGGGAAGAGTAGGATTAAGTTGCAAGACGTCAGAGACCCCTTCTTGATCAGCGCATGTTGGCTGAACGTCTTTTGCCAATACTTGAATTGGATCGTGGCGGTCAGTATCTGACACCGTTGCAACTGGAGGTTGAGATGTCGGAGATGCGGCCCTATGGTTATGGCGGAACAGTGCCAAAGCCTCTTTTGCAACCTCTGCCAATAGTTTTTTGTCAAGTGCATCGCTTCTTTTTTGATCGTTCACAGATGAGAGTAATGTCGTCATCTTGTGAAATACCTCTTCTTGCTTGTTAATTTGTTTTGACTGCGATTCTTCCAGATGTATCAATTTAGAATTCATTAGTGCTGCCAGGGTTGTTAGATCCCTAGTACTGTAATTGATGGACTCATATAGTTTTGTGAATGGCACCATTGAGATAGCCATTGAAGAGGTTAACTGAGCTTGTAGTTCATTGAATGGCACGTGGTCACATGTAGATTTTGAAGCCCGTAGACTATGAATTGAGTCTTTGGTAAATTGTTTTTGTTGAAGCGTAGCCATATTAGACCTCCTTACTTTTGGGAAAGGCCGATCCACAAATGAAGAGTCTGATGTTGAAGAATCATCTGAGACTGAAACAGCACTGGGTCTCATCAAGTCAGATATGTTTAATGCATCATTTTGATTTAAAACATGAATGTTCCGATTGCTGGAAAGTCTTTTTTGAGAGTCAAGCACAGTCGTCGGAGAAGTCTGAGTCACCTCTTGATTAGAGTGCCCTTTGCTTAGTCTCGGGCGTTTATATGTGACCCTTGGCCAGATATCCTCGTTAGGGTTCGAAAGTCTGTTGTTGTTTCTCTTTAAGGACATTCTGGTGCCCCCCTCATTTTCTAAAATTAGTTCAGGTAGATGGTTTGGAGTACGTGCTTTATTTATTTGGAGCAGGTTCTGTAACACCCTATTTACCACATCCAAAGAATTTTTCCACTCTGAACTGGCTGCTGATGTCTGTGCGGGGTTCTGCATCACGGCAGAACAAAGGTCTATTGAGGCAGTATTGGGAAAGGCGTGTGCGTCTTTACACGCAGGAATACGGTCATCCGACAAGGGTGCAGTACCGAACGTTTCTACCTGAGTTAGCTGTTCACTCGAAGCAGCGAGGTCTAATGGAACCGGCAGTGGCTGCAATGGTACCACAGCAGCCCCGCTCGAGCAGCCGGAGTCCAAGGGGATGTCCCCCCCATCGTCAACGGCAAGCACAGCCTCCTCACCAGCCGGGCGAGCCGCCACGAAACTGCAGACCCGCGGTTGGACGCAGTCGGTAATCAAACTGCGGAGCTCACGCACGTCTTCAAGAGCCACTGGCGCCCGGCTGCCTCGCAGCCCACACCAGGAAGCACAACTGGCGGGCGAGCCGCATGAGCCACTCCCACCAAGCTGGCCGCCACAGGTACATCGCTCCCGCCGACATGTTCAACAGCCCGCGCAGCCAAGGTACATAGGCACTCCGGCACGGCTCCACTCGTCAGGGAGTCACCCCGCCCCCCCTGGAGGCCAGAGTCGAGCCCCGACAGCCGCCGCAATGCACTCGGTACAAGCAAAGCATCAATCCGTGAAGTAAGTGCAATGTTTTCTGTGCATGATAAGTCAATATTCGTCTCGTGAAAGACTTGTAAATCAATAGCAATTTCAGGAGCAATGGTATGATTCGTGCCAGCAGCAGTAATAATGTAATCATTATAGTCAAGTACCTGAGTAGATCTTTCTTCAGAGTCCGAGGCACAGGAGTAATAGCGACTAGCCTGAGATTGCCTCGATCTCTCTGCCATAACGTCCTCATTCCTGGCGCAGCGCTTTGTTTGCGCTCGAGTCCGTGGGGATAGGATGGTTGTGTTGCCGGCGATTATATTGGGCTCTGTAAGAGTTTATAATTTGATGGAAGAGCCCCGCCTCGCCACTGCCACTCGCCAAACAGCCAAACAGGAAACACCTCGCCCATTCGCCTCAGGGCTTACGCCGCAAGGGCGTCCCAGGCGGCCTTAAGTAGTCAGTCGCAATCCTTAAAGGCACACACGCCTTGGGATGAATAACAGGTAGTAGCAGGGAGCCTTTGCTTTCTCCTTCTCCTCTCTCCTCTACTGCAGGTTCACTCGCCACAGCCAAACAGGAATCACGTCGCCCTTTCGCCTCAGGGCTTACGCCGCAAGGGCGTCCAAGGCAGCCTTAAGTAGTCAGTCGCAATCCTTAAAGGCACACGTATCTTGGGGTGAATAACAGGTAGTAGCAGGGAGCCTTCACTTTCTCCTTCTCCTCTCTCCTCTGCTGCATGTTCACTCGCCACAGCCAAACAGGAATCACCTTGCCCTTTCGCCTCAGGGCTTACTGTGATCTATACAGTGCCAAGGGAAGTCTGTAAACAAGTATTGGGGAAATCTCAGAATTCATATCCATATAGTCCGGACCTACCACTGAGCTTTGATCCAGGGATCGCAGGAATACTGACCAACCTCGACAGGGTTAAGCTACAGAGTACAGGATGTACAAAATTGGGGGATCTCTATTAAGAAGGGAAACTGCTATCATTCCAGGAATGGCGCCAACGGTATGACATGCCTGAATGGGCTTTCTTAAGTTATGCCGAATTGTAAAAAGAATAGCTGATCTATGGGAGGAAACTCCGGTCGAACCAGAAAATAGCCCCCTGATGCACCAGATGATACATAGTACCTGTAGCAGGGGTTTGATATCACGCTTGTATTTGTTGATGAAGGAAAGGAAGAAACTCCCGGAACTAGCGGTAAAGGTGAAATGGGAAAGAGATGTTGGAAAAGAGTTACCCGAGGAACAGTGGGTCAAAATATGGGAGCAACTCCGTAAGGTATCAAGAAATGCCAGGTTCAGATTAATTCAATACAATTTTACCCACAGAGTATATATGACATCATCCAGACTTTATATGAATAACCCACAACACCTGTCCGAGATGTAATGAAGCCATGGCAGGTTTCTGGCACATGACATGGGATTGCCAGGTAATCAGATAATTTTGGGAAGAGGTAGTAAGTAAGACAAACTGCTGGGCTAATAGCAATTACATGTGCACACCTGAAACATGTCTTTCGGGGCCACCACCAGGGGTGGGGGGAGTGAACAAAACCCAAAAAGAAAATAGCGTCCTTTCTACTTATACTAGCCAAACGCAGAATGCAATCTCTTGGAAAGATCCGAAAAGGCCCATCAATTCAGCTATGGTTGAAAGATGTATATCGATGGGGGATGGCAGACATGGAGCTACTTAGATACTAAGCTCCGGCGGATACGGAGGCGGACAATAGTATAGACTGGGGACAAATGTTAAATGAACTGATGAATACACCTGACTTGTGCCCCCCGTAATAGGAATGGCAAAGAAACTGATTTATTGTATATCAGAGATTAATCTTTAAAGAGAAACCAATTTAGATGCAGAGGCGTTGATCTGTATTACTGTTGTTAAGATACCCGCCTGCACCTATGTTATAAATAGGTGCAGAAACTATTAATCTCTACACCACAGACTGTTATATCTGAGGTACCCATACCACTATCATTGAACTGACTGCCCGGTCCTGTGAAGCAATCAGGTGCAAAGACATTTTATTTCACAACCTGTACGAGAACTCTGAATATGTATGTTGTATGCTCTTCGCCCACAAAACACGATGGAAAATTGATGTACTGTAATACTGCATGTAATTATAGTAATGTAATGATGTTGGATGCTGTCACCACTTTGTCACCACTTTGCGTTTTTATTAATTTTTCATATTATTGACATCTTCATAACAGTTCAACAGTTCAAATAAAATTGCCCCCTTCCTTACCCCCCACCTCCTTGCCTGAAGGCTAATAGTCTATCCTTATAAATGGCTTTTTCTCAGGATCCCACAATGTCCAATATTCTTATCTTGTGTGGGCACCATTGCATCATGTAGTCACTTTGTAAGTAGTTCAGTACTAGCCCCCCAGTCTTTCCTGAAGCCCTCTTGATCTCGTTGGATCTATATATTTCTCCAGCATGGGGTCTGGCATGGATTCACATGCTCATGAATATTCCCCGTCGTCAGGCTGGGAATCCTCGGTAAAGAAAAAATCAGTATCAGTTTCGTTTCTGATCTGTCTTTTGTAGTAGGAACCAATCACTGATCTCTGCGTCATACTGACCACAGCCAATGACTGCCCTCTACCTAAGCCCCGCCTCTGGCAGCCATCTTCAGATTTTTACTGCACGTTCAAGTGTTGGGAGTCCTCGTGCTTAGATCTCAAGCTTTTACTGCGTGTTTTGCGCTTTTTCAGGTGAATTTTCACATTTTTTCGGTTAATCGAGCCTCAAGCTCCACCGTTTCTACTCCCGTTAACGGCTACCCGTTACAGGATTTTCCTACGCCCCTCAAGGGTGAAGATTTCGTCGAATCAACTTCTTGGAGGATTCCAGAAGATTTGCGGCCTACTTCGAGATGGCCCAGGACGCGAGTTCGTCACCCGGACCCAAGCTGTTTCGCAGCTGCCCTGGATGCGGGCTGCAGAATGTGTTTAAGGAAGACGAACATTCGCGTTGCCTCTACTGTCTTCATGGGGACAAGACTCATGTAGAGAAGGACTGCCAGTTCTGCAAGAACTTGTCGGAGCGGACCATGAGAGACCCTCGATCCCGTCTCGCCAGCTGGTTGGAGAAGGGCTCAACGGGTGAGAAGAAGAAGAAAGGGTCCGAGCGGGCTTCTAAGTCCTGTGCGGGCGCCCCGGCGACGGGGGCCCAACACCAGGCCAAGCGCTGCAAGTCCGCTGGCTCCGGGAGCGCCGAAAGGTCGGGCTCTTCGGTCGCCAGGCAGGGCGCGCCTTCCCCGGCACCGTCAACCACGAGCCAGCGCTCCGGTTCGGGGAAGAGGAAGTCTGAGACCCTGGGTAAGCTTCGGGAGAAGCTCCGTCCGATCTCGGAAGAGGGGGAGCGAGGCGTTGCCCCTCCCCCTAAGGAGAAGGCCCGGGACGCACCTAAGGTGGTGAAGGCCCCTACCCAGCAGGCAAAGGCCTCTATCGAGGCGATTGCGGTGACTCTGGCCAAGCCGGCAGAGACCCCGCCAGCGGAGACTGCCTCCGGGACTAGAGTTTCCCTGCCGCCAAGGAGGGAATCCTCTTTTCAGCCCATCGTCATGGCCACCATGATGGAAGAAGCGAGGGGGGGCACGGTAGCCTCCTCGAGCTCGGAGTCAGCCTCGGAGGAGGAACTGACCGAGGCCGTGAGGAATCTCGAAGTCCAATTCGAGAAGGTTCGATCCCGTAAGGAAGATCCTCGGGAGATAACCGAGGAAGACAACGATGGCGAGGAAGAGCAGCCTTCCCTTCCGGCGCAGCCGGAACCTAGGCCTCAGGATAGCTCGGCGGCCATTTTGTCTGCGATCCAGTCCTTATGCTCTGAGATAAGGACGAGATTACCACGGCCCAGGCCGGAGGACCCGCAACCTGGCCCGTCGGGAAGTCCTCAGAACAAACGACCGAGGACCCAACCCTCTCCTCCACTCGCCCCCGTAAGGCCTACTGTTCTCTCCTCATCCTCCCAAGAGTCGGGAGATGACGGTGCGATGGGCTCGACGACGGGTTCTGAGGGCGACGATGACGGAACGGGTCTCCCGTCTCCCGTCGCATGGGCCTCGCCGCCCGACGAGATTGGCTCATTCCACGCCATGATCGCCAGGGCGTCCGAATTGTTCCAGCTCTGCCCGGAGGAGCAGAAAAAGGAAAGTTTCCTCTATCAGCGCCGGGAGGCCAAGAGGAAGACTGTCATCGCGGTGCCTCTAATCGATGACATCTGGGAGGAGGGCCTGTCGGTTCTCAAGAACCCCTCCACGGCACCAGCCAAACGGGACCGGTACGAGAAGAAGTACCGGGTCCCCGAAACCGCCCCCCTGAGCCTCAGGGCCCAGCCAACGCCAGACTCGGTCGTCTCGGCGGCGGCGAAGAAGAAAGCGGCGGGGTCAGGAGCCTTGACATCGAATTCCCCGCCGGACAGCGAGGGAAAGAAGTTGGACGCCATGGGGCGGCAGGTCATTTCGTCGGCGGCGACGACGACGATCAAAGCGCCCAACGCCCTGGCGATCGTGGCCCGTTACGACAGGGAGCTCTGGTTTAAGCTGGCCCCCATATTGGACTTCCTACCGAAAGACAAGAGGTCCAAGGCCCTGGAAATACTTCAAGAAGGCGAGGTGGCGTCGGACCACGGCATAACGGTGGCAATCGATATTGCCGATACCGGGTTCCGCCAGCTGGGTAACAGTGTTTGCCTACGACGACGGGGTTGGCTCCAGGCGACCGACTTCCGTCAGGACGTCCAGACCAGGGTGTTGGACATGCCGTTCGACGGCAGCAACTTGTTCGGGAAGGCGGTGGACGAATCCCTCCAAGCCATAAAGACGGACACGGAGACGGCCCGCGCCCTAGGAGCCCTTCAGCAACGACGGCCCTTTCGGAGCTCCGGAGGCAGACAGGGTGCCTCCAAGGGATTCAGCGGTAGCTCGTCGTCCTACCGCCAGGCGGCACGCTCCTCGTCTCAGGAGGCCTACAGGGGTCGCGACAAGCAGGGAGTGCCTCGCCGCCGTCGGCAAGGTGGCCAGGGCAGCAACGCCACCACCTCCAAGCAGGACTGGCCGTGGTCTCGGGCCCCCACCGAAGCACCCCGGTGGGAGGCCGGCTGACGAAGTTCGTCGGCGTGTGGAAGTCTATCTCCACCGACTGTTGGGTGCTGGATACCCTGGCAAGAGGACACTCTATCAAATTCCTGAAGAAGTGCCCTCACGTTCCACCTGTGGCCAGGAAGGAAAGTCACGTCCCGCAACTGCTGTTGGAAGTACGGGCGATGCTCAGGAAAGGCGCCATCGAGCTTGTCCCAAGAAGGCTCCGGGGCTCCGGGGTGTACTCAAGGTACTTCCTCGTCAGGAAGAAGACGGGCGGCTGGCGCCCCATCCTGGACCTTCGTCGTTTGAACAAATACATCAGGTCACAAAAGTTCAGGATGGTCACCCTCCAGCACGTACTGGGACAGCTGGAGGAAGGCGACTTTCTATCGTCGTTGGACCTGGAGGATGCATACTTCCACGTTCCCATCCTCAAAAGTCACCGAAAGTTCCTCAGGTTCGTCGTCCAGGGACGCCATTACCAATTCAGAGCACTGCCGTTCGGATTGAAGTCGGCCCCCAGGGTCTTTACCAAGTGCCTAGCACCCGTGGCAGCGCGGCTGCGCCTGCAGGGGATTCACGTCTACCCCTACCTGGACGACTGGCTCATCCGCTCAAGGACGAGGGAACTCGCCGTTGAACACACTGCGAGGACCGTCCAGCTACTCACAGACCTGGGATTCGCCATAAATTACCCAAAGTCAAACCTGGGGCCGTCGAAGGTGGCCATGTATCTGGGAGCGAAGCTCGATACAGTGAGGCGCCTGGCGGCACCGTCGGAAGAACGGACGAAGACCATTCTAGGCAAAGTGCAGCGCCTGCTAGCCACGGACGTGGCCAGGGTGAGGTCCATCAAGTCCCTCCTGGGGATGATGTCCTCTTGCATCTTCCTGGTGCGCCTCTGCAGACTAGGGATGCGCCCTCTTCAAGAATTTCTCGACGCCCGTTGGATGCAGGCAACGGGCACCTTCGAAGACAGGGTCCCCCTCAACGAGGTGTTCCGGCGGGCAATTCAGTGGTGGGGTGTTCGAGCGCACCTCACGGCGGGCAAGGATTTTCAGACGCCGTCGTACCAGGAGACGATGACGACGGACGCCTCCCTGGAAGTTTGGGGCGCCCACACCGGAGATCTTCACGCAAGAGGCCTCTGGCTCCCGGAGGAGAGGCTCCTGCACATCAACGTCCTGGAACTCCGAGCCGTGTTCTGGGCTCTCAAATCGTTCCTCCCGTCGCTCAAGGGCAAGGTGGTGCGGATCTTCACGGACAACACCACGACAATGTTTTACAAACGGAAGCAGGGAGGCACCAGATCCCCAGCCCTATCCAAGGAAGCACAGGATCTGTGGCACTGGGCGGTCGCCCAGGGGATGTTCCTGGTTCCCTTCCACCTGGCAGGAGAAAGAAACACAATGCCGACTCGCTCACCAGGGAGCTGCGCGCGTGTCACGAGTGGGAACTGCGCCAGGATCAGGTGGATCAACTCTTCCGACGATGGGGCAAACCCCAAATCGACCTGTTCGCAACAGCGACGAACTCGAAGTGCAAGAGGTTCGCCAGCAGGTTTCCCCAGCCGAGAAGCATGGGCGATTCGTTCTCGTTCCCCTGGGACGGCCTATACCTGTATGTGTTCCCTCCGTTGCCGTTGCTGCTTCGACTCATCAACCAGCTCAAGAGGTCCCGGTGCAGGATGATCCTCGTCGCACCGGCGTGGCCGAGGCAGATCTGGTTCCCAGACCTTCTGGACTTGTCAACGTCCCCTCCCATCAAGCTGTCGGCGGACGCGGACCTTCTCTCCAGAGAAGGAGGCGCCATCTTCCACCACGACCCGGCGTCGCTGAACCTGCAGGCTTGGCTCCTGCAGCGCTAGAGTTTGGAGGCTACGATATACCGGCCGATTGCAGAGAGGTTCTTGCAAGGGCCAGGGCGTCCTCGACTCTCAAATGCTACGGTCATAAGTGGAAGAGGTTCTCTATCTGGTGCCGAGCACAGAAGATCAACCCCCTACGGATTACGGCCCCTCAAGTGCTGCCGTACCTGCTATCGCTGGCAAAGGCTGGGCTAGCCCATGCCTCCATTAAGATTCATCTGGCGGCGATCTCCAGCTATACCAGAACCACAGGACGGACGTCCCTGTGGTCCCATCGACTGGTAGAAGAGTTTATGAAAGGACTGTTCCGGTCGTTCCCCCCGGTGAAGGCCCCGGCCCTGGCGTGGGAACTTAACGTGGTGCTGACCAGGCTCATGGGGCCCCCATTCGAGCCGATGCACTCCACACCGATGAAGTTTGTGTCGTGGAAGACTGCATTCCTGGTGGCCATTACCTCCGCACGACGAGTGGGAGAGATCCAGGCCCTATCCTGCAAAGCACCGTACTTTACTTTCCATGCCTCGAGGGTGGTTCTTAGGACGCACCCCTCCTTTATGCCCAAGGTGCCGTCGGACTTCCATCTTAACGAGCCCCTGGTGTTACCTGTTTTCTTCCCGTCTCCTTCGTCGCCGGCCGAGAGGACTTTGCACTCGCTGGATGTGGCTAGAGCGCTGAAGTTCTACGTGGACCGCACAAAGAGTTTTCGGAGGACATCACAGCTATTCGTGAACTTTGGACCTGTGAATCAAGGGAAGGCTCTCTCGAAGTCTTCTATTTCCAGATGGCTCTCCGGCTGCATCATGCACTGCCACCGGTTAGCTAACCGACTGCTGCCAGGCATTCCGAGAGCCCATTCGACCAGAGCTACGTGGAGGTCGACGCACACCTTCACGAGATTCTACTGCGTCGATCGGGATTCCAGGGAGGAGTCCAGGGTCGGCCAAGCAGTGCTGCGCAACCTGTTCGCTTAAGGTGAGCCTGGTGAGGAGGTAAGAGATGCTTAATGTTGAGTTGTTTGTTTTACTTTATGTTGAGCCTTTTGCCAACCCCCGTGGTTGTGCATGTGTGTACTGCTATTTATTCTTATATTCATGAGCATGTGAATCCATGCCAGACCCCATGCTGGAGAAGGAACAAGTTACTTACCTGTAACTGTTGTTCTCCATCATGGGTCTGGCATGGATTCACATGCAAACCCTGTCGCCTACCCCTCTGCGGCTCTTCACTTGGTCATACTGCCACTTCACGTGCTACCAAATCTGAAGATGGCTGCCAGAGGCGGGGCTTAGGTAGAGGGCAGTCATTGGCTGTGGTCAGTATGACGCAGAGATCAGTGATTGGTTACTACTACGAAAGACAGATCAGAAACGAAACTGATACTGATTTTTTCTTTACCGAGGATTCCCAGCCTGACGACGGGGAATATTCATGAGCATGTGAATCCATGCCAGCCCCATGCTGGAGAACAACAGTTACAGGTAAGTAACTTGTTCCTTACCCATTCTAATGAAACAAAGGACCAAACCTTTTGGAGCCAGTTTTGGAGTGTGGGTGGTGATTGTTGCTTCCATCGTTGCGCAATCACCAGCCATGCCGCTATTAATAATATCATGAACCCCATTTTCTGTGATTTAGTTGGACCTTTCGACTTAGGTTCCCACATACCACACAGCCATACCTTTTCTCCTAGCTGATCCACCCCCTGAAACATCGTTTGGATTTGTGATTTAACCCCCTCCCAGAACATCTGTACCTCCGGGCATTCCCTCCATATATGTTTCCAGCCTCCTACTTTCTTGCACCCCCTCCAGCATTGATTTGATGACTGTGGAAACATTACATGTATCCTAATGCCATTGTAATAGGATTTGTATCCACATTTCTCTTAGCTGTATGGCTCAAATTAGTTTTGGGATAGCCCCCCACAAGTATTCACAGTGGTTCTTTGATATTGTTTCCCCTAGGGTCTTTTCCCATTTTTTCATATAACTCCATTGAATTTGTTCCTCATGTTCATTCAGGAATCTATAGCTATTAGAGATCAGATTCTTTGAACCCGTGTGGGAAGTTATATATGTTTCGAATGGCGTTAGTTGTCTTGTTGCCGCTTGTTTGATGGATGAGGAGGCCAACCAATGCTTCAATTGTTCATATTTAAACCTATCTTTTTCTGTCAAGCCCAATTCTTAAATACAGTTTTCAAATGACCAAACGGATTGTCCCTGGCACATGTCTCGTGTGGTCCTTTTCAAATCCATAGTTGGAAATCGGGATTCCCAAACATTGGACAGAACGGGGCCGGAGACACTGTGAGTGCCCTTCATTCTATGACTGAATCGCAAGCCTCCAGCCCCACCCTTAGTTCTTCACTGATCTTAAGATTAGGGTGTCTGTCCCGTTTGTTTAGCCACAACAGCCCCAAAAGGGGAGTCCCCGCAACCGCTGAATCCTGTCTGGCCCAAATTTTATGTAGGCCTCCGCTGACTGTTAAGGATTTCAATCAGGCGACACACACCTTGGTCTCGTCCTAGTATGTAGCGCGCAACTGAGATGCTTTTCTCCTTATTTTATGCAGATTCAATTTGAGATGGTACACAATTCGTATCACACCCCCTTTTCAAATACCCCGGGTCACAATGGAACATGAACCAGCCTGGTTGATAAAATGCAATATTTATTTATTTTAAAATTCTAAAGAAATCATACCATTTTTAATATGGGGCAGCAATCACCAATGGGTTGATAATTACAATGAGGATGTAAGCCATACACTTGGTTCAACCTTCTAGTGGAACATATACAAAACAGGGAATCAGAGCACTTTTTGATTTAGGAAAGATAGCTCCCAAGTTAGGATTTCCCCCTGCAATGTTCCCTCCACCCACAAATAATCAATTCTGAATGGATGGAAAGACACACGAAGTAATCAGGAATAAGATGCAGAAAACGGAATCCAAATCCGACCTTCCCTCACCAAATAAGAGTGGGAAACAGATTTCAAACCCCTTGCAATGTTATGCAATGACACTCGGAAATTGACAAATAATTAATTAATGTGCGGTTAAAACTTTAAAGTAAAAACAATTTCTCACTAAAGCAACAATGCATAGACACTAACAATCACAAGCAATGGATTACCAAGAGCATACAATGGGAATCTGAGTGGAAAGTTTTAAACGGATGGCAGCAAAATGACACGTGTAAAAGTTGCATTTCCTTTCAATTGCTGTGTAAATTTACTCACACTTTTCTTTTATAAAAACGGGTGAAATACTCTGATTTGGAGTGCGATCTTTGGGCTGGGGGACAGATATATATCACAGGTACAACATAGAGGTGAGAATAGGTCTCCAGCTGGTGACTTGAGAGAGATTTGGAAGGTAGAGTGAGGTTTTTTTTTTAGGAAAATATAACAGTGAAAAAGAGAAATCGGTTTTTAAAAGTGAAAGGCAAAGTTTACTTAAACTAGATTTAATGGCTAAGCAAAGAGGAACGCCACCCGTGAATATGCAAGTTACGCTGCAGTTGTAACCCTTCATGCAGTGTACCCCTTTTCTTGAGGGAAAATTAATTAATTTAATCCAAATATTGCTAATGATTTATGATCTACGCAAGACAGGAATGAAGAGAAAAGTGGCCCTAACGCTTGGAGATCAAGGGTAAAAACACAGAGAATTCTGAAAGTTTTTACAAGTTACCAGGATAAGGATAGGATGGCTTAGAGATTGGGATAAGGACAAATGCTAGACAAGCAGACTATGGATTTCTATGGGGTAGGGATTATACTTACAGTCCACTTTTAGTTTGGAATTTTGGACCGTCAATGGTTCTGGTCACTACACGGCAGCAGGCCTGGCAAAGGACAGCTGGGCAAAAGACAGCTGGGCAGGTCGGGTCACCGGATGGTAATTCTGGTCACTGGATGGCACAGGTACCTTTGGATGCAGGTAGTGGGCAATCAGTTAGTGGGCAGCAAGCCAGGTTGATTCAGGATGCTTCCCAAAGAATACCACAGCTTTCCCCTTTTTAATGGGAGATTAGTGGGTTGATTCTGGATCAATGGCCTTGCTGGGAATAGGATCAGCACTGCTTGGGTTTTGCAGTGGGCCCTGGAGTAGGGTCAGCAATGCTTTGGCCTTGTAGTTGGGATCTGCACTCAGCAGGATAAATGAAATAGGAATGGAACGCTGGCGCAGGAAAATCAGGAAGAGTCCGTGTCTAGAGTCTTTGCAGGGACTCTTATTTATAATGCACAGAGACACCATACAAGTATATGGCTTGGCAGGCTTAGCTAAACACACCTCTAAGTAATGGGATTGGTCAGGGGTGCTAGTCTCTGCCTCACTCAACTGGTTGGATTTCAAAGCAGGAGGGCAGATTTATGGTGTGAGTTTACAATGTTCAAAAACCTCCCACAGTTATTTTAGCCAAAAATCCGATTTTGCCACAAACGGTATGTTTATACAGTTGACATCTCTTAGGAAATTATATATGCATGTTACATATTTTATGTAGAGCATAACACACCAACTCTGCAATCCGTGCGACATTGTTTTGCCCTTCTAATACTTTTTGGTAATTTTGAGTATCAACGATTCAGCCTAAAATTCCAAAACTTTATACACGTGTGGATTAACATAAGGGATGCAAGTATAAAATTGCATTGGCATCATGGATACTTTCCTTGTAATCCCCGATTATTTGCCATTTCCATTCCCAAAGGGTCAGTGAATGCTACCATCTCTTAAATAAAAGCCCAAAAAAACCACTTAAACTGCAACATTTTTACATTTTTACAAAGTCTTGCTGCAGAGATAAAGGTCTTTACATTTTTATTCATAAATAGCCTTTGGACGCAAATGGCAGTCCGTTGTCTGTCACTGGGCCATTTTCTTCTTTCTTCAGCTGCCACCAACTGTCATTTCCTCCAGAGCAAGGTGGGGTTTCCCATCTGGATTGAAGGTTTATTGTCCCTACCCCACTTCACACTTTCTTGTCCTGGAAATCCCATTGTCAGTGGGTTCAGCCTAGACTTGATTCTGTCCAACCTAATAGTTATCACTGGGGTGTTAGTATCTGCTGAGAGAGGCCCTCCTGTGGGTAGCATCCCCCCAAACAGAAACCTATTTTTCTTTTGGAACTTGCAAAATCCAGCCAATATAGGTTAACAGTTTTACTTTCTTATATTTTGGTCCTGAGTTAAACAAACCAGTTGAATAAAATAACCCATGTGTGTATTTTCCCCAGCGTCAAACCCCTTCACATTGCTAGATAATGGCAGGCTTCCATTCAACAGTTTATTTTTAAAACGGGCCTTTCTCTCTGAGTTTGCAAAGCCCATTTTACATGTGTGGTGAAAAGCTGGCATTTCTTTTTAAATTTGATTTTGCATCTCCCTCTGGATTCCCACACTGTCGTGCAGCTATAGTTGTTTCCTTGTATGCAGGAGTTTTGTTTGAAGCACAGATGTATTGAAATTGACATGGCTCAAATAGCTGGAGTTTCTTTGAACTACTGAGCTTTGATACATTGTGATGAAAATGAGCGCGTTTTCCCGTGTGGGAAAAGTGAAGCTTTTGTTGCTTTTCCTCACGGTTGATTTGACAGGGCCTGTCATTCAGAAATCATGCCCGGTTTTGCTGAGGCATAATGAGAGATACCGGGCATGGCAGGGCCTTATTAATCACAGTGGTTTAAGGAAAAACAGATGGAAATAGCATCAGAGCAGCATTTTTTTTAGGTGAAAAGTTTCCTGTTTAATGAAGATTTTGGGCTTGCAGCAAAGCAGTGCTGCCTTTTCACTTTATTCCATCTATATATGTCAGAACACATGGCACACTCCCTCAGTGTGTCCCCTTGTTCCATCCTGACCAATGTATGCTTTGCAAGACGGTGCAGGCATCTTTTTGTTGCTGCAAAACGCAGTTTTAAGGCCATGGTGCTCACAGGAGCCAGCACAACCATTTTGCTATTTCTGCGCAAATGCAGCTTGGTTTTGGTGAAATTCTGTTCAGTGGGTCAATGTAGCCCACAGATTCCCCCTCCGACTCTTCAAAGATCCTTGTCGAGGGAGAGTAGGGCAAGGTGGGCTTCATCAGTCAGGAGTCCTTCTTCCAATAGATAGCGGAACGCCCCGATCCTCTCACTGACTCTCGTTGCAGCGTGGAACGTCAACCCCCAGCTTTCTCTTGGATCTCCCTTTATGGTGTTGAGCGACACTGCCATATTTTCTTTGATTTCTCCCTTCCAGGTCGCCGGGGAGGTCCTCCTTGGTCTCTGAATCAGCGCAACCAGCACAAATCTATTAAATAAATCAGAACTGGTTACTTCATTTTCCCACTAACTGCCTTCCTATAGGGTTGACAGCAGTGGGACATGCATGCATTCAATACTGACAATGGATAGTGAAGAAAAATACTCTGTTACATAATTATATTTATAAATCCTTTGTTCCCTTCTGATTCTTCTTTTTGTTATTCCCATGCTTCAGATGTCTCCTCTATTTGATTCTCTCTTGGCTCCTCAATTTGCTGCAAAGTGTGCCTAGGGTGACAACTCTTTAGCTGATTAATATGGACCCATTTCTCTTCTGTCAATTCGCCTTTGGGGATGTGGATTCTGTAGACGACAGGTGAAATGTTATCTCTGTATTCCTTTTTGGCTGTTTTTAGACATATTGAGTCTTTATACCGTCTGCAGATCTTTCTAGATTCCGCTGAGAGTATGCAAAAGCATGTTGAAGCTGTTTTCTTAGATTCTCAACATACTCATGAGTTGTGGAGGCGTTTATTAGTGCCTGCTCCTGTGTTCTATAGAGCAAATGCTGAGGTAGCACCATCCTTCGTCCAGTCATCATCTCAAATGGAGACATCTTAGTTGCCGAAGAAGGTGTAGATCTGATGGCCATCAGGACAAGCGGCAATCGGATGTCCCAACTTGGCCCAGAATTTGCCACAACCTTTTTTAGAATGCTCACAATGGTTTTATTGTACCTCTTAACTCCACCACTAGAGGACAGCGGTATGCAATGTGAAGTTTCCTTTTTACCCCAAGTATCTCCCACATATTTGTTATCACTTTGCTGGTGAAGTGACTACCTCGGTCTGACTCAATCCTTTGGGGTAGGCCAAAACACAAGAGGATGTGGTTGATCATCAGGGCAGCTGCTGTTTCTGCCTTGCAATTTGGAGCCAGGAGACATTCCACCCATTTGGTAAACAAGCATGTTACGGTTAACATGTACTTGTTCCCCCTGGAGGAGCGAATCACGGGTCCGCCCGATGAAATCTACTTGTAAATCTGACCAAGGCAGTGTCATCCCCCTCTTCTGGAGGGGAGCTTGGTGTGCGAGTGATGTTGGCTGAAATTGTGCACACACATGACACCCCTTCAAGTATTGGTCGAGGTCCTGCACCATGTGTGGCCAGTATGCAACCTCTCGCAAGATTTCTAGAGTAGTGTGACACCCCCGATGACCGGCCGTGGCTGCATCATGGCGTGACTTAGCATCAGGCTTCGGAATGAGGTAGGGACCACCCACTGGTCCCAGCCAGATATGGATCTCCTTACCAACAAACCGTCTTGGATCCGGAACATTTTTGGACATTTCATCAACACCCTGAGGTTCTCTTTCCCAATGTAATCGGTATCCATCAGAGGAAATTTCTCAGGGTCCTCAATGTGTTGATAAAATTTACCAATAATTGTATCCCCTTTTTGTGACGTGATATAATCAGCATCTGGGGTCTCCTTACTCCATTAGGCAGTTGAGAGTTCATTGTGAGCATTTGTCTGGGACCTAGTGATAGCAGTGACCTGGATTTCCCCCAACAGGGACTCGATCTCGAGGAGATCCCCCTGGATGGCTCTGGTTTTGGCCAACTGATCAGCTAGGTCGTTTCCAGTTTGGTCTAGCCCCTCTATTCTGGAATGACCCTTGATCTTCTTCCAATAGATGGTCACCCCACTAGAGGTGACCAGATCATCAATATGAGTTGCTTTACTGCCTCGGCTTGCACTGGACCCCACTCCCACTTGACCCCCCCACTTCAACAGATGGATCAGGGGTCTTGTGATCTCTGCGTAATCCTCAATGAACTTCCTACTGTAGTTAGTTAGTCCAAGGAGGCTTCTTAGCTCCCGCAGAGTTGTGGGGTCTTTAGGTTTTAGGAGTGGTTCCACTTTCTTCTCCTGGGGGTAGAGACCCTCAGAAGTTATCTCATGTCCCAAAAAGTTGACACGGGTTCTGCACCACTGTGCCTTTTGGAAGGATAGTTTTGCTCCGGCAACCCTCAACTGTGTCAGAACATAACGGATTTCCGCTATGTGTTCCTCAACAGTTGAGCTTTTTTATCAGGACATCATCCGCATAGGCCAGGTTACCCCTTTCACCCAAGTCGGGCATGGCCTTATGTAGGAAGATGTTGAATTTGTTGCCGAAGTTGATGTATCCGAAGGGAGTCCGGATCCAGGTGTACTGCTGCCCCCCGAAGGTAAAGGGCAGCTTGTATTGGTCCTCTTTACTGACAGGCACGGTCCAATACCCATTGGTCAGGTCAATGGCAGTGTATACCTCTGACCCCTGGATCTGGGCCAGCCCCTGGTCAATGTAGGGGAGAGGCCATTGGGACATGTGGACCCGTTTATTCAGCTCCCTAAGGTCGGCACAAAGTCTCCACTGGCCGTTCGGTTTTAAAATCCCCAGCACCGGGTTATTAAAGGTGCTGTGGACTGGACAAATTATCCCATGGGACTCAAGGTTTTTGATGATTTCCGTCAGGTACTCCATGGATGCGAGAGGCAAGTGATATTGCTTCACAAACACTGGAGTCATTCCAGGGTCCGTGGGAATTGTTGTGGTGTGGATTTCGGTGCGACCACAGTCGTACAAGTCCACCGCAAAGAGATCTTGAAAATCTAAGAACACCTGTTTCAACTTTTGCTTTTTCTCCGGAGTCTCACAGGCATCAGCTAGGTTAACTCGCTCTTCAACCATTTGCCTGAAAAGACTTCTGGTTTTGCTATCTCAGCGGCCTCCTCCAGCTGGGTGGAGAGGTCCCTGGTTAGAGTATTGACCTGGACAGAGGGTTTCAGGTAGGGGAGGTGTTAGGACAGTTTTTCTGAAGTCCAACTAAGGGCTTAGTAAAACCATTTAACTGAGGCAGTACAAAACACCACTCTTAGTATAAGGCTTTACAACCTGAGTTCAGGGTAGCGTAGTCAGAGCAGCCAGGCTTATCCTAGGAGGGAGAGGGCAGTAGACTCAGTACAAGTGAAATTGTAATACAAATGATCCAAAGAAACACTGAAACACTATGTATTGTAAAAATAAAGGATTTATTTAAATACAGGTAGGCCCAGATAAATCTAGGGGTAAGTAAGTACTAAAACATTATAAGAAATCACAGTATAAAAACCCAACACTATACTTGAAAGCACACAGACACAAGTATAAACCTTATTTGGAACACCTAACAGTAGTTCTAGGGAAGTCAAAACCTTGTTATACACATTTACTATATGTCAAGCCTATTTTTTGGGAGTAAAAGACCAATGGTTACTTTCAGATTACATTCAGTAATACAAGGGCAGTAGGCCCTTCCAGTTGTGACTCTTGGAACAAATCACAGTCAGTCAACTGGACAATATACTTTTGTTGAACAGTGAAACACTTATCTTAAGTGCAGTAAAAACCTATAACTACTTTTGTCATAACACAGTTATGCAAAACCTGAAAAGAGCAGGAAAACTCTAACCTCTGAACCAGAGTATTATTAGGACATGAAAAGCGTAAAAAAGTGTCCAGAGAACAACATCAATTATAACAATGTATCTTTTTTTTTTATTGTAACATTAGTTTATTACAAAAGAAAGAAAAACTTTTTGTTACATTTGTACTTCAAGTCTTCAAGATCTTCACTAAATAAAATCACTAATTACATTCCAAGTTATTTAGCTGTAATGCGTCCATAAAGTTTATTATTGCGCAGGTTAGCTGAATATTGAAACCTGCAATCAAATAGCACCACCAGGAATCCATGTTTCCTGACGAGGGAGCGAAGCGATCTAGATGCAGACTACGCTGCGCTGTAATGGCTTCACAGTCCAAGATTAGGTGTCTCACCGATTCTTGGCCAAGTTTACAGAATCGGCACTGTGCCGTCTGCGCCAGCGGATCATACCTCAAAAGCTGTATCTCCCTAGTTTTATATAGGTTAAGTCTCAGCCACAAGAACATATTACGATGGTATTGTTATGGGAATTTCTCCAAGTATTTTGGGATTGCATCAAGTTTATTCTGCGCACTTCCAAGGTCCAGAGAAGTTGTCAGTTTGTTTCGGCGTTCTTCATTTCTTAGCCAATTATGATGGCAAATTTTTTTCTTCGCAATTTGGGGGCGGAATATTACAGTCTCTACGGAAACTCCAGCATCTTCTAGTACAAGAAGTAGTTTTTTTTCCCACTCCTTTAAAAAAAAGGCAGATGAATGATCAGAAACAGAGTGTAGGATTTCGTATGGTTTTACTACCATCTCCATCTGCATTTTCCTGAACATGGAGATTGATTTCCACAGAACAGTTCCATATAGGGCCTCAATACATAGCTCATATCGTATTGCCACAATTGATGAGCTATTTGGTAATCTCAACACTTTGCGCCAAAATCTACCTTCGAGCTTGTCCCACAAGTCTTCTGGAAGATTCCAACATGTTTCACTCCCAAAGGTTATCGCGGGAACTACCTTTTGAAGATAGAATAATAAGACCGGCTTTAGAGTGAATTTTCCATAAGCTGCATGCAATTTTGCCCCTTGCAATGCAAACATTTTCACCTGGGCCACCAAGTCTTGAGACCACTCCCATTCTCGAATTGAGGTGTTAAACAAAACACCTAAGTATCTTATACTGTCAGTTGTCGCGAGAAGTTCATCGTTTATCTTCCATTCAAAATTACCTGACTTCTTTGATTTACTCTGACCAACCTCAATGATTTTTGTCTTTTTGATATTAATTTGTAGGTCATTTTGCATGCAATATTGCTGGAATACATTTAGCAGGCGTTGCAGTCCAATAGGAGTAGAGTCCATAATCACAATATCGTTGGCGTAAACAGCCCAACTTAATTCATGACCATTCACCGACGGAGGAAAGACTCTTACTTCACTTAATGTTAGAGGTAGATCAGAGATGAAGAGCTTAAATAACTGGGCTGCTAAAGGGCAACCCTGTTTGACTCCTCGTTTTGTAGATATCTCATCAGATAAGTCGCCTTGCTCGTTTAGCCGAACTCTAATGGATGTGTTGGAATGTAGCGCAATCAATGGTGCCAGCAACTCACTTGGACAATTCCAAGCACGCAGTTTCTTCCACAGCAGGTTGCGATTGATACTGTCGAAAGCCTGACTCAGATCTATGAAGGCGATGTACAGTTTTCTCTTACGCCTCAGTGAGTCTAGTTTTAGGCAGTTCAAAAGGACCAAGTTAAGCTCAACCCCCACACCCTTTGTAAATCTGGTTTGACGTCGGTCAACAGCTGCGACTTCTTCAGCCCAGTGAGCAAGACGTTTCTGGAGAAAGGACCCAAATACTTTTCCGATTGTATCCAGAAGGGCGATCGGGCGATAGTTGTTTGGATCGTCCCGATTACCCTTTTTGAATATCGGAACAACCACCGCCTTGGACCAAGAATCAGGCAGTACTCTTTCCAGCGCAATTCTTTCGAATAGGATACTCATCAAATTTGCCCATACAGAGCTCTGGTTTTTTAGCATCATATTTGAAATACCATCAGGGCCGACTGCTCTGGAAGAGTTTAGCTTCTGAATTGCCCGTTTAATATCTTCCTCTGAGTCCGCC
This sequence comes from Ambystoma mexicanum, assembly GCF_040938575.1. Lineage (NCBI taxonomy): Eukaryota > Metazoa > Chordata > Amphibia > Caudata > Ambystomatidae > Ambystoma > Ambystoma mexicanum. The sequence goes on along the minus strand of NC_090934.1, from coordinate 699,477,235 downwards.
ACATTCCATCTTTCATCAGGGAGAACTAGTTGGGGGACCTTAATGCAGTTGCAATCGTCAAATATGGTAGTAAAATGCACCACCCAGCTTGCTCCACTTACTCCATTTGACATTGCAAAAGTATGTTTAATCCCACCGGTATTAATTATCTCCCAAATATGTCTACTATCTTTTTGCAGGATTAGTTTCAACATCTGTTCGGCTTGGGCTTGAACTCGACTCAAATTGAACGATTTCATCCAGTTTCGGTAACGCTGTTTTCTTTTTTGAATTAATATGTTGTTGCAGGAGCTAGGATCCTTTCTTAGGAGCCTGATGTCGTTCCGAAGATTTTGCTTCTCTCGTCTTATTATTGGGTTAAAAGTATGTTTTGCTTCGACATCATGCCCTTTTCGTATATTGGACCTCGTTTTGTATTGATGTAATAACAATGTATAATTTATCCTTGCCGTGGTGTCGATCGCGTTAGCAAAACGGGATTTTATTTTGACCAGCTTGGGTACATTCAGACATAGCCTATTGTCTCCATTGTTTATAGTAATCCTATCCGGGTATTTTATCGAGGTTGTTTTTGGAACTTTCAGCCATTTCAGCATTAGTGCGTCATGGTCGCTTTTTTCTGTCTCGGTGACTTTGAAAGTGATTATTTGTTCCAAAAAGTTCCTAGACACCCATATATAATCGAGCGTCTTCATGGAATCTCCTCGCTTCCAGGTAAAACCTGGAGGGATGTCACCACGAGTGCAGCCATTCAGCATAGAGCCGTCTCTAAGGGCAAGTTCCTTTGCCCATCTTTCACCCCGATCCTGCAAATGCTTGTTGCTCCTCGATGCAGTTGTTATGCTTTTTGTCAGGGGTTTATTTACCCAAGAATAGTTGAAATCCCCACATATTATAATTGCAGGATCGGTGTATGAGAGTAAACATTCGTCAATTGCGGTCATAACCTCAGCAATGAATCTTGATTGTGATATCATTGCTGGATTCCAATAAATGTTCACTATCAGAGTCACCTGGTCACTGGAATTTAAGGACCTGGTGTTTTGAATTGTCGTGACTTGTGCGAACATGTTTGGATTCTTAGTTGACAGAATCTTCCAGTCCTCACTGTTATTTATCATGGTTATCAAACCAGAGAAGGGACAGCCAAACAAGTTCTTTCCTGCCGGGTTGAGAAGGACTGTATATCCATCACACGCTGGGCTTTACCTTCAAAAAGGTGGGAGAAGCCTTGTGTGTTCCATGACATTAATTGATTGTTGATATCCAATCCATCCACGCTGAGCTACTGGCCAATTTGTTTTGCGTGTCTTTGGCACGTTGATCGCTTTATCCTCATGTGATCCCACAATTCTTTTCTTCTTTTTTCATTCTCTGTTTGTTCCATAGAAGGATAGGGAATGTTTTCTACGTCCTGAGCATCAGCACATATAATTTCGAAGCCGAAGAACAAAAAATCGGCAGCAGCATCCTTTACGGCTTCCTTTAGCGTGCTGGAATTAAGATGCAAGTTGACCCAGTCCAGATGGTCTTCAGACATATACTCAACTACCGCTATGTCGTCTGATTTGGTAGCTCGGAGAGTTGGGATGCACTGTAAAAATTTTAATATGTTCCGACGATTCAAATTTACTTCTTTTTGTTCTAGCAGGACATTTTTAATTTGTATTTTCCAGATACCTCTTGTGTGTTCCATGACATTAATTGATTGTTGATATCCAATCCATCCACGCTGAGCTACTGGCCAATTTGTTTTGCGTGTCTTTGGCACGTTGATCGCTTTATCCTCATGTGATCCCACAATTCTTTTCTTCTTTTTTCATTCTCTGTTTGTTCCATAGAAGGATAGGGAATGTTTTCTACGTCCTGAGCATCAGCACATATAATTTCGAAGCCGAAGAACAAAAAATCGGCAGCAGCATCCTTTACGGCTTCCTTTAGCGTGCTGGAATTAAGATGCAAGTTGACCCAGTCCAGATGGTCTTCAGACATATACTCAACTACCGCTATGTCGTCTGATTTGGTAGCTCGGAGAGTTGGGATGCACTGTAAAAATTTTAATATGTTCCGACGATTCAAATTTACTTCTTTTTGTTCTAGCAGGACATTTTTAATTTGTATTTTCCAGATACCTCTCTCAGATGGAGCATTCAAATCTGTGTTTTCCAAATTAGAATTTCTGCCAAGCTTTTCAATTTGTGCTCTTGTTAGTTTCGGATTTAATTTGACACACATATCATTTGGCTGGGCATGAACAGCTGGCAATTTGCTGCTCTGCTCTTCTGTTTCCGTATTTGTTGGCAAAGATAGAGGCACCTTTTTGTTGTTTTTGCTTGCTAGCCCACTTACTTGTGGTGGAATGACATTTCGAATGCCCGGTCTAGGCTGAGTCTCTTTGGCCTTACCCGTGTCACCCAGTAATTTTTCCACCGTAGGAACAGCCACTTCTTTTACTTCATCGTCGTCAATTGAGTAGGTCGATAGATGACTCAGATGTTTCGTCGTCATTACAACCTGAACAGTCTCTTGTTCTTTTCAAGCACCGTTTAGGCACTCTCGTTGTTTCAGTTTCTTTTATAGAATTATCAGACTCCTTTGGTTGCTTCGCCTGACGTTGAAACATAGACAGGCGTGGCGGTGTCAATAGATTCCGTATGAATTTCTTACTGCCCGTTTTACGCGCGCGTTTGGCCACTTGCCTCTGGGTAGAGCGCGTCTGTAAGTTTTTTTCCCCTCTCTTTTTATCCAGGGGATGGTTTTTGCTCACTTTCTCTGCTGTTGTGGATTTGTTAAAGATCCCAAATGAAAGTATTTCAGATAAATTTCCTGGGGCAGCTCTTTCCACATCTAGCCCTGGCAGCCGTTCCCCTTGTGCTTGCTCCGGCTCCGCCGAAGCTATAATCGCGACGCCATTATTGGTATTGTCAGATGTTTCTTGCTGGGACAGGGGGTTGAGCTGGACAAGCGACGTTTGCTTTTTGCTTGCTTCATTTGACTTCAAACCCCTGTCTCTTACGTCAAGGACGTTGTTTCCAATATTCATTTGCCCATCGACTGTACAAGCAGGGACCATACTACAGCTAGACAATCCTGAGGGCTTGAGGCAAGGTTTTGGGATCAAACCAGGCTTACCATTTGGTGATTCAGTCAATAATGGTTGTCTAGGCAGGTCATTAGGTCCCGCACTTCCTGTTCAGCTTTTCGTTGAATTATTATGGCGCATCCATTTTGTGCATTCAATTACTGCATCAATTAGGCCCGCATTATCACCATTTGCCTGACGAGCAAGATCGCATAATCTGCTTTGCCATTTAAGGGATGTTTCAGCTTCATAGTCCAGTCTGTGCGTAATTACTTGTGAAAGAGTTTCTAAGGTTGAAATCTTGGCATTTACAGAAGCCAAAAGCGTCATTTGGTCACTTACAGCATCTTGCAGGGATTCATACAATTTCATAAATGGTAATAAGGCAATTGATGTTGCAGCCAACACATTATTGTGAATTTGTATTCCGGCCGCTGTGGATAGCGAGCTTTTAGAGGGGGGTTCAGACCTATCTTGTTCGGAAACATCTTGATTCTCTCCAAGGGCGGCACTCTTTTCCTTTATCCGACCAGCCAACTTGGAGTTACTCATGACAGCTCTGGCCTCTACATCCTGGCCTCTACATCCTTTGAGCCTACCGATTCCAAGTTTGCGTCCGATTTTTGATGTATGGAGTTGTCCACAACTGACATTGACCCCTCAGACCTGAATGATGTGTTCCAAGATGAATTCCCTACTAATTTGTTGTCTGCGGGTTCTTTTCTAGATGGATGTGCCGTTTGATTTTGTTGAAAGCTATCATTTAAACGCTCGTAAGTTGCTAAAAAGTCGGCTTTTAACCTTGCAGCCAACCTTGCTTCACGTCCTGAGAGTTCAGTCGATGGAACTTCGATAGGTTTCTTACCTCTGGAAGAGTCCTGTGATTTTTGCATCTGCAGTACATGTGCTTTATTTGTGCCCACGGCTTCAAGGAAGACCCTTTGACTAAGGTCTTTCTCCGCCGCTGTGGCAATTTCAGATGACATTTCAGTCGGCATAAAATCAAGACTCGCCCCCCCCCATCGATTTTATTTCGTTAACTGGATTAAAACCAGCTGCCTTCATAATACTGAATGGTATTGAAGTCATTGATGTGTTTTTTGTGGCAAGTGGAAGCATTGGAGAAGAAGGTGCGAACTGCACTCCAGATCTTCTACGATCTGCCAGGGGGGGAGGCAATGAAACTTTAGTCTGGGATAGAACATTTGGAATGTTAATACCTAACAAATCGAGGTCAGTTAGTTCAAAGGGAGAGATTTGAGGGGTTTCATAAGCGTCAATGTAAACCGAAGGCGAGAAGGCGTTTTCCGGTTCAACTGAACAGCTTTCAAGTTTTTCTGAATGCACACATTGAGGAAGTCTTATGCCTTCATTACTTTCATTTCCCATGTGAGCAGTCTCCGGCTGCGGGAAACCCATTGCAGTCTGGGACAGATGGGCTAAGGAAGGCACTATGCATTTCAACGGTCGACTGGCTTCCAGTTTGTCCGCATTTATAATTGACCCAGTTGAATCATTCGGTACAGACAAGTCCACCAGGCTTACCTCCTTGTTTAGCCTCTGCGGTGGCTTCCTTTGATGTAGCAGTGATTTTTGCCGAGTCTGCGGTCCCTCCTTCGGTGTTGCAGTCACCATTTTGTATTGTATTATGACTGCGGCTCAGCCCGCTACCAGGGATGTGTTGGCGTGCAGGCGGACGTGCAGCGGACTGCAGGAGACTGAACTCGTCTCCGAACTCCGCGCCGCGCTCCGCGCTGACACGCAGCTTTTGTAGGCAGGTCCTCAGCCTTAAAGCAACAGGGTCCGTCGCAGCAGCTCCTCACAGGGGTTCAAACACAGACAGTTCTGCAGGAGACTGAACTCGTCTCCGAACTCTGCGCCGCGCTCCGCGCTGACACGCAGCTTTTGTAGGCAGGTCCTCAGTCTTAAAGCAACAGGGTCTGTCGCAGCAGCTCCTCACAGGGGTTCAAACACAGAGAGTTCTGCAGGAGACTGAACTCGTCTCGAACTCTGCGCCGCGCTCCGCGCTGACACGCAGCTTTTGGAGGCAGATCCTCAGCCTTAAAGCAACAGGGTCCGTCGCAGCAGCTCCTCACAGGGGTTCAAACACAGAGAGTTCTGCAGGAGACTGAACTCGTCTCCGAACTCCGCCACAATGTATCAACATTTATTTAAGGTGATACAAAAATTGAAAAGTAATTTAATTACAATTTAATAAACGCTAGTAAATTTGACATCGCAACACAGCAGCAAAATGTGCCTAAAATAGGCTAAAACTTCATTCACACTTGCCATTCATAGTGCAACATTCAATCACGACTCAACACACAGTGACAGACATCCAAAATGCTAAAAAACAACAAGACTTATGCTAAAACAGGTGAGGAGAGAATATCTATTACTGCTCCCCGCAGCGGCATTCATTGGTATTGTAATTGCCAAAACACATAATAGAGCTTATTAATAACGCATCTATTATAAGGGTGGATCAGAAAAAGGGAATACAAGGAACACATCCCTTAAAGTTTTTCTCGACCGGTTTCCACGTGGGGTGTAAGTTTGCACAACGTCTTCATCAGGAGGCGGATGTGCCCGTACTGGTGAGCAACCAGCTGCTGGCGACAACAGAAGGTGAAAAATTAATCTGCTAGACCTCGAGGACTAAGTCCTGGTGAGGTCTATAAATCCCTCATAGCTTTCCAAGACAGCGCATGCTAGCTGTAGGTGGACAGAGTAGTGGCCGTTAGGGTTACCCTGGCAGAATACTTCAGCGTAACACAGTAGATGGAACCACGATGGTCATCCTGCAGGCCTTCTTTTGGGCATGCGCGGCGTCCATCTGTACTACTGCCGCGAGACGGAGAGCGAGTGAGGCCGCTCCTCTACGGTTCCATCTACCGTGTTACGCTGCAGTATTCTGCCTGGGTAACCCTAACAGCCGCTACTCTGTCCACCTACAGCTAGCATGCGCTGTCTTGGAAAGTTATGAGGGATTTATAGACCTCACCAGGACTTAGCCCTTGAGGTCTAGCAGATTCATTTTTCACCTTCTGTTGTCGCAAACTTACACCCCACGTCGAAACCGGGCGAGAAAAACTTTAAGGGATGTGATCCTTGTATTCCCTTTTTTTGATCCACCCTTAGAATAGATGTGTTATTAATAAGCTCTATTATGTGTTTTGGCAATTACAATACCAATGAATGCCGCTGCGGGGAGCAGTAATAGATTTTCTCTCCTCACCTGTTTTTAGCATAAGTCTTGTTGTTTTTTAGCATTTTGGATGTCTGTCACTGTGTGTTGAGTCGTGATTGATTGTTGCTGTATGAATGGCAAGTGTGAATGAAGTTTTAGCCTATTTTAGGTACATTTTGCTGCTTTGTTGCGATGTCAAATTTACTAGTGTTTATTAAATTGTAATTAAATTACTTTTCAATATTTGTATCACCTTAAATAAATTCTCATACATTGTTATAATTGATGTTGTTCTCTGGACAAATTTTTCCGCTTTTCATAACACACAGTTATACCAGGTGAGTAAAACCTAAGGATGTAATATACAATTACAGATGCTTTTGAAATCAGGGAACCCCAGATTAAGGTAAGCAATAACTCTGGTAACTTATTTTGGATGGCACACAGCTATCACAAGGTAAGTAAAACCCACATACTTTAACTTCACAATGAAGAGAAAAGTAAAACCCAATGTCACACTTTACTGAATAGTTATTCTAGGTAGGCAACAACTTAAGGTAGACTTATTAAGGACAGGCTAGCAGCAAGTCAGGGGAAGCAAGACCCAGTTGGGGGACACTCATACAGTTACCCTAACAGGACTAACCTGGTGATACCAACAGTTGGAGGACACTCATACAATTACCCTACAGGAATAATCTGGTGAAACCAACACATTACTTTTGCAAAGAGGCACAACCTAATCACAGGAGAGAAAAATACCTTCACATCTACTTTCTATTAGACTGGCAAAACAGTGGCTAAGGAAGAAAAGATGTTAACCATACTTTTAAGAATAGCGCATCACACATTCAAGATTAGTAAGAACTTTTGTAACTGTTCACTCTTAGAATTACAGTTACCAACCAACTCTTTACAAGTATGTAAAACACTTGATTTCTTTTCTAGGCAGAAGTCCCAATCCCTTCAAAGTCTTTCCCTTATTCTTGGAACATGAATGTTCTCTGTGGCAGAAGGGGGGTCACTAGGACTACTGACCAACAGGCAGTGTTAGAATAAGTTCTTCAGTAGCAAAAGTCAGAGTTCCTTAGGAAAACTGTGCAAACAGGTGAGTACTTTATTTTAGAGTTAGAAGAGGGTCCAGGGGCTTCACAGAAGACACCCCAGCAGGATTCTCGCAGTGGGACTGGGTGCACTGGATGAGGGACCTCCCAATCACAGAAAACACCCCAGGACTACACAGAAATCGCAAAAGGCTTAAGGTAAGTATATACCCAAGCCAACACAGTACCTCAGCAATGAAGAAGTGATTGCAGCAGGAGAACTTCAGGGACTGCAGCCAAATACCCGGTCAGTGGATTCATTGTCCTGGAGACTGAACACAAGACCTCAGAAGGGACTTTGCAGCAGGGATCGATGAAGAAGGCTCTATGCAAGATTTCCCTCGCAGCTGAATGTGGCTCTGCGGATTTGGCGCCTTTTCAAGGAGCACAGAAGAAGACAGAAAATTGCAGTTGAATTCTTGTCGTTTTAAAGGTCCAGCACTCTTGTAAGTGGACTGTTTGGACTTGATTCCTGTCCCTGGAGATACACCAAGATGCCCACAAAGTTTCAGCGAGATTCGGAATTCGGAAGACCGTGCACCGCACAGTGGCTGGAGGTCCCAGGGTATTGGGGTATTGCAAGAACGCAAGGTCGCAGCAATCCGTGGGATGGCTCAAAATGCAGGTCTTCATGAGTCTAGTGGGTCTCACCAGGCTCTGGGTTCGGGTCATCGTTTTCGGAGACCCCAGGTCGATTAGAAGGAAGGGCTGCAGCAGGCTCTGGTTACACAGCAGGCTCTCTGGTCACTGGAAATCATCTCCGCCTCTTTTCCTTCGTCATCCTCTTTGGTTTTCTGTTCCAGTGGTCGACATGACTTCAGCTTCCAGGTTTCCAGTATTTATCAGGAACTACAGCACAACATCTGCATTATCTCCCCACATTTTACAAGAAAGGGGCATCTGGTTGTCCAATCAGGACAGCCAGCCCCCCACTGGGATTTGTCCCAGTTGAAGCAAGGCGTAAGACAAAGGATGGGGAAGTTTTGGACTCCTCCCCCACTTCCTGTGCTTACAGACTGACTGGAGCCTGGGCGGGGTGTCCAGGGGACTCCCGCCGAAGACCAAACTCACACAAGGGAATTTCCCACCCTGGATGTCAGGGGAAGGAACAAGAAACCACAAGAAATACTAAAATGGCAGAAAAAGAAGACAGGGGCCATTTTGGTAAAATGAGCACCCTTAGGTTCCTTTACTGCAGCTGTAATTACAGCCCACTGTAAAGGTGTGCACCAAGTTAGCAAAAGGTATCACTGCCACCAGCCATTTAAGGTACACTTGTCACTGTAACAGAATTGTCACAGTTTTAATGTGAAAGGGGATACATTGTATATTCCCAGCATTCCACATAAGGTGGGGTGTGCTGGTTTCACAGAATAAAGTGTAAAAGGGATCCAAAGATCCTTTCTACCATTGGGAACTGTAGTTCACTCAAGATCTCAAGATTAGCACAAGAAAGTTAAATGGGGAGCCCCTAGGGCAACCCAGCATCAACAGGCACTTACTGCCAATAAGTTGTTAAACATGATAACTTTAAAAAGACACTATAGAGGGTCTTAAAAATGACACCAATAGAAAGAGTTAAAGATTAGGTGAGTGTGGAAAAAGGTTCCCACTCACTGAGGTATTAATGAAAAATATCCCACTAGAAAAACAAAAAGTTCTGGGGTTGAACCAGGAAAGGAAGATTTACAAGCTCCGTGGAAATCTTACCTAACGGGAGGCTGTCATTGTGGACCTGGAAGATCACCTCATCCTGCCTGATGTCACAGGTCATCTCTTCCTCAGCATAAGGGCAGGAAGAGTAGACCAGGGAATTCCCCCCATGCCGGGTGAAGATCCTGTATGGTGGTATGTCATTGTCACTATCACTGTCACAACAGTCATTGGGGATTGGTCCTATCAGTTCATTACCTAGATCTATGGAAAAATGTCTGTCATCAACCGCCATTCCAATAATGGGGCCTGCGCCCAGAGTGATACTCCTAGGGTCGCTTTTAAACATAAATATTGGAATGGTGTTGTGTTCTACATTGACTAATGGTGTTGGGTTTAACCCCAACCCCCCCCTGCTGTTGGAGATGGGCATTAAGGTGTACATATGCATCAGGATTTTGCAGTTTCTGTCCTCTTTTGATTTTTAATTCGAGTGGGAATAGTCGTGTCCGTCCTGGGATGGTGACCTCCTCTCGATTGAGAATGTCACTGCCTAAATAGAATGCAGCAGGGACATCTCGCACGACCCAACAATTATGTACTATGCTTTTGTTTCCTATAGAAATTTTGAGCATACACCTGCTAGGCAGGAGATGTTTGGAATTGGGAGTTTCTGGGCCCATTTCCCATTTATTTATCAGTTTAAATGTCGGAATGGCTGTATCTTTTGGGAGCTGCCTGAACGTGGCTTCGCTGATGAAGCTCATATCGTTGTTCACGCACACTCGGGTGAGAACAGATTTGTTCCCCTCATTTAAGTGAATAGGGATTAATAACTGTTCTCTAATTTTCTGAATATCAGCTAAACTTTGAGCTGGTTTCTCGTCACTTTTGGCCATAGAATTGGAATTTTCAGATTGGGAATTGGTGTAGAATTTCAAAGTATTTCCTTCCAGTGTGGAATGCCACTTGAAACTGGAAGGAAGGTTGATTTTCAGGAATGGAGAGGAGTTCCCATCACCCGTTTGTTGTCCTACAGCAATTACTGTCGCGTCAGGTATTTGATTGTTCTGGAAATGAAACTCAATATAATCAGGTTTTTGTTCAACCATGTGGCATGTGCCATTTAAACTAACATGGTTGACACTCTGTTTTAATTTTATTGGCCTGTTAGTCTGAGTCCAGAGGACCTTGTTCACACAGTCTATTAGGCGGGACAATCTACGCAGGATGTCATTCTCTAGTAGAGAGGGTGCTCCCTCTGGAGTCACGACTATGACCGAGTGTTTCACTTTGTGTCGCCCAATTTTTATTTCCAAGTCTGCAGTCCCCTCAACAGGAATTTCATTACCATCGAAGTTCTGGAGTTGTCCTAAAGAGGGGTGAGATGGATCTGGTATCCCTCCCCCCTTCCTGAATTTAGCTGCTTCAAGGTCCTTTTTGACAGAAGTGTGGCTTGGGATCTAGTGTCCACCAGCGCCGAAAATGTACATTGCCCTTGCACTTGGACCGGGGCATAACGCAAGGGTAGGCATGAGATGCCAGGCCTCCCGCTACAAGCGCACCGCCCCCGTGGCCAACATGAACCTCAGGGCTGCCACTTACACAGCAGTCACGCTACTTTAGACTGCTCAGAGCCCCCCCCGACTCCGATTCCAGGGCCTCCACGAACGTTAGGCCCAACTACAGCATTGACTTGGCACCATCCAGGCCTAACCATAGTGCTAGCACCATGCACAACGCCCATCCTGTTGCCCTACCCACCACTGTTGACATTGCCATGCCTAATGATGTTACCCTGCCCACTGCCCATGTGTCTGCTCCCATGTCCATTGCTGGCAATGCCATGCCTAATGATGTTACCATGCTCACTGCCCATGTGTCTGCTCCCGTGTCCATCCATTGCTGACAATGCCATGCCTAATGATGTTACCATGCCTAATGATGTTACCATGCTCACTGCCCATGTGTCTACTCTCGTGTCCATTTGCCATGCCTAATGATGTACCATGCTCACTGCCCACTTGCTCATTAAGGACGACCTTGACCTCCTCATCCTCACTGAAACATGGCTCAATGAGAGCTCAGGCCCAGCACTATCGCTGGCCATTCCATCTGGATACTCCATCTTCAGGAAAGACCGCACTTCTCACAGAGGTGGAGGCGTCGCCCTCATCGCCAGGGAAACTCTTGCTATCAGAGTAGTTGATGGACTACTTGACAACAACAGCGACTACGTCCCACTAAAAATTAATGTCTCCCCTAACTGCACCATTATTATGCACATTGTGTACAGACCCCCAGGCCCATGTCTCGACTTCCACGACACCCTCATCCCTGCACTATCTAACAACATCAAAAAGACCTCACAGGTTATACTTCTGGGAGACCTCAACCTAGGGCTCAACGACCCCAAGGACTCCCCTGCCAAATCCCTTAAGAAGGCATTGTCCAACCTCGGCTTCACACAATCTATATCTGACCCCACACATCTCAAAGGTCGCACCCTTGATTGGATCAGCCACCACAACTGCTCCCTCCTCATCACTGCCAACACCCCCATCCCTTGGTCCTACCACCACTACATCCAATTCAACATTGGAACCAAGAAAGTTGCCCTCTCACCCCCCCCCACTGTGCCCGGCCACCTACACAAGGAGCTCACGTCTACTCACAGTAGAGAACCTAGCACCCTACCTTCTCCACCCTGCCCTACAGGCTCCGTCCTCCAATAACCCCGAAACCCTAGCCAACACTTTCAAGGAAGTCATTATGTCAGCCGTGGACGCCATCGCCCCACTGACCCTCAAAAAAGCAAAAAAGGCCAAACATGCCAACTCTTGGTTCACTAAAGAACTCCTTGACCAACGCGCACAAAAGAGGACTACCCTCTCCACATGGAAAGCCAACCCTTCTGAAGCCACTAAACTAAAGTTCAAAGCCATCTCCAAATCCTATAAAACAAACATTACCACAGCAAAAGCTGCCTCCTTCAACGTCAGGATCACCAATGCCAAATCGGGGTCTAAGGAACTATTCACCATATTTAGGGAATTGGAAAAACCACCTGCTCCCCCCATCAGTCATCAAAGATGACAAGTGGTGTAATAGCATTCAATCTGTCATGCTAGAGAAGCTTAACACTCTCCAAACTAAAATTCACGGACACCAAAAAGCCCTCTCCAAGCTCATAGCCAATCTGCATGCTAAGCCACCCAGCAAGACCACTCCCTCCCCGCTATTTGACTTCAAAGATGTCACTGAGCTAGAGGTCATTGCCCTGCTCAACTCCATTAAACTCTCCAACTGTAAGGGTGATGCCTGCCCAGCTAGTCGCATCAAAGATTCGGCACGCACCCTATCCCCATTCCTTACTGCATTTATCAACTCCTCCTTCCAGTCAGGCCATGTCCCGTCTGGACTTAAGGAAGCCCGGGTACGCCCACTCCTTAAAAAACCCTCACTCGACCCAACTGTCCCGGGGAACTACAGGCCCATCACCACTGTTCCGCTCCTGCTCAAAATTCTGGACAAAGCAGCTTCTCCAGCATGGGGTCTGGCATGGATTCACATGCTCATGAATATTCCCCGTCGTCAGGCTGGGAATCCTCGGTAAAGAAAAAATCAGTATCAGTTTCATTTCTGATCTGTCTTTCGTAGTAGTAACCAATCACTGATCTCTGCGTCATACTGACCACAGCCAATGACTGCCCTCTTCGAGCGTTAGTGCTATTTTTCACGTTTTTTCTCAGAAAAATTTCTCTTTTTTCGGTCAAAAGAGCCTCAAGCTCCACCGTTTCTTCATCCGATGAACGGGTACCCGTGTCGGATTCGTCTACGCCCCTCAAGGGTGAAGATTTCGTCGAGCCACGCTTTTGGAGGACTCCAGAAGTTTCTCAGGCCCATCTCGGACATGGCCCAGGAGAAGGGAAACTCGACGCCCGGAAAGCTGTTCAGGGTCTGCCCTGGATGCCAGCTTCAGAATGTCTTTAAGGAGGACGAGCACTCCCTTTGCCTTTACTGCCTACATGAGGACAAGACGCACGTGGAGAAGGACTGTACGTTTTGCGGCAATATGTCGGAGCGGACCGTGAAGGACCGCCACCAACGTCTCGCCAACTGGCTGGAAGGAAAGAGCCCGTCAGGCGAGAAGAAGAAGAAGTCCGAGCGGTCTTCTAAGACCTTTGAGGGCGCCCCGGCGACGGGGGTCCAACAGAAGGCCAAGCACCGCGAGTCCGCTGGCACCGGGAGCGCCGAACGGTCGGGGTCTACGGGCGCCAGGCAGGGCGCATCCTCCCCGGCGCCATCAACCACGAGCCAACGCTCTGGCTCGGGTAAGAGGAAGGCCGAGCACCCGGCGAAACTCCTGGAGAGACCCCGGTCGTGCCCTAAGGCCCCATCGGAGGGGGAGCGAGGCGGTGACCCTCCCCCCCAAGGAGAAGGCGGTGAGCGCACCTATGGTGGTGAAAGCCTTGATCCATCCGGCCAAGGCCTCTATCGAGACAGTCGCGGCGGCCCTGGCTCAGCCTGTGGAGGCTACACCAGTGGTGGCGGCCCCGGGGCCCAGAATCTCCCTGCCACCGCGGAGGGAGTCCTCTTTCATGCCCATCAACAGGACCCCCGTGAAACCTCCGACGGAGAAGAAAAAGGGGGGGCAGGAGGTCGTCGTTGACTCGGCCTCAACCTCTGAGGAGGAGCTGATCAAAGTCTTAGGCCACGGCTCTGGCGTGGAGGAAGGCCATCCTGTCGGGAGGGACCCCGACGTGGAAGACGACGAGGGCGTCGAGGATGCCGACGGGGCTCCTGATCGCCCGTCGGATCTCCCTCAACCAGTTCTGCAAGACAACTCGGCGGCCATTTTGTTGGCTATACAGTCCTTATGCTCGGAGATAAGGACGAGACTGCCGTTACCACCAACGGAGGAACCGCTCCCGACGGGGGACCCGGAGCCAGGCCCTTCTGGGAGCCCTCCCCCTAAGAGAAGACGGATTCATCCTCCACCTTCTTTTCAGCCATCGCGCCCTGTTCAGCCCTCCTCCCCGTCCATGACACGTGGGGATGATACGGGGACTGACACGGCCGCGACGGGTACAGACGACAAGGTTTACGACGAGGATCTCCCGTTGTCACCTCCCACCCGGGCTTCCCCGCCCGACGAGATTGGATCGTTTCACTCCATGATCGCCAGGGCATCCGAGCTTTTCCAGCTCTGCCCGGAAGAGAAGAAGAAGGAAGGTTTCCTTTATCAACGGCGCGAGACCAAGAGGAAGACGGTCCTCGCTGTACCTCTACTAGACGATATTTGGGATGAGGGCCTCGCCCTCCTCAAGAACCCATCCATGACGCCGGCTAGAAGGGATCGGTACGAGAAGAAGTACAGGGTCCCGGACGCGGCCCCCTTGTGCCTTCGGGCACAGCCGACCTCGGACTCGGTCGTCTCCGCGGCGGCCAGGAAGAAAGCGGGGGGGGCGCGGCCTCTACGTCCACCTCCCCGCCGGACGGCGAGGGAAAGAAATTAGACACGATGGGACACAGAGTCATCTCGTCGGCAGCGACGACGATTAAGGCGGCCAACGCCTTGGCTATCGTAGCCCGCTACGACAGGGAGTTGTGGTACAAACTGGCCCCCCTGCTGGACTTCCTACCAGACGACAAGAGGGCGGAAGCCCTAGAGATCTTGCAGGAAGGAGAGGTGGCGTCGGACCACGCCATTACGATTGCGACGGACATCGCTGACACTGGATTTTGCCAGTTGGGCAACGGCGTGTGCCTTAGGCGGCGTGGATGGCTCAAGGGTACTGACTTCCGTCAGGACGTGCAGACCAGAGTCTTGGACATGCCGTTCGACGGAAACAACCTGTTTGGGAAAACAGTGGACGATTCCCTTCAAGCCATCAAGGCGGACACGGAGACGGCCCGGGCTCTTGGGGTTCTCCAGCAACGGCGGCCGCCCTTTCGGAGCGGCGGAGGCAAACAGGGTGCCTCCAAAGGTTCCAGCGGCGGATTTTCCACCTACCGTCAAGCGGCCCGTTCGTCGTCACAGGAAGCTTACAGGGGACGAGGCAAGTCAGGCGTACCCCGCCGTCGTCGCCAAGGACAAGGAGGCAAAGCCTCGTCAAAGCAGGACTGAACCGGCCATGGTGGGAGGCCGGCTGGCGAGCTTCGTCAGCGTGTGGGAGTCCATCTCCACCGACCGTTGGGTGCTGGACGCCCTAACTCAGGGTCACGCGCTCGAGTTTCTAAAGAGGTGCCCGCGCGTCCCCCCTGTGGCCAGGAAAGAACATCACGTCCCTCAACTTCTCTTGGAGGTAAAGGCGATGCTCAAGATGGGTGCCATCGAGCTCGTCCCAAAGAGGCTTCGGGGCTCCGGAGTTTACTCAAGATACTTCCTCGTGAAGAAGAAGATGGGAGGATGGCGTCCCATCCTGGACCTACGACGACTGAACAAATTCATCAAGGCACAGAAGTTCCAGATGGTCACCCTCCAACACGTCCTGGGTCAACTGGAGGAGGGCGATTTCCTGTCGTTGTTGGATTTGGAGGATGCCTACTTCCATATTCCCATCCTAAAGGGACACCGAAAGTTTCTCAGGTTCGTGGTCCAAGGGCGTCACTACCAGTTCAGAGCCCTTCCCTTCGGATTGAGGTCGGCACCCAGGGTGTTCACCAAGTGCCTCGCACCGGCGGCAGCGCAGCTGCGCCGAGAGGGGATCCACGTCTACCTCTACCTGGACGACTGGCTCATCCGAGCAAAGACGAAGGAGCTCGCCATGGAGCACACGGCAAGGACCGTCCAACTACTCACGGACCTGGGATTCTCCATAAACTACGCCAAGTCCCACCTGGTGGCCTCGCAAGACGCACTGTTTCTGGGAGCGAAGCTCGACACAGTGTCGCTTCTGGCCTCTCCGTCGGAGGAAAGGACGAGGGCCATCCTGGGCAAGGTGCAGCGGATGCTGGTTGCGGACGCGGCCAGGGTGAGGTCCATCAAGTCCCTCCTCGGAATGATGTCTTCTTGCATTTATCTCATCCGCCTGTGCAGGCTCCGGATGCGCCCGTTGCAGGAGTTCCTGGACGCGCGCTGGATCCAGACGACGGGCAGCTTCGAGGAGAGGATCACACTCGACGAGAGTTTCCGACGAGCGATCCGGTGGTGGGGCACCCGCTCGCATCTGACGGCGGGCATGGAATTCCAGACCCCCGGCCACCAGGAGACAGTGACCACGGATGCCTCCCTGGAAGGGTGGGGAGCGCACACCGAAAATCTGCACGCAAGAGGCCTTTGGCTTCCGACAGAGAAGTCCCTCCATATCAACGTCCTGGAGCTCCGTGCAGTGTTTTGGGCCCTCAGGTCCTTTCTTCCGTCCCTCAAGGGCAAGGTGGTGAGGATCTTCACCGACAACACCACCACCATGTTCTACATCAGGAAGCAGGGCGGTACCAGATCCCCAGCCCTGTCCAAGGAGGCGCAGGATCTGTGGCATTGGGCCGTCGCCCAAGGGATGTTTCTTGTGCCGTTTCATCTGGCAGGGATAAAAAACACCATCGCCGACTCGCTCAGCAGAGAGCTGCGCTCGTGCCACGAGTGGGGAACTATGACAGGATCTAGTGGACCGCCTCTTCCGACGGTGGGGCACCCCCCAGATCGATCTGTTCGCGACGGCGACGAACTCCAAGTGCCGGAGGTTCGCCAGCAGGTTTCCCCAGCCGAGGAGCATGGGCGATGCTTTCTCGTTCCCCTGGGAGGGCCTGTTTCTATACGCGTTCCCTCCATTGCCATTGCTGATCCGGCTTATCAACCAGCTCAAGAGGTCACAGTGCAGGATGATCCTCGTCGCACCCGCGTGGCCGAGGCAGATATGGTTCCCGGACCTTCTGGACCTGTCAGCGTCCCCGTCAATCAAGCTGCCAGTGGACGCGGATCTTCTCTCCAGGGAAGCAGGCGCCATCCTCCATCACGACCCGAAGTCGCTGAACTTGCAGGCCTGGCTCCTGCAGCGTTAGAGTTTGGAGGATACGACATACCGGCCGACTGCAGAGAGGTTCTTGCAAAGGCCAGGGCGTCCTCAACTCTTAAATGCTATAGACACAAATGGAAGAGGTTCTCTGTCTGGTGCCACACACAGAAGATTAACCCTCTACGGATTACGGCTCCCCAGGTACTGCCGTACCTTCTGACGCTGGCCAAGGCTGGACTGGCGCACGCATCCATCAAGATTCATCTTGCTGCGATCTCCCGATACACCAGAACCACGGGGCGGACGTCTTTGTGGTCTCATCGTCTGGTGAAAGAATTCATGAAGGGACTGTTCAGATCGTTCCCGCCGGTGAAGGCTCCGGCCCCGGCGTGGGAGCTCAACGTGGTGCTGACCAAGCTCATGGGACCTCCGTTCGAGCCTCTGCATTCGGCTCCGTTGAACTTCTTGTCGTGGAAAACAGCGTTTCTTGTGGCCATCACCTCCGCACGAAGAGTGGGAGAGATCCAGGCCCTTTCCTGCAAGCCCCCGTACTTGACTTTTCACGACACAAGGGTAGTGCTCAGGACGCACCCCTCCTTCATGCCCAAGGTGCCGTCGGACTTCCACCTCAACGAGCCCTTGGTGTTGCCTATTTTCTTCCCATCGCCTTCGTCGCCGGCCGAAAGGACTTTGCACTTGCTGGATGTGGCTAGAGCGCTGAAGTTTTACGTGGACCGAACGAAGTGTTTTCGGAAGACGTCACAACTTTTTGTGAACTTTGGACCTGTCAATCAGGGGAAGGCTCTCTCAAAGGCCTCCATTTCCAGATGGCTCTCCGGCTGTATCATGTACTGTCATCGGTTGGCAAACCGACCGCTGCCTGGCCGTCCGAGAGCCCATTCCACCAGAGCGATCGCAGCTACCACGGCGTTCCTATCTGGTGTGCCCTTGCTGGACATCTGCAGGGCTGCTACGTGGAGGTCGACGCACACCTTCACGAAATTGTACTGCGTCGATCGGGATTCCAGTGAGGAGTCCAGGGTCGGCCAAGCAGTGCTGCGCAATCTGTTCGCCTAAGGTGAGCCTGGTGAGGAGGTAAGAATTGCTTAATGTTGAGTTTGATGTAATGCTTAATGTTGAGCCTTTGCCACCTCCCGTGGTTGTGCATGTGTGTACTGCTATGTATTCTTTATTCATGAGCATGTGAATCCATGCCAGACCCCATGCTGGAGAAGGAACAAGTTACTTACCTGTAACTGTTGTTCTCCAGCATGGGTCTGGCATGGATTCACATGCGAACCCTCCCGCCTACCCCTCTGCGGCTCTTCACTTGTTCATACTGCCACTTCACGTACTACCAAATCTGAAGATGGCTGCCAGAGGCGGGGCTTAGGTAGAGGGCAGTCATTGGCTGTGGTCAGTATGACGCAGAAATCAGTGATTGGTTACTACTACGAAAGACAGATCAGAAACAAAACTGATACTGATTTTTTCTTTACCGAGGATTCCCAGCCTGACGACGGGGAATATTCATGAGCATGTGAATCCATGCCAGACCCATGCTGGAGAACAACAGTTACAGGTAAGTAACTTGTTCCTTACCTGCAAGTCCAAAAATTCCTGGAAGACAACCGTCTCCTCGGCCTGCAACAATCTGGGTTCCGCCCACGTCATGGCACCGAGACAGCCCTCCTTGACCTAAAGAACCAAATGGACGATCTCAGAGACAAAGGAAAACCTGCTCTCTTATTGCTCCTGGATCTCTCCGCCGCTTTTGACCTGGTGGACCACAACACCCTGTGCCACCATCTAGCCACTCAAGCCAATTTCTCCACCAAAGCTTGTCAATTGATCACCACCTTTCTCCAAGAAAGAGCCATGAAGTTCTTCTCTGACTCAGCATCCGCCTCTCCCAGCCTTATCACCTGTGGTGTCCCTCCGGGCTCTTGTATCGCGCCCACGCTTTACAACCTCTTCACGAGGCCCCTGTTAAACATCCTCGACTCCCTTGGCATCTCATATACCAACTATGCGGATGACACACAGGTCCTTATTCGACTTACCGGCGATTACCTAGCAGACACTAAAACGCTCACCTCCATCTACTCCACCATCCAATCCTGGATGGCAGAGAACTGGCTCTGCCTCAACAGTGATAAAACTGAACTCCTCCTCATAGGATCACCATTCACGCTGGGCAACCTCAGAGAGCAATACGCCTCCTTCACCATCAATAACATTCCCATTAAGGTCTCCAACTGCGTGAAAACGCTTGGAGTCTACCTTGTCTCCAACCTATCCATGGACAGGCAGGTAAATGCAATCACCGCCTCCTCAGCGTACTACTCTAAAGTCCTCAACGCCGCCAGGCCCTTCCTGTCCACTCATAACTGCCTCACTATTGCCAGGGCAATTATCGGGTCAAGGTTAGACTACTGTAATGCCCTCCTCGTTGGGACCTCCAACAAACACATTGCCAAACTGCAGCTAGTCCAAAACAACGCTCTGAGGGCTGCCACAGGTACCGCCAGAAGAGACCATATTTCCGAAATCAGGAGGCAGGCTCACTGGCTCCCAGTCAAACAGAGAATTCTTTTTAAAACCCTCGCTATCACCCACAAATGCCTGCATGAACTTGCCCCCCCATACCTAACACACAGAATCACGAAGCACACGGCCACAAGACCCTTAAGGTCCTGCTATGTCAACACAATTGTCACGCCCACAACGCGAAAGGTGCACGCTGGTGGCTCCAGCTTCCCCACCACCCTGGCAGCCACGCACTGGAACGCACTGCCACTTCATCTCAGACTGATTGAGTCACACCTAGCCTTTCGTAAGGCCATCAAACCCAGGCTCTTTGTCTAAAAAGCCTCCCTATGTGGAATCTCATAAAGCACAATTCCTGTACCTGCATGCCATTGTATATCTATGTGTAACTATGAAACCTATGGTCACCCGCTTTGTTATTTACAAGTCCTCTCACATTCTGTAACAGCGCCTCGGTGCCTTTTGGCTGCAAGTGCGCTTAACCAATGCAAATAAATAAATAAATGAAATCTATCCTCTTTCTCATCCAATGGGCACAGGTAATGTGCATTTTGGGCAAGCTGGGTGGTCAAATTCCTTATTTTTGACTCCAACACAGGGGTAGTTTGGGCATAATTCTGTGTTGTGGATCTGAAAGAAAAAGGTTACATTCTGAGATTTGGGGAGTTTTGGGCTCCCCTTTCTCTGATTCTGGGCTGCCCCCGCCCCTTTTTGGAGGCAGTCATCAGAATTGATTTGTGAGGTTTGGGATCCCTCTGTTACTATTGGGTTTCCTGGATGCTCATTCTGGGGTTCAAGGATGTGCGATTCTGACTCAGTCCCCACACCCACCCAGTCTTCAATTAGATCTTTTGGGACCCATTTTTCTTTGGGAGGAGTCCCCACGTCCCTGAAGGAGAAGATCTTTTTCCAAGAATCCTCTAAGGATTCTTCCCCTTCAAATTGGAGGACACTAAACTCCTCCACAAACTGGGTCTTCTTGAGTTCTTTATTTCGTTTACCCACCCTCTGTTCCTTGCGTTGCAGATTTTCGGGGGCAGGAGATTTTTGTTCCGGTTACTGGGTATCCAGGGGCTATTCACGTGTAAGGAAGGAAGCTTCCTCTAGGGCTTTACACCTCCCTTCTCCCCGTTCCTCCTCCTCTGGAACCGGTGAGTTGTCAGGGTTCTCGCCTGTCATTGTTCTGTGGTACCAGACCCTTGATTTGTGGGGTTGTGAGCTGCCATGTTCATCTGAGGGTTCTGTTGAGCCCTCAACATGCGACCCAGATCCTGGGTTAGGTTCTGGACCTGGCGCTCCAGTTGGGACACCCGTTCCGGCTGGTGCGGGGGTCTCTGTTCCAATCTAGGTAGATCACGGGAAGGGTAACTATCCTTTCTCCCGTAGTACCCTGAATATGGTGAATTTTGGTAACCCTCCACCGTTGGCCTCCCCTCTCCCGGATTGGGTAGTCTGGGTTCCTGAAATCGGGGAATGAAAGGAGGGTTGTCCTGCAGGTTGGAGTTTTGTGAGTTCCAGGGGAAGAAACTTAAACCAGCATTTGAGGAATTACTGCCCTGCTGGGGGAAGTTAGGAGGGAAGTTTTCCGGGGTAGTACTTACCTCATTGGACCCCCCCCTTGGGCTGGGGGAGTCCATACGCACCCCAAGATTGGTCAGTTGCCCTTGTATCTGGGACTGATATAATCAGGGGAGTTAGGGGTCCCCTTAGTGGGATTACCTCCCTGACTGCCACCTGTTTGAGATTGCCCTGAAGGCCGTCTGGGTCTCTGATTTTGCTGATTTTGTGTAAGTAAATTTTTAGGCCCCCCCATCTCTAGATCAAAAATGGGGGCAACCTTCACCTGTGCCACCTTAGCAGCAGCAGGGGTGGTGGCTGGTTTGGGGTTCTTGGCCAGATTTTTATTTTCTGCAGCTTTTTGGACCTTATAAATGCGGGTCGCCTGCTCTATGACCCAGTTCAGAGAACTTTTGTCATGGAAATCCCCACCAGCTGGGTTATAATATACATGGGGAGTGCATGAAAGAAGGTGGCTAAAACTCCCTGCTATCGGTGCGCACCCTCCTAGTGGTTGCGCAAATGCACGTTTGAGCCCCTGCACAAATTCTCGTGGGGCCTGATCATCCCCGCACTGCATATTGTAGGCCGCTTTGCGAGCCTCTTGGGGGTTTCTGTGGGCGGAAAAGTGTTTCAAGATGGCCACCCTGTAGGTGGACCATCTTGAATGGTTCTGGTCCTCCAGTCCAGCAAAGAAGCTGGAGTACTCAGGGGAGAAGGTCCATTTTACATACTCTATGCAGTTCTGGTTGTCTTTCGGGTGAAAAGTGTCCATCATCTGCTCATAAAGTTCCAAAGTGTTCCCAAACAGAATATTTTGCATTTTTATGGTATGGGGTTATGAAACTCCTAATGGCATTAATCTGCCTAATGGGGTCTTTTGTCATAACTCTCTTGAGTTTGTTTGCCTTCTTAGGCTTAGTCACCTGAGTCCACTCGCCCTCAGACTCAGATGCGCTACTACTTGAGGTCCCCTCATGATCATCTAGGCCCTCCCGGATTCTGTGAGCTTGAGTGGGGCTCGCAGAAGGGATGGGCCTAGTTTCTCTATTCCTGTGGTGCTCAGGAAGTAGTCATCTGACTCTTCCTTGCTCCCAGGGTTGGCAGAGTATCCCCCCCCACTGCCCTAATTGGGTAGAGGTCGTCAGGATACTCTTTTTGGAATTTGTTAAGGATTTCAATCAGGCGACACACACCTTAGTCTCGGCCTAGTATGCAGCGCACGATTGAAATGCTTATGTTTTTATGTTAGATTCAATATTGAGATGGTACACCACTCATATCACCCCCCGCCCCCTTTTCAAATACCCCGGGTCACAATGGACCATGAACCAGGCTGGTTGATGAAATGTAATATTTATTTATTTATTTTAAAATTCAATAGAACTCACACAATTTTTAATATGGGGCAGCAATCACCAATGGGGTGATCATAACAATAGGAATGAATGTAAGCAATGCACTTAGTAAACCTTCTATTGACACATCTACAAAACAGCAGGGAATAGGAGCACTTTTTGACTTTAGGTAAAATAGCACTTGAGTTAGAATTTCCACCTGCAATGTTCACTCAACCCACAAATAATCAATTCTAAATGGATAAACAGAAACAGCAGGTAATCAGGAATGACAAATGGAAATCAGAATTGACTTCGGACCTTCTCTCCCCAAACAAGAGAGAAAAACGGAGTTCAAACCCTGGCAATGCTAAAATGACACTCGGAAATGGATGAATGAATTGATGAATGTGTGCAAAAACCTTGAAACGAATACAATTCTTCACTAAAGCAACCATGTAGAAGTACAAACAATCACAAGCAATGTATAACCAAGAGCATACAGTTCAAAAATGAGTGGCAGGTTTTAAAACATGTTGCAGCGAATAACACGTTGGGAATCTTGCAAACTTTGCAATTCCCGCCTGAAATTACCAAAACGGTTTTTAATAAAAACGGGTGAAAGATTGTAAATCGCAATGCAGTTATTGTTTTGGGGTGTAGCTATAGATCATAGGTAAAATATGGAAGTGAAATGAGGTCTCTAGCTGGTACCTTTTTCAAAAAAGGTAGCAGGCGCTCCTCTCCAGAAAGAACATAGCATGATAACCTGTTCTGAGATGAGAGTTTGCAGCACACGCTTTATGCTCACTGTACCTTTCACAGATGGGAAATATCCATTTGCATATCAGTCTTTGTCCCGCCCACATGGGCAGTACAGCACCGAAATGCTATGGCAATTCCTCTCTGAACAAGAGTACCAACAGCAACTTGAATGAGTTGTGCACGATCCAGAAAGGTGCGTTTTGAGTAAAATGGATCGGTGAAAAAGGAAAGGAAATCAGTTTTGACAAGAACAGTTTTACTCTACACTAGAGCATTCAGGCTAGTCTACCAAAGAGGCACACAGAAAGCTCCAGGGTTGATTCGCGAATTGAACCCTAGTTCCCCCGCGCCTGCCCTGGCGGAACCAGTCTGATCACTCGAAAAAGGATTAATGGTTTAGGATTTACACAAGACAAAATTACTAAGAGATGGCACGGGCACTAGAAATCAAAGGCAGGGTGGCAAGAATGATTGTGACAGTTTGAACAAGGTATCAGGATAAGGATAGGGTGACTTACGGAGGGGAACTAAGGACAAGGCAAGGTATACCATGGTTTTATATGGTTCCTATTGATACTCACAGTCCACTTTAGTTTAGGATTTTGGGACAGTCGGCGTTCTGGTCACCACACGGATCTGGTCTAACAAAGAACAGCTGGACAAAGGGGGTAATTCATAGAATTCAGCGCACAAGTGGCGCACGCGGCTGGCGCAAAGTGTGCGCGTGCGAATTTCTGCGCCAGCCGCATGCGCTAAAATCCATTTCCGCGCACAGCGTATTCATGGATTTTAGCTTCCAAAACCAGCCGTGGCGCAGAGTGGCGCAGTGACCCTGCAGCAGCGCCAGTTACGCCCCAACCCCTCCCCGTGCGCCATGCACAGCGCACAAATCCCGTACGTGGCGCACAGGCCCCAACCACGAAAACGCCTGTAAAACTCCCCGCGCACCCCTCCGAATACACGTACCCCGCTGCACGGGGAGTGTCACACGTGATTGGAGCGGGGTACTTGTATAACAGGGGTTCGCGGGAAGTTTCACACGCAAAATGCCCTGTGCGAGAGGGGTACGTGTATTCCTGGGGTGCGCGGGAAGTTTCACACGCGATAGGGCCTGTGCGAGTGGGGTACGTGTATTCCTGGGGTGCGCGGGAAGTTTCACACGCGATTGGAGAGGGGAACGTGTATTTCGGGGGTGCGCGGGAAGTTTCACACGCGAAATGCCCTGTGCGAGTGGGGTACGCGTATAATGGTTTCGAGGGAAGTTTATACGCGAAATGCCCTGTGCGAGTGGGGTACCTGTATTCCTGGGGTGCGCAGGAAGTTTCACACGCGATAGGCCCTGTGCGAGTGGGGTACGTGTATTCCTGGGGTGCGCGGGAAGTTTCACACGCGATTGGCCCTGTGCGAGTGGGGTACGTGTATAATGGGTTTGCGGGAAGTTTCACACGCGAAATGCCCGGTGCGAGTGGGGTACGTGTATTCCTGGGGTGCGTGTATTCCTGGGGTGCGCGGGAAGTTTCACACGCGATTGGCCCTGTGTGAGTGGGGTACGTGTATAACTGGGGTTCGCGGGAAGTTTCACATGCGATTGGCCCTGTGCGAGTGGGGTACGTGAATAACTGGGCTTCGCGGGAAGTTTCACACGCGATTTTGCTGTCAGAGCGGGGTATGTGCATTTTGGGGGTGCGCAGGGAGTCCTACACGTGAATTGGCAGTGTGGGTCCTCCCAGGTGTTCCCTCTACACCCTCCACGGCCCCTGCAGGCAGCCCACACCACAGGGGACTACCCTGCACCCCTGGTCATGTCCCGCAGGCAGCCCATCCACAATGGGCATGCCCCCCAGCCAAGCCACATGTCACCTTGCACTAGTGATCACCAACTCATGTCCCCCAGCACCCCCACCCCCCAGCAGTCAGGGGAACCTGCCAGCAGGCCCCCACTCATGTCCCACTCCTGCCCCCCAGCACCCCCACCCCCCAGCAGTGAGGGGCACCTGCCAGCAGGCCTCCACTCATGTCCCACTCATGTCCCCCAGCACCCCCACCCCCCAGCAGTGAGGGGCACCTGCCAGCAGGCCCCCACTCATGTCTCCCAGCACCACCACCCCCCAGCAGTCAGAGGCACCTGCCAGCAGGCCCCCACTCATGTCCCCCAGCACCCCCACCCCCCAGCAGTGAGGGGCACCTGCCAGCAGGCCCCCACTCATGTCCCACTCATGTCCCCCAGCACCCCCACCCCCCAGCAGTGAGGGGCACCTGCCAGCAGGCCTCCACTCATGTCCCACTCATGTCCCCAGCACCCCCAACCCCCCACCCCCCAGCAGTGAGGGGTGCCCCACTCATGTCCCACACATGTCAACCCGGCAACCCCACCACCCAGCAGTGAGGGGCACCTGCCAGCAGGCCCCCACTCATGTCCCACACATGTCGCCCAGCACCCCCACCCCCCAGCAGTGAGGGGCACCTCCCAGCAGGCCCCCACTCATGTGCCCCAGCACCCCCTGTTAGGCAGAAACCTGTGCAGTTCCCTTAGGGACCATATCAAAAGCCTTAAGACTACAGGTGTTGGCAGTAAACCCAATTGGTAGCCGTCTGTACCACCCAGATTTACCTGGTAGCTGTGGCTGAGCAGCCATACTTCTCTCAAGAAGAGTTAGACAGGATATAGAGTATACAAGATAGGTACCAAAATACAGTAGCACAAGCAAACACTGACCAGAGCCTTGGTATCAAGTATATAATTATTTATTTAAAGACGCACTTAGAAACACTCTAGCACTATTATTATAAGTAAGTTAAAAAACAGTCACTATTATTATATATACATCCCTTATTCCATATTAGACAATTCTTAGTTAACACCACTTATTTCCAGACAGAGGTGAGCGCAGTGATAAAACTGAACTCCTCCTCATAGGATCACCATTCACGCTGGGCAACCTCAGAGAGCAATACGCCTCCTTCACCATCAATAACATTCCCATTAAGGTCTCCAACTGCGTGAAAACGCTTGGAGTCTACTTGTCTCCAACCTATCCATGGACAGGCAGGTAAATGCAATCACCGCCTCCTCAGCGTACTACTCTAAAGTCCTCAACGCCGCCAGGCCCTTCCTGTCCCCTCATAACTGCCTCACTATTGCTAGGGCAATTATCGGGTCAAGGTTAGACTACTGTAATGCCCTCCTCGTTGGGACCTCCAACAAACACATTGCCAAACTGCAGCTAGTCCAAAACAACGCTCTGAGGGCTGCCACAGGTACCGCCAGAAGAGACCATATTTCCGAAATCAGGAGGCAGGCTCACTGGCTCCCAGTCAAACAGAATTCTTTTTAAAACCCTCGCTATCACCCACAAATGCCTGCATGAACTTGCCCCCCATACCTAACACACAGAATCACGAAGCACACGGCCACAAGACCCTTAAGGTCCTGCTATGTCAACACAATTGTCACGCCCACAACGCGAAAGGTGCACGCTGGTGGCTCCAGCTTCCCCACCACCCTGGCAGCCACGCACTGGAACGCAGTGCCACTTCATCTCAGACTGATTGAGTCACACCTAGCCTTTCGTAAGGCCATCAAAAGCAGGATCTTTGTCTAAAAATCCTCCCTACGTGGAATCTCATTAAGCACAATTCCTGTACCTGCATGCCATTGTATATCTATGTGTAACTATGAGACCTATGGTCACCCGCTTTGTTAATTACAAGTCCTCTCACATTCTGTAACAGCGCCTCGATGCCTTTTGGCTGCAAGTGCGCTTAACAAATGCAAATAAATAAATAAATAAATAAATGAAATCTATCCTCTTTCTCCTCCAATGGGCAAAGGTAATGTGCATTTTGGGCAAGCTGGGTGGTCAAATTCCTTATTTTTGACTCCAACACAGGGGTAGTTTGGGCATAATTCTGTGTTGTGGATCTGAAAGAAAAATGTTACATTCTGAGATTTGGGGAGTTTTGGGCTCCCCTTTCTCTGATTCTGGGCTACCCCCGCCCCTTTTTGGAGGCAGTCATCAGAATTGATTTGTGAGGTTTGGGATCCCTCTGTTACTATTGGGTTTCCTGGATGCTCATTCTGGGGTTCAAGGATGTGTGATTCTGACTCAGTCCCCACACCCACCCAGTCTTCAATTAGATCTTTTGGGACCCATTTTTCTTTGGGAGGAGTCCCCACGTCCCTGAAGGAGAAGATCTTTTTCCAAGAATCCTCTAAGGATTCTTCCCCTTCAAATTGGAGGACACTAAACTCCTCCACAAACTGGGTCTTCTTGAGTTCTTTATTTCGTTTACCCACCGTCTGTTCCTTGCGTTGCAGATTTTCGGGGGCAGGAGATTTTTGTTCCGGTTACTGGGTGTCCAGGGGCTATTCACGTGTAAGGAAGGAAGCTTCCTCTAGGGCTTTACACCTCCCTTCCCCCCGTGCCTCCTCCTCTGGAACCGGTGAGTTGTCAGGGTTCTCGCCCGTCATTGTTCTGGGGTACCAGACCCTTGATTTGTGGGGTTCTGAGCTGCCATGTTCATCTGAGGGTTCTGTTGAGCCCTCAACATGCGACCCAGATCCTGGGTTAGGTTCTGGACCTGGCGCTCCAGTTGGGACACCCGTTCCGGCTGGTGCGGGGGTCTCTGTTCCAATCTAGGTAGATCACGGGAAGGGTAACTATCCTTTCTCCCGTAGCACCCTGAATATGGTGAATTTTGGTAACCCTCCACCGTTGGCCTCCCCTCTCCCGGATTGGGTAGTCTGGGTTCCTGAAATCGGGGAATGAAAGGAGGGTTGTCCTGCAGGTTGGAGTTTTGTGAGTTCCAGGGGAAGAAACTTAAACCAGCATTTGAGGAATTACTGCCCTGCTGGGGGAAGTTAGGAGGGAAGTTTTCCGGGGTAGTACTTACCTCATTGGACCGCCCCCCCTTGGGCTGGGGGAGTCCATACGCACCCCAGGATTGGTCAGTTGCCCTTGTATCTGGGACTGATATAATCAGGGGAGTTAGGGGTCCCCTTAGTGGGATTACCTCCCTGACTGCCACCTGTTTGAGATTGCCCTGAAGGCCGTCTGGGTCTCTGATTTTGCTGATTTTGTGTAAGTAATTTTTTAGGCCCCCCCATCTCTAGATCTAAAATGGGGGCAACCTTCACCTGTGCCACCTTAGCAGCAGCAGGGGTGTTGGCTGGTTTGGGGTTCTTGGCCAGATTTTTATTTTCTGCAGCTTTTTGGACCTTATAAATGTGGGTCGCCTGCTCTATGACCCAGTTCAGAGATCTTTTGTCATGGAAATCCCCACCAGCTGGGTTATAATATACATGGGGAGTGCATGAAAGAAGGTGGTTACAAACTCTGTGCTATCGGTGCGCACCCTCCTAGTGGTTGCGCAAATGCACGTTTGAGCTCCTGCACAAATTCTCGTGGGGCCTGATCATCCCCGCACTGCATATTGTAGGCCGCTTTGCGAGCCTCTTGGGGGTTTCTGTGGGTGGAAAAGTGTTTCAAGATGGCCACCCTGTAGGTGGACCATCTTGAATGGTTCTGGTCCTCCAGTCCAGCAAAGAAGCTGGAGTACTCAGGGGAGAAGGTCCATTTTACATACTCTATGCAGTTCTGGTTGTCTTTCGGGTGAAAAGTGTCCATCATCTGCTCATAAAGTTCCAAAGTGTTCCCAAACAGAATATTTTGCATTTTTATGGTATGGGGTTATGAAACTCCTAATGGCATTAATCTGCCTAATGGGGTCTTTTGTCATAACTCTCTTGAGTTTGTTTGCCTTCTTAGGCTTAGTCACCTGAGTCCACTCGCCCTCAGACTCAGATGCGCTACTACTTGAGGTCCCCTCATGATCATCTAGGCCCTCCCGGATTCTGTGAGCTTGAGTGGGGCTCGCAGAAGGGATGGGCCTAGTTTCTCTATTCCTGTGGTGCTCAGGAAGTAGTCATCTGACTCTTCCTTGCTCCCAGGGTTGGCAGAGTATCCCCCCCACTGCCCTAATTGGGTAGAGGTCTTCAGGATACTCTTTTTGGAATTTGTTAAGGATTTCAATCAGGCGACGCACACCTTAGTCTCGGCCTAGTATGCAGCGCACGATTGAAATGCTTATGTTTTTATGTTAGATTCAATATTGAGATGGTACACCACTCATATCACCCCCCCCCTTTTCAAATACCCCGGGTCACAATGGACCATGAACCAGGCTGGTTGATGAAATGTAATATTTATTTATTTATTTTAAAATTAAATAGAACTCACACAATTTTTAATATGGGGCAGCAATCACCAATGGGGTGATAATAACAATAGGAATGAATGTAAGCAATGCACTTAGTAAACCTTCTATTGACACATCTACAAAACAGCAGGGAATAGGAGCACTTTTTGACTTTAGGTAAAATAGCACTTGAGTTAGAATTTCCACCTGCAATGTTCCCTCAACCCACAAATAATCAATTCTAAATGGATAAACAGAAACAGCAGGTAGTCAGGAATGACAAATGGAAATCAGAATTGACTTCGGACCTTCCCTCCCCAAACAAGAGAGAAAAACGGAGTTCAAACCCTGGCAATGCTAAAATGACACTCAGAAATGGATGAATGAATTAATGAATGTGTGCAAAAACCTTGAAACGAATACAATTCTTCACTAAAGCTACCATGTAGAAGTACAAACAATCACAAGCAATGTATAACCAAGAGCATACAGTTCAAAAATGAGTGGCAGGTTTTAAAACATGTTGCAGCGAATAACACGTTGGGAATCTTGCAAACTTTGCAATTCCCGCCTGAAATTACCAAAACGGTTTTTAATAAAAACGGGTGAAAGATTGTAAATCGCAATGCGGTTATTGTGTTGGGGTGTAGCTATAGATCATAGGTAAAATATGGAAGTGAAATGAGGTCTCTAGCTGGTACCTTTTTCAAAAAAGGTAGCAGGCGCTCCTCTCCAGAAAGAACATAGCATGATAACCTGTTCTGAGATGAGAGTTTGCAGCACACGCTTTATGCTCACTGTACCTTTCACAGATGGGAAATATCCATTTGCATATCAGTCTTTGTCCCGCCCACATGGGCAGTACAGCACCAAAATGCTATGGCAATTCCTCTCTGAACAAGAGTACCAACAGCAACTTGAATGAGTTATGCACGATCCAGAAAGGTGCGTTTTGAGTAAAATGGAGCGGTGAAAAAGGAAAGGAAATCAGTTTTGACAAGAACAGTTTTACTCTACACTAGAGCATTCAGGCTAGTCTACCAAAGAGGCACACAGAAAGCTCCAGGGTTGATTCGCGAATTGAACCCTAGTTCCCCCGCGCCTGCCCTGGCGGAACCAGTCTGATCACTCGAAAAAGGATTAATGGTTTAGGATTTACACAAGACAAAATTACTAAGAGATGGCACGGGCACTAGAAATCAAAGGCAGGGTGGCAAGAATGATTGTGACAGTTTGAACAAGGTATCAGGATAAGGATAGGGTGACTTACGGAGGGGAACTAAGGACAAGGCAAGGTATACCATGGTTTTATATGGTTCCTATTGATACTCACAGTCCACTTTAGTTTAGGATTTTGGGACAGTCGGCGTTCTGGTCACCACACGGATCTGGTCTAACAAAGGACAGCCGGACAAAGGGGGTAATTCATAGAATTCAGCGCACAATTGGCGCACGCGGCTGGCGCAAAGTGTGCGCGTGCGAATTTCTGCGCCAGCCGCATGCGCTAAAATCCATTTCCGCGCACAGCGTATTCATGGATTTTAGCTTCCAAAACCAGCCGTGGCGCAGAGTGGCGCAGCGACCCTGCAGCAGCGCCAGTTACGCCCCAACCCCTCCCCGTGCGCCATGCATAGCGCACAAATCCCATACGTGGCGCACAGGCCCCAACCACGAAAACGCCTGTAAAACTCCCCGCGCACCCCTCCGAATACACATACCCCGCTGCACGGGGAGTGTCACACGTGATTGGAGCGGGGTACTTGTATAACAGGGGTTCGCGGGAAGTTTCACACGCAAAATGTCCTGTGCGAGTGGGGTACGTGTATTCCTGGGGTGCGCGGGAAGTTTCACACGCGATAGGGCCTGTGCGAGTGGGGTACGTGTATTCCTGGGGTGCGCGGGAAGTTTCACACGCGATTGGAGAGGGGAACGTGTATTTCGGGGGTGCGCGGGAAGTTTCACACGCGAAATGCCCTGTGCGAGTGGGGTACGTGTATAATGGGTTCGCGGGAAGTTTACACGCGAAATGCCCTGTGCGAGTGGGGTACCTGTATTCCTGGGGTGCGCAGGAAGTTTCACACGCAATAGGCCCTGTGCGAGTGGGGTACGTGTATTCCTGGGGTGCGCGGGAAGTTTCACACGCGATTGGCCCTGTGCGAGTGGGGTACGTGTATAATGGGTTCGCGGGAAGTTTCACACGCGAAATGCCCTGTGCGAGTGGGGTACGTGTATAACTGGGCTTCGCGGGAAGTTTCACACGCGATTCTGCTGTCAGAGCAGGGTATGTGCATTTTGGGGGTGCGCAGGGAGTCCTACACGTGAATTGGCAGTGTGGGTCCTCCCAGGTGTTCCCTCTACACCCTCCACGGCCCCTGCAGGCAGCCCACACCACAGGGGACTACCCTGCACCCCTGGTCATGTCCCGCAGGCAGCCCATCCACAATGGGCATGCCCCCCAGCCAAGCCACATGTCACCTTGCACTAGTGATCACCAACTCATGTCCCCCAGCACCCCCACCCCCCAGCAGTCAGGGGAACCTGCCAGCAGGCCCCCACTCATGTCCCACTCCTGCCCCCCAGCACCCCCACCCCCCAGCAGTGAGGGGCACCTCCCAGCAGGCCCCCACTCATGTGCCCCAGCACCCCCTGTTAGGCAGAAACCTGTGCAGTTCCCTTAGGGACCATATCAAAAGCCTTAAGACTACAGGTGTTGGCAGTAAACCCAATTGGTAGCCATCTGTACCACCCAGATTTACCTGGTAGCTGTGGCTGAGCAGCCATACTTCTCTCAAGAAGAGTTAGACAGGATATAGAGTATACAAGATAGGTACCAAAATACAGTAGCACAAGCAAACACTGACCAGAGCCTTGGTATCAAGTATATAATTATTTATTTAAAGACGCACTTAGAAACACTCTAGCACTATTATTATAAGTAAGTTAAAAAACAGTCACTATTATTATATATACATCCCTTATTCCATATTAGACAATTCTTAGTTAACACCACTTATTTCCAGACAGAGGTGAGCGCAGTGATAAAACTGAACTCCTCCTCATAGGATCACCATTCACGCTGGGCAACCTCAGAGAGCAATACGCCTCCTTCACCATCAATAACATTCCCATTAAGGTCTCCAACTGCGTGAAAACGCTTGGAGTCTACCTTGTCTCCAACCTATCCATGGACAGGCAGGTAAATGCAATCACCGCCTCCTCAGCGTACTACTCTAAAGTCCTCAACGCCGCCAGGCCCTTCCTGTCCCCTCATAACTGCCTCACTATTGCTAGGGCAATTATCGGGTCAAGGTTAGACTACTGTAATGCCCTCCTCGTTGGGACCTCCAACAAACACATTGCCAAACTGCAGCTAGTCCAAAAGAACGCTTTGAGGGCTGCCACAGGTACCGCCAGAAGAGACCATATTTCCGAAATCAGGAGGCAGGCTCACTGGCTCCCAGTCAAACAGAATTCATTTTAAAACCCTCGCTATCACCCACAAATGCCTGCATGAACTTGCCCCCCCATACCTAACACACAGAATCACGAAGCACACGGCCACAAGACCCTTAAGGTCCTGCTATGTCAACACAATTGTCACGCCCACAACGCGAAAGGTGCACGCTGGTGGCTCCAGCTTCCCCACCACCCTGGCAGCCACACACTGGAACGCACTGCCACTTCATCTCAGACTGATTGAGTCACACCTAGCCTTTCGTAAGGCCATCAAAACCAGGCTCTTTGTCTAAAAATCCTCCCTACGTGGAATCTCATTAAGCACAATTCCTGTACCTGCATGCCATTGTATATCTATGTGTAACTATGAGACCTATGGTCACCCGCTTTGTTAATTACAAGTCCTCTCACATTCTGTAACAGCGCCTCGATGCCTTTTGGCTGCAAGTGCGCTTAACAAATGCAAATAAATAAATAAATAAATAAATGAAATCTATCCTCTTTCTCCTCCAATGGGCAAAGGTAATGTGCATTTTGGGCAAGCTGGGTGGTCAAATTCCGTATTTTTGACTCCAACACAGGGGTAGTTTGGGCATAATTCTGTGTTGTGGATCTGAAAGAAAAATGTTACATTCTGAGATTTATGGAGTTTTGGGCTCCCCTTTCTCTGATTCTGGGCTGCCCCCGCCCCTTTTTGGAGGCAGTCATCAGAATTGATTTGTGAGGTTTGGGATCCCTCTGTTACTATTGGGTTTCCTGGATGCTCATTCTGGGGTTCAAGGATGTGTGATTCTGACTCAGTCCCCACACCCACCCAGTCTTCAATTAGATCTTTTGGGACCCATTTTTCTTTGGGAGGAGTCCCCACGTCCCTGAAGGAGAAGATCTTTTTCCAAGAATCCTCTAAGGATTCTTCCCCTTCAAATTGGAGGACACTAAACTCCTCCACAAACTGGGTCTTCTTGAGTTCTTTATTTCGTTTACCCACCCTCTGTTCCTTGCGTTGCAGATTTTCGGGGGCAGGAGATTTTTGTTCCGGTTACTGGGTGTCCAGGGGCTATTCACGTGTAAGGAAGGAAGCTTCCTCTAGGGCTTTACACCTCCCTTCCCCCCGTGCCTCCTCCTCTGGAACCGGTGAGTTGTCAGGGTTCTCGCCCTCATTGTTCTGGGGTACCAGACCCTTGATTTGTGGGGTTCTGAGCTGCCATGTTCATCTGAGGGTTCTGTTGAGCCCTCAACATGCGACCCAGATCCTGGGTTAGGTTCTGGACCTGGCGCTCCAGTTGGGACACCCGTTCCGGCTGGTGCGGGGGTCTCTGTTCCAATCTAGGTAGATCACGGGAAGGGTAACTATCCTTTCTCCCGTAGCACCCTGAATATGGTGAATTTTGGTAACCCTCCACCGTTGGCCTCCCCTCTCCCGGATTGGGTAGTCTGGGTTCCTGAAATCGGGGAATGAAAGGAGGGTTGTCCTGCAGGTTGGAGTTTTGTGAGTTCCAGGGGAAGAAACTTAAACCAGCATTTGAGGAATTACTGCCCTGCTGGGGGAAGTTAGGAGGGAAGTTTTCCGGGGTAGTACTTACCTCATTGGACCACCCCCCCTTGGGCTGGGGGAGTCCATACGCACCCCAAGATTGGTCAGTTGCCCTTGTATCTGGGACTGATATAATCAGGGGAGTTAGGGGTCCCCTTAGTGGGATTACCTCCCTGACTGCCACCTGTTTGAGATTGCCCTGAAGGCCGTCTGGGTCTCTGATTTTGCTGATTTTGTGTAAGTAATTTTTTAGGCCCCCCCATCTCTAGATCTAAAATGGGGGCAACCTTCACCTGTGCCACCTTAGCAGCAGCAGGGGTGTTGGCTGGTTTGGGGTTCTTGGCCAGATTTTTATTTTCTGCAGCTTTTTGGACCTTATAAATGTGGGTCGCCTGCTCTATGACCCAGTTCAGAGATCTTTTGTCATGGAAATCCCCACCAGCTGGGTTATAATATACATGGGGAGTGCATGAAAGAAGGTGGTTACAAACTCTGTGCTATCGGTGCGCACCCTCGTAGTGGTTGCGCAAATGCACGTTTGAGCTCCTGCACAAATTCTCGTGGGGCCTGATCATCCCCGCACTGCATATTGTAGGCCGCTTTGCGAGCCTCTTGGGGGTTTCTGTGGGCGGAAAAGTGTTTCAAGATGGCCACCCTGTAGGTGGACCATCTTGAATGGTTCTGGTCCTCCAGTCCAGCAAAGAAGCTGGAGTACTCAGGGGAGAAGGTCCATTTTACATACTCTATGCAGTTCTGGTTGTCTTTCGGGTGAAAAGTGTCCATCATCTGCTCATAAAGTTCCAAAGTGTCCCACTCATGTCCCCCAGCACCCCCACCCCCCAGCAGTGAGGGGCACCTGCCAGCAGGCCCCCACTCATGTCCCCCAGCACCACCACCCCCCAGCAGTCAGGGGCACCTGCCAGCAGGCCCCCACTCATGTCCCCCAGCACCCCGCCCCCCAGCAGTCAGGGGCACCTGCCAGCAGGCCCCCACTCATGTCCCACTCATGTCCCCCACCACCCCTACCCCCCAGCAGTGAGGGGCACCTGCCAGCAGGCCTCCACTCATGTCCCACTCATGTCCCCAGCACCCCCAACCCCCCACCCCCCAGCAGTGAGGGGTGCCCCACTCATGTCCCACACATGTCAACCCGGCAACCCCACCACCCAGCAGTGAGGGGCACCTCCCAGCAGGCCCCCACTCATGTGCCCCAGCACCCCCTGTTAGGCAGAAACCTGTGCAGTTCCCTTAGGGACCATATCAAAAGCCTTAATACTACAGGTGTTGGCAGTAAACCCAAGTGGTAGCCGTCTGTACCACCCAGATTTACCTGGTAGCTGTGGCTGAGCAGCCATACTTCTCTCAAGAAGAGTTAGACAGGATATAGAGTATACAAGATAGGTACCAAAATACAGTAGCACAAGCAAACACTGACCAGAGCTTTGGTATCAAGTATATAATTATTTATTTAAAGACGCACTTAGAAACACTCTAGCACTATTATTATAAGTAAGTTAAAAAACAGTCACTATTATTATATATACATCCCTTATTCCTTATTAGACAATTCTTAGTTAACACCACTTATTTCCAGACAGAGGTGAGCGCTTAACTAAAGATGGCACTCCAATAAGTTTAAGAAAAAGGGAGGGAAAAGGTAGAAATTAGGAACAGCACACAACACAATCCTTTAGAAGCACTCAGCAAGGCAGGAAAGTCAAAGTCTACTTGTGAGCAAAAAGTTCAGAGGCCAGGCTCCCTCTTGGAGAAAGTAGAACACCAATGCGCCCAAGATCACACAGTTTAAAAGGCTTGGAAAGTCTTGCAGAGAGTTCAGAAAGGAATTAGTTCAGTTTAGAAAAGTTCAGTTAGCCAGCCTAGGGCCAACCCAAGTGGTAAATCGAGGCTTTAAGAGTCACCCCACACAGACAGTTGCGAGGGAGGCCTGGCGGACACAGTACCTTTAAAGTGGAGAGGATCCTCCAGCGGGGGCAGTTGTTGCTGGCAGCGGGTGCAAGTCGCGGCGTCGTCCAGAGGTAGAGATGATCTCGACGTGGAGGAAAGCTGAAGGTCGTTGCACTGCTAGGGAAGAAACCAGCCGCGGAGTTCTCCGGTCAAAAGGTACTACCCTTTTATTCGCGCTAGTGGAAAAAAGTGGTATTCCGGTTGCCTGGGTGCTTGGCATAGGCAAGGCGGCCACGAGATGATCCGGGAAGGTGAAAAGGCGGGCAAACTGGTTATCCCCACCAGTCAAAGGAAGAAAACTCTTCGGGATGAAGATCTCCTCTGTCGTTGGAAGAAGTGATGAGTCGGTTCAGCAGGGCTCCACCGGTGGTGTTGTCGTTGCAGGTCGGCTCAGCTTCTCCCTCTTCGGATTCTTTGGTCCTGTGGTGACGTTTGAAGTCCCAGTCCCCAAAGCCCTGCTTTTATGCAGAAAACCCCATTCATCAGTCCTAGCTGTCACTCAAACATGCTAAGTGTATAGCTGGGCGGCTCACCACTAGGCCAATCACACAAGAGTTCGACTTGAGTTGCCGAGGCAACTCAGTCCAGGGTGCCTAAACCCCCTCCCATACCCCCTGTGGTACCCAGACAGAGTGGCTCCACTTTTGGAGGCTTCTGTGGAGAAGCCCGCCAAAAAGTGGAACAAAGGGCTCGACTTGGGTTGGAGTCACAGAAGCGAACACAAATGCCATTTTGGAACTGAGTTCAGGCAAAAATACCAACCGGTGAATTAATATTAAATAAATAAACCGGCGGTATGTTTGAGGCTATGTTAAAAAGTATTAGCCTCGAACAATGGGAAAATCCCATAGGAATATATTTGCGGTTCAATATAAAAAGTAGTATCCACTGCCACCAGCCAAAACTCGCTCAGGGGGGACTGGACAGTGCCCCCTCGAACAACAGACCCAGGGGTAATCAAATTGCCCCTACCAGTACGCCCACAATATGATGGTTTGTACTGGTTCTGTTCACAATTTAGGACTAGTAAAGCCAATGGTGACTTTACATGCCCTGGGAGACAGTAGTCAGTCCCAGGGTACTGAGTCTATGTTTGGGGGTCACTATGACACCCCGGTTTTATGACACGGAGGGTGCTGTGTAACACACATACCAAAAATACATGAAGCTCTATGAAGTAAAAGACCCCATAGCCCATAAAACACATTACAAAGTCAAAGGATATCTCAAATCATGTCTAAGAGTGGGAGAAAAAAAAGAGTCTCACTCTTAGCAGGAGAAAAAAATAAACCCCAAAAATCCAGCAAAGCTGCTGGGGGACTCACTAGGTTTGGGAAATTAGCCTTAACAGAGAATTCTCCCTAAGACCCCACCCCCCAGCAGTGAGGGGCACGTGCCAGCAGGTCCCCACTCATGTCCCCCACCCCCCTTGTCATGACGATCCTCATTCATGGGCCTCATGGCCACCCACATCACACCCCACGCCACCCCCGCCCAAAGACCCAACCAAGTATTGCATCCACCCACAGAGAAATGGCCATTACATGATACAACCCGAATGGCAAGTATGTACATGAACACATGTCCGTCACACACACACAATGGGTGCAAGTGAATGTGAAAACCCATATCATGACATGCACGAAACCAATGAGAGAATACCACACATCGAAGTATGAAACAAAAATGTATTGAACACAACATGAATGTAATAAAAAAAACACTCAATAATGGGAATAAGAAATAAAATGCAGCATGTCCGGAAAAGAATAAAACATATGAAATCAGAATCCAAAAAATCCAAATGAAAATTTGTCCAAAGCCTCAGTCCAACAAAGCAAATCCAAGGGAAAAGAAATATCAGAAATCGATTGCGCCATGGTGAAATTAAAATAAAAAAGAGAAACATCCACTGTTCAACTATATATAAATCAACAATCCAGGGTCCATGAGCCCAACAAATGAAATGAAACCTACAAAAAACACTACCTAATAAAGAACTATATACAAAAATGTGGTGCATTGTCCAAGCGGCCCAAAATAAACACAGAAAGGAAACCTAACACTATCTAACTATTTACAATGGCAGCGGGCTAGTCTTACAGCTCACTTTTTGATGTCCCAGGCCAGGGCATCATCGAACTCCCGCTCAATGTCCTGGAGGCGGTCCTCTTCCATGGCCCCGAGGGTTCGCAGGGACGACGACATGTTCACCTCCAACTCCCTGCGAATTGCCTCGAGGCACTCGGCCCGCCTCAGTGCCCTCTGCCTGGAGTTCTCTGCCCTGACCATTGTGAGCCGTGCCTCTTCCACCCGCTGCCACTCCGCATCTATGGCGTGGCCCAACCGCTGCCACACGGAAGACACTTGGAATCCTGGGTCCTCCTGCCCTCTGGCCGATGCCTGCCCCTCCGATGTTGAAGGCCCAGAGCCATCATTGCTCCCACCATGTTGCTGCTGTGTCTGTGCCTGCGCCCTGGCTCTTGCTGCCTGCACGTCCTCCTTCGGCTGGGGTGCAGTTGTCGTGGTGGCCACCCCTGCTGGACGTCCGACTCCCGACTGTGGCAGGGATGTGTCCTTCACCAGCCTGGCCGCTGGGTCAGAGGCAGCTCCACAGGGTACCCAGGTGATACATGGGTGGGAAGATGGCATGGAGGACGACTGGCGCGTAAGGGGTTCAGGTGAGGATGGGGTCGCAAGAAGGTCCAGCACACAGAGGAATCCAGCACCGGTGACCCGTCCCAGCAGGTCAACGTGGTCAAAGAGGCATCCGAGATGACGTGCAGTCTCTTCACAAAAAGACCGCAGGTCACCTCGCATGCCCCGTTGACGCAATGCTATCCCGGCCATGACAGGCTTGACACGGTCCCGGATAGCCACGTCCGCAGGGAGAGGACGGCCAGTTGTTGTGTGCTCATCCCCTCCCTTAAAACGGGTCTGGATGTAGGCATCCCTGCTGGTGCCAGATGAGGCAGTGACGGGATCAGGGACAGGATTGCACACAGGCACCTCCGCGGCGGCCTGTGCTGTCTCCTGTCCCTTCCCCTGCACTGCACCACTAGCACCAGCGGAATCCCCACCTCCAGACCCCGTGTGTTTCCCTTCCGCAGCCTCCTCCTCCACCAAACCCCCCACCAACCTGGATGACTCTGTGCCATCTTCCTCCGTTGGACCCTGTGGGGTCTCAGCTGCCCCTTCTGCTGCCGAGGAGTCCACCTCCGACCTCCGCCTCTTGGACCTACCCTCGGCAGCTGCGGCCTGGGATGCGGCACCAGACTCCTCACTCCCCGACGAGATGACAATCTGGGAGGGGAGCCGGGCCTTGCGTCTCCAGCTGGTGGTGCGATCCCTGCCGCTGTGCTCCACAGCACCCTCTCCGCCCTCTTCATCAGTTAACGCTGCAGACAGGGAGAGATAAAACACAGACATCACGGCACTGTACAATGGACTGATACACACATGACAGTTGCACATGAGTGGCAGTGTCAAACTTCAGACATGGCATCACACTCCACGACACACATGTCATTTCAACTCACACATGAGCATTTCCACAGCAATATTGCACCAGGCAGCAACATCCATACACATAGAACAGCATGAACAGCCGAAGTTGAGCCTGACATCACATGAAACACAGGGAGTGCACTAGACATGCTCACACGCCACCACACTTACATGCATGTCTACATCTCCTCCAACTGTCGCAGCGATGCGATCGCCATACATGTCTCATCTGGCATTCAGCCGTCTACATATCAGTGTCACGTGCATCCATGTTGCATCACAGTTGTACACTTGTCAAATACACACACATGCACATGTACACAGTGTAGATACATGCAGCAGGAACCTCCATCCATGTGTGACACCACAACCATGCCAACGTACATACACAGAAATTCAAACATGTGTGCTCCCACACCTGCATTTGCACAGCATGCTTACCAACACATACACCATCGATGTGTCTCACACCTAAGAGGACTTACATGTGGCAGCCTCACGCCCCTGTTCATACACATCCCTACATGGCCCTATGAAAACACATGTGCAACCTGCACACTACTGGCACACCACCACATGCACAGCGTCCAATCAGTATGCATGTACACTTACCGCTCGACTCCAGACGGGTCTGCCTCTCAAGGACCTGGACGTGGAGCGCTGGGCATATGTGTTCCAGGACCCTCATTTAGTGGTCGGACAGGTGGCCCCGGCGCCCCTTGGCATCCGCTGCCTTCAAGAGGCGCCAGGCCTTGTTGAGGGTCCTGGACCTGAAGTCCTCCCAGCGCTTCTTGACATGTTGTAAGTCGCGGACTGCCACCCCCTCCGCGTTGATGGCAGTCACAATGTCCATCCAGATCCTGGTCCATCCTTCATTGTCGGCGCGCGAACTTCCAAAGAGGGCATCATACTGCCCCAGGACTTGCTCCACCAGGACACCAACTTCC
Organism: Ambystoma mexicanum; assembly: GCF_040938575.1. Taxonomy (NCBI): domain Eukaryota; kingdom Metazoa; phylum Chordata; class Amphibia; order Caudata; family Ambystomatidae; genus Ambystoma; species Ambystoma mexicanum. The sequence goes on along the minus strand of NC_090934.1, from coordinate 699,436,430 downwards.
CTGGCACTGAAGCTGGTGGCCCACTGCCTCTCTGGCTGGGGGTTGCCAGTGGTGCCAGATGGTGTTGTGCCCGAAATGGCAACCCCAGAGGCAGGAGTGGGTGGGCAACTGGGTTCTGGGGCTGGGCTGTGGAGCAATGGTATCCCAGTCAGGAGTCTTCGGTTCCAGCAGGGGTGGTCACAGCAACTGCACCCCTGGCTGACGTGCAGGCAGCAAATAGCAGGGCACGTGGGCAGCAGGCAGTCAGGCAGCAGCAGATGGCAGGTGGGAGCGTGCTTGGGGCTCTGGGGGGCAGTAATTCGGCCTTCTGGGCAGGAGCGTGGTCTGTGTGTTGTTGCGTGGCCAGCTTGATAGAGAGTGATTTGGCACATGAAAATCTTGCACGTCAGCGTGTAATTCGAGGAAAGGCCCTTCACGCGTAAGCGCGTCATCACACGTACGCGGTTTCATTGGACCAAACGACCTTAGCGCGTAAGCGCTTCTGTGGCGTGACTCACGCGGGCGTTTCCCTCATGATGTGGGCATAGTGGTTCAGCGCGCGTGAAAAAACTGCACGTCCGCGTGTGAATGCGTGTAATCCGAGGAAAGGGCCTACGCACGTAAGTGACGTGACGCGTGCTGGCGTTTCCATCAACACGGGTGCATGTTCATCGTACACGCCCAAAAACTGCACGTCCGAGTGTCAGCTCGTGCAATTGGAGGAAAGGGCCTTAGCGCGTACACGCGTAAGTGACGCTGTACGTGTGGGCCGCTTTAAAAGGTACGTGTAGGACCCCATTCCCTTGTACGTGCTTTTCGTGGAGAGCGAGTGGGTGAATTCTGTACTTCTTGTCGGTTCACACGTGATTACTTCACAGCGTTTCAAGTTCGTACTCCCTGTTACCTCTGAAAAGCGTTCTTTATTTTTTTTGGGCCTGTTTCCTCAAACAGCATTCACTTCTTCGTTTGTCCTGTCTCCTCAGACAGCGTACAGTTCTTCCTTTGGCGGGGGTGTTGCCTACGCGCACACACGCATTTTTTTCACGTTCTTTTTCCAGGCAGACGGTGAGTCGCGCATGCATTTACCAACTGTGCTTGCCCTGTGTGGCGTGTACCCCTTCAGAGGTCATTGTAGGCTGCGTGTAACACGCGTACGCTTGTTTTTGTGTTTCTGGGTGCCACAGCGTAGTGCGGGTTCATTTTTCCACGCATGTGGTCTACGAGGGGTTGCATGCACGTTACTTTTTGCTTTTGGGATGCCTGTGCGTTGCGTGGCCCGTCATCTTCCCCCATGGGTCACAGACAGCCTTGCTAGAGCACTAGGGTACGAATTCCATCTAGTACCCTACCCCTTTCACCCCCAATTGCCCAGGACAATTGTTTACTGCAACTCCCATATGCACAACATCATCAGTGCCATGGTTGGGAGGCGACCAAGCGGTAAGGGAGGCAAAGGTGGCCGACCTCCAAAAGGTGGGCGTGGTGGGCACGGTAGGGGACGTAGCCATGATTTGCAGGGTGCCCCTAGACCCCCATGTGTGGAGGACCAATCAGGGACACCCATGCACCCCCCCATGGTTGAGGGAAACGTGGCTGACACCATCCCAGCTCAGCCCTTGTTGGACCAGCCCATTGTGGCACCTGACCGGGCACAGGATGACTCCCAGGCTGACTTCCAGGTCAGCAAGTCTAAGCCACGTGTGCCGGTGCAAGTTGGTGTCACCAGTCCACGTGGATCTGGGGCAGCGATGTCATCTGCTGACCCAAGTAGGCAGGGTGGGGAGGCTGCTGGGGCAGCTGCAGCTCTATCCACCCCAGCTCCGAGTCTCCCAGCCGGGACAGTGTCGGTCCTGGTCCATCAAACTGACGTTTCCCCTGCCAACATCACACTTCTGTAACGCTCACCTGATTCTCGCAGAGGCGCCGGTCTTGACTGGGCGACTACCGTATCTTCAAAGGTGATGTGCAGCACCCGGTTGGCTCTTTGGGCTGGACCTCTGTGCCCTGTATGCCTGACGTGCAGAGTAAGATGTCTGCAGATAGAAAATACGGGGTTAATGAACTAGGGTTATTGGGGTGTCCCTATCTCTTTCCCCTTCTCCTCTCCTGTAGACCCCCACAGGTTAACGCTCTCACCTTAGGTAAGTGAATGCTGAGCTCTCCATCTGCCTCGGGGCAGGGTGCTGTAACCAGTTTCTTCACTGGATAGGTAGCGCAGGCCTCTTGACTTCAGAGGACTGCTGTCGGTCGTTTACTGCACGAACGGTAAGTTTCGAGTAACTCAAATGTCTTTAAAGTCTTTAATAATGATGTCTCTTGTTTTGCAGGGTTCCGGCGATGGCGGATGACGGGCTGAAGTGAGTTGAAGATGGAACCCGTGTGATGGATAGAAGCGCCTGGAAGCACGTAAGTAAGCGCTTGTTGCCAGCTTCACGATGCGCTCTAACTGTCTTTTTATTTTGCAGGTACAAGTTCGGAGCGGCTGCAGGGTGCCGGGATACCCACTGGGTTAGATGTGGAAAGGAGTAATGGCACGTGAGTATTAAAGTTCCCCAATGTCTTTAAACGCACCTTGTTTTGTCTTTCAGATGCGGGATGCAGCGCCGACGGCCTCCGGAGCGTGCGAAGAGTTGGTAAGCTTTTGTCTTTCAGATGCCGGAATGCAGTGTGAAGACCTCCGGAGCGCACGAAGATTAGGTAAGCCTTTGCCTTTCAGATGCCGGAATGCTAACCTGTTCTTTCTTGTCTTTATAGGTGTTGCTGAAGACTGGATTCAGGATGGTAAGCCTTTTTCCTTAGGCCCAGGACCGGATGCAGAAGACACGATGAGCGTTCTGCTGCAGAGGGTGCAGAATAACACAAAGCAAGATTCATCCACCGGGTGTGGTTTAAATAGCCTCCTGTAGTGCTTAGGTGTCTCCTTCCACAGCCACGCCTAAGTAAGAAAAGAGTTCCTGGTAAGAAAAGAGTTCCTGCCTTCCAGAAGAGTTCCAGTGTTCTGAATCTAGGGAGTGGCTCCAGCCCCACCCAACAGGAAAAGTAGTTCCAAACAGAAGAGGATCAGAGGCTCAACTGGCAGGCAAGTAAGCAGCATGGTCTGCTGCAGGTAAGTCCACCCAAGCATTATGAGCCCGGCGCTTCCAGCGCTGGGACTGGGCATATTTATGAGCCTGGTGCCACTGGCGCCAGGACTGGGTCCAAAAGGTCCCAATTGGGACTGGTTGGCACTCGGAACCTGGGTTATGGATCTGCTTCCAAGGGAGTTGGGAAAACCCTGACCTTTTGGAAGCAGAGATCATGACAGTACCCCCCCTCAAGGCCCCTCCCAAACCGGGCTTCTCCGGGGGTTTTGGCTTGTCAGGAAATGTTCGGTGAAATCTTTTGATTAGGCGAGGAGCGTGGACATATTCAGCAGGTTCCCAGGATCTCTCTTGGGGGCCGTAGCCTTTCCAGTCAATTAGGTAGAATAGTTTAGATTTGGAGATCTTGGAGTCCAGAATGCTTTTGACTTCAAACTCGAGTTCTCCATCAACTAGGATAGGTTTTGGAGATTTGGTTAGTCGGGTTTGAGGTTGCACGGGTTTTAATTGAGAGACGTGGAAGACCGGATGTATCTTCATGTGCGGGGGCAAGTCCAACTTGACCGCTACTGGGTTTACTATGGTAGTGATGGAATAGGGACCAAGGTATCTTGGGTTGAATGTGCGTGGCCCTTTTAGAGATAGATATTTGGTGGATAACCAGACTTGATCCCCTACTTGATAGTGAGGGGCTTCCTTCCGATGTTGATCTGCTCCTTTCTTGTATTGTTCTTTAGCCCTTTGAAGGTGAGAAACAGCTTCCTTAAAGGCTTGGGTGATTGTAGAATGCAGGTAGTCTACTCCTGGTGTTTCAAGATCTTGGAGGGGATCCAACTCCGAGGTTCGAGGGTGACTGCCGTACAAAAGAAAAAACGGGGTTTTCCCAGTTCCCGAATGGACAGAGTTATTGTAGGCATACTCGGCTATCCAAAGGATATCTTTCCAAGTTTTTTCAGTTTGTTGCAGCATGCAGCGTAAATACTGTTCCAGAGTTTGATTGGTCCTCTCAGTTTGTCCGTCGGTCTGAGGGTGGTGACTGGTCGATAGTCTCAAATCAATTTGAGCCGACCGACAGCAACTTCGCCAAAAATGAGAAATAAATTGACTACCTCGATCCGAAATTAGAACCGAAGGAAAACCGTGCAGTCGGACGATGTTTTCGAGAAATTCTCGGGCCAGAGTTGCTGCTGTTGGCAAGCCTTTGAGCGGAATGAAATGCGCCATCTTGGAGAATAAGTCCACGATTACTAGAATCGTATTGTATCCGGAGCATGGAGGTAGATCGGTGATGAAGTCCATAGAAAGCGTATGCCAAGGGCGAGGTGGGATGTCAATAGGGCGTAAGAGGCCTGCTGGTCTTTCCTTTTGACTCTTGTTTTGGGCGCATACTCCACAGGACATTATAAAGTCTCTGATATCTTTTTTCCAAGACGGCCACCAGAAGTAGCGCTTGATCTTTTCTGAGGTCTTGGCTATACCGGGATGACCTTCCATTAAAGAGTCGTGATAACAAGAGATTACTTTTTTCTGTAAATCTGTGCTGGGTAGGTATAATCGTTCTTGGAAATACAATAAGTTGTCCTTTACTGCAAAGTCCTTTCCCTGCAGATGCCAATTCTGTATGTCTGCTGGAGTTACAAGTTGCCTGGCTTTATCCTTAACTTCCTCTATGGATTCTGTGGCGATTACACCCAGAATTCTTTGTTCGGGAATGATTGGTACAGGTTTAGGGTTGATCAAGTGTTCTTCCACTCCCATCCGAGAAAGGGCATCGGCTTTACCGTTCTTTGTACCAGGTCGATAGGTAATTATGAAGTCAAACTCGGCAAAGAATAATGCCCAACGGAGTTGTCTAGAGGATTGGGCTTTTGCGGTTTTCAAATATTGCAGGTTTCGGTGATCCGTAATCACAGTAACGGTGTGTCGGGCCCCCAGCAGATAATGCCGCCAAGCCTTAAAGGCAGACTTGATAGCCAGAAGTTCCTTGTCAGTAATCGTGTAATTGACTTCAGGAGGCGAGAATTTGCGGGACCAAAATGCCACGGGATGCAACTGATTGGTTACCGGGTCCTTTTGTGATAGAACTGCCCCCATGGCAAGGCTTGAAGCATCAGTTTCCACGATGTAGGGGAGTTCGGGGCGAGGGTGTTTTAAGATTGGTGCAGAGATAAATTTAGTCTTCAAATCCTGGAAAGCTTGTTCCGCCTCGGTAGACCATTCAAAAAGTTTGTTTTTCTTTAACAAGGCAGTGATGGGCTGGACTATTCGAGAGAACTCGGGGATAAACCTGCGGTAAAAGTTAGCGAAGCCTAACATGCTTTGCACACCTTTTACGGAGGATGGTGATGGCCATTTGAGAACTGCATCGACCTTCTTTGAATCCATACGCACTCCACCAGGTGATAATATGAATCCCAAGAATTCAACTTCAGTCACGTTGAAAACACATTTTTCCAACTTAGCGAAAAGTTTGTGTTGACGCAATCTTTCGAGGACCATTTTCACGTGTTTCCGATGTTCAGATTCCGATGAAGAATAAACGAGAATGTCGTCGATGTAAACAACAACACACACATCTATGAGCTCTCTGAGGACATCGTTCATAAAATATTGAAAGGCGGCCGGGGCATTGCAAAGTCCGAAGGGCATGACCTGATATTCAAATAGCCCATACTTGGTGCGGAAGGCCGTCTTCCATTCATTGCCCTCTTTTACTCGTACCAAGTGGTAAGCTCCTCTAAGATCCAGCTTTTCTGACTTGGTCCAGGAGTTCAGGGATCAAAGGTAACGGATATCTATTCTTAACGGTGATCTGGTTCAGGGAGCGATAATCGATACAAGTTCTAAGGTCTCCTTCCTTTTTTGGAACGAAGAACAAAGCTGAAGAGGCAGGGGACTTGGAAGGACGAATAAACCCATTTGCCAGGTATTGATCCAGGTATTGTCGAAGGTGAAGGTTCTCAGGCTCGGTGAGGGCATAAATTCTACTACAAGGAGGAGTAGATTCAGGTATCAGGTCTATCTGGCAGTCATAAGACCTATGAGGAGGTAGAGAGTTAGCCTGCTCCTTCCGGAAAACATCTTGGTATTCTAGGTATTCGGGAGGTAACTGGGGAGTCTCTGAAGAAATTGCTGCCAGTGCAACACCAGGTGGAGGGTGACAAGTAGAGACACATTCTGGAAACTGGACCGTTCTTGCTCGCCAATCGATCAGAGGATTGTGTTTCTCTAACCAAGGTATTCCTAGAATAATCTGGAACTGAGGGGCCTTGATCACATCGAACACGATCTTCTCATGGTGTCCATCTTGACTTACTAGCGTCACCTCTTGAGTGGTATGCGTTACTGGCCCAGAGGCTATCTCCGTACCATCCACCGTAGTAATGACGTCCTTTACAGCCTTGGGACAAAGAGTTAGATTCATCCTCAAAACCATTTCATGATCCACATAATTGCCGATGGCACCGCTGTCGACGTAAGCTTCAATTGCATGTAATCGATCCGGATTATCAGGGCTAATGAGGACCATAGGTATCACGAAATGCGAGGTCACGGAACTGGTTTTCACGCTCGGCAAGAGGACCTCTATTCTTGTCGGGCGAGGTCGTTTCCCTGCTCAGAGTTTGTAACTGTGGTAACTGCAGCTCCTACTGCCTTCTTGGCAGGTTTCACCGGACAGTCTCGAAGAAAGTGCCCTGAGTTTCCGCAATATAGGCATAATTGCAACTGTTTTCTCCTTTCCCGCTCCCTTTGTGTTAGAGGACCTTTCAGACCCCCTATTTGCATGGGTTCCCCGGAGTCTACTCCTTTGGAAGGAGTTGGCGGTTTGGAAAATACTCGAGCATCAAACTTGGAACGATCGGCCTTCCTGTTCTGCAGTCTGTGATCTATTTGAACGACCAAGTCTATATAATCCGAACAGTCTTGTGGGGGATTCACTACTTGGGCTAAAACGTCTTTGAGCTCTCCACGACACCTCTATAAAACAGCGTAATCCTTTTGTCCTCAGACCATTGAGTTTCCACTATTAGTCTATTGAAAGATGCAATATAAGCCAAAAGGTCTTGATTACCCTGTCGCAAAGAAAGAAGCTCATTGTCCAAGGCCTGCCCCTGTGCATGTCTTGCGAACAGTTTTTCCATACTAAGCTGAAAGGCTTGAAAATCATGGAGAACCGGATCATCTTGATTAACTAGAGGGATCGACCAGTCTGCCGCATTGCCACTAAGGTACGAAAGTACAAAAGCTACTTTAGCTTGATCAGTTGGAAAGGCTGCTGGCCGGCATAAGAAGTGCAACCGGCACTGATTGATAAATATCGCAAACCTCTTTGGGTCACCAGAAAATCGTTCGGGCGGAGCCAGAGGTACATCCCCAGGTAGGTTGATCTGCACTGGATTCATAGAGGATGTTGAAGGCAGATTTGCCCCTGATGTGGGTAGCGGGGTCTGTCCGGCTTTAGACTGTAGCAATTGTCTAGCAAGATCATCTGTTCTCTCCTTGGAAATAATTAGTTCCCTTCTTAGAGCGTTCGTTTCCTGACGAGCTGCATGCACTTCTGCCCTTAGTTCCCCAAGTAACCGGGCTAGGTGGTCAGTATCCGAGGTTTCCATAGCGCCTGGGCGAGAGTTTTGCGGTAGGCTTTGCGTTCTGTAACGCTCACCTGATTCTCGCAGAGGCGCCGGTCTTGACTGGGCGACTACCGTATCTTCAAAGGTGATGTGCAGCACCCGGTTGGCTCTTTGGGCTGGACCTCTGTGCCCTGTATGCCTGACGTGCAGAGTAAGATGTCTGCAGATAGAAAATACGGGGTTAATGAACTGGGGTTATTGGGGTGTCCCTATCTCTTTCCCCTTCTCCTCTCCTGTAGACCCCCACAGGTTAACGCTCTCACCTTAGGTAAGTGAATGCCGAGCTCTCCATCTGCCTCGGGGCAGGGTGCTGTAACCAGTTTCTTCACTGGATAGGTAGCGCAGGCCTCTTGACTTCAGAGGACTGCTGTCCGTCGTTTACTGCACGAACGGTAAGTTTCGAGTAACTCAAATGTCTTTAAAGTCTTTAATAATGATGTCTCTTGTTTTGCAGGGTTCCGGCGATGGCGGATGACGGGCTGAAGTGAGTTGAAGATGGAGCCCGTGTGATGGATAGAAGCGCCTGGAAGCACGTAAGTAAGCGCTTGTTGCCAGCTTCACGATGCGCTCTAACTGTCTTTTTATTTTGCAGGTACAAGTTCGGAGCGGCTGCAGGGTGCCGGGATACCCACTGGGTTAGATGTGGAAAGGAGTAATGGCACGTGAGTATTAAAGTTCCCCAATGTCTTTAAACGCACCTTGTTTTGTCTTTCAGATGCGGGATGCAGCGCCGACGGCCTCCGGAGCGTGCGAAGAGTTGGTAAGCTTTTGTCTTTCAGATGCCGGAATGCAGTGTGAAGACCTCCGGAGCGCACGAAGATTAGGTAAGCCTTTGCCTTTCAGATGCCGGAATGCTAACCTGTTCTTTCTTGTCTTTATAGGTGTTGCTGAAGACTGGATTCAGGATGGTAAGCCTTTTTCCTTAGGCCCAGGACCGGATGCAGAAGACATGATGAGCGTTCTGCTGCAGAGGGTGCAGAATAACGCAAAGCAAGATTCATCCACCGGGTGTGGTTTAAATAGCCTCCTGTAGTGCTTAGGTGTCTCCTTCCACAGCCACGCCTAAGTAAGAAAAGAGTTCCTGGTAAGAAAAGAGTTCCTGCCTTCCAGAAGAGTTCCAGTGTTCTGAATCTAGGGAGTGGCTCCAGCCCCACCCAACAGGAAAAGTAGTTCCAAACAGAAGAGGATCAGAGGCTCAACTGGCAGGCAAGTAAGCAGCATGGTCTGCTGCAGGTAAGTCCACCCAAGCATTATGAGCCCGGCGCTTCCAGCGCTGGGACTGGGCATATTTATGAGCCTGGTGCCACTGGCGCCAGGACTGGGTCCAAAAGGTCCCAATTGGGACTGGTTGGCACTCGGAACCTGGGTTATGGATCTGCTTCCAAGGGAGTTGGGAAAACCCTGACCTTTTGGAAGCAGAGATCATGACAACTTCAGCCAGTACCCAGTCCACCTGCGCTTCTGCCCCTACTGACCAGAGCGGCGCAAGCCACTCAGGCTCTGCTCCACCTTTGAAGAAGAGCAAGAAGGGTGCTCTGGCACTACAGGCTGAGACCCCAGACACGGCTACACAGTCCGGCACGTCAAGGAAGCCTAGCTTTAATGACCCCGAACTTGATGCACTTGTGACCTATGTGTCCGCACATAGCCGCGAAATGTTGGTGACTGCAGGGTGCAAGACCACACCTGGTCAACGTAGGGCACACTGGCAGACATCGCGGACCGCATAAGTGCCTTTGGATTTGTGAGGCGCACAGCTGATAATTGCTACAAGCAGTGGAATTACCTGAAACGCAGAGCAAAGAACAAGTTGGCCTCAAATCATGCCGCTGAACATGAGTCTGTTGCTGGGACCTTCGTCACAGAGGAACAGATCCAAGGTGTGGGAGATCTACCTGATTACGACGCATTGTCCGGTGAGTGACCATGCGTGTGTGTGTAATCCTTGTGTATGTTGTTTGGGTGGCGGGTTCTGATTGAGTGCCAGGTGAGGGTGTATACTCCTGAGTGTTATGGGTCGCCCATTTGCTTCCTCCCATACATTCATGTGCCTTGGATTTGGGTATGACTGTATCCCTTCTGCCCACAGTTGCCAATTAGGCCCACATTAGTGCACTTTACCTTGAACTGTCATCTTGCAACTACATTGTTCAGATTTTGTAAGTGTTCATTCAGGCTGATTGTTTCCACTCTCCCATTTTTACTACGCATTTATCTGCCCTATTGCAACGTATGTGATATGCTTCGGTCATTGTTTACAGCCCACACTGGGCCACTATTTTTACCTGGTTATGTTAATGATTACACCATTCAGGCCGATGGAGTATTGGGCTGCAGAAATCTTTTATTAGGGCCTGTTTGCATGTGGAACATGACAGATGTTTCCTGTAATGTTAAAGTGACCAACCATTGATCAGCCCACAATGACTGTATTATTGGACACTGGATGTGTTTCAGTGGGTGGCACATGCATATTTAGCAACACTATTCAGCATTAATCTTCGCATCATGTCGATGTGACATGGATGTGTGACAGTACTCATTCACTGACCTATTGCTGTAGTTTTGGAATTTACCGTGGCTATGCTACATGACATCTGTGTGGTGGCATGTGTCATGTATGTGTATTGGACATGCCACTCACAGCCTGATGTGTGATGCCAGTGCTACCCAACATGCTGCAAATGTGTTGCTTTTCCATCTTGCTCTCCTGTTACGCTCACCTGATTCCCACGGGGGCGTCGATCTGGACTGGCCCGCTGTTGCTTCCACCAGAGTAACACGTAGAGCCGAGATGACAGACTGGACAGACCCACTTAGCTCCGTTTGTTGGACTCGTACGAATATCTTTCTGCAATGGAGAAGGGGAATTAACCTCCCGTAATCTGAGCGTTAACCCGCCTTCCCACTCCCCTTGTCTGCCCACAGAACACTCCTGAAGTCCCCTCTTAATCTCACCTGATGATTTGGAAAGATGAGCTCTCCATCCTGCGTCAAGCGCAGGGGCGCGTAGACGACCAGTTACTTCACTGGCGTGGAGGAATCGGCAAGTTCCAGTATTGACTCTAAAGTCCAATCGTTCGTAAGAGTTCAAAAGTCTGATCTTCACTCTACCAGATTCCTTGCAGGTTGCAGATTTAAACCACTAGAAGAGTTCCAAGTGGCAATTGGTAAGATCCTGGTAAGTCTATTGTGGTTCTCCCCTTTGGGGCCGGGGTACAGCGATGATACAGAATTAACTGCGCCGACCCGAAATGAGATGAGTACCCCGCTGTGGTAAATCAGGTAAGTCTTTGGGGTTAGGTTGTATTGTCCTTGTTTTTCCCCTTAGGGGCCGGGGTGCGGCGGTGATGCAGAATTGACTGCGCCGACCCGAGATGAGGTGAGTACCGCCCTGTGGTAATCAGGTAAGTCTTTGGGGGTAGGTTGTATTGTCCTTGTTTTCCCCTTAGGGGCCGGGGTGCGGCGGTGATGCAGGATTGACTGCGCCGACCCGAGATGAGGTGAGTACCCCCCTGTGGTAATCAGGTAAGTCTTTGGGGGTGGTTTGTATTGCCCTTGCTCACCTATCTGTTCTTGTCTCCCCCAGGTGTTGAAGAATGGCCTGGAGATGCTGGGTTCGCGATGGAGTAAAGGAATGCAGCCCCGGATGGTGAGTTCAGCGCGGCGCTGCGAGGTGCGTGGCAACGCACCTGTGAAGGCTTCTCTCTTCCAGATCGACGATGTGCTGGATCAAGGATTCAGGTAAGGGTTTTGTTCTGATCTCTTCTCCTTCTCCTTTTCTTGTTCCAGGTGTTCCAGGGCTGAAGCGGGCGTGGATGAAGACTGGAGCTGCTGAAGACACGGTGAGCGTTACGCTGCAGCACGCAGAATAACGCGAAGCACGTGTGGCTGTCCGGGTGTGGCTTAAATAGCCTTGGAAGAAGTTCCAGGTAAGTATTCTTCCACAGCCCCACCCGAGAGGAAAGGAGTCCCTGAGGTAAAATAGTCCCTCTAAGCCTCACTTGGCTTGTGGCTTCGTGCAGCATGGTCTGCATCAGGTAGGTATGCAGCATGGTCTGCATCAGGTAAGTTTTTCGGTAATGAGCCTGGCGCCCATGGCGCCTGGACTGACTTTATTCTTATGAGCCTTGCACCATAGGCGCCAGGACTGTAGCCAAATAGCCCCTAACTGGGGTTTTTGGGCATGCTTCAAGTGGCATGATGCCTGCTTCCGGGGTTGCTGGGCCTGGTCTGGCTTTCCGGGGGCAGGCATCGTGACATCTCCCCAGTGTCGGCCTTTTTGACTCCACTTCCAACTCTTTGACAGTGCATGCATGGCAGGGTTATAGTCATGTGGGACATGTGTAAATCATGTACTGGATCTCTGGCTTGTCACAGCCTATGTGTGTGCTATGGTGCTCATGCCTGTTTCCATTTGTTGTCTTTCATGTTTTTGCAGGTGATGACGCACTTGATGCTGTTGAGGTTGAGGAGATGGTGCACACCCAGGGGAAATCTCAGGCACGACCAGGCACCAGTGGGGGACGTGGTGTAGTGGTGGGTGAAAACCCAATGTTACTGCAGACCATACTGTCCAGGGGTGTCTCTGGGTGCACCTCCCCAGACCTCTATTCAGGTGCTGAATCGGATGATGAGACTTATGTGCCGTCGCAGGTAAGTGTTTCTGGCAGGGATTTTGTTCTGTCGAAACCACCTGCACCAGGGGTAGAACACTCTATGGTGATGTCAGTGTTGGTAGGTCCGCCTTTGGTGGTGACAGATGCATGGTCACACTCAACAGCATCTGGTCCTGTTCCTGGGCCAGCAGATCAGAGGGGGAATGCAGTCCTGCAGCCTCAGGCAGTGCCAGCACAGCAAGGTGCAGATCGTCTTGCCCCAAACAGGTGTGGTGCCCGTTGACGCGCTGGCCATGCGCCACCAGGCAATACTGTATGGGAAAACACCATGTACGGTATGGCAACCCAACAGGCAGCATCAGTAGAAATGATGGCTCAGGCAATGGGGAGGGTGGCCACTTCTATTATCCCCACTGAAAGGCAGATGGAGCAACAACAGCAGGCAACAGACTACATTTGCCAATCACACAGGGAAGACATGTTGGCGTCCAACAGGGACCGATGGGCGGCACTGGAGACTCTGCGCGAATCCATATCAATAGAGTCCCAGGTCCACAGGGAAGCCCTGAGGGTACAACTACATAACCTCAGGCAGACTCTTGTTGAACTTGAGGCTTCCAGTAATTTAAGGGCAGAACAGCAGCTGGAGCAGCTCACACGTTCGCTCTCAGCTGAGCTGCATGCAACACGTGAGGAGATCCGGGCATCACGCAAGGCCATGCGTGCAGAAATGCAGGCAACCCGTGATGTGCTGCATGGGGATCTCTGCACTTTAATCCTCCAGAATCAGACCTTTCAGAACCCGCATGCTTGCTGTCATGGAGGACCATACCAGGGCTTTGCGTGGGCTGCCTCCCATAGTGCCACCACCTCCTGATGCAGCAGCAGAGGGTGAGCAGAGCGACAGCAGTTCTCCCACAATGGCATAGCCGTGCAGGCCATGAGCCCAAGTAGGTATTTTTTTTTTCTGCAACATCCACGCAGGTGGGTGTTGGTGTGCACCCTGTCCTCGAACCTCCTGGGTGGTCTCCCCCACCCCTCCTGGTCCCCACATGGCCATTTTTGATTTTTGATTTTTTTTTTTTTTTACAGTGTTGCCTTGTGTGGCTCCCATGGGCATCCACTGTATTCCGGCTGGGCACATGCAGGCTTGTCCTGAGTTTGGGTTAGATGCTTGGGTTCGTGAGACACACACCCCTCCTGCTTCCCGTTTCCATGGGCTTGCAAAGGGTGTGACCAAGTGACAGTGAATTACACAGTGACGTTGGGTTCCCATGAGCTGTGTGGGCAGTTTGTAGTCAATACTGTGTAGACATCCCTAGTGGATATTGTTGTTGTATTGTACACTGCATGGTGTATTGATATGTGCTTGTGCATCCATGTCTTCCTCCTAATTTGCAGGTTCCTTCCCCATGTCTTCACAAGGCTGTCTACTTTGCAGATGCAGTTCATGTTGTATGCAGTACACTGAGTCCTTTGCGTGGCAGCAACACTCTACAATTGGAAGGGGTCGATGTGCTGCCGTATTCAGGTTGTAAGACTACCACTACTTGAACTTAGTACTGTCATGTTTTTGCTTTTTTCCATGGTGTGTTGCAGCATTGTTTTGGTGGTATTTGGTAATGTGTGCTGTTAGTTATACATTACTGGGAGCATATTGTGTGTGGGCAGTTTCCATTAGGGACAGTGTACTTTGTGACACTTGTGTCAGGTCTTGTGCATTGCTTTGTTTGCTTTCACATTGCATGACATGCCATGGTGTGTTTGGTGGTGGAGCTGGGGAGGGGTTGGGTGACATGGTGCTGTTCTCATGTTGTATTTACCAAGGGGGTAATGAATTTAGCAGCATAAATGTATGTCTTTTGATGACACAGCATTGGTGGTGTTTGGGTAGGTAGGGATGCACACAATGTAACACTTCCAGGTGACCAATCTCAGGTTGGTATGGTTGTGACAGTTGATTGTCCCTTATGTCATCATCATTGATTGTCAGCTGGTATGTGCCAGGCTGTGTGCACTCCACAGGGGTGTGATTTTATGTAAAGTAATTAGCTACCAGCTGCGTACGGGCTGCCTTACCACGTGCCCTTTCCCCTCCCATGCGCAGCGGGCGTGCATGTGGTTGGGGATGTGGGGGCACCACCATGTCCACCGGCAGGCCCCGGCATGTTGCGAAATTGTGCAGTACACATGCTGCCACTATGATCCTGCACACTACTGGGGAAGCGTATAACAGCTGCCCACCAGAACGGTCAAGGGAGTGAAAGTGTGACTTGAGCACTCCGAATGTGCGCTCCACTATGCCCCGGGTTGCAATATGGGCTGTGTTGTATCTCCTTCAAAAAACCTTGGCTTGGAAGGTTTGGTCTAAACTGGCGACATCTTATAGTGGTGAAAAATGAAAGTAGTTGGTACAATCAGTACACTAAGTCCATAGAGTCGCGTCTCACCAGGTCTGGGGTTTAGCCAAGTACAAGACCCCTTGCAAAATAGTGTAAGATATAAGTGACCTGGAAAGAGACTGCGCCTGATTCTTGCAAAATATTTTTATTTCTCAAAAAAAAATAGCCCTTAAAGTTGATGACACGTGTTTCGGTCCTCCAAGGACCTTTTTCAAATCAGGGCTATTGATTAGTCTTGACATCATATAGTCATAAAAAAGACAAAAAATGGAAACATAAACAAATAGTCACATTTGTAGACATGTGAATATATCCAAAAATAAAGTAATGATGTAAATATTAAGATTAAATGTGCATTGAAAGAAAACATTTTTTGATAAAATACATAAACACAAAAGTACATGTATGTTAGAAATAAAAATCCAGACAATAAATGGATGGGGAATAGGGGTTGGAGAAAGCACGGTTGAGATTCGGAGAAAGATAGATGCAAAATCTTAGTTAGTTATGATACATGATGCATTTACAAATCAAAAAATTGTTATGGTCATTAAAATTCTTTCATGTCTCAGAATATATGTAGAAGCATGTTACCTTGTAGTCATGTAAGATGCCCCTGTCACACAATGTGAAAAATGAGCTTCCATATGTCAAAGGGGTAAATCCCTGTAGGTAGAAAATCATATCATGAACAAACTCTTATCTTACCCTAATATGAAACTCAAATAGTGAAAAATGCACTTAGTATTCGGTTTCCAAATAGCACGTATTCTTAAATATCAAAGTTTATTAAGTGAAAGCTACACGTAAAAAAGTTGTTCGCACTCCTAATAACTCATGGTGCACTTTCACGTGTGAAATTATACGTGGATAAGCGTATTACACGTACGAATATTCGCAAAGTACTTTCGCGTGAAAAAATACACGCATAAATGGAGGTGATGGTCTGATCCGTAAACGAAACGCACATAAGCGTACGAAAAATATGTGATCATTACAGTGACGGGATCCTAATACGTTAAAGCAACCGGTAAGTAATAAGTGCTCGTACGCATGCACAGACTAGTAGATGACAATAAATGGTTGTATCTTAGCTAAACGCGTGAATGTGTAAACGCGTGAAATCGTAATAGTGGATTGACACGTATTCTATACTGGAGGCGCACAATCGCGTGCGCGATATTACATGTTAAAGCGTTAAAGTAAGTCTATACAGATAGGAAACGCACATTCGCGTGCGCGAGAAATGCATGAACCTTCGCGTGAAATCGTAGTGGTGGATTGACACGTATTATATGCTGAAGGCTCACAGTCGCGTGCGCGAAATTACATATTAAAGCGTTCAAGTGAGTCTATGCAAGTAACAAACGTGCGTTCGCGTGCGTGAAAATCGCATGAAACTTCGGATACGTGAAAAGTCAGACGCTCTCTTACCTGCTGTTCAGAATAAGCGCGTACGATCGCAAAGTTGCTACAAGTCTCGAGGGGGCGCCATTATGCGTCCTCTCTGTTGTTATATCTGTTGCTAAGGTAGCAGATATCACAGAATGTCCTTTCTCCATGTTTAGTCGCGTGTTCACTGGCGGCCATATTATAATGGAGTGAACATACCATAAAGATATATGGTGAGTCACATAAAGTGAAGTAGTAAGTATTAAAATAAAGTCTGCACATCAAGGACTTTTGATGTTAATGTATTAAAAATGTCAGAAAGGCAGAATTGGAGAGAAAAGCTTCTGTAAAAATATATTGAATAATGTCATAGTCAGAAAGGCCTTAATATATGATAGTGTGAATAGGATGGTAAACATGTTACTCAACATTATAGTTACAACTTAATTATTACTATAAAAAGGACACCATTTCATTATCAGAATTAAGTCCAAGTACTGTGGAGTTGAATTTGCAAATAATTTTCGCCTCAGTTTGTCTGAGTCTCTTTTCTCTGTCACCTCCACGTCTGCCGAGGGTTACTTTTTGAAGGCCAATGAACTTAATGTCAGCTTTATTATCCAATTGATGTGTCTCTTGCCAATGACAAGCAAGAGGAAGTCTAGGGTCCTGGCTTCCAATTTTAGCAAGATGTTCACGTACCCTAGTCCTGAGTTCCCTGATAGTGCTTCCAATGTATACTAATTTGCATACACATATAATCGCGTAAACCACATATTTCGTCCTACAATTTATAGGTTGCTCGATCTTTATAGTCTTATTGTTGCTGCTCTTGAAACAATCAGTTTTTTCATGTGCATGTTTGCAAATGGTGCAAGTTCCACATTTCCTGAAGCCATTGGTGGGTTGTAACCAATTGGATGTTCCCTCTGTTAGGTCTGGTAAGTCTGAAGGACTTAGTTTGTTTTTTAGTGTCTGTGCTCTCTTAAAGATGATTCTTGGTTTGTCGTCAATAAAGTTAGAAATGTGGTCATCCAATTTCAAAAGATTCCAGTGTTTGGCCAAAATCTTTCTCACATGTTTATGATCGTTTCCAAATTTAGTATTGAATCCTATAGTAGGTGGCTCCAAAGATTTGTTCTTAATAGCCAGAGTCTGTTCCTGAGTTAGTTGCAGACTTTTATCCAATGCCTTGGTAACACATTTATTTAAATATCCTCTTGCCAGAAATCTTGATTGTAGAAGCCTGCATTCTTTCTCAAAGTGTTCTTTGGTCTGACAGTTTCTTCTTGCTCTTGTGAATTCTCCTGCTGGTATGTTGAGAATCGTTGTTCGATGATGGCAACTAGTAGCGTGTAAGGTAGCGTTGACCTCCGTAGGTTTACGGAATGTGCGTGTTCTTATCTGGTTCTGTTCAATATATATTGTGAGGTCCAAAAAATCAATGCTATTTGCATCGCAGACACCAGTGAATTGAATACCGATTTCGTTAACATTGATTCTGTTTAGAAATGCCGTAAATTCTAGTTCTCTGCCTTTCCATAGTATCAACACATCGTCAATATATCTTAACCAATATACAAGATCCTTCTGGTACACTTTATCCTTGTATATAACTGAATCCTCAAAAAGTCCCATAAAGAGGTTTGCTAGGGCTGGGGCATATTTAGTGCCCATAGCAACCCCTCTAGTTTGTCTATAAAAGACATTGTTAAAATTAAAGATGTTACATTGTAAGGATAGCTCTAACATTTCGATCGAACTAATTGATAAAACCAAAAAAGAAATTGCAGATAAAAAATCACAAGAATCAACAAAGGAGAAAAATTACAATACCATGCATGACATTTTAAAGAATTATCAAGATGAAGTAAAACTGAGAAAACTGAGGAAACACTATCGGGACGAAAGAGATTACCAAGATGATAGGGTATATACCTTTCAAGCGAAATATAACTCAACGACGAAATTTGGGTCCAAAACCAGCACACCCAACACATCATCGGCCAGTTCGGATGCAGATTCGGAAGGTGAAACACAGAATACAGAAGAACCAACTAATACAACTGATATATCAGGGGTAAAAGTGAGTTCAAGTGGAAGATCAACCTCAGGATTCATGAATCAAATCAAGAGATATAAAAAAGGTAATAGAAATCCTACATCGAAACAGGTCCGTTTTCAGTTGCCACAGAACATTGGAGCAACACCCAGCACACCAGGAGGAGAGGAAGGAGGGGGGGGGTTCAAGATCTAACCAGTCAAGAATCACAAGAAAATGTAAACAAAAGGCTTACAAGAGCAACTTCAAGAGAAGCGAACAGAGTGAAATAGGGCCAAATTTGATTCTCAATTTATCATCTAGACCGATTTCATCTGAAGAGAGCAGGCTTCTTAACAAAGGACTTTCTTTTGCGCCATCTACAAACCATAACGAGACAGACCTACATATTGATCTCTTCAAGTTTGTTCGAAAATTGAAACTAAAAATGTTTTTTGCCACAAAGGCACCAGGCATGTACGCACATCAACCGAAAGTCATTCCAAGTGAACTGAGCATTAAAGAGATTGAAGATATTCACCTACTCAGATCAATCGCAGAACCTATGGACTATGACATCACTAATGTATTAAGAGACTTTAATGTGCAACCTGATTCCTTATCAATGAAGGAGCTGAAACCTACATCTAAATTTGTACCCCAATTAGCAACTGACAATGTCATTGACACCTTCTACAAGGCAGTATCTCAAGATCTGTATAAAATGGATCATAGAAATCTACAATCAAAAACAAAACTCAATCTCACCCTTAGAGAACAAGAAGCTTTACATCAATTGGAAACCGACCGCTCAAAAATTTTCAAGGAAGCGGATAAGGGAGGGAACATCGTTGTTATGGACCGAGACAATTATTTGAAAATGGCTAATAATCACCTCAACACCCCAGGTTGTTATGAGAAATTACCAGTTAACCCTACAAATGAGATTGCACAGAAATTGGAACTTAAGATTCTGGAATGGCATCGAAAAGGTCTTATTTCAGACAATGAAAAGAGCTTTCTTACAATCAATAACCCGACTATACCTATAATATATTTTTTACCAAAAATCCACAAGCAATATGATTTAATACCAGAGGGCCGCCCTATTGTCAGCGGAATTGGTTGGGCAACAGAGAATATCTCACAGTATCTGGATAATATTCTGAGACCCAGGGCCATCCAACTAAAGGCATACCTTAAGGACACTACAGATGTCATCACTAAGCTACAATCTTGGAACTGGGAACAAGATTGCCTTTTAGCAACCATGGATGTGAAAGCACTATATACTTCGATTCAACACACATGGGCTCTGAAAACTATTGATTATACCTTCAGGGAGGAGTCAGCCTCGATGTACCACCAAATTGTAATGATCAAGGAAATGTTAGAGCTATCCTTACAATGTAACATCTTTAATTTTAACAATGTCTTTTATAGGCAAACTAGAGGGGTTGCTATGGGCACTAAATATGCCCTAGCCCTAGCAAACCTCTTTATGGGACTTTTTGAGGATTCAGTTATATACAAGGATAAAGTGTACCAGAAGGATCTTGTATATTGGTTAAGATATATTGACGATGTGTTGATACTATGGAAAGGCACAGAACTAGAATTTACGTCATTTCTAAACAGAATCAATGTTAACAAAATGGGTATTCAATTCACTGGTGTCTGCGATGCAAATAGCATTGATTTTTTTGGACCTCACAATATATATTGAACAGAACCAGATAAGAACGCGCACATTCCGTAAACCTACGGAGGTCAACGCTACCTTACACGCTACTAGTTGCCATCATCAAACAACGATTCTCAACATACCAGCAGGAGAATTCACAAGAGCAAGAAGAAACTCTCAGACCAAAGAACACTTTGAGAAAGAATGCAGGCTTCTACAATCAAGATTTCTGGCAAGAGGATATTCAAATAAATGTGTTACCAAGGCATTGGATAAAAGTCTGCAACTAACTCAGGAACAGACTATGGCTATTAGGAACACATCTTTGGAGCCACCTACTATAGGATTCATTACTAAATTTGGAAACGATCATAAACACGTGAGAAAGATTTTGGCCAAACACTGGAATCTTTTGAAATTGGATGACCACATTTCTAACTTTATTGACGACAAACCAAGAATCATCTTTGAGAGCACAGACACTAAAAAACAAACTAAGTCCTTCAGACTTACCAGACCTAACAGAGGGAACATCCAATTGGTTACAACCCACCAATGGCTTCAGGAAATGTGGAACTTGCACCATTTGCAAACATGCACATGAAAAAACTGATTGTTTCAAGAGCAGCAACAATAAGACTATAAAGATCGAGCAACCTATAAATTGTAGGACGAAATATGTGGTTTACGCGATTATATGTGTATGCAAATTAGTATACATTGGAAGCACTATCAGGGAACTCAGGACTAGGGTACGTGAACATCTTGCTAAAATTGGAAGCCAGGACCCTAGACTTCCTCTTGCTTGTCATTGGCAAGAGAAACATCAATTGGATAATAAAGCTGACATTAAGTTCATTGGCCTTCAAAAATTAACCCTCGGAAGACGTGGAGGTGACAGAGAAAAGAGACTCAGACAAACTGAGGCGAAAATTATTTGCAAATTCAACTCCACAGTACTTGGACTTAATTCTGATAATGAAATGGTGTCCTTTTCATAGTAATAATTAAGTTGTAACTATAATGTTGAGTAACATGTTTACCATCCTATTCACACTATCATATATTAAGGCCTTTCTGACTATGACATTATTCAATATATTTTTACAGAAGCTTTTCTCTTCAATTCTGCCTTTCTGACATTTTTAATACATTGACATCAAAAGTCCTTGATGTGCAGACTTTATTTTAATACTTACTACTTCACTTTATGTGACTCACCATATATCTTTATGGTATGCTCACTCCATTATAATATGGCCGCCAGTGAACACGCGACTAAACATGGAGAAAGGACATTCTGTGATATCTGCTACCTTAGCAACAGATATAACAACAGAGAGGATGCATAATGGCGCCCCCTCGAGACGTAGCAACTTTGCGATCGTACGCGCTTATTCTGAACAGCAGGTAAGAGAGCGTCTGACTTTTCACGTATCCGAAGTTTCATGCGATTTTCGCGCATGCGAACGCACGTTTGTTACTTGCATAGACTCACTTGAACGCTTTAATATGTAATTTCGCGCACGCGATTGTGCGCCTTCAGTATAGAATACGTGTCAATCCACCACTACGATTTCACGCGAAGGTTCATGCATTTCTCGCGCACGCGAATGTGCGTTTCCTATTTGTATAGACTTACTTTAACGCTTTAACATGTAATATCGCGCACGCGATTGTGCGCCTCCAGTATAGAATACGTGTCAATCCACTATTACGATTTCACGCGTTTACACATTCACGCGTTTAGCTAAGATACGACCATTTATTGTCATCCACTAGTATGTGCATGCGTACGAGCACTTATTACTTACCGGTTGCTCTAACGTATTAGGATCCCGTCACTGTAATGATCACATATTTTTCGCACGCTTATGTGCGTGTCGTTTACGGATCAGACCATCACCTCCATTTATGCGTGTATTTTTTCCACGCGAAAGTACTTTGCGAGTATTCGTACGTGTAATACGCTTATCCACGTATAAATTCACACGTGAAAGTGCACCATGAGTTATTAAGAGTGCGAACAACTTTTTTACGTGTAGCTTTTACTTAATAAACTTTGATATTTAAGAATACGTGCTATTTGGAAACCGAATACTAAGTGCATTTTTCACTATTTGAGTTTCATATTAGGGTAAGATAAGAGTTTGTTCATGATATGATTTTTTACCTACAGGGATTTACCCCTTTGACATATGGAAGCTCATTTTTCAAATTATGTGACAGGGGCATCTTACATGACTACAAGGTAACATGCTTCTACATATATTCTGAGACATGAAAGAATTTTAATGACCATAACAATTTTTTGATTTGTAAATGCATCATGTATCATAACAAACTAAGATTTTGCATCTATCTGTCTCCGAATCTCAACCCTGCTTTCTCCAACCCCTATTCCCCATCCATTTATTGTCTGGCTTTTTATTTCTAACATACATGTACTTTTGTGTTTATGTATTTTATCAAAAAATGTTTTCTTTCAATGCATATTTAATCTTAATATTTACATCATTACTTTAATTTTGGATATATTCACATGTCTACCAATGTGACTATTTGTTTATGTTTCCATTTTTTGTCTTTTTTATGACTATATGATGTCAAGACTAATCAATAGCCCTGATTTGAAAAAGGTCCTTGGAGGACCGAAACATGTGTCATCAACTTTAAGGGCAATTTTTTTTTGAGAAATAAAAATATTTTGCAAGAATCAGGCGCAGTCTCTTTCCAGGTCACTTATATCTTACACTGTGTTGTATCTCACCTCGGGTGGCGTGGTGGGGTTCCGAATTGGCGTCATCATGTGGGTGCTCAGAGGGTAGGCACTGTCCCCTGGGGATGTGGTGATGGGTATCATTAGTGGGGTTGTGACATTACTCAGTATTCCTTACATGCATGCATGTGCAGTGGCATTTATACTCACCAAGCAGCCATGTATCGCCATGCCGCCCAGCTTCTAGGTCACGGTTTAGGGTTGACATTCTGTAAATGAAACTGTCGTGGGTGGACCCTGGATAGTTGGCATATACTGAGGTGATGATTCCCTTGGCATCACATGCTACCTACACGTTGATGGAATGCCAGTGCTTGCGGTTTCTATAGATGTGCTCAGATGCCCTGGGGGGACGTAGAGCCACATGGGTGCAATCAATGGCACCTAGCACTTTGGGGAATTGTGCCACCCTGTAGAAATCCTGGACGGCAGCCTGCATCTCTGCAGGTGTTCTGGGCAGGCATATGTGCCTGCGGACTGATGGGCGTGCAGTCATGATGGCCAACACCTGGTGTAGGCAGCGTGACTGCGTGGCCTGTGACCCCCCCCCCACTATAGAACTTGTCCGCTGAAATGATCCAGTGGCCAAGAAGTGCAGTACATTGAGGACCTTCTCTAGGGGGCTGAGTGCTTGGGAGCACAGAGTGGGTGATGTGAGGTCATCCTCCCACTCACTCAACAGGTCGAGTATTATGTGAGGTGGAAACCTGTACCTCCCATACACCTGGTCATCAGGCATCCCAAAAAGGCTGGTTCTGGGTTTAAAAATTCTGTTCCTGACTATCCTCCTCCTCCTCCTGCGGTATCCCACGACCACTGCTGCTAGGAACAGTATATTCATCTTGGCGTCTGAGCTTGTTTGTTGTTTGTGCGCACTTTTATGCTGCGCGGGTCCCCGTACGCCTGCTTCCTACTGGCGTACATGTTTCCAGATTAGCGCGTCTTTTTTGGCGCACGCATTATCCCCGTTCGATTGCATGAATACGTGTTGTAGACGCGCGTGTGGGCGTTCTGCGCATTTGCCTCCTGCACTTCCCCCGTGACACCCACATTTTCACACGTTCCCCATTCCGCGTGTTATGCCCTCTGTTCTGCCTACTTTTGTTGTGTGCGCTGCGCTATGTGTGCTTTCGCTGTGCGCTTAGCGCACGCTCTTTGGAGACGCGTGCGCCACGCAGACTTTTAGCGCACATCCAGGGATTTACACGCGCATGGACTTCCATGAATCGCGGTGCGCGGGTTTCGCTGCGATTTTCGCACTTGCGCTGCGATTCACATGCTTTCGCACGCTTGCGCCGAAAATTTCAGCGCGCATTAATTCCATGAATCGGCCTGAAAATCAGCGGGACAGGATCAGCTGGGGAGGTACTGGTTACCGGGTAGCACTTTAATATAGGTCATCAAGGTAGCAGGATGGCAGAATGCAGTGAGTGGCGGCAAGCCAAGCTGGATCAGGATGCCAATGGTACCACAGTTTCCCCTTGTTAATGGGAGATTAGTGGGCTTGTTTATATTGTAGTAGTACAAAAATGCAAAAAAATCCAGGACATTGCGCCCATTAGACTGAAAGCGTTTTTATTATTAAATCTCCAGGTTCGCCCTCTAACACGTGTTTCGGCCCTTGCTGGCCTTTCTCAAATCAGGGCTAGTCGTAGTACTTTTACATTCATACTATTGTAATATAAAATAATAAAAACTGGTTAAAATTGGAAGTCAGGACCTGTCTCTGCCACTAGCTGCACATTGGCAAAATAATCATCAGATGGATGATAAGGCAAACATTCAATTCATCAGCCTACAACTTATCACAATGAATAAAAGGGGTGGAAACAGAGTCTTAGCTTTATGCCAAGCAAAGGCGTGACTGATTTGTTTTTTTAATACAAATGTGCTAGGTTTGAATTTGGACACCGAAATGGCATCGTTCCTATAGAACGAAGATGTGAGCAGTCCTAGTAATGTGCCATACTACCTAAATAGATACATCACTACATGTATAGGCATTTAAATCATATGGGATTTTTGCTTATGTTGCACTGCTACTATTTCTAAGGTATCCGGAACACAATTGAGTTTAGAGAAAAATACCACGAGCACCAATGACCCTTTTGAATTTCTAATTGTTATACTTCCCCATTACACTCAGTGCTCTTGAAAAGACACGCTAATGTGTACATATGACATTGCACTAAACGGTGTAGACAGCCAAATACTATTAGAGTGGATATACTTTTAATAATCCATGAGTGTAGTCTAGTTACTATGACAACCAATAAAATTTTGTAACAGAACACGTATCCTTAACAGTGTGGTTCCTTAAACCTAATGGCTTCACACTATGTATTCGGATGCATTTTAATGCAGTTAGATTCTCATCTAATCCATTTTAGTCCCTTGTTAAACCCAGGAATCTGCGTGCCAGTTGCCTAGTAACACTGTGCAGCGGCAGATTTGGCTACACGTCACCTTGGGAACGACCTAACAAATAGTCCCAAGATGGCGCCCGCCTCTTTAGTAATCGGACGAAGCCAACGCGTATGACTGGAGTCTTATTGAGTAAGTGTACTTTCATGCTCTCGCGCTGGGTGCATTGTATAACTTTGATTGCATTCACATCACAACTTATGTAAATTGAGTGCTACATTTAAATATATGTCAGCAAACGATTACGAAAATCGGGAGTAGCGAACGTGGTAGATTGCACACCACCCAACTAGCCTCACTTAAGACTTGCATGGTCTGTAATAATTTACATAATACGCACCATCTAATGGTTATGGCACGTTCCTAGTGCTCTTAATGTAATGACATAACACAATGTGTGGATTACAATACTGGGACTAATGGGTTCTTTCATAATTATTTTGGCACTAGATGATATGTAGATGGGATTTGACCCAATACATACAACCTGCTTAAGAGGAATTAATGACCCCCTGTGTGGGTAAGTCATTACGTTTTGGAGTTATGGTTCTAACTAGTATGGTTTTTCAAGCTGGCAATTTTCACTTACGTGTCCTGGATTTATGGTTGTATTTATCTCCCCCGAAAAGTGCACGGAACAACCATAAATCACCAATGCAATTATAGAGCAAGTACTTCAACCCATAAACAGACAGACACAATAACTCACAGCCACGCACTCTTTAGAAGATAATCAGCTCTTTACGGCTATTTATTCAAAGATTACAAGTACATAGAAATAACTCATAAAAATAATAAGGACATAGATCACAGAAAAAACAAAGAAGTCAAAAAGAAATACATCACCATGAGCGTAACAGAATTCCTCATCTCGTCCAGAAGCGGCTGGAAGACCCCGGGGACAGCCAGGCCGAGAGTACCACAGCTCACAGGAAGGCCAGACAGAGCGTCCTTCTCTGGCTGAAGTCTCACCTGACCCCCTCTGGGTTTCCGCATATATACACACTCCACAAAGGGGAGTTAATTCTTGAACATTCTGGAAATTGCACCTGCGCAGTTGAACAGCCGTCGGTTGCCAGCTGGGTCAATCGAGAGCTCCCCTCAAGGAACGCAGGGCCTCCCTGCTCTAAAAACACGCTCCACGGAGAACAGTAGCAAGCCATAACAACGTTAGCTTTCCCAGCAGAAATGGCCTTGACCGCATACCAGGTTTGGAAAAGCATGTTTGTCTCAGCACTGTGAATCTAACACTTCAGCAAAATGTGTGCAGCCTTTCACTGCGGTATGAAGTAAATATCCAACATGGCTCCGAGCGCTCCCAGAATGCATTGCGCTCCTGCGCCATTTTGAATCAAGCACAAATCAAGCATAACAATTGTGTATCTTCCTTCCTTGGGGAAGTTTCATGGCTGGCAACTGGAATGGCTGTTTTTTCTGAGAGCTTGCAAATCCAGCCCATATGTTTTAAACTCTTTAATTTCTTATTTTGGGTCCTGAAATAAACAAACCTGTGAAAGAAGATAGCCTATGTGTGTATTATCACCACTAATATAAACCCTTTACATTGCTCAATAAGCAGGCTTTCATTAACAATTTATTTTTAAACAGGCCAATTTTTCTTCAGTCAGCAAAGCCCATTTTCCCACGTGTTAAAACTGCTAGCATTTGGGGGCGTGGCTTGGAGCGCCATCGATGTGGCTGCTCCCCTGAGTCTAGCCGCGAGAAGCCCGCAGTAAAAGCTAAAAACATGTGGCTTCCCGCTATCCAGCTGGGGCCCTGCTAGCACCCAGGGCAGTCTGAACACCCAAGGCAATACCATCCCGAAGATGAGGGCTTAACGCACATTCTAGACGTTGCAATGCCGTCAGATCTCTACAGCACCGGGCGGCGCCAGAATTCCAAAATGGCGGGCGCACTCTCACCCAGAGTGCAGAGGCGGCGCTAACAGCCTTCATGGTGGCCACCGCACACTGAAGCCCCGAAAACGGCCACCCAACTCCAGCGGATGCAGACCTGAGACCGGGACCTCTGGAGACAGGCAGCGGCAGCGCCGGGCCGGAGCCAAGGGAGAGGAGCCCACGCAACACCCCTGCACCCCCGCGCAACACCATCAGCGAACCCGGCCCCGGTGTGGCACACAGCGGGGTCCGTGGTGCCCCTCTAGGCTGGGGGTCCCCCGCATCGCACTCTGGGCTGGCCCACAGCTCCCGCAGAGCACGGCTCTGCTCCTACACGGACATCCAGCACCAGCATCAGCAAGGGAAGCGGCGCGGACGGCACTCATGCAGGGAGGGCCCGCTGTGGGGTGAGGGATGGGGGCCGTATCATAGCCGACCCAGACCCCCACTGAAGAGGATTGCAGAGCACGCTCCGAGGGTGGAGCTAAGGTAGTGGCACCCTCCGCTCTCCCCCCACCCCGGCAGCCCATGGGACTTCCTCCGGACCCTTCCCCATACCGAACCACGTCGGAGAGCACAAACAAGCACGCAGCCTGCATGCTCAATTTCTGGGGCGCCTCAGGCCCATTCGCTCACGCAGCTCCTCTCCCCCGGCCAATGAAGCAATGGTGCCGCCTCTCCCTCTCCTTCAGCAGTAACGGTGGCCCCACTCCTTGCCCGCCACAATCAGTGACAGCCTCGAATTGGCAAGTGGTGAAGGCCCTGCTATACCTAACTCTGGATCCACGACTCCTAGCTTGAATCCCCCACAACCACAAGAACCCACAACCACCACACAACCAAAGCAGATCCTCCTGGCAGCTCCACCACCCACTCAGGCCCTCCAGGCCGGTGGTAGTTACACAGTTCTCAGAGCAGGCAGGCTGCGCACCAGAACCCGCTCCGCCGCTTCGGGCACCTGCCCCCCCCCGAGGAAGAGGCACTGAGCCCGCATTTCTCCTAAGTTGACACATACTTTGGCCATCCACCTCCTGGGGCGCCCGGGCCCACCTCCCCACTCAGGCTCCTCCCCCAACCTGGGGCCTGAGGGGATCCATCGGACTTCTCGTTCCACCGAAATGTGGTGACTGCCCTCTGCTCCTGTCTGGATACTGGGAGCTTATAACCCACCTAAACCCTCGGCGCAGTCGGGGCTGAGCCTCTCCACTTGGGAGCCCCACTCCAACGGACAGCAGGACCAACACACCCCAGCCCAAATCAGGGCCTCTGGAGTTAACCGTAAACCGGCCTGTCTGACATCTCTTCCCCTCACGAACCGGCACCATGTCCAAACAAACGAAAGCCAGCAAAAACGCAGACATCGCCACTATGCTTACAGCACCGGACAGAGGAAGAAAACCCGACCTGGCCAGGCCTACCTCACAGGATCCCCAGGAGGAGGGGGATCCCCTGGCCACCAGAGGTGACCTACTAGCTTTCATGGCAGATATTAAGGCCGAATTTAGGTCCTTTATGACAGAACTCACCACCAAACTAGAGCAAACAGATCACAGGGTGACGGAGATGGAACAGAGGCTGGGGGATGTCGAGGACCACTCCCAAGACCAGGCTACTATGTTGGGGGACATTCAACAATCGGTTAGAGCCCTCCAGGATAAATGTGAAATCCTGGAATTCAAGCAGGATTTCTATTGACTCATTTGGCCCGGTTGGCCAGGGGTACGGCCGCACTCACAATGTCGACCACCCCGCCGGTTAAAGAGTTGGCCTCCCGTTGGGGGCCTATGTTAAGTCCCCAAGAGCAGGACATCACACATTTAACTCTCACCTATGACGGCGACTAATTGGCTCTCTCCCAGCCCCCCACCCCCTAGATCATGGATTTGGTGGAGCGTTGGCCCGGGAATACCAGACTTTACAATGCCTCTCGCTCAATGTTAACGGGCTGAACTCCCCCGCCAAGCGCAAGTCGATCCTACAGAAATTACAAGACGGAGAAGCTGGGGTGGCGATGCTCCAAGAAACTCTCCTCCTTCCGGCAGACTTTGGGCGCCTACGATCCCGCTCATATCCACGTCAGTTTCTTGTCTCGGGAGGCTCTAAGAAGGGGGCACGGCGAAGGGGGCACGGCGATCCTATTTAGGAAAGATCTAAATCCCCAGATCCTGGACTCAACAACCTGCCCATCAAACTTTCTCAAGAATTGACCTCCTCCTAACTTCGCCCCAGACCCTCGCTTACGCCAACGAGGTAACCATCGGCCCAAGGATCCTTTCCGACCATGCACCAATAATCATGGAATTCCGAATCCAGGACCCAAAGCCAACTCCCCGCGCAGATGGTCGCTTTACGACCCGATCCTCAATGACATGCTAATCAGAGACAAGATCGCAACCACTATCAAGAACTTCCTCGAGGAGAACCCGTTTGGGAACACTTCCCCCACAAACAACTGGGACGCAATGAAAGGAGTGATCAGGGGAGCGCTGATAGCACAATGAGTGGCATTCCACAGGAACCGGCGACAAACCCGGCAAGCCCTGAAGGAGGAACTGCACACAGCAGAGGAAGCTCAAAAAAAAGAAAGGGTGGCACCCCAGGACACAGCGAGCCATCCTCACAGCCAGAAAGAAACTAGAGGCCCACAATGCTGAGCACACTGCACAACTAATGGCCAAGACCAGGCAATTCTTTTACGCTAAGAACAACAAGGCTAACGAGCTTCTGGTAGCCAAGCTGGACAAAACAAGACGCACCAATACCATCTCGGGGCTCCGTGAACTACAGGGTGTAATTCAATACACTGAGCCAAAGAAACAACAACTGGCAGTGGACCACCTAACCCAAGTAATGACTGCACCTCCACGGACCGGTCCAAACAGGAGGAATACCTGCGAGGGGCAGCCTTGCCACGCCTGCCCAACCCAACGAGAGAGAGCTTGGAGGCACCAATCACAGACAAGGAGGTTAACAAAGCCATTAAATCACTTAGAACGCGGGCCCCGGGCCCAGACGGGTTCTCCTCGAGATTCTATAAAATATTCAAACCCCAGCTGATCCCCCCCCCTTTGGTGACACTCTTCAATTCATTCAAGGAGACAGGTTCGGTGACCCCTTCAATGCAGGAATCTACTACAATCCTCCTTCCCAAGCCAGGGAAAGACCCGAGGGACCCAGCGTCATACAGACCAATTGCCCTGTTGAACATAGACGCTAACCTCTATTCCAAGATCCTGGCCAATCGGCTGTCGCACATACTTCCGGACGTAATTCACCCTGATCAAACGTGCTTCATTTGGAACAGAGCAGCAGGGGACAACATACAGAGAACTCTGAACCTGGAAGACCTCGCCCACCGAAACTCCTAGGGCCTCGCACTGATTGCCCTAGACGCCACCAAAGCATTTGACAGGGTAGACTGGGCATTTATGAAACTCACCCTAGAGGCCTTCGGCTTTGGTCCAGCGTTTCAATCAATGGTATTGGCCAACTACAAATCCCCAAAAACCCTCTTGAGGATCAACGGCTCCCTATCAACCCCGATCCCCATGACCTGTGGGACGAGACAAGGCTGTCCGCTCTCGCCCCTCCTTTTCGCGCTAACAATGGAACCTTTCGCCCAGAGAATCAGCCCATCCCAACACAAAATTGCGCTATACGCCGATGACGTCCTTCTGACGGCTAGCACCTCAGCAAAGCACGCGCTGGCGGAAATAGCTAGCTTTGAAAAGGTCTCCGGCTTCGCCGTCAACTTCTCCAAATCAGTAGCCTTGGGCATCGGCCTCCACCGGTAGGAGCGAGAGGCGCTAACCAGGCTTTGCCCAATCACGTGGAAGAGACAGTCCATCCCCTACCTGGGAGTACACATTACGGCAAACCCAAAGGACACATACCAGGCAAACTACCCCAGACTATTTCGAGAACTGGAATGGGATCTGAAGCGCTGGTCCACTCAGGAAATCTCATTAATGGGACGAATTACGGCTGTCAAAATGAACTTGCTCCCGAGATTTCTTTACGCCTGCTCCTCCCTCGCAGTAGCCTTCCCAGCACCAGCTCTTCAGGACCTGCAGAGAAAAATGCTGAAGTTCATATGGAGGGGCAAGAAGGCCAGAATCGCCCATAAACCTCTGGTTGGCAGCTCTAAACTGGCGGGCTAGGGGTCCCCGATCTTCGGGCATATAGGGCGGCAGCACAGCTGGCACACATTCACGCATGGCAGATAAGCACAGACCGCCCCAGATGGGTGGAACTGGAGCAAGCCCAACTGCCGCTCCCCTTGCGATTCCTCCCACATATCCAGCCCTCCCTCAGAGAGCGCTGGAAGAGCCTCCTGCTGACGACCAAACACACACTAAGCTCCTGGGACTGGGTTCTGAAACAAAAGGGAATTCTAAGAGGACAAAGCCCCCTCTCACAGGTCTTTCACAACCCAGACTTCTCGCCTGGGGCGAATCCCCGTAACTTCCAGAACTGGATAGACAGAGGCCTCGAGACCCTGGAACAGCTATATGCCAGGAACATTCCCCGCACCTTTGAACAATGCAAGGAACTGTTTCAACTCCAATAAAGAGACAGATTTAAATACTGCCAGCTCCGTCACTGGTGCTCGCATCCCCAAACCCTCCGGGCGGCCCTCGCCCCCTTACCTCCCTTGAACTAACGCTTAAGGACCTACCATCCCGGGGCAGGATCTCGACCCTATATAGACGCTTTTTGAGTGACTTCCTAATAGCAAAAACTTGATGCATGGCCCAATGGGAGGCTGACTTGAGTCACCCGATTGATGACCAGGCCTGGGTGGATATCTGGACGCGTACCCACTCCTCATCTACCTGTGTCACCAACAAGGAATGTGCGTACAAGCTAACACTGCGATGGTACTACCCCCCTCTTAGGCTACACCACATGAACCCACGAGTGGACCCTTCCGGCTGGAGGGGATGCGCCCAACCTGGCTCCTTCTTTCATATGTGGTGTGCCTGCTCAAAGATCCGGCAATTCTGGGAACGGTGCCTGTCAACGATCGAACAGATCACCGAGATTGCACTCCCATTGGAACCTGAAACCGTCCTACTAGGGGTCCCGACCCCCAGGGTCAACCCCCGCTCCGGCAATAGAGCAAAACTATTAACTCAATGGCTCCTGGCAGGCAAAACCATGCTGGCCCGCTTCTGGAAATCCCCGGACGGCCCCTGTATGGCTCACTGGTGGGGAAAACCTTGGGACATCCTGATCGCGGAAAAGGTAACCGCGGCAAGGGCGGGAGTCCTGCACCGCTTCCAGAATGTCTGGGCCCCAGTACTGGATTATGAACAGCGATTGCCCACCTTAACATTTAAACCAATCAACACCTGATGGGCCCTGAAGGACCAAGAGACCACCTGAATGGGATGGGCAGTGGGCAGATCCGCGGAACAGTGGTCTGGGGGGGAGCCTGGAAACTGGAGGGGGAAGGGGGGGGAAGAGTATGAGCTAAAGTGATCTGTCAAAAAACAAGTAAAGTTGCTGTGCAATGCTATTTTGTAAATTGTCCTGCCTTGGTTTAAAATAAACATGTTTAAAAAAAAAAACTGCTAGGATTTCTTTCTTTGAATTCGGGTTGGCAGCTCCCTCAGATGCCCACACTGTCTTTGCAGCTGTAGTCATTTCCTTGAATGCAGGAGTTATATCTAAAGTATAGATACATTTACACTTGACCTGGCTCAGAGAGTTAAAGTCTCTTTGAACTGCTGAGCCTGGATACATTTGGAAAGAAATAAACGCGTGTTCCCGTGCGAGTGAAAGTGAAGTTGCTTATTGATTTCTCTCAGAGCTGGTTTGACTGGGCCTGTCACTCAGGAATTATGCCTGGTTTTGGTGACGCACAGTGAAATATACTGGGCATGACAGGGCCTTTTGAATCACAGTGGTTTCAAAATGAACAGATGGAATTAGCGTCAAAGCAGCATGTTTAAAGTGTGAAATTGTTCCATTTTGAAAGGGATTTTTGGCTTTTGCCGCAATGGCAGGCTTTACTTTTCTCTTGATTCCATTTATAGGTTTCAGAACACACTGGCATACTTTTTCAGTGTGTCCCCTTGTTCCATTTTGCCTGAAGTGTGCTAGGCAGGATGGTGCAGCCATTTTTTTGTTGCTGCCAGAACGCAGTTTTGAGGTCCTGGTGCGCACAGGAGCCATCGCAGTCAGGTTTCTTGCGCAAATGCAGCTTAGTGATGTGGGTCAATATATCCCACAGCCTCATTCCATTTGGTTTTCATCAAATTGAACCAGCTGGTCCCTTGGAAAGTCGTATTTCTGTGGATCTAATTCCCTGGCTCTCCCCTCATAGGAGACTTCCTTGTCAGAGACATCAGCCTTAATGTTTGGGTATCTATACAGGGACGCCCGTCCATCAATTTCTGGGGGGCGCTGACCTGACAGTTCCATCATGCTTGGTCTATTAAATTCTGATGGCCTCATGGTTTCCGGCTCATGTGAACCGGCAGCAATGAAGTTAGCAGTGTACAAAGTGTTAAATGGGTTTGAGTCCCTTAGTACAGAGGTCCTTATGTTATGATCAGGGGTTGCCCTGTCCCTCTCTACCTTTTCAGGGTCCCTCCAGTTAGGATTAAATCTAGCACCCTCTTTCTCCAACCTTGGTAGTTTGTCCTTCTCAGCCCCTGCTTCTTGATAATAAGCAAAGATCTTAGACTTTTGCTCAGCTATCAAGGCTTTACTGGCCTCTATGACCCGCTCCTGCGCTGCCACTTGTTTGTGGAGCCCATCATTCTTTTCACAGAGGGCCTCATTGTCCCTGCGCTTCCTGTATGGTTTGAAAATAATGAGACAATTTCTGTTGCAGGAGACTCACCTCCTGAGTTTGTGCCTCTTTGGTTTGGGTGTTCTCTTCCAGAGCACCTTCTACCTGTCTGGCGTGCCCCAGTAGATTACCATACTCTGTTTTGAGTTCAATTAGTTTTTGGAGGGCTAACTCACTTCACTGTAGCTCTGTTTTTAACTTGCTTATTTCCTGGCTTAGGGCATCTTTGTCCTGATTTAGGGTGCCGCTCTGTTGAGCCAGTTCATCCCTTTGTTTCTTGATGGTATTGGATTTCTGGCGCTCTTGATCAAATTCTGCTTGGGAGTGGAGGGCTCTCATAATTAATTTATTATTTTCCTCTTTCAATTTCTCTATCTGATCTTGTAGGGTAACTATCTGCTCTGCGCAGAATCTATTATAATTCATTTGTTGATTTAACTTCTGTTGACTCTCTTGCAGAGAGTCAACATTTTCTCTACACTCCTCTTTTAATGCCTCTAATTGGGTCTCTTGATCTGCATTATTTTGCTGTTGGAGAGCCAAATCTTCTTTTCATTTTATGACATAATTTCCAGATTCTACCTCCAACTCTTGGCTCTTCTGTAATTTTTGTTCTGCTAAATTCAGATCAGTCTGGATTTTATTTAATAGTTCAACTTGATTCTGCGCAAGAGTCGTGTTTTCCTCATGCCTTTCCCGCATCACTCCCATGTGGAGATACATGTAGGCCGTGATTCTGGCAATTTTGATTTGCTCCTCTTTAATTTTTGGGGTCATATATAATTCACTCAGAGCTTGGTGTAATAGGCCACCGTCCTGCCACGTGTCCAGGTTCATGGCGGTGACCTGTTGTGTTATTTCTTGTAGCCAGACTTTTTCAACCTGTTCTGTATTTGTTTTGGGGAGGTGCTTGTACAGTGTAACCAAGTATTCCAACCACAAAGTATCACTACCTTGCAGGGTAGTCTGCTGTGTTAGACTATCACGGGTAGACACCAAACTCAATCCCCGGCACGAGCCCCCAAATTTGTTACGGATTTCAATCAGGCAACACACACCTTGGTCTCGGCCTAGTATGTAGCGCACAACTAAGATGCGTTTCTCCTTATTTTAAGCAGATTCAACTTGAGATGGTACACAACCCGTATCACACCCCCTTTTCAAATACCCCGGGTCACAATGAACCATGAACCAGGCTGGTTGGTAAAATGCAATATTTATTTATTTATTTTAAAATTCAAAAGAAATCATACAATTTTTAATATGGGGCAGCAATCACCAATGGGGTGATATTACAATGAGGATGTAAGCAATACACTTGGTTTAACATTCTAGTGGAACATATACAAAACACCAGGGAATCAGAGAACTTTTTGATTTAGGAAAGATAGCACCCAAGTTAGGATTTCCCCTTGCAATGTTCCCTCAACCCACAAATAATCAATTCTGAATGGATGGAAAGACACAAGAAGTAATCAGGAATAAGATGCAGAAAACGGAATCCAAATCCGACCTTCCCTCCCCAAATAAGAGTGGGAAACGGATTTCAAACCCCTTGCAATGTTATGCAATGACACTCGGAAATTGACAAATAATTAATTAATGTGCGGTTAAAACTTTAAAGTAAAAACAATTTCTCACTAAAGCAACAATGCATAGACACTAACAATCACAAGCAATGGATTACCAAGAGCATACAATGGGAATCTGAGTGGAAAGTTTTGAACAGATGGCAGCAAAATGACACGTGTAAAAGTTGCATTTCCTTTCAATTGCTGTGTAAATTTACTCACACGTTTATTTATAAAAACGGGTGAAATACTCTGATTTGGAGTGCGATCTTTGGGCTGGGGGACAGATATATATCACAGGTACAACATAGAGGTGAAAATAGGTCTCTAGCTGGTGACTTGAGAGAGATTTGGAAGGTAGAGTGAGGTTTTTTTTTAGGAAAATATAACAGTGAAAAAGAGAAATCGGTTTTTAAAAGTGAAAGGCAAAGTTTACTTAAACTAGATTTAATGGCTAATCAAAGAGGAACGCCACCCGTGAATATCCAAGTTACGCTGCAGTTGTAACCCTTCACGCAGTGTACCCCTTTTCGTGAGGGGAAAATTAATTAATTTAATCCAAATATCGCTAATGATTTATGATCTACGCAAGACAGGAATGAAGAGAAAGCTGGCGCTAATGCTTGGAGATCAAGGGCAAGAACACAGAGAATTCTGACAGTTTTGACAAGTTACCAGGACAGGATAAGGATAGGATGGCTTAGAGATTGGGATAAGGACAAATGCAAGACACGCAGACTATGGATTTATATGGGGTAGGGATTATACTTACAGTCCACTTTTAGTTTGGGATTTTGGACCGTCAATGGTTCTGGTCGCTACACGGCAGCACACCTGGCAAAGGACAGCTGGACAAAACACAGCTGGGCAGGTCGGGTCACTGGATGGTAATTCTGGTCACTGGATGGCACAGGTACCTCTGGATGCAGTTAGTGGGCAAGCAATTAGTGGGCAGCAAGCCAGGCTGATTCAGGATGCTTCCCAAAGAATACCACAGCTTTCCCCTTTTTAATGGGAGATTAGTGGGTTTATTCTTGATCAAGGGCCTTGCTGGGAATAGGATCAGCTTGGGTTTTGCAGTGGGCCCTGGAGTAGGATCAGCAATGCTTTGGCCTTGTAGTTGGGATCTGGACTCAGCAGGATGAATGAAACAGGAATGGAACGCCGGCGCAGGAAAATCAGGAAGAGTCTGTGTCTGTGTGTCTAGAGTCTTGTCAGGGACTCTTATTTATAATTCACAGTGACATCATCCAAGTATATGGCTGGCCAGGCTTAGCTAAACACACCTCTAACTAATGGGATTAGTCAGGGGTGCTAGTCTCCGCTTCGCTCTCAACTGGTTGGATTTCAAAGCAGGAGGGCAGATTTATGATGTGAGTTTACAATGTTCAAAAACCTCCCAGTTATTTTAGCCAAAATCTGATTTTGCCACAAACGGTATATTTATACAGTTGACATCTCTTAGCAAATGATATACACAGGTTACATATTTTATGTAGAGCATAACACTCCAACTCTGCAATCTGTGCGACATTGTTTGGCCCTTCTAAGACGTTTTGGTAATTTTGAGTATCAACGATTCAGCCTAAAATTCCAAAACTTTATACACATGTGTGGATTAACATAAGGGATGTAAGTATAAAAATTGTCATCATGGATACTTTCCTTGTAATCCCCGATTTATTGCCATTTCCATTCCCAAAGGGTCAGTGAATTCTTCCATGTCTTAAATGAAAGCCCAGAAAAACCACTTTTAAACTGCGACATTTTTACAAAGTCGTGCTACAGAGATAAAGGTCCGTCTTTACATTTTTATTCATAAATAGTCTTTGGACGC
This sequence comes from Ambystoma mexicanum, assembly GCF_040938575.1. Lineage (NCBI taxonomy): Eukaryota > Metazoa > Chordata > Amphibia > Caudata > Ambystomatidae > Ambystoma > Ambystoma mexicanum. Next base: position 699,399,291 of record NC_090934.1, on the reverse strand, counting down.
AAATGGCAGTCCGTTGTCTGTCACTGGGCCATTTCTTTCTTTCTTCAGCTGCCACCAACTATCATTTCCTCCAGAGCAAGGTGGGGGTTTCCCATATGGATTGAAGGTTTATTGTCCCTACCCCACTTCACACTTTCTTGTCCTGGAAATCCCATTGTCAGTGGGTTCAGCCTAGACTTGATTCTGTCCAACCTAATAATTATCACTGGGTTGTTAGTATCTGCTGAGAGTGGCCCTCCTGTGGGTAGCATCCCTCCAAACAGAAACCTATTTTTCTTTTGGACCTTGCAAAATCCAGCCAGTATAGGTTAACTGTTTTACTTTCTTATATTTTGGTCCTGAGTTAAACAAAACAGTTGAATAAAATAACCCAGGTGTGTATTTTTCCCAGCAACAAACCCCTTCACATTGCTAGATAATGGCAGGCTTCCATTCAACAGTTTACTTTTAAAACAGGCCTTTCTCTCTGAGTTTGCAAAGCCCATTTTACATGTGTGGTGAAAAGCTAGCATTTCTTTTCAAATGCGATTTTGCATCTCCCTCTGGATTGCCACATTGTCCTGCAGCTATACAGGCTAATTCATGGAATAAATGTGCGCCGAAAAGGGGAGCGCAAGCGTGAAAATCACAGCGCACACGTGCTAAAGCCGCGCACGCAGCCGTTCATCGATTCATGGAATACACTGCGCGTGGAAAACCTGGGATGCACGCCAAATCCGTGGGTGGCGCACACGGGCGCACACGTCACTAAACGCTGTGCGCAGCGTGCACAGGGAAAGCACACAACGTGTAGCGCACACAATAATAGTGGGCGTAACACGGGGCGTAACACGTGGAATGGGGAACAACGCTTGAAAATGTGGGCGTTACGGGGGAAGTACCGGAGGTAAATGCCCGCAACGCCCACACGCATGCTAACAACACGTATTCATGGAATCGAACAGGGGAAACCCGTGCGCCAAAAAAGACGTGCTAATCCGGAAACACGTACGCCAGCAGGAAGCAGGCGTAAGCAGCTCCGCGCAGCATAAAAGTGCACGCAAATAACAAACAAGCTCATACGCTACGATGACCGTTCCTCGCACCAGTGAGCGTGGGAAACCGCAGGAGGAGGAGGATAGCCAGGCCCTGCATTTTTTTACCCAGGACCAGCCTTTTCGGGATGCCTGATGACCATGTCTATGGGAGGTACAGGTTTCCACCCCATATCACCCTAGAACTGGTTGCTGAGTGGGAGGATGACCTCACATCACCCACCCGGTGCTCCCAAGCACTGAGCCCCTTGGAAAAGGTAGCACTTATTGGCTACTGGGACATTTCAGCGGACAAGTGCCATAGTTGGGGGTGTCTTAGGCCACGCAGTCACGCTGCCTACACCAGGTGTTGGCGATCATGACTGCACGCCCCTCAGTCCGCAGGCACAAATACATGCCCAGAACACCTGCAGAAAGGCAGGCCGTTGTCCAGGATTTTTACAGGGTGGCACACTTCCCCAAAGTGCTAGGTGCCATTGATTGCACCCATGTGGCTCTACGTCCTCCCAGGGCCACTGAGCACATCTATCGAAACCGCAAGCACTGGCATTCCATCAACGTGCAGGTTGTATGTGATGCCAAGGGAATTATCACCTCAGTATATGCCAACTATTCGGGGTCCACCCATGATAGTTTCATATTCCGAATGTCACCCCTAAACCGGGACCTGGAAGCTGGGAGTCATTGGTGAGTACAAATGCCTCTGCACATGCATGCATGTCAGACACTGACAAATGGGAAAACCCAACTAATGAAAACCATTATCACCTCCCCAGGGGACAATGCCTACCCTCTGAGCACCTACATGATGACGCCAATACAGAACCCCACCACACCACCCCAGGTAAAATGGAACACAGCTCATATTGCAACCCGGGGCATAGTGGAGCGCACATTCGGAGTGCTCAAGTCACGCTTTCGCTCCCTTGACCGCTCTGGTGGGCAGCTGCTATATGCGCCCCCAGTAGTGTGCAGGATCATAGTGGCAGCATGTGTCCTGCACAACGTTGCAACCAGGCGGGGCGTGCCGGTGGACATGGTGGTGCCCCCACATCCCCAACCACATGCATGGCCGCTGTGCATGGGAGGTGAAAGGGCACGTGGTGAGGCTGCCCGTACCCAGCTTGTGGCAAATTACTTCACCTAAAATCCCACCCCTGCGAAGTGCACACAGGCCTGGCACATACCAGCTGACAATTTATGATGATGACAAAAGGGACAGTCAACTGTCACAACCATACCACCCTGAGATTGTTTACCTGGAAGTGCTACATCATGTGCATCCCTAGCTACTTAAACACATCCAATGCTGTGTCAGTAAAAGGCACACATTCATGCAGCATGAAGGACTACCCCCTTCAAAATACTACAACAAAATAGTGGCATGTCACCCAACCCCTCCCTAACCCCATCTCATCTACCCAACACACCATGGCATGGCATGCTATGTGATAGCAACCAAATGAACGCACAACACATGACACACGTGTCACAAAGTACACTGTCCCAAATGTAAACAGGCCAGAGACAATTTCCTCTCACTAATGAAAAAATAACAGCACACACGAACAAATACTTACCAGCAAGACAAAACATTAGTATAGGATCCAACAGTGGCAACGTATGACAGTAAAAAATGAAAGTAGTGTAAGTATCACAACCTGACAAAGGCAGCACATCGACCCCATCCAACTGCAGTGTGTTGCTGGTAGGTAAATGTGGCAGTGTACTGCATACAACATGAACTGCATCTGCAATGGAGAGAGGCTGGTTAAGACATGAAGATGCTACATGTAGATATGCAAAAAGTTCTGTATGTAATACTATATACAAATCAACCATGCAGTGGAGAAATGAACACCAATCCCCACTAGGGATGTATACACAGTTTGGACTAGAGACTGCCCACACAACTTATGGGAGCCAATGCCTCTGTGTAAGTTACTGTCACTTGGTCACACCCTTTGCGAGCCCATGGAAAGGGGGAAGCAGGAGGGGTGTGTGTGTCAGGAACCCAAGTTTCTAACCCAAAGACAGGACAAGCCTGCATGTGCCCAGCTGGAATACACAGTGGATGCCTACGTGAGCCACACAAAGCAACACCCTGTAACATGATTTCTCAATCTGAAATGAAATGGTTATGAACAAAAAAGTAAATGCAAATTAAATAAAGAAAAAGTAAATGAAAAGTAAACCAAATCAATAAAATAACAAATTAAAAATCAGAATACAATTGAAAATAAAAAAATTAAATGAAAATAAAATGAAAAAAGGAAAAGATTTTGTAAATAATAAATAGAAAAAAGAAGTAGCAAAAAGATAATAAATTCTATTCTAATTCTGAATTCTGAATGAAACATGGAACAAAAAAAATCAAAAATGGCCATGTGTCGACCTGGTGTGTGCGGGGGGGTGAGGCCACCCAGGAGGGAGGAGGTACAGGGTGCACCTCAACACCGACATGCGTGGATGTTGAGAAAAAGAAAACCTCCATGGGCTCATGGCCTGCACGGCTACCCTACAGTGGGAGAACTGTCGTCGCTGTCATCACCCTCTGGTGGTACATTAGAAGGTGGCCGTGATATGGGAGGCAGACCACGCAAAGCCCTGGCATGCTCCTCCATGGCAGCAAGCATGCGGGTCTGAAAGGTTTGGTTCTGCATGATGATGGTACGGAGATCCCCATGCAGCACCTCACGGGTAGCACGCATTTCTGCCTGCAAGGCCTCGCGTGATGCCCGGATCTCCTCACGGGTTGCCTGGAGCTCAGCTGAGAGGGTGTGTGGCAGCTGCTTCAGCTTCTGTTCTGACCTTGTACACTGGGACACCTCAAGTGCACCCAGAGTATCTCTGAGGGACCTGTGTTCTAACCTCAGGGCATTCCTGTGGGCCTGTGACTCTACAGATATGGCTGTGCGCAGAGTCTCCAGGCCAGCCCATCGGTCCCTGTTGGACACCAACATGTCCTCCCTGTGTGAGCGGCACATGGACTCTGTTGCCTGCTGTTGGAGCTCCACCTGCCTTTCAGGGGGAGAAAGGAAATGGCCACCCTATCCATGGCCTGAGCCATAATCTCACACGATGCCCCCTGTTGTGCTGCAATAGTATAAATGGAGTTCTCTCACACAGTATTGCCTGGTGGCGCACGGCCACCGCGTTGGCGGGCACCACACCTGTTTGGGGCAAGGTGATGGGCACCTTCTTGTGCTGGCACTGCCTGAGGCTGCAGGACTGCATTCCTCCTTTGATCTGCTGGGCCAGGAACAGGAGCAAATATAGTGGAGTGTGACCCTGCATCCGTAACCACCACAGGTGGACTTTCCAACACTGAATGCCCCCTAGAGGGGTCTACCCCCAGTGCAGGTGGGTTGGACAGAACAGCATCCCTGCCAGAAACACTCACCTGCGACGGGACATATGTCTCAATGTCAGCACCTGAGCTATAGAGGTCTGCGGAGGTGTACCCAGTGACACCCGTGGACAGGATGGTCTATAGGAGTAATGGATTTTCACCCACCACCACCCCACGACCTCCACAGGTGCCTGGTTGTGTCTGTGAGTACTCCTGCCTCTGCGCCATCTCCTCCTCCTCTACAGCATCTAGTGCCTCATCACCTGCAAAAACATAAAAGAAAAGTAATGAAGACAGGCATGAGCAGCATAGCCCACACACATAGGCATCACGAGGTACACATCGAATACATAAATGACACATGTCACACATGACAATAACTCTGGCATGCATGAACTGGCAATGAAGTGGAAGGGGAACCTAAAAGCAGACACTGAGGACTCCAAGATGGAAAAGCAACACATGTGCTGCATGCTGCATAGCACCGCCATCACACATGAGCCTGTGAGTGGCATGGACAATCCACATACATAACACATGCCACCACACAGATGGCACGTAGCATAGCCATGGCAGATTTGACAAGGACACCCAGATGGTAGAAAATCAGTACTGTCACCCATCCATGTGAGATGGACATCATGAAATAGAACATGCAAAAGAGTGTGACAAAACACACATGTGTCACACGCTGCAACAAAGCCAGTGTTCACTACTGCAGTGGTGGCAGGCACATGGATACATCATTGGTTGGTCACTTGGACATGACAGAAGACAATTGTCATGTTGAACATTCAAACTGGGCCCCAAAGTGATTGTTTGAAGGGCATATGTAGGTGCACATTACTCAATCAGCCTGATTGATTAATTCATTCCCATAATAAGGAAACAAATGTGGGGCATTGTGGGGTGTAATCTATGTCTGAAGAATGTTAAATTTGGGGCAGAACGGCACAAAAATGTGTGGTAAACATGCAAAGGATTGCATCAATCAGGCAGAATGAATAGGAAAACTGTATGAACAATTTTGTGGCATGATGGCAGTTGAAAGGCAAGTGCAGTAATCAGGTGCAAATTGTCAACTGTGGTCAGAAGGGATACTGTAAAACCCAAACCCAAGGCCGGAGGATGGTTTAGAAGCAGCAAATGGGTGACCCATAGCAGTCATGACTACACAGCCTCACCTGGCACTCAATCAGAACACATCACCCAAGCAACATACACATGGTTTGCACACACATGCATGGGCACTCACCGGACATTGCCTCAAGATCTGGTAGGTCTCCCACGCCTTGGATCTGATCCTCTGTGATGAAGCCTCCAGCGATTGACTCATGTTCTGTGAGTACTTCCTCCTCTGGTGGAGACCCTCTGCCAGTCACCAGAGTAGAGGCATGATTGGAAGCCAGCTTGTTCTTTGCTCTGCGTTTGAGGTCATTCCACCGCTTAGAGCAATCATCAGCTGTGCGCCTCACAAATCCAAGGGAACTAATCTGGTCTGCGATGCACTGCCAGTGGGCCCTACGTTGAGCAGTCGTAGTCTTGCACCCTGCAGTCACCAGCATTTCACGGCCATGGGCCGACACGTAGCCCACAAGTGCGTCTTGTTCCACATCATTGAAACAATGCTTCCTTGACGTGCTGGAGGGGGGGAGCTGTGTCTGGGGTCCGAGCCTGTACCGCAAGAGCACCCTTCTTCCTCTTGAGAGGTGGTGCGGACCCTGAGTGGTTTACGCCGCTCTGGTGGGTAGGGGCTGAAGCGCAAGTGGACTGGGCACTGGAAGTAGCCAAAGGCACGATGACCAAAGGTCTCACTGCAGGCATTTGGCTGCTGGGGGATGTTGGCAGGACCAACCTCGGTGTGATGGACTTGGACCAACACTGTCCCGGCTGGGTGACTCGGAGCTGGGGTGGATTGAGCTGCAGCTGCTCCTGCAGCATCCTCACCCTGGCTACTTGGAGCAGCAGATGACACAGCTGCCCCAGATCTACATGGCCTGGTGACAGCAACTTTCACCGCCACACGTGGCTTTGACTTGGTGACACGGAAGTCGGCCTGTGAGTCACCCTGTGCCGTTTGGGGCAACAATATGGGCCGGCTTAACAAGGGCTGAGCTGGGATGGTGTCAGCTGACCCATTGGGGGGGCATAGGTGTCCCTGATTGGTCCTCCACACACTGGCCTCTTGGGCCACCCTGCACATCCTGGCCACGTCCCCTACTGCAGCCACCTCTTGGAGGTCGGCCACCTTTGCCTCCCTTACCACTTGTTCGCCTCCCAACCATGGCACTGATGTTATTGTGCGAATGGGAGGTGCAGTAAACAATTGTCCTGGGCAATTGGGGTGAAAGGGGCAGGGTACTAGATGGAATACATACCCTAGTGCTCTAGCAAGGCTGTCTGTGACCCCTGGGGGAAGATGACGGGTCACGCAACACTCAGGCACCCCGAAAACAAAAATGAACGTGCGCGCAACCCCTGGTAGCCCACGTGCGTGGAATAAAGAACCCGCACTACGCGGTGGCACCCAGAAACACAAAAATAAGCGTACACGTGGTACACGCAGGCTACAATGACCTCTGAATGGGTACGCGACACACAGGGTCAACCACAGTTGAAAAATATCTGTGCGACTCACCGTCTGCCTGGAAAAAGAACGTGAAAAAGACGTGCGTGTGCGCGTTGGCAACACCCCCGCCAAAAGAAGAATTGAACGCTGTCTGAGTATACAAGGAGTACGAACTGGAACCGTTGTGAAGAAATCGCGTGTGAACCGACAAGAAGTACAAGAATCACCCGCTCGCTCTCCACAAAAAGCACGTACAAGAAAATGGTGTCCTACGCGTACCTTTTAAACCAGCCCACACGTGCAACGTCACTTACACGCTAAGAGCCTTTCCTCGAATTACACGCATTAACACGCAGACGTGTTTTTTTTGTCACGTGCTGATTCACTATGCACCCGTCACGAGGGAAACGGCTACGCGCGTAACGTCATAGACACGCTTACGCGCTAAGGGCCTGTCCTCGAATTACATGCTGATGTGCAGTTTTTTCACGTGCCAATTCACTCCGTATCAAGCTGGCCACGTGACAACACACGGAAGACCACTCTCCTGCCCAGAAGGCCATTTTCCTGTCCCCCAGAGCCCCGAGCACTCTCCCACCTGCCATCTGCTGCTGCCTGCCTGCTGGCCACGTGCCCTGCTATTTGGTGCCTGCACGTCAGCCATCTGCAGTTGCTGTGACCACCCCTGCTGGAACAGAAGACTCCCGACTGGTATTCCATCGCTCCACAGCCCAGCCCCAGGAGCGGGGGACCTGCGTCGGGGCCTGCTGGCAGGTGCCCGTCAATGGTGGGTGGGGGGATGGCGGACATGAGTTGGGGCTCACAAGTGCATGGTGCCATGTGGGCTGCCTGCAGGGCATGGGGAGGGGGAAACCGCACACCCGGGAGGGCCCACGATGCCAAATCGCGTGTGAAACTCCCCGTGCACCCCCGAAATACATGTACCCTGCTCTCGCCAGGACTATCCCGTGTGAAACTCCCCGCATACCCCCCAAATACACGTACCTCGCTCGCACAGGGCCTGTTGCGTGTGAAATTCCCAGCGCACCCCCCAACTACACGTACCCCCCTCGCACAGGGCCTGTCGCGTGTGCAACTCCCCGCGCACCCCCCAAATACACGTACCCCGCTCGACCAAGCCCTGTCGCATGTGAAACTCCCTGCGTACTCCCGAAATACACGTACCCCGCTCGCCCAAGGCCTGTCGCATGTGAAACTCCCTGCGTGCCCACGAAATACACGTACCCTGCTCGCACAGGGCCTATCGCGTGTGCAACTCCCCGCGTTCCCCGCAAATACACGTACCCCGCTCACACAGGGCCTATCGCGTGTGCAACTCCCCGCATACCCCCGAAATTCGCTCAGGCTGCCCATCCATCCTCCCCTTGCCCCACAGGCAGCCCATCCACCCTGGCCATGCCCCACAGGCAGCCCACACCACAGGGGGGACTTTTTCCACGCAATTTACCTGGCGCGTGCAGGGTACGTGTATTTCGAGGGGTGTGCGGGGAGTTTTACACGCGTTTTCATGGTTGGGGGGCTGTATGCTGGTCCACTGGCCTTTGCGCCATGTACTGGATTTGTGCAATGTTTTTGGCGCACGGGGTTGGGGGCGTAACTGGCGCTGCTGCAGGGTCGCTGCACCACTCTGCTCTGCGGCTGCTTATGGATGTATAAATCCATGAATACGCTGTGCGCCGAAATGGGTTTTGGCGCACGCGGCTGGCGCAGACTGCCGCACGCGCACTCTGTGTGCCAGCTGCGTGCGCCACTTGTGCGCCGAATTCTATGAATTAGCCCCATAGTTGTTTCCTTGTATGCAGGAGTTTTGTTTGAAGCAGAGATGTATTGAAATTGACATGGCTCAGATAGCTGGAGTTTCTTTGAATTACTGAGCTTTGATACATTGGGCCTCATTACGACCCAGGCGGTAAGTTACCGCCTGGGCCGTGACTTTACCACCATGGCGTAAACTACGTTTACGCCATGGTGGTTGGCGGACTTACCGCCCCATTCCGAGTTTGGCGGGGCGGTAAGTCCCCAATCCCCATTTACCCTTCCCCATTCCCATTTTTGCCCCATAGGGCATAATGGGAGTGGGGAAGGCGTTAATTACGCCACCGTAAATTACGGTGGCGTAATTAACTCCATGGTCCCTTAGCGCCATGGATTTTAACACCTGCTAAAAGCAGGTGTTAAATCCGCCATGGCGCTAAGGGACCTCGTACTCAGGCGGTAAGGGTCGGCGCTGTTTACGGCGCCGTAAACCCCTTACCGCCTGAGTTGTAATGAGGCCCATTGTGATGAAAATAAACGTGTTTTCCCATGTGGGAAAAGTGAAGCTTTTGTTGATTTTCCTCAGAGTTGATTTGACAGGGCCTGTCATTTAGAAATCATGCCCTGTTTTGCTGAAGCACAATGAGAGATAATGGACATGGCAGGGTCTTATTAATCACAGTGGTTTAAGGAAAAACAGATGGAAATAGCATCAGAGCAGCATTTTTTTTATGTGAAAAGCTTCCTGTTTAATGAAGATTTTGGCCTTGCAGCAAAGCAGTGCTGCCTTTTCACTTTATTCCATCTGTATATGTCAGAACACACTGGCACACTCCCTCAGTGTGTCCCATTGTTCCATCCTGCCCAATGTATGCTTTGCAACACGGTGCAGGCATCTTTTTGTTGCTGCAAAACGCAGTTTTAAGGCCATGGTGCTCACAGGAGCTGGCGCAACCATTTTGCTGTTTCTGCGCAAATGCAGCTTGGTTTTGACAAAATTCTGTTCAGTGGGTCAATGTAGCCCCCATGACCATTCTCTCACCACCCTAATCTGTGCTGCTTCATAATGTTTGTTAAAATGTGAAAGGGTCATTCCCCCTTTGTTCCTTGGGGCGTTAGCGTTGTTATTGCTGCTCTGGGGGTTCTTTATTTGATGATATTGCCTTATTGAGGGACTTGAAAAATGTTTTCGACACTCTAATATGCAATGCCTGAAAATAATATAATAATTGCGGTAGAACGTTCATTTTTATCGATGTTATCCTCCCCCACCATGATACTGTTAGAGGGTTCCATTTTACCAGGTCATGTCTTATTCTTTCTTACAGTGATGGGTAATTTGCACTATGCAATTGCCCTATCTTTTTTGTAAGATTTATTCCTCGATATGTTACAAATAAAATGAAATGTTATAAAGGAAATAAAATATCAATATGTTATGGCCCTCATTACGACCCTGGCGGAAAGTGACTGACCTGACCGCCACAGCGTAAATAGCGTTTCCGCCATTGCACGACGGAGCAAAGTGCGGCTAATTCCGACCCATCGGGCACGAGCACTACTCCATGGCGGAAGTGCAATGTCCGCGATGGCGGAAATGTCCCCAAAACGCCCCCCACCGCCGTCGTACGGCGCCCTAGGTGCAATTCCGCCAACCATTTTAGCGGACACCGTAATGAGCGGCAATCGGAAAGTACGGTGACCGTAAATATACGGAAACGGAAGTAAAAACATGGTCCCGGAACGGAAAACAGCACGCCGTACACCTATAAAATCAGAATTCCCACACAACCATTAAAAATACTACCCTGAGACACATCACAACCCGTCATCCACCCTAGTGAAAACAACAACAATGGGAAAAGTAGCGAAAAAAGCGTGCGACCGCAAGCGGCAGGTCCACTTCTCCCGTGAGGAACTCACCGTGCTCACAGAGACCCTCCAGGAGAATGCTGCCGTCGTCTTCTCGACGCAAATGACCAGGACGGCACTTGCGAACAAGAAGGCCATATGGGCCCTGGTGGCACAGCGGGTAAGTGCGGTGGGGACCGCACCCCGCAACCCACAGCAATGCAGAAAGCGATGGGACGACCTGCGGATACGCGTCCGGAGCATACTTTCTGCCAACCGAAACATTGCCACAGCTACCGGGGGAGGATCGGAATCACCCATCAAGTTGACCCCCTGGGAAGAAATCTGTGCCTCCACCATTGGAATGGAGAGTATAGAGGGAGTCGGAGGGATGGAGAAAGGAGTGCAGACATCCGAAGAATCAGGTAGGTGGGCCAAATAAAACAATGCTAAATCCACAATGTCCAATCATGTGAAGTACCATGTGTCCACATAGTGCAACAGTAACACATGTCCAGGAGAACGTCCACATACATTGGCCTGATAGCGCACTTTAAAACTCACAATAAATACATAAATAATTAAAAACCCTAAAAACACCCTCTACACGTGCAGCATGCACACCCTAACTGCAGGCTGCAAAACAACTGCATCCTCAATCCACACAAAAATGAAACCACCTCCAAGGCCCCGACCCAAATCACCCTCAGGTACCACCCCAATGCATGTGATACATTGCCATTCCAATTTCAACAGACCCATTAATAACGCTCGCCCTCCTTTACTCCACCACAGGGTCCGATTCAAACGACGAGCTCCAGGACACCCCTACCAGCACACCTGCAAAGAGGGCCAAGACCAACGGCCAAAGACCCTCCACCTCAGCTGCACGCATCAAGACACGGCAGCAGAAATCAAGTGACAGCACACAGGAGGGAACTTCAACAGGCACCCCAGCAGCCAGCATGCCCACAACAGCACCACCACAGGTCCCCCCAATGGATGCCACAGAAGGCACTGCTTCTGGTGGCAGCAGCACCATAGGTGACACTGCATTAATGGCAGCATGCTCCGACACAGAAAACGGGGATGTCGAAGTAAGATCCATCCATGACCTGTCTCAATCCCCCTGTTTGTTCCATCCCGTACACCATGAGGATACCACGCAGGGGCACCCACAAGACGATGACTGGCCATCCCCCACAAGCCCTGTGGCAAGGCAACATGAGGTGACCAGCCCCTCTGTGACACCACCGCAAATGGCCATGGCCCAGCAGAGGCAACAGTCCCTCGACCATGAAGTCGAACATCTCGTCTATTATTATCAAAGTGTGAAAGCTCCGACAGGGTTCTCTCGTGAAGCTCCAGCCCCCACGCCAAGGCCTCTCCCACCTCCACTCCACCCGCTGCCTCCCTGTCCAGTTCCGCGACCCGGGCCTCCACCCTCTGCAACGTCTCTAGAAGTCGTTTTTGCATCCCCACTGTCATGGCCAAACACTTCCCTCTTATAGTCGCCTTGAAGGCCTCCCACAGCACTCCCCTAGTCTCCACCGTACCCTCATTTAGCTCAAAGTACGACCTGATCCCCTCTCTAAGCTCCGCCACAAACGCCCAATCCTGTAACGCCTCCCTCTGCATCCGCCATAACCGCCACGGAGGCTCCTCACTAGACCCGCACAATGTCGTCACCAAAGGAGAGTGATCCGATAGGATACGCCCGAGGTACATAGTCTCTCCAAAGCAGTGACAGTACTCCCTTCCCGTTACCAAGTAATCTAAATGCGAGTACGAACCGTGCACCACCGAATGGTAGGAGAAGCCTCTTTCCTCCCCATGTTTCTCCCGCCACACTTCCACCAAGTCCAATTCCCCCATTACCCTCCGTAGCGACCCCGCCATGTGTTTCTTAGGCCCTCCTCTCGTTCCCCTCCCATCCAACCGATCATCCAAGTGGCAATTAAAATCTCGCCCCCACACTACCATTTCCCCTCTATAAACCCCCATCACGCGCATCACTGAAGGGACATACTCTTTGTCGTCCACATTTGGCGCATACGAATTAACCAAGCATATTGACCTGTTTTCCCACAGACAGTGCGCAAGGACCGTTCTACCCTCCCCATCCTTCAACACCCGCTCCACCTTCAATGGCACCCCCTCAACACCCAGATCAGAACACCCCTCGCCTGGGTTGAGTACTCCGTGCCAGTTATCTGCCCCCCCCAAAGCTTCTCCAACCTCCCCAGCAACTCTGCATTTGCATGCATCTCCTGCAACAGGGCCACTTGTATTTCTTGTCTCTTCAAAAACTCCCCCACTCTCTTCCTCTTGTGATAATCCTCGGACATTCCATGTCCCAATCTTCAAACTTCCTAGCTTACCCATCCGGTAGACTGAAGCTTCTTCCCATCATAGCCCTTCTCCTATTCAGCCTTCCCAGTCTCCGTACCCACTTCTCCCTCCCCTTTCCCATATCTCTCGCCCCTGCTGTGTTAGGTCCCATTTCTACCACTCTTATCCAGCTTCCCCCCTCCTGCACCGGACCCCAACTTGGTGCCAACATCCCAAACCCTCCCCCCCTTCCTTCCCCTGAACACCCCCCTTTCCCCCCACACCCTACATTACCCCACCCCCCCAAACTCCTTCCCTCTCCTCCTTCCTCCTCCGTAACTACAGACCCACTGGACTACTCAGCCCCCCTTCTTCACCCCCCTGGGGATGGTAGTCAGTAGTGTCGCGTAAATTGAGGGCTTTATCACTTGCCCCGTGCAGCCCCACCGATGTGTTCCCCCCACCATCTCCTATACCTCCTCCAACCAGAAAACCAATTACTGCTGGACCCCCTGCCATTGACGTCTCGCTGAACCTTACCCACACTTTTCCGCCTCCTGACCTGCTCCCATCTTAGGGCCCCCCGACAGCGGTTTCACCTGATGTTGCCCCACCTCCAACCAATCCCATACCTCTCTCGGAGATGTAAAAAACCACGATTTCCCCCCCGACAGCACTTTCACTTCAGCCGGGAAAAACATCATGTATTTTAAATTGAGTTCCCTTAGCCGGCTTCGCACTGCATCAAAGGACCTCCTCTGTCGCTGCACCTCAAGCGTAAAGTCCGGGAAAATCCTCAACTTCACGCTGTCAATCATGTAATAGCTCCTTCTGCGGGCATCTTGCAAAATGGCATCTTAATGCCGGAATTTCATGATTTTAGCCACCAATACTCTCGGCGGTGCACCCGCACCTTCTGTCCTCCCCTGGGGGCTGCTCCTGCCGATCTGCACCCTCCTGTCTCCGGGCACTATCCTTAGTCTCTGTGTATTTGTCCATCCGCTGCTGACTCTTGCCCATCTCAAAGCAACTCTTATTTTCTCGCCCCTGGGCGTGGGTCCTACGAATTGTCCTCAACTGGCCCACCTGTGCCCCAAGTTCTTTTGTCCTGCCTGTGTCTCCCAGCAGAGCCCCCTCTCCGCACAGCAAACGTCTCAGTGTGCCAGGCCCTCCACACCAGCCTTATTTTTCCCGCCAAGGGACCATGTCCCCAACGTCACTCCTATTCAGCCCCTGCTCTGCTCACTTTATCCAACTCTTTCCAGCAAGGGCTGAACGCTTCCCACTGGCTGTTGCACCACTCCAGTTCCCAGGAGTCAGCCCCCTCCTCCAGGCAGTAGGTGAGCGGACTACTCCACGCTGCTTTCAAATCTCTGCTTCCCCTACTCCGAACACAGCCACGTCTCCCCCCTGTCAGACAACCTGGGAGAAGACAGGCAGAGCCCCAGGGCCCTCCAACATCAGGGAGCAAAAAGTCCACCCCCTGCTCTCCACCTCAGTGGCTTCTCCCCCATCTCCTCCAAAGTCCCCAGAGGCACACTCCAGTCAATCCAGTGCCCCCCCCCCCTGCACTGCCCCTCCACTGGCAGGCAGAAATACATTTTTTTTAAAAAAAACAAATAAATAAATTAGTTCAGGGCAAGCACTGTGCGTAACTTCTGGGCGCTCCCTGAGAGCTCCGCCGCCCTCTGCCCAGCCACCGCTTCAGCAGCTATGTCCACAGGGCCGCAATGCAGGCTCCAGCCTCTCAGCCTCCACTAACCTTCTCACACTGTAGCTCGGATCCGCCCTGCTGATCCAGTCACCGGCGCGCACACGTTGGATCCTGGCAGGCACTTCCCCCGCTGCAGAGCGCCCAAGTCACTTCGTTCCTCCCGCGGCTTCCTCCCCTGCCAACTCCTGCGCGGACCGCTCCACCATACGCCACACGGCAGAGCCCAGTCCGTCTCAGCGGGTTGTACCGCTAATGCGAGCGCAAGTCCAATCTCCTCACCGCCCGCGCGGCAGCAACAAGTCCTGCTCTTCCAACAAGGGCACATCTCCGCCAGTCACTGCCCCTGCTGCACTTGGGGGCGCCGCGTATGTCCACCGACCACGGGCTTCCAGCCGTCCTCCTCCTTCTCCCTCACTACGCCACGGAGGCCATCTTGGGTGTCTCTTCCCGCCAGGCAGTCCGGATTTTCCGGCGAGCGCCCGTAAAAGCACTGCTCTCCACACCTCCACCGAGGCCGTTATCCACTGCCTCTGGGTCTCAGGCTCCCATTCCAGCTGTCTGGACACCGTCTTTGGGGGTTGTCAACACAGGATTTCGGTCGGATTTTGCGACTGCACGGGAGCAGCAGGGATTCAGCTGCACATCGCTCGTCAGCTAGCCACGCCCCCCCAGGTCTTGGTAGAGTTGAATTTCCTCTCCATTCATTCGAATTTGACCCGCCGTTCTTGCTTTCCTCAGAATGTTTACCTTCTGGGAATATGAGGTGAGTGCTACTAATATGTCCCTTGGGCGTACACCTGGATCTCCTGTTCTCCTTGGGCCCACACGGTGCACTCAGTCCAGTTGAATCTCTTCTTGCCCATTCCTTGCTAGAATGTCCGTGAAGACCTGTTTGTCTGCCCCTTTCAGGTCTTTATCCTCCACTGATTCCGCCATATTTTTTATTCTAATGTTGGACCTTCCGAAATCGGTTTTCCAGGTGCTCACACTGAATCGCCAGATTATTTGTGAGGCGTGCTATATGTTCTAGGGCTTCCCTGCTTTGTTGTGCTTCTTCTTCAACATTTTATACCACTTTCTCCAGCGTGTCAGTTCTCTCTTGCAATTTCACCACATCCACTCTCAGTTCCTGCACCGATTGTTTAATTTCTGCTAGTGCGTTAAACTGGATAATAAATGAGTACATAAATTGCTCTTGGAATTCCTTAAACCAATTTTGCATATCTTCTTTGGTTGTCGCCATCTTTACTTCTGGGCTTATCTCTGCGGTTTATGGTTTTTGAGTTGTTCCTACGCTTTTCGAGGGAGTTGGGGTTTCAGTGCTCCACAGCTGTTTTTTTACTTGGATCTTGTCTTGCCTAAGGTTTGAGTGGAGTCGCTTGCACCACTTTCCCCCTTGTCTTGGACATGTGAGCTTTTTCAAGGGTGCTAGTGATTTTGTTATATGTTTCTTCCCTCTTATTTGCCTATGTATGAGGGTCTCGATCCGAGGGACTCGCTGTTATCCCGCTGTCTGTCGCTTACTCTGTTCCGGGAATGTCTTACTTCCAGAAGGTCCCCCACTTTGTCTCAATCTTCTTGGACCGCTTTTGCAGCACTTTTTGTTTCCTGGGACTAGAATCCCTTCTTTCCAGGACTGTCTATTCGGATTTCACTCTTTAATCTCTGAGTTCTTTCGTGGAGTGCTGGCCATAGCTTGGGCTTCCTTTATTACCCTATACCTGTCCTCCACCCTCTTGTATTGATATGTGTGGCTGGGGAGAGAGATTGCTCTTTTTATGAACTTCAAATGTCTGCGTTGGTCAATTTCCAGAGTCCGGCGGTCTTTTATGGCGCATATTGTATCAGTGTTCTTATTTGTGATAGCAGGGGTATCCTCTCTGGTATGCTACGCCACCTTATTAAGCACAAATCCTCTCGTGAGGGTTATGGTGTTTTTTAAAAACTTCATATTGGTGATGCGTGCTATCGTTATTAGTTCTCCCCTCCCTGCTGTGTCAGTCGTGCCGTGAAACGGCTTGATGGCTCAGAGCTATTTCTGCCCCGATTGTTATTATTGTAGTAATTATATGGTTCAGCTCGGCCTGCATGCGCCAGGGATTTATCTGTTGAATATCTGTTGAATGAGGCTTTGTATTTTGACATATATCAAGCCTGTCGGTTTCTCTTACTTGGAGCTTGGGTCCACGTTACCTTCCACTCCTACGGGGCCCGTGCTCTCTTCCACTCCTCTGGTCGCGTCCCGGGGGCTCCTCCTTCCACTCGTCCCTTCGCACGTTTTCGTCTCTAATGTGCACTCCCGGGGGACAGAGGGGGCGAAGTACTCCCTAAGGTCTTTCTCTTTCGGTCGCCTTTTATTAGCAGCCGCGTTACAGCTGACGGGCTAGTTCGATGGGATCCTCCTGCTACCTGGTTTCACAGCTCATGCCGTCCTTGATCTTCGTCGCAGATTTTGCGCACCTATGTTTCCGACTGATGCCAACGTCAGAGGATCCTCTCCTTCTGCTACTGGTTTCGGAAATGGAGGGGAATTAGTATGCGGCCAGGTGGAAAGAGACTCTCAGGCACGTCCTCCTCTGCCAGCCGTCATCTTGGAATCCACACTTGTCTTTGTACCACCAATTAGTAATTAAGGTCTGTTAGTCTTCCCTCAGGCTCCTCTGTTCAGTTGGCGGGGTCATGGGTGCATTTAGACTCACAGTATCAGATTGTGAATATAGGGTTTTTATACGCACCTGCTAAGGCACTCTTAGTATAATCCCCAAAACCAAGCAACATCTGTTTGAGTTGTATGCCCTCTCTGCTTTGGCCTGTTCCGCTAGGCTCTGATGCAGTGATTGAAGAACATCAAAAATGGGTTGTCCTAGTTCAGTATTTGCTGCATATTGTACTGTTCAGGTGTGCCGCCCACTTCCAGTTGTCCAGTGCTGGAGGCTTCCCCATGATCTTTTTTCCTCCACTCAGGAGAAGCTGCATGCTTCAAATATTTGCTGCTAAGTCTGCTGTATTACTACTATTTCAACACGGTTACATCTTCTCCACAAGTCTATCTCTGTTTATGGGGAATTGGCCATCATTGCTCTCTCATCAACACATCGTCTCTTTGTCACATGACGCCCAAGCTCGCTGCTCAAAACCAGAAGCTGACCAGCCAACAGAGATGTAAGAATTTTGCGGGCAGATGCCTGCAGTATAACTCAGACCTATCTTGCCCTCCAGAGTCAGAAGGAACTTGAAACAAAGCTCTCAGGGCTCCAGATAAACGGCGAACCTGTCCATTAGATCCCTTAAATCTGGTTAATACTTCCAAGTAAATAAAATAGGGGGTAAGAATACGCAAATATCTTTTCCCGGTTGCTCCTCCACTGCTTTGTTCACGTATTCATAGCAGTGTCATCCGTAGAACATGACATAAAGAGGACCTCAGTGAATGTGTTAATTACAACATTTTCACTTGATCAAACATACTCGAATCGAGAATGGGAAATCCCTTTTTGTCCATAAAATTCTCCTTTACTTCCAACTTGAGAAGGCATTTATCTGGCTGTTGGTAATTGCTCCTTTGGGCTTGTTGCACCTAAAAAACTAGTAGTTGTTTGAATGAGACCCACTGTACCCACCTGCCATGTACCCCCTTTTCCTTTTACCTTTTAAACCTGCCTCAGATTGCATGGCCATTTCCACTGTAACACAAGGCCTGGTGACTGCTCCAAAATCTTTTGAATGGGGAGTTCTAAAAAAAACTGCAGGAAACTTTTAGTTGACTGAGGTCAGTGGGAGTCCAGGGATCAAGTTCTCATTGCATTGAATAATAGGGCAATCTTCCCAGCAACGTTTTAAATTGTTCCTTTTTTTAAGTAGCAAACGTATAATATTGTTATCCGTCCAGCGACTCAATTCACAGCTATTCTTCTGACCTAATCCTTAACCAATTCACCGCCAAAATGCTGTAAGAGGAGGTCCTTCACAGCAGTGGGCCAACATACCACCTTTTGTTTTCACATAAGTTGTATCATATTTTTTGAGTTCTCTCACAAAGTACTTAATACGAGTGACACTCGTTCTCTATCTTGCTTTATATCTCGAACACGGTTTTTTAGATGGAATATGACCCCACTTCTTTTTCTGCCTTATTTTTACCAAATGCCAGGCAGAACCCTTGAGATATACTCTTTTATGGTATCCAGTGTCTGCCAAAAGTAATCAGAGAGCTATTGTTACAGGTAAATAACATTGTTAACAAAAAAGAGCTTACAGATCTTGTGGTTGTTTTTTATTGTAGATGCCTGCTGTTAGTGTTTCAAACAGTGACCTCAGTCATGTATATTGTTTGTACTAGAAATGTCTCATTAATCAACACAGCAAAATATGGAAATATTTGAAATGACATATATTCAGGCATTACAATTGTCAATTTAATTGGTAAACATAAAGCTAACTGTTGCATTACTTTTTGTATTCTTCTTCCCAACCCTTTTTTTTTTTATCAAACCAAGTTACAAGCAGAGATATGTACAATGGAAGAAGAGAAGGTATTTTTATGAATCTTTATTATTGCCAATATCATCAACAAAGATCTTAAAGCTACAATTTCTGATAACAGTATACCACACAGATTATTAAAAATCTGAATGTATGCAGAAAAGCATGATGTGTAATGTTTGAATGATAATTACAATACATCTATTAAAAATGACGAAGAACATCAAATAAGGGAACCAAAACACATGCTTGGTCAGGTTATTTGTACAACAAAATTCATAGTTAATGAAATTCAATGTGAACAAAAAATGCGTACATTGATAACATACACATTCATTAGTAAAATGTCCTAAATTAATAGTGAAACAGGGTTTTAATGTAACAAAACGATACAATAAGTACTGTGGGCAACCAGCAAAACATTTCCAATTTTCATGAGAACATTTCGTAATAACCCCTTTTTTATTAGTTTCGGCTGAATGGTGATACAACCATTAATTGGCATCCATAGCCAGGTACATAGTAAGAGGGCTAGGGTGGGGATAAAACGGATTAAGTGCTGCAAACCAAACATTTTGTGCAGTGTGTATTGTTCTGCATACCAAGTAGCGTTTTGCTAAAGGAAATGTCTGAGCTCACAATACTGTTGTGTGAATGCTTCCTAGAGCATACCAATCTCAGGCTGAAAGCAGCACGAGAGGACCGTGGAGTACCTGCTTTCCTCTTACCCCCCTGCCCAGGCATTGCTTGTGTTCAATTTCTCCGGTCGTTATAAGAAAGCCGTGGAATCAAGGGGATCATGCAGTTTTGTCCAGCTACAACGTTACTGCAATTTACCGTACACAGCTCCTGCCCAGTCACACAATCAAAAGTAGTGGCAGCAGGAAGTCTAAATGTGTTTTCTATAGATAATGTAATCTGGCAATAATGGACAAACTGGGTGTAAGGAAAACGGATCATGCTGTGCGAACTGTAAAATTGACATTCTATACTCAATGAATATAATTAATTCTGCCATTCAGTGCTTACTGAATATAACAATCTGTTCATGCAGTGCTAACTTGGCATTATATAATCTTGGCAACCTGTGCTAACTGTGGCTAATGGAAAATGACATCAATGTGTTCATTTGGCATAAAGCAATATGCTGATGTTGTGCTAGCTGCCATGGTATATGCCATCCATTCTGGGCTAACAAGGCATGATCAAATCTGGCCATACAGAGATAAATTTGCATAATGGAATTCTTTCACAAAAGTTCAAAATAGGCATGACTGAATCAGGCCTTTTGAATATGGCCAAATTCTATAAGGCCTTGTTTGTACAGCATGGTGGCAACTGTGCTAACTGGATACAATGAAAAATGGCAACAATGTACAATGTGCACAATTAAATCTAACCATTAATTGCTGTTTCTGCACAACGTAAATCAGTCGTGCTGTGCTAACTGAACATAATATAATCGGAAAAATGTAGCACCTACTGGATAAAATAGAACATGGCAACAACGTACTGACAGAGTATAGTAAAACTTGACGGGGAAGTTTTGGTTGGGCGTAATGGAAACTGGCCATGCTTTGCTAACTCAACATAATCAGATACTGATCACGCTGAGCTAATTGGCCATACATCTGGCCTTTATGTGCTAATTGCGCTTAACGAAAAGCATACACACTGTGCTATTTAGCATCATGGAAACCGGCCAAAGTACACACATTGTGATTTTATGATGAATTGCTTACTGAGCACAATGTTAACTGACCATTCAAGTAGAAATAAAGTCTAGCTATCATAAAAGAACTGTACAGTCAAACTTGAATGCAGGTTCAATTAAATCAGGACAGGAAACTATCTCAACCCATTTCCACGTCTAGGGAATTAAAGCAGGGGTGAATATTGGCCCCTGCTTTATTTAATCTTTCCATCTCTGACTTGGGCAATCACCTGAGGGTTGGCCTGCCTTTCACTCCCCGTGTTTTGAAGGATGTCCCATCCAATGGCTACTGTATGCAGTTGACCTGATCCTTTTGGACCACACACCTGTAAGTCTGCAAAGACAGCTCCAACGCAAACCTGAATGGCTTCAGAGTTGATGTTGATGAATCCAACAGTCTGATATTTAAACCAGCACATGTCAATAAGAGATGGCCTAAACTTGGTACCTCTATAATTCACCCTTGAAAGTTGTGAATGACTACAGGTATTTGGGGGTTTGTATCACTGAAAACAGCATGGAAATACCCTATTTTAATCAATGTAGACAGAAATGATAATTCATCTGCGCTATGGCCCTTACTCTATTTGTCCTACTCTCTTGTTCTATAAACAGAAGGTTATTTCGACGCTCGTGTATGGAGCGGAGTCCAAACTGAGGCTTAGCACCTAGATTGGAATGTAATTGGGGTATATTTTGGAAACAAGTTCTATCATTACCTCGAAGCATTCTAATTGAGGTTGTGCGTTATGAGCTGGGCCTACCATCTATATCTAGTCTGGTTAAATGGAGGGCTCTGGCTCTTATGAGAACATGTATATTGGCTCAGCCAAACTCTGCATTCCTGATTTGAAAGAGATCAATGTCTGTAGGCTCTGACCAGGCTTTGGCCAAATGGGAAGCAGAATGTCTACAGATCATGTCCTTAGTGGACATTACCATGGACAGATTATTAGGAAATCCTGAGAAAGCTAAGGAAAAGCTTTGGCTATACGACTGGTCGGAAACGTTAGCCCAATGCACTAAATATAAATCCTTTGCCAATCTCAGAAGTGAGATAAAATCTTTTAATGTCCTACCAAAGTATTAGGGTAAATTCCCTAGCCCTGTGTACAGAAATATTTTTCTCAGAATGCCCCTTAACATATTAAGTACTAAAGAGGTTCAAGGCATGCACCATAGGTTGTTCCAATGAGGATAGATGTTGTCATTTCTGTAGGGTGCCATCTGAAACAGAAACTTGACTGAGAAAAGAGTTTTTTACTTGAGCACATTTTCTGACTACTACACATCCTTAACAGAGTAAGCAGTCTGGGCCATCATATTTAGTGGTCATCCCGTAGCTCTAACCTTGGCCATGGTGAGGTTTGTACAGTATATGGGCCAGATTAGATCAATTCCGTTGCCCTTTGAATGTGGAAGATTGTGTTTTAGTTGCTTTTATGTTTACAGATAGTGTTTATTTCGTTTTTAATCTAAATGTGTTATTTTAGGGATATAAATCCCTAAATTCCTGTTCTAGTGGCGTTGTGTCAAGATAAAAGGGCCTATACTAAGAAAAAATGATTGCCAATTCCTTACAACTAATTACAGAAAGAGTATGGGAAAGGGTATCAATAAAGAAAGAAGTGTTCTCAAATCATAAGTCAGGGTGTGATTGCCAGGGGTCTCCCTTCCCCACGTTTTCAGCACTGGATAAGGTGGGACCTTGGAGCACAGCACACGCTCAGGCTTTCTCAGCACGAGCCGACAGTTCCGTATCAGCTATCAGGTCCTTCGATGGTTAAGTCTCTTATCAATAAAAAGTCTCTCGCCTTCGAGGCCTGATGCTCTCAACAAACAAACACAAAAGGTCTGTTCTACGAACACTTTGGGTGACGGCTTCCCCTCTGGGTCTCCCTCTTCTGGGCGCAGACCCCTCCGTAATTGTTTTCAACAAATTCACAAGACAGTTCCCTTCTCAGTGAACTTTGAGCGATAGCTTTCCACCCCTGGATCTCCCTCGGCCGGGCTCGGATCCCAAATGCCAAGGGGGACACTTCCCTTCTCCTTGTCTTGCAATACTTCTTGCTTTCACAAATCTTTGGCTTTTTAAACAGTTTTTTGGGCTTTTCCCCTCGTTGTCGGTTTCCCTCTGCCAGGTTCACTCTCACCAACTTTTGGTTGTCGGCTTCCTCCTACCGGGTTCACTCTCGCCGACTGTTACAGTTCATCACAGAACTTTAGACTTCGCCCCTTCTCATTAGCATTCCTCTGCCGGGTTCACTCTTGCTAATCTTTACGAAATACAGTTCATGTACTAATGTTCACTAGGCAGGATTCACTTCCCTTAGCTTTCACAATCATCTGCTGGTCAAAGACTTTCGTCGGTACAGAGGATTTTACATTACCCCTGTATGACCACTTTGACCTTTCTTAGCCTCTTCCCAAGGCCTTCTAGTTACGGTAGTCTTTACCGTTGGGCAATCGTCCAGAGTTTCCTGTGTGAACACCCACATGGTGTCGGACTCCTCTGTTGATGGTTTTCCCCCTCCTTCGTTATTAGTATCACTTGTTTTTCAAAGTTCAATTTAGCCTTTGGCTACTTTTCGTTCAACACAGTTTGGTTTCTTATCGACACTCCCCTCGACCCACTGGCTGCGATGAACCGCTTGGCTTTCTTCCTCTTTGGAGTCAAGGTTGGGACCACAGAGACAAGCATCTCTTCCTGCCTTGGTAATCAGTGGAGGAGGGTCTCGTGTACCGTTGAAATCTGCTGCAACACACTGCTATTGTTCTCGGTCATATCATTCCCTTTGCGGAGGTTCCACAAGCTTGGTCAGAAAGGGCAAGGTCGACTCTCTCCTTGTCACCCTCTCGGTATGCGCCGTCTTTGTCCTCCTCTTGAACTGCTGTGCTGAGTTAGCTCTTATGTCATGCGGTCTGCCTTGCTCGTCTGGTGCTCTTGTGCTCCACCTTTTATCCCTGTGGGGAAAGGAAAGGGCCATCAGGTCTGTGTAATTCTGGTTAATTGCCTGACATTGCCTGACCCTTGTGTAGGGAGATGTCAGGTAAACTGCTCTTGGGTTAATCTGCTGTCTTCCATGGGGTAAGAAAGGGTTTGTGTCAAAAAGGTTTTTTTTGTCATGGGAAATTATATTCTTCGTCCTAGGGGGGTTGGATTCAGAAGGGTGGGATTGCTAGGGTTTGTGAAGCAAACGGGAATGATTGGGATTATTATCACGAAATAAACAAGGGGGTTTGTGGGAATGGTAGTTTTTTATCTGAGCAGGTTGGAAATGCAGGAAATGATAATCCGAGGGACGGGATTGGTGGGGTTTTGTCTAAGTAGATTGGGTGTTCGAGAAAGATTAACCATAGGGATGTGGAGAAGAATGATTGGGAATATCCGGGTAGAAGACAGGATAGCAGGGATTCCGGGAGTTGTGGTTTTTGATGGATTCATCAGATGTGAAGGGGTTGTTGGATTCTAGTAAGGGAGACTCATTGAGTGGAAGGGAGGTAGTTGTAGAGCAGCCTATAAAAGCCATAGGGACTTCTCTTCTCTGGTATAATACTTCATCTCACCTTGGATATTCCCCCAAGAATAACCCCGGGTTGCCCGACCCAGGTGATCCGCCCTCGATCGTCCACCCCCAGGGTTGGGATTTGAGAGCACCAGCCCTTCCCTGGCCACCTGAATAAGGGATTCTCAGGGTTTACTCGGGAGCATACCCTCAGGTTTCTCACACTGCACACGTTCCCTTTCTTGTGCTTTAATATATTCTCAGCAGCCTAAATAGTTTGGGTGCGCATGGGAGCTGGACGTGCATCCCAACAATAATATATCAGGAGATCTAAAATATTCACTTTTTCAACAATGTTTCTGTCCTGTAGTCATCATATAGATGTAGCTAAGCTGTTTTAGATATTTGATATCTATGCACATAGTGCACCTCATTTCAATAGAACAAATATCTTAGCCATCAAATTCAAGTTTCATACTTCCATTGTAATAAACTACTGTAAAGGGAAGCTTCCGGAAACATTTTGTGCACTGCATTGTGTTCCTTTTTAAAAATTCAATCTAGGTGGTTGTGCTTTACTTCTTGCATCCATTTTGTGCACTGAATTGTGTTCCTTTTTAAAAATTGAATCTAGGTCGGTGAGCTTTACTTCTTGCATCCATTGTGTGCACTGCATTGTGATTGTGCTTGACATCTTGCATTCTGTTTGTACATTGTGATCCTTTTAAAATTGATTCCGGCACCCCACCTATTGCTCTGCATTTGTATTTGTGCCCTCCTTAACTACTAGGTGGCCTGATAGTAAGGGCCAATACTGTGTGGTGCAGCCCCTCCTTTCTTTTCCCTTTTCTCATCAATCCTCTGCCACTAAAATGGCACTCACCATCTCTTCAATCTTCTCTTACTGCTACACTATCACCAACACTATCACCTATCCTCCCTCTCTCACGAAATCTGGACGTAAAAAGCACAAAAAAGACATCCTGGGTGCAAAGCCTGGCCTTCCCATCGCATACACCTATGTCAGTGCATCTTCCAGAGAGATCTTCACCGACATCCTCTTGTCTGTCCCCTCTCCAGACCTATGGACTTCTCATCTCATCTCTACTCTCTCCCTTTTCACATCCTCTCCCATTAATGGTGGCACCAGGTGGGAACTCCTCTTGGCAGGTGTTAGGGAGAATTCTCTTAAATGTGTTGATTTCCCTTACCTTTTGAAACCCCCAGCACCTTTGCTGGATTTCTAGAACTTGAATGTTTACCTGGAAGGAGTGTGAGCCTTTTTATCCCACTCTTTCATGTATTTTGATGTGTGTTTTACTTTTGTGTTCTTTGGATATGGAGTTTTAGACAACTCCATAGGCATCATCTTTTTCTTGTGTGTCACACAGCACCCTCAGTGCAGTAGCACAGGGATGTCTTTCAGACTTCCCAAGGTTTAAATACCTTCTCTGGGACTGACTACTGTCTCCCAGTGAATGTAAAGTTAAATTGACTTTGCTAGTCTTTTTAAATTGCACACACTGCCTTACAGCAGAGTGCTGGAGGGAATATCTAGTATTCGCTATGCCTAGAAAACTCATGTAGTCCTCAAAAGCTACCCTTTCCTCTCAGAATGGCTGGTGGCATTGGTATTACCATGATTTTCCCCTCTGTAAAAACAGGTTCGATCGACTTTTTTCACCATTTCTTTTTAAAAAGGTCCTTCTAGTGCTTGTCTGTGCACGCCAAACCAGGTTTGGTCCCTTTGTTCGTTTGCCTTTGGCGGGCTTCAATACTGAAGCCTCCCTCTGGCGCCTGAGTGTCTGGGTGAGTGTCTGGGGTGGACAGGATGTGAGGGAGGTTCCCGAAACTCCCTGTGCTTAGTCTCCTAAGAGACCTGAATGCACTCTGGCGTGATTGGCTGGCTGACTGTCCGTCAAGGACAGCCACCGTGCTGGGTGAGTGGCAGCCAGGCTGGAATTAATGAGAGCAAACAGTTTAAAAGCAGGTATCTGGGACTTGGAAGGCAGAGTCGACCACTGGAACGAAAGAATCGAAGACGATGCGAAGGAAGACTACTGCTGCAACTCCTGGACTGTTGGTTTGCCCTGTGAATCCCTGCTGCAGGTCCGAATAGCTTGAAACTACCTCGAAGGAGAAGCCCCGTCAAGGAAGACTTCTTCCCTTGAGCTGGTGGGAACTCACAAGCCACCTGGAAACCATCTCCATACTGGTCGAATTTTCTTCAGAGTGCTGTTGAAAACCGGATAGCCAGTGACAAGGATACCAGTTTGTGGACTTTAAGGCACTCACACCTTAAACCGACATTTTGCCAAGCTTGTGGATCCATCCCCGTGCAGTGCAGGAACCTCCCGACATCCTCCCTCTTGTCCCCACGACTGAGGCCCAGGAACAGCGAGATCTGCAGGAACTGCCAGGAACAATTGCTTCAGCTACAGCTTTTCTTCATTACAAAGGTACTGTGCAAACACGGTTGAGAAATCCTCTCTGCCACGGTGAAAGTTTGTGAAACATTCCAACCTTTGGAGTCTTGTTCGCTCCTAATCCGACATATAACTCTTTTTCGTGCAAACTACTTCTAAGAACATTGGCAAAGACTTAACCGTTTACTACCAGAACTGTGCTATCCTATCCAAGACACTGATCCATTGACTTTGGCCCAGGCCTGTTGAATTGAATGGCCTCTTGTAGTGAACTGAAACTATTTGCTGTGCCTGAGAAAGTATTTGTGTTTAATTCTTATTTTTTTTATATTTTATTTGAAAAAAACTAGTTTTTACATAAAGAAAAAACTTTTGTTTCAAAATTCCATTCCTTCGTTACATTACATATACAATAGTTATCATACAATTTGCACTTCTGAAGCGTCAAGGAGGCAAAATAGATAATTAGGGCGTTATCTCAAGGTTTCGTCGATCTGTTATCTAGAAGACAGTCAACCCAGACCTACTTCTAAGAAACGGAGAAAAGAAGAAAAAAGGAAAGCCCAAGCAAAAGAAACAAAACAAGGAGGAGAAAGAAAAGAATATCAAACACAATTGACCAAACGGCCTACTTCGACACAACAAGTGGATGTGGAATTACTCCATCCACTTGGTTAGCCCACAAAATATCTACTCTGTGGTAATCAGATTGGAGAGGGAACTTCAAAAGCGCATTCAAATCATTTACAATGGCACAAACATGTTTAATGTTGTTGCCAGAGGAAATCACACACCACCATGCCGCCATGCCGCCATGTCCCCATCTAAGGGTGCAAATTGTCCCAGATGTAAAGAGCGTAAGTCACAAGTTGCCAGGCAGTCCAGAATTAGATGTTTCAAAGATTCAACTGAATCGAAGCAAAAGCGGCATTGATTGTTTTTTATCAAAGGATTTTTTCTTTGCCATAGGATTTCCTTCGATTTCAGAATGTTTAGTCGAAATCTGAGGAATTGCTCACGGTAGTGTTGAGAATAACATCGTGTCAAATAGGATGGCTGAGCGTTTAATTTTTTTTGTTCATTGCCCAGCCAGTTGCATGAGGCCAGCTTTTCACGTTTTTCTAGGTTGACAATCCATGCCCAGGCTTCACATTTTCTTTTAGCATGTTGTGGCCGAGAGAACAAGTCGAAATTACTAATTGCCGCAGCATCAATCCATTCTTGCACTCTTGACCGCCATAGGTCCAGCAGGCAGCCGTGTTTTGACTCCTGACTGTTTGTGAATATGTGACAGGCTGAGGCTCTACTGTCCACTCTCATCTTTCGCATAAGCGAGATGGATTTCCAGATCACGTGACTGAACAGAGAATTCAATGATAGTTCATGTCGTATAGATATAATTGAAACACATTGCGGAAGGTCAAGGGCACGTCTCCAAAAGTGGCCTTCAAGTTGGTTCCATGTTTGCTCATTAATGTTCCAACCTGCTTCTGCGCCGAACGTTAATATGGGCACTACCGTTTGTAGGTAGAACATTAGAATTGGTGCTAGAGAAAATTTGACAAAACTTTTATTTAGTTTTGCCGCTTGAAGCGCTAATCTTGAGGACTTCAGTTTTAAATCTTTGACCCACTGGTCTTCGCAAATTGAGTTGTTAAACTGAACTTCCCAGTGAAAGCAGCTAAACTGTGGAACTCCCTACCACACACTCTTAGAATGGACTTACCCTACCAAAATTTCCGCTCCAAGATGATGTCTTGGCTGAAGACAGCCGCTGTCTAAACATACTGAGCCAGGATCTGCTTCTCCCTCTTGTCCCTTGGACATACAGGACACACAATTGTTAACTGTATATATGTATATTTTCCGTGCTTTCCTCACTATTACTGTGTTTATGCCATGTATATATTCTATTGTCTGCAACTAAGCTTCACAAATTCTTGTATCTGCTGCGCCCTGTTACCCTAGGGTATTCCGGCGCATTACAAATAATAAACAAACAAACAAACAAACTCCCAGATAGCGAATGGAGTTGACTGAGGACAAAAGCTGGCCACCAACAACCCACCTAAAAGCTCTGTCTTTTCTACTAGTCACAGATCCAATTGATACAATGTTTGTTTTGTCTGTGTTTATTAAGAGTTCATTAGTAGATAAGTAATCGTAAAGACAGAGAAGAAGGCGTTGTAGGCCGATCTGAGTTCTGTCCATCAAAACCAGATCATCTGCATAAGCAATATATCTTACAGGGATCTGGTTTATTGTAGGCGGAAAACAATGAGCCTGGTCAAGATGAATGGGAAGATCCACCAAAAACAGTTTAAATAGGTCAGCTGCAAGGGGGCATCCTTGCTTAACTCCCCTTGTTGTTGGAATGTTAGCCGATAATTCTCCGATCTTATTGAAGTGTTCGAGAGAAGAGCCATTATTGGATTGAGGATATCCGCAGGGCAGTTCCATTTATGCAGTTTTGACCAGAGCAGGTCACGATTTATACCATCAAAGGCCTGCTTCATGTCAATGAAAGCTAGGTGGATTTTAGATCTCGCTTTTAGAGCATCCAATTTCAAAGTTGTTAGTATTGAAAGGTTTACGTCTACAACTACATCCTTTGAAAAGCCAGTTTGACGTGCATCAAGGATTCCTGCCCATTGGGCCCAATGCACCAGCTTCAGTCTTAGGTTGGAACCAAAGATTTTACCGATTAAATCCAAGAGGACGATGGGGCGATAATTTTCGGGGATGTCCCAGCTGCCCTTCTTGTGTATCGGAACCACAATTGCTGTTGACCATGACTCTGGAAGTTTATGGGATTTGGCAATTTTCTTGAAAAGACACTCAATGAAGGGAGCCCACAGCAATATGTTCTTCTTTAGCATCACATTGCTAATCATATCGGGCCCAGCGGCACGAGAGTTTTTTTTCATCGTGATTGCTCGAGTGATATCAGCCTGTGACATTTCTACATCCCAGGGCGCGATTTTGACCTTGGGAGATGGTTTGGTCACATGGGTCGCGCTGTTGAATACTGTAAAAGAGTGTTTGCACCAAATGTCACCAGAGATGGTGTTCTGGGTTGAATTTAGGCTGTTTACGTAGCCCATATTTAGAATTTGCCAGATATCACGTGTGTTTTTCGTTATCATGAACTTCATCATTAGTTTTGCACGATCTTACTCAACGATGATTCTATGGGACAATGCCCAATTCCTATAGCTCGCTCTTCTTGCCTTCACTTCTTCAGACGATTTGATTCTTGAAATGTTTTTTTTTTTTTATTTGTCGCAAGTCTCTTCTTAGCTCTTTCTTTTTGTCATGCATGACCTTACTAAATAGATGTTTATGGCATTTGTGTTGTTGATTTAAGTCATTGTTATCTGTTATGTAGGTCGATAGTAGGGGGGTGTAGTCCACGCCGTGTGGCGAACTCAGAAGTCTTTCAGTTAAGCAGCCGATCTGATTTACGCTT
Organism: Ambystoma mexicanum; assembly: GCF_040938575.1. Lineage (NCBI taxonomy): Eukaryota > Metazoa > Chordata > Amphibia > Caudata > Ambystomatidae > Ambystoma > Ambystoma mexicanum. The sequence continues at coordinate 699,369,067 of NC_090934.1, read as the reverse complement.
AACCGAAGGCGGTTACCGCCAGTATTCGCCTCCACAGGTAAAGTGTATAAAGACGCAGAAGCTGGTGCTGCCAAAAGGCAACCAAGTTTTAGCAGCATATGGTCGCTATTAGTCATTTTTTGAGAGCACAGTGTGGTGACCTTTGACTCAAAATTCCTCGAGACCCAAAAATAGTCAATAATGCTGTGCGATGACTCTCGGTGCCAGGTTGGTTGCGCAGGGATGTCGCCTCTGACTGCGCCATTCAACATCACGCAGTCGCGCATTTTCATTGCATTTGACCATCTTTGTTCCTTTTCACCAAGGTCTTCGTAGGAAATTTGACTATAGCTTTGGTTTTTTGGGTCATAATTGAACCATGAGCAATTTAAGTCTCCACAACATATGATTGTCAAATTATTATGCCTCAAAATTGCATCATCCATTAAGGAACATATGGCATTGACAAAGACCTTTTCGTTGATTTTAGCAGGATTCCAGTAGCAGTTGATAATCAGAAGGGATGATTTTACCTCTGAGTTGTCGCTCATTGTGTGCATGATTGATCCTTGAACAAAAGGATTTGGGTTTGAGCAAGCCGGGTTTGACCAGTTTTGAGACAGACGAACCATGGTCAATAAGCCAGCACTTGGACGACCCTGTCAGTGGCGGCTGCTTATTCAGGGCGTGGGGGCTGATTTATCTTTTTGCGCAGCGCGGCAGCACTATGTTAGCTAAATAAATAATCATATTGCATCGCTGCTGGGCCTGATCTGAACACACACACAAACTTACAGAAGGGCGCGTCCCATTTTATGCAGTTTTCCACCTTATTACTGCATGGAGCTCGTAGGCTCTGCGCAGTTTACCTAATCCCGGAGATGGACATCAATGTTGGAGGCTGGCGGGGCGCTACAGCTGTGGCCCCGCCAGTATCATTTGTGCGCAAACAGCGTAGAGCGAGGATCGTATCTGCACATAGTAACAGTTATTCCGATTTCTTATTGGCTGTTTAGCAGCCAATGACAATCTGTTATGATGAGTGTGGGTTGGTTGGTGATGGGCGCACGCGCGCCTCCACTTTCTTCTCACTTGTTAATCAATTCAGCCAGGGCGTGGTCGGCCTAGCTTCCTTCCATGCTGAGGAGAAGAGCAGAGCAGGCCAGGCACGTGTGGCCTTAATTTGTTAGGACCGAGGAGAGGAGTCTGCTGCTGTCCACTGAAGTCTGAAATGTAAGTAGCTCCACCAACCTGCTCCACCAGCGCAAGCCTGGACTACTGGTGGTTCTGGTCCATCTGGACCACCAGAAAGGCCGGAGGCAGTATGGCCTCCTCCCATTCCCTTCCTGGAGGAAGCCCCACTCTGTGCCCCTGCCACTCACTACCGAGCTGCCAGTTTTCTATTTGGACGCTATTTGGTCCTGACCGTCTGTCTCCCCAGCTGCATGAATGATTCCATTAATTTGTTCACGTGAAGTGAACCAATGCGAACACTTTTTCCCTGAGCCTCTCTGCGTACGTAGACCACCACGGTCCATGCAGTGCTGTAATCACCTGGTCCGGGGCAGCCAGCAACCTTGGGAGAGATAATAGATTGCGACTTTATTTCAAATGAGCCAGGCCTTCCACAGCTCATATGACACATCGCCGTGTCTGCTCGTCGTGTATAGCGTGTGGAAGACACACACAAATAATGTATGTTTTATTTTGGTGTGCTGCGTGTTTTTGAGTGATGATGTTGAAAGGATAACGGTCCAAGTAAGTGTGTTGCATGACTCGTATTGATCAGTAACTGCCCATGGCATGTTTAAATCAAATGTTGTGACTAGAAAGCCTTTGGGAGCTAAACGCTGCCTTGTGTGGTATTTCTGTTTGTTTTCCAATTCTAAATGTGGTCATGTGTAAAAATGGGCAAGCACGAGTCAAATGTTATAATATTCTTTAATCAAAGGGTTCCCCCCTTCTCCACCCAAAACACAGCGCGATCAACTCTGGTGAATGGCAGGCACCCTCGTATTTCGGCCGTCATTCAGGATAGAAATGGGCCGTTTAGTTGGATGGTCTAACGCAGCGCTCGTGTCTAGGGCCGACGTTGTGTATGGAGCACGAACGTCATTCTCATTACAAGGAGAAGTGGGAGAGGGCTACATGGCCCTAGCACATTTAGGGCCTAATAATTCACAGAAGCGTTTTATAATAGCAAAGCTCCTTTGGAAAACGCTCTGTGAATCAAGGTAGTTGAAATGCACGAGGGCAGGCCCCCTTTACTGCTACTTTCCATATGGGGGAAACATGCACAACCCACAGTGGAAGACCACGTTTTATTCCACTTGCAATAGCAGGCGCATCCTCAGACATTTTGGGGCATATTACCTCAAGTTTGCACCAGTGCAAAATGAAACATGTATAGCAGGATATCAACATTGGTCCATTCTGCTTCTTTTTGTGTAGGGATATGGCGCAGTCATTTTTCAGCCCACATTACATAAGTATTTTGCCACTATAGCAAAACAAGTTTTGCCCATGTTTGCCTATTGCGCAGTCGGGAATGGAGCAAACACGTTGGCTCTAGAGTTTAGACTTAGCTAGGGCCACATTAACTAAAGTTTTCAAGCAAGGAATGTCAATGCATTTATCGGATTATCTCATTTTGTTATTTACTTTATGAGGAACAGAGCAAATGAATACTGTTTCACTTCTCTAAATGGGGAATGAGAATAGGGTGGATGCACAATCATTATTTCACATGACTTGGAGTAAACACAAGCAGCACAACTGACCTTTGTTATAGAAAACATGCACCAGTGTGGTGCAGTTGTGCATCGTATTTGCAGCGTAATTGGCCTTGTGAAAAAATGCCTTGACTCAATGCATATTTGCAGAAGGATACTTTTCGCCTTACTGTGAAGGGCAGTGTAGTGAATGCTTCTTGTCATATTGTTCTGATGCAAAATGAATGTTTTGCCTCCCTTTTTGGCACTTTTTATAGTTCGGTACAGCACCTAGACACTCAATCCATAGTGTGCACTTATTAAATGACCATATATATATGGCATACTCACATATGTACAGATGGTGGGTTCGGCTGATTGGTTGTTGAGCCTATAACATAAGAACACAGTTCTGCAACAGAGCTAAGCAGAAGAGAGATTAAGGTCATTTGCATTGAAGCACTGAAAATACTTTTCAACAGGTAAACTAATCCCACATTGGTATGTTAGTTGCTTACTGGACATGGAAAGTTCAAGTTGGTGGGTATCAGTTTAGCTAAGTGACATTGGCATGTGCTTTGATGGAAACTTTTATGTGATACAAATATACAGCATAGATGAGTGGTTATCGAAGTCCGCTCCCCAAGATTGAAATCCATTGCATATTTTCAGGGATAAAATACATTGGAATACAGTATATCTACATGCAAATTATTTGTATATTCAGTGGTAATCTTACAAACCTGGTGTGGTTGTGGTTCTCGAAGACCAGACTTGGAGTAGACTTTTGACAAAGACTTTATAAAACTTAAAGCTGATTGTTTAACTTCGAAATGTCAGACGCTGTGGCATATGGTAGTTATTAATGTTTATAGGTCTAATGAATCCTATTCCTAATTTCCAGGCAAAAGTTCTCTTGGCAATGTAATTAATTCCTCCTCATCCATTTAATACCATTACACACCTTTGGTTGTTGGATCTGAACCTTATTTGCAGCCACACATTTATATTGGGTCTATACGAGGCGCATTAACCACAAGTCGTGGTGAGGATGGTACATGGACCAGAAATCCAGGTCGTGTTGAACTTAATATCGTACAGGGTTGCACACGCTCACACACTGTCATGATCTCTGCTTCCAAAAGGTCAGGGTTTTCCCAACTCCCTTGGAAGCAGATCCATAACCCAGGTTCCGAGTGCCAACCAGTCCCAATTGGGACCTTTTGGACCCAGTCCTGGCGCCAGTGGCACCAGGCTCATAAATATGTCCAGTCCCAGCGCTGGAAGCGCCGGGCTCATAATGCTTGGGTGGACTTACCTGCAGCAGACCATGCTGCTTACTTGCCTGCCAGTTGAGCCTCTGATCCTCTTCTGTTTGGAACTACTTTTCCTGTTGGGTGGGGCAGGAGCCACTCCCTAGATTCAGAACACTGGAACTCTTCTGGAAAGCAGGAACTCTTTTCTTACCTAGGCGTGGCTGTGGAAGGAGAAACCTAAGCACTACAGGAGGCTATTTAAACCACACCCGATGGATGAATCTTGCTTTGCGTTATTCTGCATCCTCTGCAGCAGAACGCTCATCGTGTCTTCTGCATCTGATCCTGGGCCTAAGGAAAAAGGCTTACCATCCTGAATCCAGTCTTCAGCAACACCTATAAAGACAAGAAAGAACAGGTTAGCATTACGGGCTTCAGTGACAGCTCTTCACTTACCTGGTCCATCGGCTGTCACCAACGCCTCGCGCTGCATTCCGGCATCTGAAAGACAAAGGCTTACCTACTCTTTGTGCGCTCCGGAGGTCTTCACACTGCATTCCGGCATCTGAAAGACAAAAGCTTACCAACTCTTCGCACGCTCCGGAGGCCTTCGGCGCTGCATCCCGCATCTGAAAGACAAAACAAGGTGCGTTTAAAGACATTGGGGAACTTTAATACTCACGTGCCATTACTCCTTTCCACATCTAACCCAGTGGGTATTCCGGCACCCTGCAGCCGCTCCGAACTTGTACCTGCAAAATAAAAAGACAGTTAGAGCGCATCGTGAAGCAGGCAACAAGCGCTTACTTACGTGCTTCCAGGCGCTTCTATTCATCACACGGGCTCCATCTTCAACTCACTTCAGCCCGTCATCCGCCATCGCCGGAACCCTGCAAAACAAGAAACATCATTACTAAAGACTTTAAAGACATTAGAATTACTCGAAACTTACCGTTCGTGCAGTAAACGACGGACAGCAGTCCTCTGAAGTCAAGAGGCCTGCTCCCCTTATCCAGTGAAGAAACTGGTTACAGCACCCTGCCCCGAGGCAGATGGAGAGCACGGCGTTCACTTACCTAAGGTGAGAGCGTTAACCTTTGGGGTTCTACAGGAGAAGAGAAAGGGAAGAAGAGAGAGACATTCAATAACCCAGTTCCTTAATCCCATATTTTCTATCTGCAGACATCTTACCCTTCAAGTCAGACATACAGTGCACAGAGGTCCAGCCCAAAGAGCCAGCCGTGTGTTACACATCACCTTTGAAGATACGGTATACGCCCAGTCAAGACCGGCGCCTCTACGGGAATCAGGTGAGCGTTACAGAACGCAAAGCCTACCACAAAACTCCCGTCCAGGCGCTATGGAAACCTCGGATACCGACCAGCTAGCCCAGTTACTTGGGGAACTAAGGGCAGAAGTGCATGCAGCCCGTCAGGAAACGAACGCTCTAAAAAGGGAACTGATTATTTCCAAGGAGCGAACAGATGATCTCGCTAGACAATTGCTACAGTCACAAGCCGGACAGACCCCGTTACCCGCATCTGGGGGAAATCTTCCTTCTACATCCTCTATGAGTCCAGTGCAGATCAACCTACCTGGGAATGTACCTCTGGCTCCGCCCGAACGATTTTCTGGTGACCCAAAGAGGTTTGCAGTATTTATCAATCAGTGCCGGTTGCATTTCTTATGCCGGCCAGCAGCCTTTCCAACTGATCAAGCTAAAGTAGCTTTCGTGCTTTCGTACCTTAGTGGCAATGCGGCAAACTGGTCGATCCCTCTAGTAAATCAAGATGATCCGGTCCTCCATGATTTTCAAGCTTTTCAGCTCAGTATGGAAAAACTGTTCGCAAGACATTCACAGGGGCAGGCCTTGGACAATGAGCTTCTTTCGTTGCGACAAGGTAATCAAGACCTTTTGGCTTATATTGCGTCTTTCAACAGACTGATAGTGGAAACTCAATGGCCTGAGGACAAAAGGATTACGCTGTTTTATAGAGGTCTACGTGGAGAGCTCAAAGATGTGTTAGCCCAAGTAGTGAATCCCCCACAAGATTGTTCGGACTATATAGACTTAGTCGTTCAAATAGATCACAGACTGCAGAACAGGAAGGCCGATCGTTCCAAGTTTGATGCTCGAGTATTTTCCAAACCGCCAACTCCTTCCAAAGGAGTAGACTCCGGGGAACCCATGCAAATAGGGGGTCTGAAAGGTCCTCTAACACAAAAGGAGCGGGAAAGGAGAAAACAGTTGCAATTATGCCTCTATTGCGGAAACTCAGGGCACTTTCTTCGAGACTGTCCGGTGAAACCTGCCAAGAAGGCAGTAGGAGCTGCAGTTACCAAAGTTACAAACTCTGAGCAGGGAAACGACCTCGCCCGACAAGAATAGAGGTCCTCTTGCCGAGCGTGAAAACCAGTTCCGTGACCTCGCATTTCGTGATACCTATGGTCCTCATTAGCCCTGATAATCCGGATCGATTACATGCAATTGAAGCTTACATCGACAGCGGTGCCATCGGCAATTATGTGGATCAAGAAATGGTTTTGAGGATGAATCTAACTCTTTGTCCCAAGGCTGTAAAGGACGTCATTACTACGGTGGATGGTACGGAGATAGCCTCCGGGCCAGTAACGCATACCACTCAAGAGGTGACGCTAGTAAGTCAAGATGGACACCATGAGAAGATCGTGTTCGATGTGATCAAGGCCCCTCAGTTTCAGATTATTCTAGGAATACCTCGGTTAGAGAAACACAATCCTCTGATCGATTGGCGAGCAAGAACGGTCCAGTTTCCAGAATGTGTCTCTACTTGTCACCCTCCACCTGGTGTTGCACTGGCAGCAATTTCTTCAGGGACTCCCCAGTTACCTCCCGAATACCTAGAATACCAAGATGTTTTCCGGAAGGATCAGGCTAACTCTCTACCTCCTCATAGGTCTTATGACTGCCAGATAAACCTGATACCTGGATCTACTCCTCCTTGTAGTAGAATTTATGCCCTCACCGAGCCTGAGAACCTTCACCTTCGACAATACCTGGATCAATACCTGGCAAATGGGTTTATTCGTCCTTCCAAGTCCCCTGCTTCTTCAGCTTTGTTCTTCGTTCCAAAAAAGGAAGGAGACCTTAGAACTTGTATAGATTATCGCTCCCTGAACCAGATCACCGTTAAGAATAGATATCCGTTACCTTTGATCCCTGAACTCCTGGACCAAGTCAGAAAAGCATGCATATATACAAAGCTGGATCTTAGAGGAGCTTACCACTTGGTACGAGTAAAAGAGGGCGATGAATGGAAGACGGCCTTCCGCACCAAGTATGGGCTATTTGAATATCAGGTCATGCCCTTCGGACTTTGCAATGCCCCGGCCGCCTTTCAATATTTTATGAACGATGTCCTCAGAGAGCTCATAGATGTGTGTGTTGTTGTTTACATTGACGACATCCTCGTTTATTCTTCATCGGAATCTGAACATCGGAAACATGTGAAAATGGTCCTCGAAAGATTGTGTCAACACAAACTTTTCGCTAAGTTGGAAAAATGTGTTTTCAACGTGACTGAAGTTGAATTCTTGGGATTCATATTATCACCTGGCGGAGTGCGTATGGATTCAAAGAAGGTCGATGCAGTTCTCAAATGGCCATCACCATCCTCCGTAAAAGGTGTGCAAAGCATGTTAGGCTTCGCTAACTTTTACCGCAGGTTTATCCCCGAATTCTCTCGAATAGTCCAGCCCATCACTGCCTTGTTAAAGAAAAACAAACGTTTTGAATGGTCTACCGAGGCGGAACAAGCTTTCCAGGATTTGAAGACTAAATTTATCTCTGCACCAATCTTAAAACACCCTCGCCCCGAACTCCCCTACATCGTGGAAACTAATGCTTCAAGCCTTGCCATGGGGGCAGTTCTATCACAAAGGGACCCGGTAACCAATCAGTTGCATCCCGTGGCATTTTGGTCCCGCAAATTCTCGCCTCCTGAAATCAATTACACGATTACTGACAAGGAACTTCTGGCTATCAAGTCTGCCTTTAAGGCTTGGCGGCATTATCTGCTGGGGGCCCGACACACCGTTACTGTGATTACAGATCACCGAAACCTGCAATATTTGAAAACCGCAAAAGCCCAATCCTCTAGACAACTCCGTTGGGCATTATTCTTTGCCGAGTTTGACTTCATAATTACCTATCGACCTGGTACAAAGAACGGTAAAGCTGATGCCCTTTCTCGGATGGGAGTGGAAGAACACTTGATCAACCCTAAACCTGTACCAATCATTCCCGAACAAAGAATTCTGGGTGTAATCGCCACAGAATCCATAGAGGAAGTTAAGGATAAAGCCAGGCAACTTGTAACTCCAGCAGACATACAGAACTGGCATCTGCAGGGAAAGGACTTTGCAGTAAAGGACAACTTATTGTATTTCCAAGAACGATTATACCTACCCAGCACAGATTTACAGAAAAAAGTAATCTCTTGTTATCACGATTCTTTAATGGAAGGACATCCAGGTATGGCCAAGACCTCAGAAAAGATCAAGCGCTACTTCTGGTGGCCGTCTTGGAAAAAAGATATCAGAGACTTTATAATGTCCTGTGGAGTATGCGCCCAAAACAAGAGTCAAAAGGAAAGACCAGCAGGCCTCTTACGCCCTATTGACATCCTCCCACCTCGCCCTTGGCATACGCTTTCTATGGACTTCATCACCGATCTACCTCCATGCTCCGGATACAATACGATTCTAGTAATCGTGGACTTATTCTCCAAGATGGCACATTTCATTCCGCTCAAAGGCTTGCCAACAGCAGCAACTCTGGCCCGAGAATTTTTCGAAATCATCGTCCGACTGCACGGTTTTCCTTCGGTTCTAATTTCGGATCGAGGTAGTCAATTTATTTCTCATTTTTGGCGAAGTTGCTGTCGGTCGGCTCAAATTGATGTGAGACTATCGACCAGTCACCACCCTCAGACTGACGGACAAACCGAGAGGACCAATCAAACTCTGGAACAGTATTTACGCTGCATGCTGCAACAAACTGAAAAAACTTGGAAAGACATCCTTTGGATAGCCGAATATGCCTACAATAACTCTGTCCATTCGGGAACTGGGAAAACCCCGTTTTTTCTTTTGTACGGCAGTCACCCTCGAACCTCGGAGTTGGATCCCCTCCAAGATCTTGAAACACCAGCAGTAGACTACCTGCATTCTACAATCACCCAAGCCTTTAAGGAAGCTGTTTCTCACCTTCAAAGGGCTAAAGAACAATACAAGAAAGGAGCAGATCAACATCGGAAGGAAGCCCCTCAATATCAAGTAGGGGATCAAGTCTGGTTATCCACCAAATATCTACCTCTAAAAGGGCCACGCACATTCAACCCAAGATACCTTGGTCCCTATTCCATCACTACCATAGTAAACCCAGTAGCGGTCAAGTTGGACTTGCCCCCGCACATGAAGATACATCCGGTCTTCCACGTCTCTCTATTAAAACCTGTGCAACCTCAAACCCGACTAACTAAATCTCCAAAACCTATCCTAGTTGATGGAGAACTCGAGTTTGAAGTCAAAAGCATTCTGGACTCCAAGATCTCCAAATCTAAACTATTTTACCTAATTGACTGGAAAGGCTACGGCCCCCAAGAGAGATCCTGGGAACCTGCTGAATATGTCCACGCTCCTCGCCTAATCAAAAGATTTCACCGAACATTTCCTGACAAGCCAAAACCCCCGGAGAAGCCCGGTTTGGGAGGGGCCTTGAGGGGGGGTACTGTCATGATCTCTGCTTCCAAAAGGTCAGGGTTTTCCCAACTCCCTTGGAAGCAGATCCATAACCCAGGTTCCGAGTGCCAACCAGTCCCAATTGGGACCTTTTGGACCCAGTCCTGGCGCCAGTGGCACCAGGCTCATAAATATGCCCAGTCACAGCGCTGGAAGCGCCGGGCTCATAATGCTTGGGTGGACTTACCTGCAGCAGACCATGCTGCTTACTTGCCTGCCAGTTGAGCCTCTGATCCTCTTCTGTTTGGAACTACTTTTCCTGTTGGGTGGGGCAGGAGCCACTCCCTAGATTCAGAACACTGGAACTCTTCTGGAAAGCAGGAACTCTTTTCTTACCTAGGCGTGGCTGTGGAAGGAGACACCTAAGCACTACAGGAGGCTATTTAAACCACACCCGATGGATGAATCTTGCTTTGCGTTATTCTGCATCCTCTGCAGCAGAACGCTCATCGTGTCTTCTGCATCTGATCCTGGGCCTAAGGAAAAAGGCTTACCATCCTGAATCCAGTCTTCAGCAACACCTATAAAGACAAGAAAGAACAGGTTAGCATTACGGGCTTCAGTGACAGCTCTTCACTTACCTGGTCCATCGGCTGTCACCAACGCCTCGCGCTGCATTCCGGCATCTGAAAGACAAAGGCTTACCTACTCTTTGTGCGCTCCGGAGGTCTTCACACTGCATTCCGGCATCTGAAAGACAAAAGCTTACCAACTCTTCGCACGCTCCGGAGGCCTTCGGCGCTGCATCCCGCATCTGAAAGACAAAACAAGGTGCGTTTAAAGACATTGGGGAACTTTAATACTCACGTGCCATTACTCCTTTCCACATCTAACCCAGTGGGTATTCCGGCACCCTGCAGCCGCTCCGAACTTGTACCTGCAAAATAAAAAGACAGTTAGAGCACATCGTGAAGCAGGCAACAAGCGCTTACTTACGTGCTTCCAGGCGCTTCTATTCATCACACGGGCTCCATCTTCAACTCACTTCAGCCCGTCATCCGCCATCGCCGGAACCCTGCAAAACAAGAAACATCATTACTAAAGACTTTAAAGACATTAGAATTACTCGAAACTTACCGTTCGTGCAGTAAACGACGGACAGCAGTCCTCTGAAGTCAAGAGGCCTGCTCCCCTTATCCAGTGAAGAAACTGGTTACAGCACCCTGCCCCGAGGCAGATGGAGAGCACGGCGTTCACTTACCTAAGGTGAGAGCGTTAACCTTTGGGGTTCTACAGGAGAAGAGAAAGGGAAGAAGAGAGAGACATTCAATAACCCAGTTCCTTAATCCCATATTTTCTATCTGCAGACATCTTACCCTTCAAGTCAGACATACAGTGCACAGAGGTCCAGCCCAAAGAGCCAGCCGTGTGTTACACATCACCTTTGAAGATACGGTATACGCGCAGTCAAGACCGGCGCCTCTACGGGAATCGGGTGAGCGTTACACACACCACCTATTCTTATTTTTTCCTATGTATAGTGTTCGGTTATTTGGGTTTCAGAGAAGTGTAATATAAATCATGACACTGTACCACTAGTTTGTTTGTGTTTTATACACCATCACACTTGCACATGTAAGAATAATGTACCACCATTAGTACCTAAAACATAGTGCTTTTCAGGTCATATTTGTGTGGGTTTGGACAGTGAATTGCTCATTTTGGAAGACCTTTTTCCAAAATGTTCACAGGGGTAAAACACTGCACCCCTCTTGATGTGGGTTGGACTCGCTCGCTGCACTCGCTTGCTTCCAAATTCGCCCCGATACATTTACGCCCCACCACCTTTCAAAGTCACCAGCCCCCACTGCACCCTGCGCATTTTTAATTGCCGGGTTGACTAGAATGGTACAACTATCTCTCATGAGCGCTTCAAGGAGCCACATCTCTTGTAAGCAAATTGTGAACACATTTTCAAGTGGTACGTCAAAGCCATTGAACAAGTGGTTAAACCCACGAGTATTCAAGGAGAGAATGGAAAAAGGTACGTCCTGAGATCGCAATCATGGCTATTCCTGTATATTTTGTCTCGAGTGATTTGCTTGTTTGCCATTTGAATGACTCGAGTGACCATGTGTAGCAGCAAAACTCAAAGTACTTCGTAATTGCGTCACATCTACTGCTTTTTTTGTAGCTCGAATGTTGGCAGGACTCTCAAAGTTGATGTTCCGATTATCCTTCTCAGGTTCAACAGAAATGTCAAAACCGAACATCATTAGGTCATCAGCAGCTTTAAGTAATGTGTTACGGACTCGAGCTGACTCAATATGAAGTAAGACTGCGTCAGAGCATTGTTCGGTTACATATTCAACGATTTTGATGTCGTCAGAGTTGATCATACGCAACGGCGGTATATGTTTGAACAGCCTTAACACATTTGCGCTGTTGAGGTTCAACTCATTATCATCTCTGTGAATATTTTGTAGTCTTAATTCTTATAACCTGTGTCTTTTGACCCACTTTTTAAAGTTACTGAAGTTCCATTTTGCTCCCAGGAGCCTAACTTGTTCAGAAACATATTGGTTGGGTACCGCAGTGTATTATAGTGTGATATTGAGCTGCTTATTGCTAGTGGAATGTTTTCTAAATGACTGTGTAAATACATTCATATTGTTTTACCAAGAAACCTGGAGTAAGTGTTTGTTTGAACCACTATGATTGCAAGTCCTTTGTGTAACACCTTGTACTGCTCACATCCCCCTTGAGATAAGCCTGGCTGCTCAGCCCTGCTTCCACAAAACTGTGTAGTACAGACTTATACCAAAGGTGAGATTGTGCTTACACCTGTAGTCTTAATTGTGTGTAGTGTTCCCAAAGGGTACTGCATGTAATTCTGCCTAACAGCGGGCTTCTTCTCATCACGCTTCATAGTTAATGTCTACCACACGGCACTATCCTGGTTCAGGGTCCTCAGGCCAGCCTCCTTCTCTGTGACTGGATCCTGCATCCCTCATTAACTTTCTTCCTTCTCCTGTCTCTCCCCCTACCACTCCCTCTGCCCCCCCTGACTGAAGTACCATGCCCCTGTACTCCACCTTAGAAAACCTTCAAAGGCAGACTGTCTCCACTTGGCGACTCTTTCCACCTGCTCAGTCAACAAACACTCTGCTGACATCTGCCTCCTTCTTGAAGACACTGACGTTGACATTCTCGCTCTTACTGAGACATGGTTCAATGCCAGCTCAGTCGCTGCTTTTGACTCCCTCCTACCTGACGGCTTTGAGTTAATTTCCAAGCAACGACCTCACCGTGCTGGCGGTGGGGTTGCCTTAATCTCCTGTGAGTGGGTTCTTTCCATCTTACCCATTCAGCTCTACTCTTCCTTTGAGAGTCTGGTATGCAAGTTGGTAATCTCTCCCTCCTCCACCCTGACCATCGCTACCATTTACAGGCCTCCAAACGCTACCTCCCTGTTCCTGAATGGGCTGATTTCTGTTCCTCCTTACTTTCAACCTCCTCCAACCTTCTCCTCTTGGACCACCTGGCACTCCATCCACTCTTTTCATTGACCTCTGCACCTCTCTATCCCTCTCCATTCTCCCTTCTTGTCCTACCCACTCTGCTGGGCACACTCTGGATGCCCTCATTCACTCTGACCTCTCTCTCTCATCTCCTCTGGTCATCCCTCTCTCTTGGTCAGACCACTCTCTTTTCTTCTCCCACCTATGGCCCTGTGACCGCACCTCCAAAAGTCCTGCCAACCTCGTTCACAAACATCCGCTCGATGAAAAGAGTGTCAGCTGGTGCCTTCACTTCTACCTTTATCACCCCTTGTCCCCCCAACTCAGACCCTACCACTGACACTGCTCTCAGCAACTTCCACCTGTCCATCATCACCCTTGACATTCTTGCCCCATTCATGAGGATCCACCTGAAACCCGCCTCTAAGCACAAGACCTAGTACGACTCTGAACTTGCAGTCCTGAAACAAAAGTGCAGAGCTGCGGAACGGAAGTGGCAAACTTCAGGCTCACCCTCTGACAAACTGGTCTACCACCTGCTCCAAAGGCAATACAGACTCTCTACCCGTGGCAAGAAAAGGGCCCACATTCAGGCACGGACATCTGGCGTATCCAACAACACGGCTGAACTTTTCAAAATCTGCAGGTAACTAGCCAACCCTTCCGCAGTCTCCTCCTCCCTCAATACCTTCTCAGGCCCTCTGCAACGTACTCGCCACTCACTTCACCACCGAAACTCAGGACATCCTGAACAGCCTTGTTACTCACCCTGCCAACCCATCTCTCACCCCCTTGACTCCTTTGGCCACTCACCCTCCTGCTTCATCCTTCTCTCCCTTGTCACACCTGAAGATGTCACCAGAGTTGTCTGCTCCATGAAGGTCTTTTCCAAACAGGTTTCCCCTTCATCCAGAACCATCAAGGACACCATTGGCTCTCTTGCCCCTGCTCTCGCTGATCTCTGCAACCACTCCTTTGCTACTGGTTCTTTCCCCTCCACCCCCAAGCACTCCTTTGTGCACCCCCCCTTAGAAAACCATCATCAGGCCCTACCTGTCCAGCCAACTACCACCCTACCTCCATCACCCTCTTCCCAGGGAAACTGCTGGAGAAGTTGACCCTGCCCCAACTCCACTCTCACACTGAACTCGTTGGTGGTCTCCACGACCATCAATCTGGATTCCGAGCATCCAGAGGCACAGAAACTGCTCTTCTGAACACCTGTGAAGAACTGCTTGCATCCCTAGATTCCAACTCCCCAGCTGTCCTCATCCTTCTTTATCTCTCCTATGCCTTTGACACAGTCAACAACTCCATCCTCATCAAAGAATCCACGACACCTTCAGTATCTCAGAGTGGGCACTGGACTGGCTGTCCTCTTTCCTAACTGACTGCTCCTCCCAAGTCATCCTGGGCACCTTCTCCTCTCCTACTTCCTTCTCCACCTGTGGTGTCCCCCAGGGCTCTATCCACTATCGCCTTGACTCTTTAACATCTACCTTACACAGCTGGCACTCCTCCTCTCCTCCTTCTCCCCCAATTTCAAGTGTTATGCAGACGACACACAACTTTTCTTCAAACTTCTTGCTGACGCTCTTGCACCTTCCATCATCACGACTGCCTATCTGCCATCCAGGCCTGGTGCACTTACAATGATCTCTGCCTCAATGCCAGCAAAACTGAGATCCTTCCCATTGGGACCCGTGCACCTGACTTCTTCCCTTCACTCTGGCCTTCCTCCATGGTCTCTTCCCCTGCTCCTTCTGAAGCCAGAAACCTTGGAGTCATCTTCGACTCCTCTCTCTCCTTCCTCCCTCACACTCAGGACATTGCTAAGAAGTCCCACTCTCAGCACTTCCTTCTCAACGGAATTATACCTTTTCTCACCTTCCCCCAGAAGTTCAATGTTACCCGAGCCCTTGTTCTCTCTAGTCTTGACTATTGCAATAGCCTCCTCCTAAATCTAACTTCTTCCACTCTGCAACCCCTCCAGCTAATCCAGAATAGGGCAGCAAGGCTTATCCTTGGCCTCAAGCCCAAAGACTGCATCTCTCCTGCCCTAAAAGGTCTTCAATGGCTCCTGGTTGCATCACAGATTAGATTCAAATCCCTCTGTATCATCCACAAGGCTGTCTGTGTCCGGTGACCACACTATCTGCAACTCTCTCTTACAAATAATTCCCCCTCTAGACCTCTGCGCACTGATGGCACCAACTCTTTGTGTGTAAAGCATTTCACTAAACAGAGGGCCGCAGGTTGATCGCTTTCCTCAGCTGGCTCGCTTCTTTGGAACAGCGTCCCCCACCTTCTTCGTCTTGAGCAGGATTTTCTTAAATTACAGGAAGCTCCTCAAGACTTTCCTCTTTACTTCCTCCTTCCCCCTCTCTCCTCTGCTAATCTCACAGGTGCTTGTTTGGTGCCCAGGGCCCTTATGCATCCTCACGGCCCTGACCTCCCTCACTGAATCGCCCCCAGCTTCTGTCTATCCTCAGCACTTGCCTCGGCACACCCTCCACCCTGGAGGCTCGAACTTACCATACATTGCACTTCACCTCTTGCTCACCCATGAACACCCCAGCACCTATCCCATTCCCCCTCCATTCTGCACTTGCACGTTCTGAACACTCACAAGGCATAGTAGGTTAGCCCCCCCCAACTGTATTTAATATTTTAGGTATTTTCATGTTTCTCATCCCCTTGTCCCCTCCCTGTTGCCCTGTGGGCGCTTTAAAACAGTATTGTACTTGCTGCATAAGCGCCTACCAAGCGAACAATAAATAAATAAAATATACTGCTGTTAGAAAAACCCAAAGGAGAACCCTAAAAACCCAAACATATGTGCCCAAAGCCTTTCATCCGCCATACCCCCTTGCTGCCTTATGCCAGTCCATGCCCAGAGGTGTCGTAAAACCTGCCTGGGCTGCAGAGGACTGATTCTGAGTGCATAGGTTTAACAGGTTAGTTTAGTTTAGATGGTCATAGTGAACTCATAGTTCTTCCCCATGTGGGGTGGCAGTCTTTTTGCTAGTCTAGCTCCTTCTCATGCACACGGATGAAGGAGGAAAAATACCTATTCAGGGATGGAGGGTGCCAAGTCTGGTTTCCAGGCCACAAGGATTGTTTTTTCACTGCCAGATTGACTAACCTGACTATAACAGATATTGGCTTTATAAAGAGAATGGAGGGGAGGATTGAACATTGGAGAGGGGTTTAAGGGTACAACTGCTGGGGCATACCACGTTCTCTGAATATAGATGTCCATAATCCCATAATGGGGTTCCTCCCCATGTGATCCTCCCTCGATTCACCACTCCAGGGGTATTATTGTACTGTGGACGCACCCCACAGGCACCATGGGAAAGGTCTGCCCCTAGTGGAGAAGGGACAACATCCTCAGATTCCTCACACAGCCTAGAAAGTTTGCTTGGTGTGTAATAAGCCATTTATTACCATGAATCAAAAAAATGTGAATTAAATACTACCAGAAAAATAAATACCAAATTTTGTTTTTATATTGGGGGGCCTAACCCCCCCCCCACCCCAAGCCCCTCTTTCCCCATGCTTTTAACCCCACACTTTATAACCACTTATCGCCACCCCATATATATATTTTTTTTTCAGTATTGTTTTATAACATTTTCTCTCTCGATATAATCACTGCACACCTAATAAGCCCTGTGTAATGTGTTGAATTGGAGGTCCCGATTTTTCAGGCATATTGAGATGTTGGGATATGCCAACATAGCCACATCTTCAATTTCTACTTCTAGTTCTGCATATCGTTTGCAGTTAACAAACACTTTCTTCTGCTCTGCATTATCAGCGATTACCATCCTATCGTAAGGTTTAATCTTCTGCATCCCATAATGTCTCTTCCCTTCACATGGTCATTTTTATTTTACTTAGCATGGTTAGTTTTTCATTAATGTAAATATAATACTACAATATGTATATGTGATGATCTTTTTGAAATGTATTGCTTCGTATTCTTTGTCAATGACTGTGTACGTTTACTTTTATTTCTATTTCTTTTATTTTCATCTGCAGCCTTGAGAAAAAACCTTGTTCAGCTGGCTTTTTTCAGAATTTCATTTTGTTTTGTTTCTCAGAATCGTTGTTACACAAGATAGTTTCAGAATTTGATTTATTATGTCAATTAGCCATATCAAGACGAGTAACAATTGTCTTGTAATAAAACAGCATTACATGTATGTAATATTTCTTATGCTTGAATAGTACAATATTTATTAAAGGGTGCAACTTTCGCTGCTTTAGGTACTACTTTCTTGCAAACACTAGATCAGTATGGGATGCTGGCAACAACTACTTTAAAAACATTTTTTTAATTTTTATAACGCGCTTACTACCGAAGAGGTTTCTAAGTGAAACCCTTCATTTGAACCTGCATTGCTCTGCTTCGTCTTGCTTCCAAGACGAGCGTGGCGCCACTGAGTTATACTACCCATGCAGTGGTACCTCACTGACAAAACTTGGTCTAGTACTTGGACGTTTTTGGCGTTGTATTATTTAAGAGGTTAAAGGGATAGGTCCGGGAGATCCTGAGGGCTCTGGACCACCACTCGCTCCATAATGGCGTTATACAGGGAATTATACAGGGCCTCCACCGCAACCCTAGCCTTGTATGTTATGCTATTATAGCTTCCTGACACAGTGGTCCATAAGATTTGATGTGCAAGAGGAGAGAGAAAACCAGTAAGACATGGAAAGCCCTGCTCACAAGCCTGTAGTCTGAGGGCTGCACAAGATGTACGTTAATGTTTGTGAAAGTCAGTGAGAGAAATATTTGAATGGGTTATGCAGGAGGCTGTGGGAGTTGGCGCTCTAAGGCAGAGAGCACTTGCAGTCCTTTC
The DNA here is from genome assembly GCF_040938575.1 of Ambystoma mexicanum. Classification (NCBI taxonomy): domain Eukaryota; kingdom Metazoa; phylum Chordata; class Amphibia; order Caudata; family Ambystomatidae; genus Ambystoma; species Ambystoma mexicanum. The sequence goes on along the minus strand of NC_090934.1, from coordinate 699,351,008 downwards.
TGATAATAATGAATTACCCAAAATATGAATTGAACAACAGTGTACGTGTATGGCGCCATCTTGCAGTTGGGCAGCAGTTGAGGAGCTGCTGTGTGGCTCCAAGTTGGTGGATGCCCTATTTATCTCCTTGGTGTGTGGGGCCACAAGGTGGTCCACAGCAGAAGTAGACTTACATGGGGGAATTGTAGTCTGCACCGTTTGAAGCCACACCAGAAGGCTGCTTCTGATTGGTACCCATCTGCTGTGGATCTCCCTGCCGTAGAAGATGGTTTGAGTGCATGGAGAGAGAGAGAGAGAGAGAGAGAGAGAGAGAAAGAGAGAGAGAGAGAGAGAGAGAAAGGAGCAGAGGATGAGCTAGAGGAGGCAGAGGAGGAGCAGATGAAAAAGGGGCAAAGAAAGGAGAGGGAAGGGAAACTTCTAGGGAGAAAGGCAGGCGAGGAGGAAGCGCAGTATCTATTGAGAGAGGAAAAGGCAGTAGAATACAAGGAAAGAAGTGAAGGAGATATTACAGCTAAAGATGGAAAAGTGCAGGTGGAGGAATAAGGTCTACCACCCGGCAAAGGAGGAAAGACGGAGGAAGAGAATGCAAAGACAGAAGAAGCAAAGGAGGTGGCCAAGGAACATCTGGAGGAATGTGAGGTGAAAAAATAACTGTATGGAGAGGAGGAGAGAGATTGAGGTCAAGAGAGAAGAGAAGGAAAGCAATACATTGGTAAAGGGAGCGATTGAGGGAAAGAGGTGATAAGACAACCATTGAACAGAGGCAGTGACCAGCAGCAGAAAAGAAGGGAAGCCAGCTCTAGGTGGAATGGGTGAGCAGAAAAGATGCCTGGGCAAGTGACACCCCATAAGATGGTGCCTGGGCACAGTCCATCCCATCCCCTTTCATAACAAAAAATGAAGTGAATAGTGAACTTCCAATTGATTTCAAGTTGTCTGTTGATCCCTCAGCCGTAACTGCTCCACCCAGTCTTTTCCGCTTTGGTAGAGACCCAACTGAAATAGCAAAAGCAATAGGTTATCCCCTATACCCAATCTTTGAGCTTGACAACTTGGTGCATGAAGATTTTTTTTTTTACATCTGGGGTTATCGGGAGACATTCTCTAGATCTTGAAAGTGTCCAGGAAGCGCTTGACAATACAGAAACATATAGTTTAGATTCTGAATCTTACTCAGTGGATTCTACATACGTGCTCCTTAGAGAAGATACTGTCCATTGTCACCCCAGAGGGCTCTAGACTGAATCTGTTGGTGCTACCTTGCTCCAACGGTGTATAAATAAATTCAGAGACAGAAATATTTTCTTTGTGCAATCTAGCATTGTAGCATGACTTTTCAGGGTATGCTTAGGCAGTTTCCTCCACTGGGACAACCTCATCCTCCATGGGATCTACATTTTATCCTAGTGGCTATGTAGCATGGTCTAGTAGGACATCAAGCGCCTCACCTAAAAGGCAGTTTTGGCAAGATGTGAAAGTGGTTCTGAGGACCTATCCCTTCTTTCTAACACAAATGGTTGCTGTGAAAAGGGAAATCAGAAACTTTTTTTCCAATCTGTCCTCAAATACGGAAAGTTCTTTTCATTATCTAGATGTAAACAGTTTGCTGATTTTCTACATAGACTGCACAAAGCTATTCAGATCCTCATATTGGAGTTTTGTGAGGGTGGTATCTCTTTTCCTGGAAAGCAGGATTTCCAAGGCACCCATGGTCTATTGGGTAGTCTTTTTTTTTAAAGCTTTATTTATTTGAAACATCAGCCCTGTCATCATGAGTATACATCAACGAGATTCAATACAGTAAAAACAATGAACGTATTGTGCCCTGTCATAAAGGACTGAGTTCACATAATTTTTAAACTTTTAAACATCACTTAACAACATATTTTCAATTCCCCCCTCCCCCTCCTCCTCTCAACTTACAAAAGGAAAAAGAAAAAGACATGGTGATATTTCAGAACGCCATCAAATGCTAGGCATAGTCAGCCATCTATTTAGTTATAGGCTCTCTTCCCAAGACCAGGACCTTTACAATCCCTTTCAGAGAACTGAGTAGTTACGAAGTAGAACAGCTTTGTAGTAGTTTTGTTCTCTGTCCGATACATGTTCATGAAATGGAAGCCATATTGCCATACATTTTGGGTATTTACCATTAGCCAAAGTACACACTTTCTCCATTGCCATAATTCCCCACATTCGGACCCACCAAATAACTGTTATGGGACTCTGTTTTCCAGCTATGGGCTAGGGTCATCATTGCTGCAGTAAGCATGTGTGTGATATGGTAAGCGCGAGCCCCACTAGCATCATATATGCCCTCCGCCACTCCAACCAATAATATCATCTTTGCGCAGTAAGCTAGTTGTACACACATTGGGCCTCATTCTGAGTTTGGAGGTAATGGAAAAACGATTGCATACCGCTCCGGGCTATTCCGACCTAACAACCCGGTATTAGAGGCACCGCTAATAACGGTGCCTCTAATAGCGGCAAGTGCGCGGGGACGCGGCCCCGGCAATACCGGGATGCCGCTAACAGGAGGACATCACAAGTCAGGCGGACATGCAAATATCGGCATCATGAAGGCGCTGAAAGTGGATACCGGCGTGCCGGCAATACTGGCATCCCGAACCACCCGTAAACTGCTACGTGCGGTGTTCCCAACTGCCACAGGTGCACACAATCAGCACAGGTGTATGCAATGGAGTCTGGGCCAGCACAAAAGGAGCACACCCACACACCACACCACTTCCCACACCAAAATGATTCCACTAGTAGTAGCAATACTGGGGCTGGAGGACATGCTTGCATTGCCACACTAGCAACAACAACAACAGCAGGCACCACAGAGGAGACGCAGGAGGAGAAGGAGGGTGAGACAGGCCCAGCAAGTCCCACCAGTGCAGCCAGTGGTACCACGCAGACCTAGCCGGAGATAGCAACACGGAGGCAGACGTGCTCAGCAGGCTCCAGGCGGACAATTACGAATGGGAGTTAGGGCAGCAGGACCTCAATTCCCTGTTCAGGGACTGGGGCCACCGGAAGTGGACCTTTTTGCCTCAGAGAACAATGCCAAATGAAGACAATTTGCTTCATGGATGGGGAGTGGCAGATTGTCACTAGGGGATATGCTGCAAATTACCTGGAGCAACCAGTGGTGTTATGCCTTTCCTCCGACACCATTGAAACAGATGGTGCTGAGGACATTTCAAGACGCAGCCCAGGGCTGCATGATTCTGGTGGTTCCGGACTGTCCAGCAAGGATCTGGTACTCGGACTTGGTGAGATTCCCTTCCACTCAATGGGACCTGTGTATCTCTACCAGCCGGGGGAGCAGTCGTCCACCCTCAACCTGAGTCCCTCGCCCTCTCAGCCTGGTACCTGAGCAACTGAAAATACAAAGCCTGGCACTTTCACAGTCCAACATGGATATTATTCAAATGGCAAGAAAGGAGTCTACTAGACTACAGTACAAAAGCAAGTGGACCACATTCTACATCTGGGCCAAGGATAAGGGCATAGATCTGGTGTCCTGCTCTCTCGACCACATGCTGTCGTTTTCAGCTTACCTGGCCATCAGTGTTGTGCCAAACTTATCTGACAACCATCGGGGCATACAGGGATAGGGAAGAACAATCCTTCCCCTCGGCCAACCCGGTGGTGAAGACACATCTCTTTTACTGGGATTGACATCAGCTAGATGGATTAGCGATGTCCAGGCTCTGGTGGCTTCGGAGCCTTACAAAGTCTTTCACAAAGACAGGGTGGTCATGAGAACAGAGCTATAGTGCCGAAGAGCTATACCCTAAACCGATACATATCCTTTCAATTATGTACATATATAACTCCACAATAATTGTAATAATTTGTTGGTGCACTGCTGTTTTAATAGGTAACCAACACGTTTTTCGACCCCAAACCTTCAGGTCTTCATCAGGGATATCAAAATCCCAAAAACGTAAACAATAATTGTGCAACAGAGACAAGTCAATCAATTAGAGATAATACATTTCAATACATTACCAATATTTTTATGATCACATAACACATATGATGATACATCCAGATTATGGGTTGAATCTTAACCAAAAAAGCAAAACAAAGCAGGTCAACAGGTTAGGGAAAGAGGAAATGTAAACACTTTGTCATTAACTGTCCCAATACAAACTTTCAATATAAAAGAGGAGCGCATTAACCTACGAGTGCTAGTCTATGTGCCTTGATATCTGTTATTAGCTAAAGTGTATTATGTGTTCATGCAACCACCACCACTGCAACCAAAACGAAAACCGTGTTCCAAACGGCACTTTGACAGTAGGCATGCTATTCTTAATACAGATTGTTTGTTGGTACTATAAAGTCCCTGTTTACCCTATTAGTATTCTAAAGCTATTGTTGAGCTGAGAGTTCCTCTATTTACCTTTCTCAAATAGAATTGTGCGTGTCCAATTTTAGGACCACTTCCCAGAATTGTGCTTGTGTTAATAGAGTAATAACTATATGTGAGGTTTTCCGCATTGTCCTAGGGAGAGAACATCAAAGTATATGCATATATATAGCGTGACCGAAATCTCCCCAAAGAGCCTCACTTAGCATCCAACAGAAAAGTATAATATTACCTCAATCTCTGAGCCAAAGTGCTCTCATTCTAGGAAAATATACTTCTGATTCTACCTTCTGCTTTCCTCATTGAGTCCAATCTATTGATTAGAATATTCTAGGAAAAGGCCAATGTCTAAAGGTTGAATATAATTAGCATCAAACCTTTATTGAGCACGAGTTAACGATCACCATGACACCCGGTAGTTCAAATGTGTCTTTTACCTCTTAGATCTTTATCAAGAGCAATCGTATTTTGCGTTTGAATCATATATAATAGGCTTACATAATAGGCTCAAGGAGCTAGAAGATTCCTATTCTGCAAATGGTAATACATACAAAAGATAAACGTCGGTTTGCTTCTTTGGGCTCGGGTTTTGATACTATATGCATTTAGTTTTATATTGTAACCCTTTCTATTGTTGCCTAACTTGCTTAAACTATCATTTATTTATTTTGACATTTTTATAGCGCACCTAACCCAGAGGCATCCTTACCTCAGCATGGGCTTTAAGTCTATCTGCCATTAATATGGAAACCGCGGCGTTCCGCGAATCGTCCATCACCGCCTTATTGTTTTTCCCACTAGTTCATACTGCAAGCTCATGTCAGAGCTTGAGTGACGTCAGACGCGTGATGTCTGACTTCACACATCATTTCCATATCAAAATAAATCCTTCCCGTACCCAAAAGCGAAATGCAAATATGTTTAGAGTCAGGACCCTGCACCTTACGTTTATAAATGAGGCAGCACTTATATATTAGAGGCCTTGTGGTTAATCACTCAAACAACATTTAACAAAAACCTTGTTTGGATCCGCTAGGGTTTTTTAACTAAACAAATATATAGACACCAAAACGTACCATCCATTCTCCAGCATGGGGTCTGGCATGGATTCACATGCTCATGAATATTCCCTGTCGTCAGGCTGGGAATCCTCGGTAAAGAAAAAATCAGTTTCAGTTTCGTTTCTGAACTGTCTTTCTCCTAATAACCAATCACTGGTCTCTGGGTCATACTTCCCCCAGCCAATGACTACCCTCTACCTAAGCCCCTCCTCTGGCAGCCATCTTCAGATTTTTACCGCACGTCAAGTGTTGGGAGTCCTCATGCTATAGCTCTCGAGCTTTTACTGTGTTTTGCGATTTTTCTAAGAGTTTAACCTCATTTTTTCGGTCAATCGAGCCTCAAGCTCCACCGTTTCTACTTCTGATCAACAGGGACCCGTTTTGGAATTTCCCATGCCCCTCAAGAGCGAAGTTTCTGTCGAAGTTTTGCTTCTTGGAGGATCCCGGAAGATCTTTGAGGCCTACCCCGCGTGGACATGGCCCAGGACAAAGGAAACTCAACGCCCTGATCCAAGCTGTTCAGGAACTGCCCTGGATGCGGACTACAGAATGTCTTCAAGGAGGATGAGCATTCCCGATGCCTCTACTGCCTTCACGAAGACAAAACGCACGTGGACAAGGACTGTGCGTTTTGCAAGAACATGTCCGAACGGACTATGAGGGATCGTCGGATCCGACTCACCAACTGGCTAGAAGGAAAGAGCCCAGCAGGTGAGAAGAAGAAGTCCGAGCGGTCTTGTAAGACTTTTGAGGGCGCTCCGGTAAAAAAAAAAAAAAAAAAAAAAAAAGGCAAAGCACTGTGAGTCCGCGGGCACCGGGAGCGCCGATCGGTCAGGCTCCTCGGCTGCCAGGCAGGACACACTTTCACCGACGCCATCAACCACAAGCCAACGCTCTGGCAAGAGGAAATCGGAGAACCCAGGTAAACTTCAGGAGAAGTCCTGGTCGATCCCAACGGAGATAGCCAAGGGGGAGAGAGGTGGTGACCCTCCCCCCAAGGTGAAGGCCTTGGGCGCGCCCAAGGTCATGAAGGCCCTGATTCACCCGGCGAAGGTCTCGATCGAGGGAGTTGTGGCGGCCCTGGCAAAGCCTGCAGAGGCTACCCCAGTGGAGGCGACCTTGGGGCCTAGAGTTTCCCTGCCACCGCAGAGGGAATCCTCTTTTCAGCCCTTCGATAAGACCCCTGTGAAACCCTGGGCAGAAAAAGGGGGGGCCCGGTGGCCATTACGGACACAGATACTGTTTCTGAAGAGGAGCTGGCTGGCGTCGCAAGGATCCTGAACAAGAAGTTTGAGGAGGTCCAGTCCCACGGGAGGGATCCTGATGAGGCGGACGAAGAAAGCGACGGCGGTGCCGACGAGGAGCCGCAAGCCGTGGGGGGACACAGGATTCTACTCCCCAACCGTCGCTCCCGTCGCAGCCGGTGCCTATGCCACAAGCCAACTCAGGAGCAATCTTGATGGCGATTCAGGCCTTCTATACGGAGATAAGGACATGGTTGCCCTTACCCCCAGCGGACGACCCGGCGGAGCCCAGACCGTCGGAAAGCCCTCCTAGCAAACGGAGAAGAATTCATCCACCCCCTCCCTTCCAGCCTTCACGGCCTTCACAACCGTCATCCCCCTCCCCGGGACCGAGGGATGATACGGGAACGGAGACGGCTACGACGGGAACGGATGACGACGGTGGTGAGGACGGAATGGACCCTCCATCACCACCTGCTTGGGCCTCCCCGCACAACGAAATTGGCTCTTTCCACGCCATGATCGCCGGGCAACCAAGCTTTTCCAGCTCTGCCCAGAAGAAGGAAGGGTTCCTCTACCAACGGTGTGACCCATCTGGACGCTCCTTAAGAACCCGTCCATGGCCCCTGCTAAGAGGGACCGGTACAAGAAGTAGTACCGGGTCCTGGACTCCGCCCCCATGTGCCTTAGGGCACAGTCAACTCCATGGCGGCCAAGAAGAAGGCGGCAGGGGCGACGGCTTCAACTTCTACTTCCCCGCCAGACAGCGAGGGGAAGAAACTGGACGCCATGGGACAGCGGGTCATCTCGTCGGCGGCGACGACAATTAAAGCGGCCAACGCCCTCGCAATTGTGGCACGCTATGACAGGGAGCTGTGGTTTAAGATGGCCCCCCTGCTGGACTTCCTCCCGGACGACAAGAGGGCTGAGGCCCTGGAGATCCTACAGCAAGGCGAGGTGGCGTCAGACCATGCCATAACAGTGGCCATGGACATTGCTGACACCGGTTTTCGCCAGATGGGCAACAGCGCCTGCCTTCGTCGGCGCGGCTGGCTCAAGGCAACTGATTTCCGCCAAGACGTGCAGACCAGGGTCCTGGACATGCTCTTCGACGGGAACAACCTGTTCGGCAAGACAGTGGACGAGTCACTGCAGGCCATCAAGGCGGACACCGAGACAGCTCGGCCCTTGGGTGTGCTTCAACAGCGACGACCGTCCTTTCAGAACTCCAGAGGCAAGCAAGGTGCCTCCAAAGGATTCGGCAGCGGCTCCTTGTCGTACCGCCAGGCGGCCCACTCCTCGTCGCAGGAGGCCTACAGAGGACGCAGCATGACAGGAGGATCTCGTCGTCGTCGCCAAGGAGGCCATGGCGGCAAGGCCGCTGCCAAGCAGGACTGAACCGGCCGTAGCGTCGGGCCCCCACCTGAGCACCCCGGTGGGAGGCCGGCTGGCGAAATTCATCAGCGTGTGGGAGTCCATCTCCACCGACCGTTGGGTGCTGGATGCCCTGGCCCGAGGGCACACTCTAGAGTTTCTAAAGAAGTGTCCCCGCATTCCACCCGTGGCCAGGAAGGAAAACCACGTACCTCAACTTCTGCTGGAAGTGTGGGCGATGCTGAAGAAAGGCGCCATCGAGCTCGTCCTAAAGAGGCTCCGGGCTCCGGAGTGTACTCTCGTTACTTCCTCGTAAGAAAGAAGACCGGCGGTTGGCGACCCATACTGGACCTTCGTCGTCTAAACAAGTACATTAAGTCCCATAAATTCCGGATGGTCACCCTCCAGCACGTGCTGGGCCAGCTGGAGGAAGGCGACTTCCTATTGTCGCTGGACTTGGAGGATGCCTACTTTCACATCCACATTCTAAAAGGACATTGAAAGTTCCTGCGTTTTGTTGTCCAAGGGCGCCACTACCAGTTCAAGGCCCTTCCCTTCGGATTGAAGTCGGCTGCCAGGGTGTTCACCAAGTGCCTGGCACCAGTGGCGGCGCGGCTGCGCCTGCAGGGGATCCACGTCTACCCCTACCTGGACGATTGGATCACCGGGCAAAGTCAAGAGAACTCACCGTCGACCACACAGCGAAGACCGTCCAACTGCTCACGGATCTGGGATTCTCGATCAACTTCGCGAAATCCCACTTGGTACCGTTGCAAGTCGCCCTGTTCCTAGGAGCCAGACTCGACACAGTGGCACGATTGGCTTCTCTGTCGGAGGAAAGGATGAAGGCAATCCTGGGCAAGGTACAGCGGCTGTCGACCATGAAGGTGGCCAGGGTGAGGTCCATCAAGTCCTTGCTCGGCATGATGTCCTCCTGCATCTACCTTGTGCGCCTGTGCAGACTGTGGATGCGACCCCTGCAGGAGTTCCTTGACACCCGTTGGATGCAAGCGGCGGGCAGCTTCAAAGACAGGATCTCGCTCAACAAGACTTTCCACCAAGCGATCTGGTGGTGGGGCACCCGCATGCATCTGGCGGCGGGCATGGACTTCCAGACCTCGGCGCATCAGCAGACGGTGATGACGGACGCCTCCTTGGAGGGATGGGGAGCACACACCGGAGATCTCCACACAAGAGGCCTTTGGCTCCCGGAGGAGAGGTCACTACACATCAATGTTCTGGAGCTCCGAGCCGTGTTCTGGGCCCTCATGTCCTTTCTTCTGTCCCTCAAGGGCAAGGTGGTAAGGATCTTCACCGACAACACCACCACGATGTTCTACATCGGCAGCAGGGAGGCACCAGATCCCCAGCCCTATCCAAGGAAGCCCAGGAACTGTGGCACTGGGCCGTCACCCAAGGGATGTTTCTGGTACCCTTCCATATGGCAGGAATAAAGAACACCATCGCCGACTCACTCAGCAGGGAGCTGCGCTCGTGCCACAAGTGGGAGCTGCGGCAGGATCAAGTGGACCTCCTGTTCCGACGATGGGGCAATCCCCAGATCAACCTATTTGCGACGGCAGCGAACGCCAAGTGCCCGAGGTTCGCCAGCAGGTTTCCCCAGCCAGGGAGCATGGGCGATGCCTTCTCATTCCCCTGGGACGGCCTGTTCCTGTATGCATTCCTGCCGTTGCTGCTGCGACTCATCAGTCAACTCAGACGGTCCCGGTGCAGGATGATCCTCGTCGCACTGGCGTGGCCGAGACAGATCTGGTTCCCGGACCTTCTGGACATGTCAGCGTCCCCCCAGTGAAACTGCCGACGGATGCAGATCTTCTCGCCAGAGAAGGAGGCGCCATCCTCTACCACGACCCGGGGTCGCTGTACTTGCAGGCCTGGCTCCTGAAGCACTAGCATTTGGAGGGTACGATATACCGGCGGACTGCAAGGAGGTGCTTGCAAAGGCCAGGGCGTCCTCGACCCTCAAGTGCTATGGACACAAATGGAAGAGGTTCTCTGTCTGGTGCCATGCACAGAAGATTAACCCTCTGCGGATCACAGCCCCTCAAGTGCTGCCGTACTTGCTATCGCTGGCCAAGGCGGGACTGGCCCATGCCTCCATCAAGATCCATCTGGCAGCTATCTCCCGCTATACCAGAACTCCGGGGCGCTCATCCCTGTGGTCCCATCGCCTGGTGAAGGAGTTCATGAAGGGACTGTTCCGATCGTTCCCGCCGGTGAAAGCTCCGGCCCCGGCGTGGGAGCTCAACATGGTGCTGACCAGGCTCATGGGGCCTCCATTCGAGCCTCTGCATTCGGCACAGTTGAAGTTCCTATCGTGGAAGACAGCGTTTCTTGTGGCCATCACCTCCGCACGACGAGTGGGAGAGATCCAGGCCCTCTCCTGCAAGCCTCCGTACCTGACATTCCATGAGACGAGGGTGGTACTGAGGACGCACCCCTCCTTCATGCCCAAGGTGCCGTCAGACCTCCATCTCAACAAGCCCTTGGTGTTACCTGTTTTCTTCCCATCGCCTTCGTTGCCGGCCGAGAGGACTTTGCACTCGCTGGATGTAGCTAGAGCGCTGAAGTTCTACGTGGACGCACAAAGAGCCTTCGGAAGACGTCACAACTGTTTGTGAATATTGGACCTGTGAACCAAGGGAAGGCCCTCTCGAAGGCTTTCATTTCCAGATGGCTCTCCGGCTGCATCATGCACTGTCACCAGTTGGCAAACCGACCGTTGCCTGGCCGTCCGAGAGCCCATTCGACCAGAGCGATCGCTGCTACCACGGCGTTCCTATCTGGTGTGCCCCTGCTGGACATCTGCAGGGCTGCTACGTGGAGGTCGACGCACACCTTGACAAGATTCTACTGCGTTGACCGGGATTCCAGGGAGGAGTCCAGGGTCGGCCAGGCAGTGCTGCGCAACCTGTTCGCCTGAAGGTGGGCCTGGTGAGGAGGTAAGAGATGCTTAATGTTGAGTTGATGAAATGTTTAATGTTGAGCCTTGCGACCTCCCGTGGTTGTGCATGTGTGTACTGCTATGTATTCTTGTATTCATGAGCATGTGAATCCATGCCAGACCCCATGCTGGAGAAGGAACAAGTTACTTACCTGTAACTGTTGTTCTCCAGCATGGGTCTGGCATGGATTCACATGCAAAGCCTCCCTCCTAACCCTCTGCGGCTCTTCTCTTGGTCCTACTGCCACTTTAAGTGCTACCAAATGTGAAGATGGCTGCCAGAGGAGGGGCTTAGGTAGAGGGCAGTCATTGGCTGGGGGCAGTATGACCCAGAGACCAGTGATTGGTCATTAGTAGAAAGACAGTTCAGAAACGAAACTGAAACTGATTTTTTCTTTACCGAGTATTCCCATCATATTCATGAGCATGTGAATCCATGCCAGACCCATGCTGAAGAACAACAGTTACAGGTAAGTAACTTGTTCCTACTCTCTTGATTACAATCAGCAAGTTATGCCAATCATCCACAGAGCTACATCCACTAAAATGATGAAAACGGCCACAAGTGACATCTATACCATCTTGAATGGACCCAGTATATTGTTCCAGTTATCGACAGCAGTGTAATCGCTGCACAGCCACTATGCTCATGGGTGCTATACCCATTTCTGTGCAATATCCATAGGTCCTTTAACCATTCTTAGAATCAGTGACTCTTAACCATATGTTTGATTCCTTAACTGAGGAGCCACAAGGGCCCCTTCTAAATCTTTGACACTCTGGGCCTCATTACAAGGTTTGCGTTCTGGTAATAACGGTACCGGTAAGGCAATACCGGCATCGAAAACCGGGCCGTTGCATTAGGACCCTGGATGCCGGTACTACCGACATCAACAAGGACCCGCTGTGGCCGTGCACCACCATTCCGGCATCCGTGCGGGCTCCGTGCCAGTAACACCGGCATGCCGCAAGGAAGAGGACATTACGAGTAGCACGGAATGCAAATACCGGCATACAGATGCCGGTAAGAAGGGCCACCATGTTGCCGGCAATTCCGGCATCGCAGATCACCCGTTAACAGCAATCTGCTGTGTTCCCAATGTTAGGCAGAATCATATGCAGTACCCTTTGGGAACACCACACACAATTAAGACTAGGTAGCGATGGCTGAGCAGCCGGACTTATCTCAAGAGTAAAGTGAGCAGTATCAGAAGTTACACAAAGGACAGCAATTACTATGGTTCAAACAAACACTGACTCAAGGTTTCTGAGTAAAAGAATATACATTTATTTACACAATCATTTGTAAAACAGTTCACTAAGTAAAGAAGCAGAAAATCACAATCTTAATACACGACACACCACCCAATGAATTCTGGACAAGTTAAGCTCAAAATGAAGTGTGAGCAAAATGGCACACCCAGCAATTAAAAAGGGAGGGAAAGACAAGGTAATTCAAAATCAAGCATCACCAACAAGTAGGCAGGGCAATCTAGAAAAGGCTTACTACAATGAGGATTCAAATCAATAGGCCTCGGCCAATGTTAATGGTTCAGAGTCTTTGCAGAGGATCACACAGTTCAGAGTAGTACGCAGTTAAGTCTTTGCCAAGAGTTCGAAACGAAGTTGGTCGGAAGAAAAGTTACTTAAAAGAGTAGAGAAGGACAAGCCCTCGGATTGGCGAAATATTTAAAACACTTTCACTGCGGTCGGACGAAACGAACAACCGGGTTTGAACAGTACCTTTAGAAGAAGAAGAATGCTGTAGCTGAGGCAGAAGTTCCTGGCAGATCCTGCAGGCTCACGGTTCCTGAAGCGACTGTCGGACTGACAAAAAGGAGGAAGACTGGTGGGTCCTGCACTGCCCAGGGAAGAAACCAGCAGCAGAGCAAAGCAATGAATAAAAGGTGCGCTCCTTAAAACCCAAACAGGGTCCGGTCCTCCTGGATATCTGGTTCACTGCAGCGATGCACTGCAAATTCGATCAGGGGAGGGAGGTCTTGCTTGGTGTTTGACGAACTGGTTGGTCCCACCAGCTCAAGGGAAGAAGATTCCTTGCAGATCTTCTCTGTCGTTGAAGTTTAGGAGATTCGGACCCGCAGCAGGGCTTCACCGGGAGGTTCAGTAGTTGCAGCAGTCCTCTTCCTTCAGCTTCTCTTCGGTTCTCCCGATCCAGTTGCGACTCTGCCTTCCAAGTCCCAGAGACCTGCTTTTTATGCAGTTTTCCCCCATTCACACAGCCTGGCTGTCAATCACACAGTAGGGTGGCTGTCCTGGCAGGACAGTCACCTAGCCAATCAAACAAGAGTGGAACTTGGGTCTCCAAGGAGATCCTGTGCAGGGGTCCTAAAACCCCTCCCTCACATCCTGTCTACCTAGACTCTCAGGCGCCTAAGGAGGGCTTTTGGGCAGAAGTCCACCAAAGGACGGCAAACAAAGGAACCAAACCTGGCGCGCAGAATAAAACACGAGCAAGACCTTTACAAAAAGAAATGGCAAATAAACCCAGCCGGAACCAAATCAAATCAAATGGGGTCCAGCGGATTAAAGTTTGAGGCTACTAACTTAGCCTAAAACAGTACCAACGCCATTTTCATAGACTGTGGTAGGAAAATACGGTAGATACCACTGCCACCAGCCAAATCTTAAAGAAAGGGGAACGAAATAATGTTCCATGAGAAACAGACAAAAAGGGATAACTATTAACCCTTTCCAGTACTCTATGGAAGATAGTTTGTACTGGGTCTGTGAATTGAAAAAGACCAATAAAGTCCAGGGACGTCATTTCACCAAAATGCCAGAGGTAGCAGAAGTGACATCACACGACCCTTGACCCCCTGATGACATCACAGGAAGTGATGTCATTTGACTCCACCCCGAAGTGATATCGCAGGAAGCGATGGAACACAACCTTTCACCCGTTGACAAAACAGGAAGTGGCATCACATAGCATTGTACACTATAAAAAATATGGTTACGATATCACTATAATGTGAAGTACATTTCATACAAGAATAGATCGCCATATGTATTGTTAAGATCAGTGTGTATAGGCCCATATTACCAAATTACTGTGACTGCAAGCAGACGTCCATGACCAAATGGTAATGATGTGTTATTATATAGCACTTACGCTTAAGCTCTTTATATAGAAAAAATATACACCCAATATCACCCAACCTGTGTTGGTACTCATTTATTGACCTCAGAAGGATGGAAGGCTGAGTTGAGGTGTTTAAGAAAAGACAAAATCAGTGACTCACCCCCTGAAGTGTGCCTCAAATAAACCTTTAATGAGTCTAGCAATTATTGTATAGAATTCCAGAAAGACACATTATTTGGTATTCCTATTCTTTATTATTTAGGGTCAGTGCTGAAAATGTTAGACTTGTGGCACTCCTGTTCTTATTTTTCTTCTTTTTCTCAGCGGCTTGAACAAGTAAGACAGCCACTCCAGAAGTAAAGAGCCACATGGAGCTGGCCACAGCTTGCATTACAAAATAAAAAAAAAAAGTTTTTTTTTTTTAATTTTGTTTTAGAGGTCGCAAGGGAGACCTTAGAGGTCGCAGTTGTAACCTCTGGTGACCCCTAAATGACGTCTCTGATAAAGTCAATGGCAACTTTACATGGTCTGGGAGACAGTAGTCAGTCCCAGTAAATGGAGTTAAAAGTGGGAAGTCTGATAACGACAACCCTGTGTCACTGCACTAAAGGTGCTCTGTGACACACAGTAAAAATATGACGCCTATGGAGTAGGTGAGACTCCATAGTCTATGAACACAAAAATGTAAAATACACTGTAAAACACATGTAAGAGCAGGAATAAAAGGCTCACACTCTTACCAGGTGAAAAAATAAATCCTAGAAATCTAGCAAAGCTGCTGAGGGACTCAGTAGGTAAGGGAAATTAGCCATTCTGGAGAATTCTCCCCAACACCCAACTGCCACAGGTGCACACAATCAGCACAGGTGGAGGCAATGGAGTCTGGGCCAGCACAAAAGGAGCACACCCACACACCACACCCCTTCCCACACCAAAATGATCCCACTTGCTATTGCGATTCTGGGGCTGGAGGACATGCCTGCACTGCTACTCCATGAGCAGCAACTACAACAGGCACTACAGAGGAGACGCAGGAGGAGAAGGGGGATGAGACAGGCCCAGCAAGTCCCACCAGTGCAGGCAGTGGTTCCACAGAGGCAGCCACCATTCCCTCGCATCAGGGCAAGTCCATTCAACCTAACCCCTGTGCAGATACACATCCTGTACCGCCTGGACCTGGACACCATCACCTCCATTGTGGACATGATACACAACAACATAGTCAGCCTGTTTGAAATCTGCACCGCCATCCCCCCTCAACTGAAGGTAGTGTTTGTGCTCCACTTCCTGGCCACAGGCACCTACCAGCACAAAGTTGGGCAGCTGCATGGCATATCACAACCATGTTTTTCACGCATGCTGAACCAAGTGCTGGATGCCCTCCTGAAGCACGCAAGGGACTACATATCCCTACCACGGACTGCCCAGAAGGTGAATGACACAAAAATAGATTTCCATGCACTGGTAGGCATGCCTAATTGCATTGGTGCCCTCGACTGTACCCATGTGGAATTGGTGGTCCCTCATTCCCTCATGCCATTGAGGTGGTGTACCGCAATCGTAAGCAATACCACTCCATCAATGTGCAGATGGTATGTGACTCCAAGATGATCACACATTGCTGTGCCCGATACCCCGGATCAACTCAGGATGCAATGGTGCTGCGGAACTCCACGCTACCCCGCTTCATGGAGCGACATGCTGCACAACGTGTCTGGCTGCTGGGTAAGTCGGCTGACAGGCCCATGGTAGTGAAATGGGGGGGGGAGATGCATATACCACCTGGGTGAGTCTGGGGGGGAGAGATGCATATACCACCTGGGTGACTCTGGGGGGGAGGGGATGCATATACCACCTGGGTGTGTCTGGGGGTGTGGCTGTACACTGTCCATACTGCAAAACACTGTGCCCCTAAACATCCCAACCAGAACATGACACTGAATATGTCATCCAACTTCCTCTGGTGGCACACCAATGCCAAAATGTCAGACCAGCAAGCAGCCCACACCCCTCATCATGTATGTCCACTGCACATCATCAAACCGTACCCTCAGCAACACAATTCAGCAACATGCAGGCAGTAAGCAATTTTATTTTTTATTATTTATTGTGATATTAAACTAACATAGTTTTTTTACACAATTACAAGTCATATAAAAAAAAAAAAATTCAAAATGTTCTTATCTTCACAGCTTCACTACCGATAACAGACAAGAAAGAAAACATATTAATATTAAGTAAGACCTATCTGTTGTAGAACTCTGACTACATTTATGGTCAGGGCCGTTTCATGGCCCGAAGTCATTCGTACCCAAAACTCATCAGATGTCAGCCAGTCACTTGAGCAAACAAAATGTTCCAGATATTTCTTTCGCGCAGCCCATGTGCCTTCACAGAATCTTAACAGATGCTCCAGTGGCTGATTTTTGGGATTTTGACATTGTGGGCATAAGTGCCTACTTCTTTCACCCTGGCCCCAACGAGCTAGAACCTCTCCTGTGTGGATCACCCCCAATCGAAGTCTGAGAAAGATTTGCCTCCCTATTGTATCCGGGAACTTCATCAAGTAATTTGCCACAGAATTAAGTTTCTTATCCGTCGTTGAGAACGAGGGTGCCACAATAGAGGATCGTGTGTGGTCAATTGACTTTATCCAATCGCATGATAAAAGTTCCTTCTTAATCTTCATGGGATTTGTAATTAAAGTATCTATCCCACTATTACATCTAATAAGGATTCCTTGAGATACACTTTTTAAGGCCTGTAAAATCCCTGCCAAATCTCGGCTCAAATGGACTTGAAGATCTTTGTATAATGTGTTTCGTCTTGGATTTATTATCAGATTATAGAGTGATAAGAGCTTCCAATCGGCAAGCGCCCCCAGTGAGGACAGACCTAGCTCCAATCGCAGGCTAGCCATTGGTAGACTATTTGGAAGATGTTAAGCCTTTTTCCAAATCTTGCCCTCTAAAATCTGCCAGTCTATATTCCAAACCAGGGGTTTTGCCTCTAATCCATATAGAAGAATTGGAACAATCTTTGCTCGATAAAAACGAATCGCGGGAAGAAGGGAGAATTTACAATACTGCTTGATTATTTTCTGCAGTTGGGCAACCAATTGTCTGCATTTTTGTAGCATCTCTGCCCAGACTATGTCCACTTTAGGTGTTGCATACAAAGTATATCCCAAGTAAATCACCTCCTCCGTTACCGGGATTCGTATATCCCCCATAGACCACCCACATTTCTCTCCTCTACCCCCTTTCCTCCCAAAAATCACAATTTTGGATTTCTCCGGATTAACCTTAAGATCATTTTCTGTCATATATTGATCCAAGGAATTTAGCAACCTCTGCAGACCCACTGGTGTTCTGTCCAGGAGGACGATATCATCTGCATACATGAGCGACTTTATTGAATTTGTGCCTAACTTGGCACTGCCCAATGCTGCCCCATCGACCTCCTGTCCAAAATCGGCCAAGTAAAAACTGAACAAGAAGTGAGCCACCATACACCCCTGCCTCACCCCCCTCTTCACAGGGATAAGTGCTGATAAGAATCCCTCTGCGATTAATTTTACTTGGACTGAATTTCCTTCGTGGAGTGAGACCAAAATATCAATAAGTTGGGGTGGAGCTCCCCTGTCTCTTAGTTTAAACCATAATCTGTCCCGGTTTACCAAATCAAAGGCGCTTGATAGATCTATAAATGCGCCATATAATCGGGGGGTTTTCCCCCCTCCTTGATGTTACACAGCGTAGAAAGCACTATGCCATTTAAGGATGTCGAATGACCCTTTCGAAAGCCCGTCTGTTGTTTTGGAAGAATGTTATTTAACTCAGCCCAATATTCCAGTTCTCTTAACACAAGGCTGGAAAACAACTTAGTTTCCACGTCAAGGAGGGTGATTGGTCTGTAATTCTGGGGATCTCTTCTGTCCCCCTTCTTGAATATTGGGACGATAATTCCCGACTTCCAAGATGACGGGATCGTTTTAAGACTCAAGATCCTATGAAACAGAATATTTAAGAGACCAGCCCACCTTTTGCGGTTTCCTTTCAGAACTTGATATGTTAATCCTCCTGGACCAGCCGCCCTTGAGGCTGAAGACTTAATTATAAGGGCATGGATGACCTCTTCCGTTATATCCAGATTCCATTGTGCGCCGGAGATAGGGAAGAATAAACTCCCCCTTGGCTTAGTATATTTCTTCGACAGAAAGTTTACCCACTCCAACTCTGTGACCATATTTGCCTGAGCACCGGCTTGGTCCATCGATTGTTGGTTAATTAATGACCAAAAATTTCATGAGTTCTTATTTAGAATTTCCTTAAGCATAGTTTCCCCGTCCTCCTGGGCCCGGAGCATTTGCTGCTGTTTCGACCATTGTTTATACTTACTTCTGATTCCCTTTATTTTAACTTCTCTGATTGCTATGACATTTTCTTCCCTTCTAATGCCACTTATTGCCCACCGCATCTCACATTTCTTTTCCCAAGTTTGCTTATCAAATGTATGTTTGTTTTTTTTTTTTTAAATAATTTTATTAATTTTAATCAAACAAAAAAGAAACCAACATACAACCAAACACGCAGTGCATTTTACAAAAAAAAAAAAAAATGAATCATATTAATGCTTAATCTTGGCCACTGCTTCCCCCCCCTCCGACCCCCCATCATGAGCCTATCTGTTTATCGTTCTCCGTGTCCGCCGCATGCGGCGGGGTCTCGCTTCCTGTAGATTCAATCAGATCTTGTATTGTTCCAAACAATTCAGCTATGAGTGATTTCCATGCCATCAGGGTCCCCATCTCTTCTTCCCCCCCTACAGTGTTCAACTCTTGCCATACTATCGTTTCTGCCTCTGCCCATTTCTGTACCTCCTTCCATCAAATGTATGTTTATGATTTTTTCTCATTTTACCCGTCACACAGTTTGGGGCTTCTACCGACCACAAGAAGTCATGGAAAACATGTGAAATCTTTCCATTTTCTTTCACTTAGCTCTTGTTTGCACTTATCCAATGCTCTGTTCAACTCCTCTCCCTCCCTTTTATATTTAACTAGCCGATTTTTCTGATTATTTACTACTGTGCAGTCCATCTGCATCTTTACCTTCCTAACATTCTTCCATTTTACCGACATTTCCAGACGTTTGTGGTCGCTTGTGCCTCCTTCCCTTACTCATGTTTTCACATTGAGCAAATATACCTGCTGACATAAACATATAGTCCAATATAGACTCTGAACCTCCCCGGGACCAGGTACTTGCCGCGGGAATGTCCGCCTCCAGGGATCCATTCCCCATTTTCAGATCCCATTCTTTAAAAAAGGATCTCCACACTTTTCCATTTGCGGAAATGGCTTTGTGGGTTGTTATACCTCTCCCTTTACCACCCTCCACACATTGGGAATTTAGATCTCCTGCCACCAAAACGTATGCATTGGGATAAGCCAGTTTTATTCCTGTCAGCACACCCGACAGATCGTCCAGAAAAATAGTAAGCTTCGAGCACGCGGGATTCCAATATAAATTTACTACGACTATTTGTTTTGAACCATTTGATGTTAAGGCCTCACAAATTACTGCCAAAATCCCCTCTTGTTCATCTGAGATTATTTTTACTTCTTTAAAGAGAGTGGATTTACAGGCAAGTAGCAGACCTCCCTTTGGCCTTCCTTTCCCACTGGTTGTTGCTGGTTGGGTGATAATTCTGAACCCCTCCAATTCTGGCCCATTTACCAGCCAAGTCTCCTGTAGGATAACCAGGTCGTTTAAACCAAATATCTCCGCTCTCATATTGAGATTTCTAAACGAACTGGAGCCCCGCGTGTTCCAGCTCACTACCCTCATACTCTCCCAACTAAAGGCAGGTATCACCCATGCCTAATTTCTGGCAAACATGTGTTAAAATCTCTGGGAATAGTACCCACATTGCCCGTTTATCCTCCTCCGATTTCTCCCGGGTAGCCACTGATGTTCTTTTTACTTGATCATTTTATATTATTCCTCCTTCACTCCCTCCCTTTTCCCTTTCTTCCTCTACCCCCAAATCTAGTGGGATGGCTTCGTATACAATTATACCTTGACTCTGCAAGAGATCTGCTGCGTCCAGCACTGCCCTTGCTCCTACCTTAGATGTAAATCCCACTTCCACAAAATGGGTTGCTTGACTGTCAGGAAATTTAATGTACTCAATATCACTTTATGAAAATAGATAAAGTTCTGGTATCTTTTTAAACAATATCAAAAGTGACCCTCTATTTAGATATTGACAATTCATCTTATCTTTCTGACCCCGAAACCAGAGCCGAGGTACAGCAAACGGATTTATTTTTGTCAAAGCTAATTCTCTTTCAGCTCTTCCTTCTAACTCTCCCTCTTTTCGACATTCAGTTTGACTGTCATTTAATTGCTCTGACGAGGCATTGTTTATTGCCCCTTCTTCTGAGGATAATGGTGATAATAACTCCCCTTGGGCCACCATTGGTAGAAGGTTTTCTCTTGCTCTTTCCTCTCCTTTTTCCAATCGTTCAGATGCCTTATTAGTCCTTTTTTGCCCTTGCAAAAATATCGGAGCTATTTTTAATACCAGAGCCCTTAACTGAGGAGGAGTTGTGGGCGCCCGTTTGACCCTAGGTAAAAAAATAGGGGCCCACTTTATTGATTTCTTTGCAATCTCCAATGGCAGTATACCCGCAGCGAGGCCAATTGAGTTTTCCAAGTTTTTACTGCCAGTTTGTTCTGTTTGTATTCCTACTGTTCTCTTAGATGGTTCTTTAGTATCGGGGTTCCATTTTTTCCTTGTCTTCTTTTGATTGATTTCACACCCGATCACCCCAGAAGATTCTGTTTCAAATCCAGGGAGCAATTTCTCCTCTTTATTCTTCTTTTTCTTATTCTGCTTATTAGGTAAGCTCGCTATATTCTGAATGAATTTGTTTGTATCAGAATTGCTCGCCTTCTTTCCCTTCATATTTTTTGATTTCTTTTCTTGCCTAGACACTTGCTGTGATTTGTGCCTTGCATTTTTTTGTTTCCTTCTTCTCCCCCTCCTCTTTTTTTGTGCGATTTGTTCTTCTTTGTCTTCTCCATCACCCTCTTCCTTCTCCATGTCACTTAGTTTTGGGGGAGAATCTTCCTCTATGCAGATCACCTCTACTTGTGGAATAGCTTCCGCCAGGTGGGCTAGGCGACAGAACTCTTCCATCACTGATGAGGATAATGGCGTGTCGTCCCAAATCACTGAAGATTGTTCTTTCGCAGGCTCTACTGAGCGAACTAGTTCTTGCCCCTTATCATTTCCTTGGATCTGAGACAAGTTATACAGCATTGCTTTGATTTCTTTTCCATCTAGACTTATGCTTTGAAGCATTTTATTAATGTTAGCTATCTCCATATTTTGGGATGTCAAAGCTCCAGTCAATGATGTTATTGAAGGTAGAATTGTACTGTTTATGGCCGTAGTAAGGCCAACTATTGAGGACTCAAACAGATCGAAATCTTTAGATATTTCTAACAAAATCCCAGTGTGGGCTTGAGTGTCACTTTTGGTTGCCTCCAGGGCCCCTACCAAGGAATTGAGGACAAAATGTAGAGCTGTTAAAGTAATCTGGTTAGCGCTGTGCTCCTTAGTTGGCGGACTTTCTAAAGGAAAATGTTCATGTGTATTCGTTGACGAATTCGTTGTCAGATGGGCCCCTAGGCCAGTTTTGTTATTTATTATTTCATTTAATGGGGGATCAGAGTCTAACCCAGTCCCTGGTGGAATTACAGACAAATTGCTGCCATCCGAGAAGTCGAGGCTTGCCATTTGCAAAGAAGTATTTCTCCTTTCATCCACCAGGTTTGTATTGCAAATCATAGGAGTTGTTACACCCTCTCCTTCTTCTATACGCTTTCTCTGCCCTCCTCTCTGAAAATAGTGATCTATAGTTCCTTTAATATTTGAGGTTGTTAGTGTATAATCCTTTCCCCGTTTAAGCGTTGAAACCAATGAGGCAGCTATATGTCCCGGGTGTATCCTTCTACTCTGATGTAACTGAGTAGAGTTATGTATTTGTGCATAGGTTAGCACGGGCTGCCCTGCTGGAATACTCATTTGCAACTCCTGCAAGGTATTATCATGTTGGATTGGACGCAGTAATTTCTGGGACTCTCCCCCTCCTGCTCCTTATGCTTGTCCGCCCCCGGGCCGCTTCTCAGATTATATCTTGTAGACATAATAATTCCTCAGTTGCTCTATTGTATCGGGTCACGTCCGTCTGACGGGATCAAAGAGGTCAAAGCCTCCACAGTCTCCCGTTCCGCCTTTATTCTTGCAGTGTTTGATTTCCAGGTATATGCTAATGTAAGTGGATCTTTGCCTCTGTTGCCCAAATAAATCGCGTATCAAAATAAACTGATTATTGGCACTCGTTACAGACAGACGTTTACATTGAGGGGGACTTACTTGAGTTCCCCAGTATCAGCGTCTTTATGTGTTCCTGGATCTTAATACCTCAGCCGAGGTCCAGCGTCCAGCCAAACAGCAAAACAGACGGCAGCCCTTTTCGCGGCAGGGCTTATCGCCGCAAGGGCTGCTGGGTCCCCTTTTTCTAGGCACTTCCTCCTTCCTCCTTCTTCCAGGAGGCGGGACCGGAGTCGGATTAAAGGTAAAGGCACCACTTCAGGCACCAATTCAGTTTGTGTGCGAGCGTTCTCTCACAGCTGATCTTCAAAGTAAAATGCAGCAAAACAGACGGCAGCCCTTTTCACGGCAGGGCTTATCGCCGCAAGGGCTGCTGGGTCTCCTTTTTCTAGGCACTTCCTCCTTCCTCCTTCTTCCAGGAGGCGGGACCGGAGTCGGATTAAAGGTAAAGGCACCACTTCAGGCACCAATTCAGTCCGTGTGCGAGCGTTCTCTCACAGCTGATCTTCAAAGTAAAATGCAGCAAAACAGACGGCAGCCCTTTTCGCAGCAGTAAGTAAAATATACATGACCGCATCAAAGCACCACACAGGTCATGCATCCATGAGTGTGTACTCCGAGACCCCTGGCCGGCCCATAGAGCCGAGGTTTGCTCAGAAGTACTTTAAGACGAGATAGCTGCATCCTTGAGATGGATGGGGGTGCAGATTTATTACTCCAACACCAATCAATAAGGACAGCTCAATCGTTTGGCAAAGGGAGTTTGTTTAATGACAAGTACAAAAAACAGGGAGCCATAGAAATGAGCAGTAATGCGATCGGCCTTCTCACTTCAACTCCAACGAACTTCACACAAGTTATAACGTTTATACTCAAAACTCGTCATAATTGACGTGTAACACTCAAAAGTTAATATGCAATTCTATTGGTTAGGAAAAGTTAACTTTACTATATGTGCTATATCTGTATATGGTAACAGAGTGAGGGGATTGGGTAAAACACTGTCAGGTGGGCGTCTAAGCCCTTCCTTCAAAATGACTATGTTAGGCAAAAACCTGTGCAGTTCCCTTGGGGACCACTGCAAAAGATTTAGGACTACAGGTGTTGGCAGTAAACCCACTTGGTAGCAGTCTGTACCACCCAGATTTACCTGGTAGCTGTGGCTGAGCAGTCAGACTTCCCTCAAGAAGGGTTAGGCAGTATGTAAAGTATACACAATAGGCACTCAGACACAATAGCACAAGCAAACACTGACCAGGCTTTGGTATCAAGGTATATAATTATTTATTTAAAAACACACTTATTGAAACACTCCAGCACTAATATTGTAAATCACTCTAACCACAGTTACTATTATATATATACATCCCTTATTCCTTATCAGACAAGTTTTAGTTAACACCACTTATTTCCAGACAAAGGTGAGTGCTTAACTATAGATGGCACTCCAATAAGTTAACGAAAAAGGGAGGGAAAAAGGCAGAATGTAGGAAATTACACCACACTAATACTTAGGAACTCTTAGGCAAGGCAGGAAAGTCAAAAGTTACTTGTGAGCCAAAGTCCATAGGCCGGGCCCACTCTTGGAGAGAGCAGGGCACAAATGCGCCCAAGATCACACAATGACAACAGGCTTAAAAAGTCCTGCAGGGAGTTCAGAGAGGTTTTAGTTGGGCTTGGAAAAGTTTAGCCAGGGTGTCCCAGGCTAACCCAGGTTCGAAAGCCGGGGGCAAAATCTACCCCGTACAGTCGGTTGCAAGGGAAGCCAGGCAGAACACGGTACCTTAGGTGGAAAGGATCCTCCAGCGGGGGCAGTTGTTCCTGGCAGCGGGTGCAACTCTCGGCGTCGTCCAGAGGAAGAGAAGATCTCGACGTGGAGGAAAGATGAAGGTCGTTGCACTGCCAGAGAAGAAACCAGCCGCTGAGTTTTCCGGGTAAAGGTACTACCCTTTGATTCGCGGTAGTGGTAAAACGTGGTATCCCGGTTGCCGGGGTGCTTGGCACAGGCAAGGCGGCCACGAGATGTTCCAGGAAGCGAAAAAGGAAGCAGATTGGTTATCCCCACCAGTCGAAGGAAAAAGACTCTCCGTGCTGGAGATCTCCTCTGTCGTTGGGAAAAGTGGTGAGACGGTTCAGCAGGGCTCCACCGGTGGTGTCGTCGTAGCAGGTCGGCTCAGCTTCTCCCTCGTCGGATTCTTAGGTTCTGTGGCGACTTCTGAAGTTCCAGTCCCCAAAGCCCTGCTTTTATGCAGAAAACCCCCATTCACTCAGCCTAGCTGTCACTCAAACATGCTAAGTGGTGAGCCGGCTGGCTCACCACTTGGGCCAATCAGGACGGAGTGCGACTTGAGTTGCCTAGGCAACTCAGTCCAGGGTGCCTAAACCCCCTCCCACACCCCCTGTGGTACCCAGACAGAGTAGCACCACTTTTGGAGGCTTCTGTGGAGAAGCCCGCCAAAAAGTGGAACAAAGGGCTCGACTTGGGTTGGAGTCACAGAAGAGAAGACAAACGCCATTTTAGAACCGAGTCTTGGCAAAAAATACCAACCGGAGAATTGATATTAAATAAATAAACCAGCGGTATGTTCGAGGCTATAGGAATTAAATAATTAAATTTGGTAGCCTCGAACAATGGGAAATCCCATAGGGATATATTCGCGGTCGAATATAAAAAGTAGTATCCACTGCCACCAGCCAAAACTCGATCAGGGGGGACGGAGACGTGCCCCTTCGACTAACAGACCCCGGGGCAATCGAATTGCCCTGACTAGTACGTCCACAATATGATGGCTTGTACTGGTTTCTGTTAATAATTTGGGACAAGTAAAGCCAATAGTGACTTTACATGCCCTGGGAGACAGTAGTCAGTCCCAGGGTATGGAGTCTATGGTGGGGTGTCACTATGACACCCCTGTGTTACGGCACGGAGGGTGCTGTGTAACACATATAGGAAAAACACATGAGACCCTATGGAGTAAAGGACCCCATAGCCCATAAAACACACTACCATTCAAAGGAATACCATAAATCATGTCGAAGAGTGGGAGAAAAAGAGTCTCACTCTTGGCAGGAGGAAAAAACAAACTCCAGAAATCCAGCAAAGCTGCTGGGGGACTCACTAGGTTAGGAAATTCAGCCTAAAGAGAGAATTCTCCCTAACACTCGCCCCCCCAGACTAAGGGACAGGAGGATGTAATCCACTCCTGGATGAACCTCATACCTCTAGTCGATGATATACATCCTAGAGAGTCCATCAGCATTTTGATGGTGACACCCTGACCTGTGCTCAATGGTGAAATCAAACTCTTGGAGGCAGATTAACCATCTCAATAGTTTTGGATTTTCCCCTTTCATTTGCATCAACCATCTCAAGGGTTGGTGGTCAGTCTGAATGACAAAAGTAGAACCATACAAGTATGGCCTAAACTTCTTCAGTACCCACACAATAGCAAAGC